>NC_049252.1:8172153-9671528 GCF_011100685.1 Canis lupus familiaris | reverse complement strand
GTCCTTTGTAGAGCAGGCCTCTGGGGTCTGTGCTGGCAAACACTGTGATAAAGGCTGTAGGGAGTCCATGGTTGTTGTGGGGATTGTTGAGGCTCTCAGTGGCAAACCTGCCAGAGACCTCCAGAGAGTGGGCCAATGGGGACCCCAATGGCACCTACTGTGTGACTAATACTGTTGGTCCTGTCTTTCTTTTTTGTTTCTACCTATCTCGATATTTCTAAGCCAATTTCCTTAGTTATCTTTTGTGTGAAGTTATTCTCCGTATTTTGAATCCATGGTTTTGTTGTAGATTCTTAGTTGGACTCTTGAGCCTTCTCAAGGGTCATTTTCACTTGTGTATAGCTATCTATTTATTGTCTTTCACTGGGAAAACAAAGGCTGGTATCTCTTACTCTTCTATTGGCTAAAGTCTCAGGATAAGTTTTTTTAAACTTCATTTTTAATAACCTCTAGAAAAACTGTTAACATTCGGTGAACGTTTCATTCTAATGTTAAAACACTGGCAGAAATCCTTATGCCTAAGTTAAATTCCATTTTATTTTATTTAAGTCATCTTGGCTCTAGCATTTTGTTTTCTAAAGAGAGAAGGGATTGTCTGTAAATGCCCTAGCAAACTCTTTAAATGTCTTCACCAGTTTTGTTTCCTCCTTTCCCTCAACACACAACATATACACATGCACATACACTCATGAGTGTGCACACACATATACACCACAGTGAAGAATACTTACCCTTGAAAATTCAGTTCAAATATTAATTATTCAAATTTGCCTTAGAGCACGGTAGTTTTTTATTGTTTTCCTCTAATGTCCTATCTTGCACTTATAATTTTTGTCACATATAATTGAACATAATGACTCTTCCTTCCTTCCTTCCTTCCTTCCTTCCTTCCTTCCTTCCTTCCTTCCTTCCTTCCTTCCTTCCTTCCTTCCTCTTTTTTGTCTGCTCTCTTTCCCTTCTGAGCAGGTTCAATGACTCACTCATTACTATATTCTCAGTGCCGAACACATCACTGGGAAATAGTAAAAACACAAAAAATGCCACTTAAGTGAATAAATTAATAGAAATGAATGAATTTTAATTTAATTGTTATCTGTTGCATCTAAAATTTCTTTTTTCAAGTCATTAACTCATTCAACCAATATTGCTTGAATGCTTACTATCTGCAAAACATGGAGTAAGAGGATGCAGCAAACTTACTTGGAATAAAAACACCTGATATTAATTTTCATATTCTAATAGTTAACATTTACTGAGTATCTTGTTTGTGGCATCCTTTTTAAAATGAAGAGAGAGAGAGAGAAGCAGTACTCCAATTAGGACATAGAAGGCATTGTGGATATTCTTAATAATTTGGACTTGTGGACAAAAAAGAACTTCTACTGCCTTTAGTTATTATATCCTAGAGCTATGCTAGTGTATTAATGCTTATACTCAAAGAGCTAGTGTTCAGTCCCTAAATTTAGAGGGTGTATCCCTATGTTTTAAGTCACACTTTTGACGGACCAGTTCCCAATTAAGCAGGGATACTTGGATTATATTTTTGTGTCTTGTAGTGTTGGCAGCCTTCCAAGATGATAATGGGCAATGTGCTCATTAGGCTGGTGGATGAGGCCATCTCCCAATCATTGATTAAATGTTTGAAAAATACTGGGCCTTAGAATAGATCACAGTGGGACAGCTCTCAATTTGTGACCCTAGTTTTTCACATAACCATTGATCACCACTTATGGGTATAAGCTTTCCTGCAATTATACATTGACCTTACAAAATATTCCAAATTTCTTGGTGAAAATGGCATACAAATCAGTATCAGGCCTTGCTGAAACCTAGGTATATTAAATGTCTTGCTCTTTTTTAGCCACCACTGTCCTGGAGAAATTAAGTTGTTTCATGGTGATTGACTTTCATAAAATCATATTAAGTTATGGTTGAATACCCATGCTTTTCCAGGTATTTGCTAGTAAATAATTTTATGATTATATCTGTAGCTGTCCAAATATCAAAATTAGTCTGACTCGTCTTTACTTAAGATTTTTTTATTATATTCTTTAAATTCTACACTTTCATTTTCTGCTTCAACATATCCATCTCATCTGATCATACATCTTAAATACCTGGTTCCTCTTCCTTCCCTTGCTTATTGCCCATTCCCAAATTGCCTCCCTACTTGATCACAACTAGCTCAGTCCTACTTTCATCAAACTCATTAGGTTTGTATTCGTTCCTTTGTTTAATTGTCCCCTTCCAATGCTTATTCTTTTGATAATAAAAATATTTCTGCATCCATAGGATCCTGCAAAGACTGCATAGTGCACACGATCAGTAAATGAAGGAATGCATTCTCAGAGTTTTCCTTAAATATCATTTCCACTTTACTTACCTTTTCATCAAAACAGATTCTATCTGGCTGTCTAACGTGCTTCCCCAAGAACCCATAGCGACAGAAAACATTTGCACATTCCTTGCTCCCTGCAAATGTCCATTCTACTCTTGTCTTTTCTTCAGCTCATATTAACAAGGTTTGCTTTCTGTTCCTTAATATAGTCACTTGCCAACTTACCCAGACATTCTTTCTCTTTCTGCAGTGATTTCAGCATCTAGGCTACATCTTCACTCTCTGCCTTGTCTCTTGCAAAGTTTCTGACAAAATGGAATAATTCAATCACTTCACAGTTCCTCAGTCTCTTTGACTCTAGTTTCTTAATTTCTACTAGCCACAGCACAGCCAGATAGCCCTTCAAATTCAGAACACTGACATTTTGTAATTTCTTGTGCATGACATGTTCTTACTCTGCATCTAAGCATGCAGATCTAAATATTACTACATTTAGAAAATATTTTTGGAGATTTCCTTAACATGAAGAGGGTTCAAAGAGAGCTTGAATACTCATCTTGCAATTAGGAAGCTATAGTGAGTAGGAGATTTGACGAGAAGGAATATAATTACTGCTTGACACCAATAAAATTTCCTTCAAATAACTTCTCAATCTTTTCCTGACTCACATCTTAACCCCCACACCTAATAAATGCTAACTTATTTCTGTGAGATATAATTCAATGTCTCACATGTTTATTGAGCATTTTTTATTTACAGGATAGAGTTCTAGGAACTTGGCATTCGTCTGTGAACAAAGCAGGTAAAGCTGCCTGCCATTTTGGCATTAAGATACTTTGCTTTGTTCAAAACCAGACAACAGATCCCAAAATGGAGTCCTTGTGCTAAGCCCCATGTCACCAAACCAATATTTAATTATAGTTTCAGGTATCCCAGAGATGGGATCTTAAACTAGTCAATCAAGAATTGCCTAATCAGCACTAGTTAGGTAATCTGCCTGATAGAACCCTGCCATCCCCTACAGAAAAATGAACTCACCAAACCAATCTTCTTTTTTATCTAGTATAACTTCTTTGTTCCTACTCCCTTCTGCCTATAAAAGTCTTTCATTTTTATAGCTTCTTGGAGTTCCTTTCTATCTGTTAGATTGGATGTTGCTCAATTCATGAGTCATTGAATAAAACCAATAAGATTTCTAAAATCTACTCAGTTGAATTTGCTTAACAGCTTGAATTCTCCTGCATAATGTATCATATTTCATCTTGTATTGTGCAGCTTGTTTATAATTTTGTGAGTTGCAATGTTCAATAGAATCTTGGAACCAGAAAAATCTTGCCATTTGGTAGTTTAAGTAACATCTCTAAGTCTCAATTTTCTCTTTCATGATAAAAACATATAATCTCATAGACTTGTGGACAGGTTAAACAAGTTAATGTTTAGGGTGTCTTCAATAATGCCTAGGGTATAAAGCATTCTGAAGCATTAAAAACAATTATTAGTATTAATATTTTAGTAATAGTAATGGTACTAAACATTTTAAATATATAATAAATTTTAGCTTTTTATATTATCAATATTTTTGCATAGCATCTCTACAAATATAGTAAGCCCCCTAAAACCAAGGATTCTCCCCCTCAACATTGTGAACTTCCATGTGGTTGGCAAATTGTTGATATTCAAAATTTTCTGCTGTATTGAATTTATTTATTTTTTTATTTTTTTTAATTTATTTTTTATTGGTGTTCAATTTACTAACATACAGAATAACCCCCAGTGCCCGTCACCCATTCACTCCCACCCCCCGCCCTCCTCCCCTTCTACCACCCCTAGATCGTTTCCCAGAGTTAGCAGTCTTTACGTTCTGTCTCCCTTTCTGATATTTCCCACACATTTCTTCTCCCTTCCCTTATATTCCCTTTCACTATTATTTATATTCCCCAAATGAATGAGAACATATAATGTTTGTCCTTCTCCGACTGGCTTATTTCACTCAGCATAATACCCTCCAGTTCCATCCACGTTGAAGCAAATGGTGGGTATTTGTCATTTCTAATAGCTGAGTAATATTCCATTGTATACATAAACCACATCTTCTTTATCCATTCATCTTTCGTTGGACACCAAGGCTCCTTCCACAGTTTGGCTATCGTGGCCATTGCTGCTATAAACATCGGGGTGCAGGTGTCCCGGCGTTTCATTGCATTTGTATCTTTGGGGTAAATCCCCAACAGTGCAATTGCTGGGTCGTAGGGCAGGTATATTTTTAACTGTTTGAGGAACCTCCACACAGTTTTCCAGAGTGGCTGCACCAGTTCACATTCCCACCAACAGTGTAAGAGGGTTCCCTTTTCTCCACATCCTCTCCAACATTTGTTGTTACCTGCCTTGTTAATTTTCCCCATTCTCACTGGTGTGAGGTGGTATCTCATTGTGGTTTTGATTTGTATTTCCCTGATGGCAAGTGATGCAGAGCATTTTCTCATGTGCGTGTTGGCCATGTCTATGTCTTCCTCTGTGAGATTTCTGTTCATGTCTTTTGCCCATTTCATGATTGGATTGTTTGTTTCTTTGGTGTTGAGTTTAATAAGTTCTTTATAGATCTTGGAAACTAGCCCTTTATCTGATATGTCATTTGCAAATATCTTCTCCCATTCTGTAGGTTGTCTTTGAGTTTTGTTGACTGTATCCTTCGCTGTGCAAAAGCTTCTTATCTTGATGAAGTCCCAATAGTTCATTTTTGCTTTTGTTTCTTTTGCCTTCGTGGATGTATCTTGCAAGAAGTTACTGAGTTCAAAAAGGGTGTTGCCTGTGTTCTTCTCTAGGATTTTGATGGAATCTTGTCTCACATTTAGATCTTTCATCCATTTTGAGTTTATCTTTGTGTATGGTGAAAGAGAGTGGTCTAGTTTCATTCTTCTGCATGTGGATGTCCAATTTTCCCAGCACCATTTATTGAAGAGACT
This sequence comes from Canis lupus familiaris, assembly GCF_011100685.1. NCBI lineage: Eukaryota > Metazoa > Chordata > Mammalia > Carnivora > Canidae > Canis > Canis lupus. Next base: position 9,666,227 of record NC_049252.1, on the reverse strand, counting down.
GTCTTTCTTCCAATGGATAGTCTTTCCTCCTTTATCGAATATTAGTTGCCCATAAAGTTCAGGGTCCACTTCTGGGTTCTCTATTCTGTTCCACTGATCTATGTGTCTGTTTTTGTGCCAGTACCACACTGTCTTGATTACCACAGCTTTGTAGTACAACCTGAAATCTGGCATTGTGATGCCCCCAGATATGGTTTTCTTTTTTAAAATTCCCCTGGCTATTCGGGGTCTTTTCTGATTCCACACAAATCTTAAAATAATTTGTTCTAACTCTCTGAAGAAAGTCCATGGTATTTTGATAGGGATTGCATTAAATGTGTATATTGCCCTGGGTAACATTGACATTTTCACAATATTAATTCTGCCAATCCATGAGCATGGAATATTTTTCCATCTCTTTGTGTCTTCCTCAATTTCTTTCAGAAGTGTTCTATAGTTTTGAGGGTATAGATCCTTTACATCTTTGGTTAGGTTTATTCCTAGGTATCTTATGCTTTTGGGTGCAATTGTAAATGGGATTGACTCCTTAATTTCTCTTTCTTCAGTCTCATTGTTAGTGTATAGAAATGCCACTGACTTCTGGGCATTGATTTTGTATCCTGCCACACTACCGAACTGCTGTATGAGTTCTAGCAATCTTGGGGTGGAGACTTTTGGGTTTTCTATGTAGAGTATCATGTCATCGGCGAAGAGGGAGAGTTTGACTTCTTCTTTGCCAATTTGAATGCCTTTAATGTCTTTTTGTTGTCTGATTGCTGAGGCTAGGACTTCCAGTACTATGTTGAACAGCAGTGGTGAGAGTGGACATCCCTGTCTTGTTCCTGATATTAGGGGAAAGGCTCCCAGTGCTTCCCCATTGAGAATGATATTTGCTGTGGGCTTTTCATAGATGGCTTTTAAGATGTCGAGGAATGTTCCCACTATCCCTACACTCTGAAGAGTTTTGATCAGGAATGGATACTGTATTTTGTCAAATGCTTTCTCTGCATCCAATGAGAGGATCATATGGTTCTTGGTTTTTCTCTTGCTGATATGATGAATCACATTGATTGTTTTACGGGTGTTGAACCAGCCTTGTGTCCCAGGGATAAATCCTACTTAGTCATGGTGAATAATTTTCTTAATGTACTGTTGGATCCTATTGGCCAGTATCTTGTTGAGAATTTTTGCATCCATGTTCATCAGGGATATTGGTCTGTAATTCTCCTTTTTGGTGGGGTCTTTGTCTGGTTTTGGAATTAAGGTGATGCTGGCCTCATAGAACGAATTTGGAAGTACTCCATCTCTTTCTATCTTTCCAAACAGCTTTAGGAGAATAGGTATGGTTTCTTCTTTAAACGTTTGATAAAATTCCCCTGGGAAGCCATCTGGCCCTGGACTCTTGTGTCTTCGGAGGTTTTTGATGACTGCTTCAATTTCCTCCCTGGTTATTGGCCTGTTCAGGTTTTCTATTTCTTCCTGTTCCAGTTTTGGTAGTTTGTGGCTTTCCAGGAATGCGTCCATTTCTTCTAGATTGCCTAATTTATTGGCGTATAGCTGTTCATAATATGTTTTTAAAATTGTTTGTATTTCCTTAGTGTTGGTAGTGATCTCTCCTTTCTCATTCATGATTTTATTAATTCGAGTCTTCTCTCTCTTCTTTTTAATAAGGCTGGCTAGGGTTTATCTATCTTATTAATTCTTTCAAAGAATCAACTCCTGGTTCTGTTGATCTGTTCCACAGTTCTTCTGGTCTCGATTTCGTTGAGTTCTGCTCGAATCTTTATTAACTCCCTTCTTCTCTTGGGTGTAGGATCTATTTGCTGTTTTTTCTCTAGCTCCTTTATGTGTAAGGTTAACTTTTGTATTTGAGTTCTTTCCAGTTTTTGAATGGATGCTTGTATTCCGATGTATTTCCCCCTTAGGACTGCTTTTGCTGCATCCCAAAGATTTTGAACGGTTGTATCTTCATTCTCAATAGTTTCCATGAATCTTTTTAATTCTTCCTTAATTTCCTGGTTGACCCTTTTATCTTTTAGCAGGATGGTCCTTAACCTCCACGTGTCTGAGGTCCTTCCAAACTTCTTGTTGTGATTTAGTTCTAATTTCAAGGCATTATGGTCTGAGAATATGCAGGGGACAATCCCAATCTTTTGGTATCGGTTCAGACCCGATTTGTGACCCAATATGTGGTCTATTCTTGAGAAAGTTCCATGTGCGCTTGAGAAGAATGTGTATTCAGTTGAGTTTGGATGTAAAGTTCTGTAGATATCTGTGAAATCCATCTGGTCCAGTGTATCATTTAAAGCTCTCGTTTCTTTGGAGATGTTGTGCTTAGAAGACCTATCGAGTATAGAAAGAGCTAGATTGAAGTCACCAAGTATAAGTGTATTATTATCTAAGTATTTCTTCACTTTGGTTAATAATTGATTTATATATTTGGCAGCTCCCACATTCGGGGCATATATATTGAGGATTGTTAAGTCCTCTTGTTGAATAGATCCTTTAAGTATGATATAGTGTCCCTCTTCATCTCTCACTACAGTCTTTGGGGTAAATTTTAGTTTATCTGATATAAGGATGGCTACCCCTGCTTTCTTTTGAGGACCATTCGAATGGTAAATGGTTCTCCAACCTTTTATTTTCAGGCTGTAGGTGTCCTTCTGTCTAAAATGAGTCTCTTGTAGACAGCAAATAGATGGGTCCTGCTTTTTTATCCAGTCTGAAACCCTGCGCCTTTTGATGGGGTCATTAAGCCCGTTCACATTCAGAGTTACTATTGAGAGATATGAGTTTAGTGTCATCATGATATCTATTCAGTCCTTGTTTTTGTGGACTGTTCCACTGAACTTCTTCTTAAAGGGGAATTTTAAGAGTCCCCCTTAAAATTTCTTGCAGAGCTGGTTTGGAGGTCACATATTCTTTTAGTTGCTGCCTGTCTTGGAAGCTCTTTATCTCTCCTTCCATTTTGAATGAGAGCCTTGCTGGATAAAGTATTCTTGGTTGCATGTTCTTCTCATTTAGGACCCTGAATATATCCTGCCAGCCCTTTCTGGCCTGCCAGGTCTCTGTGGAGAGGTCTGCTGTTACCCTAATACTCCTCCCCATAAAAGTCAGGGATTTCTTGTCTCTTGCTGCTTTAAGGATCTTCTCTTTATCTTTGGAATTTGCAAGCTTCACTATTAAATGTCGAGGTGTTGAATGGTTTTTATTGATTTTAGGGGGGGATCTCTCTATTTCCTGGATCTGAATGCCTGTTTCCCTTCCCAGATTAGGAAAGTTTTCAGCTAGAATTTGTTCAAATACATATTCTGGCCCTCTGTCCCTTTCGGCGCCCTCGGGAACCCCAATTAAACGTAGGTTTTTCTTCCTCAGGCTGTCGTTTATTTCCCTTAATCTATCTTCATGGTCTTTTAATTGTTTGTCTCTTTTTTCCTCAGTTTCCCTCTTTGCTATCAACTTGTCTTCTATGTCACTCACTCGTTCTTCCACCTCGTTAACCCTCATCGTTAGGACTTCTAGTTTGGATTGCATCTCATTCAATTGATTTTTAATTTCTGCCTGATTAGCTCTAAATTCTGCAGTCATGAAGTCTCTTGAGTCCTTTATACTTTTTTCTAGAGCCACCAGTAGCTGTATAATAGTGCTTCTGAATTGGCTTTCTGACATTGAATTGTAATCCAGATTTTGTAACTCTGTGGGAGAGAGGACTGTTTCTGATTCTTTCTTTTGAGGTGAGGTTTTCCTTCTAGTCATTTTGCTCAGTGCAGAGTGGCCAAAAGCAAGTTGTATTGGGAAAAAGAGAAAAAGAGAGGAGAGAAAGAAGGAAAGAAAAGAGAAAGAGAAAAAAACGGGAAGAAAAAAAAACGAAAAAAGAAAAAAAAAGAAGGAAAAGAGAAAGAAAAAGAAAGGAGAAAAAAAAGGGGGTGGGGGAAGGAAACAAATCAAAAAGCAAAACAAAACAAAACAAACAAACAAAAAAAAAGAACCACGGGGGAGTATCTTCTGATTCTGTGTACTTTAAGTCCCTTGGCTTCTCCTGGAAGTTGTCCGTCTAGCTGGTCTTCTGGGGGAGGGGCCTGATGTGCTGATTTTCAGGTGTGAGCACTTGGGGGAGCTGCTCTGCCCCTGCCTGGTGCAGGGCTCAGTGGGGGTTGTTTACCCCGTGAGGCCCCAGGAGGAACAACCGCAGTGGCGGGGCAGCTCTGCAGCCCTGGAGTCAGCCCCCGCAGTAGCTCCGCAGCTCTCCGTCTGCAGGGTCTGGAGGCTCCGGGCGGGGCCGCTGATCTGCTCAGCTGGGGCAGGAGCGTCCTCGCTGTCCTGGGCCCTCCCGGCCTCTGCCTGTCCCGGGGGAGGCGGGATCCTGGGCTGTGTCCTGGCGCCCTGTGCTCCGGAGCCTGCGCTGTTGGATTCGCGCTCCCGCCCCGCAGCCCCCTCCGCGGAGCCGCCCCCGAGCCCCCCGAGCTGCTCCCGCCCCGCAGCCCCCTCCGCGGAGCCGCCCCCGAGCCGCCCCCGAGCCCCCCGAGCTGCTCCCGCCCCGCAGCCCCCTCCGCGGAGCCGCCCCCGAGCCCCCCCCAAGCTGCTCCGGGTACCCCGTGCGCGCTGCAGCCCTTAGGGAGCTCGGCGCACTCTCCCGGGGCGCAGGTGTCTGTTAGTGTCCCCGGAGCCCGAGGGCATCCCCGCCCTCCCGGGTCCTGCTCCACCTCCCCGCGAGCCCCTTTCCCCCGGGAAGGTCGGTGCAGCTCCTGCTCCTCCGGGACGGGGCTCTCCTGTCCTGGGGACACTCGCCCCGGCCTCAGCCCGGCTCCTCGCGGGCCCCTCCCCCTTGGAGGCCTTTTGTGTCTTTCTTTCTTTTTCCCCGTCTTCCTACCTTGGTAGAAGCGCGAACTCTTCTCACTGTAGCATTCCAGCTGGTCTCTCTTTAAAATCAGGCCGAATTGATAGATTTTCAGGATAATTTGAAGGTTTTCTAGGTAATTTGGTGGAGACAGGTGATTTGGGGACCCTACTCTTCCGCCATCTTGCTCCTCCCCCCTGTATTGAATTTATAATTTCATGTTAACAATTGCCATATTTTTTTTTCTCAAATTTTTCCAAAGTTTCCTGTTTTTAATTCCTATCTGTTCCTTAAAAAATACCTGGAAAGCAAATTATAAGATTTTAAGGATCCTAACAGCATTAAGTTTAAAAAGGAAATTCAAATTTCACTTTCCCATCAAGAGAGTTGTAATTGATTTTCTGATTGTAATTGAGATATACTTAAGAGATAGACAAATTATGATACATATGAAAGTTTCAGCACTGCTCATTGAAACGGAATGTAGACTATCTTAATGTCTAAACCTAGACAGGCATTTATGGAGAAGCAAATCTGAGAAATATATACATTGGAGGTTATCATAAATACATTTTTTTAAAGGTACATATCATCCAGCTTGAGGCCAGTGAAATCTAGCCTCCAACCTTTCCAAAGCCTGGATATTCCATATTTGGTATGCTAATGACTAATCAAATCACAATCAGTGTGCATTTTAAGCCACAATGCAAATACAGATCTTCGTTTGGCGATGTAAATACGTGATAATAATTATGGAAATTTCTTTAGGTGAAGGGTGGCAAATATTAATACAACTAATGTACTTATTCTATTAAGTACTAACTGCCTCAATCTCCCAAATGCTTCTAAGGAAACTGCCACCTACCTGTCTTATTCTTTCCATTCTCCTTGCTGAAAAATTAGAAAAGAACAACATTCATTGTAAATGAACCAGCCAACTTTGACATAGTCCTTAATGGTTTAGCTATGCTCTTCTAGATAACTTTATGATAATTACATAACTAGTATGGCTCAGGCTGTCTTGCTTCACTACTCTAGCTTGTCAATATAAATATTTGGAAGTGACTTACATATGCATAATAATATATTTGCATGAACAAAGAATCAAATGACCATTGCTGCCTGGGACTATTCTTTAGATTTTCCAGCAACATAGTAAATGAACCTTCCTTTTAGAAAGTGTGAGATTTCTTTTGCAATACTGACTGATAACAATAGCCTGTCTCTGAAGGAGTTAAGTCTGACTACTACAGGAGGTGGCGTCTTATCTCTGTAAGAGCCATTTACTGCACTGTCTTCCACCTGGAATTAGAGGTGGGCAAGATAATCTTATCAATAGTTCAAAGCAAATTCTTCTTCAGATTTTAAATTATGAGATAGCACTACACATTACAGAGCAGTCTCCCCTGAATTATTTCAAATTACTCGCACAATTCTTTAAAGTAGATTAGACATTTGTCAGATGAGAAAACTGAGAAATACAGAGCTGAATTATCTTGATATTTGTCTTTATGCACAAGCTCCCAAATTATTTTTAGTCATAAAATTATATTTTTTTCTTGTAAGATATTGACTTATATTAAAATATACAATATAAAACAAAATTCAAACACTAGAGAAACATAATGTAGGAAGGGAAGGTCCCTCATAATCCTACCTTGCCACACCAAAAGCTGTATTCAATTTCTATTTTTTCTGTACATTTTTTCTGCATGTATTTTCATTCTTTTACTGTTAACAAAATGCAGCAATCAATTCTATTTTGTACATACTGTGAAAGAAACATGTTTTCCCTCCTTTCTAATAATCTTTATACCTTCTTTTTTGTGACTGCATGTGTATGTGTACCTGGATCAATTACAATTTTTCACTATTAAATAAAACACCATAATAAGCATCCTTGAGCACATTTTTTTTTCCTTCTTGGGTAAGTTTAATTTTTTTTGTTTAATTTAAATAACATGAACATGTATCAGTAAGTAGTATTATATATGTTGCATATGCTACTTTGTTTTAATATTACATATACTATTTTTACCTTATACAGTTCCTGACAATATGCATTAATTATTGACTAAATATTGGGAGCTGATCTGGAGAATTAAGATCATATTTTTAAAACTTATTTTCTGAAAATGCCTTCATAACCTATTTGAAGTAAATTGGTCAATTTGTATACATTTAACTGAGAAGGTGAATAAACTGACAAACAAACCTAAGTTTACAAACTTTGCTAGTGATATAGCTGAGATTTGAATCAAAATCTCTGACACTAAGATTACATTCTCATTATGCCATACTGTACAAGATGTGAGGCAAAAACATTCAGTATTTTCTGAATATATGGTCTATTATCTACTTGTTTGCTTATAAATGATATATCTATACAGAGATATAGATATGATATATGGTGGCTTATAAGACAATGGGGATCTTGTGAATTTAATAATACATTTTTTTGTGTGTAAAGAGAAATATAACTCAGCTGATTGTTTTTTTCCATGGGATAGATTAGATAAAGGTGTAAATGTCGCAAATTTAGATGGAGATATCTTCTTAGAATCCATATATTAAGTTTCTATGAAAAGCTAAAAGTGGAAATGTAATCTCATTAATAAGCCTAGGTCTCTACCAGCAATGTGGAGAATGTTAAAAGGGACATTAATAAAACACTTTGCAGAGCAAAACAATCAAGGAGGATTTGCCAGGAATTAGAGCAACATGATGAAGCATAACACAGACAAAAATTACTTGAGTTTATTTATTACAAATAGCTCAGAGTGGTTAATGAGGACTGCTATCATGTTCTGATAAATTTTAAATAATCAGTTCAGCTTCCAGGCCCTTTTACTTGTAAGCATATCTACACTTATAATCACAGCTGCTGGTTTTTCTTCCATACTTTGAAATTGGCAATAAAATTCAAGAATTTATATTTGCCATAGAAAGATCTTCTATGAAACATTGTAAGTATTTATTTCACTTTAAGGAATAGTGTAACTCTTATGGATGGTCATATGGTGTATCATCTCCTCTATGATAGTAAGCTGTATGTCCATGTTAAATGAACTAATATATCCCAGATGTCAGAAACCCACAGAGAAGTTTCTTGTGTAAGCAAGCACTCATTGCAAAGATGTGGAAAGCTCATTCCCCAGGAAGTATTTACTTACCGCAACATCAGGCTTACTTTACCACCTGCACATTTATTAGAATAAAATCCTATATAGAGGATATGTATCCAAACAACATAAGGTAGAAGCAGTTAACCATAAGTATCCTCTAAAACGATGTGTTGAATTCCATTAAAATAAGGCAGACTCACATGTATGTGATTATGACTACATTATGTGATTTTAAACAATCTTTTCCTCCCACAGTTGTTGGAAAATGCCACTATACATCGAAAGCAAAGGGATCAAAGCCTCAGTAAAGTTTACCTGGATCTTCCTTCCTTGTTTTTATTTCTCTTTAACAGTTTACAACATTAGGCCAGATTGTACATATTTTACAAATGAGTTTATCCTGGTCACCTGTGAGCATCTTGTGCATATTGGCAAAGCCACAAACTACACTTGGATTTCAATAGAAAGTCCTCACTCACTGAGTTTTCTAGATTCTGCAAGATGTCAGAGTGTGATAGAGGTTTAGGGACCTTTCAACACAGACCAACACTCTGGAATGGGGCAGAATTTGCTTTAGTTTGGAAGGAAGTTTAGCAAGGAAGAAATGGATACTGTTTGCATAGAAATAATCTCATTTGCCTTTCCTTCATTCCTTGCATTTTCTCACTTAAAAAATATACCAACCATAGGGTTTGCAGCTTATGAAAATGGAAGACAATGGGCAAGGGCAAGGGAAGAGATTTTGCAGTAAAAAATCTGGACTCTTCCTCTGATCAACTTGAGGAGCAATTGAGCAAATCCTAAACCTCTAGAAGTACAGTATACCACCACTGGGGGATTATTCAAGTCAATTTGTATAAAGCATCTAGGACACAGTTAACTGGTTCTGCTAGATACTTAATTTCAAGAAATTATAAAACGATTCCAGTAAACTGATTTCATCTTACACTGTAGCAGAGGACATAGAATATGAGCTTAGATGGTATGTTACTAAAGGACATGTTAGAAAATCTTTGATGACAAATTTGTCCTTGGGTGGGGGGGACCAAAAAAGCCCTTGCAGTGCTTTTTAGGAGGTCATTATGTTAGGCCTGAGGATTGTAAAACAAGTTGCTTAGAATTATGATGTAAATTATGTATTACAAGAATCGAATATTCAAGTGTTATTAAATTAATTGATTTCAAGAGAGTGTTTCTTTGACTCGATGCCATAACTCTGTTAGTTTTGATCCTTAGGAAGAATATCAGCCAGAAAGATATGAATACACAGAGTAGATTGAGATAGTTGCTAAAGATACCATTAAAATTAAGGGACAGCAACCTGACTGCTTTGCAGCCTTTGGTCTGGCATCAGGCTCTCTCTGAGAATGTGCAGTTAAAGACTACATGTGCATCACAAAGTGTCTAGACTCTAAGGAAACTGACAGCCACTTTGACAGAATTTTGCATTAAGGTTTTGAGTCTTTTCTCAATATTATTCTTCCTTTAAACTATAGTGACCAGCCTGCTAATGTCTGAGATCTCAAGAACCCAGAACAATTTATCCAAGTTTACCACCTGATGATTGACATCCAAAGATAAGTGTGTAAGGAGGTGTGCTCTGTGCCAAAAAGCTTTGTTTCTTTCTCAACAGTCTGGGGGTTATGGGCAGTTTGTGGCTGCAACAGTACCACGTAGTGCAATGGCATACAGGAGCAGAAATACACACAGGAAACACATGGGAAAATTCTGCCTCCACTTGTCCTTTAGATGATTCCCCAAGTAACTCTAACAATAATACATGGCCAGAAACATGTGGTCTGGGTTGAAGCAGAATAGTTTAAGAACAGAATATTGAAATGGTTGTGACCATTTTAAGATGGGCAAGACTTTTATTTTATTGAAGATTTTATTTATGTATTCATGAGAGACAGAGAGAGAGGCGGAGTCATAGGCAGAGGGAGAAGCAGGCTCCATGCAGGGAGCCCGATGTGGGACTCGATCCCAGGACTCCAGGATCATGTCCTGAGCAGAAGGCAGACGCTTAACCACTGAGCCACCCAGGCATCTGGATGGGCAAGATTTTAAAGCAAATGTAATATTATGGTTTCTGGTTACCAATGGATGCAAGCAACACAACTCTCACCTTCCTAATGCTAACTTGTAAAGAGTTACAGTCCATTTCTATGCTTCTATTTATTTTTTAAATTAAAAATCATGTATTTGTTACTTTGATAATCAGAAAGAGAAACAATAAAATCATTATTGTTGATCCATTAGAACTAGGTTTGTTTCTAAGAAAATTTCACACATCTCCTCAAATCATGATTACTTATGTCATTGTAATATTGACAACAGTTCAGGAATTAAAATGGGCTCAAAAAAAAAAAGTAAGGATGTCTGCTTTGGTATTGCTTGGCAACAAAAACAGTTTGTTTCCTTGCTTGCTTATTTATTTGGACATACATCCATCCATTTGTGTGTAGAGTAGTAATGAAGCCTTTGTTAAATTGTTGCACATCAAAAAGCACACATCACCCTTTTCTATCAAAATGGTTGATTGGCCAGCATTTGGGTCCATTAGGTATGTCTTTCAGCTACCAGTTGGACCCATTAATTTGTATGAGATCTAAACAGTTAGAACAAGAAGAAAGAGACCTAGCCCCAGACATTTTCTGAATGCATTTTCTTGGTTTTATTGTTGTCTTATATGATAATGGCAGAGAAATTGGATATATTCTTTATATTAACAGAACTGCAATTCAATACTTTGAATTTTCTTCTTCCTTCCCTTCCTCTCTTTTCTTTTCTTTTTCTTTAACTTTTTATGTTGTAATAATTCTAGACTTAAAGGTATATGGCAGGGCAGCCCCGGTGGCTTAGCAGTTTTAGCACTGCCTTCAGCCCAGGGCGTGATCCTGGAGACCTAGGATCGAGTCCCACGTCAGGCTCTCTGCATGGAGCCTGCTTCTCCCTCTGCCTGTGTCTTGCCTCTCACTCTCTCTCTCTCTCTCTCTTTGTGTCTCTCATGAATAAATAATAATAAATAAAATATTTAAAAAAAAGATATATGGCAATGCAGAACATTCACATATACCCTTTGCCACACTTTCCCTAATATTAATATCCCTAATGTTAATATTAAAATTTTATAGGAATTAAATTTTATATATTAAAACCTAAATACTTACAGGATCAAATATTATTATCAAACCTAGGAAATTAACATTGATATAAAACTATAAACTGAACTGAGGTCATATTCCAGTTCCACCAGTGTTTTTCATTATTATCTTTTTATGTTCCAGGAAATGATCCAGGATCCCAAACTGCAGTTAGTTGTCTGTTTCCTTAGTTTCCTATAGTTGAGATAGCTTTTCAGTCCTTGTCTGTCATGATCTGGCACTTTAGATAAGCAGTGAGTAGTTATTTTATAGCCTGTCCCTCAATTTGGATTTGTCTGATATTTGCTAGTGATTAAATTAAGGTTATACATTTCAGCAAAAATACTACAAAAAATGTTATTTTGTCTTTTATGGTATATAATGTTAGGAGTATATCAGGCTGATATGTCCTATTATTGGTGTTAACTTTGATCTCTGGATTATAGTGGTGTGGGCTGGGTTTCTCCACATGAAATTACTTTTTTTCACTTTGTAATTAATAAGGTATACTACTGGGATCCCTGGGTGGCGCAGCGGTTTGGCGCCTGCCTTTGGCCCAGGGCGCGATCCTGGAGACCCGGGATCAAATCCCACGTCGGGCTCCCGGTGCATGGAGCCTGCTTCTCCCTCTGCCTGTCTCTGCCTCTCTCTCCCACTCTCTCTGTGACTATCGTAAATAAAAAAAAAAATAAATAAATAAGGTATACTACTTTAAGACTATGCAAATATTTTTTTCTTCAAATTTTTGCCTACTGGGGACGCCCTGGGTGGCTCAGCAGTTGAGCATCTGCCTTCAGCTCAGGGCATGATCCTGGATCTAGGATCGAATCCACATTGGGCTCCCTGTGAGGATCCCGCTTCTCCCTCTGCCTATGTCTCTGCTTCCCTCTGTGCATCTGTCTCTCGTGAATAAATAAATAAATAAATCTGTAAAAAAATTTTTTGCCTAATGATTTTAGCATTCATCAACAGATTTTTTTCTGCAATAATTATTACTATAATGTTTTATTTCTATTTCCTTAGTTCAATCTACATTTTTCAAAATTTGAAGAAAGAGCTGCCCTTTCCCCCATTTATGTATTTATTTTAATTGCTTACATTGATATGGACTCATGAATATTGTGAAAAACAGCCCTTCAAAAGATATCCACATCCTAGTCCCTGGAACCTATGGGCGTTTTTGTTATACAGCCAAAAATGTGATTATAGGAAGGATTTTAAGAAAAGAGGACTACTTTGGATCATTGGGTACATTTTCAATTCAATCATAGGTATATTTCAGAGAGAAACATTCCTGCTTTCTGCCCATTTCTCAGCCAGCCCCATAGGTAACAAACTACTTGAGCTTCTGTTTGGTTCTTTCTGTATTTATTTTCCACAAACAAGAAGATAGGTGTATTTCATTTAATCTCTCTATTTCTTGCAAGAAGCACAGGATACTATCAATGTTCTTTTGCATTTTACTTTTTTTCGCTTAACAGTATATCATGGAAATCACCTCCACATCATTTCACAAAGAACATTTATATAGTACTGCAGAACTGTATAAAAAGACACTTAAAAATATCAGTCGAGGGGATCCCTGGATGGCTCGGTGGTTTAGCGCCTGCCTTCGTCCCAGGGTGTGATTCTGGAGTCCCAGGATCCAGTCCCACATCAGGCTCCCTGCATGGAGCCTGCTTCTCCTCTGTCCGTGTCTCTGCCTCTCTCCTCTCTCTCTCTCTCTCTCTGTCTCTCATGAATAAATAAAATCCTTAAAAAAATATCAATTTTCATATTTGTAACAATTATTTAATAATGGTGTGCTACATCATTCAGTGTGTGATGATGATATAATTCACCAGCTGGTGAAAATTTTGTTGAGTGAATTTTTTGTGAACTTACATATTTAATACAGACTGGTGTAGGAATGAGAATAGTGAATCATCTTACTGATAGTAAGTTTCAATGGTACTTGTTGGCTTAAATATTTAGGAAGTTAAAAATTCAAAGTATTGAATTACAGTTCTGTTAATATAAAGAATATATCCAATTTCTCTGCCATTATCATATAAGACAACAATAAAACCAAGAAAATGCATTCAGAAAATGTCTGGGGCTAGGTCAAAACTTTTCAAATATTTATCTCCTTTATAGTTAAAAATGTCTAAGTTTGGGAATGATTGATTAATCAGATCAGGGGAGGACCTGTATGAAATAGATAAATATCTGTCACTGCATTAAATGATTGCATCATAATTGGGGAATAAGGCCCTTAGGTTCCTCTAATCATGTTTCTTTTGTAACACAAGGAACTAACACCCCTGTGTGTGGAGACAGAAAACAGCCACCATTCAGGAGACCAAAGACAGCATATGAGCAACCTGGGATTAAAAGAAACACAAATCAAATGGGAAGCCCAGTGAGAAGGAAATGTAGCATGATACTGAGAAGTCAGCGGGCTATGTTCAGCAGGATGAGACATTCCACTTGGTGCTTTCAAAACTTATCATGAAAAATGTTAAGTGATCCGAGGGCATTTTTACTGTGGATAGTAGAAATGCTTATTATTAGGCTTTTATGGAAGAAATGTAAACAATATACCCTGTAGAAAAAAAGTTATAATACTTTACTTGAATGGTTAAAGCAGAAATCAAGGAGAATTCTGAACATATGGCCAATTATTAACTGCTAGTAAATAAGATTTAGCTGCTGTGATAGCATGTACCACAACATAATTTCAAAGTTTCCCTGAAATATCCCTCAAGCTTAAAACAAATATAAATATATCATTTGGGCCTCTACATACAACAAAAATGCTTAGCAATATATTTATTTGATTTTTAAATTTCTGTTAAAATTAATCTGTAAAAATATTCTATTGACTCTCCTTCACTGCTGGTGATCATGTACATTTGTGTAATCGATTTGGTTATATTTGGGAATATTGAAAATAGACATAACCCGACAGAGTAATTCCATTTTGGGATATAGTCTAAATATATCATAGATATGGTGTAAGGAGGTCTCTCCAAAAATGTTCATTTTGGCATTTCTAAAATGGTGAAAAATGGAAACCGTTTAAATGTCCAGCAATAGGAGAATGGATGAATATGTTGTGATATACTCATATAGTTAGAATATTAAATAGAAATTAAATTAATAAATATGAACTATATAAATCATTTCAATTAAGTGATTTTTAAATCTATTTGAGAAAAAAGTTGTAAAATTATGAACATAGTATGATACTATTTATAGAAATTTTAAAGTATGCCCCAGAGAATGCAGACCTAATTATGGACATTTGTATATATTGCTCAATATTTGAAAAAAATCTCCATAGGGAATTATAAATAATAAATTAAGGGGGTGCTTACTTCTAGGGAAGTGGAGAGGAAAGTGAATGGAGTTCTTTGGGCTACATAAAGGACTTCAGTTTGTTTCAGAGTTTTGTTCATTTAAACACCTGATATGAGAATGAAAAAATATTGAAAGAATTAATAGATGATATTTATTAGGATGATAGTAATGTTTAAAACTTCCTCTAGTTAAAATATTTTAAAATAAAAAGAATTCTTTAAAAATTCCATTCCCTCAGGGGTTTCTAGGTGGCTCAGTTGGTTAGGTCTCCAACTCTTGGTTTCAGCTCAGGTCATGATTTCAGGGTTACGAGATCAAGCCCTGTTTCAGGGTCCATCCTCAGCAGGGAGTCTGCTTAAGATTCTTCTCTCTCTCCCTCTGCCCCTCTCCCCCCAAATAAATATATAGATCTTTTAAAAATGGTTTAAAAAATCAATTCCCTCACTCAACATTTTTGGTCGTCTCCCCCACATGCAGTTCTTTTCCCATAAAATTACAGAATCTAGGTAAGATATAAGGATACTTGTATCTTAGGTATAGGATGTATAGGAAATTTTAGGTCACGGAGACCTTGCTTTTTTTCCCACCAGTTAAATTTCTTTCTATGAAAACTACGTTAATTTCTATTTCAGTTTTTTGTCTGAAATTAGAATTAATTAGGTGCAATTACCTGTTTTTATATATCACATTTTCATTGATCATAGATAGTATATAATCCACAATAGATAATTTTTGTAGTAATAAGTATATTCAGTAAAATTTGGGGATGATTTCATAGGTTGAAATAAAAATAATGATTGTTATCTATTTATGTATATCTATAAATACTTATGAATGCATACATTCATATATATATATACACACACACCCACTATATATGTGTGTATGTAACGTGTACCTGTATGTGTGTATGTGTATATGTACTGCCAACCAGTGTTTTTTTTTTTTCAAATTATTTTCGGTTGTCACAGCAACATCTTTATTTATTTATTTATAATATTTTTATTTATTTATTCATGAGAGACAGAGAGAGAGAGGCAGAGACACAGGCAGAGGGAGAAGCAGGATCCATGCAGGGAGCCCAATGTGGGACTCGATCTCCGGTCTCCACTCAACTGACTGACCTATCCAGACACCCTTATAACTACGATTTTTAATATAAAGTCCATGTAATTCTTTATATAAATGAGACTTTATTCTGTGTATCTGAATATCATATATGAAAAGAAATTAGTTTTTGATATTATGTGTATGCTTAATCAATATTGTATTCCATTTGGGAATTGGTTGCTAGCAATTTTTAATAATCAACTTATATGGCTGCAGACACATGAAAAGATCAACATCACTTATCATCAGGGAAAATACAAATCAAAACCACGATAAGACCTCCTCACACCTGTCAATATAGCTAAAATTAACAATACAAGAAACAACAGGGGTTGGTGAGGATGTGGAGTCGGGGGGGGGGGGGCCTCTTACACTGTGGTGGGAATGCAAAGTGGTGCAGCCACTGTAGAGAACAGTATGCAGGTTTCTCAAAAAAGTTAAAAATAGAACTACCCTATGATTCAACAATTGCACTCCTAGATATTTACTCAAAGGGTACAATTGCACTCCTAGGTATTTACTCAAAGGGTACAAAAATACAAAAATTTGAAGGGGTACATGGATCCTGGAATTTATAACAGCATTATCAACAATAACCAAATTATGGAAAGAGTCCAAGTGCCCATTGACTGATGAATGGATAAAGAAGATGTGGTATATATATCCAATGGAATACTACTCTATCAAAAAGAATGAAATTTTGCCATTTGCAATTATGTGAATGGAGCTAGAGTGTACTATGCTAAGTGAAATAAGCTTGTCATAAAAAGACAAATACCTATGGTTTCACTCATACGTGGAATTTAGGAAATAGATGAGCATGTGGGAAGGGGAAAAAAGATGGGGGGGAAGCTAATTATAAGGAACTCATGATAAAGAACAAACAGGTTTGATAAAGGAAAGTAGGTGGGATGGGCTAAAGGAGTGATGGGTATTAAGAAGGGCATTTGTTATGATGAGCACTGGGTGTTATATGTGAGTGATGAATCACTGAATTCTACTCCTGAAACCAATATTATACATATGTTAACTAACTAGAATTTAGATAAAAATTTGGAAAAAAATCACCAACTTAAAATTCAATGTTGGAGGTATGTACTATTACATTTAAGAAATGCTGGTACACACAGTTTGCCAGTATTTCAAGTTTGAAGAAGCTTAGATTTTTATCCATATTGTGGCTCTAATTTGAAGTATGTAAATAGATATGTATTTTAGTTCCTAGAAGTTTTTAGAAATACATCTTGATGATAAATGTTTATATATAGGCAATACTCATTTCTTTTAAAATCATAAAACTGAATACATTGTGTAAAGGATTATTACCAAGAGATAATAAAAGTATTATGTCTGGAAGTAGAGTAGTAGTTAACATGAAGGTGACAATGTGTAAAACTTAATTCCATATACACAACATTTAGAAGACATTCAGCCATGAGGGAATAATGGTACCAGATATATTGTCCAATGTTGATAAATATAAAGCTGGGAAAATGTATAAAAAAGCTGTTTTCAGATATTTAGAAAACAACACACAATTGTATTCACTAGGGAAAGGAAAAAAATGAACTGTAAATACAAACACACAATAAGTTAATCATAAAAGGATAAAAAAAAAACTATACCATGAAAACACTAAACATAAGAGGGCTGAACTGAATATATTAATATCAGTCAAAGTCAACTTCAGGAAAAGGAACATAGCCAGGAATGAAGAGAGACATTTTATAAGGATAAAAGAATTAATTCATCAAGAAGACATAACAATCTTAAATAATATGCACGGAAAAACAGCTTCCAAATACATGAAGCAAAACTTGACAGACCCAAAAGGAGAAACAGACATCTCTACAATTAGAGTCAGAGACTATAGCACTCTTCTCTCTGTAATTGACAGAACAAGTAGAAGAAAAAAAAATAACACAGAAATAATCTAGATGATGTGAACAACATTATTACCTAACATGACCTAATGACATATAGAGACTATCCCATCCAACAAAGACAAAATACATGTGCTTTTCAAATGTACATGTAATATTTAGGGGATATATATATATATATATCTCCATGAAACAGTATGTTGAAAAGAGTGAAAATTACACCAAATGGGTTGTATGACATATATATATATATATATATATATATATATATATATATATATATATAAAAGATCTACAAATTAGAAAAATGAAGTAAAACTGTCTTTATTTTCAGAAAACTTAATGTGAACACAGAAAATCTTGATCGAGGGAAAAGGCCACTAGAACAAACATTTGAATTTAGCAAAAAAGATAAATATATAAAATTTAACCGAATCTTCATATTCTAGCAATGAAAATGTGGAAAACAATGTTATTTACAACATCATCTGAAAATTTAATTAGATACAAATAAAAAAATCTGGAAATTCCCCAAATATTTAGAAATTAAACATTGCAGTTCTATAAAATCTATGGATAAAATGATTACTCGAGGCAGATTAGAAAATATTTTACAATTAGAAAATATTTTACAATGAAAAATATTGCAAATACAGTGTATCAAATTTGTGGGATACAGTAAAGGTAGTGCTCAGGGATAAATTTATGTATTTAAGTGCTTAGTTAATAAAGAAAAAAATGCCTAAAATCAATGTTCTAAGCTTCTACAGAGGAAGAAAGGAAGCAAGGAAGGAAGGAAGGTAGGAAGGAAAGCAGACAGGGAGGGAGTAAGGGAGGGAGGGAGGAAGGAAGGGAGAAAAGTAAATAAAAAGATGAAAATTACATTGATAAGAGTGGAAAAATGAACTTGAGTAAACAATAGAGAAAATTAATGGAATCAAAAGCTAGCTCTATACCAAGAAAAGTGTTTTACTGTATGTAAATTTAAAATGAATGCAAATTTCTAATGCTTGAATCAGTACCTTGACAAAGCATTTTATAATACTGTTATAGTTCACGAACTACTACACATCATATATTGGATTTTCCATTTCTTTGGATATGACATGTTTATAGAGGGACTCTGCCTAGCTAGATCATTACCACCACCTGCCCAGTTGGATTCAGGCACAAATTTGGCAGAAAATTGACAGACAGGGATTTTGTTACTTTTAAGATTTGAGTCTTAAAAGTCAGTGCTTCACTTAATAATAATATATGTGTAAAGAATCTGTTCAATTACTGATGATGAACTTTTACATGTTTTTGTTGGATTCCCATTATTTCTCTGACCAGGGTAAGGCAAATAATATAATCCCAGTTTATGGAGAAAAGTGAGGCTTAGAGAAATTAAATGACTTATCTAAAGACAGTGATGATAACTAGAGGAGACTCAATTTTGATCTTTAATGCCAAGCCTTCTTTTTTTCCCACTTCATTCTGGGTAACATTCACTTTGGAGAAATATTGACTGGTAGATGTTAAGAGAGAGGCTTCTAGTTATGGATAATATCTTATATCTGAACAAGATATAGTAGCTATATGAGGGTATTCATTTGTAAAAAAGTTCATGAGGGATCTAAGATTTGTGTATTTACTATATGTTTAATTTTTAAAAAGCTTACAAAGACCAATTTTTTAAAGTAGATCTGAAAATCCTTGAGGTAGATTAAGAAAATAATGTATACAAAGTAATCAATATCAGGAATAAAAAAGGGAACATTACATAGTTCCAAAAGTCATTCAAAATAGTAAGGAAATGAATAATTCTTATCAATAACTTTGGTGAATTAGATGAAATGACAAATTTCTGGAGAGAAATAAATTTACTATCACCATAACTGACACAAAAAGACATAGAAATCTTTGCCTTACATTTATTAAAGAAACTGATTTTATAATTAAAAGTCTCCCTTACAAATATAACTTTATGCCTACATGGCCCCAATGACAAATTCCATCCAACACTTAAGAAATAAAAGATGTCAATGTATGGGCACACCTTGGAGATAGTGTGGATTCAGTTCCAGACCAAATAAAACAAACATCAAAATAAGGCAAGTCAAATAAATTTTTTTGGTTTCCTGATGCATATACAAGTTATGTTTATATCATATTGTAGCCTATTAAGTATGAAATAGCATTATGTCTAAAAAAAACCAATGTATATACCTTAAATCAAAAAATATTTTATTGCTAAAAAATGGAAACTAGAATCTAAACTTTCAGTGACATAATCTTTTTGCTGGTGGAGGTCTTGCCTTAATGTTGTTGGCTGCTGACTGATGAGGGTAATGATTGCTGAAGGTCAAAGGTGATTGTGATAATTTCTTAAAATAAGACAACAATGAAGTTTGCCACATTGATTGACTCTTCCTTTTACAGTTTCCCTGTAGCACGTGATCCTGTTTGACAGCATGTTATCCACAGTAGAATTTCTTTCAGAATTGGAGTCTCTGCTATATCACCTAAATTTATGTCATATTCTAAATCCTTCACTGTCATTCATCTTATGGCATCTTCACCAGGAGTAGATTCCAACTCAACAAACAACTTTCTTTACTCATGCATAGGAAGCAATTCCACATCCACTCAAGTTTTGTCGTGAGATGGCAGCAAATAAGTCACATGTCCACGCTCCAATTCTAATTTTGGTTCTCTCACTGTTTCCATCACTTCTGTAGTTACTTCTTCCACTCAAGTTTTGAACCCCTTAAAATCATCCATGAGGGTGGGAACCAACATCTTCCACACTCCTGTTAATGTTGATTTGTGATCTCTTCCTATGAATCACTGATGTTCTTAATGGCCTCTAGAATGGTGAATCCTTTCCAGAAAGTTTTCAATTTACTTTTGCCCAGATCTATCAGAGGAATCACCATCTATGTCAGCTAAAACCTTGCAGAATGTACCTTTTTTAATTTTAAGGATTTTATTTTTAAAAATAAAATTTGAAATATTTGTAATATTGTGAGAATTACCAAAATGTGGTCTAAAGTCATGAAGAACAAATGCTGTTGGGAAAATGTTGCCAAAAGGTTTGCTCAATGTAGGGCGACCACAAAAACCTTCCATTTGTAAAAAATGCAGTATTTTCAAAGCACAACAGAGCAAAGCACAATAAGACAAGATATGCTTCACTTTTAATACTCAAGTCAAATGAAGTAAATTTTTTGTTTCTGAACTTACTGTATTTTATTATTTTTTAGTAGTGGTACTTGTATTATATCTCACGAGATAATTGACTTGTGATAATAGATTGACTACTTGTGATTATAACTTTATTAAAGGGCATCAATAAACAAGTTACCTTTGATCTGTGTTTTAATCACACATCTGAACATAATGCTTTGATCAAAAAGTTTTGGAATGTTTTACCTTTGGTAATTTTTAATAGATTGCTAAGATATGAACTTGGTATATGAATAGGAATTATAGAGATCACTATCTTATGAAAAATATATCCTACCACCTGAAAAATGAATCTAGCATTTCCTAAAACAGGTGAAAAAAAGGCATTATGCTTAAGTCTTTCTATGTTTTTTTCTCTGTTTGTAATCTGCATAGAATTGAGCAGATTACGTGCACTCACAGTAATTTCTTAGAAATGGAAGTTGGACTGTCACATAATGTAATTCTGTTCATTGCTGTAGTTTTGTTCTGAAACACAGTTAACTTCAGAATAGTTCAAGAAGCATATGGCTTTCAAAATGTCTTGGAACTTGGGAGAAAATCAGAATGGCCAAAAGATATTTAGCTGTGTCAGGTTAGGTAAATAATTGATTTAAGAAGTTAAGTAATGAAACCAAATACAGTATATTTCAAACTAAAGGCAACTCTAACCATGGGCATAGAAAAAGAAGTGTTCATTTGAATGTGAATCTTTATACATATGATAACTATGCATTAAATATGCATTGGTTGCTTTGCTTGAGAAAAAGATGGAAATATATGCCTCTGTATCACAAATCTTATCAAATACAATAGAGTTTTTACAAAGAATGGAAAAGAGTAACAGAAAATCAAGCATTTTAAGAAATAGAGTTCAGGGCAATGAAGAGATAGCATAGAGAATGTATAGATGAAAAAATAGCATTGAGGATGTATAGATGAAAAAATAACCACCTCTATCATGAGTCTCCTGATGATAACCAGCATTGCTTTATTTTTTTTAAAGATTTTATTTATTTATTCATGAGAGATACACACAGAGAGAAAGGCAGAGACAAGGCAGAGGGAGAAGCAGGCTCCATGGAGGGATCCTGACGTGAGACTCGATCCCAGAACTCCAGGATCACATGCAGAGCCGAAAGCAGACCCTGAACTGCTGAGCTACCCAGGCATCCCTACAGCATTGCTTTAAAGTGCAAACTATGTGTCAGTCACTCATATGTGTTTTCAGTAACTGAATAATCATCACAAACACTCTGTGTGATAGGAACTTTTATTGTCATCACCTCTATGGGAGAGAAAATGTGAAGGTCTTGCCCAACATCATATAAAAGTAAGTTGTGAAGATGGGATATGAATCTTGACATTACAGATCCAAAGTCCATATAGGCCTTCTCTTCTTACATCTCCCTACTCTTAAGCTCCTTGTGCAATGAGTGAGGGGCTCTCTCAAAGGTCTCTCAGAACAACATACTCTAAACATCCCGAATCTAGCTGAGACCATGGATTGGAGAATGGGGGAGGGAATTCTGCACCAGTGGTGAGAGTCAGAAGGCTCTTCTGATGAATGATGTTTATCTCTTCTGGGCATCAGGATCCAGTTGGGAGGTATAGATTTAATCTGCTACTATAGTCAGGTGAAAAAAGTATTAATGATTTGCTATGAGGACAGGATAGAGGATTATAGTTCTAAACTGACATGATCAAGTAGGTAGATATTATCTAAGGCGAATATGTATCCAAAATGGAAAGAAAGCATAGCCCTTCCCTACAGTCTTTTCAATATGTACTAACCATTTACACTTGTATGGGACAAGTACAATGTTAGAAGAGGTCAAGGATATATCTCTAGAGATTTTGAAGGCAAACAAGGAAATAAACTCCTTAAACTCTGGAATGAATTTGTAATGTTATAAGAACTGATTTCTGTGTAATGGTTTATACAGATTTTATTTATTTATTCATGAGAGACGCAGAGAGAGAGGGGCAGAGACACAGGCAGAAGGAGAAGCAGGCTCCATGCAGGGAGCCCGATGTCGATCCTGGGACTCTGGGGTCACGCCCAGGGCCAAAGGCAGGCGCTATACCACTGAGCCACCCAGGCATCCCTCTGTTTAATGGTTTATAAAAATAGAATCATGACTAGCAAAAAAAGCACATCTTCATGAATATGACTGTTTTTTGTGCTTGGTAGCAAATCATTAAAACAATAAAGTAGACTTATTCGTTATTTATTCCCAGGGTTAAGTACAATGCATGATATAAAGTACATATTCTAGTCTGTATGGCTTAGAAACTCTGGAAATAGAGAGCAAAATGGTGGTAGCCAGGGACTAGTGGGGGAAGATAGGAAGATGTTGGTCAAAGGGTACAGATATCCACTTAGAATATGAATAAATGTATACTATAGTAACTATAGTTAACAATATTACATTATATATTTCAAAGTCACTAAGAGAGTAGATCTTAAATGTCCTCACCACACACACACACACACAAATGGTAATTATATAAGGTGATAGAGATATTAACTAACCTTATTGTGGTAATCATTTAGCAATATATATATGTATCAAATCATCATGATAAATATATATATATATACTCTAACTTTATTCAAATTAAAATGTTATATACTCTAAATTTATTTATTTATTTATTTATTTTTTCTAAATTTATTTAAATTAAAATGTTAATTATATTTCAATAAATCTAGAAAAAATAAAGTAGGAAAAATATAAATCTGGTTTAAATAATTAACAGAGTAAGAGATGAAAAAATAATGTAATATACAGATTAAAGCCAGGAATTCTTGGAGAGCAGATTTAAAACAAAACAAACCACAAAGAAAATTCATCTTTTTAGAAGAGTAGAGGTGAGTCATATTTCCTTCATATTAAATAGAGAAAATATTTGATTAATATATATGTTATAATCCATACTAGGTTATGAAATCCATTGGCTAAATTGAATATATCTTATAAGACTACTGAAGCTGTGGAGAGAGCTGGGGAAGAAAGAAATGCATGAAAGATATGTAACAGAAAGAGAAGTAAAGAAATCTATATAGAAGAGGATTTGGTAGACTGAATATTATTGCTGGCAGGTCTGCTGTAAATTCCCCCATGAGTTTGTCAGAAATGCAGAATCCCAGGCACCAATTTAGACCTACTGAATCAGGAACCTCACTTCAGCAAGATTCCAGAGTGATTTATATGCCTATTTACTTTTGATAAGCACTGAGCTAAAGACATCAAGCCTTTCCTCAAAGGATCCTGTAAGAATCCTATAGCCATTGCTTAACTCCCAACTGAGGAAGCAAAAGTACAACCCTGTTTATTTATCTTACTAAGTCACATTAATCCAGAGAGGAGAATGACAAAATGTCTAAATCTAATTTACCCTGGGTTATTGGCTTTTAATGGCTAAGTGGAAAAATCAAATAAATTTGAGGGACTTGAAAAAATTTCTCTGTAATCAGTATCCCAAATGGCTGTAGTTGTGTCAGACTACAGAGTTTTTCAGACTCCAAAGATTGAGTTGTGGATTTTGATCAATTTCTGGGTTAGGGCTGTGTAGTTAATGCATCTGGTGAAGCAATCTGAGAGGCCTTTCTTTATTAGCCAAAGTTACCTGCATAAAAAGCTAGAGAGAGGTTTCAAGGTGTTATTTGCAATGGGCAAAGAACAAGGATTGTGGCCTGTTGCTTTTTGCCTGAAGACAGAAGTTGCTAGGAGGGAAATTTCCCAGCTATAAGTGAATGCCTCCATAATATCCTTCAAGTCATTTAGTTTTCAAAATTTGTGACAGATCTTATTTCTTTTTATTATGCTTATGAATCACATCACTGTTAATGAAGATTATTTTGAATATTGAAAGGATAGTCTTATGTTTCTTGAAGAACAGCTAAAATTTATTTTTCATTCCACTTAGAAATAAAGTGATTGACTTTTAATTTATCCTTTGTTAAAGTGTCAAATATATAAACTAAATAGATTTCCTTTTTCCCCAAGGCTTGCTTAAGTCAAGGTCAAAAAAAAAAAAAAAGTAAGGAAAAAGCTATATTCATCTCCTCCTTTTGATCTGGTGAAAGTCCCAAAATGGAATTAATATTGATTTATACTAAGAAAGGACAGATGTTTTAGGTGGGTATATATGTTTATAATAAGCCTATTATTGATGGGTGGTAAATACAGGCACATCACTAGAACATGGAATTATGATTCAGTCACAAAAAGAAGAAAGCAGAAATGTAATTTGTAAGGCTCCAGGCTATTGCTAAATCAAATTGTTTTCCTCAAGAAAAATTCAGACAACATAAACAATCAGTATGACTACTGGAATCACATATATGACATTGTATGTGGACAATCTAGGCATTGTCTTCATCTATAGCCATCTATGGTAGGCAGAGTACTGGTCCCTTGAGATGTCTGTGTCCTAATCCTTGGAAGCTGTAAAATGTTAAGTTACATGGCAAAGGGTAACTAAGGTTGCAGCTGGAATGAAGATTGCTAATAAATTGACACTAAATAGAGAGATTATCCTACATTACATGGATGGGAATAATAAAATCAGGATGATACTTAAATGGGAGGCAAAAGTGAAGGCCAGAGAGACAGTAGCATGGAGGGGATTAAGCTGACATGCTGGCTTTGAGGATGAAGGAAGAGGGCCATGAGCCAAGGAATGTGGGCATCCATTAGAAGCTGGAAAAAGGAAGAGAATGGATCCCCCCATCGAGCCTCTAGAAAGGAACACTCTGATAATACTTAGATCTTAGCCCCGTGAAATCTGTGTTGAACTTGTGATATTCAAAAATAGAAGATTAAAAAAAATGTGTTGTTTAAGCTGCTAAAAGTATGATATTGTCAGAGCAACAATATAAAATGAATACACCTTCTTACCATGGTGTCTACTTCCACACTGCAACTACAAAATAGTAATAGCTACCATGTAGTATATATTGAGCACATTCACTATGTGTAGGACCTAAAATTTATCATTTTAGTTCTCACAAATCTCTCCAAAAAATGCCTAATTTTATGAATGAGGAAATTAAGCCTATGTAAATTAAATTGCCACCGAGTAACAGTTGAGCAAAGATTTTAAACATGTATATTTCTAACTTCTTTCAAAGTCTGAAAACTTCCCACTACATTCACTCTCTTAATCTTACTTTAGTTGAATTACTCAGACAATTGTGTGAATCATCACTAGATAAGAACTAAAATCAGGAACTATGTAGCTATATGTTATTAACTAGAAACAATCCATAAGTTCCATTAATTAATGTTTATTTTTATGGGATACAGTGACAAAAATCTGTGTAGATTGAAATTGAACAAACGTGTAACTGTCCTTTCAAGGCTTACTTAGGCTTTAGATTCACAAATTATTATTCGTGTTGAACCAAAATAATTATTTCAAGTTTTTAACAAATGACCAGAAAGGTCATATTTATGGCCCAAATGCTATTTTACAGTGTCACATGTTCTTTTACGAGAAAGAGAAATATTCTTTCCTAGCTGATATAGTATGAATATATCTCCTCGGGAGACAAGTACTACTATGATTACATTAGAATAATAATAATCCACTATTTTCTTTTTTTGTCAACAAGGTATCTCTCATGTATTATTTTATCTGCAATACTTCAGAAGTACTTCCTAGTACTCTTCTGTCTTCTGCCCTGATGCAAAGCTTGCTTTATCATCTGTGATGCTGCTCTGTATTTTCCTTTTATGCTTTCTTGTTCCTTTGCCGGGGCTGAGGTAGGGATCCGGCCAAGGGAGAGATACTGGTGCAGTCTTTATTTTTGCTGAAAGCAGTGCAGATAGCTACGATTAAAAGTCAAGCACTCATGTTTCCAACAACATCACTGTTTTCCGACAGCTGACTCAAATAGCTCAGCAGGCACTTTCAGTGCCATCTTGCCAGGTATGCGATTTTCACTCGATATGTAATTCAGATCTTGGCCTCTCACTTCCTTAGCTGTCAAAATGCAGGCCGCTGAGCACAGCAGATTGTTCAGATCCTGGAGGGAAAGGACTGCCGCCCATTCTTCAACAGACCATTAAAGCGAGTCCCATCTGGTAGACTCTGTAGCTTTCTATGTTCCTGTATGAAGCAGGATAGGAGGACATTAGAGTGGTGGCAAAACTAATGAGGATTTAGTGAGGAGAAAAAGCTTTTGATGATAATTCAGAACTAACTAGAAATGTTTACTTCTGCCCCATACATAAATTTTAGAATGAATTGAAATTTAAATTAAAACAAATTCTTATTATTGAACATATGCACTTAAAGAATATGTTTATGGTGACTAAATTTATTCTACTAGTGTTTAGGCCAAAAGAAACATGTATTATAAGTTATTTTTTTAAATATCTTTGATTCAAAGTCTCTGTTTTTACTTGACTCTAGAAGATTAAAATTTATTATTCAAATGCAAATGCTTTATAACTGGTATATATTTATAAATGGAAATAATTTTTTTAAGTCTGGTTTTGAGACTCGGGGAAGGGCTGACATTTTTTAGCATTAATATGGAGTCCAAGAGACTCTTTCTTCCATGTAAAGACAAAAGTGATTATTATGTTTCATGATGTGTCTATACTGGTCAATATCCAAATCCTTCTTTTCACATGAACTTAGCTATGTTTGAAAATTATCAAGCATTTTGGAAGATATACAAATTTCAAAACTCCGCTGCTCAAATTTAGTTTTGAATATGAACAACCAAAATTTGCAGTATTTTCAAGGTTACATAATACACACATATCTTGAATTTATCAAGAGTAATTTATAAGAAAGGTACAGCTAAATCATCATACTTTAATATTGACTTATCATATTTCAAAATTATATTTTTTCAACTGTCTTTCCAAATCAGAATTTGAATTCTCGAGTTAAAGGTCTCAACCTGGTATCTTCCTAATCAAATGGCTTCCTTGTAAGGAGTCAAAGGAAAAAGGAAACTGCAACAATGTCTGTTCTGTTGCTCATGCATAAACACTTCTAGATCTCCAGGACCCAAATACTTTTGAATCAGATAACAAGCTCCCAGCTGTGTGCTATTTTGTCCACATTCTTCTTGGAAATCACCACCTCATCACCACTGTCTTCTTGGAAATTCTCCATCATTAAGTCCTCATGGTGTTTATATTGCTTGTCTTCAACCCAGGAACCATCGTTTTGCCTACCCTGGTTTGCACTATGGATTTAAAATCTGATCATCTACCTGCTGCCAATCTGGCATCCTCTGGCATGTCGCATTGACATTTGTTTCTCAGAGTTTCATGATGCATAAATCCAACTTTTGATGTCACTACACTGCCCAAGTCCCTAAGGACACTCTACATCCAGAATCTTCATGTCTGGTGAGAAGAAACAATGTACTGAAAACTCATGTTGATGTTTTCATTTGCCTTAATGGCTTTGTGAGTGAGTAAATTGAAAAATAATGCTCCTAATGTACTGTTGCTAGGAAGGTGTTTAATGGGGTAACACAGGAAATATCTCAAGAGAGAGTCTATGTTCAGGTTAGGCCCCGAAGTGTAAGTGACTCTTCTTGCCAAAGACACCAGAGTAAAATACCATCATTCCTAAGGGCAAATGAAGGCAGATTGTTGTCAGGATACTACGGACAGAGAGGGCTCAAATTTGAAAATGAAAAGACTATTTTTGTACTATTAAGGCAGGCAGACAGTAGATGATTTTTTACATGTAAAAGCAAGACATTGTAGGGGCCAAGGGCAGACTGCCCCAAGATGGTCCACTTTCACATGAGAATCATTGTGAGTTAAAAGCAATCAAAACCCAGAAGATTCAGAAAAAGCTCTTTACCTCCCTTTCAACTTTCTGCTTGTATGAGGAAGAGAGCTATTAACAGATTCCTCATTACCTAAGAAACATCTGCATATTAGGGCAACCTATGGTTTTGAAACATCTCCTTTCACCTTTTTCCTAATGGTCTTTCCTTCTTTTGTATCCTCAGACCCCTACATCTTTCCTTAGCTTAGCATCAAGTTGCCTGCATGTCTTTGGAATTTCCATGTCTGTATGGATTCCCTATACATACACTATTAAATTTTATTATCTCCTGTTGATCTGTCTCATATCAATTTAATTCTTAGTCCAGCTAGAAGGATCCTAAAGGGTGGAGGAAGTTTTTCCTCCCCAACAACATAATAAGTGAGATTTACTTTCTTGAAATGCAGACCAAGAACCAATAATGAAAACTAATCAAGGAATGGAAGGTTTGAGGCACTAAAGAGGAATATATAGTTCCTGGAAGAAGAAAATATTGGATGCAGAATCTTTTATCTATATTGGTTAAAGTTCTCTAATAAAAGATCACCAGGGTGCTGTGTGGCTCAATCGGTTAAGCGTCTGACTCTTGATCTTGGCTCAGGTCATGTTCTCATGGTCATGAAACTAATCCCAGCATTGGGCTCTATGCTCAGCAGGGAATCTGCTTGAGATTCTCTCTCCCCCTCTGCCTCTGCCCCTCCCCCTTCTCTCTCTCTCTTGCTCTAAATAAATAAATAAATATATTTTTAAAAAGGTCACCATTGGGCACCTGGGTGGGTCAGTGGTTGAGTGTCTGCCTTTGGCTCGCATCATGATCCCAGAGTCCTGGGATTAGGTCCTGTATCAGGCTCCCTGCAGAGAACCTGCTTCTTCCTCTGCCTGTGGCTGTCTCTCTCTCTGTGTCTCTTAGGAATAAATAAATAAAGTATTAAAAAAAGGTCACTATAATTTTATAACCAGCAGAATTCCATATATATCCTTTATGGGTTTTGTATATAATTATGTTCAAATTCTCTGCATAGCAAAATATAGAATTCATGCTCTAAATTGTTGGGTTTGGTCACTTTCAACCGATTCTTTTCTCACCATCAAGTAAATTGTTGTACTTTCTTCTGATACTATATAATAGTATGTGCCTCCAGAGTTCCTTCTAGAGTATCACAGATCTGATTCCAATACTCACTATTGGAGATGGGGGAGGAGAACAGAAATGAACAAACAAACATAGATAAGTGACAATCCTAAGGGAATGCTGCCTTTAAAAAGCTTAGTTTTCTTTGTGTCTAGAATATACCAAGAAGTGAATAATCCCTTTTCTTCTCCCAAAATAGCATTATCATTACACAATGATAACCATAGAAGCCTATGAAGATGAAAACGCTAGGATGGTAGCTTCACATAGATTTTGTAGCATAGTGTTGTTGGTAAGAGCTTGGGCTCTAGGGTGAAGCTGCCTGGGTTGGAATCCTGGCATTGCTTGTTTTTATTTTTGTCATTAGTGAGGATAACCTACATCTAGTTTTGTTGTAGATGCCGTCCATCTGTTTATTTTTACAGGGCTGTTAGATTAGAAAATTACCTCTCCACAGCTGCCATCTTCTCAGAATCCCTTTATTTTTGAAAAAGAGAAATTATCCTTCTTAGATGCATTCTTTCTTGTCTAAATAAACATAGCATTTTGACTATTTTACGAAAAATTGTAGGGGTGGTAAAATTTATTAACCAGAAATTTTTAATGATATTTAGATTTTTATGTCATAAACTTGAGCCTGTGTATGTCTATGGGTGTGTACATGCCCTGTCTAGTTGCTTTTGAAAGGTAAGAGTCCTGAGACATCAACAGACTGGACCACAGGAACTGTGGGACAGCAGCCTTTTGTCTGGGGCTCAGGACAACTTCTTCAGGTGGTAGAAACTATACACCTTGCTGCAAGCTGCCTTGCTGCTGGACCATGTGGTACTCAGGGTCAGGTTTAGGCACACATACCATGGCACAGTCTCACCTACATATTGAGGCAAGAGATTATGTCATAATTTTTTGAATTTGTTCTCTTTCATCTTGGAAGGAATTTAAAATATTTGCACAGGGGAGAATTTGCTTATAAAACTATTATTCATATTATTATGTTTACATTTCTCTTTACAAATATATTATAATGGCTGTATTATAACAGATTTATGGTTAACCCTTATATGAGGATTAGGGGTGCTGACCTCACACAGAATTGAAAATCCACATATAACTTTGTTGTTTTTTTTTTTTTTAGATTTATTTATTTTCTTGAGATAAAGAGAACATGAATGAGAGGGCAGAAGGAGAGGGAGGAGAATCTCAAGCAGGTTCCATGCTCAGACTGGAGCCTGAAGGAGGGCTTTACCTCAAGACATTGAAATCAGAACCTGAGTGGAAACCAAGAGTCAGCTGCTTAATTGACTGCAGGTCCCAAGCACCCACACATATAACTTTTGACTCCTCTAAATTTAACTACTAATACTAAGTGTTGACTGAAAGAATTACCAATAACAGCCAATTAGCACGCATTTTGTATATATATATATATATATATATATATATATATATATATTAATACTGTATTCTTATATAAAGTAAGCTAGAGAAAAAACATTAGTAAGGAAATCATACAGAAGAGAAAATACACTTACAGAACCAGACTTTATTATTGAAAACTATATATGTATATGTGGACCAACACAGTTCAAACCTGTGTTGTTCAAGGGTTAATAGTATTAAAATCTGTAAACATGTATTATTTGGATAAAAATGCCACTGACATACTCAGTTGTCTTTGTAATAAAAACATCAAATAGAAGGCAACAAAAAAAAGTTCCAACAAGGAAATAAGGATTATGAATTTATAATAACAAAGACACAAGACTGATACTACTGAGTCTTTGTTATACTATTGAAATCTTGTAAAACAGATACACAGTGACATAAATCTCTCATAAAGAATCAGGTATTCGCAACAGTATGGAGTTTTAAATTAGTCCTTTCTTAGTTTTGTGTGTCCTTACAGTAGTAACAGAAGTAATTTTGTACTAAATTAAAATAAGCTGGAGGCACTTCTTCACGGATCATAGTCCACTTTAATAATAAGGTCTATTATTGTTAACGGGGGAGAATGATTCTACCACATGACAAACTTGATGCATCCCTTGGTGCTCATTTATAGTGGTTAAATGGGATTTAGTGAATTGTTAACAAACTGGTATAATTTGTATAGATGTATTTTATTGCCACTTTTGCGATAAAAATATTTCTATAAATTGAATTTCTAATATTTAATCTCCTCTAATTCAAATATTACTTTCTCAGTAATTAACTCAAAAATAAATGGGCAAGGTTGAAATGAGATAGCTTTTGATGCATAATAGAGAAGGACCAACTCATAATTAGAGCTAAATAAGAAAGAATGCAATCTTTACAAACATTGAGCTTTCTCTTATCAGAGGCATTTAAACAGGGCAAAAAAATGACAAAAATGTAGAAATGATTAGCGTATCTGATAGAATCTTGGGCGAGATGCCTTAGTATTACATGGCCATGTTTGAATCCATATCAAGACTGGGTGTCTGGCGTACCTGGGTGGCTCAGTGGTTGAACTTCTGCCTTTGGCTCAGGTCATGATCCTGGGGTCCTGGGATCAAGCCCCGCATCAGGCTCCCCAGGGGGAGCCTGCTTCTCCCTCTGCCCACATCTCTGCCTCCCTTTCTGTGTGTCTCACGAATAAATAAAATGTTAAAAAAAAAAAAAAGATTGTGTGTTTAGGACAGTGCTGTGTACTTCACCAATGGTGTTATAATTGCAGCCACTTTGGCTATAAATGTAATACATGTAAAAGACATTCACATGGTAAAAAGAAATCAAGTGATACAAATTATTATGCAAAAATGAAATTGTCCTTTATCCTCATTCCCATCTCCTCAATGTCAGATCTCATCACCGTTTAATATTTTTAATCAAAATCAGAATAATATGCTTATGGCTATAATCTTTATTATATTTAGACATATTGTTTTCTTTCCAATAAAAATAATGAATTGATAACCATTACTTATCTCCTCTCCCAATCTTCCATTTAAGTTGTTATAATTTAATTCTATTTGCTACCTTCCATTCCAGTTCTAATCTGTAGTTAGTGTTAATTTTAAACAAACTTTACTTTCCACCTTCAATTTTAAACAAACTTTACTCCCAGTCTTCACACTTGAATAAATAAACACCTTAACGTACTTCTTTTTACTTGTACACCATCAAAGTTTATAGTATTTATATTCTATTCTGTTACTGTAATGAATTCTCCTGTGCTTTGTCTACAGATTGTAAGAATTGAAATTCAACAAATTGCTTTCAATTTGGTGGTTTTTTACACATCATATACTAGAACTACATAAAGTGATTGGGCCAGAAGAAAAAATACGCTATTCTATGCACCAAAGGAGAACGTTGCAACTTTCAATGTCAGGTAGAATAACTTATTTTTACAATTGCTCAAAATTATGCTGACTTGGGAGATTAGGTTCCCTAACACTCACTATAACCAATAATATTTTTCTTTTTCATGAGAAACAAATTAGATTGGAACTGAAAACTATATATTTTTAATATGTCTTGGTAAAATCTGTTTGCCTTACTTCCAGAAGAAACATTGTACATTTTGTAATGAGAGGCCAATAAGATAAAAAGATGTGGAATTCATGTAAAACATCTTATTTTATCCAAATGTTATGTTTGTGAGGTTTTTTTTAATTTCTTATTAAAGAATAGAGAGGGATCTGCACAGTAACACTGTCTCAAATGTGACCGTAGGTCTGTGATTGGATATCATGGCTCATAATTTATGCCCCAAGGAGTAATAAAAGATTAAAGTAATTTGTCTGTTTTAAAGAGTTCCCTGTAGACCACGCAAAGCTTTGTGACAGGTTAAGAACAAACTCTTTGCTGTTCCCTTAAAACTAACCGAGTCTGGCCATTTGGTACTTTTTCCTTAGATAACAAGATATCAAACAATACAGATAATATAATGTTGCCTCACATTTGTGGCTGAAACTAATCACATTCACTTATATCTATGTGCTCCTACAGTTGGCCATGGAACTGAATGAAACATGAGTAGAAGTGATAGATACCACTTCTAGGACAGGCCCCTAAAATGTCCTGCACATTCTATTTCTCATGTTGATCATTCAAAATCAAGAACTCTGAAACTGCAGAATCTACATAATGGAAGGAGGGTGGTTCTCAGAGTCGCCATTTGCAGGAAGGCACACAGAAGGGCAACTTGACCAGCATCCATCTGTGATAAAACTATACATAAATGTTTATTGTGCTAAAAGTCAGAAGACTGCAGGGTTATTACAGTGGCATATGCTAGCCTATTCTGACTTGTATATCATTGTTTTATGGAGAAGCAATGGTACACTAGACTGGTCTCTGTTTCTTGGTGTCTTGAAACTTCTATCATATTTATTTTTAAAGAACCAAAATAAAATGTAGCTCAGCAAAGTTAGTTATACCCGATTTTAATGCCAATTAAATTGCTTCATATTTAGATCAAGTCTTCTTACAGAGATACTTATCTGGAGTTTGTATAATTTTTCATCTTTTTTTAAAATTTTTTAATTAATTAATTTATTTATGATAGTCACAGAGAGAGAGAGAGAGAGAGAGGCAGAGACACAGGCAGAGGGAGAAGCAGGCTCCATGCACCGGGAGCCCGACGTGGGATTCGATCCCGGGTCTCCAGGATCGCGCCCTGGGCCAAAGGCAGGCGCTAAACCGCTGCGCCACCCAGGGATCCCTCATCTTTTATTAATAAAAATATATTATGATTTCTTTAATATATTGTTCAGATATTCCATCTTCTTAATTACAAGGTCTATTTAATAGAATTTACCTCCTTCCTGAAGGCATACTTCTTTGAGCTCTTTCACTATAATTTGCAGAATTTCACTCTAATTTCAGACCAATTGAAATTTAGCTTTTCAATGTCTGCTGATAGCTGTCATTATAGGTTTTTTTTTTTAGAGGTTAGATCTTCTGTTTCCATACATACTATGCTTTTCTCTTTTGGTATTCCTTTTGCATTTTCTAGATAATATCCTCGATAATTCTTAAGAAATTATTCACAGTATATAAACTTTTTTGACTCCTCGTATTTCTAAAATTATTGTCAATTTACAAATTATGAAAGGCTTGCATAGGTTCAGAATTTTAGATTCAAAATCATTTTCCTTAAATTTTTGACAGCACTGTTCTGCTGACTTCTAGAATCCACTGTCACTAATCACCGGCTAATTATATTCCAAATATCATTGTTTTGGAGATAATCTCTCCTTGTTCTCTGGAAGCTTTTTAGAGCCTCTCTCTAGCATAAATATTCTTTAATTTCATAATGATGTACTTAGTATTAGGCAACTAAAGTTTATTTTGCTTAGCACTTGGTAGGTTCAAAAGAACCTGCTTTTGTTTGAACCTTCCATTCTTTATCTCTGTGAAACAGTCTTCCATTTTTCTTGGTTCTTTTCCCACATATGCCCCCCCCGCCCCCGCCGCATCCAGAATATCTCCTAGATACACATTTAATGTCTTGATTTTTTTTAAGACTTAATTTATTTGTTAGAGACACAGAGAGACAGAGAGGCAGAGACATAGGCAGAGGGAGAAGCAGGCTCCCTGTGGGGACCCCAATGCAGAACTCATCCCAGGACCCCAGGATCACAACCTGAGCCAAAGGCAGATGCTCAACCATTGAGCCACCCAGGTGCCCTAATGTCGAGATTTGATGTTTCATATCTTTTCTTTTTCCATAAATCCATGCTATTAAATATGATATAATACTACCTTTGCCATTTTTTTTCTTTTTTAGAGTAAGCTCAAGGCTCAATATGAGGCTTGAACTCATGACCCCAAGATCAAGAGTTGCATGCTCGACTGATTGAGCCAGTTGGGCACCCTAAATGTATTTTTTTCTTAAAATAAATATAGACATTCTGCCATTATCATCTCCAAACAGTTCAGAGTTCCTGAGATTTTATCCTGTCTTTTAAAGCATGCTTTAAAATACATAAAATCACTACCTTCATAGCTTTTTAAGATACATTTAAAAATACTTTATAAATAACTTTTTGAAATAGATCAAACTAAATTGATTTTAAATTTTACCCTTTCATCTATTTTTACTACATTTTAATTTTTTCCTCTAATACTCAAACCTCCAATTCTGAGAAAAACTTATGAGGGACATATACAGATGTGGAAAAGGGTTCTCACACCATTGGATCATGAATCAGAACTTTTAGAAACTACACAAACTCTCCTAATCAGTTGATACTACGGAATGTATCATATAGTAAAACTCAGGAGGAAAATTAACCCTTAGATGTCTTTCTTCCTGGAATCTCCCATTGATGCTAAATGCTCAATATATGCAATCAATATTCAGAGATTTCTATGTGAAACCTTTTTCTACATCCATCATTATTGCCTCTGAGAGTATTTCCCAGGTAACATTGTTCAATTTGGCATATACCCACGTAAGTTTTTGCATTTGTATCTTAGAACTAACTAGTAAGTTTCTATGGCACTAAGAACATAACTTATTACCTTTTTTATTTCTGCATTTTCCTACAGAGTCTAGTTTCAAATATGTCTATACAAACACACAGAGGCATATATTTATTTATTTATAAATACTTTGGTGGCTACAGAAGGAGAAACTATTTGATGGTCATCAATGCTAACATGTCCTAAGGGAATTCTTGCATATGCTTTATAAATGTTGGCTCCGTTTTTAACTACATAGTGTAGGTCAGGCTTATACTATGCTACTAGGCTCTATGATTCACAAACTGCTGTTTCTTTTTTATTGATTTCTATGGTATAGTTCTCTCCATTCTTTCTTGCTTCTTGCAACGTCTCTGGATTTGGAGAGCATTTTCTGCCATCTGGTCTCAGTTGAGCCAGCTTCTTGGCTTGCTCTCACTGATGACTGTTAACCTCTAACTTTTTTCTTATCTATCCCACCACATACACATTTCCACAGTAGGTTTCATTAAAGCAAAAAGTCCTAAAATTTCACATTTATATTAGGTACAATTATAAAAAATTATCACTCTTATATCCTCACTGGGCAAGGTGAATGCTATTTATAAAAGAAAAAAAAAATTCCAAGGATCTCTTTGGCATTGACATTGCACATGGCTAGTAATCAGTAGTCAGTATTGTGGTATAAGCAAGAAATATACACAGAAACAGAGAAACAGACAAACACTAGTATCTCAGGCCTTTGTTCTTTGGGATGTATGTGTGTGTGTGTGTGTGTGTGTGTGGCCTTCAAATATCTTCCTTTTCTGATTGAAGAGGGCTTATGATGATGGGTATATGGAACTTCAATAAATGTTTGAAACTGATTACCTAAGAACATAATTTATGTTATTTTCAAGTCCATATTACAGTAAGTTCCAAATTAAAGTTCATTTTATGATGAGTTTCTAGTTTATACTTCTGTGAGATAAAATATAGAATCATTAAGTAGGAAATAAAAGATGACATCATTTTAATCAGTTCATACTTAAATAGAAATTCTATCCAGGGTAAGTTTCTCAGGTTCAGCGATTATAGAAGCACCTGTTTCTTTACAATACTGCAAATGATATAGAAAATTTAAAGAGAAGACCTATTATAAATCATTCATAATTTGAAATATTATTTTTACTAACAGCTGATACTTAAAAAATAAAACAAGTCTGTAGTTTTATAAAGCAAGTGCTATTTAATACTTATTAGCTACATACATAATAATCCTAGAAAAAAGAAACTCAAAGAGTCTTATTTACATGCATTATAAATGAGAATGTAAAATCTGTCTATAAATCAGGTTTTGAATTTTACTATAATAGTGATTTTCAAAGTAGATAATTAAATTGCTATGTCTTTGGGAAAAGGTCAGCTTGTTGGGATAGCACAGATTAATCTCTCTAGGGCATTTGCTCTTAATAACCATGAATTGTAGTTTCATAAGCTTGAAGGCTTGGCAAGATTCCATCCAGCCTAAAATACTTTGAAAATGACAGAAATTCACTAAGAAACACTCTAATAGTTTTATTTAATCACCAATTAACCCGCATAAGCACCCTTGTGTTATCATCTACCAGTTAACCTACACTATGATCAGATATTTGGGAAAATGAGAACATGAAGCCTCCTGGGTTTCTTTGTTCATTTCTATGTTTGGTTTGGTGTTGGTGCCCTGAGCTAGATAGACATAGAGGGCAAAAGATATGAACTCAGGTTCAGACAGAATAAAACCTCTAATTCTATAAATTAGTATTAAGTACCTGTAATTCGATTTTACATTTCTATTATAATGTTTCCATGCTGTATCTTTGTAAAAATTACTAAATAATTTCTAGGACAACTTGTAAAAGAGTCCCAAAAGAACCTTTCTAAAATGTAATGACAAAATATATGTCTATGCAAGTAAAACTAAAGTTTTTTGATTGAAAAAATATTAGTCTCAAGCCCTCGTAATGAGAGGAAAGAAAAAGATAGCTAATTTGTTTCTGACCTATCCAACATTAATATTCTCATGTTAATGGGATTATCCAGTATCCCATTCACATAATCTAAAAGAAAAAAAAACAAAATGATGATAAACTATAGATGAAATAAATATGCCATTTTTTAAAGTACAACTGATTATGTTCGAGACATAAGTGCAATATGCATTGTTTTAAAGTTGTGATCCTAAACTTTGCTAAATTCTATCTATATATTCTTAAAGTACCAGAATATTGAATCTCAGTAGGAAAAAACTTTTTAATGTAGTTGTTACTAGTGTATGATTGATTATTTTTTTCCCCTTAAGCTTATTTAGTGGAACTGGGATCTCCATTGCTTAAAATAAGGACTTCTTGTTCTAAAATGAACACCTGTTTCTAGACTGCCCTTCCTCGGCATTAAGTAGATTGTGCTTTCTGGTAACATTCTCTGAGTTCTCTGGGGATATTAAAGAAGATTGTACTTTCCTTGATATTTGAAGAGCGGTGTGCTCCCCTTATCCTAATGCTTTCCACTTATGTGGTGGCATCAACAATTTGGAATGCTCAGGAAAATGTCTTTAATGCCTTGGCACAGCAGCATTTAAAGGAAAGGGGCAAAAATGGACACTATTTTCTAAGAGAAAAATCACACTTTTTTTTTAGGAATCTTAATTATCAAGTTTCATAACAGCAACAACAAAAAATATACTTGTAGTCGCTTTCTTCTCTGAGTTAGTAAGGAAAGGTCTCTTCCTGGCTCATTTAAATTACAATTTAATTGTAAATGATTTTGTTAATTGGCTTTTATTTAATCATCCTGCTTTCTGAGCAATGGTTGTTGAATGTTGTGTTATAAAAGTTCAAAAATTAAGGAATGATTATTGTTACATGATTATATCAACTTGAAAACATTTATCATTTATTAAATTATTGCATAGCAGAACATCTGTTCTAAACTAAAATATCCACAGGACAAAGTATAGAATAGTATTTTTCTCATCAGTAATACTTCATCGCCATTTATTTACTATGTTTTATTGCTATTATTAATAAGCCTTTCTTTTTATCATGTGCTGACAGAAGGATTTTTTTGGGTTGACATTTATTACTTTTTAAAGCTAATTTTCTTGGTCAAGTGCCAGCTTTTTGCAAAATATTCTAAATAAATGTGAGAGCAATTTCTGTTTAAATATATGAAGCTAATGGATAGAAGTTGTACCAATAAATAAACTGCTGAATTATATTTTTTTTACCTATTTAATGGAATCCTAAGCAGGGCTGGCTAAGCTTTTCAGTCTTCTCTTAGTATGCCTGTTCTTCTACAATTATAAAAGACATTTATTCTGCATTTCACATTTAGTAACACTTCCCAAAATTTATCTGTGCATCAAAAGAAGTGTTTCTAAAATAAAGTGGTCTTGATTTTCACCAGGCTGACAAATCACAGCTGTCATAATGTAATATAAATATAACATATGTATTGTTAAAACATACAAAAGGACTCCAGTTTTTGAGAAGCTTTTGTACTTTTTTATGATCATCTCTATAAATGTGTGTGATTTTAATGTTAAGAGTAATTTTAAGAATTCTTACCTTTGTTCACTGTTTGTTTATGTAGTGAACTGAACTGTTACATTCATTCTTGTCTATAATTTCTAACAAAATGGTAAAAAGTTATTATATCTCTAGGCTGTTTGGATCTGAAATTAATTTTATTTCTCTGCTAGATCATTTAATACCAATTCCTTTAGATCTCCCCACCATGTTTCAGGTCATTTGTTTCATTTACCATTAATAAACTCATTAGCCTAAAGAGTTATTGTTTAAACTGTGTTTTCATGTGATGATAGCAATCCAGAAAATCATTATTCATTGTTATGTCCAAGATTCAGTTATTACTATTGAGGTAATCACTCTACCTTTAATTATGTTGCCTACGAAGGCATACAATAGCTTCTATTCTGAACAGAACATCCCTTAAAGCAATTCACCTCAAACTATTAAACTAAGAAATTAATGGCTCTGTCTACTCTGACTGTTTCTGGCAGATTACTTGAATAAGATAAAGTTTTGTGCAAAGCACATTCTTTTTCCTTTGTCCTTGGCTTGCAATCTATCATGAAGTTTGATGACCTTCCTCCAACTCATCATTCTGATCAAACTTTGCCACTTATGCTAGCCATTACCTGTGGTGCATTTTAGTCATTGAGTGTGTGCATGTAGGTGTGTATTTGTATAAGGCAGAGAGATTGTTACATTAAGAATACTGTCCTAATACTGTCATACTGTCATATGACAACACTAATGAGCATAGACATTAGTAAAAGAAAAATAAACCAGTTTTTCTCCCCTGCCTTTTAACTTTGCCTTTCTGACACACACCAAACACTTACCTAGGGATACTTGGGTGGCTCAGCGGTTTAGCACCTGCTTTCAGCCCAGGGTGTGATCCTAGAGTCCCGGGATCGAGTTCCACGTCGGGCTCCCTGCATGGAGCCTGCTTCTCCCTCTGTGTGTGTGTGTGTCTCTCTCATGAATAAATAAATAAAATCTTAAAAAAAAACAAAAAAACAAACTTACCTAATCCTCTGTCTGATCTATTCCAGAAGAACTTGCTTTTAGAAAGGAATTTGATGAATTCATTCAAACTGAGATGTAAAATGATGGATTCCAATAACATTAAGGGATTTTATAATGTTTTTAAAGAAATTTCCTATAAGTGTATACATTTATGCTTAGTTAAGTAGATTAGTATTGCTTTTCAAAAATAGTAACAATGATGGTCATAATATATTCTTTATATTAACTTCATGGGCAAGACACAGTTCTATGGGTTTTGTTTAATAATGGCTCTTTGAGGTGTATACTATTATTATTCCTATGTGCATATATATATATATGTTTAAAGAAGCTTCCTGAAATTTCTGAAATCACAATGCTGGGGCAATTTGTATAATCTTTTACATCACCTAATCACTTGGGGGTATGGTTTTTATCTTCATAGTTCATACTAAGTATTTAAAAAGAAAAATATTCCATGGAGTATACGTATATATTATCACTTACTTACTTACATTTTAAAGTATAATGATACTTAAAAACTCGAGGAAAAAATAAAACTACTGGAAAGCACTGCAGAACCACCAAAAGTATTTGGAAATTGGATAGGATCCTAATCTTGAAGGGAGGCATAGGGTGAGTATAGGAGATGTGTAGTTGACATCCCAAAAGGAAAGAAGATAAACACTGAGGGGAAAAAAAAAAAAAAAGAAAATTAAGAAGTGATGGCAAAAAAGTTTCCCCAAAGTTGGTGAAAGTCAAGTTGCTGAAAACGAAACATAAAGAGAAAAATGTTAAATAACCAAAGAAAAACATGACACATTAAAAACTGGGGGCCCAAAATACAAATTACTGGCAACTTTTCATGAAGAGTCATGAAGAGTAGAAGATAATGGAAAGATACGTACAGCGCTGAGAGCAAAAGTGGTCAACTCAGAAATCTATACCTGTTGAAAATAATGTTCAAGAAGGAAAGTGAGATACAGAAATTTGTAGGTAAAGTATAAAATACAATAATTCATCATTAGAATAACTATACTACAAAAATGCTATAGGACATTTTTTAGTCTGTAGGGAAATAATACTATTTTGAAACCCAGGTCTTCAGGACAGAATGAAATAATTAGAAATAGTAACGTGAATAGTAAGGTAAATAGAAGGTAAATATTAAATATAATATGTTTCCTGTTAATTTATTTAATATATGGATATAATTTTGTTAACAAGTATAAATTTGAGTTATTTGATTTATATAATAGTAACACATAGGGCTATGTAACAGAATAAAGAGGTTAAGGTAAGTGAGGCTATATGGCTGTGAGTTTCTTAAAGTTTACACAAAGTGGTACACTTTAAACACTGAGCAAACTGTGAAATGTTAGAGATATGTATTGCAATACATAGACCCATCACTGAGAAATATTGCAAAAATATATAGTAAAAGTCAAATAGTTAAATAAAAAAAAAGGAATGCTGAAAAAAATACAATTAACACAAATTGTGGCAGAAAATCTTCAATAAAATTGACATCTTCCTTGGAAACTATCACACCAAAGCTTATACAAGATTAGTAGAAAACTTTAAAGTCCTTATATATATTGAGGAAACTAAGTTAATTATTAGAAGTTTTTTACAGGAAAGGCAGCAGCCCCAGATGGATTCACTGGTGAATTCTATCGAACATTTAAGGAAAACATAATACAAATCATGAACAGACTGTTTCAGAAACTTAAATAGGAAACATTTCCAATTTGTTTAATAAAACAATAATTTCACTGATAACAAAATCAGAGAGTCATTACAAGGAAAGAAAACTACAGACCAATATCGCTTGTGAAATACAAGAAAATCAAATTCAGCAATACATGTTAAAGCAACATAATGACTAAGAGGGTAACCATACCAAGAATGCAAAGTTGGCTTAACATTTTAAACAGCCAATGGAGAACTGAAACTCATGTGTCTCTTACTACTTTCAACTTTCATGTCATGTGGGAGAAGCTGGTATCTTTCACCCAAAACTGCATATGCACTTGGCCCTGAATTCAGAAAAGCTGAACGAGGAAATCACTTGAGAACTAGAGGAGCTACAGGTCTCATTACCACCCCACATCCACAAAGTGAAGTAGGAGAAGAAAAAGAAGCTATCAACATAACTTATCATATTAACAGAGTAAGAGAAAAACCATACCATTTAATAGGTGAAGAAAAAGCCTTTGTAACTATTCAACTGTCCATTCATCATGAGAGTTCTCAGCAAATAAGAATAAAACAGAACATCTTCAATATAGGAATATACTGAATACCTTCAATATGATATTTAAAGGTCAAAGATTAACCACTTCTCCTATAAGATCAGAAATGACAAACAGGATGCCTGGATGGCTCAGATATTGATTGAGCATCTAACTTCAGCTCAGGGCATGATCACTGCCTGGGGATCGAGTTCTGTATCGGGCTCCCTGGAAGGAGCCTGCTTCTCTCTTTGCCTGTGTCTCTGCTTCTCTCACTGTGTCTCTGCCACATATCTGCCTACACCACTTATATTAAATACTGTATTGAAATTACTTCCTAATGCAACAAGGCAAGACAAAGAAATACAAGAAAAATGGATCAGAAAGGTAGTAAGATGCTTGACATGAGTGACATGATTTTTATATGTAAAATATATTAAGACATCTACAAAACATATACTAAAACTGAGTGAATTTAGCAAAGTCATTGGATGCAAGGCCAGTGTAAATATTAATTTTTTGTGTATATATATATGTAATAAACAATAGGAAAATAAAGCTAATTTTTAAAAATGCATTTTTGGTGGAATAATAAAAGCCAAAGTATGATGAGTAAATTAACAAAAGAAGTGTAACAATTTTACACTAAATACTACAAAATATTGCTGAAAAAATTAAAACAGGAAGATATACACAATGTTCATGGATGAGAAGACTCAATATTGGTAAGGTGTTACTTCTTTCCAGGTTAAACTATAGATTCAATGTAATCTCAGTCCTGGTTCCATCAAACTTTTATTTAAATAGAAATTTACAAGCTAATCCAAAACTTACATAAAAATAAAAAGTATGTAAAATACCTTTAACATTCTCATGAAAGAAGAACAAAGTTGGATGACT
Source organism: Canis lupus familiaris (assembly GCF_011100685.1). Taxonomy (NCBI): domain Eukaryota; kingdom Metazoa; phylum Chordata; class Mammalia; order Carnivora; family Canidae; genus Canis; species Canis lupus. The sequence goes on along the minus strand of NC_049252.1, from coordinate 9,622,526 downwards.
TATACCAGCTGACTTTAAGACTTGCTATAAATCTGCAATAGTCAGTTAAATGTAGTACTGGCTTAAAGATAAGCAAGATCAATTGAACAAAAAAAAAAAAAAGCACCCAGAAATGGTCCTTTCTTCAATTAATTTTTAGTTCATTCAATTAATTTTTGACAGAAGGGCTAAAATAATCTAATGAGAAAAGTATATTCATAATGAAACTAAAACAAAAACAACTCTAACTCCAACTTATACCATAGAAAATAAGATGAATCATAGACTTGAATGGAAAGTGAAAACTTTATGGCTAAATCTATGTAACATAAGAAAATCTTTGTGACTTAGATGTAGGCTAAGTTTTATTACAGAGGGCACAGAAAACAATAATCACAGAGAAAAACTATAAATTAAGCAAAATGTAAAATTCTATCCACTAAAGTTTTCTCTTAAGAAAAGCAATAGATAAACTACAGACTAAGCGCAAATATTCACATACTCTCTGTCAAAGGACTGGTATCCAGAATTCTTAGTGAAATCATACAATTCAATAATAACATATCAAACAATTTGATAAAACTGGGCAAAATGTTTTTTTAAAGATTTTGTTTATTTATTCATGAGAGACTCAGAGAGAGAGAGGCAGAGACATAGGCAGAGGGGAAGCAGACTCCCTGTGGGAGCCCAATGTAGGACTTGATCCTAGGATTCCTGGATCACACCCTGAGCCAAAGGCAGATGCTCAACCACTGAACCACCCAGCAGTCCCTAGTGGGCAAAATATTTGAACAGAAATTATTTCATAAAGAAAGTTACATAAATGGCTATAAGCACATGAGAAAGTGCACAAAATCATCAGTCATTAGGGAAAGGCAAATTAAAAATACAGTGAAGTAGCATCACATAGCCACTGGAATAATTAAAATTCAAAAGAATAGACCATATAAAATATAACACCAATTTTGATGAAGCTGATAAAGAACTAGAATTCTGTGTTATTTGTGGTGTTATAAAAGGATACGACTACCTTTGGCAATTTCTTATAAAGTGAAATACACATCTTCTCTCTGACCCTTCTGAATTACTAGACTAGGAGGAAGGATCAATATAACTCTTATTTTTTTATTGCTATTTAGAACACTGTTTCATTACTGCTGTTCTCCAAAAGCCTTCTCTTCTGAAGTCCCTAATGTCTTCCATTTTCCTTCATCTCTAAATCCAGTGGCTATTCTTTACTGCTATCCAGATGGACCTTGATTTCATTGAAGTTTTCTTCCCTGGATTATTTTACGCCTTTATACTTAGTGTATTTATCAACCACTTTGATGACCTATATGGCATCCTGGCACCGCAGTTCCTAGATCTTTTCAATTGTAATGACTTATAGAGTGGTCATCTGGCAAACTTCCCTCTCAGAGCTTGCCTACAGTGGGAACTGGAATTATTTTTCTATGACTTACAGTTCTTAATTCTCTCCATGTTCCACTTTCACTCTGCTGTAAGGCTTTTTGACTCTTTGCTCTTGTTGTGACCTCTGATCCTTCAGCACCTGCTCATTTTCCTGGTCTTTTTCTTTCCTCACTTATTGGGATCTAGCACTGGCTTGAAACTGGAGACCTTCCTTACATATTTGTTAAATTGAATTGAATCCACTCACTTCTCTGGCTTGGTTGCATATTGTGATCTGTCATCTCAAGGTCCCCTTTAAGGTACCCTAGAATCACTCATCCCCTTGGCCTGTACTGCATTCCTAAACCTTATTCACATGTACCTGTAGTATCCTGTTCTCTCTTCCACTTTGTTGACAGTTGGTGTATAAAATCCATACACACACATGACTGATGACATATAATAATTACTATAGCTAAGCTCAGAGAGCCCTAGATGTAGCTTAACACCCCTTATATTCATCTTGTGTCCTATTCCTATTCTATGCTCCAAGTTAGCTATTCTAATATATATATTTTTTAATTTCTTCAAACTTCTTTTCCCCATCCCCTTGCTTTTTTTGAGGAAAATAATGACTCTCCCGTTTTCCAGTATTAATATTTCAATGCTTAATCCCTTTCATCTTGGCTTCTACAAAACAGCAAGTTTATCAAAAATTATCCCTTCATTAAATTAAATTGTTTGCATTAGCTCCTTTCTGTCTTTCTATAAGGTTACTCCGATCTCCTCTCTAAAAAACAAATACCCCTTCACTCCGCACAAATATTTTCTTGTGGTCCCCACATACTGTTATCTCTAGTGAGTTAAAATGCAAGTCTGCAGTCACTACTTCTATTTCTTCAACAATTATAAATTCTTAGCCCCTCCTCCTTAACTAAGTTTCATCATTTGTGGCAACTGCTTTGAGGAAGGCCATTGGTGATCTTTTCACCAAAATCAATGTCTTCCTCTACCTTCTACCTTGATTTTCATTCTCTTTGGACTGCCAGGGTATATGATACTCTAATTTTTCAAAACTTTATGCTTTACCTGGCCTCTGTACTTGGAATCCATTTTATCTTGTATTTTATTCTTAAATATCTTTTCCACTGATATTTTTTCCTTCTCCACTTTTTTTCTCAAACTTCTATTTCATCTTGCTTTTCTTTTCAAAAGAATTAATGACTAACCACAGCAGTTGGGCTCACCTAGTTCAAATACCTCTTCCAAAAAAATATTTTAATGAAGAACTTATTTAAAATGCAAGAGGAAAACAATTCAAGATTTAGAATATGCTATATCCTGTTTATCAATGGTTAATTTAATCAATCTCTCTTTGTCTTTACCACCATTCCTTCCTCTCTTCCTGCCTCTCCTCCCATTTGAGACACACACACACACACACACACACACACACACGATAAATTGAACCAATTACACTTGACCATAACAACCAAGTAGTTCAATTGGTAACAATATATTTGTGCCACATCCATACTGGAGAGGTCCTTCATTACTAGTATCTGGGTCCTACTTCTTCTGTATCTCCAAATTCCTGTACCAAGTTTCCTATATCTGTTCCACATTGTCCACTTCTGGGACCCATATGTTCTAACTCATTTGGAGCTGCCTGAAATATGTAGAAATTCAGTACATAAAATAAAGGCTTTTTGTCTATGCTTTGCAAAGCCTGAAAACAATGCCTCTAGTATAACTGTTTATAATTGCTATTGTACAAGTCCAAGGAATTTCTTCACTGCAGTTCCCCATCTCTCACTTCCAAATCTTCCCTGGAAGTAGAAGCTAAAATTAAAGCTGTCTACTCTAAGCAAATGCTGTCTCACATCTTATTTGCCAACAATATGAGAATTAAACCATCGTCAGATTGCTTTCTGCTTAGTGAATCACATTTGCTTCCGTCAGTTCACCATATTAATTCTGAATTCTCCAGAGTTTTCAAATTCTCCATAAATTTGACCAAACTGCATCACTCTTATTTTTTGACCAAATGCATCAATCTTATTTTTATTCTAACACGCAGGACTCCTTTCATTACGTAGATGCACCGCCTCTGACACAGCACAATGACTCTGGTCAGTATACCATCTTTAGTGGAGTTTACTTCACCATGATGGCTCTCCCCTCTTGCCTGGAAATTATTAGTTCTGTGTGTTATTCATAGCCAAACTCAAGTCTCAATTCATCAAAGAACCATTCCCCAATTATTATCTTTTTCTTGTCTTCCCTTTCTCTGGGAACATTTCCTTTGCACCACCACTGGGTATTTCATCACAAACACTATTTTGTGTTTTTTTAAACTACATTGTAAAATTCCTGTTGTCAGGTGCTTTATTAAATAAAAATATCTATTGACAGAGGGATATAGACATACATTTCAATTGCATGTATACAGCGCCTGAAATATTGCATATTCAGAGAGTTTGCTGGGTGCCAGATGCTCCCCTAAATTCACTGAATCCTCATAATCACACTCTGCAGTTGTTGTTGTTAAATCTATTTAATAAATGAGAACTGAGGTTCAGAGAGGTTAAATCTCCAAAGTCAGATAGCTAATCAAAACCAGCCACATTTGATTGTCAAAACCTATAATCCTTTTATTATACCTGGGAGCTCCAAATTCTTGTGAAATGATTGTTTTAAATAAAAAGATTGAATTAGTTTAATATGATGTCAAGTGTTTAGATGTAAATATTATGCCTAACTTTCAGTCTATATTCTGAAAAGGATCCTCATTTTTTAAAAATTTTTTCATTGGCAGTGAATATCTTTTCTGGCCTATGCTACTCCTGCCCAAAAGTGTCATTTCAACATGTGAAGTTCCATATAACTGAAGTTTCTGGTGTGTATTATTTGGTAAAGAAACTTAAAGATCAAATGATTAGTGATAAGAGACAGTCAAGAAGTACTGGAAAAATACCATGTCTTAATGACAAGCAACAGAGCAATAAGAGCAGAACATCTTGCAAATCTGCTAGCATTGTTCAGATAGGTGTATGAATTATGGGTATTTTAGTAATAAGGTCTTTTTAAAGAGAACATTACACTATTTGCCTCATAGAAAACATGAAATATAGCCAATGGTAATAAGGTGAAGTCATATAAAAATTTCTCATTGTATTTTGCGCAAATAGAATATGTTCTCATCCTTAGGGTGAAAAAAAAAATGAGAGAACTTAGGAAGACAAAAAAGTGTCATGTAAGAAAAAAAAAGTTCTGGGTTAGGGAAATAGTATTCGTTTTACTGCATCAGCTATGAATATTCCTGAGAAATATACATGAAAGAAAAGTCCTGTAGAATAGAAAGAGTTTGGCCATGAAGTTATTAGATGGAAAACCTTCAAAGAGAATCAGATTATGTCAGTGTATGTGAATGGCATTTCAACTCCAGAATGTTAAAGGGAAATGCAATGGAAGAACAAAGGAATTGAGAACTTTTTGGAGACTACATTCAGCTGAGAAAGCCCAGGAGCCTGTCGTTTTTCTAAGAAAGGTTGATATCATCATGCAGTGCCATCAGAGCTTTTAAAGAGAATGAGCTCAGTTTCTCTTTCCTGTTACCCACTTATGTCTTGTGTGATTAGTGAATCAGAATGAATTTTCTTTTCCTTGCCCTGGTTAAGGATCTTCAGGGACCAGTATGGATGCTACTTGCTTAGTTTGGAAATATCCCAGATTTGAGGGCCTATGGGGTCTTCCAATGCCTGAAACATTTGCCACAGTCTAAGGCACCAGGGCACATCAACAGATCCCCTACTGTGCTTTGTTTCCAATGACTCTTGCACCCATCCAGACATCAGACATTGTCCTTTCTTATCTACATCATTCTGTTAGCTGCAGAAGACTTTAGAAAGAAAGAAAAGAGAGTGTCAAGTTAGAAAAAACGAAAAAGAAAAGCAACTTAGCTGATATCAAGGGACTGTGAGGCAAATAAGAACCTTCAATATGAGAATAAGGCAAGGAATATGACAGAGATGACAAAGAGACATATCCTTCTGTCAACAGTTTTCAGTTCCGCTGAGATCCATTAGCAGCTGTGAAGTGTGAAAATTAGGAGCTAAAGCACAGAGGATATTTTAAGGCTGAGAATGCAGCAAGCTTTCACATTTCCTTATCACGTCCCCTTTTATTCCATCAAACATGTTATTCATACTATTTTTTTAATGATTTCTCAACAGATTCCAATATTGCCTCAGAAGTCTGATGAGGGTAATGACCTGGTTCGGAGTGAGAGCATCGGGGGCCTCTTTCCCAAGAGAATTTTTCAAGGGGCTAGGGAAGGAAGCAGATGTTTTTCATCAGCAACCGATGCCGGAGAAGTACCATTACTCCCTCCCTAACCACATGCTCTAGGCCGTCATCATGTACTCCCTTCTTCTGCTTTCATAGACATAGCAGCATGGCATAATTCACATCCTGTCTTGTTGACACAGCTTGCTTCAGCTGTTCACGTAGCAAATTGTTTGTTCACTGAAACCGAAGACACAGCAGCTCTTTGTGGAGTGACTAAATGGGGCTGCAGATTTCTGGATGTGTGCAGTCAAGTACACTGCTGGGTTAGGCGGCCAGAAGCAGTACACAAATATGTTTACACTCTCGGTCCCAGCTACATGTGGGGGTTTCCATTGCTGTGGTCCCCAGAACACACATCACATACAACAAAGCCGTCGTTTGGATAGCCTTACAACACTACCAAAGCAACTTGATCGCCAAAATGTAGCCTGTTTAAATGAGGGAACAAATGTGAAAGGGCAATGACAACAGTGACTATTATGTAAGTGATAAGATTAATCTCTTTTAAAGCAGTGTCAATTACAACATATCATTGACATCACCTTTGAGGAAACCGAACACTTCCTGTATTATATATATTCACTCATTAGTAGAGACAACCTATTCAGGTTATTTATTACTAATATATTATTTTGTGTATTTGTCCCTGAAAATGTGGTTAGCATTAGTGAGTTCAGGCAGCAAGGCTTAGTGGACAGAGAACTGATATAGAAATTTATATGCTTGGTCTTGTCCCAGTGCACACAAGTTACATAACCTGAACCAATCCACTTGGAGACTTAGTTTCCTTATCTGTAAAGTGAGATCTAAAGTATCTCAAAGACTCATTTAAGTTCTTAAATTCTATTTTCTCTAAATTAATGCTTGGTAATCAAAGCTGCAAATCAGGACAATTGCAATCTAATCATCTTTCCAAATGATTACAAATACTTTTCAAAGACAAAGCAAAGTTCATATGCCTAATTGTCTCTGCTCTTCTAAAGGTTACACATTTGCAGAGAAAAAATTCCCATGGAAAGTGGACAGTTCTGCATAATTAGCTCACTCATTCTTCCATCCCACTCTAACTGTTCAAATCCAGGGCTCTACCCATTTTCTGGTTGGTATTTCTGATCTTTAATCTCCTTGCCGCTACCCACTGTCCTCCCTGACCACCTCCTTTACATCATGGTCAGAACTATCTTGAAAAAGCTATTTCATTACATTCCCCTTTTCCAGGGTATTAGAGACTTCTCTGTTACCTGACAAATCAAGTTGAAATTATTTGGTCTAGCTTTCAAGACCTTTGGGTTTCTATGAGCAAATCTTATAAATGCCCCTGAATTATCCATCAGGGCAAGGTCAGCTTCCTCACTGCCTGAGCTTTATCACTGTCCTTGCTCTGTGGTCCTTTTTTTCCTCATGCCATATATTTGCCTTAAACTCCTTTTCTGTTCCACTTGACCTAACTGGGTTCTGTTCACCCTTCATTGCCCAAGGCAAGCTCCTTCAGGCTGTCACCTGCCAGGACCTCAGGAGGGCTCTCCAGTTTCTCTTGCTTCTCTGAGCATCAAGAATCCAAAATGGCATTTGAGGGTGATAAACATGAGTGTTTCTCCCTTCAACCCAAGTTTGGAAACAAATGAAATAAAGGGGGCTTGAAATATCATTTCTATTATGAGGAAAACCTGAATTGGAAGCTGTGACCTACCTGGAGCTAAGGCTGCAGGGAGTTTGACATTTATTTCAGCCCAGAATTGGACAACCATACCTTAGAGTCTGATAGATTGTTGCCCAGAGTATGCTCTTCCCAGAGTATCCTGCAGATTGGACAAGCAGGCCAGGGTGGAGGAGGCTGAGCTCCTCCTAAATGTCTCAATCATTGGGCCTATCCTCTTCCCCCAGGATTAGAGAGAAGCCATAAGTATAACGCATGTGAAGTAACTCCCACATAGGAACTTACTGCATCTACTTCTTGGTCAATCTGAAAGATCACACGTATATTGACCCTGTTAGTGTCACATATTAAACATGTCTCCCCAGTGAAATTCCAAGCCTTAATAGGACATGATCCATGACCTGTATTTCTTTTTTATTACTCAGAGTGCTAGGCCCATAATATTGGTCAAAAATTAAATATTTCCCAATTGCTTAACAAATTCAGCTATTCTTAATTATTTTTACAATTGAAATGTATATTATAGATTTGTGTGCATATCGAATGTGAACAAAAATATTTGCAGATGACAGTAACCTTGAGAACAGTTATCATGTGCATATCTAAAACAAATACATATAAAGGGGAAAAAAGTCATATATAAAGAATATCTTTGTTGAAGTACATGGTTTTTATTAAAAAAATATTTTTTCTTTCTTTTTAAAAAATATTTATTTATACATTAAAAAGAGGGAAAGAGCACAGGGGGCAGGGGCAGAGGGAAAGAGAGAATCTCAAGTGGACTCCCTGCTGAGCACAGAGCCTAAAGTGGGACTCAACCCGAAGACCCCAAAATCATGATCTGAACCAAAAGCAAGAGCTGGACACTCAACCAACTGAGCCACCCAAGCACCCCACCACTGAAGCTTGTTTTATTTCTAACAGATTATAAAAGAGCACAGCCAACAGTGAAAACAATAATAATCAAACAAATCTTACCATACTTTGTTAGTTCTTTGTGTTAAAGAGGGAAATCAGGGCACCTGGGAGGCTTAATCTGTCAAGCATCTGCTTTCCACTCAGGTCATGATCTTAGGATCCTGGGATCAAGTCCCTGCTCAGTGGAGAGTCAGCTTCTCCCTTTCCCTCTGCCCCTCCCCCTGATTGTGCTTTTTTCTCTCTCAAATAAATTTTTTTTTTTAAAGGAGGGAAGTCAAAGTGTTTATCATCTACCATAATGGGATACTGTTAGTCACACATTTTATTAATATTATTGAGAGAACCAGGGCAGCCCCGGGGGGCTCAGTGGTTTAGTGCTGTCTTCAGCCCAGGGCCAGATCCTGGAGACCTGGAATCGAGTCCCACGTTGGGGTCCCTGCATGGAGCCTACTTCTCCCTCTGCCTGTGTCTCTGCCTCTCTCTCTCTCTCTCTCTCATGAATAAATAAATAAAATCTTTAAAAAAAGAGAGAGGGAGAGAGGGAGAGAGAGAGAGAGAACGAACCAGGATGCCTTGGTGGCTCAGTGGTTGAACATCTGCCTTTGGCTGGGTGCATGATCCTGGGGTCCCTGTGGGAAGCCTGCTTCCTCCCTCTGCCTGTGTTTCTGCCTCTCTCTCTGTCTCTTGCGAATAAATAAATAAAATCTTAAAAATTATATTATTGAGAGAACCAAATCTTTTAACCATAACATGGTGGACTTTCCTGGTGCACAAACTTGGAATGAACTCGAGGAGAGAATAGAAGTGTTTAAACTATTACACCAATTTTTTAAAAAAAATTGTAGAATGGGTAATGCCTCTCTAAGATAATAATCACTGTCAGTCTATCTTCAAATAGTAGAGCTAGATGTCTTCAAGAACTAATTCCTCTTGGCTATTTTTATAATGTTATAAGTTATTCTAAAATTTCTTAAATTACAAAATTTCTTACATTTTCTTTCCACTTGTATCTTGCCGCATTTTTTTCTGATATATGTGGAATACCTAATGGCAAGACAGAAACTATAAAAAATGTTCATATATAAAAGTATATTTTATATATATAATGTATATATTGCAATAAAATATATATTGCATATTTTTTTCTGATTCTTTTTTCTTTGGAAAAACATAGAATTGTGTTTTGCTTCCAATGTTGTTTTTGTCTATTTGCTGAGGGACATTATAATCAGCTAAAGCCTGAGCTGCCTATTGATAAGACATACATGCAGTGGCTGGATATTGTATTCTAATAGGCAGTTCTCTAGAGGAAACTTAGGTCTCTTATGTCCTCAATCCTTTCTCTCATACATAATAAGGGGGTCTCTAGTGTGTTGATTCTCTGGCAAACATAACTCAGTTATAGGTTGTCCAGTTTAAGAAGACATTATGAAGTTCATGATTTACTACTAATTGAGCGTAAATTGAGTAAAGTATTGTACAGCTAGACAGAGCAATGGATAAAGGTGTGTGTGTGTGTGTGTGCGCGTGCACCAAGGGGGTTCAGTGCTGGCTGTGATAGACTGACAAATCCTACCACCACCCACCTCACCCTGGCCAATGATGCCTGTATGCTAATACTGAGCCTGTTAATGTATTATCTTACATAGCAAAAGGGATGTGAGATATGATTACATTAATGATATTGAGGTGGAAGATTATTCTGGATTATCTGTGTGGGTCCAATGTAATCACAAAGGTTTTTATAAGAGGGAACCAGCATGGTCAGAATCAGAAGATGTGACAAGCAGATGGTCAGAGTCAAAGAGTAATCTGAAAATGGTATGAAGCTGACTTTGAAGACGAAGGAAGAGACAACCAGCCAAGGAATGCAGGTCGACTCTAGAAGCTGAAAAAGGCAAGGTGACAGATTCTTTACTAGAGCCTGTGGGGGAGCATAGCCCTGCCAATATCCTCATCTTGGCCCAAGAGAACCCATTTCAGATTTCTGATCCCCAAAACAATAAGATAACATATGTTATGTTTAAGCCACTAAAAGTTTGTAATGATTTGTTAAAGCAGCAATAAGAAAGCAATATATTGAAACCTGTTTAGAAAAAGGGGAAAAGACAAGTGTAAATTGACTTCATATTTATTAAAACATTTGTTTTATTAAAGAAATGTATTTATCTTCACAGAAGTTTTAAGGCATTTTGAAACAAATGTTATAGCATCAGAAAACTTTCCTAGAAAAGCAAAAAAGACTAAAAAAAAGAGAAAAAGAAATGAAAAGTTTTCCAGTACTTCTGTTTTTACTTTTTAGAAGGTCCAAAAAATTTTCCAAAGCCAACTTGAATGTATATCCTTGGTTTCAATGATTCTTGGTTTCAATGATAGATTTAGGTCTAAGCCAAAGAACCCTTGAAACCTTGACTCAGAATACTTCTCAATACTAGTCAATAGGATTTATCTGTGTTTTGTACTTGGAATCACTTGCAATCTCTCCGGTACTCAATTTAATTTAATTTTCACCAGGTTTTGTAATGTATGTTTCTAAGCACTGCAGATTTTCTAAAAATTTACTTCTTAACTTACCTAAACAAGTCTACTCTTTCTGGTTCTGTGAGTTTTAAGAAATGTCCATATTTCTGCATCCACCACCAGTATCAAGAAAGAATATTTCCACCAATGCACAAATCCCTTATGTTATGCTGTAGTAGTCAAGCCCCATTTGGGGCTGGGGACAGCCCCAAAACTCAATGACTTCTCTGTCTTCCACCACTCTAGCTTTATGTTTTCCATGATGCTTTACAAGTGGAATTTGTATAATTGTCTTTTGGATCTGACTTCTTTTACTTATAAAATGCACTTAGATTTAAACATGTAGTAGAGTCCATCAATGGCTCATTCATTTTTACTGTTGAGTTTTCCATTGTATGGCTATAACACAATTTGTTTCCTCATTCCTAGTTAAGGGAGATTGGAGTTGTTTCCAATTATTGGTTATTATAAATAAGGCTACTATAAACATTGTGTGTAGGTTGTTTTATTTAATACACTATTGATTTGATTTCAATTTCCCTAATGAATAATTATGTTGAGCATCTTTTTACATTCTTATTTACACCTATATAGCTTTTATGATAAAATATCTCTTCAAATCTTTTGCCCATTTATAAAAATTGCTTTTTTATTTGCTCATTGAGTGAGAAAAGTCATTACATATTCTAGGTATAATTCTTTCCAGATAAATCATCTGCAAATGTTTCTCACAGTCTGGTTTGTGTTTTCATTCTTTTAATATTGTTACTCACAGAACAAAAGTTTTTAATTTAATTCTGATAAAGCTCATTTTTTATCAGTTGTTTCTTTTATAAATCATGCTTTCGGGGGGATTATATTTAAAAAAAAATCTTTGCCTAGCTTAAGGCTACAAAGATAATTTATTTTTTATTAAGTTTTTAATTTTAATTCCAGTAGAGTTAAACAGTGTTATACACAATATATAATCATAACACAAAAGTAATATCATATATTAGTTTCAGGTGTACAATATAGTGATTCAACAATACATCACTACTCAGTGCTCATAATGGTAAGTGTACTCACTATCCTCTTAACCCATTTCACCCATTCCCCCACTTATCTCTCCTTTGATATGCTTTATTTTAAACAATTACCCTCACTTAAAGTTATTTTTATTTGCAAGAAGAGATATTTCCATATGGGTAGAAGAATTTTTATAGTTTATATTTATATTTAATTCTATGATACATTTAGATTTAAATTTTGCATAAGTTGTGAACAATGGGTCAACTTTTTGTTCTGTTTTATTTGCACTTAAATGTTGACTGTTCCAGCATAAATTCATGAAAAGACTATTCTTTCTCCATTCACCAGCCTTTGCAACTTTGTCAAATCAGATTATTTTATTAGTGTGAGTCTACTTCCTGACCTTATTGCATTCAGTTGATATATATTTCTTTTTCTCAGTACCACGCTATCTTTTTTTAAAAAAAACTTCTGTAGATTTAAAACAGAACTTGAAGTCAAGTAATATGAATTGTCCAACTTTGTTTTTCCATTATAAAACTGTTACAGCTATCCTAATGCCTTTGCCTTTCCACATGAATTTTAGAATCAGCTTGTCAATTTATATAGAACTCACTCGAGGATTTCTATTGAAATGACATTAAATTCAAGTTCGAGAAAAATTATGAATACTATTGAGTGTTCTAATTCATAATAATTGCACAAGTTTCTATTAATTTTGGTTTTCTTTGATTTATTTTTCTGTAGTTTTCAGCATAGTGATTCTGCAAATATATTGTTAAATTTAATCTCTATATTTCATTTTTCATTGGTGCTGTTGTAAATTGTATTCTATCTTACATTTAGAATTCCAGTTGTTCTTTGCTACTCTAGAGAAATACAATTGATTTTTTTACTATATTAACATTACGTATTTCAACTTGGTTTTACTGCTAAACTCACTGAACTCTAGGACTTTTTTGAAGACTTTTTTGTATTACATACATATATAATCATATTGTCTGTGAACAGAGAAAGTTTTGGTTGTTCTTTACATGTAGGTGCCTTTCTTTTCTCTTGTTGTTTTATTGCATTGTCTATGACTTTTAGCATGAGGATGGCTAGGAATGATGATAGCAGACATCCTTGCCTTGTTCCCCATCTTTCCAGGGAGAAATAAGTCATAGTGTGATATGGGTACTTTTGTAGAAGCCCTTATCAAATTTATATTCCTCGTTGGTTGAGGGTTTTAATTAGTAATAGAAAGTGGAATTTGGTTAAATGCTTTTTCTGCATTTATTGAAATATTCATGATTTCTCCTATTAATTTACTAATATGATGAAGTGCATTGACTGGTACTCAAATATTAAATCAGTCTTACATTCACAGAATAAACTCTGCTTGTTTGTGATATATTATGCTTTACTCACACGCTGGTGGAATTTTTTTTGAAGATTTGTATATCCACACTTATGAATACTATTGGCTTGTGATTTTCTTTTCCTCTAATGTCTTTGGTTCTGATATATAAATAATTATGACCGCATAAAATGCCTTGGGAAGAGTTCCCTATTTTCTTTAAAAAAAAAATGTATAGGATAAGAATTATTTCTTCCTTGAATGTTTGATAGACTTCACTAGTGAAACTATATCTTGATTTTCTTTTTAATCATTGGGAGATTTATACTACTAATTGAAATTTTTAGTCTTTGTAAGAATATTCAGATTGTGTATTTCTTCTTGATTAAAGTCTGGTAGTTCTTATCTTTTAAAGAATTGATCTATTTCATCTAAGTGTTTTTCATGCTGTTCTTTTATTATAACTTTATGGTCCATGAACTCTGTAGTGATGACTTCTTTTTAATCCTTAATATATTGTCATTTTTCACTTTTTCTTTTTTTGGTGAATCAATCTAGAGGTTTATTAATGTTAGTGATCCGTTCAAAGAAGATTTTGGTTTGGTTAGCTTTTCCTATTGTTTTATGTTTCAATTTCTTTGATTCTATCTTTATTATTTCTATTCTTCATTTGCTTTAGGTGTTCTTTGCTTTTGTGTTGTTTTTCCTAGTTTCTTGTGGAAGACATTTATTTAGCTTGCTGATTTGAGACCATCATCTTTTCTATTGTAAGCATTCAATACCATAAACTTCTCTTTGTACATTGCTTTAATTGGATCCCATATATTTTGATATTGTATTTTTATTTTCATGTGTTCATAATACTTAAGTTTACTTAAATTTATTTAAATTTTTTTAGACATTCTCTGTGATCCACAGAATTGTGAATTTTCTCTATCCCAAATATTTTGGAATTTTCCAATAGTTTTCTGTTATTGATGTCTAATTTCACACTTTCATGGTCAGGTTAGTTCCATTTAGCCTGAAAACATACTTTTCATATCTATATTTTTAATATTTATCAGAATATGTTTTATGGCATGTAATACATGGATTTAAATGAATATTCCAAGTACCTGAAAATATGTGTATCTTGCTGTTGTTGGGTAAAATAGTCTATAAATGTTAAGGCAATGGATATTTCAGTTCAAATCTCCTATGAACATGATAATTTACATCTACTTATTCTAACAATTATTGAAAGAAGAGTAAGTCTTCAACTATATTCATACATTCAGTAAGTTCCCCTTTCAGTTTTAATAAGTTTTATGTATTTTGAAACTATGTTGTAAGATGAATACACATTTAGGATTGTTATGTATTTTTGGAAGATTGGCCCTTTGTCATAAAATATCACTTTTTGTCTCTCTTTTTTCTTATTTCTATAGTTTACGTTGTCTGATATTAACATAGTCATTCCAGCTTTGTGTTTTCATGGTGTATCTTTCCCCATATTTTTACTTTTAAGCTTTTAAGCTAGCTATATGTTTAAAGTGTGTTTACTGTAGATAGCATATATGTCTTCCTTTTAATCCAATCTGACAACCACTTACACTTAATATAATTGTAGATGTAGTTAGAAAAAAATCTTTTTGCTAGCTAATTTCTATTGTTTAATCTTTTTTTTTTTTTTGCTTCAGTTTTTCTCTTTTCTGCATTCCTTGGGGGTAAATAAGCAGTTTTTATTATTTCATTTTACCTCTATTACTGGCATATAATTTATACTACTTCTTTAAAAAATGTAGTAGTTCTAGTATATATGGTAAGTGTTATTAATTACATAATCTACTCTCAGAATTTTACAATAGTATTTTCTCTTTTTAAAAAAGATAAATTTTCTTTTCTTTTTTTGAGGGGTGGGGGGGAGGAGAGAGAGTGGAAGAGAAAGAGTCTTAAGCAGACTCCACAGACGGCAGAGCCTAATGGGAGGCTCTATCTCACAACCCTGAGATCAAGACCTGAGCCAAAATCAGGAGTCAAAACTTAACCAACTAAGCCACCTAAGTACCCCTACAAAGGTATTTTCTAATTCCTCTATCCTACTTTTGCACTACTCTTTTAGTACATTTAAATTTTGCATATGATGTAGGGTCATATTGTTTTAGACAGTTTACTCTTACTGTCTTACTTTTAGACAGTTATCTCTCAGAGCAAAGAAAAGTAAAATAAATTGTATTTGACTTTATTTATTTCAGTTCCAGTCCTGTTTATTTTTTGTGTAGATTCAAGTTATTGTCTGATGTCACATGCCTTCTGCTTGAAAACTTCTTTTATTTTTTTTTTTTAAGTGTAGGACTACCAGCAATAACTTTTCTCAGTTTTGGTTTGCCTCAGAAAATCTTTATTTCCCTTTCACTTATGAAAAATATTCTTGCTGTGTAACAATTTTTTTGTTGTTGCTCAGTTTTTTCTTTCATCACTTAAAAGATGTCAGTTATGATGTTCTGGCTTCAATGGTTTTGGAACAAATCTTCTTTAATTCTTTGTTCATTTGTAAGTAATGTGTCATTTTTGCCCCCTGGCTGCCTTCAAGAATTAATCTTTATCTTTGATTTTCAGTAGTTTAAATATGGTATGCCTACAAGTGTGAGTTTATTCATTTCTTCATCCTATTGTTGTTCCCTGATCTTCTTAAATATACAATTTGATATTTACTATTAATGTTGTACAATTCTTAGCTCTTGTTTCTTCACAGATTTTTTCTGCTCTATCCTTTCTCTTCAGCTTCTGAAAGTCCAAATACATGTATTTGGTCATGCAACATTGCCTCACAATTATTGGATGTCTTTTCTGCCTGATTTTGTGTCTTTTTTCCTGTATTTTCCCTTTCTGCTTCAGTTTGGGTGATTTCTACAGACTTACCCTTGACCTATTCCCTAGCAGTCTTGAGTGTACCAAGGAACTTATTGATGGCATTTCTCATTTTTTCTTTAGTTTTTATTTATGTTATTTCTACTGTTTCTTCTAGTTTTTAGCACTTTACTGAAAATGCCCATCCAGCTTTGCATGGTTTCCATCTTTTCCATTGGAACATTTCTATGACATGAATATAGTTGTTTTAAATTTGCTGTCTGATATTTCCAACCTCTCTGTCATATCCGAATATGGTTCATTGATTATTTTTCCCTAGCAGTACATTTTCTTTTTTGCTTTTTAGAGTACTCTGCAACTTCAGCTTTCTGATGGGCTCAGGAAAAATTCTGAATTTGAAATCTGTCAGCTTTATTGTTGTTGATAGTAAGGGTGGGAGTGTTACTCTTTCCTGCTTTCTATATCCCAAGTGAAAACCAAAACTAGGAGTGTATACTTTTAAAAAATAAGTAAAGGGCAGTCCCTGTGGCTCAGCAGTTTAGCGCCTTCAGCCCAAGGGGTGATCCTGGAGTCCCGGGATTGAGTCCCATGTCGGGCTCCCTGCATGGAGCCTGCTTCTCCCTCTGCCTGTGTCTCTGCCTCTCTCTGTGTGTCTTTCATGAATGAGTAAATAAAATCTTTTAAAAAATAAAAAATAAAAAGTAAGTAAACCTATCTCTGCCTTGAGGCAGCATATAGGTTACTGTGTATATATGCAACAGGAGTAGATAGGGGAATCATAGAGGAACAGATACCCAAACACTATAATATAATTTTGTTCACAGTATATTTCTCATGTGTATATATACTACCAGACCCAGGGAAAATTTAAGCAAAATAATCTATGTGAAATCAGAGGCTTGTTATAATTATTAGTTTTATATATTATAATAGCTTATAACATAGGTTAGTATTTATGTCAATATTGAGAATATAATGGAATAAATAATTTCTTTAATGTTGTAACTACTGAGGCCAAGATTCGGACCCATATCTAATATGCCAAAGTTCATGAGTACCCATCAAATTTTAAAGCAATAGGACTTTCGTCCTATTAAAAACACTGCTAGGGATACCTGGGTGGCTCACTGAAGGTGTCTGCCTTCAGGTCAGGGCGTGAACCTGGAGTCCTGGATCAAGTCCCACATCGGGCTCCCTGTATGGAGCCTGCTTCTCCCTCTGCCTGTGTCTCTGCCTCTCTCTCTCTCTGTGTCTCTCATGAATAAATAAATAAAATCTTAAACCACACACACACACAGACACTACTAGAGCACTTGTGATGACCACTGGGTGATGAATCACTAAATTCTACTCCTGAAACTAATATTACACTGTGTGTTATCTAGCTGGAATTTAAATAGAAACTAAACAAACAAAATAAATAAAATAAAACAGAAATAAAAATATAATTTTAAACAAGAAAAAATATACTATTTAATACTTAAAGATTAATTAGGGATATGGATATGTACTTAAAAGAGACAAATTAATTTTAGAATTGTATAGAAATCAAATCTACTGGGCCAGGGTAGAGAGTTAAATAGAACTCAGCTGGTGACTGGGAATGCTCAGGTAGATATTTGGAACAAGGGGAGGATTTAAAAAGAGGTAGAAGTGGGAGGTGACAAAATCGGCTCAAATATAATATCTCGAATTGCCAGAAGTGTATATATGGCCTCATGCCTAGTAGATACTTAGGCAGAATTAATCTGGGAGAAGAAAGTAATAGAGAAATAGGCTTGATATATATCTATAAAGAGAAAGTAATTGAGCCTATGTAAGAAAATTATACTCTAGAATTATTAGGGTGCTGATAGGGATAAAAACAATGTTGAAACAAGTCTTGATAAACATCTGTATTGAAAGAATAAGAATAGAATGGGAATGTTCAAAGGAGATAGTCAAAGACAGAATGGGGAAATAATCAGAAGAAATACATGTTATAAATGTGAAAGGAGGAGAGATCTAAAAAGATCTAAAAAATGAAAAAAAGAGAAAGAAAAAATAAGCTTATGTCAGATACTCATGTGGTTTGAGTGAGGGGGAAAGTATGTAAAAAAGTCTTTAGGACTTCTTGATAAAGACATTGTTAGCAATAGTTCAGGTAGTTCTATGGGGCAGAAGCCATAGGGCAGGCAAATATTTTCTTATATCTGATTTTTATTAAAATAATTATGTTCAATTTATAAGAATTTATCCAAACATCCTTTAATTCAACAACATATGCATTGCTTTGGAAAAGGTTTACGTTATATACAAACAGAATAATTTGAAAATTGATATGCATTGCTAAAATACATTTTATTTTTGCTTTCCTCAATTTTAAATACCACTTATGCAAAAATAGAATTTGCTTCAACAATTTTTTTCAGATCATATTATCTTTCTTCTTATTATTGTTTGCCTGGAATTCATCAAACTATGGGCATGATTATAGTACCCATTTTTTCACTTTTCCTACACATGAGATAAATATCTCTTTAAAAATTCTGAGCTCAGGTTGACTTGCTTGATGTTTTATTTGCACAGGCCCATTTTGCTTTTTTTGTTTAGGCAGGCACATCACTAATTTCAATTAGAATATTAGCCACACAGGATCACACTATGTTTCAGTGTCATTTGTATCAATTCTTTTAGTTACAGGATTGTTTATACTAAATTTACTGGAAGCAGAGAAATAGTCAGCAATGTAGAGCCTGAAAGAGTTAATTTTCAAGGCTAAACTGTTCCCATAGTTCCCACTGTAATTGCTGCTGATTATTTTTATGTTGTAATGAAGCAATAATGATCAAAGCACAGGGCATTTCTTAGGGATTCATGACTGGCTGGCTTTGCCTCGGGCCATTAACCTCAGTCATTAATTCCCCTGGAAATGCATTGTGCTTAGGTCATTATTGTCAGTAACAGAGCTGTATGAAAACATTTGCACACATTCTGGAGCAAAATGTTGATTATTTTCTGTATATACAAGTTTTGTGATTGAAAAACTTAAGAGTGATGAAGTTTGGCCAAGAGAGAAAAATAAATTATTGTTCAGCAGAGAGAAATAAGGTATCTATTTAACATACATGTACTATGATATCATCAATGTGTGTATTTATACACACACACATCTATCTAAATGCTTTATGTGAATACATGAATCAACATTATATCTTTATTTTTTATCCTTGGACTGGATAAACTCTTGAATATGTTACCTATCAGTTGAAAATTTTAAAAACCACCATTTCTAATTATAATTACATTCTTAATTATGAAAAATAGATACTGAGCAAATGGACATTTTTATCTCCTACTATATAATTGTTCCTCCTCAATACCACTGGTGAATGAAAATTTCTCTGAAAATTAATTTTCTATTCAGTAACAAAAAATCTACCTTTGTTCTCCCCCAGGTACAATTCCTTAAAATAGTGACAGTGGTGGCACTGTAATTATCACACTCAAAATGTTTTTTGTGTGTGTGTGGTTTTTTTTTTAATATTCTGTATATGCATTGCTAAAATTGTCACTGAAAGAATAGTCATAATGTGAGCTACAAGATTGCTTAAGAAAATTGGGGCATCTGGGTGGCTCAGTTGGTTAAGTATCTGCTTTCAGCTCAGGTCATGATCCCAGGGTTCTGGGATCGAGCCTGGAGTGGGGCTCCCTGCTTAGTCGGGAGTCTGCTTCTCTCTCTCCCACACCCTTTGCTTGTGCACTTTCTCTCTCTGTCAAATAAATAAATAAATAAAATCTTAAAGAAAAAAAAAAAAGACTGCTTGGGAAAATCAAATAGCAAAACAACTTAACCTTTGTCTTGAAGTTCAAGGACTACCCTCCTAATCAAAGAACTATAATTGCAACTTCACTTTACTTAAGCTTCCCTAGGGCAACCAATTGAACTCAGAAAGAGGTGAGAGGCAAGAAGACACCAAATGGTCAAAGTGGAATCAAGCAAAACTCAAGAAATCCTATCTTCCTTTACTCCCTTGTAAATGAAGTTGTTTCTGTAATAGACCTCAGTCACTATTGAAGTTTAACTTACTGAGAACAGCAAATTTCCATTTTTCATTAAAGTTGAAATTTGTACTTTTAAGATAATTGTAATTGCTACTTAATTTTTGTCTTTTATATTCTTCCATATTTAGAACTTATTAGTGAGGAAAATGAGCAAACAGAAAGAAACGAGATATGTCTAAGAGAAAATTTCAGATATTGTCCTTATAAAAATTTGCCCTATCTAATAGAATTGAAAAAATATAATGTAATTGAAAATGCTAGGGAGTGTGCAAATGTACAGTTTTTAAAAATATCTAGCAAAAAACAACTTAGATAAAATGTTAGCCCTGAAGATAGCAGAAAACTAGTGATCAGTCTTTATTTCTCAAATAGGTGCAAACCAATGAAATGTGAGTTAGAACTGTCCTCATTTTACAGATGAAAAAAGCATGCCTCAAGTAGCTAATTTAATTTAGGCAAATTATCTACAGAGCAACAGAACTAAGATTTGGACTAATCAAGGGCATTTTTTCTCCCTTATTCTACTTGGTTTTATTACAGAGAAACATTCACTATTGTGTCTTTTTAAAATACTTTCTATAGACCCAGATGATAATATCAACACAACTATTTCCAATAGATGATGAGATGGTTAATATTATATGTTAACTTAACTGGGTCATGAGGCCCAGAAATTTAGTAAACTATTATTCTGGTTATTTTTGTGAAGGTGTTACGTTGTTGTTGTCGTTGTTTTAGATTAGGTTAATAATTAAATCAGTGGACATTGAATAAAGCAGATTTCTCTCCATAGTGTGAGTGGGCCTCATCCAATCAGGTGAAGGTACTAATAGAACAAAGACTGACTTCCCTAGGCCAAGAAGAAATAGCAGATTGTGTGTGTGTAGATACACATCCTATTGGTTCTGTTTCTCTGGAGAATCTCAACTAATACACATGGGGGGAAAAGAGGACTAGAAAATGGTGTGAAGAATTAAAAGTATGTGGGGAAAAAAATACAGATTAGGAGGACATAATAGGAGCCTGGGAATATCATTGAGTATGGTTCCAAAGAAATCCCTACTCCTACCTCCAGAAACAAATAATCAAGTAAAACACCACCAAAATCTGAGTTGAGTGTAGGGTTGATATGAAGACCTCGTGATGTCTTATTGATGCTTCCTTGCACAGTGAAATACTAAAATTCTTTATGTTTGATGTACCTAAAATCTGCTTTCCTTCTTTAAAAATATAGATTCACATATACTTTAAGATTTAAATACTTAGGGAATGCTTTTTCTAGAATAATTTTTGAGCAGGGTATGTATGAATGAATTTGTGTGTATGGGTATATATGGAAATAATAATTAACTAAATAGTGTGGAGGTTGTGAAAAATGTATGCTTTGTGATACACATTTTACAAAGCCTTCTATTTTCTGTAAAATTAATTTGCCTTAGAAAAAGTACCTGAAAGCCCTTTTAACAACACATCATCTCTCCTGGAGGGCCCGTATCATTCCAATTACATCTAATTATATACACAGGTATGTGTATGTGTGCATGTGTGTGTATTCATGTCAGTATGCAGGGTGGTCCATTTCCAAAGAGCTTCATTTTATACTTTATTGTTTTAGTAACAGACCACCCACATACACTTCAGAAATAATTATGCCTATGTAGCTGCTTAGTGGTTCTGTCTTGTATAACACTCTGACTGATGGGGGAGGTTTCCTTGAGAGCAGAGCATCATGGGTTAGGGGGCTCGTTTGGGTTGGCAGCATCTTGAAGAGACAGGGTTCTTTCTTTATTCCAGACTCAGCAATGAGTGAAGAGGCTCCTTTTTTTTTTTTTTTTTTTTTTTTTTTAGGTAAATTATATTTGTTATTCCTATGTAGCTAGCTAATCTACTGCTCTATTGCTCACCTGTATATTTAAAATACCATTTCTGGTGGTGGCAAAGAGGGTAAAAATGAGTATAAATGAAAAAGAAGGCAAAAAAACAGGAGGAATAATTGGGGTTTCTTTTTTCCATAGATGCTGCCCTCTAATTTTGCCTGTACAGAAAGTGTTTGACAGATGTAATGAGCGATACCCTCACAGCCACATCTTTAAAAACCTGCAGGGCACAGGTTCTGGAAACTGCCCCCAGTTTTAGACAGCCCCTGTGGATGGTGCCACCTCGCCTGCCTTCTCTGAAGTCACCTCTGTGCTACATGTAACATTTTCAGGATGAAAGGGAAGAAAGACCTCCCTCCTTAGGAATAAATACACATGGCCAGTAAAAGTCTGCAGAGAAATGATGCTTCCATAGTTACTTCACAGAATAGAAATGCGGCAGGTTCCTCTGCATTATTTCATTTGCTGTGGCGCCTGTCATGAAAAGAACTCAATTTGATAATTTGATGATGAATTACATGATGATCAATGAAAAATGAGGTATTAGTCATGATAATTAAGGGACTAAAATTAAAAGTTTTTATTTTGGAATTTGCCCAAAGCAAAATTTTATATAACGGCATTACCTATCCTTGTTTAAAATGTAGGCATTCTTCCCTAAGAGAACAATTTTTAGATAATACTTGTTAAATGTTATCCCATTCATAAATGTAACAAAGACTTTCACAATCCTACCACCCCAAAATAGTGTTTTTTCTTTTCATAGTAATATATAATAAAAACGATACTATGAAAACAATTATATTAAGCATTATTTAGTGTAAGAATGCCGTTCAGTACAGAATACTGGAACACATTTACTGATATTGAAAAAGATGTCATGGAGCTTCCAATGGTGATTCAGTTATACTATAAATACCTAACTTGTTATATAAAATATAGTCTCTGGCAAATATGTAACTTATTTCTTTAAAGAAATCTCTAGGGATCCCTGGGTGGCGCAGTGGTTTAGCGCCTGCCTTTGGCCCAGGGCGTGATTCTGGAAATCCGGGATCGAATCCCACGTTGGGCTCCCAGTGCATGGAGCCTGCTTCTCCCTCTGCCTGTGTCTCTGCCTCTCTTTCTGTGTGTGTGACTATCATAAATAAATAAAAATTAAAAAAAAAAAAGAAAGAAATCTCTACCACTCTTTATCTAGTTCCCTAGGACCACATTTCTGTGAAATTCTTGCTGAAATTATAAAATTATCTTATATTTGTACATTTTTATGCTGTTAAAAGTAATTTCACATTATCTCAATTTTTCTGTTTTATGAAGATAATCATAGACAATTGCCTCTTATTTTTTCAGATATATAAATGAAGCCTCATCAGACTTGTCTTAGCTTTCACAAATAAATTGATGATAGTTGAGCCTAGACTAAAACCTAGATTTCTGGTTCACAAAAGAAGTCATATTACCTCACAGATTCCTAAACTTATTCATATGAATCATCATCAGCAATTGCTTAAAAATTGGAGAATTTCAAACCCACTATTTTATCAAGTCTCTCTGATTCATCTGTTTCACTGGCCATTATGGAACTTTCTTGGGTTCCAGGACTCTTGATCCATGCGGCCATATATGTTTCATCATTTTAGTACCCACAAATGAGTTCTGCAATAAGGTCGACTTTGTTCCTCAAAATTAAACGCAGTAATTTCTTCTCTTATATATCCCTTAGTTCCAATCTAAACTGAGCAGCCACTGGAAATCCAAACAAATCAGCGAATAGTCTAAGCTTACAGAAAGTGAGGGGGCACCAAGAGTAAGAAGGGGAGAGGAAAAAGTAAATGTTGGAAAGAGGAACTGAATTTTCACATTAATCCCAAACCACCTCCCCTGACTCCTTGGGACAATGGTTGGATGTGAATTCCCAAACCAATGAATCAAATCTTGCTGTTATATTCAGTTATCCTCAATTGTCTTCTAGCCCATATCTTTCTTAGGATAACACCAGAACCTTGGGGGTAGAGACTATAATCAAATTAAATAAAATCCTTCATCATTAGTGTTCTTGTATAAAATTAAGGTCACAATTTTGGGTCTAGGCAAAAGAGTATAATCCAGGAAAGAAAGTTGTTTCTCATCACCAACTTAGCATCAATATTTCAGGAAATGAAGGCAATTGGGGATAAATAAAGCACAACAGTCAACAAAATGTCCCACCAGCAACTCTGGACAAAGAAATTTTAATAGCATATCTGCCCTCTGGGTTGTGGCTACTGAGCTAAAAGTAAATTCATCCTTGAGAGTAATTGAGGAAGAACACTGTGGCTCATCTAAAAGGGAGAAATTTATGTTTAAGAGCAAGGGTAAGTTATGGGAGTAAAGTGATTTTACTCATAGTCTCCATTTTAGTATGGCCTGAGAATTTTCTGTTATGTGGGAATTAGGTGTTTATATATGCTCAAGGCCCTGTGCCAAGCTGTGGGTGATATCAATAGGAAAAAGACAAATTCCTTGAATTTAAATATAGATGTTTAGATACAAATTAAATGTCAAAAAGAAGAATAAATGTCAAATAGAATAAAAACAAAAATATGTATAGAGAACTAAGGGGACAATGAACATAGAAATGGTAATCTTTAAGCTGGTCATTAAAGGGCATGACAAATTTTAGCACCTAGCAAAATAATTAGGCATCTTGGTTAAGTCATATTGACCCATGATTATTGTTTTCACTGTACTGAGATTTGTATAAAACCTTCAAATTATATGGAAGATAATTATTTTAAAAATACCTATGAAATATGATGTTGAAACTATTAGAGATTATGGTCAATTATTTTGTTCTTTATAACAGAGTCCCAAGAAAAATTGCCAGAAGTAGTTCTGCTTAATTATTGGTTTTATTGTTTGAACTCTCTAAATTTAGTAATTGATCAGGTTTCAATTTTAACACAGGCTGTTAAAAAGGAAATGTGTGGCCCAGCTGTAGTTCCGGCTTTGTTTGATAATCTTATTCTTGTTCTCTTTTATTCTATTGCCCTACTCTAAAATCTGCTTATTAAATTTTATGTATCTTGCCTTTAATCCTTTCTGGATGATCTATAGTAAATTTGGCATTTAAAAAAACAAAAAATAAAACAGAGAAAATATTATATTTAACAATAGAAATAAGCAGATTCTAAATGCAGATGTTATTGGGAGAAGTCTGTAATAGCCTTTAATAACACTTCTCCTTGCTTCTGAAGAAGCACTGTCCTTATTGTAATGGTTCCGGAAAGCAGTGGCATCAGATTTGGGGTTTGAGGGACACTATCAAACCAAAGAAATGTTGAAGCACTTGAGGATTTCCAGTCTACTGCTTGGATGCAGAATTGAAAAAAGTTATTCCTCAGCTTCTTGGGTTATGGCAAGAGAGCCAAGATGACAGGAGTAACGTACTAGTTTCCTAGGGTTTCTGTCACGAAGTATGACAAACCGGGTAGCTTAAGACAACAGAAATGTATTGGCTTGTAGTTCTGGAGGCTAGAGGTCTGAAATGAAGTTGTCTGCAGACCCAGGTTCCTATTGAAGGCTCTAGGGAGGCTCTTACTTACCCTGACTCTTCATAGCCTTTTGGTGGTTGACATTCCTTGGTGTGTGGACACATCACTCAAATAGTTGTCTCTGTCATCACATAGCACTCTTCCCTATGTGTGTGTCCAAATTTCCCTCTGCTTTCCTAGATCCACTACTATATACACAGCAGTTCTTTAGAAGTAAGCAAAAATTTTATGCTCTAAAGGTTATTTACAGACTCTTACAAACAACATGAATTCAGAATTCTGGTTATCCCTGTGCTAAAATCTTCAATGACTATACATTCTCCATTTTTTTTTCAGTCCCTATATAATACAGTATGATCTTATCTTAGCTTGATTGTATCTACAAATAGTCTCTTTCCAAATAAGATCAAATTTAAGTACTCACACTTAGGAATTGAATTTGAACTTACCTTTTTGGAGGTATAACTCAACCCATGACAAGTAGTAACAATAGTAAGAAATACAGTGCTAATTACACTACAAGCCAGGCTTTGGCTTCCTCCCCCAATAAGTAAACTATCACTCATTTCAAATAGTTGTGCAAATTTATACTTGCTATACTCATTTCCCAACCTTTTCATTTGCAGTGACACCTGGTCTCTGTCTCTACATGTTTCTGGATTATTTCTCACTGTATAGTCCCTTCAGATGAATGACTCATTGGCTGGGACAACCATATGATTATTTCAGCTGCTAATTAGATTCCTCCTCTCATTTAACCAACCTTGGACTCCAGGGAGCAAGAGATAATGCTCTTTGTAGAGCAGGAGCAAAGACCATGTACACTCAGGCTTCTGGAATATTAAGACAGGGGATCCCATGCAAGCCACCTGGCTTAACCAGAGTAAGCAGTCTTTGTTGACTCTTGTTATAGTAGAAACATTTGTCACCTTAACATGCATGGAATTTGGAGTGAGACAGAAATGAGTCCAAACTCTGATTTTATGAACACAGATGTTGGCCAGACTGTTCTGTGGGTCACCTGGGCTTAGGGAGGCACAACCATGTGTAAAACTGAGTCCCAGTTTCTCTGACACATCATAGCCTAAAGCAAAACAACAGTGAGTTCTGTGATTCTCCTAGGAAACATGCCAGTTCATCAAGAGAGATAAATCTTGTTCACATACAACTCTACAGTAATTGAACGAAACGTACATTCTGGTTTTGCCACTTTTAAGGTGTGTGAATTCATATATTAATTCAACACCTAAAAAATTTTTTCATGTATAAAATGAAAAAATAGCTTATAATTTGGTTATGAGAAATCAAGAAAACAATATTGAAATTTTCATCACCATTCTGGCACACAATTGATGTTTAACAACCATTGGTTCCCACACATCCTCTGTAAACATCATTAGCTCACAATGTCATTAGTGATCATTCTATTATGTTCAGCTTTGGCATAGGTTTTATGGCATATTTAAATGAAATTTTTTGAATATTTGTATTCAAAATGTTCCAAGAAATTTCCTTTCTTTCAATAATATATATTTATTTACACATTTGTTTTTTTTCTCCACTACTCAAAGTGTCACTTACATTTGCACAGACGTCTGAGATCACCCCTTTGCCGCCTACCCAAACCAATAGTTTTCAAATTAACAGAATGAAACACTGCCTAGAATTAAAATAGGCATCTTTTCCATCTTTTAATTTTCAAGTCTCCAAAGGCTCCATTAACACCTAGTGTGAAACAACTTGGAGACAGAATATCATCATTTGAAACATGCAAAATCCCTCTAGTTGTTGGCCAAATCTCTCATGTCAAGACACAAGACAAAAGCAGCAAGGCCATAGCAAAATATAAGAAAATTTATCTGAAAACTTCAATGAAAAAAATACTAGTTCTTCAGACATTGTTATCAAAAGGCTGACTATGTAATTCACAGATTACATATAATTTCAAAAAGCATCACAGGTAAGTGATGATCGATATGGTTCATTTGTAATTTATAAATAATGATAACATAATTGCAATTAAGTAGGTTTTGGCTTTGTTGTTGTTGTTGTTGTTGTTTTAGATAAGAGTCTAAGTACCTATTGATTCAATTTAAAAGCAGATAATCTACCAGAACTCCTTTTCCAGGTGGGGAAAGGGAAGTGGGAAGAAGAAAGAAAACTTTTTAAAATGAGGACCACTTAAACATTGATACATTATTGGGATAAACAATTTAACAGATAATGTAAAGTTCATGACATACCAGTGAATGTTTATTTATTCATAAAATTCCCTCCTAATGATATTATCTTCAACTACCCGTAAGCTGAACTTGATACCCCATAAGAATGCTACCCCACACTCTCTATATTAACACAAGTGTGATTATAGAATTTATGTCTCTTGAAGTTTATAGTGTTTCCTGCTTTGTGAAATTGGGATAAAATCTGCTCTCATTGGTAAATTTATTATCCTAGGGTCAAGGCAAGTAAAGACTCAGAGTGACAGCTTCTGAAGAGTTAAACATGGATTTCACACTTTAAAATAACTAATCTACGAATGTGTGCTTGGGAAGCATTGGAAAATGTCATAGTGATATTGATGTATGCTTCCTTAACTCATAGTATAATTTTAGTAACCTCCTCAAAATAGTTTCCTCTCTGTAATTGACATTATTTCTGTTTTCTGTCTTGTCTTTGATCTAAATGAGTATCAGTCTGGTTTCTTGGTCTTTCATAAAGCATGTTGTTCTTTGACCATGTGGAGAATTTACATTAACAAAAATATAGAAATAACACAATATACACTTTTTTAACTCATTCATTCATATGTTCACTTCACAAATGTTTGGATGTCTAAAGTATCCGAAATATATGAAAATGTGATGCTATACTTCTTCCTGTTTACTTGGAAATAATTTTAGATATACAGAAAAGTTGCAATACAGTACAAAGAACTTTTGTATACCCTTTACTCAGATTCATCAATTGTTAACATTTTTGCCTTGCTTTACCATTGTGTATATCTACATGTCTGTATATCTACACTGGTTGTTCTTACCCCTTTACTATTAAATGTTTCTGGGGTGTATATTCCTAAGAATAAGAATATTCATTCGTGACCACTGTATAGTTCAAAATTTTAGGTAGTTTAATATAGATTCACTTTATAGGTTTTCTACTCTACGTTTTCTGGTTTTGTCATTAATGTTCCTTCTAGCATTTTTTTCTCCTGAATCCACAATCACATACTGCATTTGCTTATTATGC
The DNA here is from genome assembly GCF_011100685.1 of Canis lupus familiaris. Classification (NCBI taxonomy): domain Eukaryota; kingdom Metazoa; phylum Chordata; class Mammalia; order Carnivora; family Canidae; genus Canis; species Canis lupus. The sequence continues at coordinate 9,593,807 of NC_049252.1, read as the reverse complement.
TTCCTATTTCCTTTAATCTAGAATATTCCCTCAGCCATTCTTCGTCTTTCTTAACAATACATTTTTTTTTGAAGACTCCAGATCCTCTTTTCTCTTTAATAGCACATTTTAATGAGTTTGTTAAAACTTTCTTCATATTTAGATTCAGCTTATGTATTCCAGGTCTAAATTCTACATAGCAGATATTATTGGGTCCTACTCCGGGTGTCATATCAGGAAGTTCACCGTTGTCTGTCTGTCCCTCAATAATGATATCACTTTGGATCAAGAAGTCACAGTACTGCCTGAGTTTTCCATTGTAGAGGTATCATGTTTCCCTTTGCACCTTATAAGCAATTTATAGAGAAACATTTTAAAACCATGAAAAATTCTGCTCTTTATTAAAATTTCCCTCCATCTTTAATCAGAAAAAATATTTTTTATGATTAATGCAAAATAATTTTATAACTCCTGTACTTTCTCTACCTTTATTGACCAGCATTTCCTTTTAAGACAGATTTCTTCCTTCTTTCTTTTATTTACTTACTGATTGATTATCAGTATGGATATATGTGTTTCTACTCTTTCCCCAGTGGTTTATAATTTATTATTCAGTTCTTAATCATCTTCCTCTGGACTTGGGAGTGGAAGCACCTTCAAGCTGATGAAGGTGTCCTTTTAACAGCTCTTCATTTTCTTCTGCATATTTTTACTTTCGGGCATAATAAATTATTCCAAACTCAATTTACCCTGTTCTAGACCATGAGTTGATAAGTAAGGATTCCTGCTTATTGTTTCACAGTAGCTGTTACAGAGGTGTGTGGATTCTACATATGCCCATTGCCACTGGAATGTCTTTACTTCTTGGTCTTTGCAACAGACAAAGCTAGTATTTCTAACATAAATTCACACAGGTACTTCTAACTGCCATCCATCTCAACATGGTTCTTCCTACCCTACCTGCTTCTGCCATATTTACATTTTTCTTCATTCATAGTAAGGATCCTGGCTCCCAGCAATATCAATATACTCACTCATGTGCTCAAACCTATGAATTATCTGTAATAATTTCATTATTGCTTCATCTATACTACTACTACAAAAAAGAATTTATTAAAAGAGCTCAAGATTTACTTGCATTTCTACCCCAAATCCCAATATCCTATTCCTCCACTGAGTAGGATATAATATAGTCATATACTGTGTTCAAAAGTTATACTTTGGTTCAACTTTGTTTTCCTTTGGTTTGCTTTTTAATCTTTTTGGTGTAATATTCTACTTTTGATAAAGAGCTGAGTTCATTTGTTTGTTTTTGTTCTTTTTTCCTTCTCATTGTTGTCCACTTATTTTTAATTTTTGAATATGTAAAGCATTAACATTCTTCTAATAGTCAAAACTATGTAAAAAGGTACACTCAGAAAAGTATAACTTCCTCTCTTTTCTCTTCTCCTCCTGAATATACCTTGTCAATAATAATTTCATAGCTTTCTAGTTAATGCTTTTTTGTATTTTTTTCTTATAAAAACACATATACTCATGCTTACTTATTAACCTTTCTTTCCATATATATACATATAAAATAATATAAATATATGTACATATATTTGCCCTTTGCCTTTTTTAATTGAACAATATATCCTTAGCTGGAAGAGTGATCATTTTTCAAGATGATATTGGCTACATAGAATGAATAATATAACAAAAGAAGAGTGGTGTACAGAGAACAAGTATTGTATTCTCACGTTGACAAGAGTAAAGTAACTTCTATCATTCCATCAAGCACATCTTGTGCCAGGACACATTGAACTATATGCTTCTCTCAACTTTCCACTTATAAAAGCAAAAATCACCTTTTCAATTTTGCCTCCTCTCTGGTGAAAGGATTGTCCTTTCTTCTCTCAAAGGCTACTCTTTAATTTCTTTTAAGATGTTGTTTCTTCCATTTAGTGTTGGCTTTCCTATTTTATTAACAGTATGGTTCTCTCTGTTGGAGTATTTGCCTTGTAACACAAGCATTTCCCACCATATCCCATGTCTCCCATGACCTCATGCTCTTGTATCTCCTCTGGATATCCCAGTATTTCACTCTCACTCTTCATTATAAAACTTCCAAAAGGGTTTATAGTTCACTGACACTTCCTCACCTTCTTTTCACTTTGTAATCCATTTCAGTATTAATTCTTCCTACTATGCCAAATTTCCCTTTCTAAAATCATTCATGATGACAACAATGACTGTTATATCCTTGCCACTCAAAGTGCAAAGAGCTAGAATAATCAGCATTACTTAAGGAGTGTATTAGAATGTAGCATAGACAGAAGGGAAGGGGAAATAGAGTCTCTTGTTGGAAAAACTGTACATGGATTTGGCAGTTTTTAATCTGTCATGGACCAAGTTAGAAGGAGAGGAACAAGAGAATCAATTTTAGTATATGTGTTGCCGAAGCGAGCACTGGAACAAGAGAATCAGAAGAGCACATTCCTTTTATGGTCCCCAGTCCTGAACCTCCCACTTATGCTTGTAACCTAAGTTACATGGTCACATTTACACTGAGTTCAAAAAATGCAGTAGTTTTTTTCCTTCCAAGAGGCCACATGCATAACTAAAAAGTAAGGTTTTATTAATTTAGGGGAAAAAAGAGCAGAATAAAAATTTTTGGACACCTAGCATACTCTAAGTCCTAAGTGTCCAAAATGGAATGCTTCAATATTATTTCCTCACTCATTTCAAAATAAAATTTTTTTCCAATCCTAAATTATCCCCTCTCAGAAATTTGCATTGATACCCAAGCCCATTACTCATCATTGATTATTTTCTTTCTCACTTGTCCCAATTTATCAGAAAGCCTTACACATATCTTATTTATTTTATGTCTATATCAGTCCATTTCCAGAGCTACCTTCCCCCCAAGCCTGTATCATTTATTTTTGGTTCTCTATAATTCTCCTCTGTCTGGTCTCACTGCCTACTTTTTTGTTCTTTGAGTGTCCATTATCCAAAGAGGGGTCAGTGACCCTTTAAAAATGGAAATCATATTATGTCATTCTTTCATTTAGAAGTGTAATAATTGCTGGCAGCATAAAGTCCAAACACCTCTGATTTGAGTTTTCTGAGCTGCTTCCTTTCCCACTCATTTTTTTTTAAAGATTTTATTTATTTATTCATGAGAGACACACAGAGGCAGAGACACAGGAGAGGGAGAAGCAGGCTCCTGACAGGAAGCCTGATCTGGGACTCGATCTTGGAACTCCAGGATCACAACCTAAGCCAAAGGCAGACGCTCAACCACTGAGCCACCCAGGCGTCCCTCACTCATTTTGTATCATTGTCCTTCTTATTAGCCAGACTTCAGTCACTTGGGCCTTTTGTTGTTGTTGTTTCATTCCTCAAAGGTACATGGCACTTGAAGCTTATTATTCTCTCTACATAACAAATTGATTTTTGTTTCTTTTTCATTTTGCCTCCGTAGCACTCTGCATGGTGGGATATTTCTCATCTTATCAGTATTACATCTCAAAAGACGTGAAATCACCTCCTCAGAAAAGACTTTCCAGACCAATATCTCTAGAATGGTTCACTCTAGAATTACTCTACATCATATCAGCCTTTAGATATTCTTTGGATATTTATCTGATCTATAATTATTCTACATAAGTCTATTTATTTACTGTTTATCTCATCTTATCATAAGGCAGAGTCCTAATCTTTTATTACAGCTTTCTCTAAAACATTTAGCACAGTGCCTAGCATATAGAGACATTCAATAAATAGTTTCTGAGTGAATGAATAAATGATTGAATGGCTGTCCCTCTAAAAGAATTCTCAGTTAAGAGAACTATTATGCACACCTCAGTCAAAACTACCTCTGTAGCAGCTGGATATGTTCAAGGTAAGGGAGAAAGGCCTCAGTACCCCACTACCCCTTTCCTTAAACAATGAACTCAAGATTATCAAAGATAAACATGAGATTAATATTAACATTAATAATTATAATTAATATTAATATTATTTTAACATGAAGTCTGCAGGCAGATGTCAAAAATTCTGTCAGCTGATAGCATCTCTTGCTGGTTTTTTAAAGTTTTAAAATCACTGTTGTAATCCTTTCCTTCTCTTACAATTGTAATCTCTCTCTCTATCTTAGTGTCTTCATCATCAGTATGCTTTTCCTCTTCATCATACATATCTTTTCTATCATTTCTTGGATTTCTATCATTATAAACAAAATTTAATATTCTGTTTCAATCTATGAACATATCAAAGTTTATTTGAACAGCTTAGGTACTTTTTTCCCCAGTACAAAAAGGTGCTTTTATTATAGTACATGGACAGGACTCATGGGCAGAAAGAGCTGCCCTGGGATTGTGAAGAGTAACTGATTAATATCTTTTAGTTAGTGGGGATTAGTGACAGTGTAAATCTCCAAGGAATTTGTGCATGTTAAAAGCAAGGTCTCCAGGACCTTGCTAGATAAGGTTGCTTTTAGTCTTTAATGAAACAACAGTATGGCAGCCTTCAAAGAGAGACCAAAGGATCTTGAGGAGGTTAGGTCTTGAAACACACATTCAGAACTCAATCAGTGTCTGCATTGCTATCATTTTAGAAATGACAAATTTGCCTTTTGTATAGAAGCTTTTAAAGTGTGGTTTTGGCAGTCTTGTGAAAACATAAACTAAGAAATACTTTTTGTTATTATTTCTACTCCTACTTGGATTCTCTAGTGGATTCTGCTTTTTAGATTATATAATTGTTATATGAATAGACAATGCAGTAAATCATTGTTCTTAAATACTTATTTTCAGGGCCATGTATTTAGAAACAATTCCTTAACTCTGACAAATGAATCATTCTTATGGCTACAATCTGAATTGTATTCTAAGAAGAACAACATGCCACTCAGGAAACACATTTTTACTTAACACTAGTATCAGCATATGACCATTTTTTTTTTTTATTTATTTATGATAGTCACAGAGAGAGAGAGAGAGGCAGAGACACAGGCAGAGGGAGAAGCAGGCTCCATGCACCGGGAGCCCGATGTGGGATTCCATCCCGGGTCTCCGGGATCGCGCCCTGGGCCAAAGGCAGGCGCCAAAAAGCTGTGCCACCCAGGGATCCCTGCATATGACCATTTTAAGAGTCAATGATAACTTGTGTCTAGACAGCATTATGATTTGAAACAAATATAACAAATCTCATCCATATTCTGCTGAATTTCTCCACTTGCTGATCACTCAGTCATAAACACTGATTTTTTAAAACGATTTATTTATTTACTGATTTTTGAAAAATATATTTGTTTATTTGAGAGAGAGAAAGGGAGTGTATGAGCAGGGAGATAGGGGTGGATGGAGAGAGACTATTTCAAGCAGACTCCCTACTGAGCTGGGAGCTTGGAAGTGGGGCTGGATCCCAGTTTCCTAGGATCATGCATCACCTGAGCTGAAGGCAGAAGCTTAACTGACTGAGCCACCCAGGTGCCCCTAGACAGGATGTTTTTAAATGTTAAAAAATGTTATGAAAAAAATAAAACAGGTAATGTGAAAGAAAGTCAACATGGGAGTCATTTTAGATTGGGTAACCAAGGAAAGCATATATAAAGAGATAGCATTGAGACTGATTAATGAGAAAAAATCAATCAGAGCCAGAGCAAAAACATTCCAAGCAGGAGAGCAAATAGAAACTGACTTGTTTGATAAGAGGAAAGAGAGGCATTGTGGCTGATGCTAAAGGGTGTTGGAGATGGTGCTGGGCATTAACGTTGGAGAGGTGGAGTCAGATCATATATGCCTGTATAAGCCATGATAGAGATTTAGACTTTATTTTACAAGAAATGAGAAAATTTTATAGGGACATGATATTCCATTGTCACTACTTCTGCTACATTTCTTCCTACTAATATGTTAATAACACAGTGCCCTATGGCTGGACAATCCTTCCTTATTGATTATTCTCTTTCAAATTGAAACTGAATATAAGTCCTACTTATCTACTCTATTCAACACACACACACACACACACGTGTGCATACACCACATATTAGAATATATTCACTTGGAATTCTCAAATTTTTATTGGTCCTTATTATAGATATGGAAAACCCGGTTACTAAAAATATCAATGTTCAGCCACTTCATCATACTTTGAAATTAGCCCTAGATATGTATTCAAGCATGTCAGATCACAAATCAAATTTCAGAAGTGTGTCTTCATGTCATACCAATTCTGTTGCTTTAAAAATGAAACAAAAGTATAAAAAACAAAAAACTACAAATATGTCTAGCAATCTCTCAAAACATTTTTAAGAACTCCAAAGATGCAGAAATATCAAAAGTAGAAATTAGAAGTACCTTCACCCTCACTCCCCGTATTTGAACTCTCTCCCTAAAGACATGACTAATATCAGTTTGTATATCATTCCAGACCTCATTTTATGTATTTATAAGGAATATTTTTTCTAAAGAAATGTTTTATGTTCTATATGCAAATTTCATGTATATATTTATAGCTTGCTTAATTTAATTTGAAATGTGGCTTGATGATTGTTTGAAAATCCTTGAATATATGGAGACATATTCTTTCTTTTTAATGGCTGCATAGTACCTATTCTATGACTTCCCATTATCTAAATTTTTAAATTGCTGAGCATTTAATTATTTCTTTTTTAGGGCTTTTTTAAAGGAATTATTTATCTGAGAGAAAAATAGAGAATGCATACACATGTGAATGGGGGGAGGGACAGAGGGAAAGGGAGAAAGAATCTTTAGCAGACTCCCCAATAAGCATGGAGCTCAACACAGGGCTCAATCCCAGGATCCTGATATCCTGACCTGAACCAAAATCAAGAGTTGGACATTTAACCAACTGAACCAGGTACCTCCTCCCATGTTTTTTTGTTTTTCTATTACTAACCATATCCAGTGAACAAAAACAAAGCGATAAGTAATTGGTAGAAAATATTTGCAATATAAGAAGTTAGCATCCAAAATACATAAATAAAATTCATAAGCAATCAGGAAAAGTACATACTACAAATGTGCAAATGATATGAATAAATAATTTATAGAATTTTAAAAATGTACAAATGGGTAATAAAATATAAAAGATACTCAACTTCATGTGGATAAGAAAAATGTATTATAGATAAACACATGGACTATTATTCAATAATATAAAAGAATAAAGTCCTGCCATCTGTGACAACATGGGTGGAACTTGAGGGCATTATGCTAAGTGATATAAGTCAGATGGAAAGACAAATACAATAAGGTCTCACTTATTAAATGTGGAATTAAAACAAAAACAACAAAAATAATGTCATAGAAAATAGAAAATACAGATTGGTGATTGCCAGAGGCAGGCTTGGGGGTGGTGAGTGAAATGAGTGAAGGGAGTCAAAAGGTACAAATTTCCAATTATAAAGCAAATAAATTGTGGGGATATAATGTGCAGTATGGCAGTTAGAGTAAATAATACAACACTGCGTATTACAAAGTTGCTAAGGAAGTAGATCTTAACAGTCCTCACAAGAGGAAAAAAAAATGTAACTATACAGATTGAGGCTGTTATCTAGACTTTTGTGATGATCATTTTGCAATACATATATAAATATCATGTAATTATGTATACCTGAAATGAACATACATCAATTATACCTAAAAAAATAAAAAAAATAGAAAAGGAAGAGGCTAATTTTCCTTATAAGAATAAGGGAAGAGACATCCCCTCTCCCTATTTTTAAGCATTTTCTTTCATAAACTATACTTGCAAATTCTTTCTCTATCCCTTTGCATTGTAAAAAAAAAAAAAAAAAAAAGAGAGAGAGAGAGAGAAAGAAAGAAAGAAAGAAAGAAAGAAAGAAAGAAAGAAAGAAAGAAAAAGAAAAGAATGTCCAAAGGGACCAGTTCTTCTAACTCACTTCCTTTACACTAAAAGGTCACTTTCTAAGTATGCAGTCATTTTTAAAAGCATTCATTCTAACGTGTGAAAAAACGATACACCTTAAATGATATTTAAAAAGATTGTAAGATAGTATTTATGGCAAATTATTGGGATTATATAGAATAAAACAACATAAAATGAACTTCAGATGTTATTGTGAAATGTTTTCAAGCAGGAGTCTTGAAGAGAAATGGGAAATAAGAAAAGCCTATATTGTCTTTTTTAAAAAAGTTTTCCTCTATGATGAATGAGGAGGAGAAGAAGGGATACATTCTTTTGCCTAAAAAATTTTTTTAAATTAGACTTACCTTATAGGTTTTATGGTTCTGTTCAGGCCAAAATTATTACGTACTTTATATACAAATTAAATAAAGTATCACAGATCTTTTCTTTCCATGTACTCAGGTTGTAAGAATTTTCCTACCTTATATGACCTATTCTATTTATATTGAAATCATTCTATGGCTTATTTCTCTAAGCAAACATCACTTTTTTCCTGTCATTTTTTAATGTTTCAAGTTGATTGATGTGTCAATTATAGCAAGTATAAATATCATGACAGAAAGGGTTATCAGGATCTAAGTAAACTTTAATGATTAATAAAGGGATCAAGCTAACTGGTTAAGAAATGGTGTTTCTGGATGAACTGCGAAAATGTTGTTGCAACATCTTCTGGATTATCTCAATTTTATAAAAAGAAGACTGATTGGGACACCGGGGTGGCTTGGCAGTTGGGCATCTGCCTTTGGCTCAGGGCATGATCCTGGGGATCTGGGATTGAGTTCAGCATTGGGCTCCCCATGGGGAGCCTGCTTCTCCCTCTGCCTATGTCTCTGCCTCTCTCTCTCTTTCTGTGTCTTTCATGAATAAATAAAATTTTTAAAAAAGGAGTGATTTTTAAAAAGCTGTTGCAAATTATATGTTCCTTGATGTTTCCTGATTCTTATCACCTAAAATGTTCTGACAAAAATTAAAAATGGAAAATGTCATTCTTTGAGAATATATGACATTAAGTAATGAAAACATTTATATAGTTCATATTTAATAAAACCAGGACTTTTATAATTAAATACATGAGACTACAAATACATATTTTCCCTTCTGAAGAAAACAAATACATTCAAGTTTTTGAGGGTTGCTTCTCTCTTTAAAGATATATAGTTGGATGCTACATGATTTAGACTATTTACCAAGGTTATTTGAAACCCTATAATTCAAGTTAAAGAAATTTGCTGAGCAGAATATGGTTTAACAGAAGTTAAATTAGAGAAAATTCAATTCACAAATTGAGTTTTCTTTCACTTCAGCTTTCAGACATAGCTAAACAACATTCAATCCTGACAGTTCAGAATATGGGATTTTCTTATCAACATTCCTGCTTTATATAGTGTGCTTTGTAATATTTGTTTTAAAAAGAAGGTAAAGACAATATTCTATCATCAAAATTTCCTGTTCTATATGAAAAACAAAGTCAAACATTTTCTTTCTCTCCTTTTGAGGAAAATAATATATTTTTGCAGGGTCATTTCAAGTTCTGTATCAGTTTCGGATATAGATACACTAATTAATTATATTAATGATAGTCAATCTCAGCTCTAAAAAACTTCATCAGGGTTTGATCAAGACCAGATATTACTTCATTAATTAACCTCCTGTGATAAGCTTACAAATGGAGATATTCCTCTGTGACATGCTGATTCCACATAATAGGCCATTTTCCATCAAAATTGTACAACTATTAACAAACTTGCCATGTTCCTTGAGGTTCTGCTATTTAAGTGTTTAATTAAACCATAAATAATATTGACAACACATATTCTAATTCTGATGAGGATCAAGTTATGGTTCTCTTTCTAAATAGTAAGCAGAATGATTATGAAATCTTCAGTCATTAAATAAGAATTAAATGATAGAGATCATGTGTACCATTAAAAATACTTTAATTGGGGATCCCTGGGTGGCGCAGCAGTTTAGTGCCTGCCTTTGGCCCAGGGCGCGATCCTGGAGACCCGGGATCGAATCCCACGTCGGGCTCCCAGTGCATGGAGCCTGCTTCTCCCTCTGCCTGTGTCTCTGCCTCTCTCTCTCTCTCTCTCTGTGTGACTATCATAAATAAATAAAAATTTAAAAAAAATACTTTAATTGCTTTTTAAAGTAATGGAATAAAATGCTGCTATATACTTGAATGAGAAACGGGTGAACCAAAATCAATAAAAGAATATTTACCTCACATCATGGAAGTGAAATTGACCAGGTGGTTTGTTCTGAACACCTTCTCATTTTTCAATGTTATATATATATACAACATACTTTTGTAAAACTAAAGCCAGGAGTGGGGATCATTTTGTACTAGTCTCATGCCTCAATTTTCTATGCTGTAACATTTCATGTCAAATATGAAACATTTTAAAGAAAATTGAAGGCTGCCAGAAATAGTTTCTGATTGCCTATTCCAGATAATAGTTCCTGTGGATAGATTGAGAAGAAAAATCTTTCAATATGAACATGAATGCCAATACTGAACTATACATTCAGCAAATTAAGCTTCTCATTTCTTTGAAAATATGTATAATGTTAATTACAGAGTATAGCTCTAAAGAAACATGAGCATTAATATTATTGTTTATCATGAGGCTATGTAATGGGAAATATACAATATAATCTTTTTAATTGTAATAAAATTTTGGAAAATCTGTATAACTAACTATATCATCATTAATAAGCAAGAATGTTTGGATTTACACATCTTAAGTATATGCAAATTTATTTTAGAAAAATGTAGTGCTTCCACTTTCTCATCCAACATGTAAGGAGCTTGGAGGTTGTCACTTCATCCTAATAACAAGTTAAATGCTAACCAAACTGAAAAATTTAAAAATATTCTTAGATCCATCAGAAAAGTGACATTACAGAACAAACCACTGCTCCAAAAATTGTAGGGACAGCAAATACAGAGAATAAGAACTTACCAAAATAAACATTTATTAGCAGACACCTTTGCAGGAATTAACATAGTAGGAAAACCTGAACTGTAATTGACAGAATCTTGAAGGCTTTGTGTGTATAAGTCTAAGAATTGGAAACTCCAGGGGAAACCTGTCATACTAGGGGACTCTGTGGTAGCGGGTGCTCTCGTAAGTTTGAGAGTTTTACCTCCAGGAATTCTACAGGTTCTTACAATTAATATTAGAACAAAATTCCATTGTGCTTCCAGCACGGGAAAGGGGAAAATTAGTCACTTTTGATACATGTCAGAGCCCTTTGTTTTTACCAAGGCCAATTCTTAAGGGAAGCTAGTTTTTTGTTTTGTTTTGTTTTGTTTTGTTTTACCAAAATTTAATCTACTTAGAGGAAAAGAAATACTCAACTTCATCCAGCTCTAATACATCATGTGAAAGAAGGAAAATGCTCAACTTCAGCTCACTCAGACACAAAGGGGAAGAGAAATAGCCAGTTCCAGTTCCCTTTAGCCACCCTGTCCCACCTAAAATGTGTGTGAGATGGGCAGAGGGTTTTCTTCACATTTGTGAAGTTCATAGTCCAGAAGCCACAGGCTCACAAAAACCTGAGATCTCATCACAGGACTATAGGACACTTCCCTTCTTCCCACACCTCAACACTACATTACTAAAGATTTATTTACCTCATTATTCTTACCCAATACATCATGTTTACCTTGCAACAAAAAAATTATAAGGTATACAAAAAGATAGAAACAGAGAATGAACAAGTATGAGAACATGAATTGACATGACATGGATGTTGGAATTTTCAGGCTAGATTTTTTTTTTTAACTATGGTTATTATACGAAAGGTTCTAATATAAAAAAGTAGGCAACATACAAAAACAGATGTTAATAATGTAAGAGAGATGGAAGTTCAAAGAAAGAATAAAAAAAATTCTATAGATCATAAACACTGCAATGGAAATTTTTAAAAATGCTTCTGGTGGCTCTTGGGTGAGTAGATTGGCCTTTGTTGAGGAAGAATCTCAGAGTTTGAGAATATGATAGTAGAAACTTCTGTAACTAAAAAGAAAAAAAAATGATGAAAACAGAATATCCAAAATTGTGGGACTGCAAAAGTTGTAACAAATACTTAACAGGAATACTCGAAGAAGAAAGAAAGAAAAAAGGAATAGAAGCAATATTTGAAGCAATAATAACTGAGAATTTCTCCAATTTAATATCAAACACCAAACCACACAATCAAGAAGCTCAGAGAAACGTAACAAAATAAAAGCACAAAAAAACCCCACTATATTTTGGCATGTTATATCCAAACTGCAGAAAAATCAAACATAAATTTAAAAAACTTGAAAGAAGGAGGAGGAGGAGGAGAGGGGGTAGATGAATGAGTGGATAAATCTTGCCTATAAAGCAACAAAGATAAGAATTACATCAGATTTACAGGAAGTAGGCTCACGTGATTAAGGTGGCTGAGAAGTCAGAAGATCTGCAGTTGGTAAGCTAAAGACTCAGGAGAGTCAATGGCATATAGTTCCAGTCCAAGTATGAGTCTGAGTTCAAGGTAGAAGAACAAAGTCCTATTTGAAGATAGTAGGGCAATATACACGTTTAATGCAATCCCTATCAAAATACCATGGACTTTCTTCAGAGAGTTAGAACAAATTATTTTAAGATTTGTGTGGAATCAGAAAAGACCCCGAATAGCCAGGGGAATTTTAAAAAAGAAAACCATATCTGGGGGCATCACAATGCCAGATTTCAGGTTGTACTACAAAGCTGTGGTCATCAAGACAGTGTGGTACTGGCACAAAAACAGACGCATAGATCAGTGGAACAGAATAGAGAATCCAGAAGTGGACCCTGAACTTTATGGTCAACTAATTTTCGATAAAGGAGGAAAGACTATCCATTGGAAGAAAGACAGTCTCTTCAATAGATGGTGCTGGGAAAATTGGACATCCACATGCAGAAGAATGAAACTAGACCACTCTCTTTCACCAGACACAAAGATACACTCAAAATGGATGAAAGATCTAAATGTGAGACAAGATTCCATCAAAATCCTAGAGGAGAACACAGGCAACACCCTTTTTGAACTCGGCCATAGTAACTTCTTGCAAGATACATCCACGAAGGCAAAAGAAACAAAAGCAAAAATGAACTATTGGGACTTCATCAAGATAAGAAGCTTTTGCACAGCAAAGGATACAGTCAACAAAACTCAAAGACAACCTACAGAATGGGAGAAGATATTTGCAAATGACATATCAGATAAAGGGCTAGTTTCCAAGATCTATAAAGAACTTATTAAACTCGACACCAAAGAAACAAACAATCCAATCATGAAATGGGCAAAAGACATGAACAGAAATCTCACAGAGGAAGACATAGACATGGCCAACACACACATGAGAAAATGCTCTGCATCACTTGCCATCAGGGAAATACAAATCAAAACCACAATGAGATACCACCTCACACCAGTGAGAATGGGGAAAATTAACAAGGCAGGTAACAACAAATGTTGGAGAGGATGCGGAGAAAAGGGAACCCTCTTACACTGTTGGTGGGAATGTGAACTGGTGCAGCCACTCTGGAAAACTGTGTGGAGGTTCCTCAAACAGTTAAAAATAGACCTGCCCTACGACCCAGCAATTGCACTGTTGGGGATTTACCCCAAAGATACAAATGCAATGAAACGCCGGGACACCTGCACCCCGATGTATATAGCAGCAATGGCCACGATAGCCAAACTGTGGAAGGAGCCTCGGTGTCCAACGAAAGATGAATGGATAAAGAAGATGTGGTTTATGTATACGATGGAATATTACTCAGCTATTAGAAATGACAAATACCCACCATTTGCTTCAACGTGGATGGAACTGGAGGGTATTATGCTGAGTGAAGTAAGTCAGTCGGTGAAGGACAAACATTATATGTTCTCATTCATTTGGGGAATATAAATAATAGTGAAAGGGAATATAAGGGAAGGGAGAAGAAATATGTGGGAAATATCAGAAAGGGAGACAGAACGTAAAGACTGCTAACTCTGGGAAACGAACTAGGGGTGGTGGAAGGGGAGAAGGGTGGGGGGTGGGAGTGAATGGGTGACGGGCACTGGGTGTTATTCTGTATGTTGGTAAATTGAACACCAATAAAAAATAAATTAAAAAAAAAAGAAAGTTACAAAAAAAAAATGAAGATAGTAAGGCAGAAAGAAAGCAAAATTCTTCACTCAGTCTTTGTGTTCTATTCATGCCTTCAATAGTTGTATGAGGCCCACCTATATTGGGTAGGGCAATCTGCTTTACTCAGTTTGCTGATCCGCATGTTAATCTCTTCAAGAAACACTCTCATAGACATACCCAGAATAATATTTAACCAAATACCTGGGCATCCTGTGTTCTGGTCAAGTTACATATAAAATTAACTAGTATGAGTCAACCCTTATCAACCTAGCACCTATGTGCATCCCACTAAACAATATTTAATCTCAAAGATAGAAACGGTCATAATTTCACCTAATGTAATATAGCTATCGCACGTACAACTGAAAACACATTAACCCCTTCCCCAGAAGAGGAGGTCTTTGAGTGATGTTTACCATTTTATGTGATATCCCTTAATTAAAATATTATGATATGGGATGCTTGGGTGGCTAAGTGGTTGAGCATCTGCCTTTGGCTCAATTCATGATCCCAGGGTCCCGGGATCAAGTCCCACATTGGGCTCTCTGCAGGGAGCCTGACTCTCCCTCTGCCTGTATCTCTGCCTCTCTCTCTCTCTGTCTCTCATGAATAAATAAAATTCTTAAAAAAGAAATAAATAAAATATTATGATGTAAAATTAACAATGCTTAAATACTATGATATAAAGTCAATATATCTTATGTGACATGATAATGGAGTAAGTGAAGAAAAAAATATTTGTTCAGTATACATATATATGTATATATACTAAATATATATATTCATATTCATAACAAAAGAAAGAAGAAATGCTCATAAGAATTACATTTTCTTATTTCTATAACTAGTCACATGGTCAATCTGGTGTTTATAACTACCTTCTTCCAGTAACCAGTGTATTCCTTTTGTATTCAGCAAGCAACTCAGCTGGTTCTGGTTTTTTACCTGGTGGAGTGATCTAAACCTTCCATCTTGAAGGGTCTGGGCCATTAGTAATCCTGTTTGGATAGGCTAGCAGAGTGTACATCAGGTCAAGGAAGCAAAAATTCTGCTAGTGCTAAGTAGGGGTAACAGTGAGTAATGTCACTCCATTTCCACTCCCTAATTCCTGGATCATTGAACCTGGCTATATGAAATACAGGATTATGTATTGGATTGGTTGCCAATTCAGAATATATGCAGCCTTGTGGAAAACCTTGCCCAAGATGTGCAAAGTATTATCACCTAACTGATGTTGTAACTGTGTTTTCAAAAGAGCATTCCATGGTCAGTCAAGCCAGTTTCTTCAGGATGATGGGAAGCATGATATGACCAGTAAAATCCATTGAATGTCAACCCAGTGCCACAGTTTCTGCTGTGAGTTCCTTGAGGAGAAGTATATGTTGTGTGCAATAGTATACCAGTGAATAAGGCATTCTGTAATCCCACAGAAAATAGTTTGGGCAAACACATCAAGTATAGGAAAGACAAATCCATATCCAGAGTGTCTATTTCAGTAAAAACAAATAGCTGCCTCTTCCATGATGAAAGGGTACCAGTGTAATCAACATACCACGAGGGAGCTGGGTGATCACCTCAGGGGATGGTTCCATATTGGCAACTCAGTGTTCACTTCTGTTGCTGGCTGACTAGGTACTCAACAACAGCTATATTCAGGTCAGCTTCAGTGAGTGACAGTCCAAGTTGCCGAGCCCATGAATAACTTTTACCTTTGAAACCATTGCCACTTTGTTTGTAAACCCATTGGCAATGACAAGGGTTACTAGAAAGAGAGCTTGACTAGTATCCACAGAATAAGTTATTCTATCCACTTGATTATTAAAATATTCCTTTGTGGAGGTCATCATTTGATGATCATTCACATGGATGCAGCTATACCCATGTGTTTTGGCTTTTTTGTTTGTTTGTTTGTTTTCCCATATAGAGATGTCTATCCATATACCTCTTCCCTAAATTTCACTGTCACCAATTTTCCATTCAAAATCCTTCCAAGTCTCTGACCATCCAGCCAAACTACTGGCCACAGCCCATTAATCAGTATATAATTACCCATCTAGACAATTCTCTTTTCAAGCAAAGTGAGAAAGCAGGTGCATTGCTCAAATATCAGCCCAGTTGGAGGATTACCCTTCACCACTGTCCTTCAGTGATATTTCAGGAAAGGACTGTAGTGCTACAGCTGTGGGACCATGGGCATCTATGTCTTCTCTTCATATGACTTACTTATGCCTTCAGGACATGCTCAGCCTAATCATGTATATACCACTTCCATTTGTTGATGGAATGTAGCTGTGTACGGACAACTTTATGTAGCTTGGTGGGTAAGATAACTCCTAGTTGTGCTGGGCATTCTGGATCACCCAGTAACTTGGTGAGTCATGGTTAAGTTGTTTATTCTCTACTAAGGCTTGGGTAGAGCTTTTCTTCTAAGAAAGCCAAGAGCTGTTTCTTCAAAGGGAGAAACACAGAGATGGCAGGATTTTGCTCTGAAATCCTAAGGGCCTGTACTGTGATTCACACATAGAGGTTTACTAAAGGCTCTAAATAGCATCCTTATCTGATACCAATACTTCAAGAAACACCGGATCTGCTGGATCACATGGACTAAGTGTCAGAGCTGTTTGCATAGCCATCTGGACCCCTTGCAGAACCCTCTTTTATTCTGAGCCCCACACAAAACAAGCAGCTTTTGGGGTCTTTTGATAAATGGTTGGAGTAATACATGCAGATGAAGAATATGTAGCTTCCAGAATCCAAAGAAGCTCACTAGGCATTGAGATTCTCCTTTTGTTGTGGGAAGTGCTAACTGCAACAACTTATCCTTCAACTTAAAAGGATATATTGGCATGTCCCACACTACTGGATCCCTAGAAACTTAACTGAGGCTGAAGGTCCATGAATATATGTGGTATTTATTTCCTATTCTCTTGATAACGCAAATTTCTCACCAGTTAGTCTAAAGTAGTTGCTACTTCTTCTCATTAGGTATAATAAGCATTATGTCATCAATTCAATGAACCAATGTGATAAGGAAAAGGAGATCAAGACCGTTATGAACTAAATTACAACCAGAGCTGTAGAGTTGATATATCCTTGAAATAGGATAATAAAATTTAATTGCCAGCCTTGTCAGCTGATAACAAACTGATTCTGGTGAGTCTCAGGGATAAAGAAAAGCACATTTTTGGATTCATGGTACCTGGCAGTGTACCATTGGACAAGATTTTCACTATTAGCTCATGCTTCTGAAAATATTCAGAACTTTGCTCTGAAGGCAAAGAAAAAGGAATATAACAGAGAAGTTCTCTTTGAGGGAATAGGTATGGGTCTACCCCCCAAAAAAGGGAAAAAGGTAAATGTGTCCCTTTTGTAGAGTATTCCTCCCTCTTCCACTCAAATTTGTAGAGAACGTTGTTTAAGAACATTCATTTAAAAATAAAGGAACAGTAATGAAAAGCAATTACATGCTAGGTAATAAAGTAAAGCCAGACAGCCATGGCTTGAGAACTTAACTTTTTTTTTTTTTTCAAAACTAAACCACAAGAGAGACTGTGAGCAACTGAAGTTTGAAAGACATTCCTTTGTGGGCAGCCCCGGTGGCTCAGTGGTTTAGCACTGCCTTCAGCCCAGGGTGTGATCCTGGAGACCCCAGATCGAGTCCCACATCAGGCTCCCTGCATGGAGCCTGCTTCTCCCTCTGCCTCTGCCTGTATCTGTGCCTCTCTCTCTCTCTGTGTGTCTCTCATAAATAAATAAAATATTTTTAAAAAAGAAAGACATTCCTTTGTGATATGTTGACACTTATACAGTTAGAAGTTGGCAGGGATTTCACAATTCCATTCCAGAGAACTTTCCATTGCACTACCTGCCTTGGCCTCAGCCTCAGCTTTGGCCTATACAAGGAAAATATTTTCTTTGAAAGAGGGGGAAAACCGTGAATTATGGAATGATTTCTTTTACAACCAAATACTTCTATGATCAGAGGCTATCAGTAAGAATGCTACTTAATATGGTGTGTTTACTCTCAGTAAGTTTTCACTTAATTACATTCAATGTGCTTGACTGTTGTTATATATGTGCTTCAGAATTCATGTTTGTTGATCGGATCATCTTAAGGTCAACCTTTTTTTTTTTTTTTAAATCACCCATGTAAATAATTCCCTCCCTGTCTGGTGGCTCTTTGTAACCAACCCTTAGGCAGACTGCCATTGCCTCTAATTGCTGGAAAAAAATACCCATGCTGTTGCGTTTTATTACTCTTACTTACGTTTTTCCTCACAGCATCTTCTCATTCTTTCAGTTAGCAATTTTTTAAATGACCTCTGTGATAATTATTCTGGCTTTTTGAAAATAGTCCCATATTCTTCTCTGTCTAGGCATGATAGAATTACTGTATCCTGAGCATTTTGAAGTTTAAGTGGGGCCATGTGACTTGCCCTTGTTAATTACATGTAGGCAAAGTGATTCATCTCATTTCCAGGAAGACACACAGCAAGTTCCCATGTTCTCCTTCCTGCCACAATGATAATGGAAGCATATGCAAAGACACAGCCTAATTCTGCCTAAGTCCTTAAGTGAGACCTGCATTGGATTTGTGGTCTGAGTAAGCAATAAGCCTGAGACTCTGGGGCTATTTGCTACCAAAAATACTAAATTTTGTATTTTGAGGAGTGTTGTTCATGTAAACAAAAACCTAAAATGTATGTCTTTGTTTATAGAGGTACAATAGTAAGAAACAGGAAAAAAAAATAGTGGAGGGTAAAAAACAGAAGATTAATGTTTTGAAATAATAAAAGATTTGATAAAACTATCTCCTACTATAAGTGAGAAGAAGAGCAAAAGGCTAATGAGCTTATAGCTCTAGAAGAGGTCTGAAAAGAGAGTATTGTGCATTGCACATGTTGGAAGGGAAACTCGGAAAAGATTTGACCAGCTTGAAGATTTAAAGTAATAGGGAGAGTACATAAAATTAGGGCCTTTCAAGGTTGAAAGAGGCAATTGCTTCTCATCCCAATAAAAATGAGAAGAATATTGACCAACAAAGGTCTATTAAAATTCAGCATTGCAGCAGAATTAAATCAAGGAAAAAGCCAATATACTTACTAATAAATCTTCTGATTTGGTTATGGTATCCCAGAAAAAGAATGCAGGATGTGATCTTGAGCAAGTACTTTCAATTAGAAAAGAAAAACTGCTCTAGAAAAATCGACAAAATATTTGGCTTTTCCTTTGAAAAATGCTGGGCTTAAGGTTCCCATCTCTAAATCTAAAGAGAGAAGATAGGGTTAAGAAAGCAAAAAGACATCACAAAATAAGAATAATGTCTAGAAAAGAATGCTGTTTAGAAAAAAAAAAAAAAAAAGCATGGATTTTGTATAGGGAGGTCACTGGAACCAGCTAGATAAGAATAGTGAAAAGCCTTTTTTTAAGAGTTGTTTTTCCAAAACAACCAGCAGCCTGAACAAAAAGACTGTTGTTGTTTATAAGTTAAAGTGAGCTGTGGGATCCCATCCAACTACAGGCAGGGAGTGGGCTGAGAAATACCTCAAGGCCCAGGATGAGCACATTCTTCAATGCCTATTTCAGTCATGACTAGGCAATGAGTTTCCTAGAAGGCAGAGCAAAGAGATGTAGAGTAGAAGACAAAGGGAGTACTACCAGGAAGTGACTCAGATACTCTCCTCTCCATCCAGAGGGTGGAGTCCCTCACAATGTCCGCCCTTCACCCTATCACAATTGCAACTGCCATGGCCTGCAGCATGTCTCCCTTTCTTCCCCCCCTAAATGGGAATGCTTACACTGGTTATTTTTTCTTGTATCATATGTGTCCATCAAGTACAATCTTTATTAGTCTATTAAATCTGCCTACTCCATGTCTCCACCTAAACAGTTACTATCAGTGGGAATGAAAATGAAAAATAAACAAATTTACTGATTGATCTAACTTTAAGTTCAAGATTACAAATTTCAATGGGACTCAACAATGCCTGAGAGGTATATTCTTGTTTTTTAGTATGCTCAACTCTGCACTTTATTCAAATCATTCTTTCTCCATTCACTTTAACCATTATCATCGTCCACCCTTGCGAACTGATGAGAAAAGAAACATAAATAGAAAGGAACTCCTTTTAGTTTTGTTGATTGTTTCCTTCACTGTGCAGAAGCTTTTTATCTTCCACTAGTTCATTTTTGCTTTCGTTTCCCTTGCCTTCATAGATGTGTCTAGTAAAAAGTTGTCACAACTGAGGTCAAAGAGTTTTTTGCCTGTGTTTTCCTCTAGGATTTCTCCTTCTAGGATGGTTTCCTGTTTCACATTTAGGTCTTTAATCCATTTTGAATTTATTTTTGTGTATGGTGTAAGAAAATGGTCCAGGTTCACTTTTTTTGCAGGTTGCTATCCACTTTTCCCAACACCATTTGTTGAAGAGATTATCTTTTTCCCATTGGATAGTCTTTCCTGCTTTGTTGCAGATTAGTTGACCATTTGGTTGTGGTTCCATTTCTGGGTTTTCTATTCTATTCCATTGATCTATCTATAGAATGGGAGAAAATATTTACAAATAACATATCTGATAAAGGGTTAGTGTCCAAAATCTATCTATACAGAACTTATCAGAGGCTAAGGAGGGCACTTGATGGGATGAGCACTGGGTATTATACTATATGTTGGCAAATTGAATTTAATTTTTTTTTAAAAATTAAAAATTAAAAAAAAAAAGAAGAACTTATCAGGGACACCTGGGTGGCTCAGTGGCTGAGCATCTGCCTTCGGCTCAGGTCATGATCCTGGGGTCCTGGGATTAAGTCGCACATCAGGTTCCTGCAGGGAGCCTGCTTCTCCCTCTGCCTGTGTCTCTGCCTCAATCTCTCTCTCTCTCTCTGTGTCTCCCATGAATAAATAAATAAAATCTTAAAAAAAAAAAAAAAGGAACTTATCAAACTCAACATCCCAAAAACAAATAATCCAGTTTAGAAATGGACAAAAGACATGAATAGACACTTTAAAAAATATATTTTATTTATATACGTAAGTGATGAATCACTGAATTCTACTCTGGAAACTAATATTACACTGTATGTTAACTAACTAGAATTTTAATTTAAAAAAAAAAAAAGAAAAAAAAGGAACTATCTTCCCATCATAAAAACTAGCTGACACAGCATTTTTCTAACTTTTTCTTTCCTCCATTCTGTTATTACTCATGAATTGTCCTTCCTTCTATTGAAAGCCTATACTTCACTACACACATACCTCCTCTTTCATTCATTAGAAATCTCTCTCCTTTTAACTGAATCATTCTTATAAGCCTTAAAATATCCAAAATCCTCTAGTATTTCCCTTCTACACATTTTTCAATTACTGTTGATAGTAAACATTTGGGAGAGTTGTCTGTAATTTCTCTACTTCTGCATTTCATACATTCTTCCCAATCAAGTCCACACAGGCCTTCATTTCTTGACCCTACAGAGACTGCCCATGTTAAGGTAACTAAGGAGTATCACGGTGAAAAGTCCAGTGGTCACTCTTTTGCTTTTTCTTAGTTGAAATCTCAGTATCACTCAACCCAGCTTACCATTACCTCTTCCTTACAACTTGTCTTTTCTTTGGCCTGTCACATCACACCTCTCAGACTTCCTCCTACCTCATGGCACTGCTTCAAAGTTTCTTCTTGCTCAGTTCTCCTTCTCTGCTTGATCACTCTAGTGCAGGAGAACCTCTGGCCTCAGTCTTAGACCTCCTTTTTGTCTGTTTTCATTCTCCTACAGGACAATTTCATCTAATCCCATAGCTTTAAATAATACTGAGATGCTGATAGCTCCCAAATCCTACTTCTTCACCCAGGCCCTTCCCATCATCTCTTATTCCAATACATTCACATACCTGTTTGATTTTTCTATATGTATTTCTAATAAGTATTGGAAACTTTAGACCAACAAATTAAAACCTCATTTTCTTTCCCAACAAAACCTGATCTTCCATGAGCTTTCCTAACTGGGTAAATAGTATCATCATCTAGATAGTGCTGGGGATAAAAGTTAAGAGTTTATCTTGAGTCTTTGCTTTTTCTCACAGTGAACATCCATTCATCAGCAAGATCTATTGACCACCTATGCACTATAAATATATTTAAACACATCTACATCTCCTTCTCTCTACCACTATCATCCTAATTCAAGCCACCATCATCTTTTTCCAGGTCAATGGTAATAGTTTTCTAACCATGCCTCATTTTTCCTTTCATTGGCTTCTGATATACTTAGTATCAGAACTAAATCCCTTCCTTTGGCTTTTATAGCCCTCCATAAAATTGTCCTTCCTTTGCAATCCCATCTCTTTCCCACCCACTGGGCTTTACCTCTACTCTTTCTTTTTTTCTTTCTTTCTTTTTTTTAAAGATTTATTTATTTATTTATGATAGACATAGGCAGAGACACAGAGGGAGAAGCAGGCTCCATGCCAGGAGCCCGAAGTGAGACTCAATCCCGGGTCTCCAGGATCGCAACCTGGGCCAAAGGCAGGCGCCAAACCGCTGAGCCACCCAGGGATCCCCATTTTTTTCTTTTTTGATACACCAAGTTGGATTCCTCCACTGGGCCTCTATACTCTCTGTTCCTTCTGCAGGGAATGATTTCTGACCTTCCTTTTTTTTTAAGATTTTATTTATTTATTTATTTATTTATTTATTTATTTATTTATTTATTTATGAGAGACACACAGAGAGAGGCAGGGACACAGGAAGAGGGAAGAGGGAAAAGCAGGCTTCCTCTGGGGAGCCCAATGCAGGACTCAATTCCAGGACTCTGGGACCGTGACCTGAGCCAAAGGCAGATGCTCAGCCACTGAGCCACCCAGGTGTCCCTGATTTCTCACCTTCCTTCTCATCATTACCCAACTCTGAAATATCAGTTCCTCAGAGAGCACTTTTCTGAAGACCATAACAGAGCCCTAACATGATCATCTCCAACATATAAATGTATTATATTTGATCTACTTCTTTCACCATCTAAAATTATCTTTTCCATTTATTTCCTAATGTTTATTCATACTCTGCCCTTGAATGTCAGTTCCACAAGGGCAAAGTCTTCAATCTTTTTCACCAAATTTCTTCATTGTCTATGTAGTTTGGATTTTATTTTAGGTGTATATTTCCTAATATTTACAAGGTTTTTAGACATTTGAATATCTGTTCTGTCTCAGTCCTTAAACTTCTCACAATTGCAAGTCTTTTTCTATGTCACTGACTCTTTCCTAGTCTCTCACATTGCTCTTCGGGCTTCTAGTTTTTCCTCAGCTAACTGCCTGCCCATCCCTGCATGAAAGTGTTTTTCATTGAGTATAACATAAAACCGTCACAAGAATCATTCCTGTCATTTAAAACTAGAGAGCAAAATATGTTCTGATTCTCAGGCATTTTAAAGCATTAGCCTTAATTTTCACTCATGCAGCAAATGAGCAAGAAATGCAAGAAGGGAATGGGAGGATTGAGTTTATGGAAAAGGGAAATTAGAAAGGAGCTCAAGGGTATAGAAAAATTTTTTAAATGATTTTGTTTTCAGATATTGTGTTTTATTTATAGTGCTTTCCTATCAATGTTTCTGTATTTCTACATCATATTCTCTTTTAAATCCATAAAATCAAGAATCTTTAAAAATGTTTTAAAATGTTTTCATGATTAAATAAGTATATGAAAATGTAAAAGCCCAAAAGCTCATAAAGAAATTACTTTAACATGACTATCTAAAAACTATTACATCCACACGCAAAAAAAAACAAAAACAAAAACAAAAAAATTACATCTACAAGATAACTGCATTCATATCATATACTTTTAATTTCCAAACATGCATATTTAGCCAGGCCTCTGTTGACAATAGGAACATGTTTGAATGGTAGAGTTAATCTTATTTTAAAGTCTAAATATTTTTCCATCTATTTAGTAAACATGATAATATAGTAAATGTACATGCAGTTCTACTATAAATATATCATTTTCTAAAAGTAACTTTAGGATACATGTTTTTAATTAAACTGGTCTCTCTGTTTTTTTAGTCTTGAAGCAAACTGCTTCCATATTAACCTTATAAGCAATATAATGACTCCAATACAACTGTTAGCCTCGGGAATACTTAGGAAACAAAAAATTCATTAGATGCTCTATTTTTGCCAGCAAATGTGTTCACTTCCTTATGAAACATCTCTCCTTTTTAAATCCCTTTTGGTTCCTTGATCAAACCAAGGACATCTTGGTCTAGAGGAGCAGGTCACAGCTGCTTTTATAGGTGTTGTTGACAAGAGAAAAATGCACCCCATGCATTGGGGCAGAAGCAAAGTTGTCATATAGAAAAAATAGGACATGTGATGAATTTCTGTACTAAGGAATTTCATTTAATCATTCTACACTTCAGTTTTTCTCTTTTCTGAGAAAATAAAAAAGAAGTAGCCTTACCATACTAAAGGCAATTACTTAGCACTTTTCAAATAGGTTTTTAAAAAATTTGTGTTCATGGTACTGGCACAAAAACAGACACATAGATCAATGGAACAGAATATAGAATCCAGAAATGGGCCCTCAACTCTATGATCAACTAATATTCAACAAAGCAGGAAAGACTGTCCACTGGCAAAAAGATAGTCTCTTCAATAAATGGTGCTGGGAAAATTGGACATCCACATGCAGAAGAACGAAACTAGACCATTCTCTTACACCGTACACAAAGATAAACTCAAAATGGATGAAAGATCTAAATGTGAGACAAGAATCCATCAAAATCCTAGAGGAGAACACAGGTAACACCCTTTTTGAACTTTGCCACAGCAATTTCTTGCAAGATACATCTATGAAGGCAAGGGAAACAAGAGCAAAAATGAACTATTGGGACTTCATCAATATTAAAAGCTTCTGCACAGCAAAAGAAACAGTCAACAAAACTAAAAGACAGCCTACAGAATGGAAGAAGATATTTGCAAATGACATATCAAATAAAGGGCTAGTATCCAAGATCTATAAAGAACTTCTTAAACTCAACAGCAAAGAAACAAACAATCCAATCATGAAATGGACAAAAGACATGAACAGAAATTTCAAAGAGGAAGACACAGGCATGGCCAACAAGCACATGAGAAAATGATCCACATCCCTTGCCATCAGGGAAATACAAATCAAAACCACAATGAGATCCCACCTCACACCAGTGAGAATGGGGAAAATTAACAAGGCAGGAAACAACTAATGTTGGAGAGGATTTGGAGGAAGGGGAACCCTCCTGCACTGTTGGTGGAAATGTGAACTGTTGCAGCCACTCTGGAAAGCTATGTGGAGGTTCCTCAAAGAGTTAAAAATAGATCTGCCCTACGACCCAGCAATTGCACTGCTAGGGATTTACCCCAAAGATACAGATGCAGTGAAATGCCGGGACACCTGCACCCCAATGTTTATAGAAGCAATGTCCACAATAGCCAAACTGTGGAAGGAGCCTCGGTGTCCATCAAAAGATGAATGGATAAAGAAGATGGTATATGTATATATATATATATATATATGTATATATATATGTATATATATATGTATACAATGGAATATTATTCAGCCATTAGAAACGACAAATACCCACCATTTGCTTCGATGTGGATGGAACTGGAGGGTATTATGCTGAGTGAAATACGTCAATCAGAGAAGGACAAACATTATATGGTTTCATTCACTTGGGGAATATAAAAAATAGTGAAAGGGAATAAAGGGTAAAGGACAAAAAAAGAGTGGGAAATATCAGAGAGGGAGACAGAACATGAGAGACTCCTAACTGGGAAATGAACAAGGGGTGGTAGAAAGGGAGGTGCGCTGGGGGTGGGGGTGACTGGGTGACGGACACTGAGGGGGGCACTTGATGGGATGAGCACTGGGTATTATGCTATATGTTGGCAAATTGAACTCCAATAATAAGTAAGTAAGTAAGTAAATAAATAAATAAATAAATAAATAAATAAATAAAATCTTTAAATAAATAAAATTTGTGCTCATGTAAAGTTTTTATATAACTAATTATACCAGATAGATATAATAAGGAAATGAAGTTACAGGTTAGACTACCATATTTTCCCCTAACAGATTAGTAACAATTTTCCTAGATTTAAGAACAATAAACTAAACATAAGCAAAAGAAAAAGGAAGGGGTGCCTGGGTGGCTCAGTCAGTTAGGTGTCTGCCTTTGGTCAGGTCATGATCCCGGAGTCCCAGGATTGAGCCCCCACA
This sequence comes from Canis lupus familiaris, assembly GCF_011100685.1. Lineage (NCBI taxonomy): Eukaryota > Metazoa > Chordata > Mammalia > Carnivora > Canidae > Canis > Canis lupus. The sequence goes on along the minus strand of NC_049252.1, from coordinate 9,567,479 downwards.
TGGTCTCTACTCAGCAGCGAGACTATTTCTCTCTCTGGCTTTCTACCTCCTCATGTTCTCTCTCTCTCTTTCAAATAAATTTTAAAAAAATCTTTTTAAAAACTTGGAAAAAGGAACATAAAACTTATGGCTTGACTTAAAAATGGAAATTAAAATGATAGAATTTTGAACATAGTTGTTCAACTGAATTGAGATTGAGGAGTGAAGGAGAGCAGGCTGAGATTAATAGAAATTAAAGTGGGATCTAAAAATGTTCTTTAAAGAAAGTTATTTTGATATATGGTTGATGAAGAACTGGTATATTTTTTGGAGGATATTTTGGCAATAGGTATATAAAGATACAGAGTTGAAGATTTTTCTGCTTTGCAAAAAGGAAAATGATCTGAAATATTTTCATAACGTAATTTTCTTCCTAATACAGTATTTCCATCTTGGAGATGACGCGTATGAGAGCAGTGGTGATTCATCTATAGTATTAAAAAGATCACCTAACTCCCTAAGTGCCCAAAAGGGATGTAGAGAAAAATAAATCTTCCTTTAAAATTTTCCCTTTTTACTACAATGCATCTTTAAAAAAAACTATAGGAAACCATCATCACACAGAATGTACTTTGTCTTTTACATACAAAAGAGAGTTAAATGAAGGACCAACTTGCTACAGGCGACTAAGAAGAATGAATAAAAGGCCATGGCTCCATTTCTCTTCCTTAATTAACTGTTTTTCCTTTTAACTACATTTTCCTCCAGCCTCTTCTGAATTGGCTAGCCCAAATCTAAATTGGCCTGAATTGCTATGGTACAAAAGTATGTTCAGTGAATAGTCCAGATATAAGATATCTCCCATGCTTTCTCTCCTCTGTCCACAGATAGATACTAAACTAGTGCACCTGCCACTATCTCCTTGGATTAAAAAAAAAAAAATGACAAGATAAAATCCAAAAAGGAATACATTCCTAAATGTCAATGCCACATTTTCAGAATTTGGTCCTTGCTTTGTATTTTACTTCTTCCCTCTCCCCTATCAAAACCATGATATCATCTAGAAACTAGCAAACATTCTCAATTTTTATCCCTACTAAAATATATTTCTCAGCATAAAGCAGGAATATTATGGAAAAGTTGTTAAGGATGATTTAGAAGAAGCAATATTTAAATTAAGAAAACAGAAAGTAAGGAAGCATATTAAAGAAAAGTTTTCTAAAGCAGAGAGCATATACTGCTTATTTGTTAATTAATCACGGATTTTAAAAACATGCAAATATTTATTAGTAACAACTAGTTACTAAGGACTACAATGAGAAGATAAGTATTTGGTTGTTGAAGAGTTGTGGAAGGCCAATTTACAGAGTACCTGGAGGCTAGTAGTAGAAATAACTTAAATACAAAAGCAAAATGAAACATTTAAAGTTTCTTGAGAAAGAGGGAAATAACAAAGTGTATGTTTGTCATTATAATTGAGGTCTATAAATTACTGCTGGTGGTTCTAATCTAGGCCTCTCAAGCTAGGAACTTTGCATACATTTTTAAGTATTTAAAAGAATAGTAATGTGAAAATTTTACGCAATTCAAATTTCAGTGTCTATAAATAGTTTTTTTAAAACATAGTCACAATTATTCAATTATGTGATTTTTATGGCTGGGCACATGCTGTAATGGCTAACTTGAGTAGGTAAGTAGTTGTGGCTGAAAGCAGTTTCCAATAAGTAGGACCAATTTTTTACTCCACTCAAGTTCTAAGCAAGCTTATTCATTTATTTTTTTAAGATTTTATTTATTTATTCATAAGAGACGCAGAGAGAAGCAGAGAGAGAGACACAGGCAGAGGGAGGAAAAGCAGGCTCCATACTGGAGCCCGATGTGGGACTCGATCCCAGAACTCCAAGATCACATCCTGAGCCGAAGGCAGACACTCAACCGCTGAGCCACCCAGGCATCCCTACACAAGTTTAAAAGAGAAAAGAATGAGTAAAGTAAATGATATTATAAAACATAAGACTCTGTTAACTAATAAAGCTAATATTGGAAAATAAGGTTTATATCTGTAGGCTAGTGGGCATTCTAATAGTGAATCTCCTTTTAGGTTAGATTCATCTATTAAGTCAAAAGAAGTACTGAGCGACTATAGGCACCTGTATGGGGGGCAGGTCCTCTTTACCATACAACATAGAACAGAAGAGGACACATATTCTCTATAGGCAGTTAGTTATCTCCTACAGAGCAAGACTGGACAAGTAGAGGAGTTTCTTAATGACAAACTCACCAATCAGATAAGTAAATCTGCCTCTCCAGAGAGTAATCACAAAGGTAGAGAGCCATTAGTATTTTATTCTCATGGAAACAAAAGGACGGAGAAATGCATGTTCCACCAGCTATCACTAGCTTTTTTGGTTTCTTAACCCTCTGGTCTTAAACAGTAAGTCAACCAGAGCTAGGACTATCCGCTTCAGGAAAGGAAGGCATCACCACATGGACAGTCTTCCCCCTACCTTCCTTGAATATAAACCACTGATCTTTTGTGGTTCCTCTTGGGATCACTGGTATGGAACATAGATTTTGCATCTAGAGGGCCCTAAAGTACCTTAGAACAGTGCATTAATAAAACTAATGCCAAACCCAGTCTGTAACCAAAGGTTTATATTCAATTCTCACATTACTTCCCACTCAAAAACTTTCTAACCAAGTTGCCCACCATACCCTACCTGAACTTCTATAAAAAAGAAACGGAAGGGATGCCTGGGTGGCTCAGCAGTTGAGTGTCTACCTTCAGCTCAGGGCATGGTCCTGGGATCTGGGATTGAGTCCACATCAGGCTCTCTGTGGATAGCCTGTTTCTCCCTCTGCCTATGTCTCTGCCTCTCTCTGTGTGTCTCTCATGAATAAGTAAATGAATCTTATTAAGAAAAAGAAACTGAAGATACTATTATAATATTTACACAGTAAAATGAATAACAAAACTTCAATGGTAAATTGCCAAAAATAAAAAAAATGTATGCCAAATGTCAGTACCAATATTCTCTTCCCATTATCAAATTCCCAGAGTTCAGGGAGAATCTGAATTCTGAACTTATAATTACTCAAAACCGAAGACTAAAGAAATCAAAGTGCCTGTTGTTCAAATTCCTCAAATCAATATCCCTTCTGCCTTCTGCCTGCTTTTCTTCCTGGGTTCCATATTTCAGTGATTATTGCTATGCACACTCTGGTCTGTCTCTCATACTAGAAACCTGGGATTGATCTCCACCATGCACTATACATCCCACAGATGTGTGGTTGTCAACTCCTAGCAGTGTCAACTGCTAAATCACTTGCATGTGTCCAGTTCTCCGGCTTCAGTTGACATTCACTCAGGGCAATCTTTTGTTATCCCTCAGCCGGAGTATTGATAACTTGTTTCAAGTCTCCTGCCGCTAGTCACCTTCCCCTTCCCCCATCATCCACACTACACAGAAATTAAACCTAATTCAACTATATCTGCTGATGTAGAAGGCTAAGCAAACCAGGAAGTCATATTTACATAAAAAGAACGGTATCACCCCCATCTATAAGTAACAAGAAAGGAACAATCAATACATACGCATGTGTGCATATAAATGGTAGGCTACATTTGAGATGATGACAAGACAATCAGGTAGAGATGTTTGTGAATGTAGCCAGAGCTGCAACTTTAACAACAAAGTTAAGATGAGAGATTTTCTCGTTTCATGTGGCAATGGAATAGAACCAGAGAGGACCAAAAGGCTCAACACAAGCCTTAAAGAGTCATGAAGGAACTAGAAGCTAACGATGAGAATAAAAAGTGTGGAATGCACAAAGGACCCAAAGGAAATTAACATTTCAAGCAAAGCTGAGAGACCAACAAACTCAGATTTTAGAGTGAGATCTAGGATGAGAAAAGTTTGAATTTGACAAAAATAGTTCTTAGTGACCTTGGAAATAAAAGTTTCTGTAAATATAATTTGCCCTTTTAGGAAAAAAGGTTATAGATTAAAATAGGCAACACTGTATGAGTGAATATATTGTAGCATGTTAAACATATTCTGTGAGAAGAAGCTAATGTGGGCAAATGATATGAACATGATAAACAGACAGTAAACCACAAATAGCTATCAACTATATGAAGAGATCCTTAAGCTCATTTGTAATCAGAGAAATGCAAATTAAAGTAAAATAATTTACCACTTTACAACCATCTGATTGGCAGAAACTAGAAACTTGAATAGTGGTAATTATTAGTGGGGATGTGGAGAAACCAGACAAGCTTAATCTTACTCAAGAGCACTCTAGCAGTATTTATTCAGATTTAAACTGCTTACATTCTATGTCCCAGTATTCCTATCCCTGGTTAGATTGCCCAAAAATATTCTCACAGAGGACGAGAAAGGGGCATCTCTGATGATTATATTAATCAGGAGAGATCAGCTTATGCAGTGGTAACCTCCAAATCTTTTCCTTGCAATAACGTAGTCTAGGTTTTTTTCACACTGCAAGTTCATCATAATTTGGCAGGGCAACCCTGCTCATTGTATTCACTCAGTCTAAGGGTGTAGCCACCCATCTTGAACATATCAGCCATGTTGAAGAGAGAAAGGTGAACTTTGGAGGGTTTCAAATTGATAATACCATGCTCCAGGACAGAAGTGATGCATGTCACATCTGCCCACTCACATTGGTTATAATTATATATAAGAAGTGGTCAGACAGTACATATATCCTGATAAGTATTCACATACTGTGATAACCAGAAATATCTGAGAACAATACCAATGTCTTTCAAAAGCAATCGATGCACCACTATAGTAGCAGATACGCAGTCAATTAAGGTTTCCATCCCAAAGGGAATTTCAGTGAAATGAATTATCATGGGTTTCTGTGGAGTATTATGCTGCTATTAGAAGCAAAGAATGAGAATATATGCAAAAAAGAGTAGGTAATAAAAATAAATGCTGAGTGGAAAAAAGATTAAGATAACAAGGTTTTAACATAGTAACATATATGTAAATTAAACATATATATGTATACCAGACAACCAGGGTATATACAGATTTGGGAATACATATCCAACACATTTAAGTTAGTTGACTATGAAGTAGAAGGAAAAAAAAAATGAGAGCAAGAAAAGGGGGCCGAAAGTTGGGCATTAAATAAGTAAAGTGAAAGGGCATCCCATACTTACTATCAATGATAGGTGCCATGATTGGAGGAATAGGACCCTTTTGGTGCCTCCCGTGAGGTTATACACAAGGGGTAACCAGCTTATTTATGATATAGGTCATGGTAAAGCTAGGCAGTGTATCTAAAAGAGCCTGGGCAAATTCAGAACTCAGTGGGGAAGCTGAAACTCATTCTACAAAGTGTCACTTGCCTATTGGACAACATTTTGAGAATTAAAGGGAAAATGTGAAATATTGTAGAGATAAAGAGAGGCAAGTATGGTTGTGGTACAACAGACCCAGCAAGTATTGTCGGTTGAGGAGAGAAAGAAAAAATATGGAGTTGAAAAAGGAACAAATCAGTGGTTGAGGAAATATATGCCTTTAGTTACCTTTTGTGGAGGCTAATGAGAATTATAAGTGAAGAAAAAGAAAATGCTAAGAATGAGAGCTCAGGATCAGGCAAACTATTATTAGCAACTGCTTATTAGAAATTTTAAATTAATAAAGAATACTGGATGGCTACTCTTAAAGAAACTACACTTGCCAATGTACACAGACATGAAAACTCAACACATACCACGTGTGTTCCCTGCCACCCGGCATCTGAGGCAGTCTTCCTTGTGCTGTGACCATAACTTCTGCCATCCGATTCGATTTTTGTTCACTGCTAAACTCCTTTCCCTTCTTGGACTTATGTTGATTCTCCTCAAATTAGTCACCCTATCTATAATTTGACTCATGTCAGTATGGCCCATCAGTTTCTTTCACTTTGCAGAAATTAATAATTAAATGGTGTTTCTGATGACTTTCAGCCTGACCTTAGACTAGAAATGCCCATCTTGTAAGCACTTGATGCCAACCTATCACCCTTCCCTATCCCACTACCTATTCAATATCCACAAAGGTACCATACAAACCGCCTAGGGATCATGTGTCACCTCTTACTCTTATTACATGTCCGGATTGGAAGCTGTGGTGACACGGATGTCAGGACTGCCAGAAATCCATAACCACATCTTTAGAGAACATACTTTAAAGATCATGCCTTGTTTTTATGTAATACTGAGCCATTTTCTAAGAAGTGCTTTTGCATTTACATGTAGGATCTTCCTGAATTTCCTGGCTAAATGAAAAAAAAAAAAAAAAGTGGAAATTAGTGAGTAGACAAAATTGTGGCATTGAACCAGCTGGAAGTGATGCTTGTGGTTAGTCATAGTTTCACAGTTCTCTTTTGGGAAAAACATGACCTCTATTTTATAGATCCAGAACTTGATCCCACCCTGAAAATATATTCAGACAAAGAAGAGAAATAGTAATGAGAGGAGGAAGGGCAAAAGGACAGAGTTAATACTGTGGGCTTCTTGTAAAATCGCTTACTATATACTTGAATTTTTAATTATTCCACATTGTACTAAGGATTTGAAATAAAACAGGAGCATTAATTCTAATATTCATACAACCTTAATGATAATTTATTAACAATCATTTTTATGCAGACTCAAAATAATATTGACATCAGAAAACATGTTATTAGCTGGAGATGCATATGGCTTACAGAGATTATAATAAACAAACATTGATTTTTGCTGAGGTGAAGATCAAGGTAAAAATCAATCAATATTTTTCCATTTCAACAAAATCTTAAAATTACCAGCATCTCAATCCAATGAGTCTGATTCCTTACTCTCTCCACTGGAGAACTTATGGGAAATTGCAGGATCCCCTGGAGAAGAGAGAAAATTGTTTCTCTGGAACCTTCTTGTATACATCTTTCACTATCTTCCTGCCTCCACATTTAACAGTCCAGATTCTTTGGCAAGAGTTAAATGACTAGACACCAAGGGAGGGTTGTCTTTTCTTTAAATGCTCCTTACTACAAAGTAGGAATGAATACCTACCTCTTCAATAATTTTTTTAAAGGAAAGAATGAAACAAAGCAAAATGGAGAATACTATCAAATGAATAGTAGAGAATAAGTCTGTTGTGTTTCCACACACTTTATTTAAATCCTACAGCATATTTAACAAACTCTTCAAATACCCTGTTGTCTCAAAAGCTTTTAAGAATCAACTATATATAAGTTGATGAATGGCATTTCCACTATCATTATGACAATAACATTTTTGAAACTTTATTTTTTTAGAAGATTTTATTTATTTATGAGAGAGAGGGTTAGCATGTGAGAGAGTGTGAGTGGGGGGAAAGGCAGAGGGAAAAGAAGAAGCAGGGTCCTCACTGAGCAGGGAGCCCACAGTGAAGCTCATCCCAGGACCCTGGGTTCATGACCTGAGCCAAAGGCAGATGTTTAACCAACTGATACACCCAAGTGCCTTGAAACTTTAATTTTTTACTTTGATTTTGCATGTATCTTTGAAATATAGACTATTTCCTCCATATTAGATGACCTCAATAATCAGAACAATTTTTACCCATTCTTTAACTTTTCCCCTTATTATTTACATCTATAAAATCACTCAAAGTTCTTCAAAAAACCTGTCAGAGTAGAAAATATGTAAGATGCACACACATACACACTCACAGCCCAGACAATGGGCATCCCAATGAAAACACGACAATGTTCACCCCAACACTGTGAAATGCCTTTTTCCTTCCTCTCCCTCCCCTTCTCACCTATTTGAAAGGAAAGATCAAACAACTGGCTATGAAAGCATATGCTGTGAGCAGGTGGTACCTGCTTTATGAACATAAACGATGAAACAAATCACAAAATACTAGAGCCGGAAGTTTTCATTATATGCCAGTCCCACCTGCTCACTTTATAGATAAGGAAATTATTCAAAAAGATTGCTACAACTACAGAGAAGACGGCAGAGCTGGGAACAGAAAGGAGGCCTCTGGTATGCAGCTTTATAAAAATAAGGTCTCCAGGGAAGCCTGGGTGGCTCAGCAATTGAGCGTCTGCCTTTGGCCCAGGGTGTGATCCTGGAGTACCAGGATCGAGTCCCACATCGGGCTCCGTGCATGGAGCCTGCTTCTCCCTCTGCTTGTGTCTCTGCCTCTCTCTGTGTGTGTCTCTAATGAATAAATAAGTAAAATGTTAAAAAAAAAAAGGTCTCCAGCTTAGAGTTTGAATACTTTTCCAAACATGAAATTGAATTTTGAGAAGGTTCTTGGTTTCTATTAAAGGGAGGTTTGAGAAAGTCGAGAAACTTTAAGGAGAAGTAAAAAAAAACAAAAAAAAACAAAAAAAAAAGGGAAACAGTTGCTAAATTCTGATTGGAGTTAAACCTTCTAAAACAGAAAACCTTGTTGGCAGTTTACTATACATTGTCCCTATCGCTGAGTCCCTGTTGCGACGTTTTCTCCAGATTGTTACTGAATGCTCCTTTTTCTGAAACTTACCTTTCCTTTCCTCTTTTTATTTTCTTTTGCTGACTTGGCCCAAGAATTTGAAGTGGCTGCTACAACTGAGTTGCCATTAAAGTCTGGCAGCCTTTGTAAATAAGTAGGACGCTGGAAATTCCCTTCTCAGTATTTACTTTGACTCAAGGAAGCTGTAACAGGGAACTGCTGAGAGAGAACCAAGTTCAAACCACACCCTTTCCTGAACCCTCATCAAGCTCCATCTAGTTCTATTAAGAAACAATGTCCAAAATCAAACATTAAGATTGACTCACATTGAAACTAACATGCACATGTCTTTACTGGCAGGATGTGTGGCCCCCCCAGGTGCTGATTCAGAAGAGTTAGTCTTAACTTTGTATTTACAGAGTTCCGTTCTTTGAAATATGGCACATTTCCCCTCCTTCAGATGGTTCATTTTGCTATGTTCTCTTCTCACTCACATCTATTTGCATTCTTTTTTTTTTAATTAATTAATTAATTTATTTATTTATAATAGTCCCAGAGAGAGAGAGAGGGAGAGAGAGAGAGGCAGAGACACAGGCAGAGGGAGAAGCAGGCTCCATACACCGGGAGCCCGACGTGGGATTCGATCCCGGGCCTCCAGGACCGCGCCCTGGGCCAAAGGCAGGTGCCAAACCGCTGCGCCACCCAGGGATCCCCTCTATTTGCATTCTAAAGAAGTCACTGGATACATGAAACAGTCATTCATATTAAGGCACCATTTAATTTATATATTTTCTATATGTCACTTTCCAGATATTTAAGTATTAATAACAACCACTGTTACCATTTTATAGAAGATGGAATCAAGACAGGGTAGTTCTTACGTGCTTTCTAAAGTTACATCACTGGTAAATGCATTTGCTGAAATATGAAGCTAAGTTTAGTCAACAGTATCTCTGTGTTACTGCCTTTCTCATTGTGTTCTCCAACCTGAGCTCTGCCCTGACCTTCTGTCTCATGCACTCACTGCCCACCTGGCATCATTGTCTGGATGCCTGGTGGGAATCCCAAGCTTAATATATCTATACAAATGAGACTTGTAATATCACACTCTTTTTCCAACCCTTATTCTACTTTATTAGCAAATGATACCACCATCTATTTAGCTGCTCAAACTAGAACCCTAGAGATCTACCTATGAATCTTCCCTTTGATCCTATCATGCACACCCAATGAACTAGGAAATCTGGTCACTTTTAACCTCCACTATACGTATATATTTATATTTATATATTTGTATTTATGTTTATATATCCTACCTAATACTCTCCATTTCCACACTTCTCCCTAGTTAACAAGTTAACAAGAAACCATGATGCCTGTTCAGAACAATTGGATCCTAACTGGTCTCCCAGCTTTTACTTTATCCTTAAATAAGCAACTTTTCACAAAACAGTTAAAATATACAAATCAATTGATATCACTTTTTTTGCCTCAAGTGTTTTTACCACCCCTCTTAAAAATATAAATTCTTTAATTTTCCTTTAAGTCTGCATGATCTAGGGACACCTGGGTAGCTTGGTGGTTGAACATCTGCCTTCAGCTTGGACGTGATCCTGGGATTTGAGATGGAGTCCAGCATCAGGCTCCTTGAAGGGAGCCTGCTTCTCCGTCTGCCTGTGTCTCTGCCTCTCTCTGTCTCTGTGTTCTCATGAATAAATAAAATCTTAAAAAATAAAGTCTGCATGATCTAGTTCCTGTCTTCACCATAAATACTCTTCTCTTTTACTGTGCTGTATTTATGTAGACATCCTTTCAATTCTTTTAATCCCTAAAATCTTTTTTCAACTCTGAGTCTGTACACACCTCTTCAGGGATCTATCTCCTCAAAGCCATTGGGAACCCCAATTATTCTCATTTCTTGAGACTGAGTACCAAAACCACCTTCTCAAAGAGGCCTTCCCTGAACATCCTACATAAAGTAGCACATATTGTTGTACTTTATCAAAATTACTTGTTTTATTTATTTATTTCCATAACCTTTCTCACAATCTGTTATTATTATTTATTACATGTTTGCTAATTCCCTCCACTGAAACATAAATTTCATATAGCCAAAAGTTCTTCAGTAATGCTTAGCATAGGAGCCGGAACATATTTGTGAGATTTTTTTTAAGAATACAAAATTTATGAATATAAAATTAAATACCTGTTGAGAATGAGAAAAATATGTAAAATCAGAAACTTTAAATACTGCAAATATCACAAAATCAAAAAAATTAAAATAATGTTATTTAGTTAACTGGTTGGTGGCTCTTTGTTTTTGCATCATCATCATTGTGGATATATCAACACAGTTATAGGAAGGATATTTCTGAAAGTCATTCCACATTGGGCTATCTACCTAATTATTCCAAAATTGACTGCAAACCACATAAACATATACATATTTTGTGTTTATGGACAAACATATTTCCATATAACATAAATTCAAACTATCCTCAACTTCCTCTAACCAGATTCAAACTGGCAATGACCACTAGAAAGCCACCTGATTACAGGGAAAGTCTAACAGAGGGAAACTTAGAGTGCAAAGAAACTGTAATATTAACCAACTATGGCTGTAATATCCCACTTCCACACATTTTATACACATTCCATCATGTGACCAAATTGACAAGGTCCTTTGCAGTAGCATGAAAGAAGTAGTGCAAATGGTAGGTGCTCAAACTTAACCTTCATTGGTTTCATGGTAATCTACCTTGGATTTGTCCACAGTCATACGATTAATGGCAGGACCTGGACTAAAATCACATTTTATTGATATTCAGTCTCATGTGCACACAACATTCCTAGCAATAGAGTAAAAAAGCTAATGGTAAAGACACGTGTTTGTGCACATGTGTATTTTGCTACACATTGACAGAGCTTAACTAATGGTTTTCAACTCTAAAAAAATGTGGAAGTTAGCTAACATGCAAAGGTAGATCGTATTCGTTAGAAAAAAGTGCTCTATGGGCTATGAACAAATAAAGCTATAATTGGATGTTATATTAAGAATATTAAGAAAGTAGGTTGGAACTTGTTTTCTGTAAATTAATTTGGCAGGGACATGCTCCTTGGGAAACCAGGAATATTTTGGAACAGGGCTGAGGCTATGAATCAGAGTCTCCTTTGACAAAATAACCAAAATGTGGAATCAATTCATTAATAAAGTCATGTACAGACAAGTATGGATAGTCCCTCCCTCTCTATCTCCCCTTCTCCCAAATGCTTTCACCCCTGCTGTCTTCAAGGAAAGAATATCTCATTATAGACAATTGGTTATGTGGTAAAGATATGAATCCATAAACAGAGGCTAGAGAAGAACTAGGGGACATAGGTTAGATCCTGAAATTGAGGCAAGAATAGGCAACCAGGGAGGAGAATAAACCCTTTTGCCATATTCAATGGTCTGGAAAGGCTAAGTCAGAATCTTCAATGTTCTGAGGAACAGGAATGGAAAGAACAGGATTAACATGGATAATCCTCTAACACAAAAGCTTCCACCTAAAATCATATAAGTACACAAAGAGAGGCTCTCTTCCTGGACTGGATGGGGAGAATTATAGAAATGGAAACTAGTGAATTTGCTTCAAAATTGTCATAGTATCTGAAAGAATATAGGCGCTCCATATCACTAGTTTTAGGAATTTTATTATAAATGAAGATACAATTTTCCAACATTTCTGAGAATTTTAATATTGCTACAATCAGTTTCATTCTGAGTTTTTATAATGTTAAATTAATATCTGGAAACACTCAAATGGAACAGCAGGAGGGTGACTTGGATATCTGAGTTTTATTAAGAATGGAAATTCTATTTTTATTTTAAAGGATAATCAGCATATATTGATTGTTCTATTTTTTTATTTATTCTTTCTTGACAATATTCAGAGATGTATTTTTTTTATGCCACTACAAACCTGCAATCAATTCTTGGCAAATCCAAAAAGCTCTAAGAGCTTGGCATATTTCCCATGTCTTAAATGATGTTTCTTTTTCTTCCTGTTACCTGCATATAGATAGTTTTTCAGTTAAAAAATGTAAAGCATTCTAATACAAATAAATTATATTAGTGATTGTTAATTCCCATGCCTTAAAAGACAGAGACTAATCTGTAGATTTTATCTTTTAAAATCTGTCACCCAACAAAACAGATTTTGTAGATTTGTTTCCATAGGAATTATAATACCTTCTGTATTACTAATTTCCATATTGCTTATTTTAAAATGAGATACAATGAAATTTTTATATAATTTATAACTAGGTAAATTAACTATAATAAAGACATTCTTTTTGCCTAGTATTTTATATCAATAAATTAAATCAGAATTGGATCTTTGTTCCTTATTCTCTGGAAATTTTAAAACAAAAAGAAAAGAGAACATTTAAATTCGACTTGTAGGCAATAGGCAGGTTATTGCAGGGAGAAAAATCTTTGGTTTGGATGTCAGGCAGATGTGGGTGTTGTTTGACAAACAAGTGTTGTGGTTTTTGTTGTTGTTGTTTAAGATTTATTTATTGATTGATTTGAAAGAGAGAGAGAGAGAGAGCACCAGAGCAGGGGGAGGAGGAGAGAAAGAGGGAGAAGCAGACTCCTTATTTAGCAGGTAGCCTGAGGTGGGACTTGATCTAGGATTTTGAGATTAGGACCCAAAGTGAAGACAGATGCTTAACTGACTGAGTCACCCAGGTGCTCCAGCAAAAAGGTTTAGAAGTGGACTTCACATTTTCTTATTTGCTTTTAGTACATTTTGAGAATTGATATTTAAATGACCATATTGTTTATCTTCAGGGCTTCTAAGTATGAAAAAGAGGAGGTGATAAGGGCATGAATCCATAACAGTGTCAAAGGTAGGCAAGTGCTAGGGCCCCTGGGTGGCTCAGTTAATTAAATGTCTGACTCTTGATTTCAGTTCAGGTTATGATCTTGGGGTCTTGAGACTGAGCCCCCATCAGGCTGCATGCTCAGTGCGGAGTCTGCTTAAGATTCTCTCTCACCTTCTGCCTCTCCCCCACCCCCACTGGTATGTGCTCTCGCTCTCTAAGAAAAAAATAGTAGGCACATGCTTAAAAGTTTCAACTATGAATGGTTAGATTCGTGAGCCAAAGTACACAGGCAGTAAGTAAGTGCTTGCAGAGCAACCTGGTCAGATGGTGTGCCAGCAAACACAAGTGACCAAGAAAGTATCAAAGTTGCCACATTTTGTATTCTTGGTATGAACTCTAGTCAGATATGTCCTAGAGTAAGAAATAAAGATGGTCTAATCATATCTGAAAAGAAATCTGGCCAAAATAATCAAAATGAGCAATAATTTGTACAAATGGAACCACCTACTTCTCCCTGACTAGCTGTTATCTCCCTAAATCTCTAGAGACATGTAAAGATCAGAGCCTAGAGGACTTTTCCTAATTCTGCTTAGCAAAGGTGACTTTCATTGCAGGGACATAAATGCTGCAGGTAAAAAGACAGACATAGGGAGAAAGAAGTTCTGTGATGATGTTTCCTGTGTGGTCTGAGTTTATGATCATGTCAAAATGGCTAAAGTTACGTGAGATATTGATCGTGATGGATGCAAAAGCTGGATCAAATTTACGGAATGAGAGGTAAAGTTTGGGTTATTGGCTAATAGATTCATAATTAAGGTTCAGAAAAAAATATCCATATAAATATCACCTTTGCCATCTATGCACAAGACATTTTGATGGTTGATAGGGAGTTAAGATAATGAAATCCTGGGAAACTGTCCAAGGATAGGTTGAGACCTCAAAGGATGAAATAATTTTAATAATCAGTGATGAACTATGGAAAAGTGCAGTCCAGTGATCTGGGAAGTCAGGAACATCAATTGAGATTCTAGTTTTGGAACAGTCACAGCTAGGGACTATATACAGAGTGCAGAGGGTACACTGGAAGAATTGGTACTGACTGGTGTTTGGGTATAGGTAGTTCCTGTTCACTGGTTTTTCTTATTGGTAAAGAACTTTGGCCTTTTTGAAGTTAAACTGTAGTATCATAATCTATTTTTTAACCCCGAATTTAAAAATAATTTTCTTTGTTTCATTTCCTTTTTCCCAACCCCAATAAATTAATTATTTGACTATTTGATGAAAATGGAGGAATCTTAGGTAGTATTTAAAACTATATTATTCTCCATGCTTCCTGTGGCTTCACGTTATTTGAGAAAATACATAATTTCTCATGTTATCAGTCCCATGCACTCTTAAAATTTTAAGTAAAGCTCCATGATTATTGTTTTGAGATTTGAATTAAGGCTATAATTTTTTGGCAATTATGTTTTTTTGTTTTCATTTTGTAAAAATGTGTCAGCTCTGCTGAATAGAAGTAGTTTGTGAAGCTTGCATCCTCTAGTCTTCTATTTTTATTCATGCTTCCTGCCTCCAATTTCTCTGATTTATAAAAGCAATGATTACAAAATCCAGAAGAGAATAATTCAGTGAAGTCTCAAAAAAATGTCCATGCACGTCCCCCAACATCCTGGTAAATCTGAACCATTTTGCGTTTCATGTTACATCGATAGGTTTCCCTAATTCTAAAATCACTTGAAACATTTGTTTAAAAAAAAGATTTCAGAGCCCAACATAGATCAGTTCCCCATGTAATTCTCAGATGAGCCAAATTTGGGAAATATTACCTCATATGTCATTGTCTTACTCTGTACACAGAGACAAAATAAATTAGGAGGATACCTTTTACATATGCAGAGAGTCTTTGCAGAATCTTTTGCATCAATAATGGCATTTGGGGACTTGATTTATTTAGAAAATTTACTTCAGTGAGACCTTATTGAGAATTAGTTTCCATAGAATCTATGATATTACTCTACTATCCACTGGGAACACTTTAATTTAAAATCTTTGGTAACTAGTAGTCTCCAATACGGTAAGTGATTACAGCTGTGAATTATATTTGCAACAGCTCAGGACTAAGACAAGCACTGCATGACAATATGCAGAAAAAACTTGACAACTTTCATTCAAAAAGCTTAATTAGAAAGTGTTGCTGAAAACTGTTCTGGTGTCTTTTGGCTTAAGTTAGATGAAGAGATTCAGAGGTGACATATATTTTTTAATTCAAGAGGTTTAAGGTGCAAGAAGAAGGCATGGCATCCTAATTTATGTGTGTATCTCAAGGTTTGGGAGAAAAATGTTTCTTCTGAAATTAAAGTATGCATTATGGATTGCTTCTTGAGTTGGAATCAGATTATATCATTGCTCTTGTCTACCCACACCTGTCAAATAATCGACACAATATCCAAGATTATCTTTTTTTTTTTAAGATTATCTTAACTGGATCAGAATTCGGCAAATTATGGGTACTGATAAATTCCCCCAAACCCATTTTCCTCCTACTAGTTTCTTTTCTTTCTCTAGCACTTGCCTGCACTTAATTGTAAACACTCCTCTAGCCCTAACAAGCTGAACTACCATATTTACAAATGCACACACAAGCAGTGGTGTTTCACATGTCTCTGTAACAGTTGCTCTAGTGGCCAGTGTCACAACTGACGTAGCAACTGGGACCACCTTTCCTTCTCATCTAAACCAAAACTTTACTGCAGCAGACAGCGGAGAGGCTTAAAATACTTAATGGAGGATAGTTGTATGGGGCAATCAAATCAATAGAAAACAAGACTCCTAGCTCTGCCACCTATAGATAGAGATACACTCTACTAGGACCTAGTGTCCTTCTATAAGCCCAAGGCATCATCAGGATATCAGGTCACTAGGTACAATATGGTTTACACCACTTCCATCTCCTCTATGCAAAGTGGAAGCCACATGGACTGCTTGCAATATCAGAAAGATCCCCCATTCTCCTCATGATCTTTTTCCATAAATTATTTTTGAAAAAAAATCATATGCTGAAAGAAAATACTTTCCAAATCACAAATCAACCAGCTAACCTTTAAGGAAGCTGTCATAATAGAGACTTTATGGCTGCTTGGAACATATTGAAAGATGACTGACTATAATCAGTCTTGCAGGGTTTTGAATGAAAACTAGAGCAGGAGCTGACCAATAGTTACCTATTTCCAAGTAGAGGAAACTGCCACCTCCGCTTGTCATTTGATTCCTTCCTATAGATTTAAATCAACTTGACACCCTTGAGAAAGGGGTTTCTTACCATTTTACAGTCATGATCCCATTTGAGAAACAGCTAAAAAGTGTAGATCCTCTCTCCAGAAAGATGCATAGATAGACATACTGAGCAAAAGGTGTCTACAGCATTTACAGGCTCCACCCCCACTGTTTGCTATGCCCCAAAATGGAACCCCTGAGGGTCATGAACTTGTAGTAAAACATTTCAACTCCAGAGAAACTGGGGAATGTCCCTTTAAGTTATGATTGCAATGTGAAGACTCATTTTTTTTTTGATAACCCTGACTTCTTTCATAATGTGGTCACCGATCACTGCTCACTCTAGTGAAAAACTCTCAACATATAGTTAGTTGTTCCACGCTTTCTCAGGAAGATTAAACTAATTACTCCCTCATATATAGATACATATATATATAGAGAGAGATAGATACACACACACACACACATATATATATATACACATAACAATCTATATCTCCACTTGATCTATATGAAGTGACAGAATACTGCATATAAAAAGAAAATTACTTATTTAGCATTGAGTGTGAAATGGCAAAACAATTAAGTCTCCAAGTTGCTGTACCCAGAGAGGATAATTATAATGCTTTAAAAATAGTTGTCAAGGAGCATATGGGTTTGCCCAACTGGATATAAAAAACCAGTTTAAAAAAACTCGAACTCAAAATGAAAGACCCTTTTTGCTAAAAAAAAAAAAAAAAAAAAAAAAAATCAGAAGTAAAATACATGTCCAATTACTGAATGCAGAGAACATTGAAAAAAATTGGAAATAGGACAGAGAAAGTTCAGATTTAACCATTCCATAAATGAAAAAATAATTTATTGAGCACTTAAACCACGTGCATACAAGAGCTTCAATACCATACAAAAAGAAAATAGCCGCAAGGTTGGATAATTTGCTATTATGTATTTTCAAGGAGACATATACTTGGTCTGTAATAATATTTATTAACTTTTATTGGTTATGTTGTTTAATTGTCTGACCTGCCTGCTACACAAGTTTCATGGAAGATAAGGATTACATATATCTGTCTTATCCTGTTTATAGTTCTTATTGGGAATTACATACTTTTCGTTGTCATAATAAAGGTAGTAGAATTCTAAGTATGTGCTAAGTTCTGTACTGAGTACATTCTTGTTTATATTTCCTTGAATTGCAATCCCTATGAATATATAAATATATATAATATAGAATGAATATTCATATTCATATTTGAATCCCTTTAAATATAGTAGTATATAGAGGATCTATGTATTAATATGTATTTTTACTGGATATATTAATACATTTTTTCAGAATTTATAACAATTTTGCTTAGTGAAGTTATATAGTAATTTAGATTAATTTTAAGTGATTTTTTTTGTAATTAGCAATTGGTAATATATGGACATCACATAATTATTGCTATTGCAGAAGACAAACATAAAGGATATACTAAGTCAAATAGAATGCAAGAAAATAAATTCAGATGTGATTAAACTAAGCAGAGATGATTTCCTTAGTCATATCTTGCTAAGTATTTTCACCATTTTCTTGGTGAGGAGAAATTGAAAGATTACACCAAATCTCCAGATTGAGAGTTTACATATCATTTACAGTTTAGAGAAATAATTTTTGCTTTGGTTAACTATCAGAAACCATGCCACTTCTTAATCTAAATGCAGGTCTCTCTATAATCAGTCCTCTAGCTGTATTCATGAAATCTCAAGTTAAGAAATTGTTCCTTGGATCATTGTAAGTGGATATTGGAATGGAATGGACTTCTTAATTATCACTTTGAGTTTCTGGGCCTCAAATGAATAGAGGTGAGTACCCGTTCCGTGAAGACTGTTTTAGGTATGCTTATTTCAGCTTACTTGTGCCATATATTACAAAACCTAAAGGATATACATAATGTCCTTACATCTAATAGCTTCTTATTCTAATCATCATGAAGATACATGTGTGTTAACCTACTGTACTTCCTCTTCTCATATCAGAAGCTATTGGGAGTCCTATTTTGTTCAGCTAATGTCTTTCTCTTGCAGATCAACCATTTCTTTGCTTTGGAATTTGAAAGCCTAAATACAAAATAAATCTCTCAAGTATCCTTCAGGTAACTCTGTTAATAATCATGTGAATATGCAAGTATCAAGGTGAGGACTTCCTGCTTTCAGAATTCAATTCTAACTCAAATTAAACTCTCCCTATTACAATTGCTCCACCAGTTGCTTCACTTGCCCTGTGCCTCTGCTCCGTTGATTACTTTTTTTTAAGGATTTTTAAAAATGTATTTATTCATGAGAGACACACAGAGGCAGAGACATAGGCAGAGGGAGAAGCAAGCTCCCTGGGGGAGCCTGATGCAGGACTCGATCCCAGGACCTCGGGAACATGACCTGAGCCAAAGGCAGATGCTCAACCACTGAGCCGACCAGGTAGCCCTCTGATTACTTTTTTAAAAAATCTTTTAAAAGGCTAAAAATGTGAGTGAAGGGTAGCATCCTCTTTATCCGCTAAGAACAAGGCATCGCAATTTTAAAACCCCACCATGATGTTGAGCTAGGAAAGAGAATGGAGAAAGCCATCCATATAACAGGGACAAAATTGACTTCTGAAGTCAATGGAAATTATAATTGAGCTGTGGATATTTATCCCTCCTAAAGCCTTCCATTTCTCAAATATTTAAATGATGACTTTGCAATACGACTTTCACTTCATCAGCGTCTCTGCGGAAATTGGAAATTACAGTATGTGATACAATTAAAATGTATATCCACAACTACTCAGAATAATCATGGCTAATTAGAAATTATGAATCATTAAAATGACATGGTTTTCTGTCAGTATGTGTGCACAGCACATTCATGTCTTCTAACTTCCCAATCCAATCTCAGTAAATCTAAGGAGGTACATTTGTTTCAATATTTCTATTAAGCCCCTCCATTAAGTAAATTACCATTACAGCCAAAGTTTAAAGGTTATCTGGGCTAGCAAACTACTCAACATAGCTAATACATATAATTAGCTGTGGTGAGATTCCACATTAAACTTTTGACTGCTTTTCTGCAGATTTCCAAAAACAAATAATTTATGCAGGCTTTCTCAAGAATACTATCATGCTCCTGATGGAATTCAAAATATTTTTTTCACAATAAAATTCTATTTTTTTGTATCCATCATTAATTTTAAGGTTGACTAAAGAAAAGCAGCCAAATACTTCAATTCAGTATTTCTGAAACAGTAGGATGTTCTATGAGGGAAGTGGAAGTATATATATACTAAAAAAAGAAAAGAAAAACAAGTAGAAGTGAATTAAAATTATGAAATTGCTATTTAAAAATTCAATTTATTTTTAACAAAAAGTTCAGAATTTAAAGAAAAATATTAAATGGTTTCTATTCAATAGGCTAGATTTAAGCAATATTCTGAGAACTTCAACCGTCCAGTTTTCATATTAAATTCTTTATATATGAGAGATATTTTGGTGAGGAATTTCAAGAAATATAGCCATGGAAAATGTCTTCTCCAATTGCTGAGAGAGTCGATATATCTTATCTCTGCTAAGCCAGAGTACAGGCAGCCCATGATGGTGCAGCTCTTTTTCTTTTTGTGTGTGTGTGAGAGAGAGAGAGAGAGAGAATGCAGGAGTAGGGTAGGGAATAGAGCAGAGAGGAAGGAAGAGAGAGAGAGAGAGAGAGAGAGAGAGAAATCCCAAGCAGACTGCAATGCTGAGCAAAAAGCCTGACACAGGGCTCAATCCCATGAGATCATGACCTGAGCCAAAACCAAGAGTTGGATACCCAACCAGCTGAGCCACCCAAGCACCCCACTGGTGCAGCTCCTTTTTATGCTAGAACCACTGAGACAGAGGGTAAAATTAAGATGAGGAAAATGGTGAACACAGACTCGTTCTCTCATAAGAGACTGCTGTTCTGAATTCACAATCCAAAGAAAAGTTTCAGACACTTCCTTCCCTGAAAGGGTGATAAACATGCTCCAAGGACTATATAGAATATGATCTCAGAAATCTCCAAGTAGAAGGAACTTGATGTGAGACTTCAATGTTTTAAGAAACTAGTGGGGAGTGAGGTGGGATTGCGTGTAAATGGCGGGTGGTAATTTGCATGTAGATGGATATGCTTCTATTATTGCATCTGTAGGTACAGACAAAAACCCACTGTTAATGCATAAAATATTCTCCAGCTGGTGCAGGACTGTGCTGCCATCATCACCATGCTGGTTATTAAGCAAGCTGTTGTCTCTCAGCTTCAGATCCACACTTCTAGTCTTTTCTTTGCAATGTTAAGGTTGGGGCTCTATAAATTTCATTTCTACTTTGAAGGCTGGAAACTCATTAGGTTCTGCTAGTAGGGGCCTCTGAAAGGAGACTGGATGGGTAAGAGGAGGAAGAAAAGAGAGGAGGAAGAAAGAACTTATTGATCCTTGCTTTTGCATTCTTTCCCTTCCTTGGTTACTAATGCAAATGTTCTTTGACTTTGGAGTGGCATCTGGCACCTGTTTCCAGTTGTATTTCCACATCTCCAGAATGAGTCTCATCATGCTCCTCACAGAAACCAGCACTGGTTAACCAACACTCTTTCCTCAGAGATCTGGCTCCCAGCACTCCAGGGTTTCCCTCTCAGAAACTTCAGGAAGTTCCAGAGAGGAATCTTCAGGAAGAAGATTCCAGGTCCTGAAAAAGTCCCAAACTTTTTTGGGGAGTGAAGTGTTCTCCTAGACAAAAGAAGCTAGCTGTTTTTTGCAGTTACTACTTCTGAGATACCTCAGTGTTTCCTTTGTCTTTATAGTCCATCAAGCACCCATTCTACTAATTATCTACATTAAATTCTCTGTTAAAATAACTGATGTCATTATCTGACGAACCCTAATATGTAAGTAAAAACCATTTTAATACTGATGGATGCAGACTTGCTCTGCAATTGATAGTCTGACTTGGTGTTCATCATCATGATGGACATATCCTTTCCAGTATCCTTTCCTTTGACGACCATCTCATCCTTTGGTCCTCATGGAGGATGCCGTGGTGCTGTCAAAGATGGTATCCCATCATTCATAATGCAACGGACTAGGGCCAGGTTGAACAATCAGTTCTCCCCAGTCTTCTACTACAAAGACTGGTTTAAGGCTAAGCATGAGTTGTAGCTGGGCTAGTCACAGTCTTCCTTGGGACTTTGCTATTAGAGATGGTGATGAGAGAGATCAAAGTGGTAGAAACTAGCTCTTAACTTATCTTCTTACCTGGAATTTTCATCTATAGTAGAAGGAAATGAGAGAAGCAACAGAGAGAGAGAGAGAGAGAGAGAGAGAGAGAACACACTTTATCTGAATACTTAGATACAGTGACTAAGCCACTGGTGACTCCTCAGGCATTTCTATAATTTGAAACAAAAAGTTGTCTAATTAATGTGTATCAGCAAGAGTCATGTGAGGAACTAAAACATTAGTACTGGACAGAAAATAAGGTTTCACTGAAATAACCAGAAAATATACACTTCAGGTTTACAGAGTCTATAATCAAGCTACTTTCACTTTTGTTACTTAAAAGGCAAACAAAATGCATTATCAATGTTTGGGAGATGGTATAGTCTTTTTGCTCACAACTGACATTAGCGGAAAACACTATGTTGGCTATTCTGCATGTTTTAGAGATGTATTATTAATTAGCACAGGTATACTTTGTTTATTGTGCCTCTCAGATATTATGCTTACAAATTGAAGGTTTATGGCAACCCTGCAATGAGCAAACCTATCAGCATCATTTTTCCAAGAGCATTAGCTCACTTCATATCTCTGTGTCACACTTTGTTAATTCTCATAATATTTCAAACTTTTTAATTATTATTCTATTTGTTATGGTGATCTGTCACCAGTGATTATGACTTGCTGAAAGCTCAGATGATGGTTAGCAATTTTTTTTAGCAATAAAGTATTTTTTAATTAAGGTATATAATTAAGGTATATACACTGGTTTTTAGACATAATACTATCACACATTTAATAGACTAAGTACAGTGTAAACATAACTTTTATATGCACTAGGAAACCAAAACATTACTTTGACTTATTTATTGTGATGTTTGCTTTATTGTGGTGGTCTGGAACTGAACACCAGCAATATCTTTAAAGTATGTCTGTATACACAAAAACTAATTATAATTCAAAATTCAATCTTGTTTACGAGCACATCTAAAAGTAATAAATCCTTGGTATCTAAGAGTAATAACTCCTTAGTTTTACATGTCTCATATGACCCACTGCAAACCATTAGAGAATCACATCTTTTCATGTGGTGGTGTTTTGTGAAATAATAAACAAATTAGAACAGCTAAACCAAATTTTTAAAGCACCAAGCTTTAGAAGTCTCCCCAATATTTGAATTTTTACTACACGCTCTATCAAGTAAATAGGTATTTTTTTATATGCCACTCTTCCTAAAAGCTGATGTCTTCTTCCTTTTATTTGATGCAGAGCATCACAGAGATTGAAAAAAGTTCAGGGTGACTTGTGATTTCTCTCCTGGGATAGAGTTTTTTTTTTAGTCTCAGAAAGGAAACGGCTCCAGCCATGAGAGGGGATTCCCCTTCTTCAGAGTATGCAGCTTCACAGATTTCTACATCATCTCAAAAGGAAAGAGTCCAAGAAGTTAGACCTCAATTCTGACTGCTCTTTTCACCACTGGAAACAGAGTATCTGCCAAGTGATTTTTCATCTTGCTCTAGTGGAATCTGACTGCAACTGACAGCATCTGACAGCTGCCCCTCAGAGATCTTCAAAGCCAGCAGGGGTTCTAGTGACCCACACACTTTGTGTGACTTATGATATCAAAAGCCCATTCCAATTCGATCTTCTTACCATTTTGCCATGCTTATATACACAAAACTTGCAGCCCAATAGGCAAGTGATGACACATTCCTCGATTCTGGGTTAGAAATGTGAGAATCAGATCTCCCTCTTTGAATTAAATGTTCCAGTCCCCCTCCCCTCACTACATACACATTGGAACTCTCAGATGCTTTTGCTCTTTGAGCATATGCTAAATGCCAGTTCTGCAATTTATTTTTTTAAATCTTTAACTTCACAAATATTTACATGTGAAATTATGCATCTGTTTGCATCCACACAACTGGCAGAATCAGAAAGACTTGAAAGATGCAATCCTGTGCTTACATGTTTCATCCCAGATGCCCATGCCTTCACTCTTTATTCCTCTCCTCCAATGCCTATAGACCGTAAACAAAACAAAGATGACTGCATTGAGCTAGCGTGATTGAATCTCATATTTTCAATTTCTGCCATGGTCATAAAAAATAGGATTTCTCTCTAATCTTGAAGGTATTCATGCCAATTTTCTGTTCTTTAACTGGGCCATGAAATATTAAGTTATCAGCTCTTTGATTTTAATTTTCATTCTCTTTCAATTTTTTTTTTTCTATCATTGCAGGAGAGTTGCATCATAGCTTGAACTTACCCTCCTATTATAACAAAAAGCATTTTCTAATGATTTTGAACTGGGTGCTTACATTTTGTTTTTCAGTCAAATAGTGTTAAGAACCCCCAATACAAAAGACTTTACCATCTATATATGCACAATCAATTAAACAGAGCATATATTATAGTTACATACATTTTTTGAGTACTCAAAAATATATGTGAGTCACCTTTTTGTGCCTTAGGATTTTTTAATCATTGTTGTTAGGTAGATACAACTATAATCAATCAGTGAACTTGAACAGTCCATACAATGTGCTTATTGGTGCTTTGCATATAGTGTCTATCAATGTCAGCTATTAGTATCACTATCATTAACTAGTCTGTATTTAGGCTACCTTTGGAATGATTAAAAATACAAACTTTTACCAACAATAACAAGAAGTGATTTCTTTTAATAATGAAAATATTTATGTAAACTGTGGTTTAATTTTCAAACAATATCTTCATAAAGTTAACACTAACCTTCTTAGCATTATACCAACACAACTCATTCCATACAAAATATAGGAGGCATATTTCAAATAACCCTTCAAGCTTTATTGAATTAATTTTCCATTTTCAAAAGAAGAATTTCTGCTAAGCATCTGCAGTATTTGTCTCTTTAGTGTTGAAAATTTGCCTTTTTAACATCCATGCTTCATTAAACATTTACTTTAATGATTAAACAAGTTTATGTTCTATGCGAGCAAATCAAAATATCCACTTAAAAACTTCATGCACAAAGTTATAGCACTATTATGAAATTTACTTAATAGTAATGATACTTGATACACACCTCTGGGCATCATCTCCGATACATTAGAAATACTAGACTTAATACATAAAATTTTATAGAAAATAATTTATTTCATTTGCATATGACCTCATTATAAAATATGATGAATGATAGAGGGGATATGTATATGTTAAAAATTGAAGTCATATTGATTTTGCCAATGATATTAAACATTGATCAAGCCTACATGTAATGGTTATATACATTTGAATAAAGAAAGGAGAGTAAATTCAGTGAGATAGCACCAGTAATAATTTATATTAAATATCATGTAGTGAAAACATAAGTGAGTGCTGAATATTGTCCTATAAGAAGTGAAAACTATATACCTGACAGTTAAAAGTGCATGGAGATAAGTCATATCAAAGATGAAAATCATTTCTATAAATTATATTCACAGGTTTACTCTGCAGTTGGTAAGATACATTGAGTTTCAAATATGTAATATTTTAAAATGTCATACTTTATAAGACCTGTACTTCATTTATACCATAATATTTTATTTTATAATAGAAAAGACATTTTATAGAATTAGTGTTGATTTCTCCTAAAAATACTAATCTCAGAAAATAAGAATGTTCTGATGAAATCTTATATTTCTGTTTTTTAACCTATTATATATTGATGAGTTTATTTAAACTATATCTGATCATATTTTTATTTGAAATAATTCCTGTTTTACCACACTGTATTTTAGTCACATTTAATGACAACATTCACAAACTATATGAGTGAACACTTTTCTCAGTATATTATTTGAAAAACAGATGGGATTTTTGGTCATCTGTAGTACTAATATGCATTAATTTTCCTTTATATTCTATGTAACTGTCCATCTTAACCTGAGATAGCTGTTTCCTCACAAGATAATTGAATTTGACTTGGGATTATATTTTAAAAAATAATCCATAAAAGAAAAAAATCTACTTATATAGAATATATAATTCAGTATTTGGAAGTCAAAGAAATCTTTGGGCACATATAAACAGATGCCTTTGCTTTTTATTTACTCAAAACTATAGAGATTAAGAGAGAAAATGGAGCAATTCATCTAATTAATGGAGTATTTTCAAATTCAAAATGATAATAAATTCTGTGGCTTCAAATATTCCTTAAAACTTCACATATTCCATAAGAAAGAAAAAAGTTAGGATAATTATATGTACTGTTTACATTTGAATTATTTTGTCATCATATTTATGAACAGAATTAACAGTATTTTTGTAGAAAACCACTTTTATCTTTGCAGCTTCCGTGTGTGGACAATAAAAATAAATAACTAATAACTACAAAAACACTGACTTAGAAATATTTTAGAATCTCAGAAAGAGCATTTTGAATCACTGCTATAAAATACAGCTTTTTTATAAAGGGCAAACTAATTAATACTAGAGGGAACGAAGACACTGGATATAAAACTACAGCCAGTCACCCCAAAGTGACAAAAAAGGGAAAACACTAAATAAACTATTACTCAAAAAATGATGTAATTTTAATCTATTTTCTTGAATCCTCAAGTAGTCCAGAAAGGCATTAGACCAACATTTAGGATGAAAAGAAATTATAATTGGGGTCTACAAGTATTCCTACCCTAAGGACAACTGACAGAAAAACTTGATTCTTGGAATATAGGAAGAAAGGGTAAAAATGGATAAGAAATATTATTGTAAATACTTCTATCTTTATAGTACAGTGTCAGTAATATTACCATAAATGCAAATATTTTCATAAAATGATGTAAAGACTCTGTAGAGTGTATAAAATAATTGTCCTTACCAAATGTTTTGTGCTAAAAATAAAAGAATCACAAAGCTAAAAGCCCCCAATTAATTATTATGGCAATGACCAAACCAAACCAAACCAAACCAAACAAAAACACTAATCTAGGGAAGTAAATCATTTCACACTCACGATGGCTAACATTTTACATATACCCATCAGTAAATATCTCAATAAAAATTATAGAATTTGGGGCAGCCGGGGTGGCTCCCTCCATGGGGCCTGCTTCTGTCTCTGCCTGTGTCTTTGCCTCTCTCTCTCTCTCTCTCTCTCTCTCTCTGTCTGTCTCTCAAGAATAAACAAAATCTTTTAAAAAAATTATAGAATATGCATAAATATATTTATCTCATATTATTTCAAAAATGGACTATATTTTTGTAGAATCTCTAGACACTTTTAAATGTTAGTTATCCTTCAGGATTCTTATAGAGACAAATATTTTTTCACACTTAGGCTGTTTCTACTGACATTTCCATAGATACTGATAACTGAAATGTTTTTATTGCTTTTTCTTATTTTTTTCACCCAAATTTATTGACTCCCCAATACAGATGATAACATGGTATTTAGTTCTCATTTGTGGTCCACATTTTATGCACAAGCACACATGAACAAATATGCAGACAGACATAAAATCATCCCAAGACCATATTATACCAAATGTATTGCATTAATTTTTGAATAATTGAGATTGATAACATTTCATTTTTTTAATGTTATTTGCAGGGTAACCTAAATAGTGTAACATAATATTTCCTTTATTTAATAATTTTATTGTTGGGGTTTGTTTATAATTAATGTTTTGTTGTTGGAGTTACCAACTCCATTTACATTTTCATATAGTTTATCTTACTTATCCTCAAAATCTTGTCAGAAGTTTAACTCCTCTAATTCCCCTCCACTTTTTTTTTTCCTCCATTGAGTAAGTATTCCTTAAATCCTTCATTTTTCTCCAACTTCAACTGTTTTCCTCTCACATTGCATGAGTGTGTTACTGCTATGTCCTTTCTCTAGTTTCCTGGGAACTCCATTCATGCTTTGGGTTGGACCATCTATTTCTTGGACCCCATGTCTTTCTTTTTCTTAGAAGAAAATACAACTAGAGTATATTGGAAAAACAAATGAATCATTAACCCAAATTCTACATATAGTCTGGAAGATAGGAAAAAGGGGATGTCATGATGGAAATAAACATAGTGGCAATTTAATATACTGACAGTGTCCTATTTTTTTAATAAAATTGGTAAGAATTTCAGGATTATTTATTCACTGTTAAGCTGTACACATTCATGTATATATTTAGCTCACCTTTTATATGTATAGTATATTTTACAATTTTTAAACAAAATTTGCCAAGCATTTTATCCAAATTATGTCAGAGAACCTGAAATATAAGAATTGGGTAACATGTACATTTTTTTTTCTAGAAATGGAGGGATATAATATCTTCTCAAATCCTTATCATGTATCCAGAGATCACATCTTTTGGAAATTTATTCATACTACTTGAGTAAGACAATGTTAAATTTTTAAAAATCTAAACATAAAGTTACTTACTTTGAAAATAATTTCCCAGTTTAAATAAGCACCAATATTTTTGAAAATTGAAGTATAGATTGATAGAAAAAAACAATATGGAGATCAATATTTTAAAAAGCCTTCAAACTTCTAGGTAAGATAGCAAAGTAGAAGGGTCCTAAATTTACTGCTTTTAGAATGGATTCAAACTTAAGTGACCATCAAGTTAATACAGACTGCTTTATGCATAAGATGTTATATATAAACCCAAGGGTAACCACAAATCAAAAACCAGTAATAGATATGCAAAAAATAAGGAGAAAGGAATCCAAGTACATCACTAAAGAAATATAGCAAGCCATGAAAGAAGACAGAGAAGAACAGAGAAAGACTACAAAAATAACCATTAAACAGGTAACAAAATGACAATGAATACAAATCTATCAATAATTACTTTAAATGTAAATGGACAAAATACCTCAATCAAAAGACAGGGTGATAGAATGAGAAAAATATAAAGCTAGATACATTTATATGCTGCATACAATAGACATATTTCAGATCTAAAGACACACAGATTTGTCAGTGAAGTGTCCAACTCTTCATTTTGGCTTAGGTCATGACCTCAGTGTTATGAGACTGAGCTCCTCTGGGCTGTGTGCTCAGCAGGAAGTCTTCTTGAAATTCTCTTTCTTTCTCTCCTATGACCTCCCCCTTCCACATGCTCTCTTTGTTTATATATAATAATAAATAAACAAATCTTTAAAAAAGAAAGAAAGAAAGAAAGAAGAAAGAAAAGAAAGAAAGAAAGAAAGAAAGAAAGAAAGAAAGAAAGAAAGAAAGAAAGATGGAAAAGCACTTATCATGCAAATTAAGGTGAAAAAGCCCAGATAGCAATACTTATATTGAACAAAATGCTTTAAAACAGAGACTGTAATAAGAGACAAAGTAGGGCATTATATAATCATAAAGCTTATAATGAACAAAAGATATAACATAAATATTTATGCGCCCAACACAGGAACACCCAAATCCATAGAGTCATTATTAATATACGTAAAGGAAATAATCATTAGTAATACAATAATAGTAGAGGATTTTAACACCACACATACATCAATGGGAATATCATTTAAACATAAAATCAAAAGGAGATAGTAGCTTTGAATGTCACATTGGCCAGATGGATCTGCAAGATATATTCAGAACATTTCATTTTAAAACAGTGGAATATGCATTCAAGTGCACATGAATCATTCTCCATAACAGACCACATCTTAAGCCATAAAACAAGTCTCAAGAAATTCAAAAAGACTGAAGTCATGCCATGCATTTTCTCCAACCACAAAATTATGAAACTAGAAATCAACCACAAGAAAAAAAATCTAAACAGAACACAAATACATGGAAGTTAAATAACATGCACCTAAATAATGTATAGGTCAAACAAGAAATCATAAAAGAAATAAAAAAAACACATGGAGATAGAATTGAAAACACGTGGTCAAAATGTTTTGGGGTGCAGCAAAAGGTGTTCTAAGAGGGAAGTTTATAGCAATAGAGGGTTACCTAAAAGGCAAGAAAAAAATATCAAATAAGCATCCTAATCCTTATACCTAAAGGAGCAGAGAAAAAGGGCAAACAAAACCCAAAGCCAGTAAAGAAAGGAAATATTAAATCTTAGAGCAGAAATAAATGAAATAGAAAACAAAACAAAACAATAGAACAGATCAATGAAACCAAGAGTGGGTTCTTTAAAAAGATCAACAAAATTGTTAAAACTTTAGCCAGACTCATAAGGGGGCGGGGGGACGGGGGGGAGAGAGAGAGAGAGAGGACTCAAACAAAATCAGAAATGAAAGGGAAGAAACAGCAGCTGATGCTACAGAAATACAAGGGATAAGAGAATATTATGAAAAATTATAACTAACAAATTGGACAATAAAGAAAAAAATGAATAAATTCCTAGAAACATAACATCCAAAAACTGAATCAGGAAGAAGCAGAAAATTTGAACAGATTGATTATCAGCAATAAAGTTAAATCAGTAAACAAAAACTTCCAATAAGCAAAAGTCCAGGACCAGATGGCCTCAACAGCAGAATTCTACCAAACATTTAAAGAATAGTTAATATCTATTTTTCTTAAACTATTCCAAAAACTAGAAGAGGAAGAAATGCTTCCAAATTCATTCTATGAGGCCAGCATTACCTTGATACCAAAACCAGATAAAGACATACAAATAAAGAGAACAACTACAGGTCAATATCTCTGAGGAACATAGATGCAAATATCCTTAACAAAATTTTAGCAAACAAATCCAACAATACATTAAAAAAATCATTTCACCATGATCCAGTGGATTTATTCCCAGGGTACAAGGGTGATTCAGTATTTGCAAATCAATCAACATGATACATTACATCAACAAGAGAAAAGATAAAAAGCATACATCACATCAACAAGAGAAAAGATAAAAATGCCTTATCAAAGCATTTGGTAAAACCCAATATTCATTCACAATTAAAAAAAAAAAAAGCTTCAACAAAATAGGTTTAGAGGGAACATACTTCAACATAATAAAGTCCATATATGAAAAACCCATAGTGAATATTATACTCATTATTGAAAATGGAGAAGTTTTTCCCTAAGATCAGAAATAAGACAAGGATGTCCACTCTCACCATTTTTATTCTACAGAGCATTGGAAGTCCTAAGCACAAGTAACCAAATCACAAAAAGAAATAAAAGACATCTAAATTGGTAAGGAAGAAGTAAAACTCATTATTTGCTGATGACATAATACTATACAAATAGAAAACCCTAAACACTTCACAAAAAAGCTACTAGAACTGCTAAATGAATTCAGGAAGGCCACACAATATAAAAACAATATATAGAAATCTGTTGCATTACTATACACTAGTAATGAAGAAGCAGAAAGAGAATTTAAAATCTCATTTACAATGTCACCAAAAAATAATAAAATGCCTAGGAGTAAACTTAATCAAGGAAATGAAAGGCCTGCATTCTGAAAACAATAAAACAGTGGTGAAAAGAAATAGACAGCACAAATAAATGGAACAATATTCCATTGCTCATGGATTCGAAGAACAAATACTGCTAAAATGTCCATACTACTCAAAACTATCTATAGATTTAATTAAAACCCTATCAAAATACCAACAATATTTTTGCGAAACTAGAAGAAATAATTCTAAAATTTGTATGGAACCACAAAAGACCCAAATAGCCAAAGCAATCTTGATAAAGAAGACTGAAGGTATCACAATCCTAGATTTCTAACTATACAGCAAAGCTATAATAAAACAGTATGGTAATGGCACAAATTAGATGCATAGATCAATAGAACAGAATAGAGCCCAGAAATAAACCCATGCTTACATGGTCAGTTAATCTTTGACAAAGGAGTCAAGAATATGCAATGAGTAAAAGACAGTCTCTTCAACAAATGATGTTGGGAAACTGGATGGGTACATGCAAAAGAATGGAACTAGCCTACTGTCTTACACGGTACACAGAAATAAACTCAAAATGGATTAAAGACCTAAAGGTGAGACCTGAAACCATAAAGTTTTTTTTTTTTTAAAGATTTTATTTATTTATTCATGATAGTCACAGAGAGAGAGAGAGAGGCAGAGACACAGGCAGAGGGAGAGGCAGGCTCCATGCAGGGAGCCCGACGTGGGATTTGATCCCGAGTCTCCAGGATCGCGCCCGGGGCCAAAGGCAGGCGCCAAACCGCTGCGCCACCCAGGGATCCCTGAAACCATAAAGTTTTTAGAAAAGAGCACAGGCAATAGTTTTTCTCACATTGGCAAGAGAAATGTTTTTCTAGATATGTCTCCTCAGGCAAGGGAAACAAAAGCAAAAATACTACATCAAAATAAAAAGCTTTTACACAGCAGAGGAATAAATTGACAAAACTAAAAGACAACCAACTGAATAGGAGAAAATATTTGCAATGATATATCCAATATAGGATTAGTACTCAGAATATATAAAGAACTTATACAATTCATCTTCCAATTTAAAAATAGGTAAAGAAATGAAAAGATATTTCTCTAAAGACATACAGATGGCCAATAGACACATGAAAAAATACTCAACATCACTAATCATCAGAGCAATGCAAATCAAAACAACTTTGCGTTATCACCTGACAATCGTCAGAATGGCTAAAATAAAAAACACAAGAAGCAACAAAAGTCATCAGCGGATGCAGTGGAAGGGAAACCATCCAGCACTGTTGGTGGGAATGCAAATTGGTGTAGCCACTGTGGAAAACAGTATGAAGCTTCCTCAGAAAATTGAAAATAGATCTATCCTATAACACAGGAATCACTATTGGGTATTTACCAAAAAAATATAAGAATACAAATTCAAAAAATACACACTCCCCCATGTTTATTGCGGCATTATTTACAATAGCCAGATTATGGAAGCAGCCAGTGTCTATGGATAGATTTGATCAAGGAGATGTGGAGTATATATACCATGGAAAATTAGTCATAAAAAGAGATGAAATCTTGCCATTTGCAACAATGTAGTTGGATCTAGAAGATACAATGCTAAGTGAAATAAGTCAGTCAGAGAAGGATAAATACCACGTGATTTCACTTGAACGTGGAATTTAAGATACAAAACAAATGAACAAAGAAAAAAGAGACAAATTAAAAAAAGACTCTGAAATATAGAGAACAAACTGGAGATTACCAAAAGGGAGAGGGAAGGGGGAATGAGTGAAATAGATGAAGGAGATTAACAGTACAGTGTAGTGATGAACTCTGAGTAAAAATGAATGAATGGATGAATGAATGAATACACAAATACCTTTTAAAATGCCTTTCAGAAAAAATAAAATAAAATGCCTTTCATCATTGGTTTACAGAGATTTACACATTTTAATATTTTATATGCTTTTTAAATTAGTTTGGTATATAAATAGAAAATAAAAGAAACTAGGGTAATACTGTTTGGAATATGTAAACCATAAAAGTAGTTAGATTCAAGAATATGAATACTACCCCATACTAATATAATAAAATCAATCAAACAGCATAATTTCGCAGTTAAAATAAATCTCCATGATTTTAAGAAAAATATAACTTTACAAATAATAAAGGTTAAATATGAAGTATTGCCAATCTCCTTATTCAGTATAACAAATAATGGTAGTCTGTTTTACAACTTTTAATTTATAACATGTCTAATAAACATTTATTCTTAAACCTCATTTTTAAATTGAAAATAAAGGAAATAATTGTGTTGCATATAATTGAGATAGTATTGGCTTATAGAAATTATAAAAGGGTCATTAAGAGAAAAATGACAAAGTTACTTGAAATTATAAATAGCTCCCTGTGTATATTAATCTATACATGAATTTTATACTCTAACACTTGAAAACATCAGATTATAGAGAAATTATAAATTAATACAATTAGCAAAATAATTTGTCCATTTTTTAAAAGATTTTATTTATTTATTCATGAGAGACACACACAGAGAGAGAAAGAGAGAGAGAGAGAGAGAGAGGCAGGCTCCACGCAGGGAGCCCAGTGTGGGACTCAATCCCAGGACTCCAGGATCACGCCCTGGGCCAAAGGCAGGTGCTAAACCACTGAGCCACCCAGGGATCTCTTGTCAGTTCTTTTATACAAACATTTATCGAGTTCATATTATGGGCAAGTATTAAGGTCGTATCATTCAAATTTCAATGATTTCATGGAAGCTACAGGAGGCAACTCAAGCTGAAAATAGCCAACAGTGTCAGGTGCAATAGAAGAACAACAAAAGAGGATTTTAAAATGACGGATGAATTTGGCAAATAGATCACTGATGACATTTGTGCTAAAGTGTCATCAGAGGAGTCAGACAGGAACCCTGATTTCAGTCTCCTGCAGCAGATGGGAGCAGAAGAAATGAAGGTGTTGCAAGGCAAATATAATGTCAAGTAGCTTAGCCATGAGAGGACATAGGCATTAAGAGCCATGAGGAAGTTTGAATGTTTTGTGTGCACATGAATAATATGTTTTTCAAGCTAGCAAAGATTTAATCATGTGCTATGGACTGAATTGAGCCCCTCCAAATTTATATGTTGAAGCCCCTAACACCCACTGTGACTGTGTATAGAGATAGGGTCTTTAGGAAGTATAAGGTTAAATGAGATCATAGGGTCGGGCCCTAATCCAATAGAACTGTGGCCTCATAAGAGAGAAAGTTAGGGCCTTCACCTCATACCATGTGAGGACACATGCGAGGCAGTATAGTCTGCAACCCGAGCAGAGTGCTCTCACCAGATACCAACCTGGCTGGCTCACTGAGGGACTTCTAATTTCCAATACTGTGAGAAAATAAGTATATTTTATGTAAGCCATCTATTCTATGGTATTTTCCTATGGCAGCCCAAACCCAAAAAGATCAATATAAGATTTTTTTTTCTGAATCTGAAT
Organism: Canis lupus familiaris; assembly: GCF_011100685.1. Taxonomy (NCBI): domain Eukaryota; kingdom Metazoa; phylum Chordata; class Mammalia; order Carnivora; family Canidae; genus Canis; species Canis lupus. Next base: position 9,532,790 of record NC_049252.1, on the reverse strand, counting down.
CATAATAGAAATAGTAATATGGATTTTTAAAGGTATTTCTTTTTGTAGAGTTAATAATGTTTGATGCTTTTTTTTTTATCTGTAAAAATGTTAATATATATTTCTAGCTGAAACATTTCTAATTTCAAATCTATTTACTAGTGAGGGGTAATAATTTTAATTTAGGCACTGGATCTCCCTAATCTGTATCCCAACCCTTTACACTACTTAGATTCACATATATTAGAAGCCACGTGTTTAATTATGAATTGGATTGAGTTTAATGATAAAACTAAAACTGTGGCCACTCTCCAGTGCCTCTCAGTAAACCTGATAGAAGTGATTTGGTGAGATGTCAGAAGGTGGTAGTTAATTAAATAAAATGGGGCAGGTTATAGACAAACATACATGTCAGGTTACTGAGAATAAGAGTTCATGCTAAATATTTTCTTTTTCTTCAGTGTTCTGTGGTGTGTGTGTGTGTGTTTTATAATCCCAGAATTTTTTCTCTAGGTCTTGGGATGATTTAATTTTACCTACACAATTTTTTTAAAGTACATTATGAAAAGATATTGTTCCCTCCTTATAAAACAATTAATGTGGCAACTCAAGCTTTTCTAATTATGTTTAGTACCAAGATCATTTATTTTGGTTATTCAGGAATGAAATTCAAAAATTAAAGTTGAGAATGGGCATAAAAAATCATGCTTCCCTGCTTCCAAGCAAGCTCCCCACAATGTATTCCCACTTCCAAGTCAAAGCCAGAAAGGGAGGAGAGAGCAGTAAAGGTGTGTTAAGAAATTATCACAAAGTCAGTGGCTTAAAATGACAGGAATTTGTTTTTCTACAGTTCTAGAGGCTCAAAAGGGCTGTGATCCCTCACCGGGCTCTATGGGAAAACAGACTTCATGCCTCTCCATGGTTGCTGACTCCAGGCATTCCTGGGCTGAAGCCACATCATTTCATCTTTGCTCTATGATTATCTTGCCTCCCCTGCTTCCCTTAATCTCTCAAAGCACCCTTTGCCTTTCTCTCATAAGGTCTCTGCAATTGTATTTAGGCTTCAGCTAATATGAGGGAATCTTCTGACCTAAAAATCCTTATGTAATTACATTTGCAAAGATCTTTTTCCCAAAGAACATTTATAAGTTCCATGGATTAAGACTCTCTATCTCCAACCATTATTCAACCTATCAAAGGGGCTTTTTTTTTAATCTTAAAAAGTGAGCTCTCTCAAAGAATACATAATACACATAAAAGTTTATAGCAGTAACAGCAAACTGAAAGAAACTGGAAACAACACCAATGCCCATTAAGAGGAGAATGAATAAACTAATTATGGTATTAATGGAACACTATTCAGCAATAAAAAGTGAAGCACTGATGGACGGATGGATAAGCTACCTCAACAGGTCTTTTTGAGCAAAAGATGCAAACATAATAAGTACACATTGTATAAATTCCATGTGTATGAAGTTTTGGAAAAGATAAAACACATTATTAGATACAGAAATCAGAACAGTAATTTGGAGTAAAGGAGCAGAGGAGGTTTTTTGGAAGTGATTTTGGGGGAACATTCTAGAATGGTATACATGTCCTGTATTTTGATGAAGTGTGGATTAAATGGAAATAGACATTTGTCAAAACTGTACATTTAAGATCTGGGCATTTATTATCCATAATTATACATCAATTAAAAGGAGGCAAGGGCTGAACTGAGAAATAAATATATGGAGAGAAACAGTGCCCATCACCCTACTTCCACTGTAAAATGAATCTTGGGCTCTGTGCCTCTGTGGCTATTCCCCAAACTGCAGTCTCTGAAATATGTTCTCTGGCATATGATCAAAAACAAGATCACTCTGACCATCAAAAATACATCTGAATTTCTCTTTCTTTACTCAACATTTCACTTGCTTGCTTGCCTTTATAATTGTTAAATCCCAAAAATATTCCAAGAACACATATTCTATCATTTTTATTGCTGGTAGTTTATAACACTACTGGTTAGCCAGTGTATGCCTAGAGTTTATATGGTCTGTTCACAATTGATTTGAGGCAAACCATGACCTCACTCCTGCATAATACCCTGGTAAATTGAGAGTCGACTGCAGTTGTCTCATTTCATCCTTCTCCTCATATATCCTACAGAATTTACATAAAAATCCTATAGATTTCCACTTCATAAAATTATGCTTTCACTTCTTTGTACACAAATTTATACCTCCACTCCCTTCCAGGTCACCTTAATCCAATGACCCAGAATATGTCTTTCATTTTCTTTCATTTATTTTCATCATATGATTTTCAATTTGGATTTAACATGTTGTCAAGTGACCTTTATTTTTTCTTTCCCTGGTACTAGTTAAATCAGATTCCTTTGTGTGTACAGTATCATTCTACTCGGTCTCACTGCAATTGTTATGGTTTTTATTTATATTGCATAAATTATAGCCTGCATTTTCTTTTTAAGAAAAAAAAATTAAAAGAAAGCTATACTGTTACATAAAGAAAAGAGGTAAAACCACCAATAACAAAAGAATATTAAGAAATGTAGAGTATATTGGGTTTAAAATTATATACACAGTGACTAAGATCCAGATAAATACCAGGAAATACCTCTAGAAACAGCAAGAGTATGAAAATAATTCTCTAAATTTGTGTGGAGGGAGGGATATTAGGATTGAGTAGCTGATAGAAATTTGGTTTGAATTGCTCACAATAAATGTTTTAGAGAGGATTTGGAGACCCACCTCCCTATTAATTGTAGCAACATAAATTCTAGGTGAGCTGAATTATATACACTGAGGAGGATCTACAGGGATTTAGTTGGGTAAGTGTCAACTTCCTGGGACTATGAAATAAGCTGGAAATAATTGGCTAAGAAGTTTCTTGAATATGAAGTGGCTTTAATAAGATAGTTTGATGAGTAAATGAACCAGAAAATTGAGGGCTAAATTTTCCTTACATTTCAGACATATTTGCAGTGATGGTAAGGTCAAAACATTTGGATTATAATTTGAGAACCATCACCTCTTGAGGTAAAGAATATTTAACCAAGTCATTGTCAGGCACTAAAATAAAATCATGAATCCCACTAATTCAAACACAATTCATGAGTCTAGAGTTCACGCTTGAAAAAAGAAAACTGAACCACATTGCTGCACATATTATTCAAATGCATAGATCAGCAGCAACATTTTGAGATTGAGCTGTACAGAAAATCATGTCTACTACTAATCAAGGATGTAAATCATTTTTAAGTAAAATTGAATGAATTTAAAGTTCTTTTTATAAAACATCATATACATTTTTATGAAATAGTTCCAAGTACCACAGATACTTAACAGACAATTGGAAAACTCTCTCATCGCTGCCAAGATTGTGTGTTGTTAATAATTGCTGTGATCATGTCATTATAGTGTTTTGCTTTCTTGAATATTTGTAATGACAATATAAGTTTACATCCAGAGCAAAGAATTGCCCTTGTGAATTTCATCCATATACTAAATATATAGAGACATAATGTGTATTATATATATTTTATATATTACATATACTACATATACAGTATTTGAAAAATGACAGCTAAGCCATGAGCCCTGACTCTACCACATGAAATGATCTACTTTCTTCTCCACAAAAATGTACCAAATACATGAAATACTGGTTTTCATGAGGATGTGGAAAAAGTTCAAACTATATGCTGCTTCCTACTTATTTATCTACTTATTTACCTCTGATAATACTGTGTTGATTTTGCCAATCGCCCAGACTAGATATGTTATATTCATCTTCGATTGCTCATTGTACTGTAATACAGAAATAGAGACTTTGTTGGCAACATAAATCTGCATATTACCATCTTCTGTTTTCCTTCCAGTTGACCCTTTGATTGTGTAAAACTAATCTTTTCACCATTTGTGTCTCTTCCATGTTCTTACAGAGCAAAGAGTAAGATTTAGAGGCTGCTCACCTAAAATCTAAGTTTAATATCAAGTAACCCTAAGAAGTACTTGTCCTTTAAACATAATCTATATTAGAGTAAATATAGAAAATCTTGCCTCTCCTCTGGCCCATTTGCCTTCATTCCCAAATTTAAATCTCTACTGGAGAAGTGTAAAGGTGAATATTTTCTGGGTGGAAACACAAGGTCATGAAAAGAAAGTATATACCTTATATATTAATTTTACATATTTGAAGATTTTATTTGACTCTCTGCACAATTTATCTGCTTCAAAAAAGGAACAACTGAGAAAAAGAATGTTTTACATTTTGTAAAATAAAATGTGCAGGCCAAGGCATTTTGTAATTTCGAATTTTATTTTGCAAAATATAAACATTTATTCAGTCTTTCTTTATTGGTGACTTACCATGTTGACCTTATCAGAGTTCTTTTTTCATGTATTTATAGTAAAAATTAACAATAAAGGATATTGAGAAGTCTGATAATATTTTAATTATGGATTATACTACTAACCTAAATTAAAAATACAAACAGGTCCTTTCAAACCTTTAGCTCTTATAAATTCAAAAACAGCAAATTACACATACATTGGAATAAATTTTTACAGCACATTTACTATTAAAATTCATTAATATGTTGTGTAATATTAGAGTATTTTAATTAACTGAATTAATATTATAATTGTTTCACTAAGATGGAAGACAGTAATATTTCAAATCTGCTCACATAAACATTTTGGCCATATTTTACTTTCAAACCATAATATGTAAGTGAAGAAAAAGGAAGAGAAGGAGATACTGGTTGGCTTGCAAGAAAAGTATCTGTTACTAGTAATACAAAGAAAACGTAATGGGAAGAAAACTAACACTTTCCTTTGCACTAAAAATAACAATATACACCAGAAAGTACATGTCTACATAGCTGTAAATAAAGGGTCCAGGTGAAAATACTGGAATAATTATCCAAAAATTATCATAATTATCAAAAATTATTAATTATTATATTAATCAGGATGCTTTCAACTGTTATTAACACACTCCAGCCAGAAATGTTTTAAAAATTATTAGCTTCTATAATAGGAAATCATGAGGAAGACAGATATCATGGATTATTAATTCAATAGTTTAATGATATCAAAGACTTCAGTTGTTTCCTTCACTTTGCTCCATTGTTCACATTGTTGGCTTTTTCTTAAGGCTAGTTACCCTTGGGCCCATATAAAGGCTCTTAGCATATGAGAATATGCCTCCTAACTAAAACCAAGGGATATGATGCTTTCTCTAAGTCTGAACAGCCAGAATTGCAATATCATTGCAAGTCTGAACCACCATTATAACTGAAGATGAAGCCAGCTTCTCCAAAATGAAGTCGCTGACTAGTTTGTTATCAACATCTGAACAAATCTAGGTTTGGTTACAAAGAATAGAGTAGGGAATAGACATGAGCTAGGCAAACAGCCATGCTTTCTACAATTGTGAATCTCTTTTTGTCAAGTGATCTTAAATACATTCTTCATTATTCCCTCATGATAGCACCAGAATGAGAGTTCACACTTGGTTGGTACTCAACAGATACTTCCTTGTCCTGACTGATGGGGGAATTTGAAGGAAGCATCTCTACTATAGATAAGAACTGAAGAAGAACTGAGTAGTGAAGAATAAATATTAAAATGCTGGCAAAAGTTGACTTGTTATCTTGGATTTTATAATGGCCATGCTGGACACAATCAAAATATGTATGAGAAGCTTTAGAAAAATTATTTGGTTCAGTCTCACAGAAGTGCTGTGGACCATAAAACATAACCTATGCAATTCAAAAATAATTTCAACATACATCATATCCTTTTCTTACACTTGTACACCCTCATGATCTTGTGGCTGACTGGGAGCTGTGGCTCACTGCCATTGCTCAGCATCACAAGAGAATATCGTATTGCATATCACTAGCCTGGGAAAAGATTCAAATTCAAAATTCAAAGTAAAATGTGTACTGAATGTGTATCACTTCTGAACTCTCATAAAGTCAAAAAGTCAAGTCAAAGCATTGTAAATCATGGACCATCTGTAGTTCATCCCTTCTATTCAGTTTAGGAGGTGGGAAGAACTACTCATACTTTTACATTAATTTTTTATTTGTTTTTATATCGTTGTAAATAAAGGGGAACTGAATTGCAAGAATGAGAATCACCAAAAAATTAGTTCAATGCTCTCTGTTCACCAAAACAATTTATCCCTAAATAATAATGAAAGCAGGTGAAATTTCTGAACCACTATAAATACTATAGGATAGGTTATGCAGAATGGACATGATGTAATATTAGTGGAAAATATTTAATTAACATTACATATATGTATTCTCATAACCACAGGTTTTGTTTTGTTCTCTTTTTAAATATAACATTCTAAATAAATAAATAAATAAATAAATAAATAAATAAATAAATAAAATATTCAATGTGGGTAACAGGGATAAGATAGCGCACAGTAGGATAGACACTCTCATACACAGCCGCTGGAGATCTGAGACTGTTTCTAGGTTAGAGCCTTAAATTGCTTTTATCTTTTGATCTGTACTGCCACTTCTCTAACTTAAATAAAAAAATATTCAGTGCAGGAAAAAAAAAACTCTACATTTTTCCTAATGTCATTCAAAGGTGTAAATTATATGAATAATTAAAATAAGATGACTTCAAATATATTTCAAAGCTAATGATTAAATTGTAGTTCATCCATCCAACAGAATAGAATTTAGCTATTAAAAATGATATATACAATCACATTGAGGATGGTACAGATGAAAATAACCTGAGTCCTTCATATTATTGAGCTCTGAACTCACCCAAATATTAGCATGTCCTACTTGGACTACTTGTTTTGTGAACTAATACGTTTTCCTCTTTGCCTGAATTAATTTGAATTAGGATTTGTAGGTGCCATCAGCTTAAGTTATTTTAACTAATTCACAGACCAAATTCAACAGTGTATTAGAAAAATAGTACATTGTGACCAATGGGTTTACCTAAGAACTTAAGAAAGTTTCATCATTTAAAATATAAGTATTTATTAATTCTGTAGATTAAGTGAGTAAATATATATGTACATATATATATTCAATCATCTTCCAATATATTAATTTTTTAAGGTTTTACTTATTTATTCATGGGAGACACAGAAAGAGAGAGAGAGGCAGAGACACAGGCAGAGAGAGAGAAGCAGGCTCCATGCAGGGAGCCTGATGTGGGACTCCATCCTGAGACTCCAGGACCACGTCCTGGGCCGAAGGCAGGCACTAAACTGCTGAGCCATCCAAGGATCCCCAATATATTAATTTTTAAAATTATTTTTCAAGGCTCATTTCTGAATACAAATTTATCACAGTAAGCTACAAAGAGAAGAAAATTTCCTTAATGTGATAAAGATGCCTACAACAAATATTAGAACTCTTTTCTTATATTTTAATAGTTTCTTATTTTCTAATAGTTTCAAGTCTAATATTTGGTAATTTGGAATAAAACAAAGATCTGCTATCACTTCTACTTTTCAACATTGTTTTTTACCACCACCATTTAGTCAATAATGTAAGAAAAATAAAGAGTTCTAAAATTTGTAAAGACTGAGATAAAATTATTGTCTTTATGTGATATGATTTTAAGGTTAAACAAGAAACGAAAGCAACATGAGTTAGGAAGTAGAGGTAGGTGGATAGATAGTAATACTTAAAGCAAATACAACAAAAAAGTCAATGAATTAATTCAGGAAATGCATGTGGGGTGGGGGCAGAGTTTGGTACATCTCCAATAACAATAAAACTGTAATATATTTTTGATCTACAAAAAGATGTGTTTAAGGCCTAAATAAAAAGTAATTATTGCTCTTGACATATGTGCCTAAAAAAAAATCTGAGGAAAAAATGGGAAGATACATCATGTCCTAGAAAGGAAAGAACCAATAGTGTAAGATATCATCTCTTGCCAAATTAACTTCTCAACTAATGTCTTCCCAATCAAAATCTTTGTAGATGGAACTATTGAATTACTGTATCGTACACCTGAAACTAATACAATACTATAGGTTAGCTAACTGAAATTAAAAATACACACTTAAAAATCTCTCTGTGGGAAACTAAAACACTGTTTCTAAAGTTCATCTACTGCAAAGATACTTATTTTTTAAGTAAATATTAATTATGTTGAATATAAAAAGTAATAGGAGAGAAATATATTACCACATTAAAAATAATAACCACTGGGTAGCAGGAGAATAAATCTCATTTTTCTTCTTTAAATTTAGATGATCTGTGGTAGATAAATAATTTCTATTTTCAATCAAAATATTATTAAATATTTATTTTCCTGAAACAAAAAGATACAGATTCAATAAATTAACAAAAATAAGTTAAATGTAATCACAATTTTATGATGAATTGTTATTGTAAAATATTGTGAAGCATTAAAATTATCCACCATATATAGAGTACCTACTCTGTCAGATATGCCTTAATTGATACCATATTGCACTAACTGCAATTCTGAGATTTTCTCACATAGAAGAAAATTATAGATTTTCCTATTTAAGAATTATTTCAAGTTTATAAGAAGTTATATCAAAACACATTCATGTTAATGCATAATTAGTACTTTCTTTGAAGGTGCAGCTTTTCAGAACAAATTATTCAGAGTTTATTCACATCTGAAACTCTACAAATATTTCATGTGTGGACAATTTGTATAAATCTAAATAAATCAGGAAATTAATTCAGAATGTGGTCATATATAATGAGAAAGCTTATTCATATTATTTAAATACTTTTTCTGTTTTCTATTACAGATAAACCTTTGTTTATTAAACACTTTTGTACCACATTTTATGACTAAGAATTTTGAAATAAATTGTTGTTACATAAATATAAACTAAAATGAGATATCCCTTTCTGTCACAAAAGTAATAGCCTTATAGAAAAAAATAGGTGAAAAAATCTCATTATATGAAAATAAGAAAGAAAGATAGATATGTATTTTTAAGGGAGTAAAGCTAAAAATCACACAGTTATAAATCTTCAGTTTTTAAGGATGTAGATTAACAGAATAAACCTAAGACCAAAGCTGAAATGAGCAGGGATGGTGGGCTGTGAATAATAGGTAAGGGGCATTGAACGATTCAGATAATTAAGGGTCATCTATTTTTTTCCGAATTATATCTCAATCTGACCTTAGGGTCTGGTCAGGTTCCCTTGACAAGTTATTAGATTTGTTTTCAGATATTCCAAGGGGCATTAGGGATTTCTGAAAGCATCAGAGGACAATGACAATATCAAGAACCAATAAAATCTATCATAGCTGAATCATGTTACAGGATCTAGGAAACAGGATACTTACAAGAGTGTTGAAATAGTCAGGAAGTTAGATTACACACTTGGACTGAATAATCCCTAGATTTTACCAAAATATCCCAGAAGAAGATGAGCATATGATAGACAGAACTAGCAATCTTCTGAAGACAAATCCTAAACCAAAGCTGTGTAAGGCAGAAACTTCAAATATATTTATCTCAGATAGATATGAAATTAAATAGCAGAAACATAAGCCAGGGGCCAGGAAATCCCACGTGCTTATTTTTTTCATACCTTGGCAGATTGTAATTTGGACCCATGATAAAAAATATATATATATATACTTTTGCTTCTATCTCCATGGATTCATTAGGGAAAAAATTAAAGCCAGTGAGAACTCACATCTGTTTAAGCCACCAACCATGAGATGCTTGTCTGAGAAACTGAATAAATCATTTATTGCGACTATATAGTTCCCAAGTGACAAAGTTTTGATTGAATACTGTTGTGGAGGAAGATACACAAAACACTAATATCTGTTTTGTGAGAACAAGAAAGTAATAAAATAAAAAATAAAACTGAGAACAAGAAAGTAATATTATTCCTTACAGAAAATCTAGAGGTATTTTGCAAAAGTAAGCAAGAAATTGAATTAAATAATGACAACTGCAATGACAGTAGACCACCAATCCTGGACTGGTAAATCTTTCTAGAAGAGTTGATGGGTGATGGAAAATCTGTGATGTGAATGTTGGAGACCTTGAGCCAGGCAAAATGTGTTTTCATGCGTAATGGGGGTAAGAGGGTGACAAAGAGTTTGTCATCAGAGGTGTTGAATGTAGACTGAAGATCACATATAATGTCTCAGACATAAAAGTGTGGCTTCTCTGTAGGAATGAAATTCATCCTGGCTGCATCCCAGTTTGATATGAGTAGATTAAATTTAATTGACAGGAAAATAAAAGCTAGATGCAAATGGGCTTGTATTCCCCTTTTGTGGCACCTTGAGAGTATGGACTTTTGACATCAGTGGGGAGCCCTGGAAAGGTTTACTGTCAGGGAATGCTATCCAATGCACATTCTAGAGTAATCACTCTGGGTGCAACAGCATGTACTGGCTTCAAACAGGCAAGGCTAAAGTCAGAAGACCAATTTGAGGGCAGTAGTAATGTAGTAATTGTAGGAGTAATGTAGGGAATGTAGTAATGTAGAGGACAGTTGCAGTTCAGTCACTATGACAGTGACTAAAATTGACTGTCGATGTGTCCAACAATAAGAAATAAGTACTGTACTTACTTCTTCCAGTGTTTAAAAAATGGATTATTTCCCTGCTTCACTAACTATCAGCTGTTTAGTGGTCTTCTAACTCGTTTTCACTGGCCACTCTGTCCACACTGAAAACAAAGTTTGGTTTTCACTGGCCACTTCGTCCACACTGAAAAAAAAGTCACATTTAAAAATATAAACAGTGAATTGTTTTCCCATAACTATATGGTCAATTAATCTTTGACAAAGAAGAAAAGAATATCTAATGGGAAAAAGACAGTCTTCAATAAATGGTGTTGAGAAAACTGGACAGCAACATAAAAAGAATGAAACTGGACCGCTTTCTTACACCAGACACAAAAATGAATTCAAAATGGATTAAAGACCTAAATGTGAGACTTGAAACCATAAAACTCCTCAAAGAAACCATAGGCAGTAATTTATTTTGATATTGGCAACAGAAATATTTTTCTAGATATGTCTCCTCAGGAAAGGAAAACAAAAGCAAAAATGAACTATTGGGATTACACCAAAATAAAAAGCTTTGTACAGTGAAGGAAAACATCAGCAAATGACAAGGCAACCTACTGCATAGGAGAAGATTTTTGCAAATTATATATACAATAAGGGGTTAATATCCAAAATACGTAAAGAACTTATATAAAGAACTTATATAACACACACACACACACACACACACACACACTATATAGATAGAGAACTGATAATTTAAAAACAGGCAGAAGACCTGAATAGATTTATAGATATTTTCCCAAAGAAGACATACAAATGGCCCACAGACACATGAAAATATGATCAACATCACTATCAGGGAAATGCAAATCAAAACCACAATGAGATATCCCTTGACAACTGTCAGAATGTCTAGAATCAAAAAGATAAGAAATGATAAGGGTTGGCCAGAACATGGACAGAATGGAACCCTCATACACTGTGGGTGGGAATGCAAATTGGTTCAGCCACTGTAGAAAAAAATATGGAAGTTCCTCAAAAACTTAAAAATAGAATTACCTAATGATTCAGTAATTCTACTACTGGGTATTTACCCAAAGAAAATAAAAACACTAACTCAAAAATATATGAACTCATATTTTATTGTATCATTGTTTATAAAAGCCAAGATATGGAAGCAATCCAAGTGTCCATCCATAGATGAATGGATAAAGATGTGAGATACACATACACACACACATTCACGCACATAGACGCTGGAATACTACTCAGCCATAAAAAAGAATGAGATCTTCCCATTTACAACAGCTTGGATGGACATAGAGGGTATAACACTATGTGAAATAAGTCAGACGGAGAAAGAAAAATACCATATGATTTAATTATGTGGAATTTAGGAAAAAATTAATAAGGAAAAAAGAGAGATTAACAAAAAACAGACTCCTAAACTCAGAGAACAAACTGATGCTTGCCAGATGGGAGGTAGGTTGGAGATGGGTGAAATAGATAAAGGAGATTTAAAAAAATAGTAATAATAAAGCATAATTTCTAATTAATAATTCACTAGGACAATATAATATTTCTGAACATGTATATACCTAACATTGCCAACATGTATAGGTATTTATATATAGTCCAAATACATATTCTATGTTTGTATATAATATAAATTTATATCTATTATACATAATACAAATATAATTTATGTGTTATACATAATATAAATATATGATGTAAAAATATATATACACACAGATATATGAACTTACATGTACATAAGGCTTCAGTTAAGACACATATATAGAATATTCAATGTAAGAACTCATAAGCAAACAATCTTTAAAAATATGCCTGAAATATGTATAAATTTCATTGTACAACACAGCCCCTTGGAAGAGAGCAGTTGTTAGTTGTTACCATGGTTATACCAGAAGTTACATGACAGGCAAGAAAAAGAAGGTATTAGTGAACCAGAGGACCCTGTGCTGGAGGCAGAAGACCCTCATGGGAGGCAGTAGACCAGAAGACAGGAGGTTGAGCTATACTCCTTTTATCTGTTAGAATTTGGTTACTTATTTAGAATTCACATTAATATAAATATAAGAAAATGAATTGTGTAAATTATCAAGGAACTATATTGTTATTATCAAAATTAGTTCATATCAAAATTAGTTTACTTTGAAGTGAGTTGCAGAAATAGTAAGGAAATTTGTACAAGCACTGTGTGGTTACATCCTGTTATGAATACTTTCTGAGGAAGAATGTACAAAGACACCAAAGTATCTCAGTATGTTTTTTAAAGGTTAGAATTGTATCTGAGAAAACAAACAAACAAGAATAAGTTGTCATTCTAAAATAGAATATTTGAATGTTTCTAATAATACTGTGAATTGATTTGTAATGTCAAGGAATTTTTATTGGTAATGCATTTTTGTAAATGTAATCACATGCACATGTTATTGAATAGTCATATAACACAGGCTAAATCACCCAGATGCATTCAACTTATTACCTGTTCTTATTAGAATATACACGTTTCTCGCCCGTCCTTTTAGAAACCTTGATGATATATCAATAAATAGAAAAATATGGAACAAATTAAGATAATCATCTGAACCATCCTAGTAAAAAAAAAAGTCACTTTTTTTTACTTGGTATACTGAGTGGGTCAATAAAATATCATTAACTTCTATAACTTGGGATGATTGGGAAAGCTATGTTGAAGTTTACTTTTGCAGAGTCAATTAGGTAAATGAGCCTTTACACAATTTAATAGTCTAAATAAGTGAATTGTGGCCTGCATGAGTTAAGGGCAGATAATTGTTGTCATATACTTATAAACCCAATTGGGAAAGAATAATTTTGTAGATTTAAGGAATGTACTATCATAAAAATATATTATTATATTAATATATTACTTATACAAATTATGTAATATTTGTATAAGCAATTATATAATATTTGTATAATGTATTAAAATATATAATTTTATAATATATTATTAAAGAATTAAATTTACTAAAGAATATCTCATTCAATTGCCCTATCTTTACTACTTTATTGTATTTGAATGTACTAGTATTATACTGAATCTAATGAAATGTCAGCGGCCTGAAAATAAATGGTAGTCATTACTGCTCATCTTTTAATTTTCAAGGTCAGAGATTCCTTGTCAAATTGGTAACCTAATAAACATAAATTAATTTCTCTAAATTTAATTAATTTAAATAATTGCTTCATGTGTAGAACTAATCATATAAGCAAAGTTGAATTTTACATGCCTCTGTATGAAGTTCTAAATCCTGATTTCTGCCCCTACCCTCTTATCCTTCTGTGTACCTGTCCACCTTTCATCTATCTACCCATTTCCTGATCCAACTGTGTAGCCATAGCTCCCTAACTATAAATCATTTCTATCATTAGTACCATTCCACTGAGAGAAAATTCGAACAAAGGTGTTAAGTAACTTGATTAATAGCACACAGCAAATAGTAGGAAAGCTGAGAGTGGAGCTTAAAAATGTCTACCTTCAAATCCATTGTCTCAGTTCCTGGACTGGACCACTACCACATGCTCTCTGACCTAGAAGTCACAAAATCATGCCCAGATTTGCTGGCAAACTTCGGCCCTCCATTCTCACTCAGCTTGTTCCACATGCCCACTCGTCTTGTTCCACATCAATCACATAAGCCTTTAGAATTTTACAAATTCTTCATATCTTCTTAAAATGAGATAACATTCACCATGCCTTTTCTAATTCTTCTCAATATTAATCTTTGTGTATAATTCTCAACCATTAGATCTATTCCCCTAAATGTCATTTGTCATTATCTGCCTTTTCTCCTCATAAGTAGTCTCTCCCTGACTAACCTATGAATTCTTTGACAAGAGCCAAACTGCTACTTTTTTAAATCCACCAAAATCTGTTTGTTGAAGAATTGAAAACAAAGAATAAGCTATCGATTTTATTCAGTTTGAAGACTAATTTTCACTATATACATATTTTTCAAGATTAATGCTTTTTTTTCCCCAACAATTTTTCATAAAAAAATGTACTGACATCTACATTATAAATATTTCCATAATTTTATTTATTTTTTTATATTTTTAAATATTTTTGTTTATTTTTATTTTTTATTGGAGTTCAATTTGCCAACATATAGCATAACACCCAGTGTTCATCCCATCAAGTGCCACCCTCAGTGCCCGTCATCCAGTCACCCCCACCCCCAGCCCACCTCCCTTTCCACCACCCCTTGTTCGTTTCCCAGAGTTAGGAGTCTCTCGTGTTCTGTCTACCTCTCTGATATTTCCCACTCATTTTCTCTCCTTTCCCCTTTATTCCCTTTCACTATTTTTTATATTCCCCAAATGAATGAGACCATATAATGTTTGTCCTTCTCCGATTGACTTATTTCACTCAGCATAATACCCTCTAGTTCCATCCATGTCAAAGCAAATGGTGGGTATTTGTCATTTCTAATGGCTGAGTAATATTCCATTGTATACATAGACCACATTTTTATCCATTCATCTTTCGATGGACACCAAGGCTCCTTCCACAGTTTGGCTATTGTGGACATTGCTGCTAGAAACATCTGGGTGCAGGTGTCCCGGATAGTTCCATAATTTAAACAGCAGATTATATAGTATCTATATCAAAATGAGAATATCTTTAATAAAGTCTAGTCCTAGAAGGCAGCAGAGGAGGAAGATACACATAAACATTCTGAAAACTGGCAAAGTAGAGCAAAGGCAAGGGTTATGTTTGCAAAAAAGTCTAGAAGATCTCCAGAGGGAAGATGGGAAAGAGAGATTTAGATTTGATTTGAACCAGGATGCCTGGTTTAGACTATCCTGAGGGGGTGGGAATGGAAGTTCTTTTATTATTATGGGTAAAAAGTGAATTCACTAGGGTAGAAAAGACTTAGTGGACATGAGTTGATTTGGAGAGAAGAATAACTTAAACTTATTTTATCTTTCTATCCAAGTCTAAGACAACTGAATGTAAGTTTCTTAAAAATAAGACCTATAGGGAACTGGAAAAAATTAATAGATATAAATGCTAAAAATTAATAGATATAAATGCTATAACATTAAGAATATTGTTTTAAAAATCAAGAACTTTGGGGCACCTGGTGGTTCAATGGTTGATCATCTGCCTTTGGCTCAGGTGGTGATCCCAGGATCCTGGGATCGAGTCCTGCATCAAGCTCCCTGCATGGAGTCTGCTTCTCCCTCTGCCTATGTCTCTGCCTCTTTCTCTCTCTCTCTCTCTCTGTCTCTCCCTGTCTGTCTGTCTCTGATGAATAAGTAAATAAAATCTTAAAAAAAAAAACAAAACAAGAACTTCCACTTCCATTATAGGGAGCCCAAGTATGTACTAGCAAGCACAGAAATGAAACCTGTTTGTTTTTAGTGAGAGAAAAGTGATTAATGACAAAGGTAGGAAGATCACTACCAGAAATTGTGAGAGAGGTCCTAACCCTCTGAGAACAAAATAGCCCACAATTGGGCCACATAACGGAACAGGAAGCAGAGCCTGGCAGTGACCTGGTGAAAGAAATTGATGCCAGGTTTGGTTACAGAGGCTAATATCAAAACCTGCTAAAGAGAACCTATCAGAAACCCAGTTCTCTGCCAGGAAATGGGAGAAGCCATGAGAAGTTGGAATCCCAATCATTCTGTTTGGCACAACTTGGACAAAATTAGACAAAGAGTATGTCTGCAATAGTTATTCTTGCTGTAATCATACCTTTCTCATGGTTCTTTGGCTAATGTAAAAGTACGTGCTACACAACATAAAATAAACATGAAAAGTGAAAGATTTTGATGTCATTATTAAGTTATTAATTTTTAAAGTATTCTTTCAGTTATTAAAAACAAACTGTTGGGCAGCCCGAGTGGCTCAGCAGTTTAGCGCCGCCTTCAGCCCAGGGTGTGACCCTGGAGTCCCGGGATCAAGTCCCATGTCGGGGTCCCAGCATGGAGCCTGCTTCTCCCTCTGCCTCTCTCTCTCTCTCTCTCATGAATAAATAAATTAAATATCTTTAAAAAATAAAATAAAATAAAAACAAACTGTTAGTTGATCTAAGTCACAAATCTGGTTTAAAAAAAAAATCAGCAGGAGGGTTCTCTGTTATGCTGTGACTTCTGAGAACTTCATGCATAAACTCCCAGCCCAAACGTCCTTTGAAAACAAGCTTCTCCCCAGGAATGCCCCAGTGTGTCCACAATGTGATGAACTGACATTGACCAAAACTCACCATCTTTTCGATTTGGACCCGAACTTGTTATACCAACTCTTCACTTACCCCTTCCTAGCCTCCATAGATTTATGGTCACTACCCAGCCTTAAAAAAATAGTAACACATACAAAATAGTGCCACCTATCTCTTTTTCTAGAGCTCGCCTCATTGGGCAGGGAGAGTCAAAACTTTCATCTTGCGTGAACATTGCTCCCAAATGCCAGCAGACAAGTCTAATGCGATTATAAAGATCCTAAAGTTCATGTATCAAGTTTTAGATGAGCTGATTCATTTCCTACCGCACACTAGTACCCACCCCTTTCCTGTGTACCTGTTTGGTTAATTATTTCTCCCGGTTACACTATAAATTCCACAAAGAAACCCTGCAGCATTTTCTTTGTAAAATAAATCATTATGTTTTGTCAAAAGAGTGCTTAATTGCAACAAAATAACAGTTCAAAACTGCTTACAATTGGCTTTTTACATTTGACGTCTGCAGAAGAGAATAATTGCCTAAAGACAATGTATAAGCTTGATTTAAATGACTTATTATGCACACTTCCCACAGATGCAGTGAAAATAATCTTCACTCAAAACAGTTTCCCCTGCTGACAAATGATTTTGTTTAGGCTTAAAACAGTATACATTTATAATCCCCTTGTTGGGTTTATAACTTTGTGTATTTTACGGCCACTCCCTCTCACCTTGCTGTCCTACTTTGCAATCCAAGAGATTGTTTTTATCTTTGTTAACTTTTAAAAATAAAATTCAGTGCTCGTCTGAGGAAAATTAAGAAGCGAATCATACAAATAGGACACAGAAAACGAAGGCAAGAGAAGTAATCCTGTTCTTTCCCTCCCTCTTAATGGACATACCATAAATGCTATAGGATAGCTACATAGAACGGTAGGCAATAGCATAAGCTGCTACCAAAAATCACTTCATGTCCTATATACTATCAGATGGCATCATCCAATTAAGAGAACCCTAGTTTACCTCCATTTCTTTCATACCAGACAATAATATTTCTCTGAATGTTGAAGGTTTTGTAGGGCATTTTGGGGAGTTACCAGTAATCTGGAGGGGTAGATTCCTCATATACTTTCAAGTCTCCTATCTTATATGCTGTCAGATTACTGATCAAAATGAGTTGGAAACCAAATAGAATGTTACAAGAGGAATGTCGTACTCCTCTTGAATAAGAACACCATTAAAACAGGAAAAGGAAATGGTAATAAGAGGACAGACCAAAAAGACTTCAGAGTGTGCGAGAACGCCTATCATGCTCTTTTGATATTACTAGCTGCCTTTCTTTTAGTAAAACGCAGACTCCAACCATCATTAGGTTGCATTTAAAGCTTAGCAGATGGTGGTCAATATTAATAGATGCTTACTTGTATCAAGCTGTTGCAAAGACAAAGTAAAAATTGCTCAATGATGGGATATAAGTAGAGAGGACGGTTCCAAATGGTTTGCAACGTTGACTTATGGGAAAGAAAAGCCAGAGAACTAAGGATCAGCAATAGAGGGCAAAACAGCTGGTCCACAGGCAGTGCATCTGGGCCCTTTTTTAGAAAAGATATACTGATATTAATATCAGCTGAGTCTTCTAGCATTGGAGGAAGTGGCTGTGCCTGATCAGAGGATTCCTGCCAGAGCAGAGGTTTTTTTGTTTTTTTTTTTTAAATAAGACTCCGTGAGTGCCTGGCTATTTCCACAGGGTTCTATAAGGTTGTATGAGAGGTTTTTAAAAATATATTAAATAGGTAAGACATGCATATTTGGGATGATTTAATAATTTTATCATAAAATGAAGTACAACGAGGTACTTCAAAGCTGGCATTTCAATGTCATTTGATACAACTGGATGTAAATGTCCATTCATCATTCATTTATTCCATCAGATAAATGTACACGTCTATATGTATGTGTATATATACATACATGTACACGTAGTGTCTGTTATGTGCCAGATACTAATTGAAGACTGAGTATATAGGAGTAATAGACAAAATTTTTGTTTCCATAGCCCTTCTATATCCTATGATAATATATGGGATTATCCAGAAAATTAAACAGGGTGGTGTGATAATAGAGCATTCCTGAGTACTGACTCCTGATAAGTTCGGCAAAGCCTCCTATCAGGAGATGTGATTTAAAGTGAAACATGCATAATGAAAAGGAGACACCAAATAAAAACCCAGGCAGACAGGTTAGCATGAGGACCGTCAACACCAATAGCGAGCAACCAAGAAAGCACGCAGTGGCTAACTTGGTGAGTGTTGATATTAAGTCAGTGAACAGGGACCAGGTTATGCAGGGCTCTCAGCCTAGGACAGAGTTTCTGAATTCTTCAAATTGCAATGAAAAGGAATGTGCATTTTTAAGCTCCAATATTGCTATTTAAAAGAGAGTTCTGACTCATAATGGATTATGGCGAGGTTAACAAAGATTCAGTTAAGGGGCTGGTAGGAATCCATTCAAGAGAGAAGTAAAGCTTACACTATGATGCCAGTAGTAAATATGAAAGAAGTACATGGATTCGTTGGTCAATGTGCAAGATGAGAGAACGAAACAGTAGAGGAAAAGCAATGAGTCCCTGTAATTCTCTGATCACACGGAAAGACAATGGCCTATTTTCTCAGTGGTAAAGACTCAGAGGAAAGCAGTTTGATGGAAGAAAGGGTACTGGCAATAAAGAGTTACGATTTGGGCACTTAAATTTTGAATTGCTTATTGGTCATCCAGCAGGCAACGAAAAAAGGGCCTGACATTTCAGGGAGAAAATTCAGGGCAAATCAATGACAGAGGAAAAATGATAATGCTGTGGATGTTTTAGAATTGTTGAAAAAATTGAGAGATGCTCTTAGAAAAGTAAATGATCCACTTTATGATCATATTGCTAATGTCCAATATAAAATGAAGGGTACAGTGTCATCCTTTTAAATAGCTTGCTTCAGAATCAAACATAAAAAGCCCCAAATCAAAAAGGCCACACTGGAATAATTTCTTATTCAATTTTATAATTTGTACATCATTGCATTTATAATCTAAATGTTATTAAATACAATAAACATACAATTTATTTTTTAAGGTAATTCTAGTCAAAACTTTTCAAAATGATGTCTTTTGACATTTTATTACCCACTTATACAGATTCCCTTTAATTGTTCAAATCCCACTTCCAAATTTCTTAGTATAATTAGGAATCTTCTGTACCATAATTAGTTACAGACCCCTTCGTGTTGAAAATTCACCTTTCCGTTCCAAATTTGGCTACTTTGACAGGATGTGTTAGATGTTCCTGACATTTAAATAAATGACTAGCTTTGGGTAAAACTATACCAGAAAAATTGGCCTACTTTTATCAAGTACTTTTTTGTTCTATGATTGTTTTGCATCAAACTATCTTTCATTTCCCCACTTGTCTCCCCTTTCTACAAAAAATTGTACTTTTGCCAGCTACTTCACAGTTAAATGGTTTCTTGCAACTTATAAATGGATTGGATTTATAGTGATCTTATTTCAATAAATTCTTTGTACTTTTTTCCTTTTCAATGTAAAATATGGTTTTAGTTATTAGCTTTTAAATAAAAATGTTTGAAATATAATTTACTTTTAAGAGTTGAATGCTTTGAACAAGTCACAGTGTATTATATTCTTGTTCACAGAATATAGGGAAAAATGAAAGAGACTTTTTGCTACTATTTTTAAAGTGTGATTTTTAAAAAAATCAAATGTACAGATGAATCTGGGGAAATAAATATTTTAAGATGAAAAATATGACATTATTTATGCATTTTCTGTGATGATGCTAAAGATGATTTAATGATAGCTTCCAGAACCAAAAAAAAAAAAAAATCCCTTTTATTAAATTACACATTTCTCTAATTAATATTAAGCCACGTTTTCTAACCTGTTCTTGCCAATCACCTTCCTGCCTCACTCAGCATGTCTTCTTGGCAGAAAGTCGTTCTGTAAGTTGGTAGAAGATGGTACCCTCTACCCTCACCATTGTCCTGTCACTCCGAGTCTCCATAGAGAATCCAGAATGACTTTTATCAGATATTAATCACATCACCTTATTTTTCTGCTTTAAATTTTCCAGGTTTGTTTTTTCATTGTATTTAACATAAAATCCAACTCTTGCCCAGGGCCTATAAGGTCTTATAAATATTGTCCCCACTTCCTTCCCCATCCTAAGTCCTACCAGCCTTCTCCCAATACTGACCCTTTTTTAAGTTAATTGAAAATAAATAGGCTTCCTGACTTGAACTTGCTTTCCTTTCTGCTTGAAACATTTTACTTATTTAAGTTTCCATTGACTGTCACCCGTTCAGAGACATAGTCCCTGCCCATCATATCCAAAGTAAACCCATTAACTTCCATTGCTTTTAAAATCATATCAAGATAGATATTCCCAGTTTTGCATCATACTCATGACTACCTAAAATCATTTTAAGTATAAATATAAAATTCAAAACAAAATAATTTTGTAAATTGTCAAAACATACTTTTTTGGTGACTGGTGCCCAAAATGGTATGTGTCACACAGAAGAGAATTAGGACATATTGATTAAATTAATTTGTGACAGCTTGAGGGACATTAAAAAATTTTGAATCTAGAAAATCTAGTAAAATGAGCTTCCATCACCTTCAGCTCACAAAGGCTAATGAAATTCTTATGTGACACCCTTTTTTTTAAAACTGTCATTTAAAATGCTTATTCATTGCTATGTTGATTTACTGCTATGAGGTAAATGACATTTTCTGATCCCCTCAGTTATTAAGAAAACTGGGATAATTGTAAGAAAGGAGGAGAAAACTAGAATGGATCTAAAAATCCATTATGTTCTGAAATTTTGAGAAGTTTATCAATTATACAACTGCACTAAATAGATGTGACTACTCTACAAGCTGCATACAGCTCCTCCTGGCTTCCATCCTTTAGGATCCCTTGGGATGGTTTGACATGTGGTCAATGCCTTGATCAAAAACAAAACAAAACAAATTTTTCTCCTCCTCCAAAAGGAAGCAAACTACGCTAGAGGACTCTGCTTGGGAATGAAGCATGTCTCTAAGGTAAATATTACTTCTTTTTCAGATAAAGCAATTGAGTTTCAGAGGAGAAAATAACTTCCCTAGGGTTCAAGAGTGTGATTGTGAGAATTCAACACTCTTCAAATATTTTTTTCCTCACTGTGCCAGGTTTTGAAACACCTCCTCAGGATCTTGTCTGGGATGTTCTACAGACAAATTGAAATGAATATGGCTAAAAACAAATTCATTGTCAGTGTTCCTCTTCATATTTTTTCTATTTCAGAAAAGGAAACTTATTTACCTAGGGAATTATTCCACATCTAAATATGCAACAGCTACCAAATTTTATGTATCTTTCTTCCTAAATATCCCATTTCTGCATAGTTTTGCCTATTGGTCCAGCCTTCATTCCCTTTATAACTGCCATAGCTAAATCTTTCATTCCAGGTTCCCAACACAAAATTAGAAATGTTGCACCCCTCCAAATTCTACTCTCAGGGCCAACAATGACCTTGCTAAGGGAAATATTAATATTCATTCTTCCTTAAAATACTACTATGACTTTCCAGTGATCACTAGAATAAATTCCAAATACTTTGGCTTAATTTTTAAAAGTCTTTTATTTTTAGGGACCAACCTTTTGCATAAATACCACACAACCATCGTTGTCTCTAGGCATGTTGCATCACTCTCAGTTCCTCAAATGTTTAATACCTTTCAAGTCTCTCTTCTTCCACACTTGTTACCCCCTCACTCGAGATATCCCATCTTTCCAACAAAGTTTTACTCTTCCTTCAGCTCCCAACTCAAATGTCCTATCTTCTGGAAATGTCCACTAAACCTCTACATTTTAATTAGAGGTCTCTTTTCTGTTTCCCTTTACCTTTGAATATCTATTTCTCAGCATTTACATACTGTATTAAACAGTTGATAAAACTATGAACTCTTGAGGGCAGTGAGTGGTTCTCTTTCAGTTGAGTGTCCTAGGATCCCAAGTGCTTACCACAATGCCTAGCCTGGAGGCTCTTAACACATGTTATTTGAAGGCATAAATTTAAAATATACATATATGAAAAATATATTTTTCCATAATTCACAATTTTGCCACTACCAGCCTTAGTAGGCATTTAAGAAAAGTAAAGCCACTGAATAAGGCAATCATTCTATTCCTGCTAATTCAGTTATCTTTGTAGTTACTACCTGGTTTAAATTCAATTGGCATGTGGGTGGTCTATCAGCTCCTTCATGTTAGTTCCTGCTATGTTCTTCCTTAGAAATGAAAGTTCCTAAGCTTCATGTCTACATCATCACAGAATTTCAGGCAAGTTTGAAGGCATAATGAGGTTACCTAGTCCAACTTCAAAGGAGCCCAAATCATCTGTTTTGACAGGCATAGTATTCAATGATAATGTATTACCTATCTGTAATTGTGCTGTGACAAATTTTATGGAAGTAATGAAATTTTAGTAATCCAAGACAGCTCCACTATGATCTCTGTGATTGAATATGTTTTCTTGGTGACAAGAAACCCAGAGAGAAGTGATTAAAACTACTATTTCAATGAAGTTGAATGGGAGCGGTGTTCAAATTTATGATATGATAATAAATGGGCTGCAAGTAAAAAAAAAGGAGAGTATATAAAATTGGTTGTTATAAAGCAGAACCATAGTGAAATATTTGCTAATGGTTTTCTGGTTGAGGTTTTATATCGAGGACTTTATTTTCACTTAGAGATTGTTACACTAAAAATAAATAAAAGTGTGGCTATTCATGCAAGAGGAGAAAAAAGGCAAATAACAAATTTATATAATTGAACTAATTGAAAGTTCTTAGGAAAGGGTAAGGGGAGCAAAGTTTATAATCTCTTAATGTGTTTCTTTCTTCAGTTCAAGACCTAGATAGATAAATGTGATAATTTTATCCAATTACAGGAACATATCCTAAACTTTTCTCACCTTTACTATTCTTCTTTGCTATTCTTAACTTACCAAATTTTCCTTCCTTTTAAATCCCACATAAAAGCCATTAAATAGCTTTGTTAATATACCTTTGCAATATCTTTTATTTTAGTGAATAGTGAGTTAGAAATAAAGGTTATCCCCAACACATTAAAAAGGGCATTATGAGTTCTATAATTAAAGGGCTTAAAAAAAACAGTAAAAATATTTTCATTTTTATTGTAAAATAAAGGCAATTCCATAGCCTTATACCCTGTAACTTATAATTGAATAAAGTGGAAAATCAGAGTAATTCTGAAAGTCAATACGAAAAAAAATTCCTATTATCTAATTTTCTCATAATCTTCCAATTTTATTGCCATTGTTAAAGCTCAAACTCATCTATCATCTTTTATCTATACAAATACAGTGTAATATCTCACATTCAGTGCAATGATATATATATATATAGCTCAATGATGGACACTGAATAGCAAATGGTAAATGAATTTTTGGGAGGATTCAAAGAAAATCAAGCTTGCAAAAATGTACAGTTCAGTCCCGATCCTGGGATGGTTTCGCCCTCAAATCACATCTGATTATTTTAGTTGATTGTGGGTTTTAGACAACTTTTTTCATATGGAGACATCCTAGGTGGATTTGATGCTTCTTCTATCTTGAAAACAAGGATATCACTTTCATTCATTCTTTTCTTTCACATAGCCCAGCATGAATACATGATTTGGTTATCAAAATGACGTAAAATTGTACATGTGAATAGGAAAAGATGAAGGAAAACAGTCCTTAAGTTAAAGGAGAAGTGTATTATTACTAGTTACCCATCTCATGATGAAATATGAAAAGGTAGAGGAAGGATAGCAGAGATGAGGGGGATCTACCCAGGATAAATTTCACTAAGGGCCCTACACCTCATGCTAAGTAATCAATTTCATTTACCTTATTTATTCTTCTGTTTTAGATCTCCTGAATAATGTAATTTTTGTTTAACAGATACTAAAAATATCTCTGGTTTTATCATGGGATAAATTTCTTTGTTGTCTCTACTGTGCTATAAACCAAAAGGGAAAATAAAAATCAATTATGAAATACTATAGAAGAAACAGAAATTGTGTTCATATTTCTTTCTTTATATTTATCAAGTGAAGGAACCAGTGAGAAATGATGTCAGATGTTTCTGTGACAGTATGTCTTTAAAAGCCAAAGACCTGAGCATACACTGGTGACTCAGAAAAATCTTTCCAGAAATGCCTGATCATGCCGAGAAACTATTCAGTTGCTCTTGCTTTTCTCATTAAAACTTTCAAGGTGAATTAATGTGTGCTCCTAAAATATCAGCATTTTAAATCCTGCTTGTTTGGAACATTTCACAGTCAGCCCATTGATAGCATCTTAAGGGATACACAGCTGGAACTTTTCCCATATGAGTCTAATGACTTTTTCCTTGAATACTCTACCTCCTTCAGTTCCGCCTTTCTAGACAGCACAACACACTGAGTGCTGATTTATACCAGGATACAGGCTGTTCTTGCCTTTTCTTTGTCCAGATTGTATGAAGGTCACAGTGAACAACAATGTCTCTCATGTACTTGTGCAATATTACAGAAGCCTAGGGCTTCGCTTGGCTTCAGGTTATTATTTGGAGATTTGAATCCTGACTTCTTTAGCTGCTTGATTTATTTTTCGCCTTCTCCTAAATTAAAAATACTACTGGTGCCTATATATTTCACTGTGTGCTTTCATCAGGTTTTCAAGTTTTATTTGCTTTTTCACATTGCCTCTCCCATGATATCAAGATGAATGTAAATTTCAGTGAGTTTTTTTTAATCATAGTAAATAAATGTATTTATATGAAACACAGTTCCTCGTCCATCAGTTTTACTGTTGCCCCTCTCTTTAAGAAATATGGAAGCTCAGGATTAAAAGGGAACTAGAAATCATCAACCGCAGGCCCCAATTAATGCTTGAACATCTGGAGTTCTGCTCAACCACGTCCTGTTCTGTGGGATTCGATTCCTCACTAAGCAACACATTCCATTTTCCAAAGTCTCTTATTGTGAAAAGGTCCACCCTTTTATCAAAACTAAAACTGTTACATTCATCCACTGTTTTTTTTATATACATTTTGAATAAACAGAACTTTCTAAATTCTTTTTGCTAGGATATTCCTCAAACACAATTCTTATGCTTCTTTCTTCTATCTGCTCCAAATACTTCTCATGCTCACCGCAAGATCATCATGCAGTCCTGCCAGTGGTACAAACTTCCTAATTTGCTCTAGGTTGTCAGTCTTCCTAACACACAAAATCAGCAAATGGTACTGCTATGTGCAGAGTAGAATACAATCATATCATCATACAGTCACCAGTGTAAATATAGCTTGAAACTAACTTTTTGTTTTGGAAGCCATCTCATGTTGTAATTTCTTGGCAATTAAAATCTCCAAAGTCAAATTGCTTAACTTTTGTCTTATAGACTCTAAGTACGGTTGTGTACCCCAAAACTAGACCATTACATCTATTTTTATTACTTTTCATTTCATTAGGCTTGGCCTGATCTTTCCTAGAGACTCTAACCAAAGTACCCAATCAAGGCTCAGTGGGAGCTTCGGAAAGACAGCTAAATCAAATTGTGGTGCAGACTGAGAGGACTTTACAAAGGAGCAACTTGTGAAGAAACTGGTCTTTTACTTGTCAAGGGAAAATCTGAGAAAGGAATGAAATGAAAGAAGGAAGAAAATTCTTCCTCAGACTTTAGAGAATGTGTGTTCCTTTGCATATGACAGAAATAGATCACTATAGGATGCTACAATTTAATTAACTATGTGTTAATTATTGTATAAATCTAATAAACATATTACATCCTGGTCCTCATAATAGAGATATTTATCAGTCAGCTGAATAATTATTAAATATAAAATCTAAATATTTAGCCATGGAATTTATTATTTCTATCTGTTAAGTAGAAGATATCCCAGGGAATACAAGTTATATAATGTATGTACCATTTAGATAACCCTGCCCATATGCAAATTTAAGTCTTTGTGTATGCCTATTAACAATAAAGCAAAAGTAGCATGACCATGTTGCAAATA
Organism: Canis lupus familiaris; assembly: GCF_011100685.1. Classification (NCBI taxonomy): domain Eukaryota; kingdom Metazoa; phylum Chordata; class Mammalia; order Carnivora; family Canidae; genus Canis; species Canis lupus. Next base: position 9,505,940 of record NC_049252.1, on the reverse strand, counting down.
AAAGAATGAAAATTCTATTTCTATGAGAAGTAGGATAAGGTGGGCATAAACCCAATTATTTTCCTGAGGAAAAAAAAAAAGGAAATTTTATTTAGAATCAACTTCTTGAGTAACATACTATAGAATGTACCAGCCATTCTTCTAGTCGTGAGGCAAACAGAATAGACAGTAACTCCTCAGAGGAGAGACACAGAAAAATTAAAGTTAGCTAATGTTGAAAGTGAGAGGGCAAAAATAAACCAAGGAATTTGGACCAAGAAAGCCAGATAGAGGGGATATTAAATAAGGTCATAAAATAGGAGTGAGAAGAAATATGTTGGTATTATTTGAAAGAGATGATAGAACAAGTCAAGAAAATATTACAATAGCATTCCAAGGAGAACGAGTTACCAATACAAAAGCTGGAGTGTTCCTGGGGTGTTCAGGGAACCACAAAAAAGCAATTGTGTATAGCGCATGATGAGCAAGAAGCAAAATAAGGATGTCAGAGCTACAATGGTGGTCCCAATCATAGGGCTTTGTATGTCTTTGAAAGGACTTTGGCTTTCACTTTGAGTGAGGTGAGAAGGCACTGAAGGGTTTTGACAGAACTGATATAATTTTACTTCTATTTTGAAGAGGTTACTCTAGCAGCTCTATTGAGCTTAGATGGTAGGGGGGATAATGTAAGAATAGAACCAGCAAGAAAAATGAGAATGAGATTGCAAAAATCTATACAAGTAGTAGTGGTCTCTTAAAACAAGGTTAGAGCAATAGAGCTTGTGAGGAGTTGCCGATTCTGAAGCTATTTGGAAGGTAAACATATATTAATACAAATTACATTGGAAAGCTTTTCAGAAAGAGAATCAAATCCATGCAGGTCTTTACTCCCTTAATCTTATCCCAGGTAAAACCCAAAGAAATCAATATATGAAATAGTAGGAACTCAAAAAATATTAGAGTCAGAAATTCAGCTGTATTTTTCTATCAGTGAAGCAATCTTTGATCAAGCTAAGAGAAAACAGTTTGTCTCTACTCTTGTCATGTGCATTATTTGTAATATGCTAAGTACTATCCTGGTGTTATAATTATGTGATGGGCTAAACAAAAGCAACCCCCAAATCTCAAGTAACATAAAAAGAAAGAGAGAAAACAACTTAATGCTTATAAAGTTGCATACACAATTCTTAAATATAAAATTTCAGTGTTGCTCTTCTAGGAGAATCATAACGCTTAAAAACAACCTCTAGGGCAACCCACGTGGCTCAGTGATTTAGTGGCTCAGTGGTTTAGCTCCACCTTTGGCCCAGGGCGTGATCCTGGAGACCTGGGATCAGTCCCATGTTGGGCTCCCTGCATGGAGCCTGCTGCCTCCTCTGCCTGTGTCTCTGCCTCTCTCTCTCTCTCTCTGTCTCTCATGAATAAAAAAATAAAATCTTTTTTAAAATAAATAAATAAATAAATAATAAAAACGATCACTGTTTTTTTATTCTTTCTTTCTTTCCCTCTTGTTTTTGATGTAATAAAACATGTCTATGGGAAGTAGGGAAACACTTGCTTTTTGTTGAATGTTGACTGACATGATAAGCTTTATTTATAGGCTAAAATTAAGAGAAAAAAAGAAGAAGCTTTTTATTGGGACTTTATCAAGATGGAAAGCTTCTGTAAAGCAAAGGAAATAGTCAACAAAACTAAAAGACAACCTACAGAATGGGAGAAGATATTTGCAAATGACATATCAGATAAAGGGCTAATATCCAAGATCTACAAAGAACCTATCGGGACGCCTGGGTAACTCAGCGGTTGAGCATCTGCCTTCGGCTCAGGGCTGATCCCGTGGTCCCAGGGTTGGAGTCCTGCATATGGCCTCCCTCCATTGAGCCAGCTTCTCCCTCTGCTTCTGTCTCTGCCTCTCTCTGTGTATCTCTCATGAATAAGTAAAATCTTTAAAAAAAAAGAAAGAAAGAAAGAAAAAGGATTTCCCATCTTAAAAAAAAAAAAAAAAAAAGAGAGAACCTATCACACTCAACACCCAAAAAACAAATAATCTAGTCAAGAAATGGACAGAAGACAGGAATTAGACATTTCTCCACAGTAGACATATAAAAGGCCAAGAGACACATGAAAAAATGTTCCATGTCACTTGGCATCAGGGAAATACAAATCAAAACCACAATGAGATACCACCTCATAACAGTCAAAGTGACTAAAATTGACAAGACAGAAAACAACAAATGTTGGCAAGGATGCAGAGAAAGGGGAACCCTCTTATACTGTTAGTGGAAATGTAAGCTGGTGCAGTCACTCTGGAAAACAGTATAGAGATTCCTTAAGAGGTTAAAAATAGAATTACCTCATGATTCAGCAATTGCACTACCAGGTATTTATCCCAAAGATACAGATGTAGTGATCCGAAGGAGCACCTGCACATAAATGCTCACAGCTGCTATGTCCACAATAGCCAAACTGTGGAAAGAGCAGAGATGTCCATCAACAGATGAATGGATAAAGAAGTATATATATACATACAATGGAATATTAGCCATCAGAAAGAATGAATACTTATCACTTACATCAATGTGGATGGAACTTGAGGGGATTATGCTGAGTGAAACAAATCAATCAGAGAAAGATAATTATCATAGTTTTCACTGATATGTAGAATATAAAAAACAGCGCAGAGGATCATAGGGGAAGGGAGGGAAAACTGAATGGGAAATCATCAGAGAGGGAGACAAACTATGAGAGACTTTTAACTATAGGAAACAAACTGAGGGTTGCTGGAGGGGAGGTGGGTGGGGGAATGGTGTACTTGGATGGTGGGCATTAAAGAGAGCACTGTGTGTTATACACAACTGATAAATTATTGAACACTAGATCTGAAACTAATGAGGTACTATATGTTGGCTAATTGAATTTCAGTTTTTAAAAAAAATTTAAAAAGCAAGAGGAGGTAAACTGAAAAACAATGACATCAAGTTCTGTTTTCCTAGATGTTACAAACATAGCTTCTGGTAGGCAGCCTTCTCAAATGGCTCCAAGTGATCTTCAGCCATTCAATAGTATGCACATTCTTGTGTAATGCATTCACCTTGAGTGTGAGCTGACCCTAGTGACTTGCTTATAATAAATGGAATATGGCAAAATTGATGTGATGTTACTTCTGTGATTATGTTACAAAAGATTGTGACTTCCATTTTGTTAGCATTCCTTCTTGATGATGCTTTTCCTTCTCCTCTCACTAACTGCTGGTATGGTATAAGATGCTATATGGCAAAGCCCACATCATAAGAACTGGGGTAGGCATCTAGCCAAGAGTTCATGAGAAACCGAGGCCTCAGCCCAACAGCCATGAAAGACTGAATGCTCCAATGCCCATTGACTAAGATCCTTCACAGAAAAGCCTCAAGATGACTATATCCTTATGATATTTTCAGAGCCAGAGGACCCAGCCAAAAAGTATGTCAATTCCTGATCCAAGAATCTGTGAGATAACTGTGAGGTAAAGAATTAGTATTTTTTAAGATGCTGAGTTTAAAGCTGCTTTAATGCCGTGATAGACAACTAATACATACTTATTTTAGTCTATGAGTTTAATTAGGAGAACTTTCAACACATAGTAAAGAAATATTTTTAAGTAGATCACCTATGAATTTACTGTCCTGGCTCTAGATGTTATTTTTTTTTATTTTATTTTTTTTACATCTAGATGTTATTCTTAAGAGATAATGGTCAACTATAAAGGGTGTAGTGGCGAAAATGGGCTTTTGAGAATAATAAAGTTGAGGTAATGGTTCTGCCTTAACAGGAGCATATTCAATAACTGAAATGTCAGTCACAGTCTTCTGTCTTACTTGATACCTGTAACTTGTAGTAAGTATGGCAAGTATGAATTTATTAAGATTCTGCACTGTTAATATGTTTCATGATCCCAAGACTCATTAAAGTCAGAGAAGTATCTTATACTTTCTTGAATTCAAGGGATGGAAAGAAGTTTTTTGTTTGATATTCCTTTTACCACCTCAATTTTCAACTGTCAACTGCTAAAATTCAACTGGTCATTTGCTTAAATTTGCTTGAAGAGTATCATTCTAAGAGATACTTTGTTTATGGCAGCTAAAATATCTTTTCTGTATTATATCTTAAAGTTAGCCAAAGGATATATCATAAGGGAAATTAAAAATAAGTTCTAAGTAAACATATTAATAACATACACTAAGAGGAGCCTGGCCCATCCTTAGTTGTACCCAATGTCAGAATTATAAAGATTAGTTTCTCTGAAGGATTTGCTACTATATTCAGTGAAATAATCTTGCTTTATATACAATTCCCTTAAATAGTAAGTTCTTGTATTCATCTAAAATAGAAAGCTTTCTCAACACAACCAGCTAGCACCCATTAACAGTGGAAAATGGGAAAACTAACTAGTTCTTTCCCATGCTTGTTTTTCAAAGTCTTTCATGAAACATTATTCGGTTGAAATTCATTCTCCAACATTCGCCCTCACAGCTACAATTTTTCAAAATGTAGAAGCCTTTATGCTACAGATCATAGATTACTTAGAAAACTGCCACTGCCACTTATTAGCAATGTGATCTTAGGGGAGTAAACTGATACTTCTGAACTTTAATTTTCTTATCTCTAAAATAGGGGTCATAAACCATAGCACATATGGTTTAATTTTTTTCATAATCATGTAAGATAAGAAAAATAAGATTGAAACTCAAATTTTAACTTAAAAGCATGAAAGTATTAGTGTTAGATAGTGTATCACACTACCATGTAGGGAGAATGGAGATATGAATATTTTCTTTCGAACTTGTATGCTCTTCATATGAAAAAAGATATTATTGGGATGCCTGAGTGGCTTAGAGGTTGAGCTCCTGCCTTCAACCCAGGGTGTGTTCCTGGAGTCCCGAGATCTAGTCCCACAACAGGCTCCCTGCATGGAACCTGTTTCTCTCTCTGCCTGTCTCTGTGTGTCTCTCATGAATAAAAATAAATTTTTAAAAAAATTTAAAGATATTATAATCAGTCTGCATTAGAGTTAGTAGTAAAGTAATGATTATAAAATTTACCTTCTGCTCATATGTTATTAAAACACAACATAGAAATAAAACTAGCAATATCAAGGACTATAAGGTTATGTCCCCTACAAATGAAGAGTTAACAGTAAGTAGTCCAGATAAGTTGAAATAAAATAGCATCTTGTGTTCTTTGTATTCATGCCTTTAAATTCAATCTCAAAAGAAATCACTTGAAATAGAAATATTTGCAGCTTTCTCATGAAGGTCACTTCTAAACCCTGAGCCCTGGGTTAGCTCTTGCCATACACCCTACAGAGAAGTTTTCTCTGCATTTTATCACCTTTCACTAGACACAAAAAAGACCAGGCAAGCATATTCATATTAGGGAGGAAAGACCTCTAAGATTCTTATATTCTGCTTTTTAGATAATCAAGAAGAGGTAGACATGATTAAAGATTGAATTTGCTTAAGAATAGTAGCTAATAAAAATGACTCCAAAATGAATCAATCAAGGGTCAGTTTCTGTCACTGTAGGCTCACTGGAAATATTAAACCCATCATTTACTGCAAATAGTGTAAATCAGGGCCTTCCAGATTGTATACTAGTCTTCTCAAAAATATTTTCTAAAACATAGTGTCCTTTATTTTCTCAGTAAGAGGGCCATAAAGATAAAAAAAATTAAAAAGAGACATCTTAGGTACAATATTTTGCCTTCAAATATTTAGATTTTATTTTTTATATATGTACAAGAAACTTATGGTTAGAGCTGCCAGAGTCAAGGCATTTCTATTTCACTCTCCTCTGAAATCTATCCAAACTAGAAAATGCATGAAGCTCAAGAAGGATTTCTCTATCTTCAGTGAAAGTATGAAAAGCCAACTCAACTTCAAACTGTAATCTTAAATAAGCTGCCAAGAACAACTGATATTGGGACCAATTTGTGGCATGATGCCTAGACTTGAAGTCTCTGTGTCTATGTCTTTATCTACATCTGCATTTGCATTTGCATTTCTATATGTTAATATGCTGAAACCAGATAGCACAGATATGTCTATTACCTAAACAGCTGATGATCAATTACTGTTTTGAGATATTATGTTTAAGGAGTTGGATGGCTTATGGGAACCATGTGGGCCTTATTCCACACTGTAGAATGGCAGAGACTAAGGCCAAACAAGGAACAGACAAAATCACAAGTACAGGTCTATAAATGGGAGGTAGTGAAAGGAACAATCTGTCACAACAGCCAATCATGATCCACCAAAGAAACTTGTAAAAATACAAGACCATCAAAAACAAAAGTTTGTGAGAGAATGACTCAGTCTGGCCTAAGTTTATTTCCTTTTCACCCCAAATACTCAGAGCACTAAGTGGATTATGGTACATACATATGTTCAGCAAAATGGGGTAAGAAAATTTCCTGAGAAATATTTCTTTCCCATCTTATTTTTCAGGAAAGAGCTGATCCTGACAGAATGGACCTCACTAAAAATTAATCAAAACCAGCAGAAATTTGCACACACAATGGTTAAAGATAGCATAATGTAAAATGCACAAAGTAATAGAGCAAATGAAAAGCAAGGCAACAGTCACTATTAGATAGGGAGAAAATTTCAAAAAATCTTTCTGTGTAAATACTATCAAAAAATCTTTTTAAAACATGGCCCAAGACAAAACATCAAAGAGAAAACAATTAAAAATTAATAAGACAAAAGAAAATAAAAAGTAAGCTAAGGCAAGGCAAGGAAACATACTAAAAAATAGAATTAAAAAACAAGCATGGAAGTAAACTGCAAGAATTAGAACACTAAAAACAGAAGCTTAGGAAAAACACATAGAAAAAAGAGTTGAGAAAGTTGAGCCAGGTAAACGTGGATTCACAAATCCAATGAGAAGCCAGGACCTTTCACACATCTTGGCCTTAAGTAAGACCCCTGGGACAGCCCAGGTTCTGACAAAGTTTCAAGTGTGGCTGAGAATGAGATTACGAACGACAGTGCAAGGTCGAAGCTCTAAGTGAAAGGTTGATATAATGAGATTTAAGGATGCTACATCCAAAAACTAAATCATATAAAGTTCCTCAATTCTTAGAGCTGATACAATTTTTTCATTTGTTTCCCAAGCTGTTGGGCAAGGAAGAACCTTCAACTTGTACCAATTTATTTTCTCACCATCTCTTCTGATGGATGAAGATTTTTCTTTTCTCAGTTTTAAACAGTCTCTCTCAGTAAAATGCTGACCCTTTCACTTTGCTCTTAATGCCATCATGCTCATACAAGATGCTATTTTGCTATATGACAGAGCTTGCCGTATATCTTCATGGAGGTGGAACAGAGAGCCTCACAGTCACATAGGAATCCCTTTACTGCTCTCTGAGTCTTGGTTCTCTTCAGTGATAGCTGTGCTGTCTTTCTGGTTAATTCTTGCCCTAAAGCAGTGATATCACACACAGCCCAAGTGTGAAATGGTCAAAATTGTGGCCAATACCAATTACAGACTCAAGAAAGGTCTCTGCCTTTGGGTTCTACAATTTTAAAAGTTCCATGCTAGCCTTATTCTAACAGTGTCTCTTACCTCTGAGCCGACTGAGAATGACAACCTGGAGTACATGAGCTCATCTTCTATAAGACAGACCAAGCTCTTTTTATCCAGATATTTCTTGTCCAAATGGTTCCTCAGGCCATTTCTAAGCTGGGCATGAGCCATTCTCCTGGTCCATTCTTCTAAGGGTAGTCTATACCACTTGTGTATGGACCTGAGACAGACTTTAAAGTGACCCCGTGACCAATGTAATTTTTGTAATTCTCAACCTTCTCCCCTTAGTGTAAGCAGAACCTGTGAGTGCTTCTAAAAAAAAAAAAATTGTATATAACAAAGGTGATGGGATGTCACTCCAGTGATTACATGTTATATGGCAAAAGCAATAGTATGTTATACTGCATAGGTATACACCTAATATAGGATCATGTTATATAAGACTCGATCTTGGTAGGCATCTCATGATAAAGTCTTTCCTTCTTGTTGCCTTTGAAGAAGCAAACCACGAATGCTACCTCTTTAGCGAAATGAATTCTGCTGATATGCTAAGGGAACATGTAATCAGATCTTTCTCAAGTTAAGTCTCCAAATGAGAATGTTGCTAGGCTGTCACCTTAAATACAACCTTGTATGATCTATGCAGCATAGCTAGTTAAGCTGTGCCTTGACTCCTAACCCAAAGAAACTATTATATGATAAGTATGAGTATTTTGAGCCACAATGTTTGTGCTACATAGAAAACTAACACTGTACTCCAAGGATGGTCCTAAAGGAGGGTGGTTAGGAGGTTAAAGGAGGGTGGTTAGGAGGACTGAATATAGTTTGAGTATGTGGGCTGAATGCCCTCAAGCATTATAGGAGGCCCTGTGCAGAATATGAAGGAGTTAGGATGATGGACAGGAGAGAGGCAGGGTGGGCTGGCCTCTACACTGCTTTGGTCTGATATAGAACTCCAAGGAGTGCTACAATTGTAAACCTAAATATTACCTTCTTGGTTGTGGTGAAAGTAGAACAATAGAACACATTTCATCTAATGATATGTTAACATTAGTTACAGCTTTTAAATATGGGGACTGTGATATGTGGATCTCTATTTGTACTTGTGTGCTGGGCCATCCCTGCTAACTCAGCCCTATTTTAGCAATGAAAGGCTTAGATTTCTTAGGTCCAATTGTAACATCTTTATATTATGCATGAAGTAATCTGCCCTGCTGCCTTTGGCCAAAGTCCTTCCAAATGGTAGGGAGACCTAGCCAATCCGCCTACCCATGCATAGCTTGATAAAATCACATGCTGCAGATAAGGTAGGAATTTCTGAGTACTTTAAACATCCAAGGGGAGACAACAAAATTAAATGAAGATTTTTTTTCTCTCTTTTTAACAGGAATAATTAGTATTTTACTGTCATGCTACTTCTACAACTTGGTATGGAAAATGGGAGGAGGTAGGTTTTCTTCTAAGAGCCTTCAAAAGTCTGTTAGGCAAAAAGTCCTCCTTTGCTTTAGGTTTTCTCGTCAACCAAACTAACCTGGTTTCTCCCCCTATATTTTAGTTCAGGAAGTGGAGGTTAGCACATATTGATACACACACACACACACACACGCATACTCAACTCCATTCCTTTTTACACATTATCTCTAGGGAGAAGAGTTGGGCTTTCCATTATCTCTATATGATGTTATGTGTCATTCAGGCCTATAGTAAAGTAGTATGTCCTTGCTTGATAGGATTGATTTTTGAATGGTACACCTATTATGATCAAAAAGTCACCTGTAAAACAAAGTTGAAAAATGACCTCTTTGTTGTAGGAGGGATTTTCCAATCCTGGAGCTATAAAACTTATAGCTAAACTTTGAGGATAAAAGGCTAGAAGGGTACACAAAAGAAAAACTGGCTTAATATCACCCAAATGAAACAATATAACCAAAATATTTTCCTGTTAGTTTAACAGAAAACTATTGTAAATGTAAGTTTATATGCTGAGTGTAGTATTGCAAGATACAATCATTATAACTCACAATCTTAGCTAGCATTCCACTAAAACGTTACAATTTTGAAAGTGAACAGATAAATAACTTTAGAAATGCCACACTAAATTGCCAAGGAAGCAAAGACATCCTGGGGCTATGTGCACAACAGTAACAATAAAACATGTCTAGCTATTGCAAATAGAAAAGTGTGTGTGTGTGTGTGTGTGTGTGTGTGTGTATATATTACACTGAGTGGTCTAAATGGTAACAAAAGAAACACCTGGCAATGCCATGAGATGTAACTGAAGGTGGGAGGTGAGGTGGTGAGGAGCATCCAAAACTATTGTGGATTATTCTCTTCTTCCCCTTTTACCAATAGCGTCAGGCAAGATAGTGGGGGAAGAGAAAGAAAAAGGCTGAGACATAGGTGATGGAAGGAGGTCATTTGTATCTGCAGCTAGAAATCTGGTTTTGAACCTAAAGTGTGTTTACTTCAAAGACCAAAGAAATCTAGCCATACATGAAGGCCTGAGTCAATGCCTATTTGTTAACAGAGCTTGTCTGTGGGAGAGTCTATATGCCTCCTTGGACAGAACTTCTTTTAAGGTGGAAGAGAATCAAACACATAGGCTGTATCAAACAATGCTCAAGATATGTAGGACTCTCTGTATTTGCTAATTACAAAAAGAAACCCCAAGTGCTCTTGCCAAGTGATTTCTGGAGGGAATTTGGGTAGTTGCCAAAGAGAGACTATAAGAACCAAAAGAAGAATCAATATCTTCTCAGTTCTACAGAGAATACTGTGTGCATAGCTTTGCTATGCTAAGGGCTCCAGAGAAACGGCTGTACTCCAAGAGAAGAGGAATGTCCCAGAGTTGTGTCTGGGAGCAACTGAGGTTCTTACCAGAAAGGGAGAGTAGGGAAGTCGAGTGACCTAATTGTGAGCAATGGAGGAAATGTCCAAATGCCTCATTCAGCTTTTCTGGGAGCACATTTAATGGCTGCAGGCTCCAGGTTTATAGAGGATAGTGGCTTACTTGCTTGTGGTCACAACTAAGAAGTCATATATGGACCTCAAAAGATATGTAGAAGAGATGTAAAGACAACCAAAAGCTGAAAGTCAGGCTGATGCAAAACTCCATAAAATAAGGAACATGAATTGTAATGCATCCATCCGTATTTGTACACCCAAGATTAATGTGTCCCAGGAGCATGGGCTAAAAAATCCTTCAGATCTCCCATTTGTTAGAATTTCATGTATAGCACAATACCATGTGCATAAAGAGATTGCATATGTATATGTTTGTCTATGCATAAAATATCTCCGGAAAAAGACACAAGTACTGATAACAGGGACTTCCTCTGGGGAACTGGGAGGTGATGTGAGAAGGGGAAGTTGACTTATTTTTAACTTTTCACGTATGACTTTTGAACATTTTTAACATGCACTTATTTCTTTTTCATAAAACTCCATACAATATAATTATAAATAGGACAAAACAAGTCTTAGTGTTTTAAAACCCCCTTTTTTTTCAACAGATAAAAAGACCCAAAATATAGTGTTAATAAATGAGAGCAGCCAATTCCAAGTTTTTAAATAGTGTAGAGGCCAGCATGTGGGTAAATCTATAGTTTCAGAACAGACAACAATATGATTGTAAAGATTCCAAAAGTCTTATAGGTCAAAATCCATTTTTCCCATTAGGTTTCAGGAATCGCCATTTAAAAAATGATTTGATTTGGCCATGAGAAAATTTCTTAATGCCTTATTTTTCTTTTCTTCTACCTGCCAGGAAACTCATATGGACAATGCTAAATTATAGTTTCTGGCAGTTATTTCCCATTTCCTTTCTACCAATTCTTATCTGTATTTATCTTTATGTTTGTACAGCTATCTTACGTAGTGGTTTTTATTAACAACCCAAATACGTCTTGGCAGTAGAACTGCTTAAAAACTCAAGCCTCCCCCCCAAAAAAAAACATGAGAAGAAAAACCAAGTAAAAGAATGAATTGAACAACCAATACTTAGACAATATATTCAAAAACTCTCAGGTACAATTATGTGTGTTAAACTTTCTGGCGTGCAATATGGCAATGCATATCAATTCTCTTTTTAAAAAGATATATACTCATCTGTAATTCAACTTCAGTCACTAGAGAAAACTTGCTGTGAAAGGCATTATTGGTCAGTCTTTCTGGGCAGGATAAACAACAGGCATATCTAGAACACAAATTCAGAGCTGGATTACCTTAGAAGTTTGCTTACCCGGGAGGTTCTAAGTCAGCCTTCAAGAATTCTTGAGAGACACTGAACCAGGCTCAATATTCGAGCAGCATGAGACTAGGATGCTCATACTGGGGCTGTCCAGGGCTCAACCTTCCCGGTTTCATGTGATCTTATGTGGTTCGCAGATGAGGGTGCTTTTGACTCCCCCTTTTCCTCCAGGGACATTTGGTAATTCTAGATACATTTTTGGTTATCACAACTGGGGAGGAGGGTGCTATTGACAATTTATTGGGAAGAGGTGAGGATTGCCACTGATCAACCTATAATTCACAGGACGATCTCCCACAACAAAGGATGATCTGTTCCAAATTCCCAGTAGTACCCAGACTGAGAAATTCTAGTCTAAATGTACTTCTTTCTTCAGTTTTGCTGCCTTTCTTGAGGCAGTGCCAGACAGTTGGGCACAACTTTTCTCTTTGCCTCACTTGATAATAAAGAAAAAGCAGAAGGTCAAGAATGGAAAGGATTCTTTTATTTTCTGTGTTCTTGGTCACAATGCCACTATATCTATACTCAGAGATATTTTCATACTTTGAGGAGAAGGTATTAAAATGGGGGGGGGGTTTGTTTGTTTGTTCTTTGTTTTGTTTTGTTTTGTTTACATTTCATCCCTCTGAATTCCTCCTTTAAGGCAAGAATCAACAAATCATTTGCTTGAGTAAAATACAGGGAGATAAGGAAATAGATTAATAAATATTGTTAAGCAAAATGTTATATCACCCCTCTTATATTTTAGAAATGCTAAAAGCATTTGAGTGAGAGAAAGTATGGAGCATATGCCATTTCATCTGGCATATGAAGAGGTTAAAAATGTAAAAACAGAATAAATGTAGAACAAAGATATTAGCCTGGGGACAGGGGGAGGTGATCATGAAGTATTTGAATAGAATTTAGAAAACCCCAAATCTGGATAATTAAACCCATGGATTTTTTGCAAACCAAAGTTTTGCTTTAGTTAATCATCCTTATTCAGATTTTTTTTTTCTTAATTAGAGGAGGGCTAGTATTGAAAGTAATGTTTCTTCCTGCTTTATACTTTCCTAGAGTTAAGGATGGAATTATGTTAGGAATAATAAAAAAGTAAATATATGGTCTAAGGCAAATCCCATATTTTCAAAGCAGTCTCTAAATAATTGGACATTAGAAATATACATTATCTGTTTCCAAAGACCAGGTAAAAATAGATATGAAACAACATGAACAGATGTTGAAATTCTAAAATATTAGCAGTACACATTCATCTATTTCATCTCTTTTAAAATTTAACTTAAAATGATAGATAAATATTTAAGAGCATTTTGACATTTGCTTTTTCATATAATATACATCTTATTACAGGTAATGATAATCTTTTATGCTACTTGATGTAATTGATGAATTGATGTAATGCTGTCGTTGATATAATGAAGGATAGATTCTTGAAGGGTAGCAGAATATGCCACCCCAAATATGCTTTTTTGACATATGACTATTTTGAGCTGATTATTTGAGAAACAGCAGAAATAAGAGAAGCTTTGAAAACAGAAGCTGTTAAGCTGGTGACTTAGAGCAGCCCAAAGGATTACTCATTTTTCCCTGGATACCTCCCAAGTATACATGAGGTATATATGTTAATAAATATCTGTTTTTCTTTTGTTAATCTTTTACAAGAATCTTAGCTAAGAAGTCAGAAGAGTAGAGGGAAAACAAAAATAAGGAAACAACACACTGCAATTGATTGATTTTTGACATTTTCTGCTCCTAAGGAAAACTGTTAAAAAAGAAAAATATATATATATATATATTCTAGATACAGATACAGAGATGGTCATTAATGTAAAAAGACAAAGGAAAGAATAACTATAGTATTTATAAATATCTTATTGTAACTTCATCTCAATTACATAGATAGTAGACTTGCAAAGTGAATTAATCAGTTCGACCTAGAATCATTGCTTCCCAGAAAATCATGACTACTACAATTACGTATTCAAGTTCTTCCTCTTCTATGTCCTAATCCCCTCACATCCCAAAAAGGGGTGAAGGGGCTTGCTTTCTTTTAAGAGAAGACTTTCAAGGCAACTGTGTAGAGATAAGTTTCCTATATTCACATATTTTTTCTGATACCATAGTATAGGATTATAATAAAAATCTAATCTCAATTTTCATTTTGGGAGTAGTGTTTTACTCCTGTTTTTTGACATAGATTCTTGTAAATGCCCTTTTAAATCTTTCTACTTATTAGAAAGTACTTACTACTTCTGTCTACTTCTTCTTACTACTTTTTCAATGGAGTTTCTCAGAGATGGATCCTAAACTCTCATCCCTTTTTAAGTACCATATTTTCTCTAGAAGAGCTCTATACTTATTAACATCCAAATGTGCACAGCTTTCAAATTAGATATCAATTTCATTAAGATGTATATTTCCAACTACATAGTTCCTAATACTTGTGCTTCCAATTCATCAGATTACCTCCAGATGGTGGTGAGGCTGTTAGTTTGCATAGATTGTGGGTAGAGTATTCCCTCTCCATAATGAAATGCATCAGCAATTTAAACAAAATTCAGGAAATACATTTTTATAATTCTAATAACCTTTAGTTTCTATAAGAAGTAATAAAAGAAATACTCATAGAAGAAAGACTAGAGAAGTTCAACCATGTAGGAACTTTTTTTTTTTTTTTTTAATTTTTCTTTATGATAGTCACATAGAGGAGAGAGAGAGAGAGAGAGAGAGAGAGAGAGGCAAAGACATAGGCAGAGGGAGAAGCAGGCTCCATGCACCGGGAGCCCGACGTGGGATTCAATCCCAGGTCTCCAGGATCGTGCCCTGGGCCAAAGGCAGGCGCCAAACCGCTGCGCCACCCAGGGATCCCTCCATGTAGGAACTTTTAATAATGCTTACCCCTAACTAACTTAATGACTTTAAAGGTAAGTAGTAGACATTTCTTTCTGCTATCAGTAAATTTAGTGACTTGCAAGAAGCTTTAGGTATTAAATTCAACACAAAGCTAGAAGCAAAAGATTTTTCCAGCTCTTATATTTGCCAGTTTAGTTTTCCTATGGACTTTTCATTTTTATATTGAAAAGAAAAAAATGCCTTGTGCTACTGTTGCATGCCACTTCTAAATAGCACAGATCTAACAGAATAATGATGGATTTGCTCCATAAAGAATTCTAAACCATTGATAGTAAGGAGAATCCAATAGGCCAAGATAGAACTGATTCTCTCCCATCTCCATGCTTTTGGCTATATCTTCCCTTCTTCCTACTTGAATTTAGGTTTGTAGTATTGAGACACATGACATAATGAAAAAACTATCTGAATCAGAAGCACTAGGTTTTCTTCAAAGCCAGAAAAACATTGTCCCAATTTTTGCTACATATACCATGAGATCTGATATTAGGCCTGTCTGATTTACTGGTGACTTTTCACAGCATTATGACCCCATCCCCTAGCATCTAGTACAGTAAATAACAGCGAGTGTGTGCTTATAAATATTTCTTACTAATTAAATGATTAAACTTTATAAAATTTACTTGTCATCCCTATGCCACAGTTTCTTCAGTTGTAAAGAGGGGGGAAAATCTAACTCGAGTTAATATGAAGATCAAAGGAGATAATGCATGTTTTTATGGTTTTGGTTTGTTTCAGAGAAAGTATGCATAGGAGCCAGTTGGGGGTGGGGTGGCCAGAGGGAGACAGAGAGAGAGAATCTGAAGCAGGCTCCACACCCAGTGCAGAGCCCATCATGGGGCTTGATCTCATGACCCTGAGATCAGAACCTAAGCCGAAATCAAGAATGAGATGATTAGCCAACTGAGCCACCCAGACACCCATGTTTTCATGGTTTTTAAACTCTCAAGTATTATGCCAAATTAGTTGAAGTTATTCTTACTATTTATGAAAGCAGCTAGATTCAACAACATCATCATCATGCTAGAGCTAAATGCTTTGTAACTAATTACACTTTGTTTTCTGTCCTCCGTCCTTCCCTGGCACATCCTAAGCCTGAATAAATTCAGCCATCAAGGGCTGTGTCTGCTGCTGCAAACAGACAAAGAAAATTAGACAACTCAGTTGATGAGTGTCCTGGTTTCTGACCATATCTGATATACCACATAGGATAGGCTAGGTCAGACTACAGTAAGAAACAGCCACAAAAGTTTATATAGCTTATAGCAAAGAGTATACTACTCCTTCACACTACAGTTTATGGTGCTATCCTGGGGATTCTCCTCCATGACAAACTTGTGACCCAGCATGACAAAGCAGCCACTGTTTGAATTATTTGTTAATTGTTGTGACAGAGGAAAAGAGTTCTGGAAGGTTTTCCACTGGCAACTAAATCTTCCTTCCAGCAGTAACACTTGGCCCCTCTGTTAATCAATTCATTGGCTGGAAATAGTTATATGGGGGACAAAAGATGAAAGGTGGCTATGAGCTCAGAGGCTGAAGAGCTGGAAATATAAGATGAACATTAATGGCTACAACACCTGGATCCTCAAAGAGTGCCCCAAATCCTACCTGTCCCAATCCTTTTCCCTTTTTACTTTTTGCAACAGCTATCTGCAACCTTCTTTTTCCTTCAAATTTCCTACTAATCATTCTCTAGTCTCTAAAGGTGTTCTTTCCACCTACATCATGGAGAAATGGAAGTTATGAGCCACTCTGGCATGGTTAGCTCTACAGGGATGACCATGGTATTCTTTGTAGTTACATTCTTTCTGCCTAACATAGTGCCAACACATAAAAGTAACCATTACACAAATTGTTCCCTACATCAAGTGTTTCCTACTGATATCTGTAGTATGCTAAAAAATAGCCCCACTATAATGTCTGGAATTTGTGTTACCACATATGAGGGCCAAAAAAAAAAAAAGAATATGACTCAAAATCTTGAGTTAGGAAGATTATCCTGAGTTATTTGGCTGGTCCCTAAATGCAATATATGCATCTTTATAATAAGGAGGCAAAATGAGATTTCACCCACAGAGAAGACCATGTGAAATGGAGCGGAGAGAGATCTGAAGAGCCTGGCCTTGAAAATTGGAGCATGGTAGCCAGGAGGCACCAGAAGCCAGAAAAAGCAGGGATGGATTATTCTCTAGAGCCTCTGAAATAATTATGGCTATTCTGATACCTTGATTTTGGCCTAGTGACACTTTGGCATCTAAAAGTGAGAAGAAATATCATTAAGTTTGTGGTCATTTGTCATGAGACACTAATATGTATCAGAATTATGTAGGGTTTTATTTTTCTAGAATGTGTGCATTGGGCAAAATATATTGCTATATTTAAAAATGCTTAATATAGAAACTAAAAAATTACTTGTGATTTTTATTAACATGTATTTGCTACATTTCATGAAGTTGCAGTATTGTTTTACTTCCTTGAAATGAGTTGTGTTAGGGTGGAGTTTTCAAAATATTGAAATTATATTCAGCATATAGCTGTCTCTCAGATTTGGATAGTTTAAAATATATTCATTATAGTTGCTACAGTTTGTGGAGGTAAAATTGCATATGGTTAAATTTTAGTAGTTGCGGTAGCAATGAGGCTTACCAAAATTATGTGTTTGTTTATTGGGTTTGCTGCCATCTCTCCATTCTTTTCTCTTTTTACGCATTAATAATGTGCTATATTTATTTTGCTTCTCCATCAGTTCCTAATTCACTTTTCTTCGAAATATCTAAAATCTAATAGCCCTTACCTATAAATATTGGCATTGCTGCTATAGAAATTCAATCCCTTGAAAATATAAGGAATGAAGGCAGCTCTACAAAAATCTTTGAGTTGCTCTTTAGAACTCAGGCTAAAGTATAGAACTATCTATTCCAGATATGAAAGCAAATGAGGCTTTCACTTGAAAATGACAAACTACAAAGTCCTTTTTTTTTTTTTTTTTTTTTTGATTTTATTTATTTGAGAGACAGAGAACACAGAGCTGGGGAGGGAGGTGGACAGAGGGAGAGGGAGAAGCAGACTCCCCACTGAACAGGGAGCCCATTACAGGGCTCTATTATTGGACCTTGGAATCATGACTTGACCCAACGACAGACACTTTAACTGATTGAGCCACCCAGGTGCCCCCAAAGTATGAAGTCTATATGAAAGCTAAAACACCCAAGTACAATTTAGAAAACTGTTGAAATGGGCCCTGTGAGGGAATTCAAACTCTTTCTTATACATTTGCATACTTGCCCAGTTATCTAAGCATGGATTTTAAATGCTCAAGGCATATATATCTATAATTTTCCATTAACACATAGTAGTATTTATTTCTCAGGCAAATTACTTAATGTATAATTCTAGTGTATGTCCATTTATGCCTTATTTCTATTTTATTTTTAGAAAATAAACCCTACCATGATAGATTTCTGAAAAAAAAATTAACTAACGCACAGCCTCTTTGTAATAATTGGGTGCAATTGCAAGCTACTTCATAAATTAATAAGAAAATAATGCTCTGTGATATTTTGTTGGTCCATAAGAGTTATATTGCCACTTCGGTAATGGTTTTGCTTGTACTCCAAGGGTTATCAACACAAAGGGAGATTATAGTTCACTCTCCTCTTTCTGGGTGTGCCCCAAACCAGCAGCACAGAGATAATGCTTTTGCTTCTATTTAGATTGTAAATCCCTTGTGCATTCCAAATACTAATCAGTGTTTATTTCACTTCTGGATCCTCCCTTTTCTTCCCCATCTTGCCCTCTATAGTTTTCTCTGGCTATATAACGAGACACAGCTGATGCTGTTTATTCTTGCTGGGATATTTTTAACATCAGACTTTTTATCTGTACATTCAGCTTTGCCCACTGTCATTTGAATCCAAGCCCTGTTTCTCTTTGACTTGCCCCTCAGGAAGTCTCATCTATGCACAAAACACCCTTTGAAGTGAAAGGGAGCTTCCCTCTTCAATGGTCTTCCTTATCCAGGATGCCAAGAAAGAATAGGTTCCTCCCAAACAACTGAATGTAGGGGTTGTGTCTTCTGTGTTTGACAGGATCCCCATGTACTCAGTTCTTCCAGAATGTAAAGTGGTGCCAGCTGGCTCCACCACCCACATGGGTGTTTCTTAAATGCTAAGTGAATGGATGAATGAAACCTAATGTGAGCATATAAGAAAAAGAAAAAAAAAACCCACAAAACTAAAAGTTAATTCACATTTTCCAGTTGTATCAAAAGCAGTCTGTCTCTGATAATATATGGAGGCATTTAGCAAAAAGAAGTAATTGCAGATGGAATCAGTAAGTGATCCCATAAGAGTAACAGACTTCAAACAAAAGGGATCCATTGCATTCTTCTTGTGTCTGTATTTCCCAAAAGAGCAAGACCCTTGCTTTATTCGGAAACATGTTTTTCTACTAGAATCTTTAATGTGCTATAAGTTAACAAAAATTTGTATCATAGAAAAGCTATAGTGAACCAAGAAAAATAAAAGGTGAGAGTGGGTGGTTGGTAAAATGCTGAAGGACTATTTAGTGCAAATTGGTAACTACTACTCAGGGTTTTTTTCCCACATTTTTATTATCACAGTATTGCAACACTCTTTAAATGTTTATGAAGCAAGTATTATTTCTTGTATGAAGCAAGTATTACTAAGGAAAAGATTCTAGACATCATAATACCTCCAAAAGTTTTGATAAAATAATATGTTAAAAATATGACATGGCATAGAAATGAAGGAAGAAACAAAGAAACAATATATGTGAATCTATCACTTGAGTTACAGAGGCTTTATTGCTCCAAACTGAAAAACACTGAAAGGAAAGATAGAAATTCACTTAAGACATTCATCTGTACCTTTTCGTGAATGCATGGAGAAACCAGAAAAATGGAGACAACCAAATACTGGATATAGTTACAAAGAACGTGATCAGAAGTCAAAATGCTCAACTTTTACCATAATAACATTGATATAAAAAGAGGTTTACCCAAACCACAGCAAATCTATGAGTAAAGCAGGAGGACAAAATCTAGAGGTGGTGGTTCACACAAGGAATGAACACAAAAAGCAATCAGATTCTAGAATCCTCCTTTCCCACCTGTCTTTGTCACAGTAACTAATTGATATTATCATGAGAACTTTAGAGGCAAAAGGGCAGTTTGCCTAAAGGTTCATGTTAGAAATGTCAGACACTTCTTTCCCAAGGTGAATAACGAGATAAGGTGACAGATGCATTAACAGAAGAGAACTATAAAACATGCCTGTCTGCACTTTTCACTTCTTAGAATGTCCAAGGCCTGAGAGAAGTAGTGAGTCATTTCCATGACCAACAGTTGGACAGGTAGACAAAACATCCATAGTTTTGTAAGCCTCTAAGCTTTTTTTTAGATTTTATTTATTTAATCATCAGAGACACAGAGAGGCAGAGACACAGGCAGAGGGAGAAGCAGGCTCCCTAGGGGGAGCCCTATGCAAGACTCGATCCCAGGACCCCAGGATCATGACCTGAGCCAAAGGCAGACCTCAACCACTAAGCCACCCAGGTGCCCCCTGAGCTTTTTGATTGTAACAAAGCAACTTCCTATTTCCAGATAGGAATCTCATTTGGCTGGATTCTCATGGTTCTCTCAGGAGCATTCTAATTTCTGCAACTCTACCACATATATGTTTTCCTATGTCTTTTCCCATTGATGATCTCCATCTTTTAGGAGTAATCCCTACTTTTTGCCATTTTTCAAGGAACTCTCAAATCTGGAACCCATGTGATAGCCCTCCTGTCCCATAATAGCTAGCTATTATGAGCCAGAGTGTAAAGCCATTTTTGTCACCCCAAATATCTTAATATTACCAATCCTTTAAGGCCTAATTCAACTAACACCTCCTCCAGAGTTCTATCCATACCTTCCAACTGCCACTGCCACCACCACTACTGAGCTTCCCAGGTTTGGCAACTTTCCTTGTCCCCATTTATAACTTTTAACTTAGAACACAGATATGTGCATAAGAATTATTCCCTCCCAAACCATAAGCTTCTTAAAAGAGGATCAATGAGTAATTCACTTTTATACAAAACGTATCAAAAAATGAATAAATGAATTGAGAAATACTTATTCCTTTTGCTGTATGTGCAGGGACATTGTACCAATCCACAGTACTTAATACTAGGTCCATTAAAGATACGACTGTCTTCAACTCAGCTTAGTTGCTTCAGGAATTAACAAATGTTTCATTAGTGGAAGATACGATTCCCTTTATATGAAAGTACCTAAATATCTACAAGTTCAGCTGCAAATTTACTTTCTCTCTTTTTGCATCTTTTGACTTTTCCCCTCTACCCTCTGACCTATATTCAGTGGCTTTATTTTTTATCCCCCAAAACATGAAAGAGCTCTTGCAAAATGCTATTCCTTCTTCCTGAAAATACCCATTTTGAGTTCCTGTTTTTCATCTGTAATTCTTATTATCCTTCTGATGACAACTATTACTACCTCAGGAAAGCCTTCCCTGACCCTTTGATCTCAATTCCTTTTAGAACATACACAAAATTCATTCCTTCAGAGTACTTTTTATATTAATGACATATTACATAAAGCCAATATCATGATTATCTGATATCTATACCATCGGTTCCCAGATAAGAAGGCCTATTTCTGGATTTGCTTAGCAATTCTATCTCTAGTATCTTACAGACACTTATTAGACAAATGACATCCAATAGATATTTGTTGAAAAAATATGGATACATATACACTTTGTACCATAAATGTTGACCAATACCTTTAGGGTGATACATTTCAGTATTATAGTTTTTGGTTCTTCAGACTCATCTTGGTTTGAATTCATGCTCTTCTACTTACTTTGTTAACTTTGAATAACCAATTACTCTCTCAATTGGCTCAACTAAAAAAATGATAATGTCATTTGATGTATATATAAAAGTGTCTGATATTTATTGAGAATAGATGTTTAATAAAAGCCAATTCCCTTTTCCTTTCCTCAGTGAATTCTGAGCTCAGTGAGGATAGCTTATTTGACTCCATGTAATCAATTACCACAACTGAAAAAGAACATCTTTAAGTATATAGACTTCGTAGACAAAAGACCATGTCTTTATTTGCTTTCATTCATTTAACAGAGTAACTGTGAGAGTTAGACTATGGAAGACTTTGTAAATAATGAAAACAAGTTTCAGTTTTATTCTGAGCACAATTGGAAGATACTATAGAACTCTCTTAAGAGATGCAAGAAAGCTTTCTACTACTAGACTTAGTTTTATAACATGGGAAAGGAAATGAGATGCACCAAGCTTTTTGAGCATTAGACTTTTTAGGACAGAAACAAGGAACCTAGAACGTATACTCAGTTCAACCATTGTTAGATTAAATCTTTAAGAAAAAGAATAGGAAAGTTTATCTTTAAAGATACCTGTCATAAAAATTTCCTTAAAGTTCCCTAAATAGTTGCGACAAGACTGGGTCATTGATGTAAACAGTTAAACATTTCCAATTTCCCAGTTATGAAAGGGAAAGCATACATATTTATTTAATATAAGTTTTCTGTGACACAGGAGGTTTCATAAGGAAATAAAGACCCAAAGAAACAATTAGACCTATGTATTTTTATGCTAGGTTTGATGAAAAGTACATAGCGATGGAGGAATATGAGAGGTTCAGAAGTATAAGGTATTTTAATATACTAAGGGAAACTGAGCAAGGCCTATTAGGCTGCTTCTTGGCATCCTTTTGTCTTCAGAGATAAGATAGTTCCCTTCCTCTGGGTACAGGGATGGCATTTTTTCATATGAATCTTTTAATGGCCTATGTTAGGGAAGAAGAGTGAAGAGAGAAGAAGGTCAGAGCTACCATCTGCTCCTGCCACTTTCTTGGACTTCTTTAGTTCAAATATTCAATATATCAAAGAACCATGTTTTGGGGTTAGCATGTCCTGAATCCCATCAATATTGGTTGTTGAAACTAAAATGAGCAAGGTATCCTACACCCAAGAGAAGAAGGGAGTTAATAAAGATTCGAGCAGAACTCAACGAAATCGAGACCAGAAGAACTGTGGAACAGATCAACAGAACCAGGAGTTGGTTCTTTGAAAGAATTAATAAGATAGATAAACCATTAGCCAGACTTATTAAAAAGAAGAGAGAGAAGACTCAAATTAATAAAATCATGAATGAGAAAGGAGAGATCACTACCAACACCAAGGAAATACAAACGATTTTAAAAACATATTATGAACAGCTATACGCCAATAAATTAGGCAATCTAGAAGAAATGGACGCATTCCTGGAAAGCCACAAACTACCAAAACTGGAACAGGAAGAAATAGAAAACCTGAACAGGCCAATAACCAGGGAGGAAATTGAAGCAGTCATCAAAAACCTCCCAAGACACAAGAGTCCAGGGCCAGATGGCTTCCCAGGAGAATTTTATCAAACGTTTAAAGAAGAAATCATACCTATTCTCCTAAAGCTGTTTGGAAAGATAGAAAGAGATGGAGTACTTCCAAATTCGTTCTATGAAGCCAGCATCACCTTAATTCCAAAGCCAGACAAAGACCCCACCAAAAAGGAGAATTACAGACCAATATCCCTGATGAACATGGATGCAAAAATTCTCAACAAGATACTGGCCAATAGGATCCAACAATACATTAAGAAAATTATTCACCATGACCAAGTAGGATTTATCCCTGGGACACAAGGCTGGTTCAACACCCGTAAAACAATCAATGTGATTCATCATATCAGCAAGAGAAAAACCAAGAACCATATGATCCTCTCATTGGATGCAGAGAAAGCATTTGACAAAATACAGCATCCATTCCTGATCAAAACTCTTCAGAGTGTAGGGATAGAGGGAACATTCCTCGACATCTTAAAAGCCATCTGTGAAAAGCCCACAGCAAATATCATTCTCAATGGGGAAGCACTGGGAGCCTTTCCCCTAAGATCAGGAACAAGACAGGGATGTCCACTCTCACCACTGCTATTCAACATAGTACTGGAAGTCCTAGCCTCAGCAATCAGACAACAAAAAGACATTAAAGGCATTCAAATTGGCAAAGAAGAAGTCAAACTCTCCCTCTTCGCCGATGACATGATACTCTACATAGAAAACCCAAAAGTCTCCACCCCAAGATTGCTAGAACTCATACAGCAATTCGGTAGCGTGGCAGGATACAAAATCAATGCCCAGAAGTCAGTGGCATTTCTATACACTAACAATGAGACTGAAGAAAGAGAAATTAAGGAGTCAATCCCATTTACAATTGCACCCAAAAGCATAAGATACCTAGGAATAAACCTCACCAAAGATGTAAAGGATCTATACCCTCAAAACTATAGAACACTTCTGAAAGAAATTGAGGAAGACACAAAGAGATGGAAAAATATTCCATGCTCATGGATTGGCAGAATTAATATTGTGAAAATGTCAATGTTACCCAGGGCAATATACACGTTTAATGCAATCCCTATCAAAATACCATGGACTTTCTTCAGAGAGTTAGAACAAATTATTTTAAGATTTGTGTGGAATCAGAAAAGACCCCGAATAGCCAGGGGAATTTTAAAAAAGAAAACCATATCTGGGGGCATCACAATGCCAGATTTCAGGTTGTACTACAAAGCTGTGGTCATCAAGACAGTGTGGTACTGGCACAAAAACAGACACATAGATCAGTGGAACAGAATAGAGAATCCAGAAGTGGACCCTGAACTTTATGGGCAACTAATATTCGATAAAGGAGGAAAGACTATCCATTGGAAGAAAGACAGTCTCTTCAATAAATGGTGCTGGGAAAATTGGACATCCACAGGCAGAAGAATGAAACTAGACCACTCTCTTGCACCATACACAAAGATACACTCAAAATGGATGAAAGATCTAAATGTGAGACAAGATTCCATCAAAATCCTAGAGAAGAACACAGGCAACACCCTTTTTGAACTCGGCCATAGTAACTTCTTGCAAGATACATCCACGAAGGCAAAAGAAACAAAAGCAAAAATGAACTATTGGGACTTCATCAAGATAAGAAGCTTTTGCACAGCAAAGGATACAGTCAACAAAACTCAAAGACAACCTACAGAATGGGAGAAGATATTTGCAAATGACATATCAGACAAAGGGCTAGTTTCCAAGATCTATAAAGAACTTATTAAACTCAACACCAAAGAAACAAACAATCCAATCATGAAATGGGCAAAAGACATGAACAGAAATCTCACAGAGGAAGACATAGACATGGCCAACATGCATATGAGAAAATGCTCTGCATCACTTGCCATCAGGGAAATACAAATCAAAACCACAATGAGATACCACCTCACACCAGTGAGAATGGGGAAAATTAACAAGGCAGGAAACAACAAATGTTGGAGAGGATGCGGAGAAAAGGGAACCCTCTTACACTGTTGGTGGGAATGTGAACTGGTGCAGCCACTCTGGAAAACTGTGTGGAGGTTCCTCAAACAGTTAAAAATATACCTGCCCTACGACCCAGCAATTGCACTGTTGGGGATTTACCCCAAAGATACAAATGCAATGAAACGCCGGGACACCTGCACCCCGATGTTTATAGCAGCAATGGCCACGATAGCCAAACTGTGGAAGGAGCCTCGGTGTCCAACGAAAGATGAATGGATAAAGAAGATGTGGTTTATGTATACGATGGAATATTACTCAGCTATTAGAAATGACAAATACCCACCATTTGCTTCAACGTGGATGGAACTGGAGGGTATTATGCTGAGTGAAGTAAG
Organism: Canis lupus familiaris; assembly: GCF_011100685.1. Lineage (NCBI taxonomy): Eukaryota > Metazoa > Chordata > Mammalia > Carnivora > Canidae > Canis > Canis lupus. The sequence continues at coordinate 9,480,430 of NC_049252.1, read as the reverse complement.
TCAGTCGGAGAAGGACAAACATTATATGTTCTCATTCATTTGGGGAATATAAATAATAGTGAAAGGGAAAATAAGGGAAGGTAGAAGAAATGTGTGGGAAATATCAGAAAGGGAGACAGAACGTAAAGACTGCTAACTCTGGGAAACGAACTAGGGGTGGTAGAAGGGGAGGAGGGCGGGGGGTGGGAGTGAATGGGTGACGGGCACTGGGTGTTATTCTGTATGTTAGTAAATTGAACACCAATAAAAAAAAAATAAAAAATAAAAAAAAATAAAGATTATAAAACATAGCCTTGAAAAAAAATAAAATAAAATAAAATAAAATGAGCAAGGTATATATCTATTACATATTCTTTAATCATCTCTAAAATCAATTGAATGACCCCTTTCTCTGCAAAGTCTAATATTTCCCTAAGCTCATATTTGAATAACATTAATTTCCATAAACTCCCAAACTGCTAGTTCATATTCAAACACTTTTCCCATTGACATAAAATTAAGGTTAATTTGTAAGGGAAGATTAAAGGTATTAAATATTTAAAGTAGAGCTAAGTACCAAACAAGGCATGAGATAATGATTGTCTACAAGTATCTGAGGGTGTAAACATCACAAAGACTAAAAAACATTTAACACAGAACAAGATTTTGGTAAAATTAAGAAACTAGCATAATATCGACAGGATCTGGACTATGAATAAGACTTCATGAAGCAGAACTTCCTTTGGAAATCAAATTGTAAATTCTCCTTCCCTAGTTAAGATAGGACATAAAAATGCTTTTTACATGTAGAAGACCCTGAGAAAACTAAGGTCCCTGAGAAAACTGTAAGTATTCATTAATAGTTCCCCATGATTTGGCAAAAGGCCATTACTTTCCCTTATGATCAGGGATTCTGCTCACTACTGTTGTTCTCAAAGACTCATGAATCCTTTTAATAGCCTTTGAGGTAGAAGATCACATCAAATAAAACAGCCCTGTACTCTGTATTTGTCTCACTGGTAAGGCACTTGGATACCAATTTTCCGTCATGAACAGAGGAGGCAGGTTAACCACACCAAAAATGTTTGGCCTTCTCCTAACACCATATTTTTATTAAAATCAGTCAAAAATGGGACTTGGTATGTCTCCATGTCTAAATACCTAATGTATAAAAGAGCAATTACATTTCTTAGGACTATATAATGTCAAAATACTTAGTGATCCTATAGTAGGATCTACTACTATAGTAGTAGTTGCACTTCATTTATATACAAAGCCCTTTATATCCAAAGCCCTTCTAACAACAAATGAGTGATAAAATATTAATTTGAAACAAAATCAGTTTTTTCCGTAATATTTTATGGATTTGTGCATCTTACCATTCTTCTTATAGACTACATATACACGAAGTTATTCTCACATATGATATTGATAAAAAATCTGATAGGATTACGTCAAATACAAAAGCTTCTGCACAGCAAAGGAAATTACCAATAAAATGAAAAGGCAACCTATAGAATGGGAGAAAATATTTGCAAATCATATATCTGATAAGGAAGGGGTTAATATCCAAAATATAAAGAACTCATGCAATTCAATAGTGAAAACAAAACAAAATCTGATTAAGAAATGAGCAGAGGGTCTAAATAGATATTTTTCCAAAAAAGACATAGAGAGGGCCAACAGGTACAATAAAAAGGTTCAACATCACTAATCGTCAGGAAAATGCAAATCGAAACAAGATACCACCTCACGCCTGTTAGAATAGCCATCATCAAAAAGACAAGAAATGGCAAATGTTGGCAAGATTGTGAAGAAAAGGAAACCTTTGTGCACTGTTGGTGGGAATATAAATTGGTGCAGCTATTATGTAAAGCAGTAGGAATGTTCCCTAAAATTTTAAAAATAGAATTATCGTATGATCCAACAATTCCACTTCTAGATATTTATCCGAAGGAAATAAAAACACTAACTCTAAAAGATATATCCACCCCCACGTTCACTGTGGCATTATTTACAATATCCAAGACATGAAAACAATCTAAGTTTCCACTGATGGATAAATAAATAAATGTGTGTGTGTGTGGGGGGGGTGGGGGGTGCGCATGTACTATCATTCAGCCATAAAAGAGGAGGAAATTTTACCAGTTTAAACAATATGGATGGACCTTGATTAAATTAAGCCAAGTTAAACAAATCAGAGAAAGACAGATATTATATAGTTTCACTTATATGTAGGATCTGGAGAAAGAGAAGAGGAGAGGGGAGATGAGAAGAGACAAGATGAGAAGGAAGGGATACAGAGAACAGATTTGTAGTTGTCAGAGGTTAGGGATTGTGAGGGTGGGCAAAAATGGGTGAAGGTGGTTCAAAGGCACAGGCTTCTAGTTACCAAATAAGTAAGTCCTAGGGATAGAATGTACAGCATTGTGAATATAGTTAATAATACTATATTGTATATTTGAAAGTTGATAAGAGTTCTCATCACAAGAAAAAATTTGTAACTATATGTGGTGATAGATGTTAAATAGACTTGTAATAATTTCACAATACACACATGTATCAAATCATTATGTTGTTCATCTAAACTAATGTCAATTATATCGCAAACCAAAAAAAAAATCTGGCTTGTAAAAATTTGTATTCAAGCATGACTTGTTTTAAGTGATGCCATCCCCAGTGTTCCTCTGCTTCTGCTTCTCAGAGATCAAAAATAATCTGAGATAAAATTTACTCATACTTACCATATAAGTAAAGATCAGAGAGATAGATAAATGAACTTGTCTTAGAGCTCTAGGGTCTTCCCTCATAACATGAAGATATTGTAAAATTCTCCCTATTCCTGAATAAATATGAAAATAAAGATATATTGCCAGAAGAGGTTTCCAAAAGCCTAAATTAGATACCCATATTCCTGAGGAACAACAGGGCAGGACTGAATACTCTATCAAATCTCTATAGAAATAAAGGCGAATTGAAAATCGGAGCACATTCCTAGATTAACAAACTGCCGTCCTCAACCACATACAATAGCCTAATTCCCACAGCAGAAAATTCTCTGTAGCTCTGTAATTGTTTCAATGTAGGTAGCAATGAATAAAATTAGAGTGCCCTTGGAAATTTTTTGAACATGTTGAAAAGAAATCTCAAAAATTGGAGCAAGTTATTTTTTTAATCTTTGAAAACTAATATGTATAATTGTCTCATTTATCCATTTCACTTTAGATATACATATATAGCTTTCAAAAAACTTTTCCAACCATGAGAAAAATCTCAATTCTATTACTCTTGAATTTTCCATATAGGCTTCAATTGCATAAGGCTAGAGGTTTGTAAGTTTTCTGAAGTAAAAAAGCAAATTTTAAATCTAAGTTTTTATTGTTTCTCCTTCTTAAGGAAATAAATGTGATGTTCATTCCACTGAGAAGTTAACAAGCATTCTAAGAGGCCAGCTAAGGGACACCTGGGTGGCTCAGCAGTTGAGCATCTGCCTTCGGCTTGGAGCATGATCCCGGGGTCGAGGGATAGAGTCCCACATCGGGCTCCTTGCATGGAGCCCGCTTCTCCCTCTCCGCATATCTCTGCCTCTCTTGCTTTCTCTCTCTCTGTGTCTCTCATGAATAAATAGATAAAATCTTAAAAAAATAAAATTAAAAAAATAAGAGGCCACCTAAAACCAACCAACAACAACAACAACAAAAAACAACAACAATATGCAGCTGTAATGGTTTTGAAAACTTTGTTGAATGTCAGGCAAAAAAAAAAGTGATTATTTTGGAGTACCCACAGTATTTTTCAGGAGCATTCTTGACCAATTTGAAAGATAAAAATCTACCTAAAAGAATTGATATAAAAACATGTTGGTCCTCATTTGATAATCATATTTATAAAATAGCCACCGATTCTGAGAGGAGGGTTATATACTATTAAGATCATCTCAAAGATTTAGTGGGAAACTCTTTTGATGAATACTGGGATGTACTCTCAAATGTCTAAAGTTTTTCAGCATTTCAATCAGTGATTCTTTTCTGAAAGTTCTTCCAAGTCCACATGAGTTTAAAGACATCAAGGTCTTAGTTGAAAAGTTGTCAATATCTAATCTGGGCTCAATTGTTTTCTCTTAGAATTCTACAGCTTTGGGGGGTTTGTTTTGTAAGAATATATAGCTTACAGCTCACTACTGAGCACATGATCCTTTTCAGCTGCATAGAGTACAGCCTCATGACCTATTATCTTCAGTAGACAGGCCTTTTCTTTGTCTTGTGTGTCTTTTTTTTTTTCCTTTTTCAATTATTATTCTCAAAAGTAAACACACAATTTGAGTCACAGTTGGTTTTTTTTTTTTTAAAGATTTTATTTATTCATGAGAGACACACAGAAAGAGGCAGAGACACAGGCAGAGGGAGAAGCAGGCTCCATGCAGGGAGCCCAATGCGGGACTGGATCCTGGGACTCTGAGATCATGCTGAGCCAAAGGCAGAAGCTCCACCACTGAGCCATCCAGACATCCCCACAGTAGTTTCTGTTTGGTACATTTGGACAATATTTTTAAGTTATTTGTTTTCTTAGATAATATCGTATGTGCTCATTTAATCGTGCTCTGTTTGTAAAAATAAACCTTCTTGCAAAAGGCCAAGAGAATGCAAGTGCTTATAATTCTAATAAGGATGGAACTCACATGCCTTCTGTGATTAAGAGACTTGTTCCAGCTCACATAGGCCTGCTGGCTCAGATACTCTTTCTTTCCCTTTGTCTTCTCCCCTACCTCCACCTGCCCTACTACAAGATGGAGAAAGATGCATGTTCTTGGGTCTAAGGGTACATACAAATGGTTCTTAAGCACTGACAGTTTTATACCGAGATACCTTTATTAAAGGGTTGTTATGAGCTGTTCTTTTACTTATAAAGCTACAACTACTCATTTTAAAACATCTGTCTCTGGGGTCAAGAGCCCTAAGTAGAAATGTATTGGCCTTAAGACTTATACTCTAGAAATAATTCCACATAAGCAAAAGGGAGCCAAATTAAAGACCAGGAGTTTCCTTAAGAGTAGAGTAAAAAGAATTGGCAATGCATGAGAGAAGGAGAAGGAGCAGAACATTAATAGGTGGCGTATGGTTAGGAAATAAAAAGGCCACACCAACTTCAGCGACAACTGAGGGCAGTATTGGTACATTTTGCATATATTTGAATTTTCAGGTATTGCTAGAACCCTAGAAATAAGCATTTTTCCCAGAAGGGGAAACTAGCAGTTTACATAAACTAGCAAAATAGCAAAAGAGTAGTTAATGTATCACCGACAGTCTGACAGACTAACAGACTGTGTGCTGCAGGATTCTAAAAATAACAGTATCTAAGTGTATTAGGTATTATTTTTAGACTTCAATAAATTGAAGCAGTAAAGAAACCAACTGCTCTTTGGTAGTATTTAACTAGAACCAAAAGAGAAAAGCAGGGTGAGTACTCTCAGACTAGAGGGTCAGATCAATAAATGAATCACGTATTCTCCTGAGTGGGGACAGAGAGGAGTGAATAGTTTTGGTACCTCTTTAGAAACAAATGTTAATGAACTCCGTGTGTCCAGGAATCCATGATGACTTCTAGGTGTTTTGGCTTGAACTACTATGTGGACGCTATTACCATTTGCTGATACAGGGATAAGGCAGTAAAATCAAGAGCTCCATTGTGAACATTCTGAATTTCAAATGTCAGATATTTATTGGAGATGTCAAGTAACACGACATCTATTGCTCTAAGGAAGGGTAAGGATGACAGAGATTCCAGAGTAATCAACAAATAGAAAAATTTAAAACAATCAGAATGAATGAGATACCAGAGGAGGAGTTTAAAGAGATGTGACATTGTCCTTTCAGCATTTGAAGAAAAAGCCATTGAAGAGGAGGTCGGCAGAAAAAGGAGACCATGGTGGAATCAAAGCAAGTAATAAGGAGGATTGTTTTTTTTTTCCAGGAGGAAATGATCAATTGTATCAAACACTGCTGAGAGACTGACTATGATGAAGACAAGACATAAAGATTATTGCTGACCTAGAGGCTTCAGTGGAGTTTCAGAGAGGAAGGAAATCGAGACCAGAACAATGTGAAAAATAAATGACTGGTTATAAAGCGGGGTAATAAGGGTAAAAATCTTATTTAGGGAGTTTGTGAAGGCTGCAAAATAAATGCATCAGCAGTCAGAGACGATAGAAAGTAAAGAAAATTTTTAAGATGGGAGATATTAAAACACAGTATTGGGAATATAGTGTGAAAATATGAAGGAATTACTCTATCTTCAAATTTTTTATGAAGATTCCACATGAGACAGTGTGAATTCAGCTGTAGCTGATTGAGAAAGGAATAAACATTTTCCAAGCTAGGCCCATCGAATTCCCACTAGGAAAAGCTGGAAGTAGGTTACTAAAATACCTAAATGGGAATCCATGAGGCTGGAGTGTGCTTCCTATCCTCATATTGCAGTATTGTAGTCTTCTTCCAAATCCCTCTGTTTTGTTTGAATGAATTGAACTCCTGGTAAAATCCAAAGATCACTAGGAACATGGAGCTAAACTTTACTGACATTTTCAAAATCTATGTTATTTTACATTGTGAATCTGCAATGAAAAGACAAAATGAGTGTTTCCCAATATATTTGGCCATATAATAATTCTTGAAGAATATTTCAGGGGACTGACTAGTGATCATATGAAAACAACTTGCATTATCTAGTGTTTATTTTTTTTTTCCAAATTACTTGGAGGTTCATTTCTATACTTCTGGGCTTGCTTCATTCTGTTTATACTTTACTCTTTCCTTCACCTTCCACCGATTTTACCCAAATTCCATATTCAAATCTTTACTTTTTCACTACTTGTTTCCCTGATCCCCTCTTAATCTTTAGGAGACTGAAAAAATCACTCAGCTTTACTCATGAGGTAAAAACTTCATGGTCTTCCACAAGCCTTCTCATTTATGTTCTGGAAACTGTTGCCTCAAAATACACTCATACTAATATTTGAAAATATATAAGCAGTAAAAATATGTTTTCTTTAATATATAATGGGAGAAATTATAACAGAAAATAGTAACCTTCTAAATCAATACTACTATTTCCAGTTTTCTTGAATCAGAGACTATATATCCCCTTTTCAGAACCTCAAAATGTTTTATTTTCATAGCTTCTAGAAGCTTGGAATGCTATAAATACAGTGTGTGCCAAACGCTAATTTCTTTTAACTGTGAGGTGGTATTTGGCTTTGTACTTCATAGCGGCATGTTTCCATTTTAATGATGTTTGAATTTAGCATAGGGATTGGATTCTCTTTCAAATCCACTACATTGAAATTCCACCTGCTTACCCACATCTCTTACTAAAAATTAAACTCAATGCTCATAGTTAGGAAAAAACTGTTAAGAACTTCCTAAGCATACTTTTCGGGACTTGTATTTATATCAAACACTTGTGGCAATGACACATGCTTTGCATTTCAAATCAGAAAGCCTAACTAATACACACTTTCATGCATTTATAGCTTTAATCAAGACAGGAACCACTTGCTTTTCACATGGCAATTAAAGTACAGAAACAATTCAAGATTTTGCTAAACAGCTCCCTATAGTTTATTAAAATTTACCCTTTTTTTTTTTTTTTTTTTTTTTGGTGAGGAGGAGTTCTTTTCCCTGCTCCAAGCTCTATGATCTCCCCAGGGAGTGGAAATGAGCATCTGTTGAGGAACAGAACTGAAGGTGAAGCCCCTGGGAACGGGAATGTGAGACAAGGTAAATGGGAAACCAACTCTGGGAATAGCAGAAAAGCTTTCATGGAGAAAGCTCAGCCCCATCATCAGCTACAGCTACCACAGAAGGTTTTGAAAGCTCACTGAACTGATTAGGAGGTAGTACATTCAATCCCTACAGGAAAGGGAAAAAGTGGTGAGCAAGGGACAGGAAACACACAGAATTTAAAAGGGTGGAGGATGAAGTAGGAAACAGAGAAGAGTGAGAAAAGAGGAGAAAGTGAAGAAGAAATTAACAAGAGAATGAGGAGATTTCTTAGCCAATCTCACTATGGGATAATTGGGAAAAATGGGTTATCTGATAATAATCTTAATGGAGATTTTGGATTTTACATGGTTAATTTGACTACACTGTATCCAGATGGTTAATTGTCTACATTAGATTTAATAATTTTAGGAGTATCACCGGTCCATCTAGGTGTATACTAGGATGACAATTTACTTATTTTAGGAATGGGAAATATTTTCAGTTGTTTTACAGAACTATGAAGGTGAAAGAGAAATATATATTTTACAATTACATATATACACACATTTATACATAAACATATGTATGTGTGCACATACACACACACGAGGGTCTCTTAACAGAGAAGACCATATGCATGCAAGATTCTTTCCCCTTCAAAAAGTGGTGGCTATGTTAAAAAAATATTGACAAATATCCTGACACTTGGATTTTCAATCATGCAATTCTTAAATGAAGCCTTTGAAGTTGATATTTGCTCTCTTCTTATCTAAAACAGACTGTTTTTACAATAGCTATATCTGCCCTCCTTCATTAATATCTAATTCACTAGGGAAAAAGGCCGACTTTGATTTATAGAAGACAATTTTAAATGTATTTTAAAAGTTTCAAAACTAAAATGGTTTCTGAATTTTTTAAATTATGCTTTATTGGAAAAATAAAGGATTAAAATCAAAAGATAAGACTGACTTTGATCTTCAAAGCCAAACTACATGCTTGCTGTGTGAGGCTTGCAGGAAAATGTGAGCACCTTCTCAAATCTTCCTGGAACATAACTAGTCCTTAATAGCCCTGAAGACTAATGCTAAAAAAAAAAAAAAAAAAAAAAAAAAAAAAAAAAAAAAAGACTAATGCTTATAACACAAATAAGGCTTTTGGATCAATTGACTGACTGGAATTAAAATGTTTGGCTTATGTGTGGTTGTTTCAGAAGCAAGGCAAATAAACAGATATAGAAAATATGGTAAAATCCAAAGATTAAATTTGGAAAAGAGAACATTGCTTTTACTAGGTGTGCTTATACCCTTTGTGTGATCTGTCTTCATACACACGTATACCCACATATGCACACATGTAATATAATCATAATATTTCAGATTGCTTTTTGCTCCTCAAATATGAGATTCACCCAACATTTCCCAATAGGCCTCATCTTATCTAATTCCTCATTGGCATAGCTAGGACTCACTTAATTTCAAGAGGTGAAAACTCAATACAAGCAGTTTAAAGTGAAATAAATTTAGGTTTTGGCTCAGGCAGTTGGGGAAGTCAAGAGTGAAGCTGGATTAAAAATATCTGGAGCCACTGACTTGATAAATATCAGGAGTCTTTCTCTTTCTCTCTCATAAACACACATAAACACTCTCACATCTTTGATTTTTCTCTACACATAGCTGTATTCTCTATTGCTGCTGATGGGCTTTTTCTAATGAGTAGCTTCCAGAGGCTGATTATTTGCACATTGTTATAATGATTTTCTCCATGCCTAGCCACCCCCCACCTAAAATCCATAGTTAGTGTTTTTACTGGGCTACCTGGTTCACCGGCATGTGGCTATTTCTGGAACAATCATTGTGGTCATAAGCATGAGATCCTCTTGCCATAGCATGAACGATACTGAGTTAAGTACTTATTCTTGTAACCAGAGGATGATCTTACCTGCAGAAAGATGAAAAATGAAAGTGATAAAGAGAACACAATACGTTCATGACCACTGTCATTAGTACTCCTTTCATGAAACTATGTGGTTCTCCAATATAATGTCCATGTGATCAATTCAGAAAGATAATTGAATACTAGTTATGAATCACTGTAATCGCTACCATCACATGCACACAATAATGGTTATTTCTTATTTTAGGAAAATTATACAGATGTTTTTCACATTATCTCATGTGATTCTCTTCAAAATATTGTGAAAGAGTCTTTGTGTTTCATATATTTGAAATTATGAGTGAACCACTCAAACGCTATAATCAAAATGCATTCAACTTTGGACTGTGTAGATTGAAAACCTCAGATATAATAGGAGACATGGTGATTGTACAGTACAGATTTTAGGCCTTTGAGAAACTTAATACTAGAAATGTTAGTGGCACATAAGACAACACCAAAAATCAGCAATAATTCTAATGCAATTATCATCACATATAAGATGAGGTCCAATTGAATGTTACCAAATCTGAAATAGTGACTAAGACACAACCTCACTTTTTTCTCCTACACAAAAAGTCTGGGGGAGAAGGCACAGTCCATTTTGAAACAATGACATCACAATCGTCAGTGATCCACCCATACTGTTGTGCTTCCTGTTCCAACAGGACTATTCTAGAGACAGCTGCAACATTCCAGTTATCAGAAAGATCTACATAGAGGGTACAAGATAGGTGTGTCCTTCTCCCTTTAAAAACATTTCCCAGATGTTGCACATAACACTTTTAGCCAGCACTTTACCACATGGCCACACCTAGCTATAAGGGAGGGCTTGTAAATAGCATCTTTATTCTATTCAGTCATGTGCCACTCAAAGTCTAGATTCTCTAATAGAAGAAGGGGAAAGTGGATATTGGAGCAGGTGGCTAGAAGGTTCTGCCAAGAACTCTCATATTTTTTTTTCTGCAATGTGTCACTGATACCACTCTTGGAGCACAATTATTATTGCCTTGGCCATGTTTCTTTATATGGTCAAAGTACAACTATTGATCATATTATATTAAATACCTATATTAAACATGAATTTTTCCTTGTGACTTACTAGAGTTATGCTATGCTTATCTCTAAATTTGAGCAAATTTTATCCTAACTGCTTAGCAAAAAATTCACTAAGCTCTACATAGTCTTTCAAATCTTACTGTAATATATTCAACTATAGTAAAAATAGATTTATGTTATAGTAAATTGTATTTTAAATGGCTGCAAGAATATTTCTTATCCTGTGTATGCTTCCAGAAATTTGCCATTCCTTTATCAAGGAAGAGTCATTTCCCATCCCCTTGAAATTGGGAAGGTCTTTTTGACTGTTTTGATGAATAGAATGCAATGGAAGTAATGCAGCTTATCTCCAGATACTAGGTCACAAATTACAGAAGAGCTTCTACTTGATTCCTTCTCTTTTGGAATGCTTGACCTTGGAACTCAGCAGCCATGCTGTGAGGAAGTCAAGCAGCCATATGGAAAGACCACATATAAGGTCTGGCCATAGCCTTAGCTACTTGAATCAGCCAACAATCATCATCAATTAGAACAGCAAGTGAGGGAGGCTTCTAATGGTTACTAACTCCAGTCTCTGAGCCATCTCAACTAATATACAGTGAATCAGAGCAAAGCTGTCCCACTAAGCCCTGCCCAAAGTGCACATTAGTGAGCAAAATATGCTGTCATTATTTTAAGTCACTAAATTTTGTTGTGATTAGTTATATAACACTAGATAACTGGAGCATATATGTTGATAAAAATTTAGCAACATACCTGTAAAAATATACAAGTTAAGAACTGATATAATAAAATATATGAAGAATTACATTAACCAACCATCTCGTTTTAAAGATGAGCAGATCCAGGGTGAGTTCACTCAAGCAAAGTGCTTAAGGCCATAAAATCATTTAGCACAGTATACCCAAAGGTCAATCCCCAAAATTCTAATTCTTCCCATGCATAATTTTTTTCCCATTACCTTGTCATATCTGAAATATGATTTTAAATTTTGCCATCAGATTTATACTGCTAAATCAGAAACAGAGCTCAAGGATTTTCGACCCCCTCTGTAATACAATCACCTATAGTTCCTCTGGAATCATAGAGTCCTCTGCACTATTACAAGGCTACTGAATGAGAATCTCTAGGGTGTGTGTGTGTGTGTGTGTGTGTGTGTGTGTGTGCATATGCACATATACCCATATACCAATTCTATATGCAATTCTAATAAACAGACACTGTTGAGACTTACTGGTATGGTTCATGTTCCCTGGAGGTATGTTCCTTTATAATAGAAAATTGCAGGTAACAAATATTTGATACATTCAACTCTGGATCTTCCCTCAGACTCTATTGCTTTTATTTATATAAAAAAATGGAATATCAACAGACTGTTTTTAACAAAAAAATAACAATAGCAGACCATATTATATAAAAAATAAGAGTAAAATTGTTCTATCACATAATTCTTTTCTATATTATATTTTCCTAAGAGTCTTCTGTTCATTAGTTCCTACCTGGTTCAATTCAACTTGATACACTAGTCAGAAAAGATGCTATGGGATTATCAAAAAGGAAAAAGGAAAAAAGACCTCCTGGTTTAATGAGGTAGGTTTTTGGAAAGTTGGCAAGTTCAAGTTCATGTGATAAAGTCATAATAGTACTTACAGGCTGCCATGCTGTTACAAAACAAAGGCTCTTATTTCAACCTAGAAGCACTTGGAAAAATTCATAAAGGAGACAGTACGGACAGTACATGAGAGGACTCTTAAAGGATCAATAATAAATGTTATCTGGGAAAAGTAAGTGGGATATGTTATTTGAGAAGAGAATAGTATAGTGCAGGGGCCAATAAACTATGGTCCATGGGCCATATCTGGCCTACCACCTATGTTTGTAAATAAAGTCTTATTTGAACACAGTCCTTCCTCATTGTTACAGTAGAGTTTAGTAGTCATGACAGACCATAAGGCCTATGAAGCCAAAGACACTTACCTTCGTAGGAAAAGGTATGGGGGCACCTGGGTGGCTCAGTCGTTGAGCATCTGCCTTTGGCTCAGATCATGATCCTGGGGTCCTGGGTTCAAGTCCCACATCGGGCTCCTGCATGGAGCCTGCTTCTCCCTCTACCTAGGTCTTTGCCTCTCTCTCTATGTGTCTCTCATGAATAAATGAATAAAATCTTTTTAAAAAGAAAAAAATAAAATAAAAATGTATAGAGACACTTTTGGTGTAGAGAGAATGGTATCCAAAGTACCAGTATATATTTGAGAAATTACGGGAGTTCAGTAGAACAAAATATAAAATTTAAAGCCAAGATAGGAATTGCTTTGAATGAAGTCATAAGTAGGAGACATGATGGACTGTCTGCGTTAGGATGCTTGTGTTTTATACTTTGTGTCATGGAGAACGAATTATGAATTTTAAGGAGTAGATTCACATGGTCAAAATTGTGTTAAGGAATGCAAGATAGCAAATGAGAGAGGTTAGAAAGGAAGATTTCCTGAGAACTTGAAGTCAGACAAAGGAAATGGGTGAGTTGAAGGGGATTTATAGAAGCTTTTTAGTAAGTAAAACTAGCAAAATTTGCTGAAACTCATCTGTCCTGGTTTTAAAATAGGTCTGCAAATTTTTGACACTCCTCCATTCAAAAGGTGGGGCCTAATTATACTTCTCTTGAATGTAGGCCAGACCTTAGGACTCCTTTTAACAAACGAAATGTGACAGAAGTGATGGTATGTGACTTCCCAGGCAAGGTCATAAAGAACATAACTTCCACCTGACTCTCTCTCTTTGCTCTAGAGGAAGTCAGATACCATGCCATATGAATCCTCAAACAGTTTTAGGTCAGTTCTATGGGAAGAGGATGAGGCCTCCTGCAAACATCAACACCAATTTGCCAGCAATGTGAATGAGATTCCTTGGAACCAAATCTGACAGCACCGTTTAAGCCTTCCGTTGACTGTATGCCAGACTAACATTTTGACTACACCCTCATGAGTGACCCTGGAACAGAATTCCTCAGCCAAGTTGCTTTCATATTCTTGACTCCATGCAACTGTGAGCAATAAATGTTTACTGTTGCTTTCAGCCACTGATTACAGCAATAATTTATTATGTGGCAATAGATAATCAATATATCATAATGTCTAAAGTGGAAATACATGAGAAGAAAAAACTGGGGGAGGTGGGGTAGTGCTATGTATAGTATTGTCCATGCTGATTTAGGAAGATTCAAATGAACAAGTTGAGAAGAACTCAGATATTCTCTCCTACTTGGACACTTTGGAGACTGGCCAGAGATCAAACCAGTATTTCTTGAGATAACCTAACTGTTCTAAAGTACAATTTCTAAACTCTCTTCAATTCCATTTTTATTTTAATGAGGATTTTCATTTACAGAAAGCTGTTTGTCCCTTACACTTTGATGTCCATTGGTATGTAACATCTTCTAGTTCAGCAAACAACTTAAGAAGATAAGGCTTTTGGTTTTCTGGTTTATATTCAAATATCCTGATAAAGAAACAAGGCTCTCAACTAAAAACAAACATGCCTGGTAGCTAGCAGAGGTTTCTATTGAGAGCCAAGTTATAGACACTAGACACTATTAGTGAGTCATTGGAATTCAAATCCCAGGGTTTGATAATATTTTTCTTAGATCCTCTAAACATATTCAAGTGAAATGTCCCCAAGCTGTAATTTGCTTGGATATGTTCAATAGATAGGACCAATGAGGTTGGTGAAATGTCCAAATATATGCATAGCAAAGATAAGAAATGACTCTGCTGAATTCCTGGGCTCAGTTTCCAGCTTTTAGCACAAACATGTCCCTAGAACCATTCTTTGAATATCATCAGAAATGCTCTCTGCATCAGTTGAGAGCACTGGAATAAAAATATATAGTTAAATATTTATCAGTAAGGAACATCTACAGAAAACATACTATAGTTCATAAGAGATTAAATTTGGAAATCATAGAAAAATATATATCACAAATACCAAAGGACTAAAAAATTATATCACAAAAGAAACAATTTTTGAATCAATACTTATTATTTAAAGTCTCTAAAATATGTACATGTTTAGCTCTTTGCATTCTTTCATTTAACAAACGTTTAATAAGTCACCACCATTCCTGAAGCACCATGGTGGGGACTGAAAACATGAGGTTGATAACACAAAATACTTCTCCTGAGTAGCACGTGATCTCAACAAATTGAAATGTGTTACCTTTTTCTATTATTCAGTAAACTAAGTTGTTCATGTTTACAAAATTAAGCACACACACACAATTTCAAAGAAAAACAGAATCACTCTTGTCTGTGACAGACATGAATTCTGGTGCTCCATTTAACATCCACAAACTGTTCTGCCAAGTTTAAAATAATAACCATATGCAGCTTTACATGTCTTTAAACTTTATTTGCCATTCTCTCCCTCCACCAGTATAATTCCTTTTTCTCTTCAGTCTCATTTCCTCTTCTAGAAATCCAAGAAAATAATTAACGAATTATTATGAAAGAAACTTTTAGCCTGGAAAAAAAGGTCAAGTTTATTCTGTTCCTTTCAAGAGTGTGGGTGGCGAGCAGGATTTCAGTTACTTAGAAAACCTGAAAGTTAGTGTATCTTTTTAATATTGAATACAGAATGGAAATTAATTTCTCACCATAGTGGGTGATAGATGTGATCAACAAGAGGAACAATGGCTTGACTTCAATAAGCTGTAGTGAAAAAAGAACACAGAAATTTTACTATCCAAAATCAGATGATGCTAATAGAGTCTACTTTATCCTAAAAACTGCCATGGAATTAGAACAGGATCATCCCATCTGACTTAAATTTTCCTGTTAAAAACAACAGTGAAATGTTCCTGAGGTCCTTGTAAAGCTTTGAAAGATTGTACCCCAGGCAGCTAAGTGGGGGTCCTGCAGGGTTGTCCAAGGAGGTGGAATTGACAGTTCCCTAATCTGTTCAGACAGAACTCCTAGAGAGTGAACCATAAAAAGGAACACAGTACCCACAGTTCATACTCACTCCCCCCTAACAACTCACACTCCTTCCCCCCAAAAAATGCACATAGCACTACATAGAATTTTGGTTGGATTGCAAAAATGGTTTAAAGTCCAAATCCATAGACAGCAAATAGTAAAGGCAATCATCCCTAATTGCCCTCAAACATGCCAAATGGGAAGTTCTTTCAGAGAGACCTATACAAGAATGATTTTTTAAAAAACATTTGTGTTTTGACAGAATTGGTTTTATGATTGTAAACCCAATTTCCTCTAAAAGACTCTCTTGAGGTACTTTTTGAAGACTAGAGAAAAATGAACAAAGGGTTCTCATAGTTCTATTAGAGAAAAACATATTTAAAGGATCTCAAAGACGCAGTTTTCCCGTTAGAAGGATAATAAGGATTTAAGAACAAAACCTCTATGATATTCATAGATGGTCCCAAGATTTTGTCTTATTCCCAGGAAAAAAGCAAAATTTGAGCTACATAATCAAGATTTTCTTGGGCATTATTAAAAAATGAAGTTTATTATAATTCCTATTTTGTCTTCACTTTTCATATTTGCATTACAAATATGCATCTTACGTATATATCTATTTTCAGAGAACAGAAGCTATGCTTGTGCAGCTGGTAATTTTTAAAAGTGCTTCATGTTCCAGAGAGGTGTTACGACTTGTCCTCAATCCATGTGAGGAAAGAGTAAGTGTGTGAAAAAGTGTTTGCTCTCTGTTCGTAAATAAGTTGTTAGGCACTACATGTTGAAACTCCTGACAGGGACAAAGGACTGAAGGAGACTTGCAAGGACTTAGCTCATAATTCAAGTAGGTGCCATTGCTTTATGCTAGGAGACTGGAAGGTTGCAGCAGAATGGCATGAGCAATCGTATTTGTTGTCATAAATCAGAGGATAATGCTTTTATTAATTATTTGTTGAGTCCTGCTTTTGGTTTTGCACAGAACTTTAGCTTTGGAATGATTTTAAGCCAGAAAATCATACCACACCCTCATTAGGTCATAACTACTTTCTAACTAGATCTCTGGAACATTATTTATGTAGATAACTCACTAGCCTCATTAGCAATGAAGTAATCATATTTATTATCCAAAGTTAAACATGATGTGCTTTTGGCTTTTTGTCAATTTTAGATGAGATGAAAATTTTTGGTATATATTTAAAATATTTTATGTGATAGAAGATACTTATTTTTCTTTGTACCACACTTGATTATTTCTGTAAGCATAATAAATGAATGGACTCTTCTGAAATAGAACATATGAAAGTAGAAGAGAGAGTGAGTAAGGGATTTCCAAAGGGAACAGCATGAGGTGAGGTGAATGTATTGATGTCCCACTTTAACAATTTTAATTTTGTTTCAGAGTCTTAGATAGGGTAGGAAGGCTTAGCATATTTAACAAAGCCTTGAAGGGGAAAGTCCACCACGGCATGAGCAGATAAGCAAATGTCTCAAAGTTGGCTGTGGCAGGAGGTGAAAATAAAGTAAGATGACTAGATGAAAGAAGTAGCAGTGTCTACACTATACTAGGAAGAGCTGCATTGCTGCAATTTACCCAACAATTTTGTCAAATACCAATCGCTTGCAAAGCACTCTATACTAGGTGATCTTATGAATTCAAGTTCTGATTATAAGGAGGTAAAAAGGAAGCATTAAGCAGCTGTTCTATGTATTACTTAATTTTGCAGCAACCACATAAGGTAAATATTGATATATCCTTTTGCTATAGGCTCAGAAGACCAAGGTAACCTGCTCTAGGTCAAATCTCTACATAAAACTCAATTGTTCTCCAAAGATCCACATTGACTCTATCCTCATTGAGTTTATCAATGACGTAAGTTCACAAAATTTGTAGGGAACAAGGAACTGTGTGCAAAAATATTTAACAGTATTTAGACTCTTTTCAGATAAATTTGTGCATCAGATAATACAAAGATAAAAATTTTATGCAATATTGAATATATTTGACATAAGATGTGAAACTTGTAGTAGTAACAGGCATGTCAATTTATAAAAGTCTTCATTTATTCTACAAAGAAACTTAAAAGTTTAACTTAAACCCCATTCTGTCTAATGTTTTTCCCAGCTACTACTGGAAAAATTCAGAAAACTTCAGAGATATCTAAGTTATTTCAGCTATAAAACTTGAACTTACTCAAGAGTTTCCCAGGGCTGGTGTTAAGCTGTTAAGTTTGAGAAGAAAGTAAGAAAATGCATGCAACTAGTGTTTAGTCATAGATAGGTGAGGGATTGGCTGAGAGTGAGCCAGTCTCTGGTGGGACTGTTGCTTGTAAGAACAATGTAGTGATCTCCCCTGTCATTCTGGACAACAGAAAACTCAAGGGGATTGTCTCTGACTCTCTTGTGTCTATCTCTGCCATGACACTGATCTTAGCCCATTCAGGCTGCTATAACAAAATAATGTAAACCAAATGGCTTATAAAAAACAAAATTTATTTCTCACAGCTCTGGGGCTAGAAGTACCAGATAAGGGTGCCTACACAGTCACATTCTAGTGAAGGCCCTCCCCCACCTGCAGACTGCTGACTTATCACTCTATCCTCAAATAGTTGGAGAGACAAGCTAGCTTTCTCAGGCCACTTATATAAGGGCACTAATTCCATTCATGAGGGCATCATATGCCCTCACCCTTCATAATCACCTAGCAAATGTCCACCTCCAAATACCATCACCTTGGGGTTTAGATTTCACATATAAATGTGGGGAGACACAAATATTCAGACCCTAGCAGCATCTTTCTACTCTGTAGCTAATGTACCATAACAACTTGGCACTTTCCTCTGAAGCATATCATCTCCTTAGTCTATCCCCATCTAGGAAATGGAGCACCAATTCTCTTAACTTTCTGGTCCCTCAGTTTAAAGAAGATACTATCTTTTCATCCTCTCCTTCAGAATTAACCTATGAGTAAAGATGGCTCTTGGAGACATAGGATGTCTGCCCTTAACCCTAATAGTCTCTCCTTCCCGAAACAGAAGCTATTTTCCATTAAATGGGGAGGGAGCGAGACAGGCTGGTCCTTGCTGACCCAGCTTAAAGGGTAAGCTTAAAAGGTAGAAGCTTAAGCTTAAGGTAGAAATGTGCCACCTTTGTTCTGTTGACAATTCCATCCTCTACCTCCTGGCAGTGGTGGCTCTAAGGGCCAAATCTGAGAAGGAAAAGTCACAAGGCAAAAGGGAGTATACAAGAGAATAAATAAATACCTGGAATTAAATTATATTTCTACCATCATTTGTCTCCAGAAACTCAATGCTTATACTCAATCAGTAATGCAGATGTTAATGAATTTTAAACAAGGATTACTATAGCACAGACACCTGGTTGGAAAGAGAAATATTTAGTCAGTGACCCAGATGTTTCCAGATATTTAGTAATGTGTATACAATAAAAATGCCTAAATCTGTTTCCATTTGAGGGACTGTTTGGGGGACTGTATACAATTATATAGAACATATTTTTAACTTTAAAATCACTGTGGAAAAAAACAATATTCTTCAGGAACCAGAAGGGTAGGAAAACATAATTTGAGAAATTTAAAATTATATATACAATTATAATGTAATATATAGTATTTAACATATCATACATTATATTAGATGTATATGTATTAGAGAGATGGAGGGAGACACTTATTTTTCTCTTACACTATTCATTCTACCTGATGGGATGGTTAGCAGCATTTTTAATTGGCTGTGATGTTTAATATAATAATCTTATAAAGGAACAAATATAATGTTGAGTCTTTTCCTATGAATTAGAACTTTTTCCGCATGCTTAAGTTCTTATTTATTTTAGGTACAAGAATCAGAAAATGTTCAGAAATATGCAAATTTTCAAGTCATTTGTTTCATTTTTATAAATTGGATTCTTCTAAAATGCCTGAGAATATACAAGCCTCCAATATAGGTTGCATATCAGTGAAAGTCAGTAATGCCTTTAATCCTTTACATCCTAAAATTCATGCAAACATTTTACATAATAAATATCTTGACAAACACACATATTTTGTTTTATGAGAACCACTATCTTTTCTGGGGATATAGTATTTTTTTAAGGCAAAATGCAGTTTACACCATGATCAATTATTCAACTACAGATTTAAAATGGTTATTTATAAATTGCTTAATATGGTTGCCTTGTTTAATGGTTATTTTCATTATTTATTAGATTAATGTTGTAAACACAGTATTGATCCAAAGGGCAATGCATTCCATAAAATATATCTAACCATAAAATTGAGCAATAAAAGTTGAAATATAAAAACTCCTAGATCGGTTTCATTAGCCCCTTAGAAAGATGTGTAAACCTTTGTGCTTCTAAAATATAGACGCAAGGGACAATTTAATTATTAGATGCACATATTGTCAAACATCATTATCATTGAAGCAATTAGCCTTTTGAACACATCTTAATCCTGCACTTTTAAGGAAAATAATTTAGAATATTCTGTTTAATAGAGAACCACTTCATATATGTAAAAGATATACTTCATTATAACATTTGAAATTATTTTTGCCCTGATATTCTTAAGAGGTTGAAAATTTTCCAAAGCATCATAATGTGTAATAAACTAACAACATTTTTTTCCACTTTACATACATCCCATTATCCCTACCTACACACACAGGCAATTTGATCCAGTTTTTGAAATTGCTTATTTTAATGGCAAGTTCTCATACTATTTCTCTTCCTGTGAATGATGTTTCATTCCTAACACAATACGTTCTCCTTATAACATCATTACAGTAAACACTCCTATATGTGTTTGGCCTATGAGGGATTCTGAGTACTTAGAAAATTTGAATCATCTTCAAAATGTCTCTTGTATAGACTTGTTTTTTGTTCCTACTGCTAACTTAACACTGACCCTCTTAACTTCTTGTTCCCATACTGCAATGGTCACCTAACTGGCCTCTCTCTCCAATCAATACTCCACACTACTGCTAGAGTTATGGCTACTCCCCCTGTTGTAAAACAATCATATCCTATTGCTTGGAATAAATAACTAATTACTTAGCCAGGCATTTAAAGCTCCCCATCATATAACCCAACCTATATTTCATCCTTCTCCCTCTACTTCCACACGTGACCATCTCTTTGCCCATTCCTCGTGTTTCCCCGAATGTTGTTCATATTATTTTTGCCTCAAGCTTTCTCTATCTGAAATGATCAAATAGACTTGTGCTTCAGACTAAATCTTACCCTCCTACAAGCCACTCACAGGTATCACTCTTCAGAATTCATGAACTGCTTTCCTATGTTGTCATCAGATTGTTTAAATGTTAATCATAGCACGTTACAGTCCTCTAAACTTGTTCCTGGATACCTGTCTCCCTCCCTGGAATAACAGCGCATGGAGGCAAGAGAGAAAATTCACTTTGTCAACCTACAGTGTCTTCAACAACAAACATGTACCAGTTGATTTGACTGAAAGCTTGAGTGATTTTTAAGTAAGTTATATTATTCATATTTTACCTTCTTAAAAATGCTATATCATTTACTTTTTTCTTGATGATTCAGGGTGGAATTCACTAACATTATATATTGGACTATAATCCCTCAGGAACCACTAAGTCTTCATCAAGTCCTTTGTCTCTAGAATAAATAGCTACAAACTGCAGAGATTTGATTCAGGAAATTCTATATCCTTGGACTCTACGCCAGCAGCTTTATTTTAATCAGTTGCCTGGGGATAGGCCTGAAGGAGTTACTCTCCCTCCTTCACAGAATAAACATCAAGGTCTCTTTAGCAGCAGTTTGCTTCTGAGCCTTACTGCCCTTACAGATTGAAGGATGTTCCTGAAATGCTGTATAACACTGGCTCCAAAGACTTAGGCTCCACGAGAAATAAAAAGTAACTTCTTTATGTTTAGGCAAGAAAAAGTTGCAATTTGGTTCTTAGAGCCCTGATTCTTGGGATGGATCCTCTCACTTTCAGAGGATAGGGGAGCCAGGACTGAGGGCTAGCACTCTCAGGAGGGAGAGGTAATCATGCCACAGGGGGCATTCCCTTATCCCACCTCAGTGTGTAAAGAAATGGAGTGGAACTTCCCTCTGGTGGTGGACACCCTTTGTCAGGTAGCCTAGCTATTACTGCTTCCTTCTCAATAGGAACGCAAATTGTCTTACTGCTTCTTTGTTATTTGGAAGGTCATGGGGCGCTAGGTCAGCAGAGCCCTCAAGGGAGGTAAAATATAGCAAGGGCGAAAACCCAATGCCATCTGAGGGAACGTGGCTCTCATTTCCTCCGGGAACTTCCAATTATGTTCCATTCCTAACCTCTCCCTGCTCTCTCCAAAGCTATAACTTCTGGATTCAATAATAGCTACTGTTCTTTTTTTTTTTTTTTTTTTTTTTTTGGCTTTCCAGTACTTTTCCAAGCAACCTTAGTTTTTCTTTTTTTTTTCTTTTTTTTTTTTTTTAAGATTTTATTTATTTATTCATGAGACACACAGAGAGAGGCAGAGACACAGGCAGAAGGAGAAGCAGGTTCCCTGCAAAGAGCCCGATGCAGGACTCCATCCCAGATCCTGGGTTCATGACCTGAGCCAAAGGCAGATGTCAACCCCTGAGCCACCCAAGAGTCCCAACCTCAGTTTTTCTAAATGGAGGTCTCTTTCTCCGTTGAAAGTAGATATATTGTTTTTGCATGAGCAATCAGAATAATACAAAAGTATTTTTGCCTTAGTTTTTTAAAAACACACACATAATTTGTGTTAAAGACTTCTTTTGAGAATTCTTATGAACAAAAATCATTCCTGGTGACATATGGAAGCACATAAAGCATATTCACAGAGGTAAAGAGAAGAGCCTGTTTGTCCTCCTACATTTCCTCCTGGAGCTCAGCTTATAACTTGGCTGCCAGAAGAAAATGTTTCTCAGAGCAGTTTTTACATGGTTATAGATCTGAGGTCAGGTACTGCCTCTCTGGTTCTTCAAAAAATGCTTTCAGTATAAATGATTACAAGCCCAGAAATTCAGAAGTTTGTTCTCATTGCTTTTGTTGCCAACACATAGTGATCTTTAAAAAGTCACTACTATTTGAGCCTCAGTTTCCTTCTTTGTTAAATTGAGATAACAACCGTTGGCCTCCCCTCCCATGGCATTGATCTAAAAAGATCAGGTGAAATTGGAAGAGAAACACACACAAATATCTAAAACACCAAATAATGAAATAATTTATGTGCTCTTACTTTGTAAACTCTAAAGAGATACAATTATGCTTTTTGATTATAATTGCTCCCTAACAATATTGAGGACATTGGTTAACCCACAAGGTCAGAGAGAACAATACTGCACATATAGTTGCTACTTTTCTAGCCTTGCTACACTACACTCATCTCCTGAATGCCCTTCCAGAAAGCTTTCTCCTCATAATGGCTCAAGCCAAGTTTCTTGTCTGCAGCCATAAAATCAAGACTTTTTTTTTTTTTTTTTTACCTTAAATGCAAATACTTATGCTTAGTAAATACCAGAATATTTCTGGCAGTCATCCCAAATATCTTTACTGTCCTCATCCTCAGAGACCCAAAGACCCTCACATTATTTGTGATGTAGGTCCTAAGAAGATGGTGGTTATTTAAAGCCCGTATGGCATGCAGACAGCAGGGAACACAGAAGAAAAAAGCCACCTTCTTATATCTCCCTAGTTGGGCCACCAATTAAGTATTCTCTTAGAAAATTGCAGTGTGAGGAAATCTGTGAGATTTTTTTTTTTTAAATCTGTGAAAGTTTGAAGTTCATCTTGTATTTTATATCTAAAAAAGTTTCATACAGAAACAGAGCCTAATATTTTCTTGGTAAATTTTGGCCTTTGTGAAGGGATATGGCTGTCTCCCTGCCATGTGGTAGTACTAAAGTAATACCAGCAGATCTAAGCAAACAAAACTTTGAGGTGAATATCATCTCATCTTCCCCCCATCCCTCAATTGTCATGTATACAAAGAAGTCCTAAGAACCTGCAACTGATTTTGAATCAGCCTGGAAGGTAGGTTGTAGGTTATTCTGCTGCCCATTGACTGGCATTGTTTCCTCCATTCAAGAACTTGAAAGATTTATCACATAAAAATCCATTTTTATCCAAAAGGTGTATCTTTACTGATTGGGTATTTGTTTTAGATTTTAAAGAGTTATTAGGTAGATTGTATTTTTCACAAAACATTGAAGTGAGGCTTAAAATCAACAGATGTTCTGAGCACCCATCCAAAAGCAACAGAATACACATTCTTAAGTTCACATGGAACATCCCCCAGGATAGAACATATATTAGTCTACAAAATAATATTCTTAATAAATTTAAGAAGACTGAAATCATATCAAGCATCTTTCCCAACTGCAATGGTATGAAACTAGAAATGAGTTACAAGATAGAGAACAGAATATTCAGAGAAATGTAGATATTAAACAACATGCTACTGAACCAATGGGTCAAAGAAGAAAGAAAAATTTAAAAATACCTTAAGGCAAATGAAAAAAAGGAAAATACACCTAAACCTAGGGGATATAGCAAAAATGATTCTAAGAGGGACATTTAAAGCAATAAATGCCTACATCAAGAAACAAGAAAAAATTCAGACAACCAAACTTTACACCTCAAAGAATGAGAAAAATAAAGAGCAAATGAAGTACAAGGTTAGAAGGAAGGAAATAAATGTCAGAGTGGAAATAATGAGAAAGATCAATGAAACTAAGAGTTGGGCTTGTTTTTGGGGTTTTTTTTGTTTGTTTTGGTTTTTTTTTTAAGTTAAAAAAATTGACACACCTTTAGCTGGACTCACCAGGAAAAAAAGACAGGACTCAAATAAAATCAGAAATGAAAGAAGGGATATTCTAAGTGATCATTTATGATAGCCAACACATAGAAGCCACCTAAGCATACATATGATAGATGAATGCATAAAGAAAAATGTGATAGATATATACAATGGAATATTACCCATCCATTAAAAAGAAGGAAATCTTGCTATTTGCACCAACATGGATGGACCTTAAAGGTCCAAGAAAAAAAAGAAAAAAAAAAAGGACTGGACACATACCTACAGAGAACAGATTGGTAGTTGCCAGAGGTGGGGACTGTGGAGAATGGATGAAATGTGTGAAGCTGGTTAAGAAGTACCAACTTCCGGTTATAAAACCACCAAATCCTAGGGATGTAATATACAACATGGTGACTATATATAATTAACAACATTGTATTGAATATTTAAAAATTGCTAAGAGTAAACCTTGAAAGGTATCATCACAAGAAAAAAAATTATAGCTATGTGTAGTGACAGATGCTAACAACTTACTGTGGTGATAATTTCACAACATATACAGATATAAAATCATTATGTTGTACACCTGAAACATGTTATATGTCAATTATATCTCAATAAAAGAAGAGATGGACTTAATAGTTACAGCTAATAATATCCAGAAGTTAAAAACCACTTAAAAACCACACTCTTAATATTATTGTTTCTCTCTTTATGAACTAGTAAATGAAACTTATAAATAAAATACACCCACACAGTTGGTTCCATTGTATAGGGAAGTTGCAGTCTCATCCATACACTCTGTGCTGGTCAAGAATCCTATGTTCCTTCTAAGTTTACTTGGTATTTCATCCTGAGCTGTGGCTATTGTGAAATATTTTGATCTTTCCAGGTCCCAGTCATACCTCTAAGTCCCCAGATAGATCAAAGGGTTAGTGCACATAGAATAACACAATGACAAATGGTTTTATTGATATTTCTTTATCTCCTTTATTTCCCAGGCATCACATCCCATCATCTCTAATTCAACAAGGTCTCTATGTCACCCCTGTTCTGTGCCCACAATGACTGACTACCCTATTTTAGAAGACCCTTCTCTGGGGTCTCCTTGCCTCCAAATTCAATCTCTTCTAATCTACCCTTCACATTGACTCCAGGGTAGTTTCCCTAAAACATAGTCAGAACAAGCCCTTTCCTTCCTCATTTTTTCTTTTACAACTAACTCTCTGTTGCCTAAAAGCAAATCTCTGTCATGACGTTGAAGTGCTATGGTCTGATCCTCAGTATCTATCCTATCTATCCCAACCTTATTCCTTTCTATACCACTCCATGCATCCTATCTTACAAACTTTCTCACTTCCTCACTCATTGTCTTGGTCTTGAGCCTAGGAAATCTTTGCTCATTCTATTGAAGCTCCTCCAGACCCACCTCAATCATCACAGTTCCTTATTCCTTCTATTCAGAAATAATTGCTCTTTTCCTAATGTGTCAACAGAATGTTGCTTGCAACTATTTACTTAGTTATAACTTGTGTTTAAAATTATGTGTTTGCACACATGTCTCTCCCACTGTATGGGAAGTTCATTGAAAAGATGAAAGTTAGCCATAAGCTACTGCCAAGATTTCAGATTCCAACCCAGACAGACCAGGTTTGAACCTCACTTCTTCCACTTACTATTTATGTATTTATAGGCAAACTGATTAACATTTCCAGGCCTCATTTTTTGCTTTCTTTTTTGGAAAATTAGAATAATATCATCTGCTTTTCAGATTTATTACAATAATTAAATAATATGGCATTCATAGAGCATCTGCACTATGAGGTCCTAGTCAGAGCTTGTTGAATTGATGGTAAATGATAGCAATAATGAGACAAAAGGACATTCTAGGTGAAAAAAGCAAAACAAGTACAGATATATGTACACACAGTGGTAAGCATGCTCCAGAACCACTAAGCAGCTTCTGTGACCAGAACAGAGAGTACTTATGGACAGTGGACAATTAGCTTATGTAGTTTGTGTGAGGTCATAGCATTTGGGTGATAGCATTAGGATTTTGATGTGTATAATACCCATTGTGTCAGTAATTGCTTACTTTCATTTTCTGTAGATTTAACCTTCTAGGTAAGCTTCAAGGAGTGTTTATATGCTGCATTTTCTAACAAAGACATATGCAAAGCCATTTTTGCTCTAAAAGTATCTTTTCCTGTAAACTTGTTTTTTCCTTTTTCTGAGTTGAGATCATTTTCTGTTGGGAAGTCACATATGGCTAAACTCTCCTCAAATGGTGGCTCCTTCTTTGTTCCAGTTTAGTTGTCCTTCTAGCTGTTTCCAGGTTTAGATACTAAATATAATATATAGGAGGGAAATTAACCATTGTTTCTCACAATAGTGTTTAATTATTGTTTGCTTTCCATTTTTCCTAATTTATTCATTCATTTGACAATTTTGTCATCAAATGCTTATTATGAGCCAAGTACTATTCTAATCATGAAAGTAAAATGGTAGTTGTCTAACACACTCAATCTCTAATTGTATGGAAGAAGTCTGAGTCTATTAGAAAATTCATCAGGAATTATATTATCCAAATCATTTATAAAAATGTCAGATTTGCTCAGACAACAGTTCCAGGATACCTAATTTCAACTTCAATCTCCTAATTTTCTATTTGTTGTATTCCCTATCTGTAAAGATTTTTTGATAAAAAAAAATCTTCTTATTCAAATTCTTATTGTATCTGAGATACTTAAATTTTTTAGACATGGAAATATATCAAAGGGTATATTAAATTCAAAATGAATTACTGCTTCTGCCTTTTCCACATGTGTATTAGCTGGCAGCAAATAGTCCACATTCCTGGAGGGATAAGATTGCATCAGCGATTTTAGTATAAAACACACCACACTGAGAAGGTGGATAACTTTTAAATTATAGAGATACTTGAACTTGAATTCACACTGTCACTTTCAGAGATTGTGAACATGAGCAAATTCTTAAACATATCTATACCTCAGATTTCATAAAACTTGAATACTCAAAGAGCTGAAATAGGCTTAATTTAAATATTTTTAAAATAAATTTTATTTTAATAATGATTTAAAATTTTACATAAGGTTTTTTTTTGGTTTGGGTTTTTTTTTTTTTTTTTTTTTTTTTTTTAGATTTTACTTATTTGAGAAAGAGAGAGGGAGAGACAGAGAGAGAGAACACTAACAGGGGGGGAACGGCAGCCAGAGAGAGAAGCAGACTCCCTGCTAAGCAAGAATCCCAATGTGCGGCTCCATCCCAGGACCCTGACCTGAGCTGAAGGCAGATGCTTACCCAAGTGAGCCACACAGGTACTCCTATATAAGGTGTCCAGCATATCATGGGCACCCAAAGGTACCTATTTTTTTTTGCTATTATTATTTCAGCTTTTAAGACTAATTTAGTTGAAGTCAATAAGCATTAAGGACATTAAGAAGGAATTTCTACCACAATGAACAACATAGATGAGCCAGGAGGACATTATGCTAAGTGAAATAGGCCATTCACAGGACAAACACTGCATGATTCTACTCATGAATTATCTAAAGTAGTCAAACTCATAAAAGCAGAGAGTGGAATGACAGTTGCCAAGGCTGAGGAGAGAAGGAAATGAAGAATTGCTATTCAATGAGTATAAGTTTCAGTTCTAGAAATCTTCTGTATAATACAGTGCTTATAGTTAATAAAACTGTACTGTGCACTTAAAAATTTAAGACACTAGATCTTCTGTTGGGAGTCTTGATCAAAAAAAAAATTGGCAGAAGGAAATCTTTGGAGGTGATGCATATTGATTGTGGTGATGGTTTTATGGTTGTGCACATACAAACTCAAATAGTATACATTCAATATGTACATTTTTAATATAGTAATTATACCTCATTAAAGCTTTTTCTTTTAAGAACAGTATGTTCCAGGTCTTGTGATGAAATGGGAAGGAAAAATAAACAAGTATAACCCAGCTTTTGTGAAGTTCCAATGTCTAGTGGAGGAGACACACTCATAGACTTCATTGTAAAATCTCCAATCTTAGGGAGTGAGTCTGTTTTTGCATACTGACTCTCAGGGCTGATCACAGTGCCTAAAATACTCAATTTTGGCAGGGAATGGAAGACAATCATAATCCTAAGTATACTACATTAATCAGTTCTGATTTACATCTTAAATAACAGTCCATATATGTTCAAACCAGTAGTACAGGCAACAGAACAAAATTTTGCCCCCTTGCCAAGAAAGCCAGACTTATCATGAAGCCAAATGAAGCTTAAATCTCAGAGTTCCCTACCTCTTAATTTTATATTAATAATTCACATTTTTTAAAGAGAGCCCTCCAAATTTTATAAATTTCAGGCAACAAAAAACCTGGATCTACTATCCTTGCCAAGATGTATACTACTCTCACTTCAAATGTGAGTGGGATTACATTTTATAAAAAGGAAGAATAAATGATGAAATAAAAACTCATATGGGAAAATTAAAAAATGAGTATGGGATACATGTGCTAGAAGAGGCTGTTGTCTGTTGATACTGCTTCTGCCCATTGAGAAGGTGCTACAAGAAGTAGTGGTATAAATTGTAGTAATGCCTTTTGTTTAGGATATAAAACTTATTAAAAATAAGATGTTTCTAAAATTATTTTATATGCAACAGTCAATATTTATTTTAGAACAGAAACACATGAGGCAACTGGGTGGCTCAGTTTGTTAGCATCTGACTTAGGCTAAGGCCATGATCCCAGGGTCTTGGGATAGAGCCCCACAGTGAGCCCTGCAGCAAGTTTCTTGCTCAACAGGGAGTCTGCTTCTCTCCTTCCCTTTCCCCCTACCTCACTCATGCTTTCGCTCTCTCTCAAATAAATAAAATGAAAAAAAAAAAAAAAAACTCAGAAACTCAGAATATAAAGTGTTTTATTTAATATATCCTACTAAGTGAACTCAACATAGCATTGTTTATTTTGCCTTATAAAATCCACAGTCCTACTCAGAATGTTAGTGAATTAATATCTAAGTGTCCAACAACCTAAAAATATTTTTACAAAGATCTACTTGATTTATCATTTAGCATTAGGTGGACCTTACTATGCATATTTGAGAAAATTCAGATAAATATGTGTCTTCTCATAATGAACAGCAAAATAGTTATAATTTTTAGCTATCTTTTCTGAAGATAAAGCTTTAAATATGTATTTATTCAATAAGATAATTTTTCTATTAATTTTTCTCCATATATTCCTTTGGTGGTATATAAAACCAGTTCTCTCTCAAACCACTAAACTTTGAGTTTAAAAGATGGTTGTTTAACACTCAGGGCAACAATCATAATCATTTCATATCTTCAGCTCTATTAAGATGAAAAAAGAAAAAAAAGATGAAAAAAGATTATCAAGTAGAATCTACATACCATTCACAGCACTTCCTATTTCTGGTGTAATTTCCAGCCTAATTTACTTTCTAATTAGAAAGTCTATCAGTTAGTCATATCAATGGAATAATTTCTAGCCCAAGTAAAACACATATCATTAATTCTGATAAATCTAATAAGTAACTTTGGAAACATTATTTGCTTTTATTCCACTGTATTCCAAAATAGCCTGAAATATAGGCTTATCTAAGTAGAAAACACTCAAGACTTAAAAAAATACTTATTTCAACTTTTCCAAAATTAACTCAAATATCTCTATGTAATCTCTTAAATATAAATATGTTCACATAAAAATAGTTTGACATCAGATCTTTGTTTCTAATTCTATTCTCCAATTAAAGGAGAAATGACAGATTTTAAAACTAGGCCTGGAAATATACAGAATGAGCCTGGAGCAATCTATAGTGATAGAAAGTAAGGAAGTGCTCAAAATACACAGTCACAGAACAAAGTTGAAAGGATACTACCTGTGCTGAAGATCCTCTTCCTCACCAAGCCTGCAATTTATCTAAAAGGAAAAGACAAAACAAAAACCAAAGAACAAAACACCAACTCAAAAAAGTGTATATATATATATATGTACCCACATGTTCATTGTAGCATTATTTACAAAGGCCAAGATATGAAAGCAGCCTACCTATCCATTGGTGGATGAATGGATAAAGAAAATGTAAGATATGAGTGTACACACACACACACACACACACACACACACACACACATATATATATATAATGGAATATTATTTTACCATAAAAAATAATGAAATATTACCGTATGACAAAACAAAACAGCTCCTATATATAGAGAACAGATTGATGGTTGCCAGAGGTAGGGGGTGGGAGATAGGCAAATGGGTAAAGAGAGTCAAAAGTTACCACAAAAAGAAGGAAAAAAAAGAAAAAGGCTGCAATTTTTCATCCTGATACCAGGAGTACCCAAGGACATATAACACACACACACACACACACACACACACACACACACACACAAATCTTTCTTGTAGGAGAATCCTAAATAATTTGTATAGATAATCTAGCCTCAAAGAGGTGAAACAAAACTTCCTACTCCTAAAGTGTGGGTTATACATATTGATTTCCTTCCAAAGAGTGTATCATGGAAAGGAGAGGAAGATAAGTCATTACAGTAGAGAAACCGGACAAATACTTCAGCCAAGTGATTAAAATGAACATCAATAATAATGAGTCATGTTGACAGTATATCTTTGACATGATACAATGAAAATGGTATTTTATTTCTGTGGTATTTCTCCCCAAAACCCATAACCTCTGTACTATCATGATTAAAGGAAAACAATTTTTTTTGAACAATCCCAACTAAGGCACATTCTACAAAATACCTAATATACCTCAAATCTACTGAGATTACTAAAAACAAGGGAAGTCTGAGAAAATATCACAGCTAAGAAATGAATAGGAGACATGATTATTAAATGTAATATGGTATACTAGATAACATTCTGAAACAATATATTAGGTAAAAACTAAGGAAATCTGAATCAAAGTTAAATTTTTGTTAAATAATTATATATCACTTGATTCAGTTAGAACAACAAATGTATCGTATTAATGATGTTAATAAGTCTTATTTTCTAGAAAGAATTTTCTCACTGATCATAGAATTCAGATACAGACATCTCACTGCACATTAATCTTCAAGGTAGCTCTGTAATAAATACTTTATGGAAATTTTATCCACTTTAAATAGAAGTCATTTTCTATTTCTCTTCTTTGCATTTCTTCATGTAGTTTATAGTTCACTGCAACATATGTTTAAGTTACAAAAAGATAATCCATATAAATCTAGATAGATGGATAGGAAGATCAAAAAAATTGTGGATAGGAAGATAGATGGATAGGAAGATCCAAAAAAAAAATGTGATTTGAGTAATTGTGGCTGAAAAATAGTTTGTAAAAAACAGAAACACTAACTAAAAAGGTATGGAAGAAAAAATAAGGAAGAGACAAAATGTCTACATGACCTAAGGTACACTATACTATTGTTATTCTATATCCATTATAAGGTATTCCAATTCATGATTAATATATAGTGGTTGAAATGGGCAAAATATGCAAAATTATTCAATTCCATTAGACATCATGAAATAGCCAACAACAAAAAATGTGATGCCAATATTCACTTACTAGAATAGTAAAAATGAAAAAAAGTCCAACAAAACCAACTTCTGGTAAGGGCATGGAGAAACAGATTCCCCTACACTGTCAATGGATTGAGGGAGAAGTTGTAAGTTAGTATAACCATGCTTGAAAATTATTTGCAATATATACTAAAAGAAAAGATATGTATACCCTGTGACTGAATAATTTCAATCCCAGGAATATCCCACCAGAAATGCACAGATGGGTTCACTAAAGGACATGTTCTAAAGTATTCATAGTAGCACTATTTGTAATAACAAAAACTAGAAACTCCTCAAGAGCAGAATTAACAAACATTGCTCACTCATAAAACCTGTGACCTTAATCATCAAATATAGTAAGAGGTAGGATGAGCGGCAGCTTCTAGGAGCAGGTTCCGAGAGTATGTTAAGTGTGCCAAAACTCATGGGGCTTTATACTTAGGATTTGTCCATTTTTCTTTCTATAGATCTATGATTTAAAGAAAAACAAAAAACACAATGCTGTCAAGCCACCTGTGCTATTCTTCTCTCTTACAATAGGGTTTTTATTTTTAGAGATTTTATTTATTTATTCATGAGAGACACAAAGGAAGAGGCAGAGACATAGGCAGAGGGAGAAGCAGGCTCCCCATGGGGAGCCCAATGCAGGGCTCAATTCTGGGGCCCCCAGAATCATGCCCTGAGCCAAAGGCAGACATTCAACCAATGAGCCACCCAGGTACCCCCTTACAATAGGATTATATCTACACTCAGATTATGTTTTCCCACCTTTCATCTATTTTTGTACCTCTTCATAAATTTGGCAGGCTAATCAATAGGAACTTTTGTGTTAAGAGAACTATATTATATATATTATATTTTCTATGAATAGATCTATAATATGAGAATATTTTTGTATTTAATTTTTGCCAAATCTCACTCTATACTTGTTCTCCTACATCTATACCATTACCCATTTAAAATGAACTTTTAAAATAATGTAAACTCCAATGTCAGATATTTTTCAGGTCACTTTTTTTTTCCTTAAAGATCTTCAATACATGAGGATGAATTCCTGTTTGAAAGTTAAAGAACATGTCACATTCACACTTTCTAATAAAAACCCCAAAAGGGTGCTTAGGAGGCTCAGTCAGTTGAGGGACTTGATTTCTGCTCAGGTCATGATGTCACGGTCATGAGATCTAGCCCCATGTAGGGCTTCTCATTCAGTGGGGAGTCAGCTTCTCTCCCTCTGCCCCTCACATTGTGTACCCTCTCTCTTTTTCTCTAAAATAAATAAATCTTCAAAAAAGAAAAATAGAGAAAAAACATCACAAAGTAGTTTATGATATAGCACACAAGATGAAAAATAATGCTTAAAAAGACTTCTCTAGGGATACACGGGTGGCTCAGCCTTGAGCATCTGCCTTCAGCTCAGGACATGATCACAGGATTCCGGGATTGAGTCTCACTTCCAGCTCCTGCATGGAGCCTGCTTCTCCTCCCTTTCTTTGCCTGTGTCTCTGCCTCTCTGTGTCTCTAATGAAAAAATAAAATCTTTTAAAAATAATAAAAAAGACTTCCGTATTTTAGTTAAATGCTACTGAATAATTTGAATTCTAGTTCCTAGGCTCAATAACTATAACCATTTCAGAGTAATAAAGCTAACCAAATACTAAAGGAAAAACAAAAACAAAAAAAAAATGATCACAGAACTTCCTTGGTTTACATAGCAGTTAAGAGCTTATCAATGAATCTTAGGTAATTGAAGATTTATAATAATTACTCCTTGCTTAGCAGGTAACAGACACTAGGCTAAGTACTTGATATATGTCATCTTATTTAAATCTTACAAGTCTTTTTTGCCCTTTCTTTTCTTCAGATTAAGACAATAAGTTGTATAAAGTGACTGGCCTTTGACCTGGTATTTGAAAACATTTTTTTTTTCATAAAGCCTGTGTCCTAACACCAAATATATCCATTGATTACAGTCCTTTCCTTCAAAAAAATTGATATGAATAGAAATATTTCATATTTTCATGAAATTTGCTTTCTAATGGGGTTGTTTTGGATACCTAAGTCTGAGCCTAAAACTGAACAAAGAAACCCAATATAGATAATATTCATTAGTCTAATTTCTTGATACAAGTAAATATTTATTAGCCTGGAAACATAGATGTTTTGTACTTGTTATGATTAAATATACTGATATTATGCTGACCAATTTAAAAATGAACATCCTACATTTCTATGATTGTTGTTCACTAACAAATTATAAGAATATAAAAATTATTTCAAAGTTCACCCTTCAGATATACCTACTGTGAGCATGTCAGTAGACTTTCTTCCAGACACATCCCAATTAACCTATTAAGACATTGTTTCATATCTTTAATAGCTGCTAAATAGTCTATTATACAGACAAATCAAAATTTATTCAACTAGCTCCCCAGTGATAGACATGAACTCAATTATTTTTTTTGTAGTAGGTAGAAGAGTTTCTATAGACTTTGCAATGTAAATATCTCCATGAGGTTTTAAGCAATCATCTCTTTAGTGCAACATGTCATTACCCTTTGGCACAGTGTATAGAAAATAGGATCTATAGCTCTAGTGAAAATAGGGCAGCAAATTCTCACCCATTCAAGCTGACTTCAGACCTCCCAGTGGTGGTGTTCTGGCAGCCTGTGTGTCTACACAGAACTGGCCCTGAGTGCTGTCATCAGAAATTGCACAGATTGGCCTCAACGAATGAACCACATGGGTTAGCTGGGTGTATCCCCAATTACCTGGGCCCATTCCTGAGAAAAAGCCATAGCTTTTTCTTAGACTACCCATGGGCAATCCTTTTAAATTGCATATTCAAAAAACCAACCACATTTTCACATTCCAAACACAGTAGCCTAAAGTCATCTGTTTTATAGTCCTGTCAAATTGGCCTGTTTTTAATTTAAAGCTAGAAAATTCCTCTAATGTGTGGAATAGTCTAGTGACAAAAGGAGAAAGTCTTACAAATTATTGATGCAAGGGGATATTCTGAACTCCAGAAAAGTATTTTCCTAGGATTCTTACCAAAAACTTCCACTGTGTCAGTTGCTGTGATCATTAAATGAGACCCTGAAGTTCTTAGCTCCATGTCTTATGTACTAAGAGACCAATAAAAGTTAACACATTTTCACAACTTCTCTATATATCCTCTTTACCCATTACCTCTAACTGAAAATTGTGTTCTCAGGAATTTCCCTGGCTGCCCAGGTATGTGTGCTGGGTTGAGAAGGGTAAATTCTTTTTTTCCCCAGATTTTGCTAGTTCTGCCAAAAATTATGAGTTTATCCATTTCTTATCAAATTCATCCCCAAATTCCAACCCAATCACCTAGCACTTCATGTATGAATTACTTTTATAAACTCCATGGGGCATCTGGATGGCTCACTCAGTTAAATGTCAGCTTTTGGCTCACATCATGATCCCAGGATCCTAGGATCCTAGGATGGAGCCCTGTGTCAGGCTCCCTACTCAGCAGTGAGTCTACTTCTCCCTCTGCCCCTTCCTGCCACTTGTGCTCGCTCGCCCTTTCTCTCTCATTCTCTAATAAGTAAAGTCTTAACAAACAAGCTCCTTATTGGTCTTTCTATGTCTGCTTAAATACCCTTATTCTTCTCTACAGAGAGGCAGAATGACGTTTTCAAATGCAAAACTGAGCTTATATTTTTCTTGTCAAACACTTTGGCTTCCCTTTGCTATAGGATGAGGCCCACATAGGGGCACCTGAGTGGCTCAGTCAGTTAAGTGTCTGCCTTCAGCTGAGATCATGATCCCAGGGTCCTGGGATGGAGCCCCACATCAGGCTTACTGCTCAGCTCCTATGCCTGATTGTGATTTCACTCTCAAATAAATAAAATACTTTTAAAAAAGAAAAAAGGATAAGGTCCACATCTGTACCATGGGTTTTCTTCTACTCTGGCCACACTGGCCTTCTGTTAGGACCTTGAAAGCACAAGGGACTTCTTAGAAAATGCTTTTGCCTCTGTCTGGAAATCCCCATGTCCTAACCCTGTAACTATCTACATAATGCCTTTTATGTTTCAAATTTATGCTTAGAAGTTCTTTTGACCGGATTTCTCACCCTTTGGTTAGGCCCGGATTCTCTGTTGATAATACTAAAGCTCCCCATCACAATTGCCATCAATTCATTCCTTATGCATTAGTTTTTACAGCAGATTCCCATGCTCCAGTCTGAACTCCATCTACTTCAGACCCTAGTCTCCCTGCTCCGTCACCTCACCTAATACAGTTCAGGACAAATGGCAAATGCTCAATACTACCAGTGAATGAAAGTTTAAAAAGTGGGGCCCCTGGGTGGCTCAATGGTTGAGCATCTGCCTTTGGCTTAGGTCATGATTCCAGGGTCCTGGGATCTAGTCCCACATTGGGCTCCCTGCATGGAGCCTGCTTCTCCCTCTGCCTGTGTTTCTGCCTCTCTGTGTGTGCCTCTCATGAATAAATAAAGTCTTAAAAAGAAAAGTTTAAAAAGTTAGATATTTGGAAGTCAAAAGCAACTTATGTTTTGTCATTCTGTCAGCTTCATCAGAATGCCCTATGATGAACAATATGTTGACTTATAAAAGCCGGGATAACTTAATATTAAAATCACTCAGCAATTACGTAGACAAATAACACTATTCACATATAAGTTAGGAGAGAGATTTTAAGAATTGAATATTTTTATTCCTCAACGTTGTATTTTCATTCCAACATAGATGGAATGTAATATTTACTAAGGTATTTCATTGTGTGTTACAGAGCCTTTATCTATTTGTCAGCAGGTAAAGGCAAATTAAATCAAATACATGGGGGGATCCCTGGGTGGCTCAGCAGTTTGGCACCAGCCTTTGGCCCAGGGCATGATCCTGAAGACCCTGGATCGAGTCCCGTGTCTGGCTCCGGACATGGAGCCTGCCCCTCTCTCTATCATAAATAAATAAATAAATCTTTTTAAAAAAAAAATCAAATACATGGAATTCATAGATGTCTGTGTTGTGTCAGATTGCTAGGGTTGCCAAAATAAAAGACCATAGACTGGGTGGAAGGCTTAAATAACAGAAATGTATTTTTTTCCCAGGTCCGGAGGCTGCAGTCCCAGATCGGGGTGTTGGCAGGTTTGTTTTCTTCTGAATATACTCTGCTGGGCTTGCAGATGGCTGCCTTCTCCCTGTGTCCTCACGGTGTTTTCTGCATGTGTGTACAAATTCCCAGTGCCTCTCCATCCTCTTAGGAGGACAGCAGTCCTACTGGATGGGCATCCCAATCCCATCCATTACATCCTCACTTAACCTCAGCTATCCTTTTAATGGTTTTATCTCCAAATAGTCATATTGAGGGCTATGGTTTCAATACCCAAATTCGGAGGAGACACAGTCCAGTCTATAACAGAAGCCCAAATTCTTTTATCTCTAAGATTGTTACCACAAAATAGAAAACAGCCACCTGAGGAGCAAATCTATGCCACCGGATATAATGAGTATATGCTACTGAGTCCTGTAGGGTGGATAAGGCACAGAAGACATGTTTTGTGGTTTGCAATGATAATGACAAACTCCCCTCATTATTATTATTTCTGAGATCCTGCTAACATAAGTTTATTTTTTCAGAGAAACCCAGCAGATCACTATTGCAAATAATGATTACTGTTTCTATGTGCAGACTAACCCCTAGAGCCATACGAACTGTGTGTGTGTCATTTTTTCCCCCTCCTGTCACCCTCTTTTGACCCTTGAAGCTCCACCATCCTCTTGGGTATACAGTGTGAAAGCTGACAGAGTAACAAATGTTAGAGTTAAGTCTAATATTGTGGTTGCCATCCATCTCCTATAAAAAGCCCACATTCCTACTTAAAATTAAAGGCATATTTTTATGTAAGATTTTCATAGTGATTTTATATTTTTAAGAATTAAACATATTTCTTTATTAACTGCTGCCTTCAAGTATCCTGATAACTAGACTATACATCACATCAAAATTTAATGGTTATTTATTTACTTAATGGAATATTACTATTTAGAATAACAGATTTCTATCCTCACACTCGTATTTTATATTCCCCTAATGTTTTCCCGGTTGAGTTTCCAATCCTTACTCCTAGACATCTTAACCTTAATCATGTTCATTTCAGTTCTGTGCCCTGAATACAAATAGCTCATTCTGCAACACAAGCATATAAATAATTTTACCTTTTCTTCCTCTTTCCAAGGGTCTTATTTTGCAGATATACCTTCCACCTACAACCCTAGTTCAGATCCTTTCTACACAGTTGTTAGTTATAAACATATATTTTATGTGTTAGCTGGTGTAATACCACCACTTTGACACCTTTGAAGAAAGAAGGATCCTCTAACCCGGGAAGGATTATATTACTATTCTGATTTGATCTTACTCCAGCTCCAATTCTACATATCTTAAAATGTCATTTTTTTTAAATCTTTGCCCTTGCAGAAGAAAGTCTATTAACCCACTCTTCTAGACATAAGGACCCGAAAGTCTATTCAAAAATTAGTAAGATTGTTCTCATTGCTTGTTCCCATTCCTGAGGTGCTATTATTCTATTGCTTTCAGAAACTAGAAGGCTTCTCATCCCTTATCCTCTGCCACAGAAGACTTTTCTTAGAAATTTAGGATATTGAGCAATTTTACTTGCTGCTTCCTGCTACCCAATTTGCAAAAGTTGGGAGGAAGATGAGAAGGGAGATCCAAAGGCAAGTTTCCAGAGAGATGCTCCCAGTTTGGGAATGTATCTGCAATATCACAGATATCAGGGAACATATGGCTACTCTGGGAGGTATCAAGTTATAGTGTTAGGGTTCTCAACCATTAAATTCATGAGGATACTTTTACAATATGCAAGGAAAAAATGAGCTCCCCTGTTATATCTACATATTTAAGATGTGTTTATAAAGAGCTGTATAACAAACGCTGTTGAATTCGGTAATTTAATAATAAAATTGTATTCCATTAGAAAATAACATCTACATACTTTTGGTGCTTGCATTCATGTGGGAAGGATATAATATGTATTCAGTCAACAGGCTATACTTTCTATATATCTGAAGGGTTATAACACCTACGAGTAGTGATTTAGTGCCTCTCCTCACTCACATCCTCAGATTTGAAGGCCACAATGTGGAAACCAACATGAGACATAAGAACTTAATTATCTGCTCTTCCTTGGCTGGGTAATTTGGGGCAAGTTACTTAGTCTCTTAGGCCATTGAGTTTTGTGAAGCTTCAAATTAAATAAGATCTTATAAGTATGTGTATATCTTATACACATAAGGTATACTTATCTCAAAGCCCAGAGAAAAAGGCCTATATAAGAATGGCATATGATATGATCA
This sequence comes from Canis lupus familiaris, assembly GCF_011100685.1. Taxonomy (NCBI): domain Eukaryota; kingdom Metazoa; phylum Chordata; class Mammalia; order Carnivora; family Canidae; genus Canis; species Canis lupus. Next base: position 9,440,941 of record NC_049252.1, on the reverse strand, counting down.
AAAGGGTTGTAAATCTCTAGCAGCCCCTTTGGGGAAACAGCCCTGTGGAAGTATTTTATTGATGGCATAATGGACTTTCTGGCTTCCTCTTCCCTGGCTCAAACTCCCTTCTTGCTGGGATGGTGAAAACAGTGTGGGACAGTCCCTCTGAACTAGTCCTTGCTTTCATATTTGATAATGTGCCATGTTAAATACATCCTGCTGGGAGTAAAAAAAACTCTTTCCTCTATCCTCTTCTAAATATTTGACTCTGACTGCTGTAACAAAGACTGAGCAAACAAATTTATTACAAGTTCTATAGGACATGGGAAACTTCATCAGGAAACAAAGATCCAAAGAAGCTGTTAAATCGAAGTGATTTTTCGGCTAGGCATGAAGAGTAGAGTCATGGAAAGATGTAACAGGACAAAGGGTACAAGATTAAGGGTGATGTATTGGGAGAAACTCAGAAAAACTTGTTCCTTCATATTTTGTTTTGTATCCTTTAGTCTTTGCTCCTTTGCCTCTAGGTACAGAGAAGGCATGTCTCACACGAAGATTTGAAAATCTGCTTCGGAGGAAGTTCAGAAAGCCCTTCATCTGCCACTTCCCAAATCCCTCCACTGGAAATATTCAATATGCCACTGTGCCATATTTTGAGAGTGTATCCTGAACTCTGTCACTTCAAAGGATCACTTTTATCCTAGTTCCCACTGAAACTCATTTTGCCTACATGAAAACACAGCACAGCTTAACAGTTTTAATGTTTTCTTTGGACTAACATTGGAAGAAAGATTTGAGAACAACTTGGTTTAGCATAGTTGGGAAAATGAACAAAAAGCAGGTCTTCCAATTTTAACATCATGCCACGAACTGGAATAAGTCTATAAAGTAAACTCAGCACCTCAGTGTTCAAAATGATATGTCTGAAACATTCCAAACTCTTGCATATATGACGTGAAAGCGATGTGAAACAAAGGCAGAAGAAAATGTAGACAAAATTAAATGTCCTTACAACCTGTAGCCCATTACAAATGCTTGAGGCAGGCAGTGTAGAAGTTCCTCCAGGAAGCTCCTAACTGTCTTAATGCCTTGCTAGAGAGAAAAACAACCTGAATTTGACAACAGCAAGACCTCTGGGATCCTGTGAGTCTTCTTTAACTTCCCCGACCTTTACTTCCTCAATCCCAAAGTATATATATAAAATCAGTTGCTCCTCACAATCCTGGGGCCACAGCTCTTGCTGCCCATGGATCCTGTCCCAGTGCTTTAATAAAATCACCTTTTTGCAGGAAAGAGGTCTTAAAAGTTCTTTCTTGTTGGCCTTTGGCTCCAGACCCTACCAACACAACATTCCAAGAACTACATCAAAAGGAAATTTAATTTAGGTCATTTAGTAACACAGTTCTAACTGTACTCAAATATTAAATATGTTTGCTACTTAAACAAAATCAGATTATACAATAGATTTGTGAAAGCATCATGACTTTATGGTTTTCACTTCAGTAAATATTAAGCCAACTTAATGAGATATCCTACAAAGGTGTCATTTAGTGCCAGTGTGATCAAGGGTGTATCATGCATGGTAGGACATGATTTGTCACCTGGACACATGTCCACTAACAAACAGAGTGCAACCAAGTCCATTGCCTCATTTACTGAGAACATTATGAAGCCATCCACTAGTAATGATTTTCAGCCTTCACTGATCTAGGCCAGATTTGAACTGCTGACCTAGAGGTGCAAGATTCTATATCTTGCCCCTCATTACTCATTACTTGACTGGTTGCAAATAGTCTCTTGAAACAAAACTATTTAGAAAGGGGATATATATTGCTTCAATATCTTCAAAGGACTTCCTTTGTATGTTGTTTCAAAATGTCTCTTTCACTAATTTGCTTCAGTGATTTGCTTCCATTATTAGTATTTAGAATTCCAGAAGAAAGTAAGGTATGTTTAATGCAAAGAAGAGATTTTAGGTTTGGACCAACCAATCCCACTGAGAAATATAATCAGTATTTATTCTTTAAAATTTCCTAATGAATGATGGAAGAGAGTACATGAAAATGTATATTTCTAGTAGTCAGTCTTATATACATTTAAAAGCTACCAGATCTCTCTCAAATGGAGCAAACTAGAAACCAACTGAACAAAATAGCTCATAAATCTTAGGACACTGACAAATTAAAGTTAAGTAACTCACAAAATAGATCAGAAGCAAAGGGTATGAGCAGATAGGTGAAAAATACATTTATAGCCTTTGCTGATCCAGTCCGTGCCTCCTCCACAGCAGATTCTCATAACTTAGAGAATATACATTACCCTGGAATAGTAATTAAGTATAACTTTCAAAGCAAGCTGAATAGCTGAACACCTTTAAGTAACAGATTTTATAATTGTACTATTAAACATTACTATGATAATTTATAAGATTCTTATGTAAAGATCTTTTCTCACACTTTGCAAATTATTGCCTAACCCTTCCCTATAGATATATTACTTTTCTTACTACATTATGACTTTCTGACAAACCTGGCCTATACAAATTCATATCCCATAAGTCTCTATGGTAGGATACAGGTTTCACTAATAATCAGTTATATTGCATTTCCTATAAAACTATCACTCACATGCTCCAGTGTAAAATGAATATCATGCTTAAGTGACTCAGTTCAAATAAAATTATTTATACACGTCTCTTTAAAACTTAAAAGGATCCAAGTACATGGTCCACAGAAACTCAAGTATTTATTTTCTAATTCTAGAGCACCCAAGCTCCAGAAACTCCTTATCATTTGCCTTATAATAGCACCTTTTTGAATTTCAACTGATCTCATGCCTACCATCTTGTACTCTACATCATGTTTCTTTCTGTACTCCATGACCTTTCAGATAATAATCTGGCAAGTCACATAACCTGCACTTTGGTGCCCAAACTAGAAATGCAGTTCATCTCTGCCAGGGTTGTGGGTTTTGTTTTGTTTCATTTCCTTTTTTTTTTAAGGAAAGTAGCTCTTCTCTTTTTTTCAGAAGGCAAGAATGCATAGGTGTGTACAATGCTGGGGTAAGGGTTATGCTAAAGGCAGGTGAATGACTCCTCCTAATATGTTGGTTTTGGGCTTTGGTTATTTGTTTGTCTCATATATGATTGAAACTCAGATGATATTGTTGTGTCCAACAGCAAATATAAAAAGTCTAAATGGCTTATAGCTTTGTGAATAAACTGGCCTTTTATATTGCTTGGTTATGTTATCTCTACAATGGTGTTTGTTTAAAAGAAAAAACTTAGTGATACTCAAATGATTGTCGAGAAACCTAACTCAAATATAAACAATTGTTGTGTTGTGCAATGTGCTAAGTGCTTTACATACAAAGCTCACTTTAACCACACAATGACTATATCAAGATTTATAGATGATGATGCTGGGGCTTGCATTAGTTAATAATTAGCTCATCGTAAGGAAATGAAATACTGAATTTAAAACCAGAGTTTGTGTCTAGAGCCAAATATTTTTAATAGTATTCTATCCTCCATGACCCTCATAGAAGAAGGAACCCATATACCTTCTATTATTAAATGATATTGATAAAGGAAAGATGTTAGAGTTAGAAGCCAAGGGCCAATAAGAAAGAATTCTTGAGATGTCTTTGGTGCAAAAATGTCATTTTATTAAAACACAGGGACAGGACCTGTTGGCAGAAAGAGCTGCACTGGGGTCATAAGGAATGGCCCATTATATACTTTTAAGTTGGAAGGGGGTTAGGGATAGCGTAAATCTCCAGAGAATTTTAGAAGCAAGGTTCCCAGGACCTTAAGAAAGCTACTTATTGTTGGGAAAAGGTCATTTATTACTGTTTAATAAAACCTTACTCATGAGACCTTTCAGACATATACTGGGGAGTCATATGCTTGGGGGATGATTGCCAACATGTATCTTGGGCGGGGAGGGAGTGGTAGAGATAAAGGAAGTTTGGAAAGGAATTTTATATGTTCGAGTAGACTTACAGGATCCTGAGGGGCCGGCTAAGATTGCCTTTTGCTCTTAGCAAAGTATTGACATCAAGGCAGCAAGTTCCTAGACGAACATCCCTCTACCTGTTTCAAGGACTCGTCAGTGGGCTGTAGGTAGTAAGGGAATTTAATTTTTCTTTTGCCTTTACTTCCCACATCAATATGATCTCTGAGTAAACTTAAGAGCCTTCCAGGACCAGCTCAAATTAAGAAGTCATTTTGATATCTGCTCCATTCTCATTCTTAATTTGTGTGAATGCAGCATACTCACACTTGTTATATGATGTAGGCTCTCAAAATTTTGTTGAAAGTCCTTCTACTTCTGAAATCCTAAAATTTATGTTCACGGGCAGGTACAGTCTATGCCTTTAAGTTTTCAAGAAAAGATTGAAAACAAAACTAAAAATATGCAACTATCCAAATTGCAAAGTTAAACTGATAAAGGGGAAGCAATCATTAATGAGGGAAAAATGGTTTGGGCACTGGTGTCCATGTGAGAATTTCTGTAATATGAACACAATTTCCCACTGCAGGCTGGGGTATTTGAAAATTGTTCCAGTGAAGTCATACCTAAGTTATATTGAACAGATTTAGCATTGCTGCTACTATAAACCTGGCCATATAGGCAAAGTTCTACTTTGTCTTTGCAAAAAAAAAAATCAATAAATCAATAAATAAAAATAATTCTTGAACTGGTATAGAATTCTGTGGACCAGGCTGGGTTTTGGAGTGGAGATGAAATGGAACAAATCTGATTAACCACTTTCAGGAAATAGCAACAATGACAAGAATAAGGAAGGATGATATCCTATATTTGGATTTTCATAAAGAATTTTAAATTCTGCAGCAAAGGCTTGTTTGAGGTAAATAGGGTACCCTCATGGTGGAAGAACAACAAATAGGTTATCAATTTTTTGGTCACCAAGAATAATCAATAAAAATCGGCAGACTCCAAAAGAAAATTTTACAGTGATGTTCAAACTGTTTTTTTTTTTTTTTTCAATATTTCTCTCAGTGGAGTTTGTCAAAAATTTTAACTTGTCCATCAACTTGATCTCCTTTGCATCTGGAAGGAGAGCATATTTAATGCTGAGGATGAACACAGAATTGAAGTAACTTCCTTTGAAACCGTGAAATCTGTGAAATAAACCAAATACACACACACATACAAATATATACATGTATATATAAATGCAACCAAAAAATGTGTAAGTACATATGTATGTTCCAGATGTAATATATGTATATAATTATCTCTCCTTTCTAATTTCTGTGCATTTCCCTAACATGAAAATGATTTCGTGAAGTTCATGTTTTCATAAAAGTATAAGTTAAGGACAGAGGAAAGCATTAAATTTGAATTTCCTTGATTTTTAGTTGTGAGGTGATCCAAGCCACTAAAGCTATTTAAACACCTTTTCTTTGGTATTCAAGATTGCAGCATGCTGTCTTCAGGCAATGTAATGCTAAAAAACAAGACTTTAATGATAAAAAAGGAGGAACAAAGACTGAGCTACTCTTGTCAGTGTCAGTAGGTAAATAGCGCTAATCTGTCTTCATTATTGCTATGCATGCTGTATTACCAGGTGGGAGAATGTGTAATATCTCTTACCATTATCCAAGAGCTAAGTACCATGAAGAAACTTAAAGGTAGAATTATCTTTGATCAACGAAAATGTGACAATCATTTCAGTCTGAAATTGCCTTCAGAGGATTTTGACATCTTTCTGTGAAGATGCAAAGACCTCGCACTTTCCCATATTGTCATTATTTCTTTAGATTGTAAAGTTTGTGAAATTTGAATTCCTAGCACAAGCTGCTTCTAGGGGAGAGAAGAAAAATCTCCAAACCAATAAAATACTTTTATCAGATTTCCGTGGTAATCCCCTTAAAGACATAAAAATTAATCTAAGAGAAAAACAAATCATAAGATTAAAAATGCAAGTACAACCAGTCAGAATCAAATTATTGAATCTTTTGAACAGTTTCATTTCTGACCTGTATATTCTTGATTTCTCAAAAAGATAATTTTCATCTACCTTTGAAATCTTGCTTGGCTAAACCCCAACTAATCAAAATTGGCCCCTTGCAGGGTTGCTAAATAAGTGACATTTGTCTTGGGGTTCTTTTTATTGCCCTTTCCGACTGCCTGTAGGACATTCTTGAAATAACTCATATCTAAAAACCAGCGCCTCTCCCTTTCCTCACTCCCAAGCCCACTCCTCACCTCTACCACCACCTGCTACTCCTCAAGAGTTTCCCATGTGAATAAGTAGACTCATCATTCACCAAGTTATTAAAGAGATAGATACTCATCCTTGATTCCACATCTAAACTACCTTCATTTTGCTGATTCTACCTTCTAAATATTTCTTGAATTTGTCCATTTTACTCCATTTTCATGTAAACTTTCCACTATCTCATGTCCCTCTTAATCTGTTCTCTACCAGATACCCATGCTGACTCAGTTAAATGAAATCAGATTCTCTTACTCTTGTTTCAACTCTTCAAGGAATAGAATAAAAGCCACATTTTTTTTTTTTGTTTATGAGACCCTATTTAATCCTAACCCTGCTTACATCTTCAGTCTTTCTCACTTTCAATTTTTTTTTCAGTTACTTCCAAATCAGTTCAATAACTGAATATAATTAACAAAAAAAAAAAATCAAAAATACACATAGCAAGTCTGAAAACCATGATTCCTCCTAGATTACAAGGTACATTATATGAAGAGGTTTAGGGAGATAAAGTTAGACTAGTTGTGATTATTCATGGAGAGACATAATGACATACTAAGGAATATGGATTTGATTTATTCTGAAGGAGAGGGGAAGCCAAGGGGAGACATGATCAGTGATACAGTTTAAAATAATAAAGCTTAGGGATCCCTGGGTGGCACAGCGGTTTGGCGCCTGCCTTTGGCCCAGGGCGCGATCCTGGAGATCCGGGATCGAATCCCACATCGGGCTCCCAGTGCATGGAGCCTGCTTCTCCCTCTGCCTGTGTCTCTGCCTCTCTCTCTCTCACTGTGTGCCTATCATGAATAAAAAAAAAAAAAAAAAAAAAAAAAATTAAAATAATAAAGCTTAGAGCAATAGGTAAAATTAGGTGGAGTATGCAGGGCTGGATTGGGATACCTATAAGGAAGCTGTTGAAGGGAACTAGAAGTAATGAGAACTTCCATTATGGTAGTGGCTATAAGAATGGAAAGGAAGAAATCAAAGGGAGAATTATAATGAAGGAAAATGATAGTTGTCAGCAAGTGATTGCCTGAGGGAGACAAAAGGAGAGAGAAAAGGTAACTAACTGAAGATTTGAGCATAATGAAAAGGAGGAAGATGGTACCATCGACACCTAAGACTACTGGAGGAAAAACACACTATGTCTGACTTCAGCTACATTGGGTTTAAAGAGTATTGTGACATGGCATTCATGTAATGTTCTGAGACAAAAACTGAAAATTTCAAACAAAGTCTTCTTTTATTCTGAGTCACAGATTTTCACTGATTTTTATTCTTTTAAACACCTATTCCCTTGGTCCCGGTATAGAAGAAAAAAATTACATAGCCTAGACATTTATATTTCTGTAAGGGAATATTCAAATCATAGTATAACAAAGCAGGACTGGCTACATAATTTACAGGGCTCAGTGCAAAATGAAAATTTGGGGTCCCTGATTTAAATATTAAATATTTTAAGATTATAACCTTAGTAAACCAAGTCCAGGGTCCTTCTAACCACTGAGCTCTGTGCAACTACAGAGATTTCACACCTGTGAGGTCAGCCTGTGCAAGGATAAAGTGTTCCACCTCTCTTATTTTCATGATTACCAGAAGAAAAGATTTTAAAAGTCCATCCATATCCTCTTGTATATTTTAAGATGCCCTTATAATGCTTATGAGGCACAGTAAGCCTTATTCATATTTTATGTGTTTGATATAATACTGAGTAGTCAATACATCTTATTTGATAGAACTCTTAACACATTTACTTGACACAGATATTATGGGAAAAAATGGAGAAGAAAAAGAAGTTGTTGACAAAAGTAAAAAAAAAATCATTTTTGGTATACTCTTTCCTGTTATTAAGTTGAATATTTGATATTTTACTTTTTAATAAGCATTTGTTGGGCATGGTTCTAAATCCTTTTCAAATGTAACTGGTGTTTCAGAACAAATCCATGAAGTAGATCTATTATCCTTATTCTATAGGTGAGGAATGCAAGGCACATAGAGGTGAAGGATTTGCCCAGGGTTATATAGCAAAAGTGACAGAGACAAAACTTAGGGCCTTCTGGCTCCAGAATTCATGTTCTTATATTAATATACTGTGCTATTATCTCAATTTGCTACCACTTCCTTACAAATTAAAACAGGGGTAGAATAAAATGTTACAGAATTATTTTTAAAATTCCAGAGGAAATGGTTTGATATAAATAAAAATATTTTTCAAAAAATGGTCTTAAACAAAAGTTATGAAACATTATTGATAATATCCAAGACAGAAATAGTGGGACTTAGGGTATATTTTGAATAGAGCACATTGAGGTAACTTAACATTATAAATATACACAATCTTTCATCTCAATTCCTACAATTATCTACAACTAAAACTTAAATCAGTAACTTGTCACCTAATGTATAAAATAGGATATTAAATGTCTACTTTGAGGGGGAAGGGAAGGAAGAATTTCTTTTGAATTTTTTCATTGACTGCTTGGTATCTTGCCACTTCCCTGCCTCATGCCTAATATAGTGAAAAGTTAAGGAAATAAAGTTTTATTATTTGGTATTCTGTACTGTATTATACTATAAAACCATTTAACCAGAGGCCTTAGGTGTTTCAAGAGGTTGGAAGCATCTGGCAGGAAGACACTGGTGCAGAAGTCTGAGTGGGAATAGACAGGCGTTGGTGTGCAGTCAGGCTCCTAGAGAATAGTTGAATTTTGGTTATTTGGGGAAATCAAAATGTATATGCTAACTTTCTGACATATGAAAGTAAAAGCAATAACTTACTACCAACACCTACTCTAATTCACTCTTTACCTATCCTCAAACGTTTCTAAAATCAAGACAATCGTAATATTTATCTTCCAAAACATGTAACTGTTACAGGAACACTTTTCCTTACTGCTTGTGATTCTTGGTCATGCTGCTTCAAAGAATGAAGAGGTAGACCAAGTCATCTTATTTGATAGAACTCTTAACACATTTACTTGACACAGATATTATGGGGAAAAAAATGAAGAAAAAGAAGGTGTTGTTCTACCTAAAGAACTATGGCTCCTGGATTCAGAGCACTGCTTTCTCTACACAGTGTTAGATAAACACAGAATTCATGTTCTGCAGCATTTTGAGCGCCCACAACCATCATTACATCAAGTCAAGAAAGGTACAACCTGATTGAATAGCCTGAAATTTTATTTTATGTCAATCACACATCAGGCACATCTATTTGAGGCTGTAACTTGGTTACCTTGATCAGACATAGGCCAGGTCTCGATCATCAACCTGTTTATAAATCATCTCTTGGGTATGGGATAACTTCAGTTCCCCCTTCCTCTTATTATCATAAGCAGTTTGATTTTTTTTTTGTTCCTGTTTCAGTCTCAGAGTGAGATTTTATTCCAAATTCTGAGGGCTCCTTTAACAACTACAATGATCCAAGTGCAGTTTTAGGGAAAATTAATTATTCAAAGCATAAGTCTAAATATTAAAAGTCTCACTGTTAATCATTAAAGAAAATTGAAAATTGAAACAAAAAATAAAATTTTACTTCAAAAAAAAAAGAATTAAATTTTATTTAAACAAAGAGATGCAAAGAATGGCATAATATAACTTTTGGCAATGTAGCCTAAGAATCTTTAAAGTTTTGTGGGTTTTTTGTTTTTTAATTTTTATTTATTCATGAGAGAGAGAGAGAGAGAGAGAGAGAGAGAGAGAGAGGCAGAGATACAGGCAGAGGGAGAAGCAGGCTCCATGAGGGAGCCAGACGTGGGACTTGATCCCTGGTCTCCAGGATCAGGCCCTGGGCCAAAGGTGGCGCTAAACCACTGCGCCACCAGGGCTGCCCTAAAGTTTCACTTTAAAAAAAAAAATCTTTGTGTTTCATTCTTGGTAAGGGTTTCAGATGTAATAATAAGGATTCACGTCACTATGTACTTTATTTATCTAATACTTTGTAACTGGCCATCCCAAAATTTAGTGGCTTTGTATGATTTTTGTTTCCTTCACAATTCTATAGCTGGACCCAGCTTCATGGTTCTCTCCATGTATTATTTGCCAGATTATTCATATGGTTGCCTTCATCTGGGCATTTGATTACACAACTATGGCTGGGTGTCCAAGAAACCTCATTCCTTAATCTGAGTCATTCCTAAAATCAGTAAATACAGACTATCAACTGGGTTACATGTTTGGCCTCCATGTGGCCTTTCTCTCTCCTGTGGTCTATGCTTGCTTCTGCAGAAAGTAGCAGCTGGGTTCCAACAGAATGACAGCAGAAGCAAGTCTCTTTAAGCCTAGATTCAGAACTGGCACAGTATCACTTTCACCAGGTCTTAATAGTCAGAGCAAGTCACAGGAGCAACCCAGATTCCAGTGGAGTGGAAACAGTCTTCACCATTTAGGAAGAAGAGAGGCACATGCATATAAGAATGAATTTTTGACAGCTGTTTTTGCAGGTAATCTACACTTGTGTGGTACCTACTTCAAACCTGTAGTCATTGGAGAAACAAAGGCTATACACTTATCTGTATTGAAATCAGGGAGGCAAAAAATGTATTGGATGCTTAATAAAATTTTTGTGCTATTAGTCATGATATAAATTATTTCATAAGAGTTACTCCAAACTGTCTTCCCTTAGGCTTGAAGTAAATCTTCAAGTCACCAGGTTAGTTTGGTATTTTAGGCATTTTCCCAACATCTCATTTCTTGAAAAATGTCTGCTTTGGCAAAAAAAAATTTTGCTGAGGTGCAAAAGCAAGAAAATTTATAACCTTTCTCCATCTAGTAGAGAATTAACTAAGAAAAACAGGTGTAAATAATGTTTATCCAAAAGTAGTAATTAGTTAAAATATCATTAAGTTCAATCTATATTGATACATTTCTCCTAACAAAACTGTATCTAGCAAATAATCATTAGCTATCATCTATCATCTAATATCACTCCTGCCTTATACAAAAATCTAATCAAACAGGTCTTAGTTCTGAAGAGTTTTAATGGAAATATTTAGTATCTCAAGCATATTCTACTTTTAAAAATAAAGTGCAGAAAATAAAACTCATTAAGAGGTTTTTTTATTCTTCGGTACTGTATTATTTGAAAAGAATGTCCTCCTCTTTTTATCTCCAGGAAGTACAGCAAGACTAGAATGACTCAGCAACAAATTCTGAAGAAAGAGAAGAGAAAGGAAGGAAATTGCTGGTCTCCAAATCACAAAGTCCACTCACACAATGGGGTGGGATACATCATTATCTACTGGAAAGTTCTGATTGGACTGATCTGACCAGGCAGAGAAAATGGATGGTATATGTTTTATTTGGCTCCACCTCTTCAAAACACATCTATGTCTGTTTATCCAGACAACAATTTTAGGCTTTTTATACAGAAGAGGTGGTTAGAAGACATGATATAAAAACTTTCACAAATAAATATCACCGTGATCTATGCCCTTAAATTACACACACACACACACACACACACACAAGCTCACACACACACACACACACACACACACAAGCTCACACACACACATATATATAAATGTATATAGATTTTTATTGTTTTTGTTTTGTTTTTGGTTTTTTTTTGTTTTAATTTTTTGTATATAGATTTTTAAATACTATTACACATCTAGGGAAAAAAACTTTTTCAAAAGTTATATGCACCTAATAAAAGCTATTTGAAAACTAATCATGGACTATTTCAGATTTTAAAGGCAAAAATTAGGTATACTTTTAAAATTATTATGTCAGAATGGAACCGTGAATAAGTTTTATTAAAATTAGGGGAAAAAGGGATGTCTGGGTGGCTCAGGGGTTGAGCATCTGCCTTCAGCTCAGGGCATGAACCCGGAGTCCTGGGATCAAGTTCTGCATCGGGCTGCCGTCAGGGAGCCTGCTTCTCCCTCCCTCTGTCTCTGCCTCTCTCTCTCTCTCTCTCTCTCTCTCTCTCTCTCTCTCTCTCTCTCTCTCTCGTGTGTGTGTGTGTGTGTGTGTGTGTGTGTGTGTGTCTCATGAATAAATAAATAAAATGTTTTAAAAAATTAGGGGAAAAAATGTTTGCTAACTGTGGCAGGCAGAAAAGTGCCCTCTCTACCCAAAGAAATTCATTCCTTAATCCCTGGAATCTATGGACGTGTTATCTTACACAGTAGGACAGACTTTCCAAAGTGACTAAAAGTTAAGAAACATGACAGGAAAGATGGTTTTGGAGTATCTGGATGGGCCCAATTTAATTACATGTGTCCTTAAAATTGGGAGGACCAATCCAAGCCGTGGTCAGAGAAAAAGATAGGACTATGGAAGAAGAGTCAGAAACATGCGATATTAGAAACAAAAACAAACAACAACAAAAAACCATGCGATATGAAATGACTCAACCTGCAATCCTGGCTTTGAAGATGGAAGACAAGAGACACCAACCAAGAAATGTGGATAGCCCCCAGAAGCTGAGATGAGCAGTTATATGGATCTTCTCTGTGACTCTCTAGAATGGAACACAGCCTGTCAAGATACTGATTTTAGCTCATATGGGACTTCTGACCGACAAAGCTAGAAGATAATAAATTTGTAATTCCTACACCATTAAATTTCAGGCATTTTCCATTTCAAAATTATTTCAATTATATTTATATACAATGTTACTATCAGCCAAATCTAAAAAAAATACATGAAATATTTGGTTAATACCAATACTTAAACTATTATTATATATTCTAATCAGCTACCTATGGGGATCCCTGGGTGGCGCAGCAGTTTGGCACCTGCCTTTGGCCCAGGGCGTGATCCTGGGGACCCGGGATCGAATCCCATGTCGGGCTCCCAGTGCATGGAGCCTGCTTCTCCATCTGCCTATGTCTCTGCCTCTCTTTCTCACTGTGTGCCTATCATAAAAAAAAAAAAAAAAAAAAAAAAATTAATCAGCTACCTATGTTAAAAATTAACCTGTTGATAAATTAACCTTGCTTAAATAAGTCCAACCTATATTCAGACTGCCTATGCTCATAGATGTGTTAATACATTTAATTGTACAGTTTCAAAGAATAGTTGATATAACAGCAAACTTTCTACTTAAAGTAATTTTTCTTCCTTCCAGTGATGTTATGTCAGATAGTCATTACTTAATATTTATATGTACTTCTATCTTTTCCACACAGACCCCAATTTTGAAGCAGGTAGAACTCTTTACCAATTTCAGAGGAAGAGTCATAGAACAAAAAACTACCAAAACAAAAAACAAAAAAACTACCATTAATATGGCCCTATCCTCCCCACTGGTGGTGGGGCCTATGGTTGGCCATATGACAAATGAGACTAAACAAGAAATCTTTTAGGGGACTTCCATTTCCACAAAAAGTTTTGCATCCTATGTTTACCCTTAGATGAAATTTTGATGTCATGAATCACAGCAGACATTTTGCAGCTAGAAGGAAATAGAAAAGCACAAATACCAAAAGCCTACATGACAAGAGTAGATAAAAAGAATAAAAGAATCTGCTTTGAATTGCCTTTCTTGGTCTTATTTTTTACTATTAATTTTTTTTTTATTATACAAGCTACCATCATCTGATTTTCTGCTGCTTACAGCCAAACACCCATTAACATGTATAAGCGAGACAACGTTTCTTTAGACACCAAAATATATACAAGTAATCATAAACAAAGCTTTACATTAAAATTTCTTATCTGTGATTATATCTGCAGCAGTCTAAGCTTTTGAAAATTAAAAATAGTCTAATGTTTTGAAAATTGAAAATAAATAGATATTTAGTAAATATTTGGAATTCTCAAAAGCTTTCTCCCATTATAGGAACGTTTGGACCAAATCCGTTTGATGAATTTGCTGTAACTTTTGTAGAGAATTCAGCATTGCTTATTAACGGGCTACTGGTTAGTAGGAGTTGATCAATGCAGCCATGCAAAGAAAAATAGTGTTCAAAACTGCTCTGTTCAGTTCTTTGAATGGAGATATTTGTGAGATACACATCTGACAAAATTCATAGAGCCTGATGCTGCGTATGCGTAGTTGGGACTACTATACGGTCATTGGCAGTCCTCCCCAACCCTGGCCATCAGGATCCCTCAGTCTCCCTAGCTCATTCCATACACACCACTCCAAAATCCTTTTCTAGTAAGGGGGGCGGGGGGCGGCGAGAATCTGTTTGGGTGGTATTGTAGAGTCTCTTAAGACAAACATAAGTTTAAAGCAACTTCGCATTTAAGAGGAGTTTCTATTTAAAAAAAAAAAAACAAAAAAAACAAGTTTGTAATGAGAGCTTTCAGCAAAACAGCAAAATAGTTCGAGTTTACGTTTGGTGCCTTTTCCTGGCTCCTCCCTTTTAGATCTGTTCATTTCTTTTTTCTCTGTTCTTTCTTCTCCCCCCCATCCCCCTTGAAACTCCAACAACCTCTTTTCTCCTTCCTCCAACTTTTGGCACTGTTTTCTCTGTCAAAGATGCCAATAACCCTCCTTCCCTTCCCCCAAATGCATATTAGGCCCCTCATTTCTGCAACTGATATCATTTAAGAAGAAAATAATTTAAATTCATTCACATTAAAGAATGACTGGCTGATAGGCTCAACTACCCCCATAATTATTTTTATTTTAAAACAAGGAGATTATTAACCTAAATTATACTCATTAAAGAAGCAGCTGGCACATAGGACTAAGTTCGCATCTAAGCTCTGCCTGTGTGAAACTGACCATGTTGCTCATTCACATCAGGATGCACTTTCATCTTCCAAAAGACAAGTATATTTGTTTATTTTTTAAAGATTTTATTTATTTATTCACGAGAGACAGAGAGAGAGAGACAGACAGACAGACAGACAGAGAGGCAGAGACACAGGCAGAGGGAGAAGCAGGCTCCATGCAGGGAGCCTGACATGGGACTTGATCCCTGGTCTCTAGGATCACACCCTGGGCTGAAGGCAGCAATAAACCACCGAGGCCACCCAGGCTGCCCCCAAAAGACAAGTTTAAATTTAAAAAATTGTTATAGTTTCTTTAAAAAAAAAAAAAAAAAAAGTCAGTATCTTTTTTAAACATGTGGGAAGAGGATGATTTCGAGTTAGGGAATCTGCATAGTATACCTTTCCTGGAACATGTATATGAATCATCTGACAAACTATCTATAAATTCTCACAACTTTGACCAAAAAGATGATAATATTAAAAAATAAAGACACTTTTTTAAACAGGAAAGAAAATTCTCATCCCTAACTTTTTCATCTTGGTAACTAACTGCCCCTAAGAGTTTTTCCAGTTACTGCTATACTGAGAATGAGAATGAATAAAAGCTTTCTGTGGGGGATATTTGATCATTGGATTCATTTATTCATTAAGGACAAACTCCAACACTGTCAGAGCCATTTGACGGGTATGAAAGATGACAGCTGTAGAAACACACTGCTACAGGAAGTCCCACACCTGCATGTGGAAAACTTGGAACTTTCACTATAGTCTATGGTTTTTCTTTGAAATTTGGCTTGCTACTGTGTTCTAAGTAAACAATGACACTAATTAAGGCTAGCATGCCTCCTTCACACAAACTCAAGTTATAGAAAGGATTATATATATATATAATATATATGTAATAGATATAGTGTCTCTATTAGTCTATATAATATATAATATATAATATATAATATATAATATATAATATATAAAATAATGTATAATATATATTATACATTTATATATAAATGTATATTTATATATAATATATATTATATATATCTATATATATAATATATAGTATCTAGATTTTAATTGGCTAGATTTGCTACCCATCTACTGTTTGTGATGAAAGGTTACCAGATGAAGAAAAGCAGCAGTAAATTCTAGTTATTGCTCAGGAAATTGCTGTGGCACTTAGTTTTAAATGCAAGTCAAAGTGAAATGCTATTAATAAAAAAGCTCATGACATGAAAAGTTTATTTTAGGGTGGTATAATGCAATTTAGAGAGATGCTGGAATTCCAGGGTGGGATGTTAGACTATTTACAGAGTAAGAAGTAACTTGCATTGGGGAAACCTTGACCATAATTGAAATCAGGATGTATGGAGTCCAATGTTTTTATATGTACTATGGACATATAAAGGATGCTTACTACTAAATATCTGAGGGAAAAGTTTTAAAATATCTTTTACATTAGTATAGGTAGCTTAGAGGCATATGAGATTTAAATTTAATCAGAAACCAATGAATGGCAAGAGTTTTACTGTGTTGATATATTTTTACAGCATGGAACAGTAGTTTGGAACCACATTAGTTCTTGCCTAAAACAGAACAATTGACCCTTAATTTTGCAAAGGTTTCCAGTGTGGATTCCAGATTCTTCAAATCTCCCTTGAATATATCCCATGGCATATGTTCATGTTATATATTTTAAGTCTAGGTTTTCAAGCATTTTCCTAAGATCTCATTTGCATGACATAAACATTGACACACCCAATTTTTCAATCCAATTCTTATTGCACTCAGGGAGCTTGTTCCAATTCTTTGTAGTGTAAAATTGAAGATTACCCACTCATTTCAGCAAAACTGGAATATATTTGTGTTAGATGATGATGAATACTTGATACTCACAGAGGGGATATAAATGGGGGGGAAAAGAAAATACAAAAACAGGATCATTCTATTTTTTTTTTCATTCTATTTTTGTACACAAAATTACTTTTTTGGTTTGGGTCTTTGGCATCTATTTATAAGACCTAGCTTTGTGACAGACAGCCCCATGTTACCAACTATGTTGAATGCTAAATAATGTGGGTAAAAATGGGAAGGTCTGTCTCGTTTAGCACTCAACAGAGCCCACAGTGGATCAATTTCAAACTTCCAGTGAATTCGTCAGTTCCTTTGGGCATGTTGGTAGGCATTGCCTTGTTTTGTGGCAGAGATCTATTGCCATGTGTTTACTGTGAGACTCACACACATGCCACTGTGTCTCTCACCATGCTAGGATTTTTTTCTCTTGGACTTCAGTATGCCCTCCACTATTCTGCTTACTTGCAACACTGAACACACCCAGGGTTGCTAGCCCAGAGGAATTCGGTCTTCTCTTCTTTGCTTACCATGACCTAGTTATGTTTCAGAATTTTAATTCATTGTACTGGCAGCCAATCATGTAGCATTTGAAGGAAATAAATAATGGACTTTATAAAATTCAAGCAGCTGATATGATTGGTCTAAAATATAAGCGTTGACACTGGCCATTTTTTTTTTTTTTTAAATCCTCAGAGCAACACTATTTCTATCCCCTACTTCTGATGTGAAAAGTGAAATGCAGGAAAGAAACAAGACCAGCTTATGGTTACAAAGTCAGTAAGTGTCAGAGTCAGGAAAGTACAGGTCTTTTCTATCTGGGTAAAATGCTCTTTCTAGCATGTAATATTGCCTATCAGAGGTAGCCAATACTTGATTGTTAGACAATGTTAAATTTATAGCATCTATCTGACCCTACACATTAGTTCACAATTTCACACACATCTTTCTCAGTACACTTTATGGGAGAAGTTACTTGCCAGCTTACAGTGGTTTCTGGCTTCTTTTCACACTGGCTTCTGAACACAATTACAGCCTGAAGACCGATGAATTTTCCAGTACTGATATTCCTTTCTAAAATGAGTTCTACAGATCCTTTTTATGCATGGCTGAATGAAGTGAAATGGAAATAAGATATCACCATTCTTCATTCTCTTGGTCAATTTCAGGTCTGCAAGTATTTTCTGAGAGCCTACTATGTGTTGCACTCTGGGATATACATAAAATTTTATCTATAATTTTGAGTGATGACAACTAAAGAAAATACATGATATACCATCAACTCTGGCTGGCCTCAAACAACCTACCCAGCCTTGGAGTTTTGCTATCTGTTTCCAAAAGGGGAGCTTGCTTAACATTTGCTCAGGTTCAGGTTTACTGATGTTAAATGCTTTGTAAACCCAATAAATATGGTTCAGAAGTTTTGATGTTGATCTTTTTATTCTTCTCTTATCTGGAAAGCTGCAGAGACCATGAGCACTATGGCATGTGGGGTTGAAAGTACATTGCCTATCAGTTCCTGCATGTTTGAAAATCCAGTCTGTGGCAAAAAAAATAAAAATAAAAAGTTTGCTCACATGTTGCCTTTAAAATATAGACACAGGAGTCTTATGCCATGAGAATCATCTTTTTGACCCATTTGTCTTGATAGTCTTGATAAAATAGATAGGACCACATGCTTATATGTTAACGAAAAAAAATGTACACTCTCAGAACAATGCCTTTAAGGATTGTGATGGATTGTTTTTTATTTTAGAAAGATAAGTAATAATAGGGTGGAGGATAAATTGGCTAAAATAGAAACAATGAGTTAAGTTAGACACTGTTGCAATAATCCAAACAAGACCTGAAAGACTACAGAGGCATTGAGATACTGAGTAGAAAAAAAAAAAAATCCAGTAGAATTGTTAGACACAGTAAGAGGTTAAATTTTGGGAAAATATTTCAAGACTTCTCATTGAAGTCTCTCATTGAGAGACTTAATGAAAAATGGTGTTCTTAACATAGATAACAAGCATGTGAATATCAGTTCAGAAAGAATACATGGTTTGCTTCCAGAAAGATTAGTTTGATGTCATTCTGAAACATCTCTATGGGAGCAATAGTGCTCCTGAAGGGACAGAGATAACAATTTGGGGATCAACAATATTTAGACTAAATGAAAGTCATGGGCACACAGAATGATAAGGAAAGATGATAGGCTAAGATTGGAAACCTGAAGAAACACAACACTTGCAGAGAGAAGGGAGAGCCACAGAAGAATTTATGGAAATATCCTGATTGGTTTGGGAAAGAAGGAGAATGATGGGAAAAGAGCTGAAAAGAGTTGTTTTTTTTGTTTTTGTTTGTTTTTTTTTTTTTTTTAATGTCAAAGGCTGCCAAATTCATTTAAGAAAAGAAAAATCCCCAAAAAGTAGGCTTTGAATTTTAAAACATTTTTTTCAGGCAACTTAAAGACTGCTTATTTGGAATACTGGAAACAATTCAGATTTCAGGACACTGGGGAATGGAGGAAGGAAGTAGAGATCGCTTGTAGGAAACTAATTTTTTAGGCTAATCCCAGAGGCAACAAATGAATGAATATTTATTGCTATAAAATAAAGATTATTTGAAGAGTAAAAGATAAAGTACAAAAATGAAAGCCACTTTCATCAAATATTCTGATTCTTTATATTTTCTAAAAATGTTATAAAATCAGTCGAGGCTAGTTTGTTAAATGAAACTCCTACTTTGCAGAGGAAAAAATCTACTCTTTACTAAGTATAGATATTTAGCTTGTCAGCTTTGAAGATTAAATTTGCAGAGTTACTCAGGACAAGTGGGCAAATATAAGCTAAAATCACTCCACATACTGTTTCCATAGTTTTTAGAAAAGTAGCAAATAGCAGAATACTGACACTACAAAATGAAGGTAGGTGGATATGGCTATCAAAACAATAATAGTTAAAATTGTTGAAATAAGGTAAAATTTAAATAGACAGTGTTATGGCAAGATCTCCAGGGTTTATGTGGTTAGCTTAGGAGGTGTTTCTAGTTCTCGGTTTAATTAGATCAATGTAAAATGTCACGATCAGTACATCAAATATTACTTGAGATAAAATGAATTTCTATGGGTCTCTAAGAACAACTTGAACTTGTGGTTTTAACATTCACTGTTATTTTAACAAGCAAAATAATATTTGTAGAGTATTTTATATATCTATACATAAAGCTATAAATTTTGTAGTTGTCCAACTACCCTTTACTTTGCTTCTTTCCAAGGTAATAAATTTCACTCTGGACATACGGTCTCAGGCTAGAAAACTCTCCACACTTTGTGGTCAGATGGGGCCACTTGACTTCATTTCCCCAATTAAAGTGAAAAATTTTAAAATTGATTTCTATTCCTTTGCATTCTTTTCCTTTGCCACAAGATAGAATAGTGATGGGCTTAAGACATATTTTTGTTATGTTTTGGTTTTGAGGTGCATTTTCCATAGTATAAAATGCATATTTTCAGTGGGTAATTTTGATAAATTATATATATATATCTATCAT
The DNA here is from genome assembly GCF_011100685.1 of Canis lupus familiaris. Lineage (NCBI taxonomy): Eukaryota > Metazoa > Chordata > Mammalia > Carnivora > Canidae > Canis > Canis lupus. Next base: position 9,420,646 of record NC_049252.1, on the reverse strand, counting down.
CCAAATCAACATATAGAATATTATTCCTAGTTTCCACATGTCACTTTTCTATTCATGTTTTTGCATGTATCGATACTTTACTTATTGTCATTGCTAAGTAGTAATCTTGTGTGTGACTATTCCATCATCTATTTATCCATAATATTTTCATCCATTCACCTATTAGTGGCAATGTGGGTTGTTTTCAGTTTGGAGCTGCTATGAAAAGAACTGTGATGGATACTCTTTTTAAAATTTTTGTGTGAACATATGTTTTCACTTTCCTCAAGTTAAAACCTAGAATGGAATTACTACTGGGTTATAGAGAAAGTATATGTTTATTATAGAATCTTCCAGAACAATTTCCAAAATGGCTGTACTATTTTATATTCCCACTAGTAATAAAATTGGACCAGATTTGACTTTCACCATGCAGAGGAAGATAGTGCCCTGAGGGGAAGCAATTATATGGGAGAAAATTTGGTCCTTGAACAAAGCAATGATTGCTACTATCTTTGACCACTTACCTCCTTTCTATTCCAATACAGTGAGATAAACAATGACCTACCATGGAGGAGAACAATGGGTTCAACCTCTCTGGTGCAGGCACCAAGGGTTGGGGGGGAGGATACATATTTTGCAGAGAATTTATAAATAATTTTGACTAAAATCCAATCTTTTTTTTTTTTTTTGGTCATTCTATTTTTAATTTCTTAAAAAAAAAAAAAAAAAGAAATCAGTGATAAAGTTTTCCTCCATACCAAGCAGACAACTCCACTCCTATCCCCTGCCCTTGGTATGCCACTAAAACAAATGACCATTATGCTCAAGCCAGGCTACATTTTTAAAAATATTTACTGTGTTTTTGGTCTTTTCTTGAAAATACCTAGATTTAAGATGTGCATCCTTCGATTATTACTTTCTTAAAACCACACAAATATTGTACCAACATTTAGTGTTACTAAGAAAAAAATAAAAGTTTAGAGTGTATTCTTAAACATTCAAATTATAAACTGCAACTTAAATAGTCTATCACCTACTTTTTATATTATAGATCCAGAGTAGGTTTTATAGAATTAACACCTTTCTAGGAATTTAAATATACCTTATCATTAAAAATAACAAGACCTGTATTGCACAGAAGTATTTCAGGCCACCATCCTGCCTGACATCCTTAAGCAGTGGAGTCCACCCCAGCAACACTAGCAGAGCACCATGTCAAGCTCATACAGTATGTAATCTCTCTAAGTCATCTCTCAACCTGACTGAATAAAGTGAAGTCAACACCACATCAAACATCATGCATGGCACTTCACTTCCTTGAACAAGTACTTGGATGCTTAGACTCCTTTAATACCTTTACTTCAACCATACAAATGAACAGGTCTTCACTTTTCTAAGTTACAACCCTCTTCTAAATGCAGTTCTTCTTAATGCAGAATCACATCCACAGACTACATTAGTGTACTCCCTCTGCACTCACCAGGCATGATGCAAACTAGCAAGGATATGAATGGAAGAAAATAGGTACAAGAAAGTTCTCATTTATTCCCTCTAGATTTGGGTTATCAGACTTTGTCATTTGGGGTACCTCTAATTACAGAGTAAAAATAAATTGCATGAAATACCTAACTGCCTCAAGAGATAGATTTGGATATATTTCTTGTCCATGTTATGCAAAGACTTTCAGGACCACACCTGTGATTGGAAAAGTTTCATTTATAATTCATTGTAGAAATGGAGAACGAACATTATGGGAGACTGTGGGACACCTCAGCAAGAGAGTATAAACAAGGAGTTAAAAAATTTGGGCTTGTTTTAGGTGATTTGAGGGAACTTCAAAGGATGCAGGGGCTTTATCCTACACTGGATGCTGCCGTGAAGCAAATACTTGGGTATTTTAAGAGATATCTAAGAGCAAAGACTAAGCAAGCTAAAGCAGTAATTAGTAAAGCAGAAATAGTCCACCCATATGCCAAGATGGGGAGATGGTTGGTCATTTTTATGGTTTATTTATTTATTTATGGTTTAAAGTTCATGCTTTTGCCTGTGTTCAGACATACATCCTAGAATTTTTTTTTTTTTTAATCAAGCCATCATAGTGTGGCTTGGTTAGATGCTAATATTCTGAAAAATTGTTATGTTCAACAGGGCTTCAAGGTTTATCTATGACTGCCTTCTGTGTTGTCCTTCTGTTTTGGTTTCTTGTATCGGCAATGATTTTTGTCCTATTTTGGTTTCCTACTGCTGCCATTACAAGTTATAACATACAGGCATAATAAAAAAAATTGTCTTCCATTCCATTAGATCAGAAGTCCAACATGAGTTAAAATTGGCTTTGTTTCTGGCATATTAGTTGGGGTGGAATGGGTGTTTAATTGTCCACCTCACTACATAGGACAAATACTTATCAGAATCTGCTCCACTGAGTTAAGAAATTAAAGTTCTGAATATAATAGTGTACATGTTTGGAGTCTGAGTTACATGCAACCAATAACCAGGTTATTGTTGGGCAAAATATAACTTTGTGAACTGTCAAAATGTCAGAATCTAGGCAGGTTTAACAAAGAATTACAGATACCCAAATTCAGTACAAGTATTAAGTCAATAATAGAATATTTAAAAACTAGATGACATAGATTGTAAAGAGCAGGACAGATAGTTAAAGCCAACAGACTCAATGATCAATAAGGAGAGACATGGCATTGATGAGCCTAGAGGAAAAGTTTCAGTACCAGGAAGGTCTTTATAATAGAGATTAGTCTCTCTCCTGGTCCAGTGCCTGGCACAAACAAACTACTTAAATATCCTAGGATATAATATAATTTATACTTTAAAGGAAAAACTTATTCTGGAATCCTGCTAACCTGGGATATGAGGGTGAAATTAAATAAGTGAGATCATCTGTGACCTCATACCAGAAAGAATATCTAGAGACAAATGCAAACAACACAAATGATCTAAAATAACATCAATTTCTCTCAAGCTCAGTAGGAAATAAGATAATCTTGTTCCAGAAGATTGTTTTAAATGGACTATTATTTTCTATTTTAGTTTGCATTTTTTGCTGAAAAGAAATGAAAAAAATACATCAAAGTGTCTTCTGGTTTCTGGTCTGGTGTGTAAAGAAATTAAAAGTTGCCACTGCATCTTAAGTAAAAAGCTGAGCAATTTTTTTTTTTTTTTTAATCAACAACTCTTTTAAATTCATTCAAAAAGTGAGGTCACAGGGCAAATCATTGCCAACATAATTGGAGACAGGAGTATATAGAGAATCACAGTTTATCTGAGCATAAGAAACCCACAGGCTTCTGTGGGAACCCATGCTGGGGTAGGAAGACCTGAATGGTCATGGTCAGATTGCTGGAGGCTCAGTGTAGATATGTCTGAGAGCTAAAAACTAGAGGGCATCTAGTCATTGGAGGACTCCCACACTTCTGTTGAGTATTACTCCTAGACTTCTACCAAGTTTCTATTTTTTTGTTTTAAACAGTGAACGTAAGTGAAAAACCCTTTCATGCTTCTGACAGGGGGAGGAAACAAGGAACCATTTGGAAATATGCCAGAGCACTTTGTTTTCTTAACAAAGTCTGTATTCAGGAGAAACGCTTTTACCAGAAACTAATTTGCTGGGGTTTATATGGATCTAACAGATCTGGAAGAAGGATAATAACCTTCTCCAGCCCATCTGACCTACCTAAGGTGGATATAGGTTTATCAACCACTAGTTGATCTTACCACATTACTAAAGACCTATTTATTGTAGCACTTTTTATACAGTATACCATGTCCACCTTTTAACAAAAAAAATAAGACGTACTAAAAAGCAAAAAACAAAAATACAATTTGAAGAGACAGAACAAGCATCAGAACCAGATCCAGATATCATAGGGATGTTGGACTTATCAGGCCAGGACTGTATGACTACTATCATTCATACATTAAGGGCTCTGACAGGAAATGTAGAGATGGAAATTCTGAGAAAGAATTAAAAGAAATGTTAGAAAACAAAACAAAAGCACTAAAAAAGTGACAAATGCCTTTGAGAACCTCATTAGATTAAATATGGCAAGGAAATAATCTGAGTTTAAGGATATGCCAATAAAAACTTCCAAAACTGAAAAGGGAAAGAAAAGACGACTGCAAAGCAAACCATGTAAGAAAAACAGTATATCCAAGAACTAGGAGGTAACTACAAACAGTGTAACATACACAAAGGGAGGAGAAAAAAAAAAAAAAAAAAAAGAAGGAACAGAAGTTCTTCAAATGTTTTTGAAGAAACAAAATAAAGGCTGAAAATTTCCCCCAAATTAATGTCCAACACCAAAGCACAAATGCAGGATACTCAGAACACCAAGCAAAATAAATGTTGACCCAACTACACCCAGGTGCATCATATTCAAACTGCAGAAAACCAAAGATAAAGTCATTAAAGAGGTATATTTATTGACCCCAATCTTCCCTTGGTTTTATTAAACTCCACCTACTTTCATCATAATCTATCACTCTCTTCCTCAAAAGAGGTAGAAGAGATTTTTACTTGAGTTGATTCAACACTTAGTGTATTTACCATTAGTTATCAGATAACCTATTTCACAGGAAGAGTTCAATAGTGAATTTTATTGAATGAGACCTGCTTTGGAATCAAACGCACCTGAATTTAACTTCTTGCTCAGCCTAAAAATTACCTAATTTTACTCAGGCTTAGTTTTGACCTCATTTAAAATTGAGAGTGGCACTTATTTGGTAGGGTTATCATGAATATTAGAGATTACATGTATAAAAACTAGTGTAACCTCTACTGAGCAAAATTAGCTGCTCAGTAAATGATAGTGCTAGAATTATGAGTGGTAGAAGGTTATAGTCATATAGAAATAAAAAGAAACTGAATAAAAAAAAATGTTTGCCTGGTGTGGTTTTTTTCTAGCCATCTAATCCTACCTTAGTTCCATAAAACTCTTTGGAATAAAATCCTGTCATTCCAGATGATCTAAAAACAGGGCAGAGACCAATGTCATGAACCCACTCCAGCTGGGGCTCTCTCCTATCCTTGGTTTCTGTCGGGTCTACTTTCTCTCCAGGTTACAAAAACAACAGAATAGTCTAACCTTTCAAAAAAATTAATTGCTAATCAAGTAAGCCAGGGAATAAACATTAAAAGAACGATGAGAGAAAATTCCAGAATTAAAAACAGTCATATCTCTGGTCAAAACTTGATTGCAAAACCTTGGCCCCCAAGACGAGAAATTCTTCCTACCATTGGAAGCAGTGGTCTCTCTCCTTGGCCTTCCAGGAAGTTTTCAAGGTCGGTAGCTTCAAGGCAATATGTCTCAATCCCAGATGCACTTTAGAGCCAACTGGGGAGTTTTAAATAGACTTCTGTCTGGGCCCTGCTCTAAGTAATTTGGGGTTTAATTGGTCCCTAGTGGGGCCTTGGAAGCCAGGTTGTTGTTAAAGCTCTCCAGGTGATATTAATGAAACTTCAGCGTGGAAAGCCACTGTTTGAAGGCAAACTTTCACATAGTTTTCAGGCCAAACCCTGTTTATCCCAAGACTCATCTTCTGTGCTTGGTGTCAGGATTCACTTCCCCTATATCTGCCACATTTTTCCTCTTGGGATTTACCCTGGCTTCCTGATGCTAGTTTCTTTACTAAGTTTCTTCCAAGTGATTTCTCTCTGTGGTTGTGAGTCAAGCAAATCAAGGCATCGGTCTACTGATTAATTATCCACTGATTCTTGGCATCTGGAGATGGCTCCTTGGTTTGTGCTTCTCTGCACAGGTGCAAAGTATGGATTTTTAAATGTTGAATGTTTCTTAAAGAAAGATCAGGTAGTTCTGAAATACTGGGTAAAGTGTGCTCCCCTCTAAAAGGAGAGACATTTCTAGTACCATGCATATACAGGCACTCAGGAAAGGCCTGGTAAACAAAGTTGGCTTTCTTTGCCTGTATTTCCTACTCTGCTGAATGTTTATGGCTGTGGAGTCCAGCTCACCAGTGCCATAAAAAATGACCTCTCCTCAACGTTGTTCATATGACCTGTCAATACCTTAGCATGAAAATATAACATCCAATTTTCTTATTCTGTAGTTAAAGATCAGATCTTTTAAAAACTAAGATGCATAAGGTCACTTACTTAGTTACCAAATTCCTTTATTCCTAAGAGCTGATCCTTTTTGGGTCTCACAGGGGCCCATTATTACGACTGTCACTTTCCTTACACATAAATAGCTAAAGAACTTTTACCCAAAATGAAAGCAGGTTGCCAATGAAATAAAAAGAGTAGCTTAAAAAAAATTCCTCATATTTAGTTGTAAATATATCATCTTAAGATCACTTTTGGATTAAGTCCTTACTTAGCACTTCATAAAAATAACACCCATTTGTACCTGAGATTTTTCTGCCCTAACACTTAACACTATCTCTCTCCTTATTCTGTTTGCAAGTTCATTGTAACACAAACACAAAATTCACATTTGAGAAACACTGTGAGAAAAGTCCTAAAAGTCACTATGGATAAAAATTTAGCTCTCTAGTATGTACTTGTTTTGGGATCTGCCTGTAAATAATATCTCCAGCCATTTGTCACAAGGTGGTGTATGGTTTTTCCTATGCAGAATCTATTATTTTAGGAATTGTCAATACAGAAATATGATTACTGCAAAACCATGCTGTGAAAACCAGAACTAAGCACCATAATAGAAAAGAAATTTCAATAGCATCATCCTCAATTTGTTTCATATATATATGCACATATAGATGTATTTCAAGCTCTTTTGGTCATATATTCTATATTTTTTTCTAATCAGCTCTAACCCTCGATTTCAGTGATATTTACATTATTTTAGCTGATAAATGTAACAATTTGAGGCTCCCCTTGTCTCACAGGAGACTCTAGGGACAGTCATCATTAACTTTAGTAAATTACTTGTTATAGTCATTTAAAGAGATTTGTAGATGGAAATTCTTACAAAGCTTTCTCCAAACATGAAATGAATTTTAAGAAGCATCTTTGCCTATCTATATGTGTGCATATGGAATTACGTGATTTATAACCAAAAGGTGACTTCTTTGCTTCTGAAATTTCTTTCAGCAAATGACAACACTCTAGGTCTAAGTGTCTTTTAATTTTGCTCCCTGCAAATATAAAATGCTCTTTCTTTTCTCTGAATGACAAAGGTGGCCATAACTAGTAACTGGTGTCTATGCAATTCTAATGATCCTCCCTTAGCTCCTACTCCCTCAATGCCACTACCTCCACCAAACACACACACAATACAGATGAGAGTAGTATAGAGGCAGTCATTGTTGACATAAATTAGCCACCTAGGAATAGCTATCACAGCTGGGTGGCCCAATGGACATGGAGACTCCCTTCTCTCTACCACTGCCTTGTAGATTTTCCCATACCTTTCCCCTGGCCCACTTCTGTGCCTAGGTTATTCTCCCAACTCCTCGCTCTGCATGATCTCCCAAACCTGGGCCCTGTCCCAACCCCATTTGCCATCAGGCTTTCACCCGAGTCGGGCCATAGGTGATTCTTTTTTTTTTTTTTTTTTTTTAATTTTTATTTACTTATGATAGTCACACAGAGAGAGAGAGGCAGAGACACAGGCAGAGGGAGAAGCAGGCTCCATGCACCAGGAGCCCGACATGGGATTCGATCCCGGGTCTCCAGGATCGCGCCCTGGGCCAAAGGCAGGCGCCAAACCGCTGCGCCACCCAGGGATCCCGCCATAGGTGATTCTTATAAGACTCTGGTCTAGTTTCAATTGGGTCTGATTCCAGTCTTTAACATCTAGCATCAGTCTTAGTTCTACCAGAAACCTGTCTGGGGAGGCTGGAGATGGAACTCTAAATTATTAGAAGTTGTGAAAACACAGATCCAACATATTAAAACAAAATGTATTGCTAGACAACTAAATTAGAAGTTGATTTTTGTCCCTCTTATAATGATTATCTATTATGGGAATTTGAGCAGGGTATTATACTTCAAGAACATTGTGACTTAAATAAGCTTCTGCAAACTTGCATTTTTTTTCATGTAGTTGATTCTCAAGAAGTCCCAGGTTTGAAGATCTATGTAATGCAGAGAATTCTATTTTATTTTCCATAGAAAGGAGAATTTAACCATTTCTCCCACAGTATTAACAAATACTTAGAGAATATGGAGGTTTCTTTCTGTGTGAGTGAAACATTAGCACATTTCTTTATTTGGCTAGTGATGAAGGCTTTATTTCATTCTGCAGTATCAGCCTGCTCATGGGCTGTAGGACAGAAGTGATGATACAGAAACAGTGAAAGATGACAATGCCCCAGGTTTGAAAATACTTTGATGGGATCTCTACAGCAGTTTGATGAGAAATGCAAGACCATGGACTTTTCTAGGTGCTAAGTTGATAGAATTGAAATTAATTGTAATAGCAAAGACAGTGGAAGCAGCCACCACTACACATTATACTTCCATAATCACACCTATTGTGCGTTAGGCACAGGGATGAATGAGTCTTATATACACTGTCCTATTTCACCCTTATGAGAGTCCCTTGTAAGAAGTTAGTTTTCTCATCCCTATTTTTCATTCAACAATGTGGAGACACAAAGATATTAGTTAATTTACTCCAAAGAGATTACTCGTCACTTATAAACGGCAGAACTGAAATTTGGGCCTATTTCCAAAGTTCATCTGGTTTTAAGCAAGCACTGCCACCTTTCAGGGTCCAGGAAGGTAAATGAAATACATACTTTTCAAAAACTTATTTATTTCTATTTTGAGTATTTATTGCTTTTTTTTCTACTCTTTTTTTTTTAATATTTTATTTATTTATTCCTGAGAGACACAGAGAGAGAGGCAGAGACACAGGTAGAAGGAGAAGCAGGCTCCCTGTGGGGAACCTGATGTGGAACTTGATCCTAGGACCCTGGGATCATGACCTGAAGCAAAGGCAGACGCTCAACCACTGAACCACCCAGGCGACCCTTTATCCTACTCTTATTTTCAAAGTTACTTTTGAAAAGCTAAAAAAAAAAAAAAAAAAAAAGAGGTAAACAAGTTTCTTTCTCCTTAAAGTCAGTGGAGTGGTACTAGTCCTAATAGTGGTTTCTGCTGTGAACATGCTATGTGACTTTTGCAAAATGTATCTTTGGTTGGGGGGGGGGGGGCAGATTCCTTATATGTACTGATGAGGTTGGCCTGGAGATCTTGGCAATCTGATGTTCCATGAAGAGAGTCATCTGTCTGAGAACCCTGAGAAGTCAGGAAAACTGGAACTAAAGGGTGAAAACTCTGGGGAGAAAGTGGAAAACCATAAACGTGATCCCTTCCTGACTTCAGTTTTCCCCCACAGTTGGTATTCATTTGATTCAACCCCTCAGATCCCAAAAGACAGAGTGTTACACAAACAGCATCAGTGACCACTGGCTTACACGTCAGGAAGAGGAGTGGGGGAAACTACATAAATAAATAATGTAACAGTGGAATTGGCAATCTCCTGGCCTTTGGAGGTCCCTGGAGTTTGCCAATTTGGACCACATGGGACTCCAGGGGTTGTAAAACAGCAAACCACAACATGCTGTCCACTTGAAGCCTTTCACCGCAGTGTGGCTGGCCAGAAGCTGACTATCCAAAACTCCTACACAGAACAGCACAGCCAGGACCGTCTCTGGAAATCCCAACTGCATTCTTTACCCCAAGGTGGGCTCACGAGTCCTCTGGGTCTACTGTTTCCAAAGGCCAGTCTGAGGATTTGTGTCCATCAATGTCGAGTTTTTCATAAGTCTGCTGCGAGATGCAAAAAAAGGTACAAAAAAGAAAGAAGAGTGTGTTTTCCATAAAGTTGAATGTATTCATCTAAAGGACTGTCCTTTATTCTTTTTACTTTTTAACATTAAAATGTCCTTTCTCTTGTGAAATTATAGTGATAATAAATGGGAGGTTGTATATGGTGTATATTTTATGTTCTTTGCTTGGCAAGCCGGTATCAGGTTTCAAACTTACATCGGATTTTCACCTACCTGTGAAATAGAATACAGTGGGAACTTGTGTTTTTCAGGCATGCAGGAGGGACGAGACCTCTGGGATTCCCTGTTACACTAACAAGGCTGCAGTGCTGAAACCCCTGAACGATCTGTACGGTTTGGAGGTTTGAGCCATTTACCCCAGGTTCCTGTCTTTGGATCCTACTTTATTTCTACTGTTCCAGGGTGATTTGATAGGCTTAAGGCAAAGCTTAATTTGTCAAGGACTAAAAATAAAAATAAAAATAAAAAATAGCAAAGACTGGGATGCCTGGGTGGCTCAGAGGTTGAGCATCTGCCTTTGGCTCAGGGCGTGATCCTGGAGTCCTGGGATCAAGTCCCGCATTGGGCTTCCTGCATGGAGCCTTCTTCTCCCTCTGCCTATGTCTCTGTCTCTCTCATGAATAAATAAATAAAATCTTAAAAAGCAAAGACTTATATACAGATACTCAGATTTAACTTTTAAGCCTCTATAAAACAGAATGCTGTTCTTTTCTTTCTTTTGACCAACGCTCTCGACAGCCACCATAACCTGATTTTACTGGATACTAATAATGATATGAGTAGGAGCAAGAGGGAGGTGATAACCAAGCTACCAGTTGCTGACCACATACTATGTGCAAAACAGTTTTTCATGTATTTTCCGCTAACCTCACAACCACTGCTGTTTGAAGGAGCAGAGCAATGTAGCTCAAAATCATGTGTAAAATGGTAGAAAAAACAAGAACTTGGGCATCCCATAAATCTGACTACAAATCCTAGCTCAATGATGGCCTTGGACAACAAAGTGTAGTTTTGGGGTTTTTTTGTTTGTTTGTTTGTTTTGTTTTCTCACCTATAAAATGAAGCCAACAGTGATCATCCATGGAGTTGTTATGAAAAATGCTTAGTATAACAGGTGTGAAGTAGCCCATTTATTGCCTCCTGTACAGGAAGAACTCAATATTTCACTAGATAACTTTATCAAGTTATGATTTTTGTAGGAAGCAGAGCCGAGAGCTCCAGTTTCTGGATCACAGTCTATGATCCTTGCAATATAGCAAGAATAACCGGTTCACTGAGCAGGCTGAGCTCCGTGGGGCATAAACCTGACATCGTTGTGGTTTTCTCCCTTCACTACCTTTAAATATTCTGTGAAAGCTCCCTCTCTCCTCCCTTAATGGTATCTCAGGGAGGTTCCGCAGCATTAGACTCACAGATATAAAAATGTCCAGTGAATTTAGTCTGGCGACTTAAAAGTCCCAATATGTCCCTTTCAGATTGTGACCTTGTAGGTCCTCAATTGCCATATCAATATTTGTAAGACTCGCTTTTACAGCCAAATTGGGAAATCCCCTCCATGCTCCAACCAGCCTGCTTTGCGATTGTGGAGGCATTCGGACAGTGTTCTGGCAATGAAAGAGGATCTAGAAGATGAGTTTGGACTATGGCTCTACTGTATTGCTGCTGATCTGGCACAGTTCCAGGCCCAATGGATTTTTCTTCTCTAATGCTAAAGAATAGGACGGTGTTAGTTATCTTCCGCTGTGCAATTAATTACCACGAACATGGAGCTTAAAACAGAACATGCTGTTATTTCACAATTTCCTTGGGTCAAGAATCGTGGCCTGACTCAGCTGGATTCTCTCATAGGGTCTGACAAGACTGCATTCAATGTGTCAGCTGGGTCTGCCATCTCATCCAAAGTCTCACAGGGAGAGGATAAGCTTTGGTTGGCTTTAAGACTGAGGCCTTTAATTTTTTGCTACCCATCAGCCAGAAGCTCCCCTCATCTCCTAGAGGCTACCCTAGGAGGTAGGTTCCTTGCCACATGGGCCTCCAAACATAAGCAGCCTATAATAAGGCAGCTTGCTTCTTCAAAGCCAGCATGGGAGTAAGAGAATCCAGCAGCATGGGTGCTAGAATCTTACATAACATATCATGTAATTACACACATGCAATCACATACATCCTGTCAACGTTGCCACATTCTATTATTTATAAGCAAGACACAGGATAGAGGTAAATCACACACAAGGAGAGACAACTATGAGAGGAAATGAGTTTCCTGCGGTGGAATCCATGGGAGAGTCCCCAAGAGTTAGTAGCTCATGTGAGCCTATTAGTTGATATACAAGGATCCATTAATCCGTAGTGAATATTTTGAGCTGAAGAGAAACTCAGAGCTCCACAGTGATCCACCAAATTATGCAGAACAATTTTGGGGGGATTGAAAATCACAGAACACCAGAGGAACTAGTGACTTTCCATAAGTAAATCAACATTCATATTAAACCTTGCCTCTGAACCCATTGTATTGTATTTCTCCTTACAGGCAAGAACTATCTATCTTAAGAAAATTTTGAATTTTCTAAGTCCCTCCATTAGAAATGGTCATGGTTTGCTCAAATTAACATGGTAGTTTTGCAAAATTGAGTAACAGAAGGAGATTGTAATGTTTTGGATCAGTACTGGATACCCATGAATATTTGATAGTTTAATTTTATTACTCAAAGTCAGTGTACAATAAAGAGTAAAGATAGGGATGAGGATAGATTAAGAACACCATAAGGAGTATGAAGTTCTCAATCATATAAAAGTCATGATCACAAACCAAAGAGCATATGCCAATTAACATATATATGAAAGTTAGTGTAGAAGTGTTCACCCTTATTTGTAAAAAAATGTATTTTCTATGCTAGGGTATTTTTCTCCTTTGGCTACTAATGTGGTAACTACTCACCTATTCCATCTTAAAAATCTTTCTACCTATCCCCACCATCCAATCGTACATAGATCCAGTTTTCTTTCTTTTTTTATTGCTAAGACAACACACTTCCTCTGAGATTATTTGAGTAATTAGAGCTTTTCTGGATGTAGGGAAGAATGCATATTTCTGCCTTTTGGAATTTTTTGAAAGATCTTTTAGATAAATGCATTTTTCTAACAAATACATTTGTTTAAATGAAAACTTAAATACAACTGAATTTTTGTTCATTTACAGCCCTCTTTTCCATAAATAAAACCACATATCAGAAAAATAAAATTATTATAGCAGAATCATGCACTGCTTCTTGGTTCTATATATATATAGAATTTTATATATATATATATATATAGAATAGAATAGAATAGAATAGAATAGAATATATTGAATAGAATAGAATATATAGAATAGAATTTTATATATATATATATATAAAATTTTAATTCACTTTTCCACTTCTTATTATATATAGTCCTGGCTGCAGATCTTTAAGTGAGATGGTTTAAAATAAGGAATAAGCTCTTAATACTAAATTTAAACTGTCTTCCTCACTTAGCAGTTTATACAAAATAATGCAGTTAAAATACTACACAAATGTTATTAGTTTAACTATTATGACTTTTTTCCAGAATGAGAGAATTCTTTGAAATATCTGAGACCTTAAGAAAATAATACTAACAAAACATAAGAATGCAATATGTAAGGATCAAAAACTCAAAGTGCCCTTGCATTTTCAAAATTTAATTTTTGGTTAAAGCAAAAAGTTTGATGTGATGTGTTTTTAATTTGTGTTGCTTCAAATTCTACTTTTAGCAACTCAGCTCTGACTTCTATGTTAAGTTCAAATATTATATTTTATTGTTCAATGATAAAAGGACCTATGAAACAGCCACTTGAAAGAAGACAGAAGCTACATGGGCATCTGGTTTAATTTACAACTCTTGTTCATTACCCTTATACGAAAATTTCAGAACACATATGGCAAAGGCTTCTGAAAAGCAACCTTTAACCTGAACCTGAATTTAATATTCTGAAGTTATGAACTAAAGTTACTTAAAGCTAATAACCTTCTCTACAGTTATCTTTTTAATGTAGTAGAATTCTATGTTAACTTTTCGTAGAGCTATCTTTTTAGTGAAATAGTACACTTTAGAGACTAATTAGAAAAATACAACCATCCAGGGACCTAAAAAACATAAGTTTTAGCTGATGTGGCTTCCTTCCAAATTCATTATTTCTCCCTGAATCATATGCCATCAGCATAAAAATGAAAATACGAAGTAAATCACAAGTCACTGTGTTCTGGTAACAAACAGTGTAGGAGAAGAATTAGTAAAGAAAAAATTCTTCTAAGAATTAGAATTAGGAAGAAAAAGGAATGATACTCTAAATTCCTTGCTCCTTCCAGGATGAGTAAGGGCAAAATGCCAGTGGTGGGGGTGGCCAGGAATGCTCCCAGCCAGGTGCTCGGTACAATATGTTCTTTAGCATATTGTCCACCCCCAAACTATAGGACTTCCTATGGGCCTACAAAATCCAGTTAAATCTCTAATCCAGCTATTTAGTTATATAGAAATCAGTTAGTTGGATGGGTAGATGGATGATAGAAAAGATGGACATTTACACATGTATACATATATTTGCATATACACACAAATGCCTATGTGTTTTGTCAGTTTGTCAATTGTTGAACAGTAACCTGTGAAAGAGTATTATATTAAAATTAATCAAATAATTAACAGAAAAAACTTCCCTGTTATACTTTAGCATTATATTGTAAATCCAACCTGTGTAAAAAGGTCTTAATATATATTTATCTTTATATATACATCTTACATATATTTCTGTATAGATGTCCTTGTGTAGTAAGATAGGTGTATTTTTAGAATAAGTCAAATCAAATAAATATTGCATACTGAGGAAGAAAATACTATCCTAGTCAATCATTTGTATTAATATTTGGAGTGAAGTAGTAAATACAATCACAGGAGATTTAAAATATTATTAGAAAGCTGTTCATGGCAGCCCGGGGGACTCGGCGGTTTAACGCTGCCTTCAGCCCAGGGTATAAGCCTGGAGACCCCGGATCTAGTCCATCAGGCTCCCTGCAGGGTGCCTGCTTCTCTGTCTACCTGTGTCTCTGCCTCTGTGTGTGTGTGTGTGTGTGTCATGAATAAATAAATAAAATCTTAAAAAAAAAAAGAATGCTGTTCATAATCAAAATGCTGAATCATAAACATCTATGGTACTGCTACCCCATGACTATTTTCCTAAGCAACCATAGCTCCTCAAAACGCATCAAACATGATTACAACAGGAGTCTTAAAGATCTTACCTGATCCCACCAGTCTGGCCACACTTTATTCATTTAGGAATGGGAACTGGACACAGGTTGACTCAAATCTATCCCTAGATTTTAGGACTTTAAATTCATAGAGTCAACATCAGGTGGTCTTTCTTCTGCCATTTGAAATGTAAGTCAGTTTGCAGTGACAGAGAATGAAGTCATTGCATGAAGAGAAAAAACAAGAAAATAGATTGTTCTGAGTCCATATTTCTTAAGTCTCAATAGCAACTCTGTAGGGTCTCAGGTTTAGTTGTTTAACCCTTTCGGAGAGCCCATGAGGAAATTACATTCTTCCCTTCCCAGAGGGCACTCAAAAGCATCTGTTATTTGCAATCAAGAGTCACGAGAGGCAATGATATTTTCTACTTGGAAACAATGTTCTTGCTATTTTGCCAGTGTAATTCTTTTATATCCTCTAAACTTCAGCGGCAACCACCATTCATCCAGAAAGTCCTTTGTGTGGGATCCTTGAGTGGCTCAGCGGGTGAGCATCTACCTTCAACTCCGGGTGCGATCTTGGAGTCCCGGGATTGAGTCCCACATGGAGCCTGCTTTTCTTTTTCCTGTGTCTCTGCCTCTCTCCTCTCTCTCTGTGTCTCATGAATAAATAAATAAAATCTTTAAAAAAAAAAAAAAAAAAAAAAGAAAGTCTTTTCCAAACTGCTAGGTGTGGATTAATTTGATTTTCTATGTGCCAGATCCCCTCCCGTTCCTTGAATTCCTATTACCACTTAGTATTTAATTGCTTCTTTGTTTTGTCTTGTTTTGTTTTATCTAATTTGAGTACATTCAGGTAGGAACCACATTTATTGCACCCATTCTTTTTCTCAATGCATAACACACCACCAGAGATATAAAAGACAATAAATAATCATTGAACACCAGAAACAATAAAGGAAAGAATAAGAAAAAAAATGTTTGATTTCATATTTGTTTCCCTCCAATTCATGGTTTTTAAAAATCTATCAGTTAAAATTTTAACTCAAAGCATAGGCTGTCAAACAACTGATACATATTATATTACCATTATAATAAAGCCAACTTTCCAGGTTGAAATAAGTGAGATGTTAACTTTATATGTGGCTGTTTTAAATACTATCTTTTTTATAGATAGTACAATTGAAAAATGCTAGTAATTGAACTCCATAGTACAATCTTAGTTTTCATTTATTAAACCAATGGTCTCCAAACAACATTACTTGTATGAGTGAGAATACAAATTTCCTTTGTTATTTGTATTTGTCTGAAAACCAAAACTTATGCCTCCTAAGTGTTGGAGAATTAACTCAAAAAAAGTTCTATGCTTTGTTTTCCAAGAAAAACAACACTTTTTTTTTTTCTTTTTATAAATTGAATAAAGCTCACTCAGTTCACATGAGACTAACAGTTGTTCTCAACACCCAGGAGGAGCTGCCCCTTCATTGAACAGTTTGTCTTGATCTGAAGCCAAGGAAAATACTTGTACTTAACAATTTGTGCCTCAAATATTTCATATTTTTAAAGTGTCTTGGGGGGGTCTTTCAATAGTGTTTGGTAGACTCTTTGAGCAGTGTTTATGGTGATTCTTTATAAACAAAGGCTTGTAAAGGATGCTGCTCAGTGGTATAATCTAATAAAATGTCATGTGTTTCATCATATTTTTAAAATGTCACCTGAATTTCTACATTCCTGTATGTATATAACCATTTGATTTTACTCTTCTTGGGTTCACTATTACTTTCTCACAAGGCATAGTTAGACATCTATGTTTAGGCAAAAAATAATAGCCTGTTATGATTTTTCAAATGCAATATTCTGCATTAAACAAGCTAAGGTGTGAGTTTCATGTAGACTACCTAGATTTATTCACACTTACCTAAACAGTAAGCTCCTCACTTTAGTTACCCTGGCACAAGTTCTTATATATACATTACTTGTCTCCTGACAATTTCCATAGGGATACTATAAAAATGTTAATTCAGTCTACAAATCACATTAATATGTTTAGAAAAATTGAATTGTGTATGTCAATGTAATGTAGGCCTGTGTGGCCTATTTGCACAGGATTGATTTAAGATATAATGCTAAAAGTATAGCAGGAAGGTATTTTTCTGTTTATTTATTTATTTTGCCTTTTTTTTTTTTTTTTTTTTTTAATATACTGCTTCCAGGGCACTATTCAGCAACTGACAAATTAAGGCTATTGTGTCTGAGTAAATAGTTTTCCTTAGATTTTGAACTAAAACCATTCCTTGGTAAAACTTCATGTTCCCATCAGCAGGAGAAGAGGGGGAGCCCAGGGTGCCTTGTGCCACAGATGAACCATGCTCATATCCCTCCTTACCTCACTCACAGCCTCTCCATCATCCCCTGCCATAGACCATCAGAACTCCTCTCACTGAGCCCTTATCTGTGTCTATGACAGTCACCACATAGAGACCAAGATTTCCAGGTCAACCCTAATCCATTGGATACTAATCCACAAAAGATTGTTCATCTCCGTTTTTTGACTCTTCGTCCTCCCCAGGTACTAAAACCCTTTCAGTGTACCTCTGGAACTCAAGATCAAATCTCAGCAAAATTTCCTCTAAACTCAAATTCTTCTCCAAGCCACTTATTTTCCTTAATGTTCCAGGGAAAATATTTATCCCCACCGAGGACACAGATGGTCTTGCAGCCCTCTCAAGTGGTGACTGATTTTCTCCAGTGTCTTTATCATTGGGCACCCAACTTTATACTTTGAAAATTGTATATCCTTGGCTCATTGTTACTCTTCTCATAATTCATAATGAATTCAAATTCATGGGATGATCCTTTACTGTTTTGAACTTCCATTTACTTGACCTTTTCCCTCTTATCTTCTCTTTTTTTGTCATAGCCACTCAAAGGCAAGCAAACATGTGATCATTTCTTTGAAACTGTCACTACTGATAACTGTAATTGCATCATAGTATCAACCACAGCTAATGTACTAACAAACTCAGTCGTTTCAACTCACCATTCCATATGCCAAACACCAGCTCTCAACATTCCTTTTTTCCTACAAGGACCTTCAATCTTTGACTACCACAAAATTTTCACTATCTTCACCTCTATCTTGTCATTGTTTCCTAACTTTTCATTCTTTGGCCAATCATCATAATTACTTCTTCGATTATACCCTCAATTTCCTTTTTCCTGTTCTGCTTTTTAGTATTTGTGGCTAAATGATAGCCCTGGTTAAATCCAAATCTCCATGTACTACATACCTAAACCCATGCTGATGAACACAGTGGAGAAAAGTAACCCAAAGCAAAACAAAACAAAATCAAAGCATGCATAAATCATTCAGGATAATGTTGGTTTAAATACATAGCCACTGATCTCCAGTATTTCCAGGAAATCATAGAAGTTCTTAGTTCAATCCCTCACTTTCTCTGCTAGCTAACTATTTCAGAACTTTCTTTCTCAAGCTTCCACAATCCTCATCTTGCTATTTCACCTGTGTGTTAGTCTGAGTTCTCCACAGCAACAGAACCAATAGCATACCTGTGTGCATATTTATTATAAGGAATTAGAGATCACACAATTACGGAAGCTGAGAAGTCCCACAGTCTGCAGTCAAAAAGCTGGAGATTCAGAAGGCTGATGGTATTACAGTTCTAGTCCTCATCTGAGTCTGAGTTTGGAGGCAAGAGAAGACTATTGCCTCAGCCAGAAGACAGGCAGAGAAAGAGAATTCTTTCCTACTAAGTGTTTTATTCTATTCAGGCCCTCAGTGGATTAGATGCCCCCCCCCCCCCCCACACACACACACATTGGGGAAGGCAATCTGCTTTACTTAAACTACTGATTCAAATGTTAATCTCATCTAGAAATATACTCAATGACAGATGCAGAAATAATACTTAACCAACTTCTAAGAACCTCATGATCCAATCAAGTTGACACATAAAATTAACAATCATGCTTTGTTTCTTCCTTCAGGAAAAAACAGAAGCAAAGACAAGAACCCCTATAAACTTCTACCACAACATCCACTCACCAACCAGACTCTGTCCCAGAAAACTCTCTTTATTTTTGTCATATTTGAATGCTATGTGTGCTATAAACCAAGGCAAAACCTGCCTGACTTTCCTTCTACCTCACTTCCTATTCCTTAAATGAGATGTAGGTTAAACTCAAAGTGTGATTCATCCTCAGGAAAATTGCTTTTTACCTGTGAACCTGTGAAACCAACATGTTTATATGATTTCAAATAACAATGGCAGGACAGGCATAGAACAGACATTCCTGTTCCAAAAGGAAAAACTAAGAAATAAGTAACAGATCCCAGCAAGTCCAATAAAGCAAATTCCATTAGAAACTAGAGCTTAAAAATAGTCCTCTTGGGCTTGATGCCCTGCCCTCCAGGCCCATGTGAGCAGTGGTCCTGCTCCTGCAACTTTGCTGGGTAGGGATTGGACCCTTAAGGTCCCTAAACCCCTCAGGTATTAGGCAGTCTACACCTAGGACACCTCTGTGCCTGGGATCTGCCCCTGTGGTAGATCTCTACCGGGGCCTTGAACCTCTCTGGCCTCCTGAGCACATGGCTCTACCAGGAGGTCCCATCCTTTGAAATCTAGGTGGGGACATCTATGGTCCCATGGTTTGTCTAGGTGCAGCCCACACCTCAGCTGGGGAAGTGGAGAAGTGCAGGCCAGAGTGTGGGGAGTGGAGTCTTAGTGGTGAAGCAGGTGGGCAGGGCATGCCAAGGTCCCTAAGGAAATAGTAGCCTCTCCTTTACCTTCTTCTAATATCTTTAACAAGAACTCCTGGCTTCTATTGAGGTGGATGACTAATCTCCGTATCAAATGGTATTTTGGTCACATCCTTAGTATTCTCAACCAAAAGCCCTTTCTCACTTTTTATATGATACTTAGGCTGAGAATTTTCCAAATCTTTTAAGTTCTGCTTCCTTCGTAATTCACAATTCATCTTTAAGTCATTTTTCTCTTCTTGCATTTTACTCTAGTGAGGATAGGACCCAAGCTGCACCTTCACTCCTAAGCTCAGAAATAGCTTCAGATAAATATCCAATGTCATTGTTTGCAAGTTCTGCTTTCCAGAGAACAGTAGGACAGGAACAAAATTCAGCCAAGGTCTTTGCTACTTTCTAATAAGGATGGTCTTTCCTCCACTGTCCCTTAACACATTCTTCATTTCTTCTGAGACCTCAGCAGAACGCCCTTTACCGTCCATAGTTCTACCACATTCTGTTCAGGATTACTTATTCTCTAGGAAGATTAAGGCTTTCTCTACAGCCCACCTCTTTTCTCTCTGAGCCTTAACCAGAATTGTCCATGGCAACATAGGCTTTTTCTAGTGTGCAACTTAAAACTTTTTCAGCCCAGTTTCAAACTGGCTCCCACATTTTTAGGTTTTTGTTAGAACAGGACCCTACTTGGAGTACCAATTTCTGTTTTGATCTGGATACATAGTATATCCAGAAGCCTACTTGCCTTCCCACTTGAACGTTTCAGTCATCTTAAACTTAATATGCCTAGTGCTAAATTTTGATATCTCATTCCAGCATGTTCCTCCTACAATTCTTCCTTTACTGGCAATTTTATTCTTTCAAGTGCTTGGGCCACCAGCCTTAGATTCATCCTTGGCTCTCCTCTTTCATTCTCTGTATATCCAGAAGATAACTATTTTTTTAAAGATTTTATTTATTTATTCATGAGAGAGAGAGAGAGAGGCAGAGACACAGGCAAAGGGAGAAGCAGGCCCCATGCAGGGAGCCCGACATGGGACTCAATCCTGGGTCTCCAGGATCATGCCCTCGGCCAAAGGTAGCATTAAACCGCTAAGCCACCAGGGCTGCCCCCAAAGATAACTATTTATCTCCTCTTTCCACTTCCTCCAGTTTTCCGAAACTCATCATCTCTTGCCTGAATTTTAGCAAAAGCCTCCTAAAATTGTCTCATTTTTTCTCTTGCTCTTTTCAAAATATTGTTAATGAAACCTGCTCAAAATCCTCAGTTGACTTCCCAATCACTCAGGGTAAAGATAAATTGCTAATCATGACCTACTAGGCTTTTTCTGATCCCTGTCTGCCATCTACTCTGCCCCTGCTTTTCTTATTCACCTCACTCCAACCATGCCTGCCTTCTCCTCTTGAACTTGCCAGGCTCTATTTTACTTCTAGATCTTCACATTTGCAGTTTCCTCATTAAGACATCCTCCAAATATCTACATGGCTAGCTCTCTCATTTACATTTGTCTATACTCAAAAATTACCTTCTAAATATGCCCTCCTCTACTCATCCCATTTAAAATGTCAACCCTC
Organism: Canis lupus familiaris; assembly: GCF_011100685.1. Taxonomy (NCBI): domain Eukaryota; kingdom Metazoa; phylum Chordata; class Mammalia; order Carnivora; family Canidae; genus Canis; species Canis lupus. Next base: position 9,399,268 of record NC_049252.1, on the reverse strand, counting down.
TCCCTACCTTTCCACAGTCCAATTCTCTACTTACCTACTCTCCTAAGCACTATCTAACAAACTCTGTGTATTTACTTATGTAAATTCTGTTTCTTGTCTGTCTTCCCCACTGGAAATAAAAGCTCCAGAGGTGTAGGGATTTGTTGTGTTTTGTTACCTATTTTATCCCCAATATCTAGAAACACAGTGGAGGTAATTGGTAGCTATTTGATGAATGACCTATTAGATGAGAGAATGAATAGCAAATGTTAAGATAGTACCTGACTTTTGTTTGAGGAAGCCACTGAAAAGGAAAGTAAGAGACTCATTTTACTCCAATATGGAAGTCTATGACTCAAATAGCTTAGGAAGCTTCCACAGTCTTAAAAATCTACAGGCCAGTGTTGTTTAAATGTTTATGAGTAAAAGAGTCATTGCTTATTAAAAATACAGATTGGCATGCCCTGTCCCCAAAGAGTCTAGTTCAGTAGGTCTTTGAAAGACCCACCAGAATTTGCATTTTTAACAAGTCCCTCATTGATTTTAATACAGTTCTTTAAGAAACTCCTGTAGGTTCATAAGTGATTCAAACTGAGTGACTTATGTGAATGCAAAGTGGAGAAAAAAGTCTTTATTATCATTAACATACTGAGTTAAAGAAAACTAATCTGGTCTACATTTCTGGTATGCATTCTTCTTAGAGGAGAGTTTAAAGTAGAAGAGCAATTTGCAAAACATACAACAAAAACTCAGTTTGTATTCATCCTCAGGGGATAGGAAGAGTTGGCCTTTAAAAGTAAGATCTTTGCCAAAGCTTTCATAGAAAAGCAATTGTTTCTTTAAAACTTTTGTTTATGAGCACTATGAAAAACTTCAACTCACTGGCTACAGAAAAGATTACTTGGTTTCTGGTGCCTACAAGGAGCTAATTCTAGTCAGATGTGCAGCTTTACATTTATAGAGAATAATTCCTTTATCTTGGATCAATAAACTGAGCTCATTATAATCATCATAATTGTGACACTTAGTTCTTCTCATTGCTACCTGACTTCCCATGGACTTCTGCTCATAGCAAAGATATTTTGTTGTATGTTTTTGTTCTGAAGTAATTATCTAACTCTGGTAGATGGCATTGTTATAGATGTTGTCTCATCAGCATTCAGAACTGTTCTCTAGCTTGAAAAGAAACAGAGTAAAGAAAAGATTTCTTAATTACACTCCATTCTCACTCATTAATTGACCTTTCTTTCAAATAACCATAAATCAACTAATGTGGTATACATTGCAGATAAATTAACAAAAGTCCACATAACATAGTGTGTCTATCAAGAAAAAATATATCCATTTGTAATCAGTTCTGTTTACCACTAGTATCTGAGGGTTAAATCTTATGAATAATACAAACAGAAAACAGATTTATTATTTTTCTTATTATTTATAAATGTGTTAATTCAAAATAAATAATCTTTTCCTCCAAAATTCCAAAGTCAATATCCAGTTCTTCAGTAGTTCCCTTAGTGTAGATCATTTCAAATACAAGAATGAAATTGAAGGTAGACTAGGAAGGTTCTCTGTGTTTTTGTGGTTTAAGTAGCTCTGACATTCTGAAGTTAGCAGAAATGAAAGGTGAGACATAAACTAGTTAAATATTTACATTTTATATCAAGAGAGACTTCTGGAGTTCAACACAGAAGGAATCTGTTTTGAGACTGAGTATCTTAAGGTACCAGAATCTACCTACCAAGATTTAAATCATAGGCTATTAGTTGGCATATAATTAATTTTGATGAAAAAAATAAATACTTCTCCTGTTTCTTGAATTTAATAAAACTCCCACAGGATAGGGAAAAGAGAGAAGAAAATCAGTGGGCAGAATAAACTTGATGCCAATGAGATTCTCCATGCAAGTGCCTCTACCCTCTTCTCCCTCCTAGTTCAGGACATATGGGAGGCCTGAGGTAGAGAGGTCAGTGGACTACTTCCTGTTGCCAGAATAAACCAAAAAATTCTTGGTAACAAAATGTTTTCCAAATGTTCAACTTTGGGGGACTGACTGGATAAATCATGCCACCTCCAGAAATGGATCCTTTTGTGAAACAAAATGAGGAAGATCTCTATGCTGTTAACAGAGTAACTTCTGAGACATTCTCTAAGTAAAAAATAAAGACAAACCAACAACAAAACCCCAAAAAACTAGTAACTTGCAGATCATGTTTATAGTATAGTACCTTCTGTGTAAGAAGTGATATAAGTATATGTGTGTGTTTGCTCATTTTTAAAAAGAAATAATGGCTAAATAAATAAATACATAAATACATAAATAAATAAAAAGAGATGGTGGCAGAGTAAACAAAAAAGAGAGAGAGAGAAAACCAGCAGAAAACTTCTCATTTGAATAAATCAACAACTCAACACTTTTTTGTGCCTATTACAGACATTTAAATATGGAGTTAATATGTTGTCATTACATAAGTGATAACCTTATGTTTTTAGGCATATATACCAAAATACCTAGTGATGACAATAGCATGTCATGATGGTTTTAAACATTTTAGGTCAAAAGTATTAGAATAAAATATGACAAAATGTGAATCATTGTTAACCTAGGTTTAAAGAGGTTTAACCTCTAAAGGGAGAGGAGGCAAGATGGTGAAAGAGTAGGAATTCTTGATTCATCTGGTCCCCCAAACTTACCTAGATAACTTTCAAAACATCTTGAACACTATGAATCCAACCTGGGATGTAAACAGCTGGAATGCTTCTGACAAGGTAGGAAGGCAGAGAAGCTAAAGGTGGGGCAGGGGAGCCACAGAAAGCTGTGGCAGGAAAGTGGCACAAGGGACAATTGGGAACTTTAGAAATCTGAGCCTGAAAGAATCTTCTCTGATTCTTGTGCTCAGTGGGGAAACAAGGCAGAATCGCAAGAGGGGCAGTGAAGTCTCAATATTCCCAGAGACAGAATAAGAATAGGGTTGCCTGGGCCGATGCTCACTGCAAACCTCGGTTTGATTGCAGTAAAGGGCTGGAATGCCGCAACCCTTCCGGGGCAGCTGGGGGAAGCCAGCTAGGTACACAGGCTGGCACCAGAGCTCTCTTTGTCCTAGAGCCTGGCAATGGATGGAGGCAGACTGTCCTCCATTCGTTCAAGAGAGGTGGACCTGAGGAGCACAGGTCCAGCGACACAGGGCCCTCAATAGGAGGGTTCCTCAACAGATAGTTATCTCCATTCCCCCTCTCACCAGGACAGGTGGAACTGGGAAGGGCCCAGAATAGCGAGAACTCTCCTCCCACTCGGTGCTCTTCAATTTGTGCAGATCAGTGCCCCCCACCTACCCCCAGGAGGATTTGGCCAGTATGCCTAGAGACTGAGATTCAGTATCCACGGGGAGATTTTCATTCTGGGGCTGGAGATCTGGCCATCACCATTTTTATTTTTTTCTTTTTGTTTTTCACCTGGGAAAGGCCTGGCCTCTAGGAAACAAAGGCCTCACAGGAAAACAGCTTCACAATGAGCCCGGCAACCTGGCAAGGGACAGGTCATCTCCACCAAGGCTCAGACACTTGAGAATCAGTACAGCTGGCCCCTCCCCCAGAAGACCAGCTGGAAGAATATGGGAAGAGCAAGTTCACAGACCAAGCAGCAATGGAAAGCTCCAGACCTGAGGGAAAATAGTATATAGAACTTGAAGTTTTTTCCTTACGATTCATTTCTCTTTCAACCATTCTGCATCTGACAAAATGACTAGAAGGAAGAATTCACCACAAAAGAAGGAACTGGAAGTAACAGTCTCTGCCACAGACCTACTTGATATGGATTTAATTAAGTAGCATGTCAGAGATATGATTCAGAGGTAATTTAAAATTACTGGTGACTCTAGAAAAGGACTCTAGAGATTCCCTTACTGCAGAATTGAGAACTAACCAGGTTGCAATTAAAAATACTATAACTAAGATGTAGTCTAAACTGGATGCTCTAACTGCTAGGTTTAATAAGGTGGAAGAGAGAGTGAGTGACATAGAAGACAAGTTGATGGAAAGGAAGGAAGCTGAGGAAAAAAGAGAAAAACTATTAGGAACCCATGAGTAAAAGCTTTGGGAAATAAACGATAGCTTCAGAAGTAATAATATTTGTCTTGTTGGGATTCCAGAAGAGGTAGAAAGAGAGAGAGGACCACAAAGTATATTTGAACATATCATAGATGAGAATAATCTGGGGAAGGAAACAAGCATTCAGACCCAAGAGATAGAGAGGACCACCTCCTTCCCCTGCAAAATCCACAAAAACTAATCAACACGTTGACATATAGTGAAGCTTGCAAATTTCAAAGATAAAGAGAAAATTCTAAAAGCAGCTCGAGAAAAGACATTCTTAACTTATGTAGGGAGAAATATCGGGTTAACAGCAGACCTCTCCACAGAGACCTGGTAGATCAGAAAGGGTTTACATAATATATTCAGGGTACTAAACAGGAAAATCATGCAGCCAAGAATACTTTACCCAGCAAGGCTGTCATTCATTATAGAAGGAGAGATAAAGCGCTTCCAGGATAGACAGAAACTGACCACCAAACTGGCTCTGCAAGAAATATTAAGGGGGACCCTGTAAGAGGAGGAGGGAGCCCAAAGAAACAATCTGCAGAAACAGGGATGGTATATGTAATACTATGACACTAAATTCATATCTTTCAATAGTTACGCTGAACATGAATGGGCTAAATGATCCCATCAAAAGATGCAGGGTTTGGACTGGATAAAAAAACAATACCCATCTATATACTGTCTATAAGAGACTCATTTTAGATCTAAAGAAACCTCTAAACTGAAAATGAGGCGATAGAGAATCATTTATCATTCAAATGGTCCTCAAAAGAAAGCTGGGGTAGCAATCCTCATACCAGATCAATTAGATTTTATACCAAAGACTATAATAAGAGATAAATGGGGCACTATATCATACTTAAAGGCTCTACCCAACAAGAAGACCTAACACTCATGAATATTTAAGCCCCTAATGTGGGAGCTGCCAAGTATATCAATTAATTAATAACCAAAGAAAAGAGATACATGATAATAATACATTAATAGTAGGAGATGTCAACATGGCACTCTCAACAAATGACAGACCTAAGCAGAACATCACCAAAGAAACGAGAGCTTTAAATGATACACTGGACCAGATGGATTTCACAGATATCTACAGAACTTTACATCCAAACTCAACTGAATACACATTCTTCCCAAGTGCTCATGGAACTTTCTCCAGAATAGACCACATACTGGGTCACAAATCAGGTCTCAACTGATACCAAAAGATTGGGATTATCCCCTCCATATTTTCAGACCACAATGCTTTGAAACTAGAACTCAATCACAAGAAAATTTTGGAAGAAACTTAAACACTTGGTGGTTAAAAAACATCCTACTAAAAGATGAATGGGTCAACCAGGAAATTAGAGAATTAAAAAGATTCATGGAAACTAATGTAATGAAGACAAAACCGTTCAAAATCTTTGGGATACATCAAAAGCAGTCTTAAGAGGGAAATACATCATAATATAAGCATCCCTCAAAAAATTGGAAAAAACTCAAATACACAAGCTAACCTTGCACTGAAGGAACTGGAGAAAGAACACCAAATGAAACCTACACCAGGTAGAAGCAGGGAAATAATGAAGATTTGAACAGAACTGAATGAAATAGAGACCAGAAGAACTGTAGAACAGATCAACAAAACCAAGAGTTGGTTCTTTGAAAGAATTAATAAGATAGATAAACTCCTAGCCAGCCTTATCAAAAAAAAAAAAAAAAAAAGAGAGAAAAGACTCAAATTAATAAAATCACAAATGAAAGAGGAGAGTTCACAACCAATACCAAGGAAATACAAACGTATTTGTATTTAAAAACGTATTATAAGCAGCTATACGCCAATAAATTAGGCAATCTAGACGAAATGGATGCATTTCTGGAAAACCACAAATTACCAAAACTGGAACAGGAAGAAATAGAAAACCTGAACAGCCAATAACCAGGGAGGAAATTGAAGCAGTCATCAAAAACCGCCCAAGACACAAAAGTCCAGGGCCAGATGGCTTCCCAGGGGAATTCTATCAAACTTTTAAAGAAGAAACAATACCTATTCTACTAAAGCTGTTCCAAAGGATAGAAAGGGAGAGAATACTTCAAAACTTGTTTTATGAGGCATCACCTTGATTCCAAAACCAGACAAAGACCCCACTGAAAAGAATTATAAGCTAATATCCCTGATGAACACAGATGCAAAAATTCTCACCAAGATACTAGCCAGTAGGATCCAACAGTACAATAAGAAAATTATTCACCATGACCAAGTGGGATTTATCCCTGGGATGCAAGGTTGGTTCATCACTCATAAAACAATCAACGTAATAGATCACATCAATAAAAGAAAACACAAAAGCCATATGATCCTCTCAATAGATGCAGAGAAAGCATTTGACAAAATACAGCATCCATTCCTGATCAAAACTCTTCAGAGTGTAGGGATAGAAGGAACATTCCTCAGCATCTTAAAAGCCATCTACGAAAAACCCACAGCAAATATCATTCTCAATGGGGAAACACTGGGAGCCTTTCCCCTAAGATCAGAAACACGACAGGGATGTCCACTCTCACCACTGCTATTCAACATAGTACTAGAAGTCCTAGCCTCAGCAATCAGACAACAAAAAGAAATAAAAGGCATTCAAATTGGCAAAGAAGTCAAACTCTCCCTTTTTGCAGATGACATGATAGTGTACATAGAAAACCCAAAAGACTCAACCCCACCATTTCTAGAACTCATTCAGCAATTCAGCAATGTGGCAGGACACAAAATCAATGCCCAGGAATCAGTGGCATTTCTATACACTAACAATGAGACTGAAAAAAGAGAAATTAAGGAGTCAATCCCATTTACAATTGCACCCAAAAGCATAAGATACCTAGGAATAAACCTATCCAAAGAGGTAAAGGATCTATACCCTAAAAACTACAGAACACTTCTGAAAGAAATTGAGGAAGATATAAAGAGATGGAAAAACATTCCAAGCTCATGGATTGGAAGAATTAATATTCTGAAAATGTCTATGCTACCCAAGGCAATTTATATGTTCAATGCAATCCCTATCTTAATACCATGGACTTTCTTCACAAAATTGGAACAAACAACCTTTTGTATGGAACCAGGAAAGACCCCAAATAGCCAGAGAAATGTTGAAAAAGAAAACTGAAGCTGGTGGCATCACAACGCATGACTTCTTCAAACTCTATTACAAAGCTGTGATCATGAAGACAGTGTGGTACTGGCACAAAAATAGACACATAGATCAATGGAACTGAATAGAAAACCCAGAAATGGCCCCTCAACTCTCTATCAGCCCCTCAACTCCTCTTCGACAAAGCAGGAGAGAATATCCACTGGAAAAAGGTCAGTCTCTTCAATAAATGGTGCTGGGAAAATTGGACAGCCATGTGCAGAAGAATGAAACTAGACCATTTTCTTACACCATACACAAAGATAAACTCAAAATGGTTGAAAGAATCATCAAAATCCTAGAGGAGAACACAGGCAGCAACCTTTTGAACTTAACCACAGCAACTTCTTACAAGACACATCTGTGAAGGTAAGGGAAACAAAAGCAAAAATGAATTATTGGGACTTCATCAAGAAAACACTTCTGCCCAGCAAAAGAAACAGTCAACAAAACTAAAAGACAACCTACGGAATGGGAGAAGATATTCGCAAATGACATTATCAGATAAAGGACTAGCATTCAAGATCTATAAAGAATTTTTCAAACTCAACATCCAAGGAACAAACAATCCAGTCACAAAATGGACAGAATACATGAACAGATGTTTCTTCAGTGAAGACTTACACGTGGCCAAGAAACATATGAAAAAATGCTCCACATCACTTGCCATCAGGGAAATGCAAATCAAAACCACAATGAGATACCACCTCACACCAGTGAGAATGGCAAAAATTAACAAATGTTGGAGAGGATATGGAGAAAGAGGAACACTGTTGCACTGTTGGTGGGAATGTGAACTGGTACAGCCACTCTGGAGAATGGTGTGCAAGTTCCTCAAGAAGTTAAAAGTAGAGCTACCCTATGACCTAGCAATTGCCCTACTGGGTATTTACCACAAATATATGATGTAGTGAAATGCCAGGACTCCTTCACCCCAATGTTCATCGCAGAAATGTCCATTAGAGCCAAACTATGTAAGGAGACATGATTTACTTCGATAGATGAATAGATAAAGAAGATGTGGAATATATATATATTCCATCATATGATTGAATGAGCTATCAGAAAGGACAAATACCTACCATTTGCTTCGACGTGGATGGAACTGGAGGGTATTATGCTGAGTGAAATAAGTCAATTGAAGAAGGACAATCATCATATGGTTTCACTTATATGCAGAATATAAGAAATAGTAAAAGAGACTATAAGGGAAAGTAGGGAAACTGAGTGGGAAAAAATTAGAAAGGAAGACAAACCATGAGAGACCTCTAACTCTGGGAAACAAACAAAGGGTTGTGGAAGAGGAGGAGGGTGGAGGGATGGGGTGACTGGGTGGTCACTAGGGAGGGTACTTGATGGGATGAGCACTGGGTATTACACTCTATATTGGCAAATTGAATTTAAATTTTAAAAAGGGGGGAAAAAGAGGTGTAAAAATACCCTATTCTCTTCCTTTATAAGAAACTATATTAAAAGTGTAGATGTAGAGAAGTTTTCCCTTCTGCCCTTTTAAGTTCTTTTGGATGGTCTAATAATCAAAATGACATAAGACAGATTAAGAGGAGAAAAACAAGTTTTGTTCTACAGACACCCCATAGAAATATGAGACCCAAAGGGCAGCCAGGTAATTGAGGCTTATTAACATCCTGAACTAAGGAAAGGGTTAAGGATCTGGGGATACAGAGGAGGGCTAGTCACAGGAGGGCAGACAGATTTGGAAAACAAAGATTGCTCCACTATGCAGATACATTTCTTGTTTTCAATGTATATTTAGGCAGTTGAAGCAGAGGTAAAAGAACTTTTCCTGAATTTGCTGGGTTTTGATTGCCTTTAACTCATAATAATTCTTATGCCAAAGACATATTTTGGGTGGTAAAATCTTCTCTCCTTCAATAGCATGAAAAAAAAAATACAAAATAACACTCTTTTGCTTGAGTATATATATATATATGTGTGTGTGTGTGTATATATGTGTGTGTGTGTGTGTGTATTTCTTAGTTATATAAAGTTTTACCCTCTCTGTAGAGTATTAGAAAACCAATTTTTACCAGAAAAAAAAATATTATTCTTTGATTCTTCACACATTTTCATTTTCTCCCATCTTTAGCTCACTGGATAAATAGTTTATTTAGGTCATGCATCAAATCTCCTGAACTCTAATATCAGTGAACACAAGAAAATATTGTACCAATTTTATTTGAAATATACAACTTATTTATCATAGAGCAATATGAAATAAACAGTCAAATCTTTATAATGAAAATATACACATAAAAGTAGAGATAGTACAGATTGTTGAATTAGAAAGAAAGCTCATGGGCAGCTGGGGTGGCTCAGTGGTTTAGTGCTGCCTTCAGCCCAGGGCATGGTCCTGGAGACCCAGGATCAAGTCCCACATCAGGCTCCCTGCCTGGGGCCTGCTTCTCCCTCTGCCTGTGTCTCTGCCTCTCTTTCTCTCTGTGTGTGTCTCTCAGGAATAAATAAATAAAATCTTTAAAAAAAAAAAGAAAGTTCATTTAAATAGTTGTATTTTTATTAAGGATTCACACATTCATTATTCATTCAAATCCCTAATTAGCCAGTATTGCTTAGTACAGTTTCCAGATATTAAAAAAATTGTGTAAAAAAATTTTGTGATTGTTTTCCAGAGTTAAAAAATTCAAGTGAGGGATCCCTGGGTGGCGCAGCGGTTTGGCGCCTGCCTTTGGCCCAGGGTGCGATCCTGGAGACCCGGGATCGAGTCCCACGTCGGGCTCCCGGTGCATGGAGCCTGCTTCTCCCTCTGCCTGTGTCTCTGCCTCATTCTCTCTTTCTCTCTGTGACTATCACAAATAAATAAAAATTTAAAAAAAAAATTAAAAAAAAAAAAGAAATTCAAGTGAAAAAAAATGACCAGGTCAAATTAATTACATGAATTCTTGAGTATACCTGCACACATTTACAATTATAATGTAAGCAATGTCCATGAGCATTAAACAAAAATAGTTGACATTATCTGTGAGTGGGCAGCAAAATATGTGACCCTCAAATTTGCTACTTTGGCATGTGAATTATTTTGAGTTGAAGGCAATCAACTCTAAAAACAGTTTACCTCTCCCTTAACTACCACAAAAAATTTAGATAAGGGAGTTTGACTCACAAAGAGAGTTATTACCAGAGATAACTTTTTATCTGAAAGATCTACCTGTATGGGGGAGCAAACATCTAATTACAAAACATCTGCTCTTCTTATTCTCTTGTGAATTACCCTCTTTCCCTTTGAAGTCCTAGGCTCTATCTCATTCCTTAGCTCGAATGATATGTATGTCTTAACTAACCAACTTTTTCTTGGATCTCATATTTTAATGGAATTCCTATACACATATAATTAGGTTTTTCTCCTGCCAATCTGCCTTATGTCAATTTAATTAACAGTCCAACCAAAACAATCTAGAAGGGTAAAGGAAATTTTTTCTTCCCTACACCTCAGTATAATTTAAAGTAAAAGCCATATGTTTTCCTTTCATCCATACTTCACTCAATCACGTATACTTTTAGTAAGGGAATAATAGAAACTCATCAGAGGTAAGAGTTCCAGAATAATTCAGAATTGTACCTGTCAAATACTTCTAGATTGGAGCTGTCTTCCAAGACCTAAAGAATAAGGTGATTTGTTCAGCAGCACACTATTTATGGCTTAAACAAGATGAATGACAGTATTTTAGGCTGAGACTGAGGAGTCATTAAAGTCTCATGTATGCCTCTTGAAGAGGGAAAAAGTTGCTTGTAGTGAATTCACAACCTTAAGTATTTTATATGTGAATCCAAAGAACAACCTAAAAATCAACTTTTAAAAAAGTAAAAGGATTTTTTTCATAAAATTTCCCATAAATATCTTAAAAGACTGTGAAACTAATTTTTCCTTCACAGAGAAAGGAAACACCTGTCTCTATGGATAAAATAGTTTCTAATTCTTGTACTGTTTCTCTGAATATATGTCCAAAACACAAGTGAATTATATCCCAAATTTTCAATGGGAAAATGAATTTCTCTGAGGCTAAATAAGTAGTTTTTTAAATGTCAAATATGCCAATTTTAACACATGCTTTTAAAACATTTTAAGTGATTTTAAAATCAAATAGATATTACATTTCCACTCACTGATTCATATCCATGCAAAAATATCTTGCTCATAAGTACTAACAGTTTTATCCATCTGATCTTTCTAGCTCTATAAATAATTAAGAGTACAATTGGGAGGTAAAATAAAATGAACAATCTTTATTCCAAATGTGGGTTATTGAACATTTCAAAGTATTATGTCCATCACATGCAGCTATAATTGATTATAATGGTGCTATTCACAGTTAACACTTTGCCACCACTTCCATGCTTCAAGAGGTTTATATCTCAGCTATAAACATTTGCTCTGTATTGAACTAGACGTTGAAGATGTCAGCTTTTAAGAAATCACTTTTGAAATTGAAAAAAGAACAATTATCCTAGACTTTTTTTCTTATAATATTACAAAGTAACCAATGGTTTGAATAAAACTTTTTTTAATTGTATGAGGAAATTTTAAAGCAGGGTTTGGCTGTGACAGTACTGCATCAGAAAAAAAAAAAGTGATATAAATGCAGAAATTACTTTTTCTGTGTGTTTTATCAGGTTTAGTTCTCCATACAACCTCAGCATAGATATGAGAACATATAATTTAAAGTCACAGTATAGGGATCCCTGGGTGGGGCAGCGGTTTAGCGCCTGCCTTTGGCCCAGGGCGCTGATCCTGGAGACCCAGGATCAAATCCCACATCGGGCTCCTGGTGCATGGAGCCTGCTTCTCCCTCTGCCTGTGTCTCTGCCTCTCTCTGTGTGACTATCATAAATAAATAAATAAAAATAAAAAAATAAAAATAAAAATAAAAAAAATAAAGTCACAGTATACCTAAAGCCATTTGATTCTTTCAGGTACCTTATAGCTGATTTGCTGAAAAAGCTTTTTTTTTTTTTTTTGAAAAAGCTTTTGTTATTAATTGCATATTGGTTTTCCATGTATACATGTTCAATAAACATTTAAGGTATAGTATAGTTTTGACATCGGTGATAAGAGTTGAATAAAACATTATTTTTATTTGTTCAGGAGATGGATAAATAAGCCAATATTTATAAAATAAACCTTAATGTCTGGTGTGTTTGAGTACCTCAGGAAATGTTTGTTATGCACACACACACACTGTATGTGCTCTGTGGAAGTAGTTGTTAAAGTCTGATTCAAATATCAAATAATGTTATTTTAAAGTTTTATGAAAGTTTTTGTAAAGTTTAGATGGTTCAAAATTATCTATATTTAGAGATAATCTCAGCAGTTTTTGATGCAGTTCCTAAGGTTAATCTATAAATTAAAGACGGTAAAATCAAATGTTCACAGGAACCATTTACATAACAGAAATATGTGATCAAAGACAAGGAAAAGTCTGAAGCTGAGAGTGCTAGTGGAGAGATTTCTGAATAAACCTGATAACACTTGTCCTACTCAGCTTCATTTTTAATCTGAAAAATTTCCAAATTTCATTTATGCCAAACCAAACAGGTCCATGTGGCTGGTTTGCCTCAACTGCCCATAACAAGACTGGAATATCTATTAAGTACAATATAGTATGTTTTTAGATGTTTTACATGAAATTTACCTGCAAGTTTAGTCTTCATCCTTTTTTTTTCAGTAGTTGTTATCTTCAATTTATTTATTGAGAACTACATCCTTTTGCCAGTTTAAGCTGAACATTTATTTTTAATGTAAGTAATTGGTGAGGGAGTTAAAAAGGCAGTGTTAAAAAGTGAGATTTAACAGACATGCAGACATGGCCTCATTAATAATAGTCATTTATTGAAGTGTTCATGGTTGATGGTTCAGAAAATCAATTTAGTTACTTAAATCCACCAGATTCCAGGACCTAAATAAAACTAACCATACTCAAAAGAAACTAAGAGACAGCAATAAGAATAGCTACTATTTATTGGTCACCAAATATGGAGCCATGCACTATAATAATTACTTTAAAAATACTTCCATTTATTTTTGTATGTGTGGTAAAAATGCATATAACAAAATTAGTCATTTAACCACTTTTAAAGTATAGTTCAGTAATAAATATATTCAGATTGTGCACCCAATTTCCAAACCTCAATTCATTTGGCAGAACTGGAAGTCTGATTTCACTCACTAAAAAACAACTCCCCATTTTCCTCTTCCCCCAGCCCCTGGCAACCATTATCCTACTTTTTGTTACTGTAAGTTTGGCTAGGGTAGATACCTCATGTCAATCTTTAAAATAGCCAGGTATTTTACTGGCAAGTGCGTTTATTTGGGAATAGCGGAGGAATTCCAATTCAAAACAAGCAAACCATGAGGAACCAAAGTCAAGTCCAAAGAGACAAAGGAAAGGTTAGCTTTAATTAGGTTTTAGGATGAAATTTACGTTTGTGTTGAACAAAAGTTTACTGAAGAACAATAGTTTAAGGTTTTGGCAGTTTCTCGTTCACTACAAGCTGTAGTTAGTGAATTGCTGCTGGGGTGGGGAAGGATCTTCCTTTTTATAAAAGCAAGAGATTAAAATTCCCTATGTGAAAAATATCTTCCCTTGTCAAAACAATTCTTATCTTTCTTCTTTCTACTAGTTATGTAAGCTGTAATGAGTGACTGTGTGTGAGAACTCCTCTTCTAGGGCTTCCAACCCTCATTTCAAAGAAGGTTACTTTATTCATTTTGACACTCATAAGTGAAAGTATGAGTACTGAGTTATTTCACTTAGCATAATGTCCTCAATAGTCTTCCATATTGTTACATTTGGGAGGATTTTGTTGGTTTTTTTTCAGGCTGAATAATATTTCAATGTTGGGGTGTGTGTGTGTGTGTGTGCGTGCGTGCGTGTGAGTTTACCACATTTTGTTTAACCATTCATCTATTGATGGACACACATTGCTTATTTTTTATGGCTATTGTGAATGATGCTGCTGTTGAAGGGCAATGGAATAGACCATCCCTAAATGTGTCTTTTTGGCATACAAATTTTGAGGGGGAGCTGACTTTTTTTTGAGACACAGCAGATATATAAGAAGCTCTGAAAATAGAATCTAACCTTTAGTAAGGGAAATTTATATTCATAAAGAACATCTCCAGTTGGGTTTTTTGTTTTGTTTTGTTTTGTTGTTTTTTTTTAAGATTTTATTTATTTTTTTAAAGATTTATTTATTTATTCATGAGAGACACAGAGAGAGAAAGAGGCAAAGACATAGGCAGAGGGAGAAGCAAGCTTTTCACAGGTGCCTGATGTGGGACTCGATCCCGGATCCCAGGATCACGACCTGAGCTGAAGGCAGTCACCCAACCTCTGAGCCACCCTGGGGTCCCAAGATTTTATTTATTTATTCATGAGACACACACTGAGAGGCAGAGACATAAGCAGAGTGAGAAAGAAGCAGGCTCCCTGTGGGGAGCCTGATGTGGTGCTTAATCCCAGGACCCCAAGATCATGACCTGAGCCAAAGGCAGATGCTCAACCACTGAGACACCCAGGCACCCCAAGGAAATCTACGTTTGTGTGTCTCCCTCTCTGTACCAGGAAGAGAAAGATGACAAAAACAAACAAAACAAACAAACAAGAGCAAACAAAACAAACCCTTAATGGAGAAGACTACACTTAAATCTACATAACAAATCTTACTCTTGTTTAGCAGCTTTCCTGGTCATCTCTCTGTAACTGGCTTCCCCACAAACTTCTTTTTTTTGTCTTTAGCTGAAGAGGGTATTTAAACCTGAATCCTAAATGAGAATTGTTCCTATTTCCTTGGGGGTCTCCCTTGTATGTATGAAGTATACATGTTAACAAAGTTGTGTGTTTTTGTGAATCTGTCTATGCTACAGCTGAGAATGAAGAAAGATAGAAGGTATCTCTTTTCCTCCCTTACCTATGAACATGAGTCTACAAATATATCTTTGAGATCCTGCTGTCAATTATTTTGGGTATATATGGAGGAATAGAATTGATGGATCATTCAGTAACTCTATTTCAAATATTTTGAGAGGTTATCATTCTGTTTTCCACAGCAGCTACACCATTTTACATTTCCATCAACTTAACTTTAAAATAATAATGCTAGCCTGTTATTCTTATGTTACAGTTGAGAGACTGAGGCACAGACAAAATAAGAAACAGCTTTCATATTTAGTAAAGAACAGTTCCGGATATAAATATGAAATGGGCTACTTATTAAGAATGGAGACACCAGGGTATACCTGGGTGGCTCAGTTGGTTGAAGGCCTGACTCTTGAGTTCAGCTGAGGTCATGATCCCATGATCAAGCTCCTCATCAGACTCCATGCCACACTGCATGGAATCTGCTTTGGATTCTCTCTCTGCTCTGTCTCCCCTCCCCCTCACTCACTTGCAGTTGTGCATATACTCACTCTTTCACTCTTTAAAGAAAAAACAAAAAAAGGATCTACCTGAGTGCAAATCCCAGATCAGCTTCTGAGGGCTAAGAACCCTTGGACAAAATACAGAGGATCCTCAAGTCTCAGTTCACTTAGTTATAAGTAAGAATGATTACCTCATATGATAGTTATGAGTGGATTATATGAGACTGGTTATGAAATATATTTATATATAGTTTAGGAAAAATATGTTTTTCCTTTACCCTTTTTAAGTTATTTTTTTCTTAAGATTTTGTTTATTTATTCATGAGAGACACAGTGAGAGAGAGGCAGAGGCATAGGCAGAGACAGAAGCAGGCTCCATGCAGGGAGCCAGACATAGTACTCGATCCCAGGTCTCCAGAATCACACCCTGGGCCCAAGGTGGCGCTAAACTGCTGAGCCACCGGGGCTGCCCGCCCCCCCCCCCCTTTTTAAGTTATTGACTGGGATCCTTGTTACAAAAGACAGATCACAAAAGAAAAGCATAAAAATGTATTTAATATAAGTTTTACATGACACAGGAAACTTCATAAAGAAAAAGACCCAAAGAGAAGTGATTAAACCTGAGTGTTTTGTGCTAGGTCTGGAGAAGAGTAGAGAGTTGTAGAAAAATATAACAGGTAGTGTAGTGAACTGGGGGAACTTATCAATGCCTGTTTCTTCAAATTCTGCTGTGTCCCTTAGTTTTAGGAGACAAGGAAGCTCCTTTACCTTCAGGTATAGGCAGGCACTTTCACATGAAGATCTGAAGGCCTGTTTCAGGGGACAGTCAGAAAATCCTTCCTGCGCCTGCCATTTCTCAATTCCTTCAGCTTAAAATGTTCAAATTGCCAACATGCTATCTTTTGAGGTTGCATGTCTTAAACCTTACCATATGTGTATTACATAGTAAGCATTCAAAATTAAGTCCTGAGCATACACATTAGGCTCCTTGATCAGCTTAAATACAGCTGTTTATCTCTATAGATTCTCTCTGTAGTTGACTAATTTAAAGTATTTTGTGCTGACTCTAGTTACATTCCAAAATTAACATCATTCTCTAGTTGTTCTGTATCCATCATTGGTTTCTTTTATGCTGATTTGGGCTCCAATTGCTCCATGATAGTGATGAAGGAATTCTCATTGTTTGGGGATTTTTTTTTTTTTTTTTGCAGTGTTACAAATTGTCCTGCATGTAGGGGTGCCCAGATGACTCAGTTGGTTAAGCATCAAACTCTTGGTTTCCAGCTCAGGCTATGATCTCAGGGTTGTGAGATTGAGCCCTGTGTAGGGCTCCTTGGTCAGAATGGAGTCTGTTTGAGAATCTTTCTCCTCCCTCTCCCTCCCTCTCTCTCTCCCTCTGCTCCTTCCCTTGCTCATACTCTCTCTTTCATAAAAAAAAATACGAATCTTTTTCAAAAAAATTTCCTGCTTGTATTTACTGGTGGAATTTCTCCCTCCTTGTTATATTCCCCAAAATAGCAATCTGATTTTTAAGGCAATAGGTGCTGTTTCAATAGGCTTTACATGAACGGTCACTCAGGATTTTATGCTATACTTTGGACTTTGGAATAGTGCCAATGACCTTGAGGTTCACAAGTTGGATGGTTAAAGCAATGAAGCAGGAGAAACAAAGTGTTTATCCACCTTCCATCTCAGGTATAATATCTTTCTTGCCTGACCTGAATCAGAAACAGAACTGGAAATTACTAAGGCAATGTGAAGAAGGAGAAGCACTTGGGAGTTTTATAAGCTTCTTTGCAACCTCCACCTGCCTCGCCCCACCAAGCTTGTAGCTATGCTTTAGAAGATGCTATGCTTTAGAAGAGAATGCTTTAGAAGAGATGCTTTAGAAGAGAAGCTATGCTTCTCTTACACCTTAAGAGAAGAAATATAAGGAAAACACAGGTGGAGGTTCTCAACAAATGGAATCATATGCTAATCTGCAGACCTTATTTTCAGCCATTCACATATTTTGAGCCCAGTCAATTTTAAAACTTGTCTAGTGACGCAAGTCACTTGCCATAAATAAATGAAAATGTTACCACACTGATTTTTTAAGTTTTCTCATAAATGTTTTTAGGGCAATATAGATTTATCACTATATTTGTAGACTATGAGAACAAAGCATAAATTATGTGAATAGTAAACTACCCCAGAGAAGGGTGAGATATGACAGTGTCTCAAGTTAAGTGGCTATTGCTAATCTAATTTTTTAAAAAAAGCTACTCAGATCTAATTCAACTAAGAAACTGCCAAACAGGAGTGAAAGTCAGGATGGAATGCAACCTCTCCTGTTACTCTGCCACTCAGAGCAGATCAGGAAAGTGCAAGGATAAATAGAGATATGCAAGGGATTCGTAGTAGGATATAGAGTCCCTCAAGAGAGAAGGCAGGAAACTATAATACTGAACAATAAAAATTCTAAGTTATTTCTTAAAGGAAAACACACACAAAATAAGCAACTAATATTTTGCAAAATGTATCTTGGATCCTGTTTAAATTAATGATGGGTTTCAGGATATGTTATCCCAAAATTATGGTACCTTGGCACACTGAATATCTTAAACTGAAGGATTTTGAAAGAATAGAGGAAGCAGCAAGGTCTCTCTAACCCTTCCCTCTGCCTCATTCTTCCCTGAAACAGGTCATAAAACTCCCAGGTGAAAGATATTTTCTCTGTACCAAGAGGAAGACATCCTAATGACCAGAGATGGAGAATTGGGGGCTGAGAAATCTATACAAACAAACCTTGTTAAATGAACCCCTCTCTTTCTACTTTCTTCTTCACCATTTACTCTCCTAGCCCAACCCCCTGTGTCTTATTAATTCATCACAAGTTTATTATTTCTTTGCCTAAAAGGTAGAGTATCTTCCTGATTTGGGTAGATTTGGGGGGATCTATTCTCTTATGAAGGCTCCCACATACACTGGGATGTTTTTCTCCTGTTAACCTACCTTTGTTAGTTTGATTTTCAGACACAGCAAAGGACTTCAAGAGGATTGAGGAAAACTTTTTCCTCTCCTTCATAAGTGGCCAAAAAGAAAGGGAAAAAGTGTTCAATATCATTAGTCATTGGAGAAATGCAAAATAAAACCACAAGATAATACTATTATGCACTAGAATGGTTATTATTAAAAAAGAATTTCAATAAAAAAAATTTGTGAGGAGTTGGACAAGCAGGACTCGAATACATGCTGGTAAAGATGTAAAATCACACAGCAATTGTTTATTTTGTACTTTGCATAAGATATTTTTTCAATTGAGGAAGAATTGCTAAACAGAGTGTCCAAAATACACATGCATGAAAACAATATAGGTCAACATAAAAAAAGCTGGTAAATTATGTATTAGTAATTTTATTTTTAAAAATCTAGTTTCATGTTATAGTCTTAAACTCCTCCTTCCACTTTAGAATGAGGAATTTTACTCAAAACAGATTTAAATGTGACATAATAATGCAAAATCTATATCATTAAGTATTATGATAGGGGTTTGAGGTATACTACCCCAGAATTTGACAGCTTAGCATGTTGAATATTTTAAGCTGAATGAATTTGAGAAAATAGCAGAATCAGGAAGGTCACTCTGACATTCCTTCTCCCCTGAGACAGATCGTAAAACCTTCATGTGAGAGATGCCTTCCTTCAGAGGAAAAGAATATCCTTACCTCTGAAGACAAAAGGGTGCTAAGAAAAATGGCAACAAAAAGATATTGCTAAGTTTTCTCCAGTTTACTACACTTACTTCATATTCCCTAACCTATTATATTTATCCACAACTGCCCACTCTTCATCAACACAGCATAAATATACTCAGGTATAATCATTTCTTCAGGGATCCCTGGGTGGCGCAGCGGTTTGGCGCCTGCCTTTGGCCCAGGGCGCGATCCTGGAGACCCGGGATCGAATCCCACGTCGGGCTCCCGGTGCATGGAGCCTGCTTCTCCCTCTGCCTATGTCTCTGCCTCTCTCTCTCTCTCTCTCTCTGTGACTATCATAAATAATTAAAACTTTAAAAAAAATTAAAAAATCATTTCTTCACTTTTTTATGGGTCTTCATTTTCTTATGAGGATTTATATGTCATGTAAAATATACTATTGTTATTTTTTAAATTTTATTTATTTATTCATGAGAGACACAGAGAGAGAGAGTCAGAGACACAGGCAGAGGGAGAAGCAGGCTCCATGCAGGGAGCCCGACATGGGACCCGGGACTCTAGGATCACGCCCTGAGTCAAAGACAGGCACTAAACCGCTGAGCCACCCAGGGATCCCCAAAATATATTTAAAAAATGTTTCTCCTGTTAATTTGATTTTGTCAGTTTAATTTTCAGACCTGACCAGGGACCTTAACAGGGTCAAAGAAAACTTTTTCCTCCCCTACAGTTTCTTAAATTTTGAATTTATCTCTCCAGAGTGATTCAAATTTTTAAATATTTTCCTTTATACTAGGTAAAGAACATTCATCACTTTCTCATTGATACTCACTTTAAAGAGAGTTTTCTGAGTGCTCTCCTGAGCAGAAAATCTGAGCAAACATCAAAAAGAAGTGTTACTACCCATTCTTTCTGTCAGTTTATAATTTAGTTGCAGAGACAATTATCTGGAATTCTACCATTGGACTAATTCTTAGGCTTAAGGTGTTTTCTCTAGGGGGAATCTGTTAAAAATACATTTTGAGATGTGGGAACACATCGGATAATTAGAAAGCCCTATGTGGTATGTTTCACATCAGCAGAGGCTTGGTTATTTTCTGTATTTTCCTTGGATATTGGGAAGGATACAATGAAAGACAATTTTAGAGAAGTGCCTTGTGCTTTCATTGTTGGATAGAAAAGGAACCTATTAACTATATTTTCATATCCTTAAGAAAAAAGGAAAGAAAAGTGAAGTAAGCAGAGTTGGCATTTATTTATCATCAACTACACGTGAAGGATTTTACACACACCACTAAGAAGCTTGCACTTTCTTAAGTTCATTTGGCTAGAAAGGGAATACATCCCATCATCTCTGTTGTTCCCACCACATTATAAATTTTATCTATATCTTCCATCTGTATCTGGGAAATTCAAATCTTAGTGTTGGAGACTACCAAACTATAGGAAATACTCAGTATGGCTTCTAAGAAGACTGTAAATTTAATGAGACACCTCTTTACTTGATGAAAACAACACAAAAAAGGAAAACGAAGACAGAAAGTGAGATATAATATGCAAAAAAATACTAGTAGGCCCTTGTTGGATCAGATTATATGTTTTTCTTGTATTTATTATCTTTGTCTCTAAATCAATTAAATAAATATTACACTAAAATTTATATTTTAGTAATTCGCAAGTAATTTCTTAGGGAATGACAAAATTGTGATTTACCCCACATACCTGTATCATACTAAGGTGAAGAGAAAATCCTACATTTTGGTAGGTAAACCTATGTTACCATCTAGTGGTAAAATATTAGAACCACGGACACAAACTCCCTGAGTCTTGGAGAGGAGTTCATTCATGAGCGCCAAAAAATGCTACACATCCCACAATAATAATGTCACAGGCAAAGACTACAACTTCTGTTAGGATCCTGTCACCTAATTGCATTCAGACAGGTTCTCAGCTGTGTAGATACAAGATTGGATGACAGTGAAGCTTTACAAAAGCATTCATGTATTTTTGTTGTTTTTTTTTTTAAGATTTTATTTATGTATTTATGAGAAACAGAGAGAGAGAGAGGCAGAGATACAGGCAGAGGGAGAAGCAGGTTCCATGCAGGGAGCCTGATGTGGGACTCAATCCTGGGTCCCCAGGATCACACCCTGGGCTGAAGGTGGCGCTAAACCGCTGAGCTACCCAGGCTGCCCAGCATTCATGTGTTTAATGCTTTATCCAGTTGTTGACCAATGCTACCTTCAAACCTAGATGGGACATGGTTTGTTATTTTTATTCAAATTGTAGACAATAGTTTATAAATATTCTTCCCGAATTGGAATTGGAAAACCGCTAAGCCTAAGAAACAGGAATGCCCAGAAAATAATGGAGGTAGGGGAAATAGAATGGATTATGACTTGGATATAAGTTCAGGAATGGTTCACTCATGGGAAGAGGAAAACAGTGTAAATATTGTCTGTTAGTCTCAGCCTTTCTTTGGATGTTTCCTCATAATTTGATGCCAACTCCCCAGTCTAGCAACTCTTTTCAATCTACCCATGGGAACACTGATAAAAGGCAAAAATATCAGTAAGTAGGTTGTGCTACATAAAACCATAAATGCAGATTGCTTTGGATTAGGAGAGAATATAAGGGACTAAGATAGGGGAAGGTGTATTATCCATCTATCTCACACACATTTTCTGAAAATCTGTCATGAGCCAGTTCCTCTGCTAGTTACAAGGGCTACAGTAAGTAAAGGTTTAATGGGGAGGAATTAACTTTTAATGGCAGTCCACAATAAGTGACATCACAGAGACCCACACAAAATCTTATTGAGCAAGGAATGAAGACTAAATGCTGACAATGGGGATCAGAAGAATCTTCACGGATGAGGGATCAATTGAACTTGACATTGAATTATGAGTAGGGGCTTAACAAATGTTTATGCAGCTCATAGGCCTAGAAACATCAGAAAATACTTCTGCTTTTAAAAAAAAAGTAAGAAGCTTTAGACCTTCTAAAGAAGACAAGCTGTGTGTTGTATTACAGTAAAAGATTGTAAGTTTCTAGAGAGTGATAAATGATGGGCAATAGGTAGAACAATGGAAATTACTAACAGAGAAGATAAGTAGGAAATCCATTTAAAACACTTGATATTGACTTACTAGATGCTGTATCTCTGTATATCTGTATTTTGTAATTTTATCTGGCAACCGCTTAAAGAAATTAACCACCAAAAGCTAAGTTCCATGAAAGCATTTTGTCTATTTTTATTATTGCTGAATTCCCCAGTGATTGGAAAAGTACCTGGCACATAGTTGCAGATACGTAAACATGTAAATATTTGTAAATTGAAGTTTAAAGCTATTTAGTAAACATTTATTGAGCACTTGCTGTGTGCTGGCACTGTGACAGGATATGTTATGTTGTCTTTTTACCCAAGAAGATTAAATTACAGACAAGTGATAACTATAAATGGTGGGAAACAGTCTTTCTCAAATGCCTGGGAAATCTACCAGAACAGAAATGTTCAATATGGCAGTCACTAAGCATCTGTAGCTACTGAGCAGTTGAAATGTGTCTAGCCTAACTTGAGATGTGCTGTAAGTCTAAAATACACTCCAGAATTCAAAGGTTTGGTACAAACAAAAAACAATGCAAAAGTATCTCATTGAAAATTCTTGTATTGGTTGTATATTGAAATATTTAAATACATTGTGCTAAATAAAATGTATTATTAAAATTAAGTCACCTTTTTATTTTTTGATTACTAAAAATGTAAAGTTATGTATGCAGCTCACTTTATATTTCTATTAGAAATGCTTTGTTAGAAAATCAAGAATAAAACATTCTTTTTAATGTGTGGATTGGAAAACCTTTATATATTCATTTCTTAGATTATATTAATTTTGAGTATTAAAGGGAAGGATGAGTTTAATCAACAATTTGAGTGAGTTAAGTGAGTTATGCAATTAGAAAAGACACCCAATTCTAGGCAGAAACCTAATTCAATGCTTTACGACTCATGTGCAGATGAAAGGAACCTCTCTTGATTCTCCACAAAGCGTAGGATTCCTTGCTGACTGGAGGAAAGTAAGAAACTTTCAATAGTTTCTCTGGCAGGCATTCAGATTTGACCTACTGCTCCAGCTTATTCATGGAATCAGGTTTTTTGTGAGAAGTTCCACTTCCTGGATGCTGTAAAATAATACAATCACTGAAATGGCAGAATTTGAGAGTTTCATCTATGTGTCTAGTCAAAGAGTTCTGAGACCTCCCTGGCAGAGCCATATGATCATGACCCAGTGCCTCCTGCCTGGAAATGCTTTCCTCTCAGCCAATTCGGTTGCTAGCAATTCTTAGAATTCTATTGGAGGTGTGTGATCTCATGGGAAATGGCAGTATTGTGAAAATTCAATATGAAAATTCTGTGCATCAGGAAACAAATATATTAGGAAGAAATTGGGATGGTGGAGCATGGATAACAATAGCAGGGCTTACTGGGTAGTATTATTCTCTGGGCTGGAAAGAGTTTTGTGTAGGAAGAACAAGTTGCATTGAAGGAGCATGTAGGCACCAGGCATTAGGAAGAGAGGAGGAATCAGAAATTCAACAAACTGCTCCATAAAATGAGAAAAAAAAATTAGTGGATAACCTGGCTTTTAAAACTCTTTCTGCCAGTGCAAACCTGGGATCACATATGGGTAAGGTTCAATATAAATCTCAGGCAGTGGAATGACTATGTTATAGTCATTATTACTGTTTGTCAAATATTCCTAGTTCTTTCCATATTCCTAATTCTTTCCACTTTCTAGCACATAACAGGATTTTACTTCCTGGCAATCTTGCGGTTTGGTGGGAGCATGGGATTAATTATATACAACAAGTCATTTGTGGAAGTGACATAAGCCCCTTCTGAGCTAGAGTGTTCTATTATCAGTGCAAAACTGCCAATGCTATGTGGATCTAAGACCTATAATTAAATGAATCACATTGGTTAATTTACCTTTAACAAAATAAGCAGAAACTGGCCAGAATTAGCCTTTCCAAATAACTTATTTATCATAGGGCTATTTGACAAAATGAAAAGCCATACAATATAAAAATACCTATCCAATCTACCAGACTTAAATTATTTAGTTTACACACACACACACACACACACACACACACACACACACACTTGGGCTAGAACAAAGGGTATGCCAGGTCTTAAACTCTAGGCTTCATTCCCTCTCATCCCCAGTTCCCAACCAGTGGTACATAGTTTCCTAATAGTATAAAGGCTTTGCTTTCTCTTTCTCTGGCAGCTGCCTACCCTGTCATTGTGGGTTGTATTCAGCATGATGGCTCTCATCTATGTGGTGTCCAGATTTGAGCTCTTTCAAATGTTAGAAGAATGAGGGGATGGCATTCACCTTTCTAGTAGAAGCAAGAACCATTAAGCTATGAAAGTCCAAGGTTTATGTATCTGAAATAAGACTTCCATTTCTGATTTTGGTTCCCTTAGGATTGGTGTAGTCTGTTCCCTTGCTGTGATTGGTTAAATGCAAAATAGTCAATGTGATGTTTTAATCCCAGATGTAATTTATGTATATACTGGCTTTTCAACCCTACCCATTGGGTGCTAGATTTTATAGACCATCTAATTAGACAATACTCATATGTGATGCTATGGCAATATCTGAAATTTAATGCACATTTTAACACTTATGCACACTGAAAATACTTCCAGAGCTTTCTTTTACCTCTGGCGTGATGACTGCTAAGTTTCAAGATGGTGGCTTTTCCATCAACTTTGTTTTCTGATTGACTGTAAATAATCAGCAAAGTGAATATGAATATAATAATTGGAAATAATATCAAACCTGGAATTATGGGTCCGGATCATAATATTCATAATGTTATTTACTAACTATGTCACTATAGGAAAGCATACTATCTTCTCTTTTTTTTAAGATTTTATTTATTTATTCATGAGAGATACACAGAGAGGCAGAGACATAGGCAGAGGAAGAAGCAGGCTGCCTGTGGGGAGCCTGATGGGACTTAATCCCAGGACCCAGGGATCATGACTTGAGCCAAAGACAGACGCTTAACTACTGAGTCACCCAGGTGTCCCACAAACCATCTTCTTTAAAATAAGACCAATAATGCCAACCTAACTGAAGGCAATGTAGAACAAATGAGCTAAAAAAAAAAAAAAAAAAAGTAAAGGGAGTCTACAAATGCATGGTATTTCACACTGTAAGAAGCAGTTACATTTGACATTTTCTACTGAAACTTCTCTAAATTATTTTATTATAAAACCCCTGTATGACTAGTAGCATTTGAATGGTGGTAAAATCAAGGCAAAATCAAAGATGGTCCTTTAGCTTTCCAGGGTAGATGGTGCTGACATCACCTGAAATACAGATTATGAAAAAAGTTTTCCTGCTATGGTCTCAGAGAAGAGGGTGATTTCCATGACTAATTGTGGGTATCTTTTTTCCTTAAATCTACTACACAGACTATAGGAATGAAATTTTTTGTTGCATATTAGGAGTTGAACGCAATCTCCTTTTCTTTCCTAATACATAAGCACACATACTAACTTCTCATGCACGTCTAAGTGGGGTAAATTACTCTCTCCTGACCTTATCAGTCCTTCTTATATAAGTACTTAGAATTACTCACCACTCTTTCATCCTTCCAATAGATTTTGGAATTTAATTCCCAGGACTCAATGTATTTTGCCTCCATTTCTTTATTTCTCCCAAGGCTACATAGCAAGAATATAGAATCTTGCTCTGGCATTTGCGTTATTCTGTTTTGTTTTGTTTTGTTTTGTTTTGATTCTACTAGATTTCTATTTTTGTATTTATTCTTCACCTAGGAGAAAACCACCTCTTGAGCCACTAAACAGTTGGTGTCTATTGGTGCCAAGTTTGTCAGCTGTGCGCTTATTCTTTCTCTTGTATTTCACCTCTCTCAGCATAGTTGCTGTCAATCTTGCCCACCTTCAAGTTTGAGCAATACATAGTTATAGTTTATTGATATTTTGACTATGAATCTATGTGAAGTAACATTTTAATTAGCATTTAGATAGGGTTTGCATTTTGTGAACAGAAAGAAAAAATGTTCAGTCTATTTTCTAAGGGTCTCCTTCATTCATTCTTCAAACAATTATAGCTTACTTACTAAATACCTATACTATAGGAGGCATCCAAAGATAAATAAAATATATCAAATTATCTCTCAATTTACAGTCTAGTTGAAGAAAAAGGGATCTATCCCCTATTTTATTTTTGTTTTTCTAAAATATTTCAATTCCCTTTTGCTTTTACCTACAAATAAAATGGATTTGGCAGCTGCCTTATATATTTGGACTATGTACAGTATTTACCTAAAAACAAAATAAGATTTCAGTGAAGCAATTTTTTAAAGTAAAAATCCTTAGTAATTTAAAAGTTTACTTGATTTTGTTTCTGTAGCAGTCTGATTTAAAATGTTTATCAGTCTAATTTGTGGGTAAGTAAAAAATCTATTCGTGTAACTTTGTGTGTTCGGAATGCCAATATATAAATGAATATTTGAGGGAATTAACAAAGAATGCAAAGAAAAAACCACTTAAATTTATTAATTATATTCCGAGCCTAAAGTTACTTCAGTTCTCAACTTAATTGTCCCATGGAGACCTATCCTTTATGCCTGTACATATACCCCACACACATACCATTCACATACATATTTTAATTTAGTCCAATAGGAAACTATTATTCACCAAAAGCTTTGTTTGATTTCCGTACTTTCAAAAACCTCCTCAGATCTATTTCCCTGCTGTCCTATTTTATTTCAGCTCTATCCTGAAGAAAGCCTCTCTCTGTGATTTGAAACATTTCCCAGTGTCTATTGCAGTGGCTAATTTTTCATCTTATTAATACCAATAATATGATGCATTCGAGCACTCTGCAGTGTTTTGATAAGATTCCATAGGGGTCTAGCCTTTTCCAGCTATATAAAAATGTTCAAAAATAAAGCATCAGGGCAAAAATATATGCCCTGCTGACCATTTGTACCAAAGGAGATTAGAACACACGGTGGAAGCCTGTTCTATAGAAGTGTTTTCTGAAGACAGGAGCCATGCAGAGGACTTCATTAACTTCCAAACACTTCAAAATGAAAAATGGGAGGACAGTGTCTGGGGAAGACTGGACAACAAGACATCAGGCTAAACAGCATACCCATTAGATAAGTAAGGAGGGGCTGTGTTTGATTTAGAGAGTATTAATTTCAATTATCATTTAAATAAAATGAGAAAAAAATGGTAGTTTCAAGAGGGGAAATAAAGTATTATTCTTTTATCAGACATTGGTCACTTTGAATTTGCTTACTCATCCCTTCCATCTCCCTCAGTCTCTACACCAAAAAGAGAAGGGAAAAAATACTGGTTTCACTGGGTCATCAACAAAGGAATACAAGGACTTATTTAATTGATCGTAAAATTTCAGGAAAAATAATAACTACAACAATTGAATTATGCAACCTTTTTCAGATATGATCCATATGAGAAATTATAGTGAGTCTTGGAGCATACATAGGTTTTAGAAAATTGTGAAATTTTGGTGTTCCTTAATATATCATAAGCAATTTAGCATTTCTGAGTGAGTGCTAAATTTCTAACTTGCTCTTGAGAGGTAATGCTATAAACTATTTGAAGACTATTTTTAATGTGTTGGAAGATGTGAATTAAACAATTAATACTTATAGGAATATTTTATTAAAAAGAGTAATATCCCAATGGCAGAAAAGAAAAATATTCTAATTCCTATCACATTTGCTGTGAGAAAGGGTATTAAGAAATCCCTCCCCAGGAACTTCCTGAAAGTCATTCCTCATGTCCACATTTTGGCTATCTTACCTGCTAAGTGAGGTAAATAAAAGATATTATGATCCAAATAGAATAATAATAATAATAATAATTGAATAAAAACAAAAAACTCAAAAGTTAAAAAAATCTTAGAGACAATAAAATGACTATACCCATTTTTGTAAAAATAAAAAGTCAACTTTTTATTATTATTTTAGCTTTAATGGTTCAATTTTAGATCTCAGTTCTCTGCTTCATTTATTTCAATTGATGACAGAGCTTTTGAATGTGTTGGAAAAGTTTTGATCACTATCCCAACTATCCACACATCAAAGACACCTCCATATGTGTTTCTTCTGTAACTCTCTTGGCACTATATGCAACAGAAATTTTAGTGCCCAAAAGAGGTTGTGTCACAGTCATTCAAAATTGATTCAGATTTCCCTTTCACTCTTATTAGTGGAAATTAACTCCATCATACTGTTAATACAATTGATAATTTGATCTAAAAGCTATATGTGAAATGTTCTTAATAAAGCAAATAATTTATTTAAATATGCTCAACTAAACGTTGAGTGGATTTGCTTCATTATAAAGCAAAAAAGAAAAATGTGGCAAAAATGAATTACTCAAAGTTATGATCTGTTCTCTTTTAACATTTAGGTGCATTTTTACAATGAAGGAATTCAGACTTACAATTTAGTTATGTGAAATATGAATGACAGTGACTTGGAGTAGTCAAAAATACTGTATAGTTACAGCTTTTCAGGAATAATCTTATAAAATCACAACACAATCACAGCATTTTCTCTTATGATGAAAGGACAAATCAAATGACTTGGATCTGGAAAAATAGTATCTACAATTTTTACAAGTATGCTTTTCTTACCCCTCAATTCTTGGTGTAGTACCATAGGGCAAAATTAGGGTTCATATTCAACTCACTCTATCTGCTACATATTATGAATAGATTGAATAAAGGAAAATACAATGCACAATTACCGTAGAAAACTGTAATATTTCTGATAAGATACCAATGTGTTAATATATAGTTTATGTTAAATTCAATTTTTAATTAAGCTGTTGATATGTTGAGATTGCCATTTGTAAAAAATATATATATATATATATTTCAAGAGGTAGGTCAAGCAGAGGACCATGGAAATTACCAACAGTCGTTAGATCACACTGGAAAGACAACTTTCTGGAAAAACTATAAACAAAGAAATAAAAAAAATAATCAACATCTTCCATTGAGCTTTAGGCCTATAAATCTGCTCATAATTATTTGAAGTAATTGTGAGCAAAGACTTGAATGCATTATGACAATTATACCATACTTTAAAAATGTAGCATCAGACAGTTTTGACAGCACTTCACATCAACCAGTGAGACACTTACGTTGCAAGTATTCCCCAAAGAAGAAGTAATATTCTGTGGAGTTGCATGCAAGATGGAAGCTCTCTGAACTACCTGGAGGTTTAAGGTGGGTTTAGCCCTTCTGGTCTCTGATTGTGTCTACAAAAGCAAAGTGAAGTGGAGATATACAGCAATTACCCTGATTAACCAAGCAAAAAATAATTCTCTGCAGTCAGAAACAGGCAATTGTTGAAGCATGAATTATCCACACTGACTACTATCGATATTGATTGAATTTATCAGGTAACACTATGCTACCTTATCTTGTTTGTATAGACAATTAAAAAAAAAAAAGTAATAGTGTGAAGTACATCTAACATTAATCTTTGTGCCTGTATCTCCCTTCTGAATATGGGACTAAAGGAAAGGTTTATTCCAGAAGACCAAGTACATATTAGAATAAGATGAAGATGAAGGAAAATTCCAATATTTTGAAATAAGAATTCTATGGCTCTAATGATCACATAGTGTCCATAACACTCCAGGCCAGAAAGATACAAAGAAGAAGGCTAGATCATGGATAATGCAGTGATATATATATCTCATTTCAACCTCAGAGACCTCACACTTATATAGAGGAGTCTGGCCAAATAAAGTGTGCAGAGAGATGAGTAGATAAAATCATTTAAGTTTTTAATAGGTGATATTAAAACTAAATGAGTAGGTGAGATAGAGTGTGATCTATGTGAGAGTACTCAGTCAAGACTTCCTGGAGAAGGTGTATCAAGTTATTTTGCATCAGTAGCTTCAAACAACACACATTTATTATCTCATGATTTCTTTATGTCAGGAATCTTATGTAAACTTAGCTTGATACTCTCCTTTGGGGTTTCTCACCAGGCTATAATTAAGGAGTCTGTCAGAGGCCAAGGTTTCATCTGGAAATTCAAGTGGGGAAGGATCCTTTTCCAAGCCCTGTTATGTAGTTGTTGGACAGATTCACTTCTGTTACGGCTATTGGACTGAGGACTTCTATGGGTGGCTGTTGGTCAGGGGTCTGTTTCAAGTCCTTGCCATGTGGCCTTATCAACATGACAACTTGTTTCATCCAGAAAAATGAAGGTCTTCTAGCAAGATGGAAGTCAGAATCTGTGTAATCTAATGATGGAAGTGACATCTTCTCTAGGTTGAGATATCCTACTGGTAAGAAGAAAGTTACTACAGCGAGGACTTAGCACAAAGCCATGAATACCAGCAAGGAGGGTCCCTATCACGGGGGGCCATAGTAGACATTATCTACCAGAGAAGATGTCATTGCAGCCTAACCATGAGAAAAGAATGAGGACAAATGCCCAGTCAAAATGAAATTCTGGAGGCTCAAAGTGGAAAAGCCAAGTGTTCAAAAAACTGAAAGAAAAGAGAATAAATAGAAAATTATGAGTGATGAGGAGAGTGCTAAAAGATGAATTACAGTTAGGTCAGGTAAGTCCTTATAAGCTACTCTAAGTAGCTTAATTTTATTCTAAGTGTAAGAAAATCTATTCATGGTTCTTTGACGGGAGAGTCACATCATTTCATTTACTCCCTACAGAGATAACTGAGCCTGTTGTGTGGAGACTGAAAAGGATATCACAGCAGTGGTGGTGATCAGATGATACTTGAGGCAAGACTATTGACAGTGTTCTGGATTCAGGTGGTGATAGTGGCAACAGAGGAAATATAATACATTCAAGTCATATTTGAGAGGTAGAACCAACATGGCTTGACTGTAGGAGATCAGAAAAAGGAACAATCTTGATGGCTGTTAAATTTCTGGCTTAAACCTATAGGGTCGAGGGAATGACTGTACATTTGACTGAGATGAACAAGACTATGGGATAGGAATAGGAAAACAAACTGAAGAGAAAAAAATCACAAGTTTAGTTGGTTAAACTCGAGATATCTGTGAGACTTTAAATGGAAATATCAAATAGACAAGAGGAAATAAACATCTGGAGCTCAGGGAAGAGTGGGCTAAATATTTAATCACACAAAATTAATGCAGTTTGGACATAACAAAACAGTCTAGGAAATGTATACTAATAAAGAATAGTATAATAGATTTGAACCCCAGATCTTCCATCAAATAGTTGTGCATTTTTAAGCAAGCCATGTTTTCACTCTAAGCCTTTGTTTAATCAGTTGTAAATACATGTATGATTAAAATGGGTGAAATGTAAAATATATCATGTCCCCAGGAATTATTATGCAATTAACTATGTGGCCTTGGTTAAATTATGTAAATTCTCTAACCTTATTTCTCTCCCACAAAATGTGAACAGATAGCACCCTATGAAATCTGAGGTTCCTTCCAGGTTCAAAATTCTATGATTGAAATATGGTGTATATTCACAATTACATAGAATAATGTTCTATTTAAAAAATATTTCAAACTAACATTCAATTTAGCTTCTAATTAGCACACTGGATATAGTATGCATGTATTTTCAAATATTTTAATAAAATCGTCATTTTATAGAAAAAAAACCAGTACTGAATTATGTATAATCTGCAGGAATTTTATGATATCATTTTAGTAAAATATATATTCAGCATTAGATAGTAACCATCTAATGTCAAGATTTCCTTACCATCTTCATGCCCACAATAATACACAATCAGAATATATTTAATAAGTTCTGCAAAAGAAGGTAAGTGAAAAGAAATCATCTTTTTTTCATTTTACATTGGGCCAAAAGAATCCAACCCTTCTATTTAAAAACAAAAATTATTGTATTGGCCTAAATTATCCAAATTGGCTATTTCTTTTCTTTAGCATTTACCTTTGTTGCTTTCTTTATCAAACCCCGTCTTGATTAGCCCTATTATGATTATAGAGTTAATGTGCCTTTTACCAAAATTAACCTTATTGTAAAATAGACAATCATCTTAACAATATTTGCATATCTGTTTAGTATGAGAAGTTGCAAGTTGAAATGTTCATGACTTCTCAAAAAAGCAACAAATTCATTATCTAAGCATTATAATTCACATTGTAATATATAAACATTAGCAACTGCTTAAGCTATTAAGCAAATACTCTGATTTGAATTTAATTTCTTTTTATTTCCTTCATCACAATGCTTCGTTTTCCACAATAGTTTTTATGTATATAGATATTTTTCTTAGGCAATTAAAATGTAGTTATTTTTAGGGAATGATTGTAAAATTTCCACAATGAAATTTCATACATGTTCTCCTTGAATGACTCTGTCAACAAAATTTTTGTTTGTTTGTAGTTTTAGTATAATAAATAAGACAGAATCTAAAAATCATTCTTTATTCTCATTTCATCTCTCCTACCCCCACAGCAATTTGTTTGCTAAAGTGCTAAAAATTAATAAATAGGCAAGATTAAAATTAATAGATCAGGCTTGCCCAGTTCCCCCACTCACACACAGTGCTATCACTATCATAAAAACATTAGTTGTGAATTCGTATGAGTAAAGTGACAGACTGCCTATGTTAGCCTCCTTCTTTTAACACTTCCAACTAGTCTATGAAGCTATTATGGAAAAAGGGGTTTGGCTTTCATTTTTCTTAGCCAAATAAATCATGACCAAAAAACCCAAACAATTTATCTCACACTTTCAACAAATATTAATTAAAATGATTTTAAAAAATGGTATCAAAAGTGTGAGGTAAGAAAACAATACTCAATTATCTATTTAAGTATGATTTGAGATTCTTATGGAGTATCACTACCTCGGGAGGCAGAGATGAGTGCAGAGCACCCAGTGAGAGCTGGTGCGAGGTGAGTCCAACCTTTCTTTACTGTGCTTCAGTTTGTAAAAACTGGTGAAACCTTCCTTCTCCTTGAGAACACTTCTTCTATGGTTTCTATATGCA
Organism: Canis lupus familiaris; assembly: GCF_011100685.1. Lineage (NCBI taxonomy): Eukaryota > Metazoa > Chordata > Mammalia > Carnivora > Canidae > Canis > Canis lupus. Next base: position 9,365,848 of record NC_049252.1, on the reverse strand, counting down.
TATGTGCATATGGATTAGAGAAGTAGACTCATAAGGAAATGTTGGGATGCTAATATTTAATGTCAGTAAGCCTCTACCTCAACTGTTTTCATAATTTAGTACAAGTTTTCAACTTTCACTTGTCTCAGTGCTTTGGTTTTAAATCATGAGATTAATTTTCTCCTCCTGTTAGGATTGTCAATAAACAAACTGAAGTCTTGCCTTTAAATTTTTTTTCATTAGTGTCCTTCCCAAAAGTTAGAGCTGTCAATGGCATTCTCCCTCTGCTGATCCTTCAAATGCTTTGTCATCACAAGTCTGGGAGCGTCAACTACCTTTATGTCTTGCTACGAAGCAACAAAGCCACAATTTGACTCTAGTACCATTGTAAATTGCTCCTCCTCCAAAATCTTCAACCTACAATTTTCCTACAATCTGTCATCTTCTCAATATTACTTTTATCTCACATTTTACTACAAAATCAGCAGGCTGTTCAATTGGGAAACATGTTGGAATTATGGAAGTATCTCAAAATACTTATTTGATAATTTCTTCTCCTTTTATTGGTCCTCTCTGAAACTTCTGTTATTTGGCTATTGGCATCCTCAACCAATATTTTATTTCTATTCCTTTTCTCTTTTAGTCTCTTAGTCTCTTTTATGTTCAGCCTACTTTCTGAGAGGTTTCTTTAATTTTATAATCTATCCCTTCTGGAAAGTTATCCATTTTTTTTGCACTGGTATTTTTAATTCCCAAAAGCTGTTTTTGTTTTCTAAGTCATTTGTTAGTGTTCTTTTCTGAGTACAATATTTCTTGTCTCCCTAGATTTATAAATGAAAGTGTTCTTTCCTTGAGTTTCTTATTACAGAGTCTCTCTTAAAGTTGCTTTTTTCTGGGGATCCCTGGGTGGCTCAGAGATTTAGCCCCTGCCTTTGGCTCAGGGCGTGACCCTGGAGTCCTGGGATCAAGTCCCACATCGGGCTCCCTGCATGGAGCTGCTTCTCCCTCTGCCTGTGTCTCTGCCTCTCCCTCACACATCTCTGTGTTTCTCATGAATAAACAAATAAAATCTTTTTTTTAACTGCTTTTTTCTGCTTCAATACTTTGCAACACACTGCACATCAGATTCCTTGCCTAATTATCTGATGTTCTTTGGTTGCCTGGTCACATATGGAAGTACAGCACTAAAACAATGTTTGGAAACTTCTTTTGTGCTGGGTGGGTTGAGGGATAGGCATATTGAGTGCAGTTCTTCGTTAGAGTGAATTTTCTGAACTATTTTCATATAGAACCTTTGATTTTAGTTTTCTATTTCTTAATTTAGGATGATCAGAGTCCCTGGAGAAAGCTGAAAAATATCCTACCAGTAGGGTCCGTTCTAACTGCCATGTGGTAGAAAAGGCCTGAGAGGTACTAATATTCAGTTTATAAACTTGGAATTAAATCCATCATTTTCAGTAAAGTGCCTCTGTCCTCAGCTGTGCTTGGTGCCTCTAGTTTAGCCACTCCAGGATATGAACTACAGCTTTAGTGTTCTGCTGGCTTAAACAGAAGCAGTTGTGGAAAGAGTAGAAGGGATTTGGTGGTTTGGCAACCTCTTGGTCTCCTAATGCTACTGAGATTAGACCCCACACTTGTGCTTTGTATCTCTAATACGAATTGATTGTTTCTAGTCTTCCTTAACCATTGGCTAGGTTTTTGCTTCCTCAAGACTGCTGTATCATTTACTGATCACTCAACCATCTGCTTTCTGATTTCAATGCGTTTTTGCTATTTTCTTCATTTGCATTTTCTTTTTGCTGTAGATCTAGGTCTTTAAAATATTCATTTACTATTATTTTAATGAAGTTTTAAGAAGAGCAAAACTGAATAAAGATGTCAATCTTTCATCATTACCAGCATTTTAAACTCACTCATCAATTTGTTGATGACATTTACCTTCTTGACTATTTTACTCTCCCCATTGTAGATATTCTAACTACCATTCCAAACCTCAAGCCATTACTAGCCATTTCAGTGAGACTCAATGTAGCAATTTAAATCTTCCACATCATTAATTTACTTCCACTTACAAATTGTCAATTTCATAAGCTACAATGCTTCATCCTTCCCCATGTTCCCTATCCCAATCTTGTTTTCCTCTTGTGACAAAGTATTGCTAGAAAAAGTCATGAAAGCATATAATCAAATTTTATTCCAAACCTGTAATTACGATAGGGTTCCTTTACTTACTTAAAACAAGTTGTGCGATACAATCAAAGTCCTAAATCAGCAGCAAAATTTTTATAGTCTCCTAACACTGTCAAAACTACTCTGATAATAACCTCATCATTGCTGTGAATAAATGGAGACAATGCAAAACAAGTTCCCACATTTCTTCTCTCTACCTCAATTCTACTTCTTCAACCATCATTTCTTCCACCTTGTTATCTTCAAAGAACAGATTTTTCTTACTCATTTTCTGATGCCACTATGTGCCAAAGGCATACTTAATCCCACTTTCTCTCATTCTAGCTCCAATTATTAGATCTTTTCTTTTTTTTTTTTTTAAACTTTTATTTATTTATGATAGGCACACAGTGAGAGAGAGAGAGAGGCAGAGACACAGGCAGAGGGAGAAGCAGGCTCCATGCACCGGGAGCCCGACGTGGGATTCGATCCCGGGTCTCCAGGACCGCGCCCTGGGCCAAAGGCAGGCGCCAAACCGCTGCGCCACCCAGGGATCCCCATCATTCTGGTATCTGTAGCACCTCCTAGAATGTTTAAATCCATTCTATACTAAAATCAAAACAACAATAAGCTTTTATTTACACGAATATCCCTTTAGTTCACCACTGTAACTCCCTCTTTTCCAGTATTACCAAATTTCTAATAAGAGTATTCTACAGCACAGTTCTTGAAATTCTTGATTTTTTTTGGGGGGGGGGGCTTCTGTACCACTGTATTCTCTTTGCTTCCTCCCTGTAGTTCTGTATACGCTTTGTTACATTTAATCCTCTTTCCAGACTGTTGCAGGCATTTTTCAATGTTTATTCTTCAATTTCTTTTATATTATCTCCTTAGCATTTTTCCTCTTGAATCTGTTTCCCATGGCTTTAGCAATCATTTTGAATAAATGACCCCAGAGATTACATTTTCATTCTCAATTTCTCTTCCAGGATGCACTGCTATATTTACAGCATTCTGATAAATAATGTAAATGATTTCTGATATACTATGATTCTAATATTTAATAGCATAACACTTACAGATGCTTTGAATTTACCCTTTTTCTCTTTTACCTGACCAAACATGTAATAGCTTAAAACTCCCAGTACCATCTATATCTCCTTGTGCAAAAGGAGGGACATACCCTCATTCATTAACTCCATGCTGGAAGCAAACTCATCAGGGAATATTACTCTCTTGTTTCTAATATCTGAACATCGGGGATCCCTGGGTGGTACAGCGGTTTGGCGCCTGCCTTTGGCCCAGGGCGTAATCCTGGAGACTCGGGATCGAATCCCACGTCGGGCTCCCGGTGCATGGAGCCTGCTTCTCCCTCTGCCTATGTCTCTGCCTCTCTCTTTCTCTCTGTGTGACTATAATAAATAAATTAAAAATAAGATAAAAAAATAAAATAATATCTGAACATCAACAGATCAAGGAGAAATATGTTACAAAATCTGTAGCAAACTAATGTTTTCATATCTCAAAATTGGCTGCTGGTATTTAGTATAAATTCAGAAGATAAATACAAATACTAATAAAGATTGATGGGAGTAGCAGTTAACCAGGAGTCATCTGGTCATACAACTTTCTACCCAGTCACTTTAGTAGAAAGTGCACAATCATAAATACAAAGAAAAAAAAAAAACTTTCAGTTTTTCAAAACAATAAGACTGACAAAGGAGTAATATCCTACAGCATATATGCACATATACATATATGGAGACAGAGAGAAAAAGTGATTTAAAAATTAATACATAAACAAAGCAAACTATTCATTAAATGGGCAAGAGACATGAACAGGCAAGTTACATATATATATATATATATATATAAATCAAAATAACCAATACATACAGGTAAATATATTAAGTCTTCAGATAAATAAAAGTGTAAAAGTAAAATCATGCTTTATAATTGTGTACTTATGAATTGGCAATGTTTAAAAAGAATTTTACTACCAGTATCAGGAAAGGTGTGGAGAAAGTGTCACACAATTTTAGGAATGTGAAAATTGTCGTATGTTTTTGGACAGGGCATTTAATGATACAGATCACTAAGCAATAAGACAAAAATGTTAATTTATATATGAGTATAATCCATGAAAAATTTTTACAAAAGTTCTTTTAGATTAAATGTATGCCATTCATTAGGGAGGTTAAAATCCATTTTAGCAATTATATGAATTTTTTTCCAGTAATAGTCAATACTTACCCTATTTAATCTTTTAAACTATAATATTTTACTTCTTATATTTGAAAACTAAGATCACATGTTAGCTGATAATCAATAATTTTTATTAGTATATACCTTTCTTTGTCATTAAAAAATTGGTTATGTTTAATGAAATTAATAGAGATATTTCTGAATTTTTATATATGATTATTTCTTAACTATTCCCTAAAACTTAACACCAGAATTCATAATATGTATGTATATATGTTTATGAAAGAAATATCATATTTTTATCATAACTTTTGCCTACTAAATAACTGGTAGTTTTAGCTTCATTAGCATTGGATTATTTGAAAAATCAGTAAAAAGTGGGATGCCTGGGTAGCTCAGTCAGTTAAGGGTGATGATCCCAGGATCCTGAGGTTGATACCCACTTCACACTCCCTACTCAGCAGAGAGGAGAACTTAATTTGAAAGAGAACCTAATATAAATATCAATTATTAGATAATTAAAAGTAATTTTTATAAGTAACACATTTTTATTTTGGACATAATAAATAAAAAGAGTTTAAAGAATTCCCATTTATAGCAAAATTCTTTTATCATATTTGTATTTATTTAACAAGATATTTCAGCGCTTACCTATATAGATAGCAACAAAATTTAAAAAAAGGAAACAAAAAGAAGAAATGCAATATCATTTTAATCATAACTTTTAAGAAAGAAAATTATCTATCAGTATGGTGTAGCCACATAGTGGCTTATTATAATTGTTGATATAGAATTTTGTTTACTATTTTCTGTTTAGCAAGAATATAAAAATTTAAAATAACATGTAGAACATGAGTACACTTTTGAAGTGTGTATATGTGTCTATTTCCTCAGAATAACCTCTAGAAAGATGTGCTTCTAAATGCTACCAAGTCTAAAATTGAGTCTTTTTACTGTTGACATACATTTTTTACCATGGAATTTTGTACTCTTATTTTAAGAAGTCAAAATAAAAAGTAAGGCTTTAATGTTGGTTAAAATTAATTGAATAGTAAGGCCATATGGGGAGATGTGTGAATATGGTTTCAATGTTCCAGCAAAAATACAACTATTTTTTCAAAATAGTAAGCTTTCTCTTCCTCTGAACAACATTAAATCTTTGGGTAAATTGTGGATTTTCACTTTTAAATGAAAGCTTACATATAAACAATGATCAATAGATTAAGTTTTTAATTAAGCATTTATTGTATAATTATCAGGCACAAGGTACATTTCTAGGTGCTGAGAATACAAAGGTGAGCTCTACCTAGCTAGCCCTAAGTGGAGGTTCAAACTTATATTACACACTATGCTATAATGTGAAAAGGTCTTCAAATAGACATAATTTGTAACAATAATTCGTATAACATTTCATATGGATTTCACACATACCTATTTTATTTTATTTTATTTTATTTTTTATTTTTTTGTTTAATGGGACTTGAACTCACAATCCTATGATCAAATTCTAAGCTGAGATCAAGAGTCAGAGGCTTAATCAACGAGTCACCCAGGTGCCCCCATATAACCTTACTTCTGATGATAACACTAACCAGTAGGTAAGAAAATAATTATATTTGTCAATTGGAAAGCACTTTACAAGATAACTTTTCAGGGCTCATCAATTGTCTTAAGATTATTAAAAGACAAAGAAAGGCTGAGGAATTCTCTCAGATTAAATAGTTTAGAGAGCTTAAGTGTTTTTCTTAATTTCACAGGCTAGTAAGTATTAAGGTTATAATTTTAACCAAGATCTTCAATTTAAAACATACACATACACACACATACATTTAATTCATATTTTATCTATATTCTTAGAACCTGGCTACTCTTCACTGGAATGAATGATGAATTATTTAGAAGATTAGCTACATGGTATATGATCAGATGATGTTGGTAAATCTTTTTCTTTGTATTTTTAGCGTGAAAATTTAAAATGTCAACATGAAATAGTTACCTAACATTTTATTTATTTTTTTTAAATACATACAGAAAACTATTTATTCAAACCAAGATTGGAGATATGGAGTACATGCAACCAATAATCAACAAAGTAAAAATTCAAAAGCCTAGCACAGAACCAAATAATTTACTTTTTTTTGAAAAAAAAAAAGATTTTATTTATTCATGAGAGACACACAGAGAGAGAGAGAGAGAGGCAGAGGCACAGGCAGAGGGAGAAACAGGATCCATGCAGGAAGCCTGACATGGGACTCGATCCTGGGTTTCCAGGATCAGGCCCTGGGCTGAAGGCGGCGCTAAAGCGCTGAGCCACCCAGGCTGCCAAATAATTTACTTCTTCTAACATTTTAATAATAAAAATAAATACATGAAATTATTTTCCTTGTCCTTTGATTTTTAACATTAAGCTTTGTGACTCCATTCTGTCATGAAGTGTCATCATTAATAACATAAATATTATAGGATATAATATTTTCTTGTATTATTTGTTTGTTAATCCATAAACTCTTTGAGGGTAGTTACTTCATAGTAATTCTCCCAAGCTCATTCTCTAGATTACTCTCTGGCATGTATCAGGGGCTCTAAAGTTGTTTGTTAAACAACTGAGTGGATGAATGCCTCAGGTCCTAACATTATTACATCAAGAAACTAAAGACATCCCATTATGTCTAGTTAATCTTCAAATTACATGCTTTATAAAAGAGAAACCTAAAACGTATTTTTTGGGGGGAGATTTTACTTGAGTTACTATTGAAATTTTTATTTCATCTACCATTATGTTTAATAATTTTGTCTTTATTTTGTTTTTTTCATCTGTACTTTTGGGTAAAATTTTTATTATTACAAGTGTTTTATATATTGGAAAATTATATGATAATGTAGATGTTTATGTATATCACAATCAAACCATAACTCTGAAATAGGCCAACTGCAATTGAAACTGAATTTAGCCTACAAAATCCCCTTGAACACTGTATTTACAAAAGGCAGACAAGGTATCTGTGAGCACATTTCTATGGATTCACATGATATACTCTTTATCTAATTGGCAATTGAAAATGCAGTTACAAATATAGGTCCATGGAGATTGTAGTTTTGGAAATCCGTTGCAAAATACAACCCTTAGCTATCTTCACTGCTAAAAAGGCAACCTAATGTATGCCAACGTATATTTTTCCCCATAAGTAAAGCTTAGAAAAAGTAATTGTATTGACCTAAAAGTAGGATGTATCTATGAGGCTAGAAAATAATTATTTTTTTTCAAAGGTGTGTTCAGGGAACAGAGAAGCGATTAAATTTAAAACTCCTTTTAAATGGTTCATGGAATGGCATTAATAGCTAGTCTAAAGGGATTTATGCTAATCTAGTTTCTTGGCTAAAACTAAGGATTTAATGAAAGTGATTTCTATAATGGGTGGATAAAACAGAGTTTATTCTTGTAATTTGTTTTGGTAGGAAATACTGGTATAGGTGATGTTACATAATATATCAACCCTCTTATAGTGTATTGTCACAATAGAAATAAAGAAACAAATATATTTGCTTACCAAGTCATAGGAAATTCAGTTTCTAACTTAAAAAAATACTGCCGACAGAAGTGGACCAGTTTGTGATCCCTCTTCTCCCTGACATACAGGAATTACAGACCCCAGGGCATTCTTTCCCGGCCTTAGGAAAACATTTCTTCCGGTATCCAGTTGCAAACATTGAGTAAAATTTAAATAACTGAAACTAAGATACCTGTTTATATCTGCTTCAGCTCAGTGAGTCTGCTTAATCCCTTTCCTATTCTGTTCCAGCTCAGTGTCCTTCTTCTTTTTATTCCTGCATCTTGTTGTGCTCTGATCCATCTCAGATTTTCAGCAAAGGTGTTCCTCTGCCTGGAATTTCTTCACTAATTTTTTGGTCTTTGATTACCTTCTCTAATTTCAAATCTCATATTAAATGTTAGCTCCTCATTAATTTAGACCATTCTACTTACATTGTTGTCACATTGCCATTAGCTTTATCATCAAATCTTTCACTTTTCTTTTCTTTATTTTTAAATATTTATTTATTTATTTATTTATTTATTTATTTATTTATTTATTTATTTATTTATTTATTTATCTATCCATGAGAGGCACAGAGAGAGAGAGAGAGAGAGAGAGGCAGAGTCACAGGAAGAAGGAGAAGCAGGCTCCCCACAAGGAGTCCAATGTGGGACTTGATCCCAGACACCGGGATCACACCCTGAGCCGAAGGCAGACACTTAACTGTGGAGCCACCCAGGCACCCCAAATCTTTCACTTTTCTAGGATGACTTCACACTTAGTACCGATTCATTTCTTTGTATGTTTTCTCTCCATACCTCTTTTAATCACTCAGGTACTAAACTAGAATGATAGTTGACACATAGTTGGTGAGTAATAAATATTTATACATTTAAGAACTTGAATTGTTTAAAGTGCTTAAAGACCCCCCCCCCCCTTTTTTTGGCAGAGTGTAGTTTAGAAGGAATCATATCATAAAAATAAAACAGAAAGATGAAGATAAAGTGCTCCATACTATGTCCAAAGCATGTGGTTCAGTTCATATTCCTATGTAGTGTACACATTATATTTAATACAATGACAACTGACCCCTATGATAATGATCTTGAGATATACAATTTCTTCAGATGAAAAAGACTAATTATAAGCCGTATACCATTACACCTTCAACCTCCCACTCTTCATGCGAACACATCACATTACAAATAGCATTGGTCATCCCTGTTATGAAGCACTTAGCTGTATAGATGTTCAGAAAATATTTCATGAGTGAATGCATTAATAAATACTAATTAATTAATTACTTAATTGTAGAATCTAAGTTTGGGAAACAAGCAAATAAGTTTCAGAAAAGTCTCTAGCCACAAGATTGAAGCTAAAATAGATTCTGATTAGCTTAATCAGTTGGGAAACGCATTTCACTACATCAGTCTTAAAATATACTGTAAATAGAGGTAGTATTATGATTTCCAGTGATGTCTTAGTTATGCCAGTCAGAGCAATTAAAACAGAAAATGTAATGCAATGTTACCAGAAGAAAGTTTCTACTGTGATTCAATGAAAGGTGCGTTGAGTCCAGTTCTATTTAGTTTGAAAATGGACAATTCTGTACTTATTTAACTTGAATTTGTTCATTTTTAATATAGAGATAATGCCACACCTGGCATATCATGCCATACCTGATTATTGGAAATTGTTTCAAAATCTCAATAGTTCTCTGTAACAGTAAGTCTCGTGATGTTGTGAATATTGTTAAGACCTACATACTAAAGGAATATGGAAGATTAATGAGATAATTAATGGATAGCAACTTTATAACATATAATTGTTGATTTTAAGACTAATGTTTTATTAAAATGATACTGAAGTAACATCTTAACAAGTTACTAGTTCAAGTTAAAAATTTAAAACTCCAAGTGAATCAAATAATTAACTGTATGTTGCAATCATCTTCTGAACTGTTGGTACCATACTCATGTCATACCTAAGAAACAAAGGATAGATGCCATCTTGGTGCATAATAATACTAACTCACATGATGGGATTTTTGAGATAAAGATACTCATCCCCTAAAATATCTTTATCCCTGACTGCTGTGACTCTAATTCCCTAATATTACCATGAAAAACCACTGCAATTTTGTTGTTATAATGCAAATTAAGGAGTGGTAAGGCTAAACTGCTCTTCTGTGTTGATACAAACATAGAAACTTTAGTATGGTTCAATTGTTCTATTGAACAATTAATGTTAATCAGTCATTAACATCTTATATGAAATTATTTATCAGATTATCTACCTACTAGGAAATGAAGAAATGTTATGTCATGATGAGGGAATGAACAGATGGGAAAAGAAAGTTCCAGACTCAGGTAATGGGATTACCTTATAATGGCATCATTATGTAATCACTGAACAAACAGAAAAATAATGGAATAATTTGGGTTTGGATGAGTTACAAAGAGGAGCAAAAGCAAATTGAGACATTTTTTGAAAAAAGGGAACCGAGAAAACAGACCCCTAGGTTCTTTATAATTTTGTGGTGATTAGAGCTCAATTAGACATGACCGCAGACTGATGCATTTATCTTTGATAAGTTCTGTCAGATAAAAAGTGCTAAGGAAAATGCCATGAATTCTTTTTTTTTTTTTTTTTTTAAGATTTTATTTATTCATGAGTGAGAGAAAGAGAAAGGCAGAGAGACAAGCAGGCCCATAAGGGAGCCTGATGTGGGACTCGATCCCGGGTCCCCAGTATCACACCCAGGGCTGAAGGAGGCTCTAAAGCCCTGAGCCATGCGGGGATCCCCAAATTCTTTAGCACTAAGGTATATATTAAGCACTAGTATATTTTATTGAGCTAAAATTGACCTATAATGTTGTATAAGTTTAAGGTGTAAAACGAGTTGATTGCAATATGATTACTAGCATTAGCTAGTACCTCTATCATGTCACATAATTACAACTACTTCTTTGTGGTGAGAACATTTAAGATCTAGTCTCTCAACTCTCAACAACTTTGAAGTTTATAATATAGTATCATTGACTATAATCACTATGCTATATATTAGATCTCCAGAAATTATTCATCTCCTAATAGCCGTTTGCTAGTTTTACAATCAAGGACTTTCTCTAGGACCTGAGAACCAGTCCTTTAAATGCAATTAGCCATAAGGTAATGTCCCCTATCTTCCAGTCCCTCTGAAGGCGTAGGAGCCTAACTTCAATAAGCTGTACTTAGCAAACACAAATAGCCTAATCATATTAACCAGCTTCACCCCTAAATTTGCTACTAGCTCACCTCCATGCTTAAAAACTCTCCTGCCATTTGTTTCAACTGAGTTGAGTTTAATCTCTCTCACATATTGCAATTGTCTGAATCTCTAGTGAAATAGTCTTGAATGTGTGTGTGTGTGTGTGTATATATATATACACACATACAACCTACCCCCGGGAGCTGAAGCTCCGATCGCGCCACCTTGGTCATGTGGCTAAAAGCTTCATATATATGTACATATATATATACACATATATATATGTGTATATATATATGTACAAAGTGTTAAGGAGAACACCATGAGAATGCCATGGTATATATATGCTATACACGCACACATACACACATACACACACATATCCACAAATTTGATTCAAATAGAGATTTTTGCCCATTAAGACTTCCTAGAAACAGCAAGCTATAGGTAATATTAATGATTCATTTATTCTTGAAAAGAAAAAACAAATTTAAGTTCCTTAGAAGTGTTTCTTTCCTCCACTTAATTTCCCAGGACTTCTTTGTTCTGGTTATTGGGGGCAAAAATACAGAATAGTTTTAAGATACATTTTAAAACTGAGTGAAAAACTGCTGGACTCAAATTAATCATAGCAACAAAATTTGAGTGAACCAAGTTCAAATAGCTTTCTTCAGTTTAGTAATAAAAGATTTGCTCTTATTTCAATTTAGCACATCATGTCTTTAAAAAAAACAACACCACAAAATTCTTGCAATGTTTTTATTTTTTCTGTGATAGTTATCAATGCAAATTCCTTTCTTTCTATCTAGCCACACATCCTTCTGTCCTACTACTGCCAAATTCTAAGGCTGGAGGGTATACACATCTGCCCTGGGCAAATACAACCAGTGTTTCCTCCACAAACACAGATTCCCATGACAACCAAACAGAAAGGGGAAAAAAAGAGAGAGAGAGAGAGAAGCCAAGGATATTAAATTTCTCTTAGACCCACCACCTGATTCTCATTTGACCCACTGTCTGGGTCTTATTAAGCCCACCCTGATCTCTTTTATTCCCACAGCCTTTTTACAAACCAGGCATATGGATCCCTAGGCCTCATACTTTTGCATGTTACTGAACAACAATCCTAGTAGGGCAAGAGAACATTTGTGAAGCCATTTTATTTCCATCATTTTTTAGGTTGTTGGGTTCTTCACAGAGGCGTCAAATCAGGCTGTGTAAGGACACCTGTCCACCTGGGCAAGCCTGAGATTACTAATTCATTTCACATGGGTCACCAAACTGATATCAAATAGCAGTAGCTCTTGTTTATTACCAGCTAAGATCAGATTCAAACTAGAGGCTCAGAGCTAAAAGGCTTAACCTCCGGCCCCTTCACCCTGGGTCACTCTCAATCTGTCTCTGGGGCACTTTTAATTAATGGCAGAGTAAAAAGGATTATAAATTCCAGAATTCCCATATACTATCCCTTATGGATGCCCAACTCACTGACAGCTAAGAAGGCTTTCCATTAACACATATTTGTTCATATGATTGTATCTGCACAAACCAAATTAGGTAGAGACATGAGGAGGCAATTATCTTGAAAATTCAGGCTAAAATATAAATTCTTCAACTGAGGTTTGGGAATTTACCTTTTTGAGATTGAGGAAATCTGCCAGATGATGTCCTTGCATTAAATTTAACTTTGCATGTGCTGGTGCCAAAGGGCAAAGAAAAGTAGAAAGTGCAGGTGATTATGCAGACCATGAATATCCAGCCATCCAACAGTGAAAGAAAAAAAGGAAGAGAAAACCTTAGGAAACCAGATTGATCTAATTCAGCAATTAGCCAAAATTCAGGACTGCCTTATGGTATAAAGATAGGATTATTATAAAGTGGGAAAACAGAATTGTGAGATACTAACTTTACAAGTTTTCTATATATTTGTTTCCTAATAGAATACTCCAAGATTAAAGAAAGTTCTAGGAAAATTGAATATTCTTTCTGAATCATGTACTTCTTTTGTCCATGTACATGACACTGATGGCTTCGTTTTAAATAGGTGGAATCTAGTATTTGGAATCACTTGTATAGAACGCAATAAAGATTCTTTTTCTTTTTTTTTTTTTAAGATTTTATGTATTTATTCATGAGAGACACACAGAGAGAGAGGCAGAGACATAGGTAGAGGGAGAAGCAGGCTCCATGTAGGGAGCCCAGTGTGAGACTGGATCCCAGGACTCCAGGAACACACCCTGGGCTAAAAGCAGGTGCTAAACCACCAAGCCACCCAGGTGTCTCATGAAGGTTCTTTTCTCAAGTTACTTCTGGATATAGGTACCTGAATTAAGTGAACTAATACATGCACCAATCGCATAGTTGACCCTGCCCTATGCTAGGTTCTATCATATATTAAATTTCATTTCTTCAGCAATTTATGAGGGCAATATTATTATAGCTATTGTAAAAATAAAGAAACTGAGGCTTTTTTAAAGAAAATTAAATCTTTGATATATATATTAAATTGGTTATTTATATGTTTGATAGATATAGATATATCAATAAAACCACCTGTTATGGGTTGAATTGTGTCCCCTCAAAAAGATGTTCTGAAGTCCCAACTTTCTGAACCTATGAATATGACCTTCTTGATGCAGGTTTAATCAAGGTAAGATGACATTTTGGGATAGAGCTTAATCCAATATAATAAATTTTCTTATAAAAAGAAGGAGGGGCGCCTGGGTGGCTCAGGTGGTTAGGTGACTGACTCTTGATTTCCACTCAGGTTACGATCTCAAGGTCTTAAGATTGAGCCCCAAATCAGGCTCCCAGTGGAGTCTGCCTGAGATTCTTTCTCTCCCTCTGCCCCTGTCCCTGCTGGTACTCTCTCTCTCTCTCTCTCTCTTTTTCCTTCTCAAAATAAATAAATAAAATCTTAAAAAAAAAAAAAAAAAAAAAGAGGGAAATTTGGACACGGACACAGAGATCCGGGGAGAGTGCCATGTGAAGATGGAGGCAAACTGCAGCAATGCATATGCAAGGCAAGGAATGCCAGGTAGCGCTGGCCATCACTAGAAGCCAGGAGGGAGGCAGGAAACAGATTCTTTCTCAGAGCCCTCAGGAGGAACCAACCCTGCCAACACCACACTTTTGGATTTCTGGGTTCCACACTGTGAGAGAATAAATTTCTATTGTTTTAAAATACCACTGGGTAGTGGTACTTTGTTATGGAAGCCCCAGGAAACTAGTATATTACTCGATAGAGGAGACAGAAAATTACCGTAGAGAAGTTGAATTTTTATATTAAGCAAATTCAGATGATGCTGGTATATATTTATGTTTCTTTAGGCAACCATTAGTAGAATATTTCCAACAGAAAAAAATATTATATCTGGGTTAGAAAGAGGCCCTTATAAAGTCATTATTTTGTGTCCTATTCTAAAAATTCTGTCCATGTAACTGCTTTATTGAAAAGATTTTTTTTTTCAATAAAGGAGATTCCATTACCCATGGAATGGATTCCTAACTTGTCAAACTGGCAGTGCCTTGTGTGAAATATGGATTCTCCATTTCTGGGCTTATCTTGCCCTGCTTGCATAGGGCGGCCCAGCACCCTAGATGAATAGAATCTCTATTTGCCCAAACATTCCTTCTTCTTTCCCACTTTCTTCCTTTTACTCATGCTGGGGCCATCATAGCAACGGACTGCTCCTCTTCCCTCTTCACTCTCTCCACATATCTACATCCTACTAGGCATTAAGACTATCTGCTAAGCTATGTCTCGTGTTAATTCTTTACTAATTATAGTGACTTTGAGGTTTGGCTACTCCTCTTCTCTGTAGAAGTTCATGAGTCTTTCGTGGCTTTTCCAGTAGTGTGCTTTGCCATATAGTATTGTGTTTATCTTATCTCCATTATTACAGTTTCAGAAATCTCCTGGATCAGGTGGTGTTCCTACTCATCTTTTCTGCTCTGCGTCTACCTCCAGGACCTAGTGTAATGTCTTATACAGAGTTTGTTCTCTATAAATGTTTGCTGAATTGATTTTAAGTTTGAGTTAAGCAGCACGGGATCTCTTGGGTTGAAGAATCACATTGCAGATGGCATGTTTGTATCGCTCAATATTGCTGCACCAGTGGAGCAAGGCATATGCTGCAAAATTCTTCATCTAAATGGTAGGAGTTAGCAAAGGAAAGGTTTTTCATAAAAGGTTTTCTATAATCAAAAGGAACAAGAGAAATAGGCAAACACTACAGAATTTCCCCCGTTTCTTCTATCCTTCTAGTGGCAAGTCATTTGTCTGGTTAGTATATCTGCTACATTCCAGTGTTAGATTCAAAATAAAGCTAATTTGCATTGGCATAGTGACTTAACTCACTGGTGTATTATTACTATGTAAGCAGGTGTACATGCAACTACAAATAAATGCTTGCTGATGGAATCCCAGCAGGGCGTCTGATGAGTTTTCATTTTGTTGAACCTTACCCAGGAAATTACTGTGTAAAAAGCTTTGCTATTAGTTCTTTGCCTGAAATATCGTTTAGCTACACCTGGCCAAATTCATGGCAATTATACTAACTATACCAACAGGACATTCCAAAATTCTCATCAGCTTTTTCTATTCATTTTCTCAAATTTGTTACTGAAATAATAAAAAATATAAAATATTCATACTCAACTCCTAAACAGCATGCATTAAGAGACGTTTAGTATTTAAAAGTCAGAAAAGTTATTAAAAGAGGATAATGTAAGTCTATGTTTCCTTAAAATAGAATCCACACTATAAATTATCAACTCCAATATTTCAAACCACTGTTTACGAATGATATGCACAGCCTAAACCGTATGTGTGTCCATCACAATTCTAAACACGCTTAAATGGAATTAATAGAAACTGTTGTACTATATCATGTGATACATTAAAAAGCTGAAAATAAAAATAGGGGCTCTTATTGCCCCAGCACATGACCTTATATATCAAATATTTATCATAGCAAGTTATGTGGCAGGATCAAATCCACCATATCTTCATAGCTGTACTATAATGAATTTTATACTTATTAAAATGCATCAGTAGGCTTTGATATTAAAAATATTTTGGTCAACAAATGTTCATTGTCTGTTTCCTTTACACGAGGTTCTCTGGGGAAGGTTCAGTTATAAAGAATGTAAAATAGTCTCTGATTTCAAAATTCTCACTTTATTCTGAAATGAGAAATGAGACAAAGTTCCACATAAAAGAAGATCACCAGGAATATAAGACAATATATGCCAAATGGCAAAATGCTTGCTACAAGCGATCAATGCTGTATGAATAACCAATGGTGGAGAGAAACTGCCATGAGGGGATGATGTTGGGCAAGTTCTGTAAGACTGAGTGACTGTGCTGATTTGAATGGAAGAATTCTACTTTCTGTCTATATACCTGGTGTGATAATTAATGTGACCCACTGTCACTCTCAGAAGTGTTTCAATTTAAATGATAATTATATGTTCAGTCTACCACAGAAGCAAATATGCAAGTGTGGCCTTGAAGAAAGGTAGAATTGAAATAAGCAGAAGTGAATGTTTCTGGAAATCTTAGACAGGTAAAGAGTGCAAGTAAAGAAACAAAAATGAAGCATAGAAATCAATAGGCTGCATTGAAAGAGTATTTTGCGCAGTGAGACCTTGTCTGTATTGCGACGTGCAAATAAAAGTATGCTGCAGATCTAGCCTTCTCAATCCAGTCCTCCTAGCTTTCTCCTGAGAAAAGCCATAGGGCTTTTTTTTTCCCCCTCAGAGTGTGTTTTAATTCTTTTATTCTCAATATGTGGCAGGAACAGGAATCATTTGGGGATACACCACAATCTCACATGGTATCAAATTATCTCCTTCTAAGACTAACCAGGTTTCACAAAAAAATGAAACAAATAAAAACAAGATGCCCAGATAAATTCAGATTTCCTATCATCATTACTTTTTTTTTAGTATAATAATGTCCAAAGTATCTCATGGAATAAAAAAATATACATACTTCTTTAGTATGTCACAATTACTGTATGGGATACATTTACATTTTTAAAAAACCAGCTGTTTGTCTGAAATTCAGATTTGATTGGGTATCCTGTATTTTATCTGCAACTATAGTCCCACCTCATTTCAGCATTGAGGGTTTTCCCTATCTCTTGGGTTGATGAAACTCTCTAATCCTTGGCTCAAGAGACCACTCCTTCACTTCCAAAGGTAATTTGTTTTAAGCTTAGGAATTTTGTATGAAGAATTTTACAATTATTTAGTGAAGCTTTTCTCAACTATGTCTTTAGGTATATGTTTATTTTTTATATGCTATGAATTAAAATTCAAATCTCAGTTTCCAACTTTGATGAGTCTTCTATGGTAACCAACAATAAAGGTTAACATGAGTTCAATCGATACTCTTTTTCTCATCATTGGCAACTCTAAAATTTAAGACAATATGTACAAGCTGACTGAACCATGTACTATTTACCAAACTCCTGTATTCTCTCAGTACCCATTCACCATAGCCACAAGAGATATTCCCCACATCATATAAGTGAGAAAACAGGCTCACGGCAGTTTAGAGATGTATTTCAAAGTCTCCATAACTAGTTAGTGATAATAGTATTAAGTTTTGAATGCAGAGCCCGTGAGGCCACATTAGCCAATTTATTTATACTACGATATAATTATTTTCAACAAAGCAATGAACATTTCTTGTCATTATTGTTAAATGGCTCTATAATTTCCTGAAATGCAAATAAAATATGTTACTGCTTTCTGATTAAATATGCAAGTCCTCTCCTCCAGTCTGTTGTCTTTTGATTAATATAATAATAATAATAAATATTAAGCAATAACATGAAACACTTGGGTCAAGCACTGTGTTGAGCATCTCACATGTTCTATTTTACTCAATGTTATAAACTGTCATTGAATGATTTCATTCAGTAATCAAGAACTCTTTAAACCATTTGAACCTTGAAAAATGACATTATAGATTTACAATCTTTTGACACATGGACATAACCTTTTGACAGATACCACAGGAGATAGCCTGTTAGATTTTAACGTTGTCTATTTGATGGACATACAATTCTATATCAAGGAACATATTTGAAGCCTGAAAAAGAACAATTCTCCACAATAAAAAAAAAAAAAAGGGTAATTTCTCCATAAGTAAAAATCAGTCCCAAAAAATATTCAAACATTGAGGCAACAAGCTTGCTCCTGGTAATTCTAGATGTTTACAAAGAATTATTTTAATGTATTTAATGTAGTTAGAATTTAGTATTTAGTAGTATTTTAATAGCCCAGAAACTTAATGAAAAAATAGCAAATAGCAGCAGCTAACCACAGAAATTGCTAAAAACTTGCAGTCTTGTTTTCCAAGAACAAACTGTGGTCCAACATCTGTTGCCCTCCAGCTCTAAAAGTCTGTTGCAACTTCACAGACCCTCTCTTCCAGTGTGTCTCCCTTCCTATCTGTAGTGAGCAGGACATATTTTCTCACCATTCAGAGCTATTATTTGGTTTCACCATTTCCTTTGTGACCAACACCAAGTCCAAAAAATCCATTCCAAACCTCCTCTTTGTTCCAGTCTTTAATCTGAATGGCTGATCTTAATTAAGTGCAACAGATTGTATAGGAAGCATAATAACCGATAAATCATTTCACTTGTCAAGCAGGGCTCACCTCACATCTACAACAATATAGCAATAATGGTTCAGGGGGGTGACCTCTTTACAGTTAGACCAACAGCTTAGCCGCACAATTATAATAGTACTTAAGCCAATTATATGCATATACAGTGACAGGAAAATAATGTTTCTCCCATGTACATTAGAGAAGAAAATTATATGGGATATTTTCAATCACAGGTAGTTCACTTAGGAAGTTCATCTTAGGATGACCTAAAAGTGACATAAAAATTAATGGCATTTGCTGACATATTTGTGATCCACCTAATAGAATGGCCCAAATAAATGAGAAGAGCATGGAACAAATAAGGAGAAAGGCAAACATAAATAACCATTCACTGAATTATTTCTGTATAGAATTTCTAGTTTTAGAACTTATGAAGTAAAACAGGATTTCATTTTATAAAACTTGAGATCTTGAAAAAAGAATTTTTAAGCTGGCACATCTGTATACAACATAGCAAAATTATATCGGCACTGTAAAGACTTAAACAGAGCCATGTTGAGGTAGGGGATCCCTGGAATGGAAAATGTCTATGATCTGACATTTGCAAGATGCTATTCAATTTCTCCATGTACCAGAGACCTTGCATGCTTCTCTTTGAGCTATTATGAAATCGTTGTGCTCCTAGGATCTTCTAGCTTTTTCCCATTTACTTGCTGGTCTTACTCCCAAGCTCCCCATCTCTGAAAGTGGTCAAAGAGATAAGTTACTACCCATCTAGGATGTTGTCCAGTGTATTTCTTCTGCACTGGTTGTGAGTGGAGTTAGACATCTTTTAGTTCCTTTAAAACTTCAGGGGCCTATAAATTTATTGTGACTTTGCTCTAAATAATGGATGTTTTTGTCAAAGCACATTAGACTCTAGCTATACAATGTAGAAAAGCAAATGAATAATTTTGTTTTCATAGAATAATAGCTTTATAGAATCTTTGGTTTATAAAAACCATCATGATTCTAACGTTGAGCATCCATTGATTTAATATTCCCAAAAAGGATGTTTATCTGCACTTTGAATACCCCTCATGGTCAGGAAGCTCCAAAAATATGCTAATTCCAATTTAAGTGACAACTTCTCCAAGCAGCTTTTTTAAACATTTGGTTTTAACTCATCAAGTCCAGTCTGAAATATGTAAATTCCTTGATTTTCATCTGAAAGTAAGTATAGTAGCAGATGTGAATCTTGGTCTATGTACTCAAGTGTTTAACACATATTTATTTTATTCTTTTTTTTTTATTTTATTCTTTATATGAACAAAGACTCACGTAAAATTCAAGTTCCTATTTATGGTTGTGCAAAGATTCCTTGGCTTCACGTAGCTTTAAAGCATAACAGCAACCACCCCACCACACTCATGGTGACTCATCTGTCTTCAGTGGTACGATTACAATGCCCTGTGCCCCTGCTGATTTCTTCTGTTGATTCTGTGGCTTCTATGCTTATGGCATGAGCTTTTTGTTTTTTGTTTTTGTTTTTGTTTTTGTTTTTGTTTTTATAATGCTGGTAACTACTCCTTTGGCTCTGCTTCATAATGCACTCAAATACATAACAATACCCAACACAGCCTTCTGAGGGCTTACAATATCACTAGAGGACTGATTATCATGAATTGGAGCAGGAATCTCTGCTACTAGTGAAATCAGTCTGACCATCAGCTTCTTTACAGAAACTTGCTATCCACAATTTCCTTCTTCTCCCTTCCTCTCCAGGAGACCTGGTATAATCTCGACAAGAAGAAAAATTAATTTCAAACAGCTTCCTTTTTTTTTGTTCTGTCTCAAGCCTTTCAAGCCTTACTTGTTTGAAGAGGAAAAAAAAACAATAGAGAAAAGATAAATAAAAACTAACATCTCAAGAACTAATTATTCACCATGGCATTTTAGGTCATTGACCTTTAATGAGCACAGGTTATTTCCCTGTAAAGAACGGAATAGATCATTCTTTCTTTCCTTTTTTGTTTAAGATTTTATTTATTTATTCATGAGAGACGTAGAGAGAGAGAGAGAGGCAGAGGACACAGGCAGAGGGAGAAGCAGGCTCCATGCAGGGAGCCCCATGTGGGACTGGATCCTGGGTCTCCAGGATCAGGCCCTGGGCTGAAGGCGGCACTAAACCGCTGAGCCACCTGGGCTGCCCTAGATAGTCTTTCGATTCATCTTTCACCTGATGTTTCTCTCTGCCATCTATACAGCTAATATGGTAATATCTGTGTCAGTGTTAATGTGATAATAAACCAGTGTTGGGTATTCAACTTCTAAGGGTTGGAGAGAGAAAAAGGACTTAATTCCCTTTGTACAATGTTTATATCTATCCTTTTCTACAACTGTTAAACCAGAACCCCTTGTTTAATTTAATGAAGGATTTCTATGATAGTAGTCTGCTCTAGTAAAGAAGAAATGACTGCAGAATAAAATGGTGGCCACCACTATTTCCAGTTTCTTAAGTAGGTAATAACATTTCTTGATTACAGATACACTCTTCAGTTTAACCACTAGCTTCAGCTTCTTCAAAAGAATTTTGTAACTATTATAAATCCTCATTTTATAAATTGAGTCTTTCAAACACACACATAATGTATTTTGAATACTCACAGAGTAGTTTTCAGATTATTAAAACTTTGATTAAGCTAAATTTCTAGACTCACTCTCAGTTGGTGAAAAAAGGACTAATTATCTACATTTGAAGTCTTATCTAGATACAAGGGAAATGAAAATTGAGATGGAAAAAAAGAGAACAAAAACTTCGTAGTGTCAAAAAATAATATTTTGGAAACTATTTTTCTCACCAGCAACATTCATTAGCATCCATTTGGTATAAAGACCTGCACTAAATGTAATGATGATACTCTGGTTTCTCTTCAGATCGTATAAATATTTCGCCTTTTACTAAATGTGGTGATGAAATCTTATTCATGAGTATGTACTCTAAACAGAGCTGCTGAAGTAAAATACAGCTATCAGTGATAAGGGCAAATATTTACCCAGAAGTCTACCCAGAAGCGACCAAACAATGGAATTATTCTAATAGACTCTTTTGGGAAAAAAAATCATGTATTTTTATTTTTAATCTTTTAAGATTTTTATTTATTTATGATAGACACGGAGAGAGAGAGAGAGAGAGAGAGAGAGAGAGAGGCAGAGACACAGGCAGAGGGAGAAGCAGGCTCCATGCCGGGAGCCCGATGTGGGACTTGATCCCGGGACTCCAGGATCGCGCCCTGGGCTAAAGGCAGGCGTCAAACCACTGAGCCACCCAGGGATCCCAAATCATGTGTTTTTAAAAGTACACTAATCTAAAAATTGGGGAATTATGTGCAACAATGTACAATAATCCACTAGGTTGCAAGTGACAAGGTTGTGATGTCTTGACAGCCTGAATCCAGTAGATAAAATTGGACATTTTTATCTTAATGGAGGATAGTAATGATACAATGTATTGTCATTGATGGCATACAGATTTTGATGGTTCTTCATTATTTATGTATTTTGTCAGGTAATAATATTTCTAAAGAGTTGAATTGTCAACTCTATGTCACAAGAGAAACATAGACATATACATACATATATAAATATACATATATTTCTTAATATATAAAGTGGAAGGGAAAAGATCAAGAGAAAATACAGAGATAGCCTTGCTAGATGTGGAATGCTGTTTCTTTTCTTTTCTTTTTTTCTTTTCTTTTCTTTTTTTTTTTTTAAGATTTTATTTACTTACTAGAGAGAGAGTACAAGTAGGGGGAACAGCTAAGGGAGAGGGAGAAGCAGGCTCTTTGATGATCAGGGACCCCCATGTAGGGCTCAATCCCAGGGTCCTGAGCGGAAGGCAGTTGCTTAACTGATTGAGCTACTCAGGTGCCCCTGGAATGCTTTTAATGCAGTTTCAATCACTCAATCTTTTGGAGTTAAATTATTTCCATTTCAAAAGAACCATTAATCCAAATCAGTTCAGGTCAGAGGTATGCAAATTAAACAATCAGCTACCGTGTTACATCTGATTTGTCTTATATAGAGAAACATATACTATGTAGTATATAGTACAATACATACCTATTCAGAATGTACATGATTCATAAAATATTCTGGTCTGCAGATGTATTTATAAAATAAATGAGTACAAATAGGATGCAACTGACCTGCCATTGATGGAACATTCACATTGTTATTTTCAATGTAGTTTCAGTATTGAGCATACCTTGACTTTGCAAGTCTTTTCATTGCAGACACATTAAAAATACATCATTTGAGGGGATAGAGTGAGAATAAAAACCAGAAAATATTATTTGACTTAGAAATATCAAAAAATAGATTAGGTATGTTTCAAACGGAAAAGTGAAGACAGGACACTTGGGTAGTTCAGCGGTTTGGCGCCTGCCTTTGGCCCAGGGCATGATCCTGGAGACCCGGGATGGAGTCCCTCATTGGGCTTCCTGCATGGAGCCTGCTTCTCTCTCTCTCTGCCTCTCTCTCTGCCTGTGTTTCTGCCTGTCTCTCTGTATCTCTCATGAATAAATAAATAAAATATTTAAAAATAGAAAAAAAAAAAAAAGAAGAAGAAAGGAGTGAAGACAGACACACAGCCTGGCAGAGAGAGAAATCTGGATCTGCTATGATGCCACTATTTGTTGCAATAAATTATCAACCCCTACAGCTGGAAAGGACATCCAACCTAGCTTTGCCCATCCTTTTCTCTTACATGAGAAAACTGACATGGAGGTAACTTAGGTAAGTCATTTGAAGTCCAGCTCGACAGAATTAGGCCTATAACTCTTATTATACAAATTTTGAGGTCTGTTTGAGTTACAGGAGGGACCTTAACATATATCATGAGAGTGAATCATTTCATGCATATTAGAGAACTATATGTATTGAATGTATGCATTAAATATTAATTTTCTGAGAACTATTCATAAAGTGAAAGAAAAAAGTACCATCATTTACTGAAAATGGAAGCATTTCGTGCATATAATTTCAGATTACTGAACACCAAATCAAAATTCCTCATTTCATTCCTGTCTCTCCTAGTGTTCATGGTCTTATAACTTCATTTTTTTTTCTATACACCGAAGTACTTATTTTATTCTTGTCTCTCTTTTTTCCACTCACTCAATTAGCAAAACAAGAGGTAATTCAGATTCTTAAGGTGAACATTGTTTCATTTTCCTTTGTTCAAAAGCACTTATACTGACACCTTTCAGAGTCTGTTCCTCTTATTTAAGACTCCCCTGTGCTCGTTCTTTGTCTTTTATGAGAAAATTTTCTGAGATTTGCTCTGTGCTGTGAAACAAAGCCAAGGCGGCTGTGTGGATGCCCCGGTAATGCCAAACAGCCCATACCACCATTCTCCTCCTCATTGCTGCATTCTTATTTGTACTGAAATGACCAGAAGGAACCAACCAGGAATCCACTTGCAATGCCTGAGCCCTCAACTTCATTCTCCACATGAGTATACAAATCTGCACGCTGAGCCAGAGACAGTCCACACAAGTATCTATGAAGCAGAGAAACATTTTATTTATTTTTATAAATTTATTTTTATTTCTTAAGATTTTATTTATTTATGAGAGACACAGAGAGAGAGGCAGAGACATAGAGGCAGAGGGAGAAGCAGGCTCCCTGAGGGAAGCCCAATGTGGGACTCAATACCAGGACCCCAGGATCACAACCTGAGCCAAAGGCAGACGCTCAACCACTGAGCCATCCAGGTGCCCCTGAACCATTTTAAATATGCCTGTTGGTTTGCATTTTACACGACACTACCACGAAACATGGAAGACAGTTCGATATTTCCAAGGAGGGGGAAATAGATACAGTCATGAGGAATTAGCAGGAGCACTAGCTGCCTTCAGAAATGCCCTTAGAGAGATCAGAAATCTAAAAAAATAAAAAATAAATTAATTAATTAATAACTCAGTCAGTCAGTCTTCCATGCAGATCCTTGTAAAGTAATGAGGCTATTTTGTCAAAATAATAATCATGTTTTCTAAGGGCTGTCCTGCTAAATATACAGCTTCTCCAGAGAAGCAGCTACATGCTCCCTTTAAATAGCTCCATTTGGCTTGCATCGTTGCTTGTCCTTATCTTAACTGAATAAGAACTGTCTAATATCCTTCTAAATGAAAGTAATTTTTAGACTTGGTCACACTGCACATTTGACAATCCCTTCCAGATGTGATTATGTGGAACTCTCTCTCACATTTACAATGGAATGGGCAAAGGGGGTTTGGAGATGTTACATAGAAAATCACTTTTTCCAGCCCTCTGGGATTGAAATAAGAGGGTGGTCCCTATGACATTGAATATAGGTGAGTCACATGCTGAGCTTTGAAAAGAGAAGCATTCTCCTGGGCTGTGAATAGGAGCTCTGCATCCGCCTTTGAGGCTAACGGATACCCTGTGATGAAAACCACTGTATAAATGCAATATGCCTTTGTTCACAGCACCGGCAGGTGTTGTTAAAGCCTCTGTCCTAGCTCTGACAACGTTCCAGAAACCTGACCTGCCACAACCCTGTTATTCCCACAATAGAAGGCCCTTATAGAATAGTTAATTGTGCCAGATTGTGCAATTCCATTGTGATACTTAATAGGCAAGCACAACAGATTCTTATGGTTTGATTTTATACTGATAGACTAGATAAACGAATGTGTCTGGGTATGTGTGCATGTGTATAGATTATATTTCTGCATACACACACACACACACACGCACGCACACACGACCCCCATGATAATAGTAGGCTCAGACTTCTATCTCAAAATGCAGTGTGTCTTGAAATGTTGTCGTCATGAGACTGCAGTGCAGTTTGAGGAGAATGTTCTGACTTAGCCATGACTGTGAGGTATCCAACTTCCTTTGTCAAGAGTCACAGATTTTGGGGGGCAGCCCTGGTGGCGCAGCGGTATAGCGCTGCCTGCAGCCTAGGGTGTGATCCTGGAGACCCTGGATCGAGTCCCACGTTGGGCTCCCTACATGGAGCCTGCTTCTCCCTCTGCCTGTGTCTCTGCCTCTCTCTCCCTCTCTGTGTCTCTCATGAATAAATAAATAAAATCTTTAAAAAAAAAAGAGTCACAGATTTTTGGACAATTGAATTAATCACCTCAACAATCATGAATCCAGATTTTTCACTTTCATCATTACCATTTTGGAACACAATGCCAAGCTGCTCCCTGAGGTGGTAGGAAATACTGGTTGCAAAAATTAGGTCATATTTGATAGGCACAGCTTAGGAAAGGAAAATGAAGAATTAGGACAATTACTTGGAAAATGTAAGCAAGTGGTGACTTTGAAAGCAAATATGCAAATAAATTAAAAATAGCAATTTAGAGACACCTGGGAGGTTCAGTCGATTAAGCATCTGACTTTTGATCTCAGTGCAGGTCTTGATCCCAGGGTTGTGAGTTCAAGCCCTGTGACGGGTTCCATGCTGGGCATAGAACCTACTTTAAAAATTAATTAATTAATTAATTAAATGGCAGTTTAATTGATTCTTTGCTAGAAAAGTTCTTTAGCTAACACCCAGTTTAGAATGTTCCTCTTGAGCTTTACTGCTTAAATATCTGTGACAAAGAAAGTTGTGCAAAGTTTGGACCTCATTGACCACCTAGGTTATGGTTTTAGACCCAGAAGGATCTGAGGTCAAATCATTATTCTACCAGTTAGTATGTATGTGAACTCAAATAAGTTACTTATCTGGTGTAACCCTCAATTTATACATCAGATTCCTGTAAGTGTATTTTGAGAATTAAGAAAGATAAAGTATATTTGTGCTTAGCTAGTGCTTGGTGCAAGTGACAAATTGTGGCTATGAAACTATTTTCAGGGAATTCTGCTTTAATGTGAGTATTGCACATAAAGAATTCCTAGGGTGTATCTTAATGCATTTTTAACATTTTCATTCATATGCTTCAGTACAAGTCATTTTTCATTCTAGGATAAATACTGTTTGATTTTTTTTGATCAATAAGGAGAGAATATTAGTTTGCTTTAACAGAGACAAATATAGCAAAGACAAGTAAGATAGAACTTCTCTCTTCCATGGAAGTCTATGACTGGCTAACCAGAAAGTGAAAGTGGCTCTGGTCTATGAGACTACTGAGGAGTTCAGACCCCTCTGATTCTATTGTGCTTAAACTATCACCCTCACCTACATGATTGAAGGAATCACCATCTCCCTGTCTATGCTCTGACCAGCAGGAAGGAAGAAGAAATAGAGGCCAAGAAGTGTTTTCTAAAAAGCACTACCTAAAAATTTTCACTTCCCTTCAGCTTACGTCCAGGAACCAGATTACCTAAGCACACCTAGCCATGAGAGCAGCTGGAAAACATTCTTTATAAAAGCTCACTACAATATATGCCCAGTCGAAATTCAGTAAGCCAAATTGCTAAAACCATTTGGAAGACAATTATGGATTTCTTTCCAAAGGTATATGCATTGACCATCTATTACTGCATAGCAAACCATCCCACCACTTAGTGGCCTAAAGCGATAGCCATTTATTCAGCTCATGATTCTAAAGACTGAAAATTGAAACAGCTCTGTTGGGTGGTTTTAGCTGGCCATATGGCAGAGATCAGCTGCAAGGTTATACTTGGGAGCAGGCTGGGCTGGCAGCTGGAGTGTTTCAGCTCTCCTCTTGTCCTCCAGCAGGCTGCAAGGGGTCTGTTTGCCTCGTGTCTGCGCAAGGATTTTTGAGATCCAGATGCGTGACTTGCACAGTCTCGCTTCTGCTACTGTCTGTTGGTCAAAGCAAGTCACAAGGCCAGCACTGACTTAAAGGTGGGGAAATACATTCCATCTACCATGGGGAGGAGCTAACACAATACAGGGAGGGGAGGAATTTGCTGCCATTTTTACAATCCACCACTGAGAGTAATCAGATTGGAGTTACTATTCATGAATTTACTGTAGTATAAATATGAAACATCACTCTTATTGTAATATATGTGATGTTAATTCGAGACAGATTAAATTGTCAAGTGAAGAGAGATAGATACAAATGTTAGGTCCCTAAGCCACACACAGTTAGGAACACATGCACATACTTGAGTGACATTTAAATTAGATTTAGGCCTTCTACAGTGTACACCCGAGCCATGTGTTAGGGGTAGCTGATCTCTGTTTTGGTGGCTGTCAACTTTCCAGTGATCTGAGGCAGAAAAGAAAACATGATAGCATCTGAGGACAAAATAAGTCAGGTAAACATTAAAAGCAGACTGAGAGAATTAGCCTGGGTATCAGAATAACTGAGTTCTAGTTCAAGCTAGGATTCACAATTTGCTCACCTTTCTTTGCGTAATTTTAAAAGGCTGGACTAAATTAAATCTGATACTCCTTCTTGTTTTGACTGGTGTTTGGGTCACTAAGAATGACAAAAAAAGAATCTTGTTCTTTCAAATGATAAGAAAATTGTGAATATATGAACCATAAGGGAAATACACATTGTAAGTGCCAAATATCAATATACTTGGAAACATTCAGATACCTATCTAAATTATGTATATAGGAGCAAAGTTGAAAACTGTATCTGATTGCAAGCCAGCTCCACAGATAATTTATTCTTCAAAAGAGATCAATTATTGATTTATGCATGGTAAATAATCCCATAACAATTATAATTAAAATGTAAACATAAATGTAGAAGAATATGATATAAAATCTTAAGTGAATTTGTTTCATAATTAAATCTAATAACTCAGCTTTATATGTGATATGTTTTCATATTCATTTTCATCTATTAATTTAGATAAGAACTTTTTTCCCAGTGCACCTGGGTGGCTCAGTCAGTTAAGCGTCTGCCTTCAGTTTAAGTCATTATCCCAGGGTCCTGGGATTGAGCCCCACATTGGGCTCCTTACTTAACATGAGCCTGCTTCTTCCCCTCTCTCTCCCTCAGTCCCTCCTTCCTCCACCCCTGCTCATGCTCTTTCTCTCTAATAAATAAATAAAATATTTTTTTAAAAGTTTTTTTTCTCCCCCTTATGCCATGTGAGCCCTGGGTATCAAACATTGATTCATGTTACTTCTTTAAAATAAACAGTAGAATGAAAAGTAATTTCTTAAATCAAGAAAAAGTGTTATAAAATCCACAAAGGTGACAGCAACACAATAATGATAGTGGCATTAAGATATGGCTTCTTGGGCAGCCCAGGTGGCTCAGCAGTTTAGGGCCACCTTCAGCCTAGGGCATGATCCTGGAGACCCGGGGTCGAGTCTCATGTTGGGCTCCCTGCGTGGAGTCTGCTTCTCCCTCTGCCTGTGTCTCTGCCTCTCACTCTCTCTCTCTCTCTCTCTCTCTCTCTCATTCTCTCTCTCTCTGTGTGTCTCCCATGGAAAAAAACAAAAAAAACAAAAAAACAAAACAAAAAAAAAAAACAAGATATGGCTTCCTATAACTACATACCTAGCCACACAAAATTGTAAAGAATTCTATAGACTGACCAGCCCAGTGATAATCAAAGTGTGATCCTAGGACCAAGATCAGCAACATGAATATGGCCTATAAACTTTTTTCCTGGGATCCCTGGGTGGCGCAGCGGTTTGGCGCCTGCCTTTGGCCCAGGGTGCGATCCTGGAGACCCGGGATCGAGTCCCACGTCGGGCTCCCGGTGCATGGAGCCTGCTTCTCCCTCTGCCTGTGTCTCTGCGCCTCTCTCTCTCTCTCTGTGACTATCATAAATAAAAATTAAACTTTTTTCCTATGATAATTCTCCAGCCACACCTCAGACACACTAAATCAGAAACTGAGAGGATCCTGATATTTCAACAAGCCTTCCAGGAGATATGGATACCCCTTAAGGTTTAAAACCACTAGAGTAGCCAACATTACGTAGTAAATCATTGAGGTAGTCAATTCATTATCCTGCTATCTAATTATTACTCTTTTCTGTTTTAAATATATCAACAAAAGTTATCTCTGTTTGCTACATGAATGATGTCTCTGTACAAATTAAGGTTCTCTGGAAGAATTCATGTGACTTAACTTCATCAAGGGAACATGACCTTGGTATATAGGAGAAATCCAACAAATACTTGTTACTTCATTTGTTATAACTTTATAGAAGATACAAAGGCAAAAAAAATATTTTGGGGTCACCTGGGTGGCTCAGTGGTTGAGCATCTGCCTTTGGCTCAGGGCATGGTCTTTGAGACCCAGGATTGAGTCCCACATCAGACTCCCTTCACGGAGCCTGCTTCTCCCTCTGCCTGTGTCTCTTCCTCTCTCTCTCTCTCTCTCTCTCTCTCTCTGTGTCTCTCATGAATAAATAAATAAAATCTTTTAAAAAAAATAAATTAAAATATTTTTTAAATATATTTTTTTAATTTTTTAAAATACTTTAAGAAGATAAATAGACCAAGGAAAATGGGACTGCACAAAGTGTTACATTGTTTTCACACTGGGAAGAACCATATAGTTTAACAAACTCTTTTTAGAAAGAAAGAAGTCAGCTCACAGGGCTTCAGGAGAATTTTCCAAAGTCAGACCAATTTTTAGTGACAAAATCAGGATGGGAACTCAGGTTTCTAACTGAAAGTCTAGTATTCTCTTTTTTTTGAAATCCACCCCTCCAGATGAATTAGAAATCTATGGGAATTTTTTTACTGTTTAATACCATCCATGACAAAATAATAAGACAAGTAATCAAGTAGAGAAATAAACCTTATGTGCACAGAATAACGGCAGAGGATGCAACTAGTCCATGCAATACAGAAGAAATAAAAATTCAGATTCTTCACAAAAGACCTGCTTCTTCATTGTTTTTTTTTACAAGAGATATCAACTTTTTCATTTTAAATCTTAAATAAGACATGACACCCTGGAATGCAGAGGCTTTCACTAGAAGCTTTTTTTATTTCTTAAAAATCCTTTAAGCATAAAGAAATACATTCCTTACCTAGGAAAACTCTTTTTATAACATCAAAAAGAGATAAATCCACAAAAGAGGGGGGAAAACCTGTAGAAGGAGATCGTCATAGCAACCAGATAAGAACAAATTTGGCATAGAAAGCAACCTGATTATTTCTTCTTTTTAATCAAAATTACATATCATCAAGTTTGGAAGCAAAACAATTGGGAAAACAGTACAAGAATTTCAAAGTACATCACGTGCACATTGATGTTTATTAACTCTCTAAACACCTAAAGTAGGCACAATTGTTCATTAATATAGGAATAATTTATATTTCATGGGATTGCCAGCCTCATTTCTCTCTACCCCAGACACTTAAAAATAAGCAAACATCAGTTTTTCTTTTCCAGAAATATTTTTCAAATTCATTTATTATGTTTTTATAAAAACTCAAAAAATTCAATATTTCATGCTAATTTTTAAAATAATATCCATTGTCTACAACTGACACCTTATGAACAATCAGTACGTAACTTTCAGAAATTTTCATATTTTTCTTGGTTTCTTGACAAGTCTATGATGGTCCTGAGTTTGAGTTTGGCCTCCTATTCTTAGTGAATGAACTCTGTAACCAGACATGAAGCAGAAATCTGTATGATATGCACTCAGGCCAGGGTACCATTTTTTCCTTTTCCACAGTTTCACATGTCTGGAGGAGTGAGCTGATGAACTGGATGTGTGGAGTAGAATGACCCCCAGCAAAATAGACTCAGCAAATTTCCATGAGCCCAAGACATATTAACCATATTTCTAGGGTTAGTAGATCATTGCTGCCCTTTTCAACTCTGGGAAATTGTGAAAGGTATAGGTTATCTTAAAGGTCCTGGGTAGATGTTTACAAATTCTTTGAAATAGAATGTTCCTGTTTTAAGAAAGAACACTGATTCTTCTAACAAAAATTTAAATGGGCCATCAATGTCCAATTAATTGTAAGCTGCAGCAGCCAAAAGACACCATCACCTGAAGGCATGAACGGGCAATGCTAGAGCTGGAACAAAAGAGCCTATTCACTGTTCTACTCCTTGGTGCACACCCACCTGTGCCTTTCAAAGAGCATGGAAAAGTTCTCTACAAAATAAACTTGTAGCTACACGGTGCCAATCAGTCAAATGGCTAAATTAGTGAATCCTAATTGCAAGTCTGAGAGCCTTATTGGAAGGGATAAATACAGAACTAAATCAGTATGAATGTTGACTGCATAAAAATATAATACCTTTCAGATATATCGACAAAGCATATCTTACATTAGATTTTATAGTAGAGCCTAGGATGGAGATTCCTATGGAAGCAATTTATTGAAGAAGACAACATGCCTCTGCTACTATCTAATAGAACAAGCAACAAAATGACATTGATAAGTATATACATATATAATAAGGATAAGGATATACTACTATAATACTATATATACTACATGGATAAGGATATACTACTATAATAAATAGTAGTAATGTACATGACAAAAATAAGACCAAAAGAGTGATTAAGTCAGTTAAAGCGTTCTAGATTATATACATTGTTCAGTGTATTTTAAAATTATTAATTTATTTAAAAAATTATTTATGTAAAAATCTCTAGGTAACCACGAAGAGTAAAAGGCTGTGTAACTAACATATACCCTAAGAGAGGTCCTAGGTTAAAATTCCTAGAAAGAGAGCCTACAATGGGGATTCTGAGCAAACAATTTATTGAGAAATCAATTCAAGTAACCATGTGAAAAAATAAGGAAATCACAATAGGATAGGGGAGAATGCAAAGCAAAGGTTAGTTTGAGAAATACTCTAGCCTCAACTTGATCCCACAGGGTGTTCCTAAGCATTAATGGTGATAATTTTTTTCTAGGCAAGGGGATCAGGTTTTTGTACCCTGCCATTTCAGTCAGTCATTGGTTGTCACTGCCTTGAAGGCATTAGATAATGTCCAAGACATTCCCACACACATACACTCTGATGAAAGAGCAATTTTTTTGAGAAGTGTGCAGCTCTAAGCCATTAGAAACCTACACTAACTACAGATAGGGGATTAATGCACCAGAAAGGGATAACTTAGGTGGGGAATCAGCCATGTCTAATACTAAAGAAAATAATAAATTAAATAATAAAACAATTAATCTAGAAAAAGGCAGAAAATATAGGGGAAAAAGAAAATAGAGCCTGTGGACAAATAAGGGGGGAAAAAAGATTTAAACTCAATTATATCACTAAGTACATTGAATATAAACATTAAGCTTTCCAACTAAAATACAAAGAAGAAAATACTAGATTTAAAGTATATAAGCCACTTACAAGAGACATGCTTTAAATATAAGGGTGAAAAAAAAATTAAAAAAAAATAATAATAAATAAATAAATATAAGGGTGAAGAAAAATTAAAAGTAAAAAAATAGAGAATAAAATATTTATGAAACACTCGCCAACAGAAGATGAGGTAGCTGATATGAGTATCAGAGAAACAGACTTTAAAGGAAGAAGAATTATCAGATAAAAATAGTTATATTGTAATAATAAATGAGTCAAACAAACAGAAAGATACAAAAAATAATGACATAATCTTGATATAGATAAAATAAAAGTTGACAGAACCAAAAAGAGAAATAGACAAATCTATAATGCTCTTATGATCATAGTGTACAATTTTAACACATATCACTCAATAACTGTTAGAACATGCAGACAAAAATATCAATAAGGATAGAGTCAGAATCAAAATCGAC
Source organism: Canis lupus familiaris (assembly GCF_011100685.1). Classification (NCBI taxonomy): domain Eukaryota; kingdom Metazoa; phylum Chordata; class Mammalia; order Carnivora; family Canidae; genus Canis; species Canis lupus. The sequence continues at coordinate 9,332,405 of NC_049252.1, read as the reverse complement.
TAACATATCTTTATCAACATATATAGAATAGCACACCCAATTCATAAAAGACTTCAATTCCTGTTCAAATTCACATATAACATTGATTAAAACTGACCATATGTTGGGTAAAAAAGCAAAAATAATTATAAGACTCCAAAATTTTGGACATAAAACAATATACTCCTAAATAATTTTGATTCAAAGAAGAAACCAATCTAAAAGTTAGAAAGTATTTTAAACTAAATGATAATAAAAATTAGACATATCAAAAACTTATGGAACTATGATTTAAAGAAATGTAGACCCTTAATACTTAGAAAAAAAAAGAGGATGAAAAGTCAATGTTTTAAGTATCTATTTCAAGAAGTTAGAAAAAGAACAGCAAATTAAACATAAGGAAAATAAAAGGAAGGAAATAATAAACAAACATAAAGGAAGAAGGTAATTAAATATAAGAATGTGTGACAGAGAATAAAACACATCTAAAGACTGGTTTTTTGAAAAACATAAATTACATTTATCAGCAAAACAGATCGAAGGAATAAATACACACCACACAGAAAGAGAGAGAGAATATAACATCATAAATAAAAAGAAAGACCTAACTAAAGAAGTAACACATTTTAAAATAAGATATTTAAAAAATAAAATAAGATATTTGAGATATCTTTAATTAATTTGGAAATTTAGATAAGATCAAAAATTCTTTTAAAAAACCCAATACACAGAATGTGAAAAGAAATGGAAATTTTGAATACTACTATATCTATTTTTAAAATTAATTCTAGTTTAGAATCTTCCCATAGAGATCTTCATATTCTGATTCATTTACTTGTGAATTTTACCAAATACTTAATAAAAAAAATAACACAAATTTACGTAAATCTACTGTACTCTTTTTTATGAGACCAGGAAAACCTTCTCTCCAAAATCTAAAAATAACATCACAAAAAGTAAAGTTGCAAGATGATCTTTATCATAAATACAGATGCAAAAATCCCAGACAAATTTTGATAAACCCTATGAGTGGAGTCAGTATGTATGTGTATATGTGTAAATACATCAAAGCCAAATTGGGTTTATTAAAAAAATGCAAGGTTAGTTTAACATTCAAAGTTTCAAAATTCTAATGATGTAATTCACTACATTAGAAGAATAAAGACAAAATGTCATCTCAAAATATTCAGAAAAAGTGAAAACTCAAAATCTATTCACGATGAAAAACAACTCTTACAAAACATTTTGAATCTGATAAATGGCACTACAAAGATTCTCTAACAAACACACCCTCAAGGATATAATATGACAAACTTACCCTTAGTATTGGGAACAAAACAAGAATGCTTCCTATTGCATTTGTATTTACATAGAATGGAAAAGTGGATTGTCTAATAATGCAAAGAAAATAACAAAACACATAAATATTGGAAAGAAAAAATTTTGATAGCATTTGCAAATGATATGACTGAAGACAGAATATCCAAAAGGAGTCAAATTATTAGAATTAATAAGTAAAATTATCAATGCTGCTAGATTCAAAGTCATGTAAAACTATTTTTTTAAAGCAGCAACGACGAAGTAGCGAAGTAGCGAAGTAACAAAGTAAATTATGAAATTTACACCATTTTAATGGCACTAAAACTCACCAAACTTTGAAAAATAAACCTAACAAAAATATGCAAAACTTCTACCTAGAAAACACCACATATTGCTGAGAAAACTGAAGAAGATTCAATTACAGTGGCTCCCCCTTACTTGTGACAGTATTTCTTTCTGTGGTTTCAGTTACCACTGTCAATCTGAATCTGGAAGCACATGATCCTCCTTCTCTTCATGGGTTAGAAGGTCAATAATAGCCTGACACTACATCACAATGTCTTTGCCATTCACCTCACTTCATCTCATCACAGAGGCATTTTATCATCTCACATCATCCAAGAGAAAAAAGGATGAGTACAGTACAAGAAGGTATTTTGAAAGAAAGAGACCACATTCACACAACTGTTATTATAGCATATCATTATAATTATTCTATTTTATTATTATTGTTGCTAATCTCATTGTGCTTAATTTATAATTTAAAATTTGGGGATCCCTGGGTGGCGCAGCGGTTTGGCGCCTGCCTTTGGCCCGGGGCGCGATCCTGGAGACCCGGGATCGAATCCTACGTCGGGCTCCCGGTGCATGGAGCCTGCTTCTCCCTCTGCCTGTGTCTCTGCCTCTCTCTCACTGTGTGCCTATCATAAATAAAATAAAATAAAAAAAAATTAAAATTTGTCTTAAGGATGTATGTATAAAAAATACATAGTATAAATAGGGTTTGGTACTATCTGCAGTTTCTGGCATCCAGTTGGAATGACCCCCTATGGATAAGAGGGGATTACTGTAAATAGTATTAAAGACAAGCTAATAAAATGGTAAGTTATATGATGTTTATGGTTTGGAAAAATGAGTGTTGAAAAGATGTCACTCCCTCCCCCCAAATTAACCTATATATCAATACAAATTCCATCAGGCTTTAAAATAAAAATTTTGAAGAATGACAGCTAGATTATAAACTATTTATATCTTGACTATATCTTCATTTATGTCTCAGTTGGATACGATCATATCTTACCACCTTATATATTCTGTTGCTATTCAACGTGCAATTTATCAATCCTATAAACTAATGAAACAGTTAATATGTCTTTCAACTTCAATATTTCTGAGTATTTACATACATCAGAGTAATTAATAAAAACTTACAGAATCAAACATTTTCAAGATATTTCAGTATCAATAATTTTTAAAACTCTCCTGAAAAATGATTAAAATCTCACGTCTAATGCATCAAATTCTCTTAGGTTAGCCATTTTAAAGAATGGATAAAAATATGTAAAGTATCAAATGGATTATAGATGTGTGGCCAAACAAGCACATGAGAAAATGCTCCGCATCACTTGCCATCAGGGAAATACAAATCAAAACTACAATGAATCCCATCTCACACCAGTGAAAATGGGGAAAATTAACAAGGCAGGAAACCACAAATGTTGGAGAGGATGTGGAGAAAGGGGAACCCTCTTACACTGTTGGTGGGAATGTGAACTGGTGCAGCCACTCTGGAAAACTGTGTGGAGGTTCCTCAAAGAGTTAAAAATAAGACTACCCTACAACCCAGCAATTGCACTGTTGGGGATTTACCCCAAAGATACAGATGCAGTGAAACAGCAGGACACACACCTGCACCCCGATGTTTATAGCAGCAATGTCAATAGCCAAACTGTGGAAGGAGCCTTGGTGTCCAACGAAAGATGAATGGATAAAGAAGATGTGGTTATGTATACAATGGAATATTCCTCAGCCATTAGAAATGACAAATACCCACCATTTGCTTCCACATGGATGGAACTGGAGGGTATTACGCTGAGTGAAGTAAGTCAATCGGAGAAAGACAAACATTATATGGTCTCATTCATTTGGGGAATATAAAAAATAGTAAAAGGGAATAAAGGGGAAAGGAGAGAAAATGAGTGGAAAATATCAGAGAGGGTTACAAAACCTGAGAGACTCCTAATTCTGGGAAACAAACAAGGGGTGGTGGAAAGGGAGGTGGGCAGGGGGTGAGGGTGACTGGGTGATGGGCACTGAGGGGGGCACTTGATGGGATGAGCACTGGGTGATATGCTATATGTTGGCAAATTGAACTCCAATAAAGTGAAAGGATTAAAAAAAATAGATGTGTGGACAATCCAGTGTTCAGGTGAAAGATCAGAACTAGATATATAATTCTGTGATCATAGGATCTACTCTTTCTTCATTATTTTAAAATATATAATAGCTTTATTGAAATATAATTCAAATACCATATATTTCACCACCTTGAAGTATACAATTCAATAGTTTTCAGTATATTCACAGAGTTGTGTGGCTATTTCCACAGTTAATTTTAAAACATTGGCATTACCTGAAAAAGAAACACTGTACCCATTAACAATCATTTTCCATTTCTGCCTAACATAAGATCGCAGGCTACCACTACCCTGCAAACTGTCTCTAGCTTTGCATCTTCTGAAGAAAAGATACTAGGAGGAGAATACACAGAACATACTGTGAGGGGAAAGAGGGGCTGGGAAGAGTGCCTCCAGGGAAAATGAGAGGAGCTTAATACATTTTGTTCCAGTGTGGAATTTGAAACCATCATGGGAAATCTAAAAGACCAGAGATTCACTTACCAACTGTTTTGGAAATGGAACCAGTAGCATATAGTTAAGTTGGATCATCCTGTTCTCTCAGAGTTTATTAGAACAACAGATGCATAAATGTTACCCACAGAGTAGATGTTCTACATGCATGAAAGAGCTCAATTAAGGACATCTTAATATTTCTCTAATAGGACACCTGAGGGACAGATGGACCCACAACCACAAGAACCTGGAAGAAACTCTGAAACTGAGGAAGCAGTTGCATATAATCAATAGATAAATATGTACTAATATTAGAGAAGCTGCAAAAGAGAAAGGCCAGAAAGAAATCTGTAAAGATCCTCAAAGTACCTTTCCAAGAAAGGATGTGAAATGAAACATAGACCAGTCTCGAAGTTCATGAAGCCAACTGACTATAGTACTCTTCCAAAAAAGGATTTCATGATCCTTTTATCTACTTACCTAAAGGGAAAATATGAGGAAGAGAAAGGACACCACTCTCTACACCCTACCTGCTCATTCAGTGAAGTGTTTTCACTCCTGAGCTGAAGAAAAGATTTAATTTTAAATCAAGTCAAGAATTTTGGTTGATTTTAAATGGAAATTGTAACTATTTACAATTTAAAGTGAGAGAAGAATCTAGGTCAGCTATTTCTTCAGACTAAGAAGAGAAACCAGTGCCCTGCCAGAATTTTCTTCTAGGGCCAGGGAAAGGTCATCCTCACTGGATCAAGGTCAAAGGAATGATGAGAGCAAAAATAAAGTGATATTTTTAGTATTACATGAATCATATCTGTCCAATGATACTCAATAAGATATTATATCACCGTCACAATAACGTTGAGGAAAATTATGTAAAAATTTAGGTACAGAGGTACGGAAAAATGTTCAAGGCTTTTCTCAAATTACAAAAAAACAAGTTGAGGGGTATGAGAATACACCACTCCAAAATACACATCCTTGGCATATAGGTTTTTATTTTATTTTGTCACCCATCTCCTGCCTCCCCCGCCACCTCACTTCTGGTGACCACCAGTTTGTTCTCTGTAGTGAAGAGTGTTTTCTGGTTTATTTCTTTTTTTTCTTTGTTTTGTTTTCTTAAACTACACATATGAGTGAAACTATATGGTATTTGTATTTCTCTGTTTAACTATTTCATGTAGCGTTAGATACTCTAGATACATCCATGTTGTTGCAACTGGTAAGATCGCACTTTTTTTATGACTAAAATCTCATTATACATATTTATATATTACATCTTTATCCATTCATCTATTGAGGGACACTTGAGTTGTTTCCATGTCTTAGCTACTGTAAACAATGCTACAATAAATATAGGGGTGCCCATATATTTTTGATTTACTGTTTTTGTTTTCCTTGGTTAAATACTCAGTAGTAGAACTACTGAGTCATATGATAATCTTATTCTATCTAAAATATAACTTTAAAGTATCTGTACTTAGAAAACTGATCCAGTGTTTGTGAACTGTTTTGAGCCATTTCTACAATTTTCTTTATGATATTTGGATTATTTCTTAACATTATCCTTAACATATAAAGGATTTACATTTTTAAGATGCTTTATAGTTTACAGAAAAGAAATTTAATGTAAAGAATCTCATTACAGCTTTATAACAATTCTTTAAGGTATGTAGGTTAAGTAGCATCATGTCATTTACATATAGGCTCAGAGAAGGTAAATAAATCTACCAATGAGTGAGAACAGGATATAAACAAAGACCCTCTGAGTCTAAATTAATGTGCAATTGACCCTTGCACAATGTGAAAGGTGGGATGCTGACCACCTCCACCATCCAAAATAATTTTTGACTCTCTGAAAACTTAGCTACTAATATACTACTGTAGACTAGTAGACTTACTTGATAGCACAGTGTATTAATACATACTTTATATATTGTATTATATATACTGCATTCTTATGATAAAGTAGGCTAAAGAAAAGAAAATATTAAAATCATAAGGATGAGAAAATACATTTATAGTACTACACTGTATTTATCAAAAAACATTTATGTATAAGTGGACCCACACAGTTCCAAACCTGTGTTGTTCAACTGTATTTTTCAGTGGAGTACATTTTCTCTACTTTACAATTAAATTATACTCAAAAGGAATATCTCATTTAAGAATGTTTTCATGTCAATTTCCACCATCTATTTCATATCAAACAAATTCAAAATATGCAAAAGTAAAATTCATATAGTTTAATACAAAGACATTGACAGAAGTGTTAAAATTTTACCCCATGTTCTTGAAATTTATGTGGTCTGTGAATTTTGAAATTAAATATATATATGAAATGAATGAGTATGTAGTATAATATATATTATATCTAATAAATATAAAATATAAAATAAATACCCATTACATAGAAATGCCAGGAATGGGAAGTAGTTTTCACCAACATTTTCTTAATGGGAGTAATAATAATTCTTTGTATTTCAAAACACCCACTATTAAAGAATGTGCATATAAATGTATATACACATATATGTGTGTGTATATATATAAATATATATATATAAATCAAAACCCTAGTGAAAATTATATCAATAATCAATCTATAAGTTAAAATTAGTTTACTCAAAGGTATTTATGGGGATGATTTCTAAATTTTATTAATAACTATAGAATATCAGATTTAAAAAAAAAAAAAAAACAAAGAATATCAGATTTTGCCACAGTACTAACTCTCTTATGGCTAGATTTCTCAGAAAGGTTGCTAGCAACTCAAATAAGTCAAACAGCTTCAGTGTGCATTTTCAGGTGACAAGGGCACTATTCCCATTTGACCTCAAGCTCAGCCTACTTCAAACCTCATGACCTTTCTATTTTTTCTTGTAACAGAAAACAACCAGGGCTTTCCAACTCAGCTAAACTCAAAAGAGCCTGCTGGGTAGGACAAGGAAGCCACCAAACAGCAACATAGCAAGTTGAATGAGAGTGGATGTAGGAAATGTTTACACATGAACAGCATGGTTCTCACACCCACACCCCAAGTTTTACACGTAAAAGGAAGTTCTGCTCACTAAAAGGGTAGTTTCAAGGCTCTTGAAGGGGATCAGGACAATCTACCCCAAAATATGCCACTTTGACATAGAATTATTTTGAGCTAAAATCATTTGAGTTCCCGGAATTCCTTATCTGCCTAAAAGCAGAGCCTCCCCCAAAGAACTCTGTTATAAATCTCCTTCCCAGGAGCAATTCTAATCTTATCAGAGAAGACTGAGCCACACCCAGACAGATATTGTCACAAAGAATCATATCTCCCATATATTTTCCTAAAGGATGATTTATCTTTCCAAAAAGTCATTTGCATTTTCATAAGTGCCCTTTTTGCCCTCTCCACTCCCCCTACTAAGTTTAATGTATAGACTCCAAGTTCTCACTAGCCCGTTGAGATGCTCATCATTGGGTAGTCCTGTGTAGGTGGAAATATGCATGGGGAAATAAACCTCTGTTTTTCTCTCATTAATCTATCTTTTGGTAATCTGATCGACAGGCTTGAGCCAGAGAACCTAAGATGGATAGGAAAAAAGTAGTTTTTTGCCTCTTTTACACTGTCTACAATAATTTTCAAAGATACAATGCCATTTCCCCTGTATTTGTCCTTAAGATGTACACTTCTTACAGCATCACTCTGAGGATTTTAATTGTTTTTACCTTTAAAATGGTGATAAAAACACATTCTTCAGATAATTATGGAAATTCTATATGAAGTAATATGTGTAAACAGTTTTATGCCTCATATGTATAACAAGTATGTTCTGGTTTTGTTATTATTGTGCTCTTATCATTTCTCCCAGTACCATAATAAAGCGTGGTGATAGTTACAAACAGAGCCTCTTTAATCAGACTACTCAGGGTGGAATCTTGGCTCCATCTTTTGCTAACCATGCTGCCTTAGGCACGTTATTTTATCTCTCTCAGCCTTTTTCTTCATCCATAAAGTGAGGATGAGATTACAGCTCTCCTCCTAGGGTTATGGTGAAATTAAGCGAGCTCTACAGAAAAAGCACTCAATAACTGCTAACCAGTTACTGAAATGTTAGTATTCACAGAGGCAGCTAGCAATATAGGCATGCTTCTCTACTCGGGGCCAGTTAAGCCTGCCTAGAGTGATGAATATGGAAAGGGCAAGTAGCCAAGATTATGTGGAACTAGTGCCCTCTTGGGATCAAAGAAAAGAATCAAATTTGTTTTTGAAAATTACTGAAGATTTTGGAAAAGGAAGAAATACGAAAAAGTGGAAACACTAATCCCTCAAGAGCTCTTTCTCATGGACCCTATTGGAGGTGCTAAATGCTTTTGGAGGCTAGTGAACTAGATGGATTAAACTGAAAGTTGTTTTTTGGTCTAAAAAGAAAATTAATCATTTGAATGGAGTCTCAGTGTGGTTTTCACAAGGGTGGGAAAGTTGATTTGGGTAATACTATGAAAAAGAAAACAAAATTTACAACCACAGAACAGTGCAAAAAACCAACACTGGCATAAGGAAACCAAGAAGGGTGTAAATTGTTCATGATTCAGCTGCACTCACATCACTCAATCCAGCAGGACTGAAGACTGAAATGTTTCCTCCCTTCCTTTCTTCCTTCATTCTTAATAATTGCTATATTCTCCTTTGGATTTATCCATCTTTTAATCTAAATAGCATATCCATAATTTATGATGCTACTACTGGGCACCTTTTGCTTAAGATCTGATGGGAATTTTCTACTTACTAGTAATTTGATGTGAGGTTCATGGTTTTATTTAATCAAATCTTGATAGACTCAGTAATAAATTTTTTTTAAAAAGAAAGAAAAAGTTATTTTCTTGTGCATTGCTTTTTCAAACAGTGTCCACAATTTTAAATTCCTTTGCTGAAAATTGTCATTTGTCCTTATGGAAATTGACTGCTGTCTAATAGAATTACACAGCATTTATACACAGTAAAGTAAAAGCTTGACTTAATGCATGTACACTGTAATTGTAGGACTGAAACATAACAGGCTAAAGTTGCTTTTAAAAAAAATATTTGCGGGCAGCCCGGGTGGCTCAGTGGTTCAGTGCTGCCTTCAGCCCAGTGTGAGATCCTGGAGACCCAGGATCGAGTCCCATGTCGGGCTCCCTGCATGGAGCCTGCTTCTCCCTCTGCCTGTGTCTCTGCCTCTCTCTCTCTCTCTCTCTCTCTGTGTCTCTCATGAATAAATAAATATAATCTTAAAAATATATATTTGCTTTAGTATAGTACTGACAGAGCAGAATAAAGAACTCAGAAATAAAAACATGTATACGGCCAACTGATATATGACAAAGGTGGCAAAAAACATAATGGGGAGAGGAGAGTTCCTCATTACCAGTGGGAGAGTCTGTGTTGTGTGAATTGAGGTCTCAGTTCTTGGATTTCCCATGAAAAGATTTACATAAGGATCTGTGCTCAGAATAAGGACAGTCAGAAGGAAAGTAGCAAGCACAAAAAAATAAAATAAAAAATTAGCGAGCACAATGCAGTTTACTAAAGGAAAGTACGCTCTCAAGGTGGGAGAGCAGGCAGGTTCCACAGGTTCTAGGAGGTCAAACCGGCCCCAGGTTGTTTGGGATTGGATATTTGTTGGGTCTTTCTGGGCTGTGAGAAGTGGTGATGTAGAGGGGTGTTGTCTCTAATGGAGGCTGCTTCCAGTTATTTGGGGGATTCCTCCCACAGGTTGGAAGGGGAAAGTTTTGACCCACAAGATTTGTACCAGAGCCATCCTGTCCATCCTTCTACCTGAGAAAGGGCTATACCTGCAATGCAAATATATTATAATGAGTCTAGGGGTTGCCTTGGGGCAGAGGAAGAAGAAAGTACATGCTTTGCACCTATGGCTCTTGGTCTGTCAGCCCCAAGATCTTGGAAGCCACAAAGTCAGGATGTTGTACCCCTGCACTTCTAATATATAACCTATTTATCACCATCCTTGCCTCCAGCTCTTCTCTCTATCATTTCACCCTCAAGGACTTGGGATTCTGCCTAGGGCCATTCCCTTCACTGCTCAGATCTAGGTTCTATCTAAGATCTTCAATAAGAGATGTTGGGAAAACTAGACCTCCACGTGCAAAAGAATTTAATTGAACCCTTATCTTACACCATACACAAAAATCAACTCAAAATGGATTAAAGACTTAATTGTAAGATTTGAAATTGTAAAGCTCTTAGAAGAAAGCAGGAGAAAACTTTCTTGACATTGGCTCTGGCAGTGATTTCTTGGATATGATATGAAAATCAGAGGTAACAAAAGCAAAAATAGACAAGTAGGACTACATCAAGTTAAACAGTTTCTGCATAGCAAGAGTAACAAGAATAAAAAGGCAATCCACAGAATAGGAGAAAACATTTGCAAACTATATAACTGATAATGGGTCAATATCCAAAATATATAAAGAACTCATACATGTCAATAGCAAAAATTTTTTTTAATGAAAAATAACCTTATTACCAAACAAAGGACTTGAACAGACATTTCTCCAAAGAAGATATACAAATGGCAAACAGATATATGAAAATATGCCCCAAATCACTAATGCAGGGAAATGTAAATCAGGGAAATGCAAATCAAAATTACAATATTACCTTACACATGGTAAAATGGCAGTTATTTAAAAAAGCAAAGGAGAATACTGCACTTAATGTTTTACATTTTGTAGAATCTGTAAACTGTTAATTTCTTTAAATATCTGCTTAAATTCACCTATGTTTGAATGACACAATTTGACAAATGAAGCAGAATTATATCTTTGCAATATTTTTATTTTAGAATGTAGCACTATCACTTATTTCGTTATCATAAGAACTTTGACCTTTAGAGAAGGAAAAAAGTATTTTTTCTTTTACTCTTAGGTTCAATCGCTGGGGCTTGTAAATCAAACTGATAAAAGACAAATTAATAAGACAAAGAAACAGATTTAATTACATAAGTATGCATAGGAATTCACAAAGGAAAATATGGCTCAAAGAGGCAGTCAGAGGAGTGAGGCCTATATGCCATATTAGGGAAAACAAAGGAAAGAGGGTTTTGGGCTTCTGGCTGGGATGGCCAAACTTTGGAAAGGTGAGTGCAGGAAATTTGTAGTAAATACTGATGCCTTATTTGCAGATAAGAGTCTCTCAGGTGATAAGCATTGTTTGAGAGAGCAGCTCTCTTCCTGAAAAGGAAACATCTTTTTATAGGATATTTCTTTTTTAAATATAAATGTCCTTTACTAAAGGAAAATGTATACTTTAGTTTAAGGCAATTAGACGGTAGTAAAGAGTTTTTCCCCCTGGGACGCCTGGGTGGCTCAGCGGTTGATCATCTGCCTTTGGCTCAGGGTGTGATCATGGTCTCAGGATCGAGTCCCACATCAGGCTCCTTGTGAGGAGCCTGCCTCTCCCTCTCTCTGTGTGTCTCTCATGAATAAATAAATGAATTAAATCTTAAAAAAAAAAAAAAAAGAAAAGAAAAGGAAAAAGAAAGAGTTTCTCCCGTGTCTACTAGTTTTCAACTGCATTTGACCAAAATAATCCTTACACCAGTGGTATACTCTGGAGTGCCATATTCTGGTGCCTTTAAGCCCAAAGGTAGGTAATTGTCCCCAGTAAGCATATACTTGGGGATTATAGATCCTATTCTGGGGTCGTAACATTGAAATCAAATGTTGAATTGCTTGATGTGAACCACAGTGACCTATTTCTAAGATTTTTTGTTTTTTTCATTTTGGTAATAGAAAATTCCCATTTTCCATTTTCCAGTGCAGCCACTAGGACTCTCCACCCTCACCACTAGCCCCACTCTCATTCAAAAACCTTAAAGGTCTGAGGTCAAAAACAGCAAAGACAGCCCCTCCCTACTACAATGCCACAGTCAGGGAGATTCTCCTCTGCCATAACTCCCTCCTGCTGGACAGTATTGCACAACAGTTTCCTTCCCTTTACATTACAACTCCTGGATCCCATCTCCTTTGCAAGAACCCAACAAACTCACCTCACCCCTTCTTTATACAAACAAGCCTACCTCTGACCCATCCGTTCATTTGGTGTTTCTATATTTATGATTATGATTTTCACTGCAGCAATGTGTGCCCCTTCCTTGTCACTCCAGTGTGAATTCACTAAAGTAGAGACTGCACCTATCCTTACTGAACTCCTCAAATGCATAGTTAACGTGTACTCAATAGATAATGGCTGACAACTGACAGGCAGAAATGTGCAAATTTCAAATAGCAGTGTGGATCTTTTTTTTTCCCCCTCTTTCCCTGAAAGCCTTTCAGAGGAGTATGAAGAGACTCAGAGCCTAAAAACAGAGTGCACTGGAACTGGGAGGGAAATTATTCAAAAGAAAAACTATAAACATAGGACATTAACCCTTAGCCTCCCATCCTCTCACAAATTTAGTTCTCACATTGTAGGGGCAGAAAAGTGTTCCCTTCTTCCCTTCTAAGGTTCTTGGCTGGTCTAATGAAGTTGGCTAAGACAGATTAACAAGAAAACAAAACAAATTTAATTTTATATATATGAAAGCTCCACAAAAATATGAGACCCAAAGCTACTCAGGCAATTGAGGCTTACAGGTCATCCTGAGCTAAGGAGTGAGTGAAATCAGGACCTGGTGCCTCAAAGGGGTAGAGGGCAATTCACAGGACAATAAGAAAAACAGATGTTCGATAATTAAATGTTTGCCTTGCCACACAGGTAAGTCTTTTGGATAAAAATGTTATCTCTGGTAATAGCTGTCTCTCTGGGCCAGATCCCCTACCTAAATTTTTTTAGTCCATTAAGGGAGATGTAAAAGTTTGCTTGTTTGCTTGTTTATTTCTTCTGAGTCTGCTGGATCTTGATTGCTTTTGGCTCATAATTAATACATTTGCCAAAGTGACAAGTTTTGAGGTCACATAGTCTGCTTTCTTTTGTCACTTTCCTTCTATTTTTGGAGTGAAATTTGGCCCTCAGCTGAACTCCTTCTGTTTACCCACTCCTTCCCAGAAACTACTTTTTCCATATGTCTGCTGTGTGCCAATCATCTCCCCTAGACTTCAGACAGATCGCTTGACAGATATCCTGAGGTTTGTGTGGGGTTTTTTGTAATAATTTCATTACACTTGCTTTTGAAAAAAATTCTACACGCCCATAAATATACATTTTACCTCCTTTTGTAAGTCAGCAAATGAGCTTGATACTAAAATATATTGAAGAAATTACCCCTAAAACTTGCTACATCACTGTAATGGTCAGGTTACTGGTAAGGAATTAGTATCAAAATAGGAAACCAACATTTGAATTTGGATAAAGGAGATAAAACAAAGAAAGTAACACAGCCAGGAATATAAAAAAAGGAGTGCTAAGTGAAACTCATCAATAACTAAGAAAATCAACAAGGAACAAATGCACCAGACATGCAGATGAATTCAGAGCAGGACTTGCAATACAAGTAAATGTGGAGAGATGTCTGTTCATGTCTTCTGTCCTTTCTTGACTGGATTATTTGGATTTTGTGTGTTGAGTTTCATAAGTTCTTTATAGATCTTGGATACTAGCCCTTTGTCTGATATGTCATTTACAAATATCTTCTCACATTCCATTGGTTGCCTTTTAGTTTTGTTGACTGCTTCTTTTGCTGTGCCAGAGATTTTTATCTTGATGAAGTCCCAACAGTTCATTTTTGCTTTTGTTTCCTTCGCCTTTGGAGATGTGTCTCGCAAAAAGTTGCTGCGGCTGAGGTTACACAGGTTGTTGCCTGTGTTCTCTAGGATTTTGATGCATTTCTACTTCATATTTAGGTTTCATTTTAAGTTTATCATTGTGTATGGTGTAAAAAAAATGGTCCAGTTTCATTCTTCTAAATGTGGCAATCCAATTTCCTCAGCACCATTTATTGAAAAGACTGTCCTTTTTCCAGTGGCTATTCTTTCCTGCTTTGTGGATAAGTTGACCATAGAGTTGAGGATTCATTTCTGGGTTTTTTATTCTGTTCCATTGATCTATGTGTCTGTTTTTGTGCCAATACTGTACTGTATTGATGATCACAGCTTTGTAATAGAGCTTGAAGTCAGGCATTGTGATGCCACCAGCTTTGGGTTTTTGTTTCTTTTTTTTTTTTTTTTTTCAGCATTCTTCTGGCTATTTGGGTCTTTTCTGGTTCCATGCAAATCTTAAGATTATTTGTCCCAACTCTGTGAAGAAAGTCCATGGTATTTTGATAGGGATTATATTGAATGTGTAAGTTGCTCTGGGTAGCATAGACATTTGCACAATATTTATTCTTCCAATCCATGATCATGGAATGTTTTTCCATCTCTTTATGTCTTCCTCAATTTCTTTCATGAGTGTTTTGTAGTTTTTGGAATATAGATACTTCACCTCTAGGGTTAGGTTTATTCCTAGATATCATATGGTTTGGGGTGCAATTGTAAATGGGACTGATTTCTTAATTGCTCTTTCTTCAATCTCATTGTTAGTGTATAGAAATGGCACTGGTTTCTTGGCATTTATTTTGTATCCTGCCACTTTGCTGAATTTCTGTATGAGTTCTAGCAATCTTGGGGTGGAGTCTTTTGGGTTTTCTTTACACAGTATCATGTCATCTGCAAAGAGGGAGAGTTTGATTTCTTCTTTGCTGGTTTGAATGTCTTTTATTTCTTTTTGTTGTCTGATTGCTGAAGCTAAGACTTCTAGTATTATCTTGAACCACATTTCTCCAAAGAAGACCTACACATGGCCAATAGACACATGAAAAAATGCTCCACATCACTTGGCATCAGGGAAATACAAATCAAAACCACAATGAGATACCACTTCATATTGGTCAGAATGGCTAAAATTAACAAAACAGGAAACAACAAATGTTGGTGAGGATGCAGAGAAAGGGGAAGCCTCTTACACTGTTGGTGGGAATGCAAGCTGGTATAGCCATTTCTTGAAAGCAGTATGCAGTTTCCTCAAAAAGTTAAAAATAGAGCTACCCTGTGACTCAGCAATTACACTGCTAGATATCTACCCAAAGATACAAATGTAGTGATCCAAAGCAGCACCTACACCCCAATGTTCATAGCAGCAATGTCCATAATAGCCAAACTGTGGACATCATCAACAAATGAATGGATAAAGAAGACGTGGTTTATATATATGATGGAATATTACTCAGCCATCAGGATGAATACTTACTATTTACATCGATGTTGATGGAACCAGAGGGTATTATGTTGAGCAAAATAAATCAATCAGAGAAAGACAATTATCATAGTTTTCCTCATATTTGAAATACCAAAAATAGTGCAGAGGATCATAGGGAAAGGGAGGGAAAACCGAATGGGAAGTCATCAGAGAGGGAAACAAACCATGAGAGACTCAACTATAGGAAACAAACTGAGGGTTGCTGGAGGGGACCAGGGGAGGGGGATGGGGTAATTGGATGATGGGCATTAAGGAAGGCACATGATGTAATGAGCACTAGATATTATACACAACTGATAGATTACTTTATCTGAAACTAAAAACATACATAAACACACACAAAATGCATACACACAAACACAAAGCAAAAAGATTGATGGTAAACAAATCTGTAAAACAGAAGGAAATAAATCATATTCCTACTAAAAAACAAACAAAGAAACAAGTAAATGTGGAGAACAAGTTGACTTTGGCTTCTAATAAGTATGGGTATTTCCACATGACTGTAACCTGACTGCTTAACATGACTATGTCCCCAGGAATTCCTGCCTGAAAAATAATTATATTCAATCCTGTTGAAATAAATTTTTAGACCTAAGATGGAACCCCTCCTGGCCATGTGTCATGTCAGCAAACCAAATTTTCCAGTTGCTATAAATGCTCCACTTGACCAGAAATGCAGTATAACCAGTCAGCCAATCTCTAAATGTTGAGTCATCTCTGGGTCCTGTACTTATTTCCTTGTTCCTTCTCATGATAAGCAAGGTTGACTTGACTATGTGGCCCCAACAAATCAAATATTTTCTATTTTTCTCTTCTTTTCATTATTTATCTTATAAATGCTTCCTACCTTTTGTCCCATTTGCAGTTCTCCATATGTAAACTGTCCACTTCATAAAGTGTTGAACAAAGTAGTTTTCTTTTCTCTCCTTAGTGTTTTTGTTTTGTTTTGTTTTGTTTTGTTTTGTTTTGTTTTGTTTGAGAGCAAGAGAACAAGTGAGCCCACGAGGGGGAGGGACAGAGAGAGAGGGAGAATCTTAAGCAGGCTTCACATCTAGCACAGAGCCCAATGCAGACTCCATCCCATGACCCTGAGATCATGATCTGAGCCAAAATCAAGAGTCAGACACTTAACTGACTGAGCCACCCAGGGGCCCCTTAAATTGTTTTTCTTTAACCATTTTTTTTAATAATACATAGATGTATCTTTTTCAATTTTAGGAGACTGGTAAAATTTATTACATAGCAGATCCCTTGAAGATGAGGAAGACGATTCATCTCTAAGAGGCAGTAATATGTTTGGTAAAGAGCAGAGGTAGTTGGCAGTGATGTGCGAAGAACAGCTCATAGTGGTTGCAAGAGCTAATTGGCAAACATTGAGGATTTTTATGAGCCAGTTGTTAAACCATGATTTAGTGCTTGAAATTTGCTGTAGTGGAAGTGTATCTACACCACGGAAATGTGGAAATGTTACAAACAAATACTTTTCTTAGAAAGCCCATTTACCAGGTATTTGATCAATTGGGAACTAGTCCTGGCTAACCCAGCTTTTATGGGGAAATTAGGTAACGCTAATCACGGAAAAGCTACATAAGCCATTTGGATCTCAGTTTCATCAACTGAAAAATGGGTACAGTGATAATAATGATAGACCCAGTTTCAGAGTATTATTGGAAAAATATATTGAATGCCATCTGTTTTCTGCCTAGATCCTTCACTGACAAATATTTCTTCAAATTTCTGCTATTCCTTCAGAATATGATTATGTTCATGGGGGACAATAACCTTTACCTAATTACACTGATAATAACAGTATTTCAAATTGGATAACATTTTTAGAGGTTAATTACACCTTCCTAATAACTCTCACATTATAGCCCATAACTGTCTCTCTACACAGGACAGCCTTGAATTTGAATATTAAAAATTGAAGACTCATATACAATTTAATTAGATAAGAATGGCTACAAAATTTATCAGTGGTATATATGTATAGAACACTAAGTTCCAACTAAGGGCACAATTATATTTTGCACAAAATATTTATATATAAGAAAATCTAAGTCCTATCTTTATGAAGCTTGGTCATGCAAGATTTGGAATCAGAAAACTCCAGTTTTGGTCCTAACTGGTCACTATATATTGTGACTTGTGGATAAATCATATAGTCTTCAACTTGAATTAAGTACCTGAAAAATAGCAAAAAAAAAAAAAAAAAAAAAAAAGTTATTCAACCTTCAAGCATATCATGAAGACTGAATTAGAGAATATTTGCATAATCATATTCTAAGTTGCAAATCAAAATTTAAAAGGGCCATTATTATGATGAAGTTCACCACCAGTAATATGGGTATCTCTTCATTTTTTAAAAATAAATGTCCTAGGCCGTCTATATGCATTAAGTCTCTGACAGAAGGGATAAGGAAAGCACAACGACCTTTCATATTCTTAGTTTTAAAATTGTAAGATCTTAAAATATCTATTCTTTGAACTGCAAACTGGCAGAATTCAGAGGAAAGAGTTTTAATTTATAAGATGTTGGTACTAAGAAGTAATTTGAGAGTTCCAAGTAAATCACATAGTGTATCGAATGAATCATGAACAATTAATTCCTTAGATTTTTTTAGGAACCAAAGTGCTCAACCCCAATGGAAAGATGTTTATATCCTAAAAGAGCACCTTATTTGGTGAGAGTAGCTCTAACTCATTGTGAAATTCATCTTAATCTACTAGCCAAGAAACCGATAATGTAAAGGAAAGCTAATACAGGTAAATTAATAGTCTTACCCTGGTGACAAAAGCTACAAGTACTGTAGTTATATAATATTCTTAAAAGAAAAGCTGCTCTCTTAACGCTTTAAGTAGTTATTTTTGAGTGATGACATTGCACAGTGGTTTATCTTTTTTTTTTTTTTAAGATTTGTATTTATTTTTTCATGAGAGACACAGAGAGAGAGAGGTAGAGACACAGGCAGAAGGAGAAGCAGGCTCCATGCAGGGAGCCTGATGTGGGACTTAATCCCAGGCTTCCAGGATCAGGCTGTGGGCTGAAGGTGGCGTTAAACCGCTGAGCCACCTGGGCTGCCCTGCACAGGTTTAAAGCATAGTATCTCAGATTCTAGAGTCAGACTGTCCAGGTTCGTCATCGCTTCACCACTTGCTAGATGTGTGGCCTTAGGCAAAAAGCTTATTAATCTTCTGTGCCTCAGTTTCCTTACCTATAGAATGAGGATAACAAGTATAATAATACCTTGTGCATAGTGTTATGAGGATTAAATGTGTTCAGTTATGCAAAGCACCTAGAACAGCATATGGCATTCATTGCATTATTTCTTGTATTATGTAATGAAATGCTAACACTACCTTTCTGCACTCTTCCGGCATGACCCCTAGCCCCATTCTCCAAAAAGCATACACTCATACAGTAGTCTAACACTCTGTATCCCCTGCCTTTACCCTTTTTGTTTCGTTGGTTTTTAGATTTACCCCTTACCTAAACAGTATATGCCTACTAGTATATGCCCTGTACTCCTAGTTTATAAATATGGAGTAACTTAATCTTCACAAATATCTCTAATGCAGGTATGCTATTTTCCCTGTTCCAGAAAGAAGAAAAGGAGGCTGAGTTTAAATAACTTGCTCATAGTGATTATGTGTGGTGTGTGGGAAGCTGAAATTTGACCCCAGATTAGACAATTCCAAAACCCATTCTCTTAAACTAAGCTATGGTGATGAAATCAGAACAGCGGTGGCCTGCAAGAGGTGGGAGAAGGACCAAATTGGCTGGAAAGCAGTAAGAGGAAGCTTACTGGTTAATGATGTAGGGGAAGAAAAATAATTTTCCCTGCCCCTTCTGAGACAAATTAACAGAAGAAAGACAGAAGTTTATTAGCATGTAAACCTCGTATATGCACATGAGTGATACTGAGGGAAAATGAGTAACTCCCCAAGGTGGTTTGCAATTCAGGTTTATTTTATTTTATTTTTAAAGATTGTATTTATTTATTTATTCATGAGAAACACAGAGAGAGGCAGAGACATAGGCAGAGGGAGAAGCAGGCTCCCTGCAGGGAGTCTAATACGGAACTTGATCCTAGGACTCCGGGATCACAACCTGAGCCAAAGGCAGACACCCCACCCCTGAGCTACCCAGGGGTCCCACAATTCAGGTTTAAATGCTATCTTAACAGGGAATGAGGGGAGCAAATGATTTTTAGGAAAGATGAATGGGCCTTAAAAGAATAGGTAGGAAGTATGACAGCTTGTGACTGTTTGTCTAAGGGTGTGGTATCAACTTCTTGTCTCCTCTCCTGTGATAAGAGTTAATTTTCCTACTCAGTGAAATTCCCTAGGAGAGAATTTATGACCACTGAGTTCTTTTTTTTTTTTTTTTATTTACTTTTGATAGTCACACAGAGAGAGAGAGAGAGGCAGAGACACAGGCAGAGGGAGAAGCAGGCTCCATGCACCGGGAGCCCCGACGTAGGATTCGATCTCAGGTCTCCAGGATCACGCCCTGGGCCAAAGGCAGGCGCCAAACCGCTGCGCCACCCAGAGATCCCACCACTGAGTTCTTTTTGGAGAGCCTGTCTTTAGACAGAAAGTCCCTCTCCTCGTTTGTTGCTTTTCAAATGCCCATAGCTAATAATAATCAGTATCCCAGAGTGGCGTATTTTGAGGTAGCATCCTAAATCCTACAGTCATAATTTGGGGTGGTGTATTCTACTACTTTTTAATGAAAACTGTCTGCATTTTGATTGGGGTGGTGGTTACGTGGCATATATATTTGTCAAAATTTATCAAACTATACACTTAAAATTTCTGTACTTCTTTGTCAAATTGCACACTTCAAACTTGCATATTCCACTATATATAAAATATAAGCCCCCCAAACTTTGTTCTTTATTCTACTTGGTTTGCTTACCCCAAGAAGTCCTGATAGTTATCCAAAATAATTGTTCTCAAAAAAAATAATGATAATAATAATTGTTCTCTTACTATTTTATTACTGCAGTGACACTGATTTTGAGGTTAGTGTTTACTTATATTCTCAAGGTTTTTTCAATATGTATGGCTCTTTCTTCCAGAATGGACTTCTCAACAGCTGTTTAAATTACTTTCTCCCCCATTCAGTGCATAGTTTTATATAAACTCATAAAGAAAGATGATATGTAAGGGAAGAAGGGAAAACATTTTATATTTTTGGCATCTTTTTATTCAAGTCTATTTTTAGGTGGTGAATAAAGTATTAGTGGGAAATATTTTTTTATATTTTCATAGGAACCAATGTCATTAATTTGGGGGGGGGATAGTTTGCAATAACTTATATAGAACATTTTATTTTCTTCCTTACTGTGATTTTAACTGAAAATGCAAAGATCTCCCTAGATATGCACATGCACACACATACACACATACATGCACCCACATGTACAGACAGATACACAACAGCAGGGGTTGCCTTGATGGGGGAATAATAGTTCCTCATATTGTCTTCCATTTACTTATGAAATAAGAGTGTGTAAAAGCCACTGCTTTTAGATGTGCCCTTGCCTTAAACATAGAAAAACGGTCACTTTAAAGCCTGGAATAAGTCTTTGTTTAGCCAAAGGAAGACCATCAAAAAGCAGATGGTCCTGCTGCTTGAAAACAAAGTGTAACATTGGGCCTTGTTTTTCATGCACCTGTAGATTTCTATGCATAGTTTAGAAATAGAAGAATAACAACAACAACATCAAAACGGTGGGAGGTGTTTCCAACATTTCCTTTAAAATATGTATATATATAAAGCTTTATCCTCCATGCAGCAAGGGTATATAAGGATTACATGGTATTTAAAAAAGGATTATGTTTAATCTGGGTCTATATTTTACTGTCTCTGGGATTTAAATGTTTGTTGTTGGGAGAGTTAGATTGTGTGCCTATGTGTGTGTGTGTGTGTGTGTGTGTGTGTGTGTGTTTGCGTCCCAAACTATTAGAAGTAAAGAGGACTACACGAAATTTGCATTGGCTAGAAAAAATTAATGGGGACAGAACTCAGGAGTACTAAATTTCATCCTGGACCATGTTATAAAAAAAAAGAAAAAAATACCACCACCTGTACTCTTATCTCACGTATCCTAGAATTAATAACTTAGACTTTGTCTTATATACCATTCATGGTTATTTTGTTCAGAGATTTTTCAGGTGGAATAAGGAAGATTAAACCTAGAGCAAAACCAGCCCCTGTATATTCTCTTAAATCTTATAAAGGAGAGATGTAGGGCAGCCCTGGTGGCGCAGCGGTTCAGGGCCGCCTGCAGCCCGGGGTGTGATCCTGGAGACCCGGGATGGAGTCCCACATCGGGCTCCCTGCATGGAGCCTGCTTCTCCCTCTGCCTGTGTCTCTGCCTCTCTCTTCACTCTCTCTGAATGAATAAATAAATAAATCTTTAAAAAAAATTTTTTTTAAAAGGAGAGATGTATATTTATACCACAGAAATTGAAGAAAGGGACTGAGTGGACCTGGGCAAGGCAAGGATCTAGGATATGTGTCTTTGAAATGATCATTTCCAAAATGCTTAACTATTCTCCCTTGGGTTACAAAAGCAGACTCAATTGGAGTGCGATTATCTCCAATTTTTACATTGTCTTTCTCTTCCAGCAACTCCCAATTCTTCAGTTAAGTCTGATGTGCTTGTATAGTCTTGTATAGTGGTGGTGTATGTAATTAAGGGAAAAGACAGTGAAGGCAAGTGTGGATTACACTTGCTTACCCACTGGAGAAATTAAAAAAAAAAATTCTATAGTTTATTGATAGCAGAGAAGTCAGGAATAGCCTATTGTCGACTTGAAATTTCTGGAAGAATCCCACACAGAACAACGGTAGCCATGTGGCAAGTCAGAAATGGACTTTCAAAAGGCCTTTCCTTCCCAAATATACTAAAGAAAGATTATCTTTGAAGGTGATGGTAAAGATAATGCTAGGGTTGCAGGTCTGTCTGTCTCTTTAAAAAAAATCCCAAATCTTGTACGGTATTATGATCTCTACATGATGGATTCAAGGATACACCTATTCAAACAGGTTGGTCCATAATGTGTTACTCTCCTTAGGAATGTCTGGGTGAAGCCAGGGTGGTCAACTATAAAGTACAGCCGAACCTTGGACAACATGGATTGGAACTGCACACGTCCACTTATACACAGATTTTTTTCAATAAATACAGTATAGTACTGTAGGTGTGTTTTCTTTATGATTTTCTTAACAGCATTTTCTTTTCTCTAGCTTACTTTATGATACAAATGCAGTATATAATATGTATACAAAATATGTTAATCAACTGTTTATGTGATTGGTATGGCTCTGGTCAACAGTAGACCATTAGAAAAAAAAAAAACAGTAGACCATTAGTAGTTAAGTTTTGTGGGCGTCAAAAGACACATGCAAATTTTTAACTGTGTGAGGAGAGAAGGTGGTCAGTCACCCTAACCCCTGTATTGTTTAAGGGTCAACCATAGTTGTATATATGGGATATTCAAACAGAAACTGGGCTCATGCTATTGTGCTTATTCAAAATATAAAGTGTCGGTATAGCTACCATTTTATTTTTATGACATGTCATCTGACAAGACAATCACATCTTTTCAACTCAAATGATGAATGAGCATTTGAGCCATACAAATGTATTTTCCAGTTGAACTTTTTATTTCTTTATTATTTCAAATGACTTTGGTTTTGCTGTCCTCCATATAGGCCCCATAGATTTTATTCAAGAGGAAAAATACTTCATTTATTCACAGCCAATTTGTATTGCAAAGGAACTAATAAACCTCTAAAAGCCTATTATCTTCATAAAGAAGTCAAGAGCCTGTTGTATGCAGGACATTAAACATCTTTGCTCTCAACTTGCTGATAATCTAGTTAGGGAAGGAAGAAAAAACTAAGATAAAGAACAGTGGAAGGTAGCATTTGTTAAATACATTAATTAAATTTAAAAACATCTTTCAAATAAATGCATTTCTCTTCTGTAGTAAATGAAGAAGCATGCTAGCCATTGTAGAAAATTAAAAGATTTAAAGGTCCTTCTTTTTAAGGAGTGTCCAATTCAATGAGGGAAAGAAGTGGAGAATGTGAATATAAACAATGATTTAGGAAAGAGAATATGAAGACTCACCAGTGACCCTCAGATTTAAAAAGTAAGCCATTGGTTTTATTGTGCTTCCTCGAAAACCCTTGTCAAATATTTTGTTAGGAAATCCTTCATATGTGTCTTGATATGGAGAACAAGCCATATGAATACTAATAATGACAGTTTATATTTATTGAGCATCATCTACATGCCAGGCACGACATTAGCACTTTCACTGCCTCTTGGACCTCTAAGTGCTACATGCTTCCAGCAATTATAATGCAGCCTGTCTAAAGAATCTCTTAATTGCTTCGGGAGAATAAAACCCTAGAACAACATTTTCCTTTTCTAAAGAATCTAAAAAGTGCCTCAGTGGATGAGAATAGTAATGAAAAATTAAATTAAAAGTGTTTGTCTTAAACTCCTTAAGGATAACACAAAATCCTATACAGGATGGAGGGATTTGGAGAGGGATGACCACAAAAAGCTTTAGGGAGGACACAGCTTTGAATGATGGGTTGGACTGAAGGGTGGGGTCATGGGATTCATTCAAGAATGGCATTTGTAAAAGGCTTTGAGAGTTGAGAAGAGACAAGTCAAGAATATTCAGCAGTTTTTTTATAAGAGTTTTGAATTCAATTTCTACTTTAATGTTTTCTTACACCTATAATCCCTCAATTTCTTCCTCTATAAAACATTGACAATAACATCTTTTACAAAATTAAATAAAATATTCAAAGAACCTTCCACATGCAAGGACTTTAAAAAATAAAAATAACAAACTAGTAAATTAACGTATTTCTAACAATCACACGGTGATGAGGAAATACGGGTGAGTATAACTTATGGTGATAATGCTCCTCCAAGAGTGTGTCGACTAGTAATAACTTCATACCCTATAATTCTGTGACCTTTGTTTGTATCAATAGGTGTCTATACTACTTTATAAAAGTGCTATTATTTGGAGCACAGGGCAACTTGACCAGCCACTTGATACCTGTCGATTTTCGGCAAATAAAAATATGCCTATCATTCCTAGATGCTCAATAAATGTTATTTTACTACTTTACAATGGTTTGTTTATGTTGATTAGCATGGGGCCCATATATGAGTGGGAGATGTAGAAGATAGGATTAAAGAGGCATTTAAACATAATTTTAAATAATTTGTGTACCATAGTGGTGGATTTTTCCTTTCACAGCAACCTACTTGCTCACCCATCTTGGCCAATGAATATCTTCATCTTACAATCACCTCTTCTATGGAGTCCTCATTCTTTCAGGTAAAACTTATTCATCCCAGTCATGACATGGCTAAATTCTAAATCTTTTGTCATGGGATATATACTATTTTTTTCACTTTGTTTCCATTTTCTTCTCCTTACCCTGGATGGTGAGTTCTTTTGTACCTAGACTATACTTTATTAATGTTTTCATCTCTTAATATTTATAGTAAATGTCACATAATAGGTTCTCAATAGGGGCACCTAGGTGGCTCAGTCAGTTGGGTATCTGCCTGGCTCAGGTCATGTTCTCAGGGTCCTGGAATCGAACCCCGCATCAGGGTCCCTGCTCTGTGGGGAGCCTGCTTCTCCCTCTCCCTTTGCCTACTGCTCCTCCTGCTTGTGCTCTCTCTCTCTCTCTCTGTCAAATAAATAAATAAAATCTTAAAAAAAAATAGGTTCTCAATAACCGTTCCTAAATTTCAGTTGTGTTATTCAACCTATTTTACTATTGAAACTCCTAATCACTGCTTGCTAGATCACAAAGATATATATATATATAATTTTTTAACAGATCTTAAAATTAATTACATAGGCAAGTCTGATTTATATGCCAAATTAAGTGCACACACATTCACCCACACACATTTTCTTTCTCACATAAACTTCTGTGAAACTATGAAAACATTATTATAAATGTCATTAAACCCAAAGATCAGCGGTGAGGCATTAATGGATGAGAACTTTTAAAAAAGAAACTCTTTTTTTTAAAAAAGATTTTATTTATTTATCCATGAGAGACAGAGGGAGAGAGAGAGGCAGAGACACAGGCAGAGGGAGAAGCAGGCTCTCTGCAGGTAGCCTGACTTGGAACTCTATCCTAGGTCTCCAGGATCAGGCCCTGGGCTGAAGGCAGAGCTAAACTGCTGAGCCCCCCGGGCTGCCCTTTTAACAAGTTTCTTAAAGGTTAAACATAGGTAGGTGGACACGTGATAAAGATGAAGCAAAGAATAAACTTCTTAGCATACAGGTAGAGAGAGCTAGAGCAGAGGAGGAGACCGTGTGCCTGGATCCAATATCCTTGGAATGGGAAGATTCTAAGACAATGATATTCAAAGATGCAAAAGGGAGAAGTGGAGTTGAAAACATGGGAATAGTTGGAGGTCCCCACAGGGAATAATTTTCTTTAATCTCCATCCCTGCGTGTCTCCCAGATAATAGAAACTCAAATACAACCCTAAAATTGTACTGTTCTTCCCTAAGTAAATTGAACAAACTTTCTGGGTAGAAGTAGGGCAGCTAGAAGCAAAAGCTTCTTTATCTCAGCATTTAGATGTCTTTCAGAATAATATCTGACACCTTACCAACTTCCCCTAAAGTAACTTGATAGGGTCTTCCCTGTCATATAAAACCCAAATAAACCTTTCTACTGACTTTATTCTTAAACATAAACAACAAGGGTAACCAGACTTTAGAGTAAAGCATGCAACATGATTTTGGAATAAACAGCTATACTTCACTCACAGAGAAATAAACATCGAACTGATGTCAGACTGCAGACTTCCAGGATATAATACTTTCAAAGACCATAAAGTAATATCTTCAAAGCTATAAGAGAAAATGTTTTTCAGTCTTAAATAATATATATAGCCAACCTAGCAGTAAAGAATAAGGCAGAATGATGACGTTTTCAGACTCTTAGGTCTCTGAAAACTTACAGCTTTTCTTACAAAGTTAAATAAGGGTTCTTAAGAAAACCAAGGTAGTAAGAAAAGAAAAAAATACAGAAAAGAAAAATCTTCAGGAGAGTAGTAAAAGAAAGGCCTTCACTCTGTTCTTATTCTCTCCTATTCCAATCCATCCCTTCTTCCTGACTGTAAGTCCTCTGACCCAAAGCCACCATAGTCCCACCATAAGATGCAGAAGCAGTTCCTTCCTCCCATAGACTTCTCTACTGGTTCACCTCTTGACACCCTCCTGCAACTTCCAGTTGCAGCACATGGTTGGCTTCCTAAATTCTTTGCAAGGTCCAATCTATCCAGTCATGCCAGTGCTATAGGTAGGCTAGCCAGGAATTTTGCTATAATCATCCTATTCTCCTTTCCCAACCCCACTCCCTTAGCATCTCTAACAGTTGTATAAATTTTAATTTCTGTAATGAATCCCTTATTAATAATAGCCATAGTAGATCTACTTCTCTAATCCAAACTAGATCGATACAGACCCCTTGGAAAGGAAATGTAAGCCTAGGACACTACGTGGCTGCACAGCAAACATTATTTAAAGTCTCATAATAAAGTAAATATTGGGGATCCCTGGGTGGCGCAGCGGTTTGGCGCCTGCCTTTGGCCCAGGGCCGGATCCGGGAGACCCTGGATCGATTCCCACATCGGGCTCCCGGTGCATGGAGCCTGCTTCTCTCTGCCTGTGTCTCTGCCTCTCTTTCTCTCTCTGTGACTATCATAAATAAATAAAAATTTAGAAAAAAAAAAAATAAATAAATAAATAAAGTAAATATTGATTGCTTTTCAAATTTTAGAATAAACTTGTAGAAAAATCATAGAGAATTGAACTATGGTACCACAACAGACATAGCCGTCAAGATTTTGGAGATAAAACAGAGGAAGGAAGGTACAGTGAAGATTGGAATCACTGACACCTTCAAAACTCATGATGAATAATAAGAAATTGAAGCATGCTGTATCCAGTTGCAGAGTGGATTAGTAAGAGAACTTAGAACAGTGATATAATTATTTGGTAAGAGAGAAAGGAGGAGAGCAGAGGGCAGTATAAATAAGCTAAGCCCCATAAGTCATGGTAGAAAATCAATATAAAAAGTCTAAAATTGATAAATCAAGAAACTGCAAGACAAGCATAGTATTTAGAAATATGGATTTGGTGGCTAAAAGACCAAATATAGAAATATGTAGAAGTGGCTGCCTCCACAGGATACATAATTATCTGATAAGATTGTTTCCTTTGGAAGAAAATCAGGAGACAGAGGTGTAAAGACTTTCCTTCTTCTCTATACATACTTTTGTAGTGATTGAATACTTTATCATATGTGTATTAGTTTGCTAGGGCTACCAGAACAAAATACCACAGACTGAGTGGGTATGTTAAACAATAGAAATTCATTCTCTGCAGTTCTGGAGGCTGGAAGTCAAGATCAAGATACCAGCAGGGTTTGTTTCTTCTGAGGGTTCACTCATTGGCTTTCAAATCACTTCCTTTTCTCTGTGCAAACTCATTCCTGGTGTCTCTTCTTATAAGGACACCAGTCGTATTGGATCAGGGCCCCACTCTTACACTATCATTTAACATTAATTACATATTTAAAGGCTCTATTTTTCAGATACAGTTATATTGGGGTTTAGGGATTCAAAATATGAATTTAGTAGGGACAAAATTCAGTCTATAACTATGTGGAAGGTGAATTTATTTATAATAAGTAAATTTTAAATTTGGTTAAAATAAAAAAATTTTTTAAAGATTTTATTTATTTATTCATGAGAGACACACAGAGAGAGGAACAGAGACATAGGCAGACGGAGAAGCAGGCTCTCCTTAGGGAGCCCAGTGTGGGAATCAATCCTTGAACTCCAGGATTATGTCCTGAGCCAAAAGCAGAGCTTAACCGCTGAGCTACCCAGGCACCCCAGGTTAAAATAAAAATTTAAAAAACTGTACCTAGAGTGCAAAACTGGGTGTGATGAATGAGACAGGGAACGCCTCAAATATTATTTAATTATCATAATTAGGTATAGATGGTTTTATATATTAAATAAATAAACTGTAAAGAGAAAGAACTCATCAGCATTGCATTCCACGTAAAACACGAAAGGTTGCTATTAATAAACTCCATGAAAAGATTTCTTCCTTTGTTTACTGTCATGAGTTTGTTTTTATTTTTTCCCATCTTCTTTCCCTAAGTGTCCTTACACTGTGAGTTTTATGTAGATATTCTAATCTTTCTTAAAGCAACAGAAACTCCTTAAGGACTGGAATGCTATCAATTTTCCTGGTGTTCTTCACAAGAGTATAGTGTTTTATACATAGGACAAATTCACAATAAGTGAGAAATTGAAGAAGAAATTAGGAGGAGAGAAGTGACAATGCTAGTGCTAGTGAAGAAATTTGCCCAGGATATAATTCTACCTTCCAATTTTCTTTCCATGCTCTAAAAAAAAAAAAAAAAAAACACACACATAT
This sequence comes from Canis lupus familiaris, assembly GCF_011100685.1. Taxonomy (NCBI): domain Eukaryota; kingdom Metazoa; phylum Chordata; class Mammalia; order Carnivora; family Canidae; genus Canis; species Canis lupus. The sequence continues at coordinate 9,303,503 of NC_049252.1, read as the reverse complement.
ACCAAAACACAATATACTTGAGGTTAGGCAATTGGGTCTGTGGAGTGAGCAAAGGACAATGTGTTGTTAGGATTATCTAGAGAGACAAATAATAACAAAGCTAAAGTGCAGAATCTGAAATCAATCATTCAACATTCAGCTGATATAAATAAGCAAAGGAGAGTTACAACAGAAAAGCAGGATCAATGCTGCTAAAATGCAAAATGAAATCAACAATAAACCCTGGGGTCTAGTTAGACCTTAAACAAATCTGATGTTCATTTGGCTGCTGGTCAGATGATTCTGGGAGAAGAGAGAAGGTTCTATGAGTCCTGAGAAGGGGCATAGAGAGATCAAAGGTCTGAACCGTTCAAGCCTATGGGAATTGCTCTGTTCCATCTGATGCCCTATTTATAACGTAGAAATGTCAACTCCATGCTTTTGGGTAAAGCTTAATGTCTATTTATTGTATTTGCATTCAACAAATTCTGACACTATGGTCTTAGTTGATATTGGTATCAATTTCATTTTAATTCTAAATTCAGAAGAGTCAAAGATGAATGCATACTTTATCAAGGAGAGGCTTTATTACATATTTAAATATTTATAGTATTTGTCAGTTCACTGTGCATCGAAGACATTGATCTAACTTCAAAAGTCTAGCACAGAAACTGAACTGACTGCTGAGAACATATTTATCCTTAATACAACACAAAGAATAATATCATGCTGTCATTGGTTGTTTTGTGCGTACAAACCACATTAATTCTATTTGAGTCAATGTCAAAACAATCATTGTAGCTTCAAACTACTAATCAAATATTCAAGGTCATTTTTTTCCAGTTTGTCACTTAAGAGGTATTTATTGAGATCTGTACTAGGAACAGTAGGGAAAGAATCCACTACCCTCAATACGCTCATGATCTACAGAGGCAAGACTTACATATATTTTAAAACAGTCCCAAGAACACTGCAAGTTAATTTAGGATAAAGTACCAACCAACCAGCTTTCTTGATTTCCTCACCATGTCCCCCTTTTTATAACTCAAGAGGAATTTAGGAATAATATATTGGAAATAAAAAGGAATATTAAGAAAATTTAACTTTTTCCTTCAAACATATAGTTGACATGGTATTGCTATAGATCAAGCTTAAAGATGGTGCAACATGTTTTTCTCTACAATTCTGAAAGAAGATTTTTGGTATTTCTGTGTGTGTGTGTGTGTGTGCGTGCGTGTGTGTGTGATAATTAGCTATCCACAACCTGAGTTCACATGAGATCATGTGTTAATAAGAGTAAACTTAAAAATAATAGCAATAAGTGATACCTGGGTAGTTCACTGGTTGAGAATCTACCTTTGTCTCAGGGCATGATCCTGGGATTCCAAAATGGAGTCCCACATTGGGCTCCTGCCAGGGAGCTTGCTTCTCCCCTGCCTAAGTCCCTGCCTCTCTGTGTGTAGTATCTCATGAATAAATAGAATAAATGTGAAAATAGTTTTCATTTAAAAAAAAAATAACGGCAACAAAAACTGAGGATCCTGAGTGGCACATACTAAAATATTTCTAAGCTAAGAAATGATTTGTATGCCAGGACTGCCCTCCCAAATTCTCCAGTTTTCTAAAACCCTGAGGGTTAAATAATCCCAAAGATTCAGGATCTTCTGATTTTCAACACCAAGCAGACAGGTCTCTGGGCTTGCTAAAGGTATCCACTGCCCTAAGATGGTGATGCTCCACCCAGAACCCCAGTTTTGTTTGCAGTGCTGCTTTGCTTGTCCAACTTCCTACACAGCCTGGGATCTTAAAAAGGAAGAACTTCCAGAGGCCTGGGTAGCTCAGCGGTTTAGCGCCTGTCTTGGGCCCAGCACGTGATCCTGGAGTCCTGGGGTGGAGTCCCACATCGGGCTCCCTGCGTGGAGCCTGCTTCTCCCTCTTCCTCTCTCTGCCTCTCTCTGTGTCTCTCATGAATAAATAAATAAAATCTTAAAAAAAAAAAAAAAAAGAGGAAGAACTTATTACTCTCCCGGGGTCACACTTATTGGATACTTAGTTTGATTTGCCAAATTATTTTTTTTAAGATTTATCTATTTAAATAGATAAATCCCCAGAACACCAGGATCACACCCTGAGAACCCCAGGATCACACCCTGAGCAGAAGGCAGACACTCAACCACTGAGCCACCCAGGTGTCCCTTATTTGCCAAATTACATGCCTATGGTCAACCACATTTTCCCTCAGAAAAGGATAATTAAGCACTGTACTTGGGCAGCTGTGTCTGGGGAGCTTCCAGCATTAGGCACACTGTAGGCCAAAGGTACACCTTATTTGGCCTTCTAAGCCTCCTGTCTTCATCTCTTGTCACCTGCTGATCAGCTCAGACTCCCAGAGTTTTTTTTTTCCTAAGTAATTTTATTTCAAAGAGCTCACAGCCATTTTCTGAAGCCCTAGTATATCTGAGAGGTTTCAATGATTTTTAACCCAAAAGAGAGACAGTTGGAATCTTGATTCCCCTTTGCCCAGAAACTGTTGTGTTCCTATGCAAATCTGATCCACTTTTCCACCATCTCTTACACACACACACACACACACACCACATCTCACATACCAGGAGGCTCCATGGGTGAAACCTTGACTGAGTCACTAAAGATCTTTATGAGTAAGGCCTCTCAGTCGTCTTTTTTTAAAGATTTATTTGTTTTTAGAGTATGTGTGGTGAGGGGAGGGACAGAGGGAGAAAGAAAATCGCAAGCAGACTCCCCGCTGAGTATAGAGCCCCAGAGCCTGACATAGGGCTCCATCTCATGACCCTGAGATCATGACCTGAGCTGAAATCAAGAGTCGGATGCTTAACCAACTGAGCTATCCAGGCACCCCTCACTTTGTCTTTTATGTGATTAAAGTGAATGGACACTCAAACTGACCTATAAAGATAAGGTTAAGTTAATTAGCTTAAAGTTAAAAAGCTATAAATATTGAAATGGCTACAAATATCAAATCTTACAAAAATTACCCAATCACATAAAATTAATTCCTCAAGTATCTGGTAAATTAGAAGAATGTTACATTCTCGGGAAAAAAAAAAAAAAAAACTAAGTCCATCACCTATATTCAGTATTAAAATTCTCTCTACTCTCCCTCAATTCAGGTAGACAGACATAACTGAAGATACTCAGTTAAACTTCCCAACACAAATCTAACTGCTCCTGAAAACTTCCATTTACTTCAGAAATGCTGTTATTTTATTCTGTTTTCTCATACTGGTCCCATTTTTTGTACCTCCTAGTCTTCTTCTTGGTACTTGTGCTAGATTGAAAACTATTCTGTTTTCTAGCCCTTTCATTGATAGATGGAGTCTATTCTACTCCCCTTTGGCCAGCCTTAATTGCTTGACCAACAGAATGTGATAGAAACACTTTTATTGTTTGTTTGTTTGTTTGTTTTAACTTCCAAGCTTTGGTCATAAGAAGCCTTCTGTCAATTGCTCTTGGAACGCTCACTATGGGGGAAGCCAACCACCATGTAAAAAGTCCCACCTCCATGAGACTGGCATGCTATGAGGAAATCAAACAAGGAGCAAGTCCACATGAAGAGTGAAAGATGTCCAGCCAGCCCCAGCTTTCAGCCACCAAGTCCAGAGTAAGACATGCATGGAAGAACCATCTTGGACCTCTAGCTCTAAGAAAGGCAACCTGGAAAAACAAGGAGCTTCAGTGACAGAATCAAAGATTCATAATCTTACTACAAATATCTAATTTGAGTCCATAGTGTATGAATTTCCTGTGGCTGCTACAATAAATTATCACAAACTTGGTGGCTTAAAACAATAGAAATGTATTCTCTCACAATTCTGGAGGCCATAAATGAGAAATTAGTATAACTGAGACAAAATCAGGGTGTCAGCAGGGCCAGACCTCTCCTCCATCCTTGCCTCTTCCTACTTCAGTTGGCAACCAGCATCCCTTGGCATATTGTCACATCACTCCAATGTCTGCTTCCATCTTCATAACACCTTCCCTCTACATGTGTCTGTGTGGAATCTCCTCAATCACCTTAAGGGCCCACTCAGATAATCCAGAATATCCTTAACTTAATTATATATTTTGTCATATAAGGTAACATTTACAGGTTCCCAGGATGAGGGCCTGATATTTTGGGGGACATTTTTCATTCTACCAATAAGCACATTATGTTCTTTATTCTCATTTACATCATTCATCACAAAACCCCTCAGATTCGCAACTCACCCTTCCTCTCCTATGTTCTATAAGATTCTATATCTGCCCCCTCATTTCCGCTCCTTTCTTCCATCCTCTACAATTTCTACAATACTTTCACATTGCCTTCTGGAATCCACAGATTGTTATTGGCAATTTGTTCTCTATATTTGGTCTTTGCTTTAAACATTCCATTTACCTTTTTGCTCTAATGGAAACATGGCTATCTATTAAGAGCACACAGATTTCCCATAGTCTTCTTTGAGTGGTCACTAATCTGTCTCCTATTTTCATACCACAAAGCATTGAAATGTTCCTTTTTGCTACCTTTAGATCATGCTTCTTCCTTCTTCCTCAAAATTCATCCTTTAGGGACACCTGGGTGGCTCAGCGGTTGAGTATCTGCCTTCAGCTCAGGATGTGATCCCGGGTCCTGGGATCCAGTCCCACATCAGGCTCCCTGCATGGAGCCTGCTTCTCCCTCTGCCTATGTCACTGTCTCTGTCTCTCTCTGTGTCTCTCATGAATAGTAAATAAATCTTTTAAAAAATTCATTCTTTAAATCATCACATCACTATTTTTCATTTTTTGCTGACATCGACTGATCTTCAACTTATTTTTCTTAAATACTCCAATACTACTGCAGTCTTAAATCCTGACTATTTTAACACACACGTGGTCTTCCAACACATTGACTTCTTAGTTTTGTGAGCTTCATTTGTTCAATGACCTTGTCTTCCACTCTATATCAGGTAAAGGTTTTAATAGTCATATCCTTAATCTTGTTTTTACAAATAACTACAACCTTTCCACAATCTCGATTTCATGAATTGAATCCTACTCTTTCAATATCATGCCTTCTCTTTGTGTTCATTCCCTCTAAATTACTCCGACACTAAGTATCTTTCAACTACACAGAGACCTCCAGATTATTGATCTGTAATGTTTTCACTGTCACTTACCCTTAATAACACTTATCTCCTCAACCAGCTTACATTCTGGGATCTATCTCTTGAATATTTCCTCTACTTATTTGGTCTTCCCCCTTTTCTTCATTCTTGCTTGACCAAATTTTTCATTTTTTTCAGGCTTTCATGAAGGTCATTGTAGGGAAATTCACAACCACCCTGACCATTGTTTCTGTAAATTCATGATGATTGGGGACGCCTGAGAGGCTCGGTTGAGCACCTGCCTTTGGCCCAGGATGTGATCCTGGAGTCCCAGGATTGAGTCCCAGGATCAAGTTCTGAATTGGGCTCCCTGCATGGAGCCTCTTTCTCTCTCTGCCTATGTCTCTGCCTCTCTCTCTCTCTCTCTCTCTCTCTCTGTATGTCTCATGAATAAATAAAATCTTAAAAAAAAAAATTCATGATGATGAACATCTTGTATACCATTACTGCTGACAAGCAATCAGTCTCCTATAATTTAAAGAATTGTTTTATACTCTCCTTTTCTTTTTTTTTTTTTTAAGATTTTATTTATTTATCCATGAGAGACACAGAGAGACAGAGAGGCAGAGACATAGGCAGAGAGAGAAGAAAGCTCCACGCAGGGAGCCTGATATTGGCCTTGATCCTGGGTCTCCAGGATCACACCCTAGGTTGAAGGCAGGCACTAAACCACTGAGCCATCCAGGGATCCAAAACATCTCTCCTTCATGCTTACTGTTAGCCAATAACTTTCTATATCACTCAGAAAATAAAAGGCATTAAGAGGACTTCTACAAATTGATATCAGCATGTCTACCCACCAAGCAATATCTATAGCCACATACTATCTCTCCTGGTCTTATTATGGATTTTGTATCCATGTCTCTAAAATAAGTCCCTTGACTTATGTTCTATGTCCCAACCTCCCTCAAGTTACTCAAGGACTTTGGTTTAGTAATTTTCTCCTCTCTCTTCTAATTATCAATTTTTCTTCCTTTTTTGGATCATGTACCACCACACAGACTTACTGTTAGTTCTCCCCCCTTAAAAAATATGTATATTTTCTCTTGCTTCCCCAATAGCTGTAATTTGATTTCTTAAGTCACCATCTCAGAATACTTCCTCTAAAGAGTTGCCTAATTTTGTTGTCTCCAAATTGTCTCCTCCTCTTTTAAATGCACTTCAGTCATGTGTTCAATCCTGCTGCTCCACCAACACTGCTCTTATTAACATCTTAAATGTACTTTATATTGTTAAAGCCAGGAGTAACTTCTCAATCCTCTCCTTACTTGACCTATCAGTAGAATATCTAATGTGCACTGGAGAGTCCTGGTTTACATGTTTTCGGGGGGATTTTTCCCCCTTAGTGTAATCCGTAGTGTCTAATTTCATTCTCTAAGCATATTGATTTGGATGTTAATTGTATAGTCACCCTACTTGTTAGTAGTATCATACGGAGTTGATTGATCTTCTCATCTTTTAAACATTTTCTTCACTTTATTTCCATTCTTTTTGTAGTCCTCCTTTCTTAATAGCTACTCTCAGTCTCATTTATACAACTCCCCTCTTCTCCACAATCTCCTAATGGAGGAGTCTTGGGCTTAGTACTTGGATATTTTCTCTTCCAGCAGGTAACCACTGCTGAAATAATTAATGTATTTCATTGAAAATGAAAGGGCAAAGTATTTTAGACAATGATTTATTACTAAGGGAATCAATTCTCTATGGTGGTTTTTCCTTTGTAAATAAAACTAAAGCAGAGATCTTTAAAATATTTCAAAGGATTTGTGAAACTGTCCAGAATTATTTTTGCTTTCTTTCCTCTTTTCCTTTTTTTTTTTTTTTTTTTTAAGACTTCGTTTACTTATTTGAGAGAGAGCACATGTACATGAGTTGGGAGAGAGACAGAAAGGGGAGAGAGAGAATCCCAAGCAGACTTCCACTGAGCATGGAGCCCCACACGGGGTTCAATCCCATGAACCCAAGACCATGTCTCAGGCAAAAGCCAAGAATAAGAGGCTCAACCAACTAAGCCACCCAGATGCTCCATCTTCTCTCTTGACCTATCTTCTCATTTATTTATTTCCTATCTTTCCTCTAGGTCCATCTTCCCATTGCCACTCATAAAAATAAAATATTTCTGATATTATTGTGATCAAAAACAAATAAAAAATAGGACACTCAGTTCAATCAAATGGAAATATAAGATCATGCCCTAACTTAACCAATCTCCCAAGAGCACAATTATTGATACTAAATTCCACTGCAAGTTTCTTCAGTATAATAAAGGATAAGCAAATGGCCTAAAGAGAAAAAAATTATATATGTATATGTAGAATGCAGATTGGTGCTTTGAATATTATGTATAATCTGCAATCTCATTCTCTCTACCCAGTGCTTTTCATATGATGAAAAGAAAACTCATAGAGCTTTGATTGCTCCAATTCTAAAGCAAGTACTTTTTTTCTTTGTTTATTTTGTTGGTGAAAGGGTAAGGGAGCCTTTAAGAGAGAGGCATGTTGGAAAGCAACCCTTGATATAAATGTAAATTACAACATTCCCACAAATTGTAACATATCATTATCTTGCCCATTCTTTAAAGAAAGAAAAACAAGGCTAATAATCATCCAGTTACATATTGCAATAGAATAGTTTCAGGGTTTTTTATTGAACTATTATATTCACTCATTTATGAATCAAGATGTTTAGAACTGGAATGGCCCTTTCTGACCCTTTGGATGCCCTAACATGAAGGTTGTTTCTCATTATTGGACAACTCTATTGTCAGTAGGCTACTACTTGTCTACATCTTTTATATTGCTGTTTCTGTGTATTTGGATAGTAAAAGTCTTGCTTTATTTCCTTAATGACTTCAATTAGTTTTTTCTATTCATATATTGAATAATTTCAACCAAAATTGGAAGATAGAAGTTTGATATTCATTCCTTCCATAAATGTCTCCATCATAGATCAGGACACCATATGGATTAGATGCTTCTTAATTCACAACTGTGGTCCATTAGCACCAGGACTGAAATCTCTTTATATACATTAAATCTTTCTCCCTCAGTAGTACGTGATGTTTAGCCGATCTGTCAAAGTATTTCTTTTATCACATTCTCACTGTCTATTTTTTGTACAAGACCTCATTGTTGAACAGCTTTTTACTGATGCAAAGAAATCTTATATGCAATTTCCATCCCATTAGCTGTTTGAAAGAGATAATCCACATCCTAATGGTGCTGAAGAGTAAACCACAGCCAGTTCTGAGTTGCTGTCTGATCTTTTGTTCAGCTATCTTTTGACCCTTTCTGATATTTCAGCCATCTTTCTCCTTAGAGCTTCTACTATTTGCCTAAAAAAATTCCTGACTAGTTGAAACTTGCTTGAATGGAGAGGTAGCTGCTGTGTTTCAAATCATATGTTATAAAAAGAGGTCATTTTAGATAGGATTTCAGTGGATAACTCAAGTATTATGAATGTGAAATATCTGCACATATCATCAAACTTCTTAATCAAGACTTTATAGATACCATTAAAAATATAGGGCCTGTGGTTCAATAGTTAATGTCTCAGCTTTGAAATCAGTCCTAGATTTATAATTTAACACTTCTGGGGTAGCCCTGGTGGCGCAGCGGTTTAGTGCTGCCTGCAGCCGGGGGTGTGATCCTGGAGACCCGGGATGGAGTCCCACATTGGGCTCCTTGCATGGAGACTGCTTCTCCCTCTGCCTGTGTCTCTGCCTCTCTCTCTCTCTCTCTGTTTCTCATGAATAAATAAATAAATAAATCTTTAAAAAATAATAATAATAATAATTTAACACTTCTAAGTTATATGTGTATGGGCAAACTACTTAACCACTCAGAGTTTCAGGTTCTTCATCTATCAGCTGATATCTACACTATAGAGTGATTATATGAGGAATATTAGTTAAGGCATGTAAAGCTGAAAGCCTGGCACACAGTAGGACCATCTAGTGGCATTGTATTTATTATCAGTAATTTAAAAATTTAGGTCATGGAACCCTAATACTGTCCTTCAGAATTGCAGTGTGGACAGTATTTTAATTGCTTCAAGTATTACTCTTTGTCATTGTCCTTCCTATTTGACCAGTTTTTATGGTGGTATTGATTTATCCTGGGATGAATAGTGTTGTTAACATGAGGGTCTGGGCCACCCAGGCTGTGACTTTGTAATTTTCTTTGTCTAAACAGGGACTTCTTGTTTCTGCTACAATCTTCTCCATATGTATTTCTGGTCACATTTCTGATGTAAGAACGCTTGTGTACATCTGCTTGCCAACATTTTATATTGTTTAGAGTAGATTTCCAATTATAATCTTATATTGCCTTAAATATATAATATGCTTGATCATCCAAGTATATTTTTTCTCTTAAAAATAGAACTGAGAACTTCCCATCACATAATATGTTAGATCTCATCTAGGCAGTGCAAATATTCTGCTGACTTCAACTGCCACCATGTAATATCTAAATTCACATGCACATTGCCTTTATTTAATTTAATTTTTTTTTTTTACAAAAGGTAAATTACAGGTTAAATGAGTCCATTTCTAAATAAATATATTTTATAGTTTTAGATCTCAAATTACCTACCAAATATTAGTTTAGCAATTGCAAATATATTCAAGGTATATTAGAGAATTAGCTCTTTCTTTGTATTCCTGCCAAAATTTCAGTTTGTAGTTCATGACATCACTAACACCTAAAACTGTGTGGAACATATGGAGTCAGGATGTAGTTAGAAAGAACAGAAGCAAAATAAACCAATTACAAAGTGAGTCTTGAGCTCCATTTAGATTTGAAAAATTAAATCCTATACTAGCAGACTTCTGAAATTGCTAGGCGACCTTGTAGAGCTCAAGCTTTCAAAAAAGAAAATGAATAAGACACAGAAGAAATATAAAAAGAATGAGAAAATGCTCAGGAAGCAATAGATACAATAAAAGCCAAGAACAAAATGTGTTTTTAAAAACCATCTTGAGATTGAGAAGTTGTATATGAACAAAAAACAAATTATTAGACAGTTGGAGAATACTAAACATCTGACTTATTTCTTTTAATTTTCAATGTATCTAATGCTGTTAAGACAAACAAAATTTATACTCAAAAGCAGCAAATTTCAGACTCCAAAGGAACTTACTAGTTTAGGCTCTTTTGACAAATGAGAAATTTAATTATTCAAAACTGAAGTTACTTGCATAGAAAAGTTGTGGAAGTTGTTGTTTGCTGGTTTTCAAACATTCCTCCAGACTTCTAATCCTGACCTCCATTTACAGCAATGCCACCTTTCCCTGGATGTAGCAATGGTCCAAATGACCCATGAAAATCAATGAGAACTTTCTTGGGCTCTCACTTTGGACTTTGAAAGAAAGGTCTTTCCCCTTGGGTTATAATCTTGGATCTGTCAGTATTCCTAAATCCCCAATTATAAAAGGTAACTTACTTGCAGTAAGGATAAGACTAAAACATTTTTTGTCAGTTTGTTTGTTTTCTGTTTTTTTTTTTTTTCCCTTAAGTCCTGCTATGCTTAAAGTCAGATTCATTGTGAAACTTCCAAGTGTTAAAGTCCATTAGTTCTCTATTAATTTGTACAAATTTGTAATGTGTTTCTGTCGATTGTAACCAAAAGTGTCCTGTCTAAATGTGTGCCTATATTAGTATATGTCCTTCGGAAGTACAGTCTGGATGGCATTTTTATAGCTACAAATATAATTTCTTTGTCATCTTTCTTTTGACTCATTTTTATAATGGTATTGATCTATTCTGGGATGTCTGTGTGGCCACATAAGTGTTTCCAGAGCTAGGTTGAGAACCCAAGACTTCTAAAGCCATTATCCTTTTATTACAGAGCAAATAGGGAAGGATGTCTTTCCTTCTTGTGTAGGGAAGGGTATCTTTCTCTATCCTTCTAGTTAACTGGCTGAACCCATGAATCCTACTAATGAAAGACATATTAACAACAAAAAAAGTTAATTATATACACACATATGGAAATTTTACAAAGAGAAATGAGATTCAAAGATATGGTAAAATGAATGAAGCTTATATATATCATCTTAAACTACATAAAGAAAAAGGGCTTGGGGGCTTCTGGGTCAGGGAGGAAAGTAATGGGAAAGTGAAGGAGGAAATGTAAGGTCAGTAAGGGTGTCTTAATTTGTAAATAAGAGTTTCTTAGGTGACCAGAGTGGTCTCAGGAGTATCTCTCTTCCAGGCAAGAAGGCAGCTTTACAAATGTAAATTTTTCTTTGCAAATGTAAATTTCCTTCACAAAAGGGGAAATTCATACTCTATTTTTAGGCAGTTATGGGGAAGATAAAGATATTTTCCTGTATCTGCTCATGCTCTATTGCCTTTAGCTCAAAATAATCCTTGTGCCAAAGTGATGTATTTTATAGTGGCATATTCTTTAATGTCTTAGATGCATGAATTTGTTAGGTATCCTTAATCAATTTCAAAAGTTGAAATTCTTCAAAGATACACAATCTTAGCTCTGTACTAAGTTTTGGAGGATAAACAATTTATGTGGGTTTTTTGGTTAATAATACCAACAGCATTATTATATAGATCATCTCCATTTTTTTTTAAGATTTTATTTATATATTCATGAGAGTCACAGAGAGGGAGAGGCAGAGACAGAGGGAGAAGCAGGCGCCATGCAAGAAGCCTGATGTGGGACTCGATCCTGGACTCCAGGATCACCTCTGAGCCAAAGGCAGATGCTCAACAGTTGCTCCACCGAGCTGTCCCTTTTTATGTCAGTCTTAATTCTAATTTGTTTAATCCTGCTATTCTACCTTTAAAAATGGAGATGATCGGGACGCCTGGGGCCCTATAAATTAGAACAGCAAAGATTAACAGAAGAAAAACAGAAATTTATTTTACCAGTGTAGCATCATATATACACATGAGATCACCCAGTGATGAGTAAAGCAAAGGAATGGATAGAATTTGCACTTGCATATCACGTTAGATTAAACAAAGGAAAAGACTTTTCTTTGAGCTTCTGAGCATAAGAGGCACATTACAGAAAGATGGCCAGGAAAAGTATGGTAAACAAGGGTTGTATATTAAGACTTGTTATATAGATTTAAGTCATTGACTTCTGCATTGATAAGAGTTGTTCAGAATTCTCCTCTTCCTGATATGGGAGAAGAAGACATCTCTAGGAAGGGACATTCCTTTATAAATGCAAATTCAATTTACTTTACAAAAGGAAAGCTTATTTCCCCCGTTTTTAGAGATTTTCTTGTATCTTCTGTGGCCTTTAGCTCAAAATAATCACATGTCAACCAAGGCATATTTGGAGTGGAATATTCTGGCATATTCTTGTATGATATGCAAATATGAATATGATATTACAGTTGTATCCAGATATCTATTTTCATCATCTGAAACACTGATTGTAATTGCATCTATACTTATTCTCTCCTTCCTGTCTACAAGATGCTTATAAATTCTACCACATTTTGTCTTCCTACTAAAAGTTAGATAAAATAGTATTGGACTCTTTAAGTGTATTCCCTAAATTCTAAATTAAAATCTCTCTTACTGAAATTTGATTGGTATTATCTAAATACCTTACCTATCTATCATATTCCACTGACATAGGTTTAAAGGATATGCCAGATTAAAAACCATTTTTAGAGATCTGCTCTTAACTCAATTCATCTCCCAGAGAGACCTTTTATTACATTAAATTTGCATATATTCCAATGATCATATATATGAGATTGATTTTACAATTCGTGTGTGTATATGTGTGTGTATATATACATATACATATATATATATATATATATTGTGGAGGCCAAGAAAAATTAAGGCCATCCCACCTAAAGTTTAGCATTAGCACAAGAACAGCCATCTTAGGCCCCGGTGAATAAGAGCTGAACTTTATGGGAAAACCTGCAGAATGTCCTCAATGTCCTCGGCAGGGAATCCCATATCAGAAAGACAACAGAGCCCACACCCATGGTAGAAAGCCCCATATTAGAATGAGAACAGAGCTCAATGCCCTTTAAAGCCCCATATCAAAATGTAAACAGAACTTGAGCAATTCCTCCATCCCTTCTGAAAATCCCCTAGACCAGCCTATAAAAAAACCAGCTGTAACCCACTTCGGGGTCCAAGTCCCTGCTCTGCTGTGTCGGGTATACTTGGACCCAAGCTCGAGCTTGTAAATAAACCCTCGTGTGTTTGCATTGGTGTTGGCTCCTTGGTGGTTTCTCGGATTCGCAATCTTGGGCACAACATATATATAATTGTATGAGATACTTTTTACCTTGTAGAGTTTTATTATATAAACAACAAGGTAAAAAGAATTTTCTGTAAGATACAGATATCACTGTCTGTAAGCCCTCTTGCTCCACTATAGACCCAAATAATTATTACACTTTCTTGAGTCATTGACAATGGCTAGAATATTCCAACTGCTAGACCAGAAAAGCCCTGATAGCAGTGAAATGCCTAGAAGACCACACCCTACACATCACCCCCCCACACACACAATAATCATAAGATGAACACACATGGCTCCTGAACCATGATCACATGCTCTTTGCCTGTTCCCTTGCACACCCTCCCCTGAATTTCTCTCTACAAACTCTTGGTATCCATCTTGCAGGCAGAAAGCTTGGTTGTTAGGGCTTCAGCCTGCCACCTCCCCTGGCTGCTGGTATCTGAAATAAATTTCTTCCTTTCTCTTTTCCAAACCCGTCTTTCTTGAGTTCTTGGCTTCTCTTACAATGAGTTTACGTGAGTTTGTCAGTAAGTGTTGACAGACTCAATCAGGAGCTATCCTTCCAATTTGTCCAGCCTCCTCTGGATTCCCTAGGATGAAGCAATTAGCAGGGTGAGTGTACCAGAACTCACCTGTTAATTTCCCAAATTAGCAGCTGTGATAGATTGTTCAGTAATATCACTTCTTAGTTTTGTTCATCTGAAAATAATGAGTATTATTTAGCCATAGGCCATTATCATTCTTTAACAATCGATAGTTTGTATCAAGGAGGAAGAATTTCCTCTACCTCTCAAGGTTCTTCTAACTAGACAAAGAATCACATAGACAGTGAAGCAGAAGAGCAAGGTTCTTTATGTACATATATTATAAACGTGAGAAATAACTTGAAAGTCCACTATATTATATATATTATATACATATAATTTTTTTAAGGTTTTATTTATTTATTTGAGAGAGAGACTGGGAGCATGAAGGGTGGAGGGGCAGAAGGAGAGGGACAAGCAGACTCCACACTGAGCAGGGAACTCAACATGGAGCTTGATCCCAGGACTCCAGGATCACAACCTGAACTGAAGGCAGATGCTTAACCAACTAAGCCACCCAGGTGTCCTGAGAGCAAGATTCTTGTCTTACAGAGTTGAAGAATGAGTCTTAAGGACAAAGGAGAGTGAGTAAAGTGATAGAAGTTTATTAAGCAAGGATACAGAAAAAGCTCTTGTGAATGAGAGGGATCTAGTGACACTGAATGATTAATGTGAGATACATGAAGAGGTTCATTGTCTCTTTCCTGAATAGAATGTGTGCTCCATAAGGGTAGTGGCTAAGTCTGATTTATCCTTTATCACTAGAACAGTGTCTGGTACTTAGTAGATAAGAGATAAATAACTATTTAATAAATCAATCAGTGAAGGAACCAATTAAACAAACAAATAAATAAATAAATAACAAGAGAGGAGAGAAGCAAGTTTGAAATTGTACCAGAAAGAACATAAAAAAAAAAAAAAAAAGTTGGGACAAATTTATAAACAATTAAAATTTAAAAAAGGAAAACATAACAGAAAGATTAAGGATCACACCCTGGGCCAAAGGCAGGTGCTAAACCAGTGAGCCACCCAGGGATCCCAAGAACACTGCCTTATGTCACTCACTTCTATGAGGTCAAATACAAATGATATTGGAGAGCTTGTTCCTTGTCTCATGGAGTCGAGGAATGAATCTTGCAGACACAGGAGACTGAGTAGAGGGATAGAAGTTTATTAAGTAAAGATACAGAGAAAGCTCTCAGGAGTGAGAGGGGTCCCAACAGTGTTGCCCCTGAGGGCCTGTAGGGTTGGTCTTTTATTGAGATCATAATCCGGGAACCTAAATCCTCTTAACATGATCTATTGACATCACCTTTGAGTAAGGACTATTGACAACATCTCTAATGGCTTACTTTTCTTTGGGGTCTGGTTATTCTTTGTTGGTCACAAGTAGCAGTTATTACAAAACACCCTCCCCACCCACACCGTAGGGCAGGGTAGTCTGGCTTTTTCCTTTATCTCTGGTTTCCTTACATTACAGTATTTTGGGGATTTTTGTGAGCCTGCTTCCATGGCCCCCTACCTAGCCCTGCCTAGTCCTGTTTGTCCCTAACTCACAAAAACAGCAGAATCCCTGTGAATGCACTCAGTGAAAGAGAGCCAGGATTGGACTGTATTGACAAGATTGAAATAAAGTTGAACTAAGAGGGCAGCCCAGGTGGCTCAGCAGTTTAGTGCCACCTTCAGCACAGGGCATGATCCTGGAGACCTGGGATTGAGTCCCATGTCGGGCTCCCCGCAGGGAGCCTGCTTCTCTCTCTGCCTCTCCCTCTCTCTTCTGTCTGTGTTTCTCATGAATAAATAAATAAAATCTTAAAAAAAAAAAAAAAAACTTGAAATAAGATTGAAAGGAATCACCTCAGAATACTATGTTCCTTTGAGAAGACAATCTATGCAAACCCAGGCAATAATGTCTCCAATTTGGGGGTGCTACAGCAACTTTTGATAGTAAAGGGAGTTGATGAAAGGGAAATTAGAATTGATGAAAGTTGCTAGAGGCTGTCCAAAAGTAAAGACTCTTTTATTAGTTTTAAACTATTGAGACTTCTTCCTCACTTCCAATTCACAAAGGAATTAAAGTGTTGTGGAGGCCAAGAAAAATTAAGGCCATCCCACCTAAAGTTTAGCATTAGCACAAGTAACAGCCATCTTAGGCCCCTGTGAGCTGAAATTTATGGGAAACTGCAGAATGTCCTCAATGTCCTCGGCAGGGAATCCCATATCAGAAAGACAACAGAGCCCACACCCTGGTAGAAAGTCCCATATTAGAATGAGAACAGAGCTCAATGCCCTTGAAAGCCCCATATCAGAATGTAAACAGAACTTGAGAAATTCCTCCACCCCTTCTGAAAATCCCCTAGACCAGCCTATAAAAATCCCAGCTGTAACCCACTTTGAGGTCCAAGTCACTGCTCCTCTGTATCGGGTATACTTGGACCCAAGCTCGGGCTTGCTAATAAACCCTCGTGCACTTGCATCAGTGTCGGCTCCTTGGTGGTTTCTCGGATTCGCAATCTTGGGCACAACAGTGTCTCCAAAGACAAAGTTGCTTCTGTGATTACCAGTGATTCCTCCAGAGCTATGGGTCATCTGACCTCAAAAAGAGCAGTATCTTCCACAGGAAGCCAAGAATTGCAGATTTGTGTGATTGCAGTCAACTTTCATGTAAAAAGACCCAAAGATCATTGTCCGAATGATCTGATGCCAATTATGAGACTGAAAATGGCACTAATTTTACTTTTTATATCCAGTGGTGGCTTTCCTAGGAATGCCAAAGGGTACTCCCATTGATTTCAGAGCATTCACAGGCATGTCCAAATCCTGTGGTATGGTGATGTCTGGCTTCAATTAAGATAACAAAAACACATTTACACGTAATCATACATATGATTTCATGTCAGTGTCTCTAGATCATATACAGTGGATGAGGACTGAATTCATAGTGTGGACTTACTCTTATAATTTATTTTATGATAGGGAGCTGAATTTCATTTGTAATTGTTTCCTACATTTTTAAAAGATCTTCTTATTTATTCATGAGAGACACAGAGAGAGAGAGGCAGAGACACAGGCAGAGGGAGAAGCAGCAGGTTCCATGCAGGGAGGCTGACCTGGGACTCCATCTGGAGAATCCAGGGCCATGCCCTTGGGCCAAAGGCAGACGACAAACCACTGAGCCATCCAGGGATCCCCTGTTTCCTACATTTTAAAAAAGAATTGTTCGTTGTTCTAACTTTATAAATGAAATAGTTTATAGGTCCATTTTTTTTTAAAGATTTATTTCAGAGAGTAGGGGGAAGGGTGGAGATAGAGAAGCTTCAAGCAGACTCACCACAGCATGGAGCCCAATGCCAGGCTCAAGCCCACAACCTATTAGATTGTGGAGGCCGAGAAAATTAAGGCCATTCCACCTCAAATTCAGCGTTAGCACAAGTAAGGCATCTCAGGCCCCTGTGCTTAACGCCCATGGCAGGAAGCCCCATATCAGAATGAGAGCAGAGCTTAAGGCCCTTGAAAGTCCCATATCTGAATGAAAACAGAGCTTAAGAAATTCCTCCACCCCTTCTAGAAATCCCCTAGACCAGCCCATAAAAACCCAGCTGAAACCCACCTCGGGGTCCAAGTCCCTGCTCCACTGTATCGGGTATACTTGGGCCCAAGCTTGAGCTTGTAAATAAACCCTCGGGTGTTTGCATCGGTGTCGGCTCCTTGGTGGTTTCTCAGATTTGCAATCTGACCTGAGGTGAAATCAAGAGCCAGTTTCTTAGCTGACTGAGCCACCAAGGTGCCCCTTATGGATCCATTTTAAACAAAGAAAATGTCATCCCTTTTTTCTTACTTATATGATGCTTTAATAACTTTCCATCCAATAAGTCAGTGTTTCTTTATTATCAAAATTGTATTTCTACCTTTAGAATACACATTTCCAAATAATCAATTAATATTTGCATGTAATTTAATGAGAACTGTATAAGTGGAACCTTTATTTTAAAATACCTTTGCTATATTCTGGGTATGTCGCATGAACTACTTTTTTTTTTTTTTTAATCTGAAATTGTGCAAATGCCTTTCTTTAAAATACCAGAGATTTTACTCTCCTGTAAAATCTGCATTGTTAGGAATATATAGCACAAAAAGAATCCAAATGCTATTAAGTAAGCTTTTTAAGCTGTCAACTGAATTCTGCACACTACACTTATTCTGTTCCCATTTGCTACGAAGGAAAAGTGCAAAGTCAAACATGTTCTTACAAAAAGCACTATAAGCTGCATGTAAATGAGCCCACTTTTCCTGAGGGTCTATCTTCAATTTGATAGTGAATTTAAGTGCTTGCTTTCACTTAGAATAGACTGAAATACACAAATAGAAATTGAGAGCAGTGAAAATGCCATTTATCCAACATTTTCCCCAGAAATGAAAGAATCAAAACAGATTATGCCATCTCTTTACAGCAGCTACTTGATTAATTAAACAATTACTTTCTATCAAGAAATACAAACATTAAATGTAAAAACAAATGCTGCAGGCAATAATTGACCAAAAGGAAATACTAAATTGGTAATTTTATTGAATAATTTTGCTGTTAAATGATTCAATGTCTTTTCTTTTTTTTTCTTGGTCAAAAAATGATACTGATAACTGCAGGTGGGTTGAATATATAGCTATGCTTATGTATCTTAAATTTGCAATTTTCCAAATAGTAACTGCTCTGTAGATATATAAGCCTACTAATTTGAACCAAAAATTCCACTCATTTTTTTCTTCATTTCATAATTTGTAGACACATTCTAGGATTGTAATATTAGTTGTCATGTGTATTTTATTACCCATATCATAGCTATTTCTGCAGTGGTTTCTCAACTGAAACCCATTTTGTATGAGAGTGATTTTGACAGACATGGTTAGGTAGTGGTTAAAACGCATAATTTCTGTTGTCAAAACACACCTAGGTTTAGATCCTCACTCTCCCCCTCACTAGCTATGCCTCAGAAGGTAAATCATTAAACACTCTGATCTTGTTTCCTTTTCTTTTTTTTTTAAGACTTTATTTATTCATGAGAAACAGAGAGAAAGAGAGAGAGAGAGAGGCAGAGACACAGGCAGAGGGAGAAGCAGGCTCCATGCACTGGGAGCCCGACGTGGGATTCGATCCCGGGTCTCCAGGATCAGGCCCTGGGCCGAAGGCAGGCGCTAAACCGCTGCGCCACCCAGGGATCCCCTTGTTTCCTTATCTATACAATAGGTATATTCTTACCTAACTCAGTAAATTAACATTAATAAATTTCTCAGAATAGTCCTGAAAGTTAGAAAACATAAGTATTAGCTCTTAGTGTTAGGTTGTTTTTCCAAACGAACGGCGGAGAGATAAAAAATAAGAAAACGGCAGAGCCAGGCGGTGGGCTGGAGGGTGCTTCAATGGGGAGCGCCCCCCCCCCCCCCACCCCGCGGGAGGCTCGGAGGCTCGGAGAGGAGGCCCGAGTCAGGGAGGGCGCGCAGGGCCTGGGGAGTGTGGGGGTTTCAAGCCTTATTCTGGGCCCGGACCCAGGGGGGTCCTTTGCCAGATTAGGGCAAGGGAACACCGGGTCCCTAGTGACTGGCTGGGGGTGGGGATAGTGCAGACGATGGGAAAGTCCTGGATGGGAAGTTTCCGCGTCCCGTCTAGGCTTCGACTTACTGGAGATGACGTGGCTGTCATGGCTGCCTTGGCGGGAAGAGCAGCCATCTTGACCCGTTTGAGATGTCCGCCATGGTGGGCGCCCCTGCCTCTCAGCCAGCCCAACACTTACTATTTTAATTTGCCTTAACTGTCTATGGCATTGCATGATCTCTGAAGAGTAATTCTGTCTGTGATGGAAATAATTTTAAGTGGTATTACACAGAGCAGGTCAACTTAGTTGTGTATCAAGTTCTATATGGCTTGAAAAAAATCCACTTGCCTCTTTAGGAGAATTTGTTGAATTTGGGTTAGGTCACTTGACATACTGAGCCCAATGAATATGAGCAGAAAAGGATTAAACTACTTTCCAGCAAAAGCTTGAAGAGAGGTCAAAGTTACCACAAGCTCTCTTGATCTTTCCTTCAGACATGAGAACCGGGGTGTCCCCCTTCCAGGGACTCCCTCAGCCTGAGCAAAGCAGAGCCAGAGATAAGCAGCAACTAAAGTATAGCAGTCAGCACATAATTTATGTGAATGAAAAATAAATGTTTGCATTATAAGCCACCGAGATTTTGGGTTTATTTGTTATTTCAGGATAACTGACTACTGTAGAAACTAATACCTAAAAGTAAGGGACATATCAAAACTCTATGTGGCTTTGGTTTTGGGTGTCTGTCTTGAGAAAATCTTTATTGGAGTCTGGAAAAATAGTAACTTGGAATGTGCAATGACAAAACAACTGAGATGGGAAATGATATTGTAAAAAATCTGTGGCTTTAGGCAAGAAGTTTGCAATATTGCTAATATCTCTTGGTTGCTATTGGTCGCATTTCAGAAAGCATGACAAGAAAAACATTTTAAAGTACAAGCCCGGGTTTTAGAAGAAAAGACATGGAGTATAGTTGCATGGTCTAGAGTATCACCTCGGCCTGCGTGCAACATTAGTATGAAATAAAATTTGTTCTTAAATACCACTGAGATTTGGAGTCATTTACTACTATAGCAAAGTGATTATGGTTTGTCTCAAAACTCTCTTTTTCAAATTTCAAATTTTGCTTTATTTTCACAGACAAAGGAAACCTTAAAATGTTTGTTTCTTTCCCTCCAAAAAAAAAAAAAGTGTAACCTTTCTTCCAAAGATGAATTTGTTATACATCCATCAATATAGGGAAATGGGGAAAAAAACTGCTGGCCATCTTTACAAAGCTTAACTATTGTTCAAAGTTTTAGCAACTATAGAGCCTTGTTGAAGAGCAGTTTCAGTACCTACAACAAGTCTTGTATTTTAAGAATATATTAGGTGCTTTACATATATCTTTTCTAATCTTTACAGCAATGATAGTGATGGGGAACTGTGCTAGCTGAGAACAAAACACAGCTGATATCCCACAAATGACCCCCTTCAGGGTAGGATATGTGTGACATTCCCCAGGAGGCTTCCAATTGTCTTAATGTTAATGCCTTGCTAGAGAGAAAAACAATCTTTAACTTGACAATGGCAAGGCCTCCATTATCTGGTAGGTCCTCCTTAGCATTTGAAAATCCTTTTGAAATCTCCCTTTTCCTTACCTCCCCCAACTCCCAGGTATATAATCAGCCACCCCTTACAACCCCTGGTCAGCAGCTCTTGCTGCCAAAGGGTCTTGTCCCTGGGCTTTAATAAAAACCACCATTTTTCTTGGTCGTTGGCTCTGGACCTCACCTATATTCCAAAACTTCATAAATAGGATATAAAGATTACTATCCACATTTTACATAGCAGAAGACAAATACTCAAACAAGTAAGAAATGTCCTTGAAATCACAGTGTCAAGAGTTTACCCAAGCTACTCCATTTTATTGCTACCTTGGCATCCATTTTGTTTGGCCAACCAACCTGTACGACCTTACACTGAAACCAGCATCGTGCAAGCACACAATCTAGAAAGTAGCCACAGAGCCACAAACACATACATGTATCCCTTGTTGTGCCCAAGATTGCGAAATCCGAGAAACCGCCAAGGAGCCGACACAGATGCAAACACACAAGGGTTGATTTACAAGCTCGAGCTTGGGTCCAAGTGTACCCGACACAGCGGAGCAGGGACTTGGACCCCAACGGTGGGTTCCAGCTGGGTTTTTATGGGCTTGTCTAGGGGATCTTCAGAAGGGGGGGAGGAATTTTTTCCATTCCAATATAGGGGAAAGGGTGGGGGACTTTCTTAAGATCTGATACAGGATTCTCAGCCGAGGGCATTCTGAGCTTTATTGTCTTTCCAATATGGGATTCCCTGCCTAGGAGATTCTGCAGTTTTTCCTGTAAAGTTCAGCTCTTACTTCCCAGGGACCTAAGATGCTAAACTTGAGGTGGAATGGCCTTAATTTTTCTCGCCTCCACACCCTGATAGGACTCCCCAATAGTCCTTGTGATCAAGTCTCCACTATGATCTAGTGCCTGTATTCTCTATGTGCTCCTTAGTAGAGATTCATATGAGGCTGACCAGAACCCTGCTTTTTGGTTTGAATTGACTCATCTGGCCTTAGCCCAGGAGCGCCAAAGCACTCTACCTACTGGACTCTAATAAAAACATGTACACTTGGTCTGCCTTTCTCTGTATTTGACTTGACCTCTCCATGTGGCCCCTCAAGGCATGCTGCATCCTTTCTCCAGGACTTAGGAGCAAACTTCTCTATTTCAGTTTCTCTTGTGGTCTGGTCTGTTGCTCAACCAGCTTACCATGAAGCACCCTGTGCTCCACTTAAATGTGAATTTACCAGAGAGGTAGCATAAAGCCAGCAACAGGGAAAACCAAAAGTGCATCCAAGCCTTGTCTCATCCTGTAGTACAGTCAATGCTCTTTCCATTAATCTAAAATAATTGACTATTACATTTTCCCATGTGTCATCACATTGTGACAAAAATCACAGAAACTTTTACAAGGTCCTATTTTGGCTTATTTATTTACATCTTGCATAATTGCAAAAGGAGTAAAGCTGGAGCCGTCGATGCAATATTATCTCCATTATTGGTTGAGCCAATCAGAATTACAGAAAGTGGAATTAGAGAGGTCATAAAATGGACCTTAAAAATATCTAGAAACATTATTAGACCTGAAAAGTATAAGTGCAGGTATTTGTCTACATGTATAGTGTTTTTTCCTCCATCAACTAGAATGGAAGGTTTATAAAGACAGGGTCCTTGTCTTACTCACTTTCTTATTTGCAGTGCCTAGAGCAGTGTTTGGCATATAAGAGAAACTCAAATATCTGTGGTGGAAATTTTTCCATGGCAAATGCATCCTGTGTTAAATTTACAAATTCTCTCAGTGCAAATAATGAGGAAACAATTACTTATTCCCTAAACCTCTGAGTTTATTAATCTCTTGACACAGTATTTACAGCACTGTTGGCTATAAATACACCTGCTGGGAAACAGAATAGCTCAAAATAATAGAGAAACTGCTGCCTATGTTCGTTTCTTTACTCAAGATATATATTTAATGACTAACAATTTTATTAATTCTCAATTTCAGTTAGTATTCAGTAAGTATTCCAAGAGATGAAAATACAGTAGTAGCAGATTTTATTTTATTTGATCCATACAAATAGAATGTCTTACCATACTATTTAAATATTCTTTTTTTAAAAAAAGATTTTATTTCTTTATTTATGCATGAGAGAGACAGAGAGAGAGAGAGAGAGAGAGAGGCAGAGACACAGGCAGAGGGAGAAGTAGGCTCCATGCAGGAAGCCTGATGTGGGACTTGCTCCAGGGACTCCAGGATCACGCCCTGAGCCAAAGACAGATGCTCAACTGCTGAGTCACCCAGGAGTCCTTTTTAATATTTTTTTTTAATGGAAGATAAAGGCAGAAAAATTCTACTAAATGCTAAATTGTTAATATATATCTTTAACAAAAGCTACTCAACTCATCAAAACAGGAAAGGAGAAGATAAGGGTAGAACAGGTAATTAAAAATTACAAAAAAATTATATAATTTCCCTGAAACTACAAATTATATATGCAAAGAAATGATGAAAATATTTTGTTTAATGTAAGGCTTATAAGAAATGATGAAAATATTTTGTTTAATGTAAGGTTTATTTTAAAGTATAATGATATCATAATCCTATTGATGTTAATCTATTAACCTCTATGCCTCGACAGAAATTTTTAGTGTTTCTTGCATTTGACCTCTGAGAAAGGCCCAAGGTCATAGCTGAATGGGAAAAACTATGATGAAATCAATTTTGACTTTCCCATTGTACAGCATCAAGCACATGGCTTCCTTATATATTATAGCTGCTCAATAAATATTCGTTGAATTAAGGGCAAATGAATGGCTAATGAATTATCTAAAAACCTCATTTCAGGAATTCATTTTACCCTCTTCATCTGTGAAATTGTTGAACTAGACAGTTAAAAAGTAGCAGAGAGTGTGTTTTTCCTTTCACAACAAAGCTAAGAAGTGGGAAAAGAAATCCACATGTACTATCACTTATAGATTCAGGTTCAAAGTCTCTCATATGAATCTAAGGTGACACTAAGTAGTTTTCATCTTTCCATCTTTTTTCCCCAATGACTCTTGTGCATAATTTTTTTTTTTTTTTCCTGATTACTTTTTCAACTCACAGTATTCTAAACACATTTCTTTGGGGTTTAGGCCATCTGTGCAGACCCTTTCTCACTGCTAGTACCCAGCAAACTTCTGTTCTCTCCTTTTCCTTCATTGTAGGCTTTGGAAGGAGCTCACAGCCTGCTAAATCTTTTCTACTATCTCTCAGAGAGATTTCTATTTCCATGTATACAAAATCTGATAAACTCACCTTGATATTTCTGGGCCTTATTAAATTCAATGACCTCATCTGCTTTCTCCATCAATCACATCAATCCCCTGAGCTGCCTTCATGTAGGAAGCTGCTCTAATATAAAATCTGAAACTCCAGTAGCTGACTCCCTGGCTGCTATCCATTTGTCTTCCTGTTCCCCACCTGAGTTCCTCTACTCAAGCTTCCACCTCATAGGGACCTTTAGTGTTTTCACTCCTCCATATTAACCTCCTTTGTGATCCCTCTATGAGTTTATGATTTCTCATGTTTATTTTAGCCCTTGTTCCATCCCTTATAAGGATGTCTACTGTTTTGGTGGTGGTGATAGTGGTGGTTTAGTTTGATTTTTTTATGCCTTCCTACATCTTTTTTTTTTTTTTTTTTTTTTTTTCATCCTCTCAGAATAACTAACTGTGGTGACTAACACTGCTGAGAAATCATACAGCTCTGGAGATAGGGACCTATATACATTCTTGGCCTCTAATCCAACCTCAGTGAGGCCATGATGGTTTTTTTTTTAATGGTTAATCCTAGATATATTGTACTAATCTTATCTTCCTGAGTCTTCTTCCCTCCTTTGACTTTTCAAATTTTCTATTCTATGGACATTTGATACTTTATTCTTCAGATTTTCTTTGTGCCTTCCAAATCTTCCTACTTTTTCTGTTTGACAGACTTCTATAATTTTATCCACACCTCTCTCTAATGTAGCATTTATTTTCCGTTCACTGTTCTACTAATTGTATAGGTTCTTCCTGAGCAAACTCATTCATTTTTTACATAATGGTAAATCAAAGATCTGGATTTCCAACTGAGATTTGCCCTGAGTTTCAGATTCATGCATCCAAGAGCATACCGGATATCTAGTTCCAACCAGAAAGTCTGTAGTGTCTGAAACAAATCATACTTTATCTAGTTACTAGTCCTATATCTGTTCAATATTCCTATCTGGTAACATGTAGACATTTATAATTCTTTCTTCTCCCTCACCTCCTATATCCAAGAAATCAATAAATCCTGTTGAATCATTCCCATAAATATTCCCCTAATCTTTGTGTTGTCTATTTCTACTGCATCCATACTGTCTTGGGCCTTCTTCTCCTCTGGCTTAGCAAACTGTGACTGCTTCTCTTTGTTCAGAATTGTCAAAATGACATATGAAAAGAATAGTCTGTCCCATTTACCTCCCCTCCTAATACATTCCCTATGGGGTAAAGTGCCACACCATATTTCCCTCCTGGCTAACTTTGCAGACCCTTTTCTCTCTTGCTTTCACCTTCTACATTACACAGATCTATGTCGGGAGTATGACTATATATAACTACACATCCTCTCCAGTCCAGTTCTTCTGGCAAATTCTGATTTAGTCTTTCTAACTCACCTGAGAAATCATCTCCTTCAAGAAGTCTTCCTTGACTTCTCTATGGCTTTGTCTCTGCCTCAGGGATTAGGTGCCCAATTGGTACTCTCAGCATCCTAAGTATATGTTTATTTCTGCATTTACCACATTGTGCTATAAATATCTGTTTATATCTAAATATCTAAATAGAAAATTCATTACTTAAAGGTAGGTACTGTTTCTTATTCATCTTTGTAATCTCAGCACTTAGTATAAAATCTGGCAAAAGTTGAAGTTTTTAAAATATTTATTGGGATCCCTGGGTGGCGCAGCGGTTTAGCGCCTGCCTTTGGCCCAGGGCGCAATCCTGGAGACCCGGGATCGAATCCCACGTCGGGCTCCCAGTGCATGGAGCCTGCTTCTCCCTCTGCCTGTCTCTGCCTCTCTCTGTGTGACTATCATAAATAAATAAAAATTAAAAAATAATAATAATAAATAAATAAATAAAATATTTATTGAACTATTTTATACTTCTAAACAATACAATATTTTATCTGAACAGTCTAACTTTTCTCTTTCTTTGAATATCCTACATGTTTCGGTAGATTTGGGACTTCTTGGTATGTTTTATCTGTAATTTTATCTCTTCTGTTCCCAAGGTTGAATGTGATTCCAGCCTGGCTAGTCATGGAGCCCATTGCTTTGGATACAATATTGAGTTCAAAGATGGATACTTGGGCAAAGTAAGGCCAATCTGATTTTTTTCTCTAGGCCTGAGAGATGAAAGTAAGAGTAAGGCATTCTTTTCCATATGAGTTGCTAAGTTGGAGGAATGTCAATTTGTGGCTGATGGTAGTTGGTATCACCACTGGTCACATGGAGAAAATCTGTTTGCAGAAGGAGATATGAAACCAAAAAGCAGGGACGCCTGGGTTGCTCAGCAGTTTAGTGCCTGCCTTTGGCCCAGGGCGTGATCCTGGAGTCCCTGGATCGAGTCCCACATCGGGCTCCCTGTGTGGAGCCTGCTTCTCCCTCTGCCTGTGTCTCTGCCTCTCTCTCTTTCTGTGTGTCTCTCATGAATAAATAAATAAAATCTTAAAAAAAGAAAAGAAAAGAAACCAAAAGGCAGAAGCTGAGAAGTGATGAGAGTCCTGGTGATCTTATATGACCCTTAAAACCAGCTGTCTCTGAAATTGTATCCCATCCTGGCACCTCTTTGTTATATAAGCCAATAAAATTTCTTAAGCTAATTGAGTTTGTCATTGATACTTTAAAGTGAGAGTGACATCTCCAGCATCATTCAAACATGCCTTGATCCCAGGCTCTTCTCTAAACTTACTAGCCCATGATATATAACCTACCTCAGCTTCTCTCAATCTGTTTTCCTCTTTTTGGCATTCATATATAACTAAGGCTCTCTCTCTCTCTCTCTCTTTTTCTTTCTCTCTCTCTCTCTCTCTCTCTCGCCTCCTTTCTTCCAAACATCACCCATAGTATATACATATGTTTATACTTTACTTCAGTTGAGTTACATTCTTTTTAAAGTCATGTTTTACTCTTTTGGCCTGTCCCAAAGTACTAGTTTATGTATTTGTTTATCTTATTTTTTAAAAAGATTTTATTTATTTATTCATGAGAGAGAAAGAGAGAGGGGAACAGACACAGGTAGAGAGAAGCAGGCTTCCATACAGGGAGCCTGATGTGGAACTCAATCCTGAGTCTCCAGGATCACACCATGGGCTGAAGGTGGCGCTAAACCGCAGAGCCACCCGGGCTGCCCTATGTGTCTGTTTAAAAGTCAAAAAGCTGTTAACTTCTATTTAGTTAGCAACATTTATTGAATATCTACTATGCTTAAATCAGTATTAGAGTTACTGACAGTTTGAGGTAGATTTTATGTTTAATGTTTCTATGTCCAACATCCTTTCTTTTGGGAAACCACACAGCCCTTATTTCATCATTCAGAATCAATTTGCCTAGAATACATGATTCAACTGGAAGCAACCCTAGTGGAAGTGAACCTAGAGCAAATGATAGGCAAGTCATGACTTAGGAAATAGTCAATGACATGAAACCTCCTTCCAAGTTCTCAGAATGGCATCTTTTTGCCCGACTGGTATTGTTAGGTGTATGTTTAGCACATGGAGGTACCAATGTGAAAGGGAACCCAGGTAGATACAAGTCAAGTTAGGAAAATATAGAATCTTGTAATCTCTCAAACATTTAATTCTATCTACACCAGAAGCAGTTGATACCTTTGTCTTTACCTTAAGTGAGGAAAACTTGCTAATTTCTTCTATTCTTTCTTAAAATAATTTGAATCGCATTTTGGCTTTTCACTTCCAACTGAACAAGCTCTGATTAATATGCATGGATTTCAAAAGCCAGAGCCCTGCTCTCAAGGCAATTTTAGACTACTGGCAATGGAGAAGAAGGGCATACACAACGTACTGTAGTGGAATATACAAAGCAGACATAAAATGGATTGAGAGTCCAGGAGAAGAATTGATTATTTAGAATAGAGGAACTATAGACCTGTGGATTAAAGTTAAGATTTAAACATGAAGAAACGCATGACATGTATAAGTAATAGTTGTTGAATTAATAAACGAAACCTGGAAACTTTAAGAGCAAATTATCTGGTTTTCTTTCAAAATCACTAGATTGTTTTCATGGAGAGAAAATAATATAGAGAAAGAAACTTCCATTATAGAAGTTCTATTCACAATATCGAGTGAGCTTGTTTAGGTCAGTGTTGTAGGTGCTAAGGAAATGTGCTATAAAGATATCAAAGTCAAGTAAATATCTCATCATGAGTTATTGTTTTAGGAGTGACCATTCTTGCCCTACGTAAAGTTCTTTTGGGAAAATAAAAGGTATAATGAATAGTTTATCTTGGTTAACCTTGCTATTTTTCTAAGTTCAAGGAGCAGATAGCTTCATAAAATGCACATAAGCAGATTACCTCAAGGAACAAAGCTCTGGGCATAGAGGGGGTCAAGGACAGTTCTCCCAAGTGGGTTTCTTTCGCAGTTTTTCTGTATTAAAAAATAATAATGCTACTGCAGAAAATATACAGTTCTTGGTACATTCGGTGACAGGGACAGTTGTAGCTGAGGGGGAAGACTATGCAAGCCTATCTATTCTCATAGGTCAAACCTAAACTAACCATCTTCCCCCTCCTAAGTCTGTTCTTCCTTCTGTATTCCCAGTCTCAGAAAATGGCAATGTGGTATAGTAGGCACTGGAGCTAGAATTCTGGAAGCTATTAAATCCTTCCATTTCTCTCCTACCTCACACCTATTTTCTAAGTGTGGTTTATCCATCTCAGCACATTATCATGGAAGCAGCAGCATCTTCACGAACCATTTTTTCCTCCATTCTACCTCTATTGCTTCAATTCTGCTGTCATCATTTCTCTTCTTTGTCTAATTCTACCACTAGAGACAGAAGCTTACAGGAGCAACGCAGATGCTTGCAAGCTAGACTAGAGGGTAAATGACAATAAATAAATAAATAAATAAATAAATAAATAAATAAATAAGTAAAAGCATTTATTTAGAAAGAAAATGTCTGGGTCAAGTCAGAAAAACAAAACAAAACAAATTAAGGAGATACCATATTTTTAGTTTGGAGTTAAACTTGGAGGAGTATAAAAGGAAGATTATAGATTTAGGGGAGAAGGAAATAGGAAGTGGGTAGCCCCTACAGAAGGCACATGTGAGGTGGCCTGGATTAATTCTGAAGCAGGTGGCATCACCTTAGGGACTTTTATATGATCCATGTGCACATGTATAATTGAATCACGTCATTAGAGTGGCCTGGGTAATAGGACTTTTATGATCTCCCCACCTCCACTGAATTTTCCACATTACTGAAAGTCTTTTCCCTCAGTGATCTTTTCACATTTCTTTCCTGCTTAATACCTTCCAGTGGCTTTCTAATGGCCATGCTCAGCATGAGAGCCGTGGTAATGACCATCAACTGATCTGGATACTTTGATGCCAGTGAAATAGAAAAGAAAGCATCAGCAACGGCCAAGATGGTAAGTCTGTGAAACATCATCAGAGTATGCAACAGTTTCAGTCACAATCACTATGTTTAGAAAAGCCAAGTCTATAGGAGAAACAATTGAATTCCATTGACCATAATCCTCCAGCTTCCTTTTACTGGCCATGAAGGGTGGTTGTGTTAACACATTGAATCTCTTACTACTCCTACTACTTTTTCTTTTTTCCTTTCTTTTCTGTCCTATTTCTTTTTCTTTTCTCTTCTTCCTTCCTTTTTCCTCTCCTTTCCTTCCTTCCTTTCCTTCTTTTCTTCCTTCCATATCTGGTAGTAGATGCAAAACCTCTGCCCCTTTTACGTTCTTAGTCAAAGCTCTAATTTTCCTGTCTCTTCCTGGGATTCTACATAGTTCTACTCTACCACTTAGGAAAGGACTGAAAGATGGGTTGGGAAATGATGTATGTCCAACTACCACTTCCTATATGGAGCTCCTTGAGATTGGGAGAATCATTATTCATTCAGCAGTGGAAGCCATATGGATACACTAAATAAGCCAAGTGGGTGTGGCCACAGGTCTCTTTAGCCTCCCTTCTGCATCAGTTGAGAGGGTACTCCCCCACAGGGCATGGTTGGATGGTGATTGGCACTTATATCCAAAAGAATCAAAAAAGTTTGAGTCCCTCCCCCATTGAAGTTCTCCAACATGTTTGGATAAGTGATTATGGCCTGTGTTGCCCTTTTGGAACAGGGAGATCTTGGCCTCACTCCAACTGTCTTCCTCCTTAAAGCTGCTAAAATTGGAGTAGAGAACTAAGGAAGGAGAAAGTGGTCTTGCTAGCAAGTGCTATTGTCTGAATGTTTGTGTCCTCCTCAAGTTCCTATGTTGAAATCCTAATGGCCAATATGAAGGTATTAAGAAGTATGAGAAGTTATTGGGAGGTGTTTTAAATCATTGAGAAGGAACCTCATGAATGGTGCTCTTTTAGGAGACCCCACAGAGCTGCCTCACCTCTCTCACTGTGTGGAGATACTTCAAAAAATCTGCAACCAAAAGAGGCCCTCATCTAGCCACACTGGCACCTGACCTCATAACTCCAGCTTCCAGAACTGTGAAAAACAAATTTCTGTTGTTATGAGTCTGTGGTATTTTATTATCTCTTCCCAAATGGACTAGGACAATAAGAAACATGTTTTGGTTTCAAGCTGAGCTGGGACAGCTTGTGGCTCAATCCAAAAACTCTCCATATTTTCTATCCACCCAAAGCCCATGGTCATTGTTATTGTCACCCTTTGTGTCAGCCCTGAGGACTCTGACTCAACAGCTGCAGCCACACTACTTTCTGTTGGATGGAGCTGCAACATTTGCCCCTTTTAGCTGACTCAAACTTGACTCATACGTTTTCTAGGGAGTCCATCTTATTTGAGGGTATTTGCCGCCACATCATCACAATAAC
The DNA here is from genome assembly GCF_011100685.1 of Canis lupus familiaris. NCBI lineage: Eukaryota > Metazoa > Chordata > Mammalia > Carnivora > Canidae > Canis > Canis lupus. The sequence continues at coordinate 9,272,264 of NC_049252.1, read as the reverse complement.
ATCTCTTTGATCTCACCTGCTTTTCATGTAAAATCTGGTGTAATTTTCCAGGGTGGCAATGTTGACCACAAGAATTTATCTAGATATATTTGGGTCATTTCTCATCTTCTAGTGAGTGACTTTTAGCAATATTATAGACCCAACTCTCCCGGTAGCCTCCAAATGCCAGGTAGAATGTCATTTATGGATGAAACACTCTGTATCAGGAAAACCTCTCTCAAGAAAGCCAAAGCGGCCTTAGAGCATGCAGGACCCACTGCAGAAAACTCTGAAACATGATTTCAGATAGAGAGGTCATGGAAGGCTTGACCAAGGAGTTGATATTTTAGAAGGATCTGATTAAAGTGCAAAAATGAGCCATTTAGGTATTTGGGGGAAACGTAGCTCAGTAAAGTGACACCAAGTTCAAAGGTCCTGAGGCAAGAGCCTGATGGGTATATTAGAGGAACACTAAAGAAACCATCAGGACTGGAGTAGGGTGAAGGTGGTAGGAAGTTATTATTTCTAATACAGTGTTTAAAGGAAGAACTATTAAATTTAAATAATCTTATACTTCATGATTACACTTCAATATTCATCCATCAAGAAGTCTTAATATTATGTTTCCCCATACTTCCCCACATATATTCCCTCACTTTTACTTACATGTTTTGTCCTCTCTGCTTCTTGTTGTTGCTGTTAGTGTTGGTCAAATCTCTCTTGTAAATTACATTGGTAGAGTATCATGCTTTATGAAGCTGAATATTTATGGAACATTTGGGCCCATGTTTGCTCACAGGCTGCTAAATACCTTTCGTCCTAATAGTGAAGCCAGAAGGAAAATGTCCACTTCCTTTTGAGAATGTGGAAGATGTCAGGTAAAGCAAGGGTTAACCATATATATGAAATCGGGGATGATTATATTGGCCTCTGAGTAAACAAAGAGAAGGAGACAGCTTTGCTCTCTTATTGTAATTGCAAATTTATTTTTTATAGTTTCTACAGTTTCTATTTTCCTTTAAACTGCCTTAATCTGTCTTCCTGCTGTGACCTATTTCCAGTAATGCATATTCAGTATAAAAATAGTAGATCAAATCATATCCGAATTCAAGCTACTCCTTGTTGAGCAGAAACATGTACTTTTATATAACACTGAAGTCAATTCCCCTCATACTAATTATTTAATTTCCATAATATGCTGACAGTCTTCTGCCATTAAGTGTTCACATTTAAAACTTGTTTTGTAATGTTTTAATAGTTCTTTCTTTAAACAACACAATGAGGAAATATAGTTGCTATTTTATAGATCAAGCAGTGGGGCTGTCAGAAAGCTGAAATATTGATCTAAGACCTTACAAAGAGGTTATGCTTATGCTTATAACCAGAGTGTCATTTGATTTAACTTATCTTTCAGTTCAAATGTGTTGATTGAATGAAAAATTAATCAGTCAAACTGACATGTGATCAAACTGACCTGTTGTTAGGATTGATCATTCCAGGCTGGTGTTTTCTCAAAATGTGGCCCACAAACTGTCTGCACTGGAATTTCCACAATTCTGATTAAAACTCCATATTCTGCTTCTAATCCCAAGTCTGCTATATGAGAATTTCTTGGGCTAGGGCATTATAAACAAGTATCTCAGATGTTTCTCATGCATGGTAAAGTTTGAAAACTATAGTTGATGGTAGGTAATGTTAGGAAAGTACAATTGAGGTGCTTCCCAAACTTCACATTTTGGGGAACTAATATAATAAGACCTGAAGTCTAGCATCTAGACAAGTGGAAATCCTTGATGCTAACTAAGCCATGGAAGAGTGGAGTGGAGCTTGCTAAAGGTTGAATAATTCTAGATGATCTTTCAGTCATTAACTGAAAGAGCATCTGAACTGAAATTATAACCATATACCTGGTTATAAGCATAAGCATAACCTCTTTGTAAATGCAGCCCTGCATGCATTTACCTGAAGAAGTCTGAAAATGTTCTTTATTTTGATTTTATATATGTAAAAAGTCATCCCCAAGTAGTCAAACAGTGGTGTACATGTATGTATATATGTATAAGGAAAAAGAAAAACATCCTGTTGTTTGTGATTCAACTATTTAATAACATCACAAAATGTACAAATCAAAAATGATTTCACTTGTTCCTTAAGGAACATCCAATCTAATTTCCCCAGTAATTCAAGAATATCTTTGATAACATGTGACTCTTAGTAAAAGCTAGTAACCACAATAGCAAAAGTAACACTAATGTGTAACCTGGTCTTATATGAAGAATGCCTATGATACTTCAGAATGCAGCCCATTCCACTGTTTTACAGTTCAAGTGATTAGGAAATGTTTTGTTATACTAACCTAAATCTAATTGTTTATGGTTTTCATGGTACTTTGGTGGGAAATAAGAACATGGTAATTTCCCTATCACTCCTCAACTGAAGTATTTCCACCATGGGCTCATTCCCCCCCAACTCTCTACCCAATTTCCCAGAAAATACTGACCAAGATTCAGGAATGATACTAACAGCCACAGTCCCCACCAGAGGTCTAACATGAGTCTTGGAGCTATGGCTGTGAGAGTGGAATGAGTGCAAGATACCCAAGGTCACTCATTCAAACCCTTTGAGCTCACCATCCTTTTTATCTTCACTGAAGTTTCTTGCACCTGCAAAGAACAGATGTCTATCGCATTGACACCTTATCCTCTCTGTCACCCTCTCTTTTATTCTTCCTCCTGAGTTTATTTCTTTTCTTATCCAAACAGGACCCATACAGTGCACCAATTCTTTTTCTTGCTGGGATATTCATGATTCCCTACTTTGAATCAATCTTCCTTCTAACGCAGCTAAGCAATCAATGCTAATTAGAATTCTACCAATGCAAAAATTGTTACCATTTCCATTCACCATAAAAACCTCTTTTATTCACTCATTCAGGAAGTCTTTACTACCTACTTAGACCTAATGTGTCTGATCCAGACCTCTATGCATTCTCAGATTCTCTTGTCCATCACTTTCCTTTCCAGCAGATGAGCTAGATCTTTGAAAAGAGCATTGATGATAGCAGGAATTCTAATTCTATCTACCTCTTGCCGTAAATTTTAATACAGTTATTTCTGTTTTTAAAATGGGAATTTGTTTCAGGGCACCTGTGTGGCTCAGTCAGTTAAGTATCTGACTCTTGATTTTGGCTCAGGTCATGATCTCAGGGCTATGAGGTCAAGTCCTGCATTGGGCTCCATACTGGCCTCGGAGTCTAAGATTTTTTTCTCTCTCCTTCTCCCTCTTTCATCTCCCTCTCTCTAAAAAAAATAATAAAATAAAAAATAAAAAAATAAAATGGGAATTTGTTTCAACATAATTGATACAATAAGAAATAATTTAAGCATAACTCAAATTTGATATTGGATTAGCCATGCTTTCATCTGTGGGAAACACTAGGTAAATGCAGAAAGCTACACTAAATTGAACTGAGCTGCTCAGAAATAAACAAAATGCACCCACCAACAACTACCAGCTCAGCTCTCCATGTGTGTTATAAGCCACACCCATCAACACCTGGCATTGCTATTTTCTGGCCATTTTTAGCTAACCCTTCTTCCACTACTTCCTAGTAACTCATAAACTACAATCTGTCCAATATCCATTACCACAAGTAAACCTCTGCTTTTTCAAGTAAAGTGTCATCTTTATTGTAGTATTTAAATATTACCCATTTCAGGAATGTATAAAACTGTGCTAGCATTTAATAAATATGGCATTAACTTAAACATACACACACACACACACACACATAAATTGTGTGTGCGTCACTGATAAAATTTTGAATGTGGTCTTCCTAATCCCACTTTTTCCATAACGTGTGTCCTCTTGAATGCATGATTTTGTATGCCAGGTGGGATAGTTAATTTTATGTGTCCACTTGATTAGGCCATAGTATCCAGATATTTTTTAAGATTTTATTTATTTATTCATGAGAGATACACAGAGAGAGAGAGAGAGGCAGAGACACAGGCAGAGAGAGAGAGAGGCAGGGAGCCGGGTGTGGGACTTGATCCTGAGCTCCAGGATCATGCCTTGAGCGGAAGGTAGACACTCAACTGCTGAGCCACTGAGGCGTCCCACACAGTATCCAGATATTTGTCAAACACCAGTCCCAATGTTGCTGTAAAGATGTATTTTATGAGAATAATATTTAAATCTGAATACAAGAAAATCACCCTCCATAATGTAAGTGGGTGTCAAGCAATCAGTTGAAGGCCTTAGAAGAAAACAGACTGATTTGCTGAGGAAGAGGGAATTCAGCCTCCAGGCTGTCTGGATTCAAACTGCTGTATCAGCGTTTTCCCTGGGTCTCCAGCTTACCGACCTGCCCTGCAAATTATGGACTTGATAGCCTTCATAATTATGTAAGCCATTTACTTAAAATCTCTCTCTCTCACTTTTTTCGTTAGATGGATAAAAGAGAGAGAGATCCTGTTGGTTCTGTTTCTCTGGAGAATCTGGACTAAAACAGCTGATGATTTTTAGGAACATATATGTCGTATTATAGTGACAAGACTATACCTCTGAACTCAACAGTTTTCCAGTCATTTCAAAGAATAGGGCACTTCTGAATCAGACAAATTTGTTCACTTCTGTTCTGCTTTCCATTTCTTCCTATTTGCCCTGCAATCTTGCTATTTTACTTTTTTCTTATCCTGTCACTTCTTTCCTTGATGGTTCCTTTTCTTCATCACATAAACTTAGATCACAAGGGCCAGACATTTTATGCTTTAAGGAAAAAGGGAGAGGAATCATTTTGGACATAATTTTAATTTTTTATTTGGTCTTCAAATGTCTTCATGGATATGCTTCCAACTGACTTCATTCCTCATCAATTCTCCAAACTACTCTTTTCTCTCTCTCTCTCTCTCTCTCTAAACTACTCTTGACATCCTTTCTAATGACTCCTTCTTGGGGGGTTACTCTCTGCCTCAATTATTGGTCTGATCTGTTTACAGAATAATGCCTAGATCATCTTTAGGTTGTAAATCAGTGTCACATTTCAGTGAAATAACTCCTGACTTTGATATAATTTTTCTTATGCTAGGTACACTGTAGTTGTTAACCTGTTTTTCCTATAATCTCCTTGAGAAGGAAATCATGTATGGCTAGCAACTGACATAGTGGTTGGCACATATTAATTACTCAATGAAACTAAGGGAATTTTTGAGCCAGCTAATATGATTGTGTTCTGCCTTTACCTCCCCACTAAATCCGAATTCCAGAATGAAATTCCAGCATGGATGGCAGGGATCTATTGGCTGCAGTTTTAAAAAATTCTTTAGCTCTAGTTCCCAAGGATATGTCCTCTGAACACTCAGAAAATTATAAACTAAATATGATAGAGTCAATTTCTTTCAAACAGTAGGATGAAAAAGTCTGCTTTCTTGATACATCAACACTTCCACTTCACACAACAACAAGGATGCCATCTGGGCACAATGTGCAGCACAGCAGACCCTGATAATGCCAATGACCTCTTCATGGATTTTTAACATAGTCCACTGGGTTTGTGGAATCGGCAAATCAGAAAATTACTGTAACATTTAGCTGCATTAATTTCCTTGGGGCTGAATCAGTGGCATATATAGCAAGATGAGTTTTCTGTGTGACACAGTTAGGAGCCACAATGAATGGAATAAATTAAATATCATAGAATTTACCCTAGATCTTAAAACTTCTTAAATTGATTACTACCTTCCTCAACCATAGTATATTTCTATAATTTGAATAATGAATACTGCTTATCTACCAAATTCACAAAAAAACTTTCATTTCTAGATGAGCAAATTTCCTTAAAGAAGAGGTAGTTACAATATTGACCAACAGTAACAAAAACTTGATTTGAATCCTGGATTTACTTTTTATTAGCTGTGTGACCTGGCAAGTTACTTAAATGCTCTGACTTTATATTTCTTTATTGATAAAATAAGAAAAGAATACCTAATTTTAGAATGGCATGGAGCAAATGTAAATGTATATTTTAAGTGCCTACTACAGAGCCTGGTATTTATTATACACAGAATAAAATAGCAGTGTCTTTATAATTTGCTCAATATGTAAATACATACTGTATTTGCACTGTGTAATCAATTTGTTTTTTTCAAATGAAAACACTAATTTTCTCACAAAATTAATATATGCATATTATAAAAATTTTACACAATTCAGAAGTGAGTATGAATAATAAAAGAAAGTCCCACATATCATTCTGAAGATGACAACTATTACTAACTATTTGCTGTATATGCTGTCATATATTTTTATGAGTATATTTTTTTTCTACTAAAAAGGTAGTTTCAGGGGATCCCTGGGTGGCTCAGCGGTTTGAGCTGCCTTTCGCCCAGGGCATGATCCTGGAGTCCCAGGATCGAGTCCTATATCGGGCTCCCAGCATGGAGCCTGCTTCTCCCTCTGCCTGTGTCTTTGCCTCTCTCTCTCTCTCTCTCTCTCTCTCTGTCTCTCATGAATAAATAAATAAAAACTTTTTAAAAGTAGTTTCATTATATATTGTCCTATAACTATTTTTCACTTAATTTATAATTAAAAATTTTCCCTAGTCACTCAGCCATCTTTAATAATAGCAACCGAGCACTTGTTTGTGTTTATAATCTAATATAGGGATTCTTTTTTTTTTTTTTTTTTTATAAGAAGTGCAAGAATCCTAGGACAAGAGAGAGAAGACAGCCTTTGTTAAGAAAATGCTATGATAACCTCACTGTCAGATGGAGAGTGGCACCCTAAGTGTCAGGCTGCAATCGGAAGTCCAAAGGAAGTAGGTATCTCCTCTCCCTGAAAAAAGAAAAGAATATGGATGCTCTTAAGAGAAGAAGATTGGAAAAGGCCAGAAGCAAAGAGGAAAGAGCTAGAAGAGCTAAGGTGTGTGTGCGTGTGTGTTGGGAGGGGTAGTGTACAGAGAAGACCTCTCCTCCAAAGTGGAGACGTGGCAGAGAAGAAAGAAGAGACATGTCTAATGGAACTTCTCAGTAAGTCATAGGTCTTGTGAAGTGAAACTGAAAATGAGATGAGATGCTTTAAGTGGCTAATTTGTTACAGAAGCTGGTAGAGGGACTGGTGAAGTGCAGGAAAAATGAGTCTTGGGTATGGATGGGGGACCGATATCTGGATAATGAATAGAGATAGAATAATTTATTTATGTGATATTAAATATATGATAAGCCTATCCAGAAAAGTCTGTAAAGAGGATGTTTGTAAATATATATATTTACATTCATTTTTCCCATTATTTTATTAATTTATTGTAATTTAAATATCTTAGCATCTTGACACGTTATTGCCTAGTATGTTCCTCTCCTACCATCCAAGAACTCCCAAAGGTATTCAACTTCTCTCTAATAAGAACTTCATTAAGTGAAAAGTCCATTCTTTGTTCCATCATGGATCTAAATTTTTGATTCTTATGAAATACTCTGAGTTTAAGTTCTATCCTTTCTTAAAAGTTAAGTTTATGGCTTACCATCTCCATGAATCCATAATGGATTTATTTCCTTTCTGATTCTTTATCACTTATCACTTGCTGCTCTTTGATTTGGATGTTTCTCAGGCTCATACATTTCCTGTCTGCAAAACTGGACCATAATGTCTGATGGGAGGAATGCCATCTTATCTATAAGGACTTATAGAACTCACTCGGCGAAGAGCTACCATAAATATTTATCTTAAAATGCTCATATTTTGAATTTCATATTTAATAATTTCATATTTAAAGAATGTCATAGAGAAACCATATCTTCAGCCTGCTAAAGCATTATAACTGCTCTCAGAGGAAAATTTCTGAATTTAATGATAGTTTTTATTTTGCTCCATACAATTCCTGTTATGTATTCAGGTTCTGAAAATAATGATAAAGGGACAGTTAAAAATAACTATATATTGAGTGCTTACTGTGTTGCCAGATCTTTATATAATTATCATACTTAATCCTTATAACAATCAATGAGAAAGGTATTATTATTTACTGAAATTTACTGTTGAGTATACTATGGACTAAAATAGTGTAAATAACATACGTAAGGACACAGAGCTAGTAGTAGTAAAGTTGGGAATTAAATTCAGGACTGTTTGACTCTAAATTTAAACCACTACTGCAGATCCCAATTCATGCTTAAATTAAACTACATTTCTTGAAGAGCTTGTGTTGAGTCACTCTTCAAATAATTTTTTTAGATTAATTCATCCTAATAAAATAAGAGGCTGAAGTTAGCTTTGCTTTGTGAGTTAATTTAATGAAGCAATAGCCTCTTGAAAATCCTCTAGGATTTTAAATAAACTCTAGGTCAAAAGCAGACAAATTAGCATAACATTCATATTAATGCCTCTCAAAGTGTGTTACACAAGAAGTCAATGCTTTGAAATCTATGCAACACCAGATATATTATTTTCAAAGGGGCTTTGGTTACTCATTATGGTGATGGATGACTATGATGAAAATATCAACATACATCCAACTTTTTTCTTCAATGTTTCCCCCATAAATATACCATAGTGATATAGAATGAAGATTATTTAATGAGACAAGCAAAGGGATTATTTGCAATGGGTGCAAGTAAATTTGATTTTCAAATCATACCGTATGACATTCCTCATCATATCACCTACCGATTTTATTTGACCTTGCCATTGTTAGAATTAAGACATGTCTGAACAGACAACAACCAGTTCAATAGTTTTCAATAAATTGACTATACCTCATTATAAAATAAATGTACACACCCAAGGGAGAACAATTTTTTTTTCAAGGGAAGACAATTTTTTTAATCCATATGACTAATGGATTAGATTTAGCAGGCCCCCAGTACACTGCCTCGCAGATATATACAATTTGTGATCGCCACAGCTGGGGTCCAGTTGACCTGGACATTATGCATAAGTGAGTTGAACTTGAGGGTGTTTAAGAGGATAAGTTGAACTATCCACCTTTGCAGTTAGTAAGGTTGTACACATTTTATATTTTACATGAATAAGTATTATACTTCTAGGTAATACCTAACTGTGTTCAATTCAAAAGGAGATTAAACAAGAGCCAGAATGTGGCAGAACCGGCATTTGCCTATGGCTTCCAGGTGCATACTTGTGAATACACTCTGACACTGCCTGTCTTGCATAATTTAGCCAGTCACTGTTTGCAGGGTTAGACCAGCCTACAACTCCCAATCCATTAGCCCCTCTGTTCATCAGAATCAGTATTCTACTTTTCTGGACTTCAGTTGTCAGCGAATTCCTGATTCCAAATACTATGTTCAGTTTCTCTTTTCGTACAGCAAATATTTTGGGATCCTAGAAGGTGAAAAAAAAGCAAATCGTCTCTAAATGAGATTCTTGATCACAACCTTTATCAGATTGAAGGCTGCTCAGAGATTCACGACTCCCAGTTAATCTGGAGTAATCAGAATGTGAGATGTGGTTGAGATGAGAGCTATCTCATGCTTGAGCTGCAATTGTGGGATCCTGAAGAACTTACATTTTCTCCCTTGGCCTCAGCCATATGTAAAGCATATGGTCCAATATCTGATACAAGTGACAGCTTCTGTTTCTAAGAGTTTCTGAGCTAACAGGGCTGCCCTAGGACCAAATTAAGATTCACCCTGAGTCCTTATCATCTTCAAGTGTTTGATAATTTGAGTTTGGTTGAAAAGCCATGAAAATATGCTTGGTTGAGTTTGGTTGAAAATATATTTTTATTCTTTTTATAAGAAAAACAAGAACAAGGTAAGAAATGATTCCCGGTAGAATTATGATTCTATAATATTAATTTTTTGAACAAAGGAATTTATAAAAGGAATGCTTGCTCTTATAGGCATAAAAGACTATAATTCAAGTCTGTGAAATGTCCAAGTTTAATTGAAGAACCACTACTGAGCACATTTCTCTTTGACGAATCCACATTAAAATGGGCTTTATCTCTAAGCAGGAAGCAGTTGTTAACCAGATTTTCCACTATATATATATATATATATATATATATATATATATATATATATATTCACAAAATACCCCAGAAATAGAAACAGTTTCTTCTTTGTGGAAGGATATGTTAAATATAGTTACCAAGATGAGTACTGGATCAATACATCAATATAGCTCAGGTTCCTGATTTCCAGAAAGATGTGAAGCCTGAAGCAAACTAATACGTAATTGAAGTTATAAAAAGAATCCATCATTACTTAGGGGTATTTTCCTCAAGAAATATTGTTTCCTTTCCCCCAAATTATGCCTACTTTGTAGTTCTGAAAAGGAGTTTTTACCAGAGTAGCCTGCCTGGTGATCAATTCCTCTCTATAAAGATCCTTCCTCACCTTTCACTCCTATTAGTAAGTGTGATGGTTAATTTTATGTGTCAGCTTGACTGGACCACTGAGTATACAGATATTTGTTCAAATATTATTCTAGATATGTCCATAGGGTATTTTTTATGAAATTAACATTTAGATTAGGAGCCTGAGAAAGCATATCACCTCTCCCTTCCTGTCCCATATGGGTGGTCCTCATCCAATCATTTGAAGGCCTGAATAGAACAATAAGGCTGACCCACGTGCAAGTTAAAGGGAACTCCTGTTGCCTAACTACTAAGCTGACACCGGAGTCTTCTGCTTTTGGACTTGAAATGAAATATCAGATCATCTCAGCTCTCAAGTCTGTTATCTTTCTTTTTTTTTTTTTAGATATTCTTTTTATTTTTTTGAGAGAAAGCAAGAGAGAGAGAGCACAAGCAGGGGGAAAGGGTAGAGGGGGAGGGAAAAGCAGGCTCCTTGCTTAGTAGAGGCTGGATCCCAGGACCCCAGGACCCTGAGATCATGACCTGAGCCAAAGGCAGACACTTACCCGACTGAGCCCCACAAGTGTGTTATCTTTCAGAGTAGCAATATCATTAGCTCTCCTGGTTCTCAAGATTTAGATTCAGATTGGAACTACATTATTGGCTCTCCTGGGTCTCTCACTGGTCAATTGCAGATTTGGGGACTTCTCAGCCTCCACAATGAGATGAACCAATTCCTTATAACACATATTTATATCTTATCATATATATTTCTTTATATAATAAGGAAATAGTAATTCAATAGTATAATTATTATAATTTGTACTTATATAACATATATTTTATTCTTTTAAAATATATATCTTGTTGATTCTTTTTCTTTAAAGAATGCTAACTGGTAGGTTATAGATCCATTTAAATAAATGTGTTACATAGAAGGATTTTCCTTTATCAAGTAATTTGAGGTAAAACAGTTTCATGTTTCCAAACGTAAGCTTAATTCATTTGGATTTTAACTGATAATAAGATTTTATTGGGGAAAGCACGTTATAGTTTAGAAAACATTGTAGATTACTTCTATGTAAAGACTTTATTGAACATTTAGCTTCTTTTTGGTATTCCACTTCCATCAGATTTTCTCCCTTTTTCCTATCAAACTCAAGGGTCTTTAGGAAGTGCAAAAATAGTGTTTGCTATTAACTCAAGGTAAACATACTGAGAGTCTTGCTCTAATGTACTTAAGAGCGTTCGGAGTTATTGATTGTCTATTAATTATCTGCCCTTCCTATATGATTGCAGATTGTTAACTATAGGTCAATACATAATTATGGAGCTCTCCTTCCATGCACATTCTATACTAGGAAATAGGACAATAAAGGGCAATAAGAGAATATCTATCTAACAGATATATTCAGATTTTTATATCTAAAAGAAGCTTTATTATAAGGAAATGGCGCACATGATTTTTGTGGCTGAGAACTCCCACCATCTGTGTTTGCAGTTGGAGAAATAGGAAATCTAATGGTGTAGGTCAATATGAGTCTGCAAATCTGAGAACCAGGGGAACTGATGGCATAAGTCCCAGTCTGAGGGCAGAAGATAAAATAAGATATCCCAGGTCAAGAGCAAAGCAGAAAAAAGGAGGTGAATTCCACTTTCCTCTGCCTTTTGTTTTATTCATTCTACCAATGAATTGGATGAGGCTTAGCCACATTGGGGAAGAATATCTACTTTACTGAGTCCACTGACTCATATGCTAGTCTCATCTGGTAACATACTCACAAACACACCCAGAAATAATGTTTAACCTGGGTACCCTATGGTCAGTAAAGTTGACATATAAAACTATCTATCAGAGGAACTTAAGTAATTTATTCCATAGTTTCCCTCTCCTTTCCCCTGTTTGAATTAATTCATTGCTTTCTTTATTGTGATAGGTGTAGTAAATGAGTTTACCAGCTTCCAAATTCATAATAAGTAGAGAGAACCCTTCTTGATACTATCTGTAAAGAAAGGTTGATTCATATGGGCAAAGGAAGAGAGCCAAGACTTTGTTCCTGAATTGACCTTGGCCCTTGCCATGTATAGAATATGCCTGCAATGATGTGGGACAAATGTACGCACCTAATAAGGTCAGGGGCAGCACGAGTTTCTCCTAGTAGCTTCTTTATCAGTAGGAATGGGCAAGTGGAAAGAAGAGGCTCTAAGCTGAATTTGTCTTTAAAACATAAAGATTTATATTTCCTCTTTTCTTTTATCGCCTTGCTTTTGTTTCCTGACTCTTGGCTCTTAATATTGTTTTGGTACCTGTTACAAAATTTATGTGTTATTTCTAAAAGCATTAAGAGTAAGGTTGTAGGTTTTAAAGGATGGATGTGAGTTGCATGGTAGAGTGGTTAAGTGCAAAGTCTTTCTAGTCAAATGGACACGTATTTGAGAGATCATTTTATGTTTTTACAGGCAGATTTCTTAACTTCTTTATACCTAGGTTTCTAAACCTCAAATGGGAATAAAAACAATCCTAGCCTCTTAGGATCATGTCAAGAATTATTCACTGATATAAAAAAAAAAGATGTGGGTAGCCATTGTCCAATAAGTCTCAGATGGTAGAAGGAATAGGATGTGACTCCTTAAGAGAGGGTTCAGAAGGTAGGAAGAGGGGATGGGGACCTTATGTAACTTTAAAATGCCTCTCCTGCCTTTGAAATGTCATACCTTAGACTCTGATTTCTGTCTTGTACCAAGACAAACATATGGTGTCAGATAAACATCATAAATAAATGACACAGATTTACTCATTTTGGGGGTAAAATTGAAAATAAATTTAGAGAAAAAATTAAACTTAATCCTTAAAAACATGGGTAAACATTTTTTAAAGCTTTACTAAATATAATGCCTTAAAAACAATCTCACAGGCAAATTAGCATAAACAAACTACAATTTTTCCCCCCAAAAATCTATTTTGATTAAGGGTATAGTAAAAAAAGACATCTTCATCAAGTTTAACAATACACAGGAGGCCTAAAATCAACCACTAAAATGAGCAAAAAGAAATGGCTCTGAATAAAGGCTTACATGTTATCTATATCAGAGAGAATCCTACAATGGAGGAATTAAATGGTGTCAGGGAGCCAAAATTCCTGTCCCCTTCAAGGGTTCTTCTAGCCGAACTAACAATCAAACTGTTGTGAGACAGGCCAACAGGAGAAAATGAAATTTAATAGTGTTGCTTCTCTCTCTGCCTGTATCTCTCTACCTCTGTGTGTGTGTGTGTGTGTGTGTGTGTCTCATGAAAAAATAAAATCTTTTTTAAAAATAAAAGAAATTTAATAGTGTATGTACAAGGAATCCACATAGACATGGAAACTCCAAAGACGGGCCAATTGAGGCATCCTGAACTAAGAAGGGGGCAAGGGTCTGGGACTTCAGAGGAAAGGAATGTACTTCACAGGACAATAAGAAGAGTAGATGTTTGGTACTGAGATGTTTGTCCTGCCATACAGATAGGTCACTTAGATAAAATTTATCTCTGCTAATAACTCTTATTCTGGAACAGACTACCCCCTTCCCATTTAGATTCTTCTATGTACTTAAGGGTAAGGCAAAAATTTCTCTTGAGACCAGAGAGTCTCAATTGACTTCAGCTCAGATAGTCTTCATGCCAAAGTGGCCCAACTTGGGGTAGTCTGCTTTCAGTTCCTACAATGGAAATCCAGGGAGAAACTGGGAAGGAATAGGAATTTTACTCCTATATAAAATCTGACTCCTAGAATGTAATGAAGAGGAGATGTTGTCTGATTGATAATTTGTCAATACCATACCCAAATTTGGCAGCTGTGGCTTGGGAACAGAGGTTTTTGGTGGTGTGGGGAGTGCGAGGAAATCCCCTTAGAAGAAAGCTTTTCTTCTCTGAGAAGACTGCCCTGAATTTTCTAGATGTTGTATTGTAATTACAGAGAGTTTTAGAGCACAAGGTCTCTGCTACTACAATTAAGTGGGATAGGGAAAATCCAGAGTAGCATTCTCAAGAGAAGCTATGGAAAAGAGTAATGGGAAGACATGTGGCATATGGCAAATGAGGTAGCCAAATTAAAACCAGACAAGATAGACACATGCAAAGACAAGAGCTGTTTTAAAAGTTTGCATAATTGACTTTTTCAGGCCCAAGTATTATGTAAGTATAACCAAAATAATCTATCATGATGAATAAACAAATGTTGGTGAGGATGTGGAGAAAAAGGAAACCTTGTGCCCTGCTAATGAGAATGCAAACTGGTGTAGCCATGATGGATGACAGTATGGAGATTCCTCAAAAGATTAAAAATAGAACCACCCTATGATCCAATAATCACACTACTGGGTATTTACCCAAATAATTTGAAAATACTAATTCAAAGGGATATATGCACCCCTATGTTTATTACAGCACTATTTACAATAGCTAAACTATGGAAGAAGCTCAAGTGTCCATTGATTGATAAATGCATAAAGAAGAAATATATATACACACAATAGAATATTATTCAGCTATAAAAAAGAATGAAATCTAGCCATTTGCGACAACACAGATGGAGACAGAATAAGCCAGTCAGAGAAAAATATGATTTCACTCATATGTAGAATTTAAAAAACAAATGAACAAAGAAAAAGAGAGAGAGAGAGAGAGAGAGAAACCAAAAACCAGACTTTTAAAAAATATTTTATTTATTTGAAAGAGAGAGAGAGCACAAGTGGGGAGGACGACAGGGAGGTGCAGAGGGAAAGGGAAAAGCAGACTCTCCCGCTGAGCAGGGACCCGATGCGTATGGGGGTTGTATCTCAGGACCCTGGGATTATGACCTGAGCTGAAGACAGATGTTTAACCAACTGAGCCACTCAAGTGCCCCCACAAAACAAACTTTTAACTATACAGAACAACCAGGTGGTTATGAGGGGGGGCATGGGTGACATAGGTAAAGGGGATAAGGAGTACACTTATCTTGCAACACCTAGATGTCACAGTCAGTTAAGCATCCAACTCATGGTTTTGGCTGAGGTCATGATCTCATGGTTGTGAGATCAAGCCTTGAGCCCCACCTCGGGCTCCATGCTTAGGGCAGAGGAGTATTTCTCTCTCTCTCCCTCTGCCCCTCTCACTTGTTCTCTCTCTCTCAAAATAAATTAATAAATTTTTTTTAAAAAGTACATTTATTTGGATGAGCACAGAGTAATATATGGAACTGTTTAATCACCAAATTGTATTCATGAAACTAATAAAATACTTTATGTTAACTATACTGGTATTAAAATTTTAAAAAATAATTAAAAATAAAACAACACAAAGTCATCTATCATGAGAATTACTTTTCTTCTTTCACTCATGCTATATGTCCATTTATACTGGTGCTCTGGCTGTTTAAGCCTAAGAGGTAGAAAACCGATTGTGTGGATACAAATACCATTCTACACCAACTGAACCTTAACTGGAAAAAATGTCCACTACTGGATTTCAGGCGTACTCTTCCCTGTGAAAGAAATTAATTAGCAAATAAGAGCAAGACTTACATGATTGAAGATCCTGGTGACCTTTTAAATCCTGACAATTTGCTCTTGTCTGGGTTATTTCCAATGGCACTATCGCTATTAGTAACCTGGTAGAGTCATGTTTTATACTTTGTTCCTAGACTCTACCTGACATATTTCTCTTTAATTTCTAACTGAGAGAAGGCCCATAAAGAATGTCGTGAGAAAGGCAGCTCTCCTCTGAGACGTGGTATTATAAGAAAAGGTCTGTTTTCAGGTCAGCCACTAAGGTGGAATTACTCTCCCAGGGCAGCACGGTCTCTCTGAGGGAAGGTACATCTTCCCCGGCTGCCCTTCACAGGACTAATGAGATACACAGGTCTGCAACGCCAGCCACCTTGTGGACTCACCACCTAGTTTATCAAGGAGAAGTTGACTCTGGGAGCAACTACAAAAAGGAACTATTCTGATTTAGATGGTGTAGAAATGCAGGCGAGGGCTTCTCCCTCCTGTCTCATTTAATCGTTTTTCATGCTTTACCTCTGCTTCCAGGGGCCAATTCGTCTTTTCCCCTCCACATGCTATGCCATAAGTGTTTCCAGTTCTAACTGGAACTCGTCTTTGAACCAAAAAGATTTACTTCTCTCTTGGTTCTTTTTTTATGTTTTTCCCCTCATTTCTGTTTATTCTGTTTATCTTCCTGTCTCTTACAGCTTTTCTCTTGATAATGTGAATGCTGCATCTATTTTCATCTGTGCTCACCTCCTGCTTATGAACCACTTTTTCAGGAAATGTGCAGTAGAATAGAAAGGGCGGGGGTTTGACTGACTGGGATCCGACTGTGTGACCTTTGACACATTAATTAAACAACAGGTATCTTCTCTTGAAAATGTGGTATTAGGCTCAATTATCTCAGTGACGATGCCCACTCTCATTTTCCTTGATCTCATGCTTTCCCACAGTACTCAATCTACCAGGCAGGCTCAGGACTTGTGTATTTTCCTGTTACTGCTGTAACAAATCACCACAAATGCAGTGGCAAAAACAAGACAGACTGATTTTCTTACAGTACCATTCAGAAGTACAACAGGATGTCACTGGGCTAAGATCAAGGTGCCAGCAGGGCTGTGGTCCTTTCTGGAGACTTTAGGGGACAATCTGCAGCCTTGCACTTTCTACCTTTTGAGAGAAACTGTATGCCTTTGTTTGTGCCCCTTTCCTGCAATCCAAAGCGAGAAAGAGCAGATCAAGTCCTTTACTCTTTGTGCCTCTCTGAGCAACTGTAGCTAGATAAGGTTCTCTATGTTCAAGAACTCATCAGATTGGGCATTTCGGAATAATTCAGGATAATTTCCTGATGTCAATGTCTGTGAATTTGATCTCTTTCATAATATCCCTTTTGCCACATAAGGTAGTTGATTGACAGGGTGTGGGCATCTTTGGAGACCATTATTTTGCCTATCACTTGTCACTAATACAAGCATTTTATGTCTGGTAGCATCAGATTGACATAAAGTCATCAGATACTTCTGCTCCTTTTCTTGATTTTCTTATGGCAGACAGCATCCTAGAATGACCCAACTCAGCCTCAAACTATTAATATCTGGGATATACATTTCTGAAACCATTACTATACTATCTTTTAGATTAGATCTTCCAAGAACCCCCATTCCTTCCCAGAACTGTTCTGAATCTCTACTGTCCCTATTTGGACTCATACTTTGTTGTTAAATGTATTCCAATGATTGCCTCCTTCCAACTACCTTGTCAACATCCCAGTTTAGCTTTCTAATATTGAATTCTTCTTCAATTTTTTGGGATCACTCTAAGCAGCTGCTACTCTCTGGTGATTGACTATATACCCCTAATGAAGACAAATCTTGACACTTGAATTTCGGCTTCCTGCTCTGGGATCTAAACTCTTGGATAAAAAAAGGCAATTCTTATCTTGTCCTCTAAACTTTCTCTCTTGAGATTATGAGCCATACAGCCATTTATTTAATTCCTCCCAGTTGCCATTATCTACTGGGCTAACTTCATGGGTGATTGACCACTGTGGTCACACAAGGCTTTGCACTAAGAAGAGGACCCTGTGCTAGAGGTTTAATGCTATGTGGTTACCATCTTGAAATTATGAATAACTCCATCTCTGAATTTATGATGTGTTAGTAAAATCTGATGGAAAAATTGAAGCATGCACTAGTGGCTTAGAGCCTTGATTCAATGTCATCTTGATTTCTGCTGCTTCTCTACCTCTCTGAGATGGGTTCTCTGCCATCTGCTTCCCCATCCCTGCCCAGCGACTTCTAGCATCCTTCTCCCTTGGCAGAGGCTGGATGTGGATAGAGAGAGAGCCAAAGTCAGGGCCCAGTTGCAGGGTGAAGCCCTGGACACCTTTGAGGATCTGGGTTGCCCAGCTGCTAATCCTGCCCAAGGAAGCATGTGCTGAGTCACTAAACATGCCCAAGGAAACATGACATTAATTAGCAAATAAACAAATACCATGACAGCTACAGAAAGAGACTGCAAAAAGAAAGAAAGATATTTTACCTGCATTTTGGTCATTCCTCGCATTTTCATTCTGTATTGCATCCTACAAATTATGTAGTTGGCCCTGGTAATTTAGTTCAAGATTTCTCAATCTCAGCACTTTTGACATTTTGAGCCAGATAATTATTATTTGAGTTTTGATCCTCTGAGTTGTATGGTATTTAGACACATTCTAACCCCATACCCGCTAGATGCCAATACCACCTCTTCTCAATGGGGAAACCAAAAATGTCTCTAGATGCTTCCAAATGCTCTCTGAAAAGGAGGTGGGGGTCGGTCTCAGTTGAGAATCACTGGTTCAGTTGCTAGAAATTATTTTTTAAAGATTTGTTTATTTATTTGAGTGAGAGATAGAGCATAATTGGGGGGTGGGATTGTGAGGAAGAAGGAGAGAGGGAGAAAGGGAGAAACAGATTCACCATTGAGCAGGGAGCCCAATGTGGGGCTCAATCCCAGGACCCTGGGGTCACAACCCGAGCCAAAGGCAGATGTTTAACCAGTTGAGCCACCTAGGTGCCCCAGATTGCTAGAAATTAAATTATTGTTTTTGAGCTTCTTGTGTGATAAAGGCATTGATATCTGTGCCCTAAATTTTAAATCAAACTACTTTTATTGTCTAATATCAAGATTGCAGATTCTAAACCCAGCCTAGATTTTTAACCTGGTTTTAACCTTGCTTAGTAGTATTACTGTGGGCAAGCTACATGATCCCTTACAGACTAGTTTTCTGACCATTAATTAAAAACAATAGCAATGTCTATAGCAAAAAGTTGTTGTGAGAATTAGATGACATAATGTATGTAAAATTCTCAGCACGGTGTCCTGGACTGGCACATACTAAGTGCCAATACCAATAGACGGTATTATTATTATTATGATAGCCAAATCTATCACTCCAGAAAACTACAGGACTATTACCCCAAAGATACTGATATAGTGAAATGTTGGGACACCTGCACCCCAGTGTTCATAGCAGCAATGTCCATAATAGACCAACTGTGGAAGGAGCCACGATGTCCTTTGATAGATGAATAGATAAATAAAGAAGATGTGGTCTATATATATAATGGAATATTCCTCAGCCATCAGAAAGGATGAATACCCACCATTTGCTTTGACATGGATGGAACTGGAGAGTATTATGCTGAGTAAAGTATGTCAATCAGAGAAGGACAATCATCACATGGTTTCACTCATATGTGTTATATAAGAAATAGTGAAAGGGATTATATGGGAAAGAAGGGAAGCTGAGTGGGGAAAAATTAGAGAGGGAGACAAACCATGGGAGACTCCTGACTCTGGGACACAAACAAAGGGTTGCGGAATGGGAGGTGGGGGGAGGGATGGGGTGGCTGGGTGATGGGCTCTGAGGAGGGCTCTTGATGGGATGACCACTGGGTATTATACTATATGTTGGCAAATTGAATTTAAATTTTAAAAATTAAGTTAATTTAAAAAAAAACTATAGTGCTGGTTCCTTGGAAGTAAACTTTTTTCTATTACTGATTTTCTTTGATCTGTTTATTTTTTAGCATAATCACTAAAAGTTTTGCTCTTAGAAAATGTCAGTCTCCTTTGTCTATTGTTCTATAGAATATCAGAGTTTTTCTTAGAGGTCACCGGGTCCTAATGATAGAAGCCAACAGAGTTTTAACAGTTCTTTCCTGCAGAGCAGCCCAAATGCTATCTCTTCTCTTTCCTTTTTATTTCACTGAAACCTCCTGTAGAATTTCTGTTTGCAGCCTAGGGACTGACTGCAATTCTCCAGTCATTTTCTGAGCAGAAACTGGTTGAGTCCAGTCTAGGAAGAGTCTTTCTGGTTCATCTGGCAGACTGTTCTGATTGTCTCCTAGACTCACTCGAATGCTCTCAACGCCAGGGAAGGCCTCTTTCATTAGATAACAATTCAAAACATACAGAAGCAAATGGCTACTATTAAAAAAAAAAGAAACATTGATTTCCTCACTTGAATAATAAATAATTCCCAATAAAGATCATGATGACAGAGCATATGCAATGACTTCAGAAAGAACCTGTGAGGATGTTTCACAAGAAAAATCCTTTTACAAAATACATTTACAGACGTGCAGAAAGTCAAAACTAACAGTGACTTAAAGTAACATTTCTCAGATACAGCTGCAGTTACAGAGCATTCTTTTAAAAGTGAATATATGGATTAAATATAGTTATTGTCTTTACACACACACACACGCACACACTGTAATCTGAAATCACTGGATAAAGCACCATTATTTAGAGCAATAAAAGCTTCAGTTCCTTTTTTTTCTTTTTTAAGTCAAATATTAAGCTGGAATTTATTCAGACCCATCAAAGACTGGAAGTTATTCAGACTGGTTGAGTCAGTCATTTAAGGGAATATCTTATATCAGTTGCTTATTTTCAAGTTCTTTGAACATTTTTTTTTCAACAAATTGAGGTTTTTAAACAAAATTCTCAATGAAAAAAACTGATTTGGCTAATGGCTAAGTCTATTGAATGGTTTGTTGTTATATTCATAGAAAGAGCAGAGTTTTTGTTAAATGTGTTGGCAGTTTGATTCAGCTGAAGTCTGTATGTCCACAGCTCTCTGCACATGTCCCATTAAAACACTTACCGGTTTGTATTCTAATTATGTGATCAATGTCCATCTGCTGCACTGGACTGTCACTTCTTTATGCCAAAGTACCTGGCATAGGTTAGGCCTCAAAACATATTCACTAATTTATGAATTATCTATGCTTCAATAATTTCTACCTGGTTGATTTTTTAATATACAAATGTAAATAGTAGAAGGAAAAATGAAAAAATCAAAGGCTGTGTGTATAAGACGCATGTCTGTTATTTGGAAAATTGCTTATAAATTCTTATTTGAGATGAGGACATATGGTTCTGATTATTAAAACAAAAAGCACTAATACTGAACACAGACTTTTTCTTTTAAGGAGAAAAGGGAGAAATATGATCATGTCCTGAAAAAAGCTTGAATGAAACTGAAACATGCTATTTACCTGATGTCAAAGAATGAGCCTAAATCTTAAAAATTAAAATGTAAAATTAAAAACCTCTCCTTATAAAAAAAATTGTACTAATCTTGGTTGTATTTTGGGTAAGAACTTTTTCAAAACAGATGATGTTTCCTTCATAACCTAAAATGTTTCATGCATATTCATTTAGATTCCTAAGAGGATCTCATTATCTCATCCAAAAAAGAATTAATGATCCTTAATGGTTTCCGATGACACTTTGTCTTTGTCCCTTTCTCAATCGTGCAAGTGACTTTAAGCATACAAATGTTTCTGCTCATGTTTTGACCTCTAAAGTCTCTTGTATGATCACAGGATTGAAAAGAAATCATTCTTCCTACACTGTCATGAATTATATATATTCCTCTTTTTACACATGGTTAAAAAAAATGTACCTGGGTTTCCTTTATATATTTGTACCAGATTTTTAGAATCAAAAAAAGCAAAATAAGACAGGGGCACTTGTTGAGTCATAGAGGACAAGATGGTACTGATTAAGAAGAACCCTCTATGCCTTTATAGGGATTTGGAGCCCATTCCTAAAAACAATGGGGAATCATGGAAAAGCCATTTGGAAGGAGTAAATTAAACAAACCCAGGGTTCAAATACAACTTTCACTTCTACACAATCTCTCAGCTCTACAACAGACATAATAAAGAAACTAATTCATTATGATAACAATAAAGTGAATGTCAATGATTTAGTACAGTACCTGACACCTAATTGATACACACCTTATAATGTATCCAGTTCAACAGTTTATTCAGAAGTGCATATTATAAGAATGAACCATTTATGGTTGAAGAGGATCTGGAGTGGGAAGAGGACGATGATGATTTCATTCTTCCTCCTATTTCACTATACTGCAATACAGAGTCCATCCTGGTCTGGTTTTAAGGTGAAAACAAGCCTTCTCCTTCAAAGGCCTATGTCCTCTGCTATTGGATGGTGGTTGAGTTGAGGGAAGATAGCTGTCAGCTTGCATTCCTGGGCATCTGTCTATATTGGGATGGCAGTCCTGGTCTCACACTGGCTCTGCTTTTATCTACCTTTGGTGAGCTCTACCAATATGGTGGTCTCATGTAGACCATGTGTGGTTTTGGGGGGATGATTCATCTTCATTCCAATCCCATTGCAAGCAAATTGGTTATTCACTCAGGGAATGGCAACCACATCTCTGTGTGTGACCCTACAATAGTCTGCCCCCAAGCCTTCCATGGATATTATGTTGCTTTGTTCTCTGCCACCAAGACAGTTCAAAAGCTTTTGCCTCCTTTACCCACTGTGCTCCTTCCTGTAGAAACATGTCAGTTGCTAAGATCTTTTTAAGAAACTCAATATGGGAAAGGCATTCTTTTCTCCCCAAGCACTCTACATTAAGTTTCAAACAACAGGGAAAAAATTTCCCTATAAACCTCCCAGCTGTGAGATCTTTAGGTGAGATGTATGAATCATATTCTAAGTTCACACACACACACACACACACACACACACACACACCCTTAAATCCAAGGAAAGCTATCACACTTGCTCGAGAACTTACTTCTTCATCCTGTTTCTCCGTGCTGTAACTTGACTGGGCTTGCAGACTGCAAGATCCAGCCTGGGGCCAAGAGCCAACAAACACTTAATGATGCCCTCTGAGCATAACCTGCCTTGACTACTGAAATTGTATGGGTCAGAGAAGTTAGATACTTCCACCTTGGGCAGTTTGCTCCCATCAAAGCAGATGATCTTAGGTCTGGTTCTTCTCTCCTCATCAGATGCCTCCTTATCTGACATAGGAGGGTTGGATGGTAAGAAGAGCAGGGACAGTCTGCCTTATTCTGAAGAAAATACGGAGGATTCCTCCTAGACATTTTGGGAGGAACCGGGCTACTTCTTCATCTGTAAATAGGATAATCTAGGGTGTGGAGCAAAGATAAAGAAGCTATCATTTGTACATTGGAATAGAACAGAAAGGAGTAGGTTGGATGTTTTGAGCTAAAGCAGTTGCTCACATCAGAATTAGGGTAGAAAACAAATAACTAAAGGGGAGGTGGGGAGCATACTGCCTTAATCATCTGTACCTACTTGTGTGGCTTGTCAATACCTAATTTTTCCAAGGCTGCCTCATTTTGTATACAGTACAACAAAGCATTTTAGAGTTAAGGAATAGCACCCAAATCCATATGCAACATTTTATTCCCTTTTGCATCATGAAGACATGGATTCCATGTCACCAAGGGGACGTTCTTCATCACTTCATTGGCTTTGTTTGGGGAATCCTGCTGGTTACTCATTTAACTGTTGGCATGGCTCCCACTGAATGCTAGTGTTGTGGCAATGATGGCATCATACAAGTTTTTCTGCTAGAATTGCTTTCCTGTTAGGAATGGAAGCAAAATAAAATCTGATGTATTTTAAAAATATGTTTACATAATCACATTCCAATTTTCCTTTTTTCTTAATCCTTATTGGGGGCTTTTATTAGTTAACTTATTAATTAATATCTCAACTTGGTGATTTGAAACTGTCACTGGCAAACCATGTATTTACAGTTGCAAGCAGTCAAGGAAAGTTACATTTTGTATTATCCTTAGGCATTATAAATTCCTGAGTGTTATGCAAAGCATTACTAGAATGATTTGCACAACGGGGGGTTCAGTTTTTAATAAAAGTGACTCTTATTTTTAATTATAGCAATTAAGATCTTCTTATTGGCAGGAAGACTACTGCTTTGCAGTCTTGAGGTTTTGCTTCTGTGATTCCACCGGGCTTAGAGTATATTCTACCCTTTTGGTTGTGGTTATTCTCATCTCAAGATTATTGAACATAGATAAGTAAGGCACACAAATCTTCAAAATATGTCTGAGGAACTGTTCTTATCTAGATGGGCTCAGATTCTTATCATATCAGGATAAAGGAAAGAGAAAAGCAGCAATACATAAGGAATGAGTACGTATTTCTGTGGAAACCTTGGTTTAAAATATTTTGTCAGTATAACATATTGTGAATGGATATTATACTTCAGCTTGGGTACATGCTTGAACAATATGTTTTAAACAAATGACACGTTCATTTTCTCACTCTCTATATGTGATCCTCTTAAAGAAAAAAAACTCATACAGGAATTAAATCTGCCAAAATGCCAAGTCTGTTACAGTTCTATTTCTGTGGTAGACCTAATTAAACCTGAAATTTTCCAATATTTTTACTGACATCATTTATGTTGTAATTAACACTTTCTACTGGTAAAGATGGTTGTTTTCAGATGAAGTGTTTCATCTTGTTGTGGTTAAAACTAAAAAACTGAAAGAATAAAACCATAATTACGAAAATTTCCTAGCCACAAGTTTGCACATGAGACTGCTCCACACCTGAGCAACAACAAAAGGTAATTAAATCCAGATGAGTATAAGATTACAGAATCATAGAGCACTGCCTGGTGTTTCTATCTTTCGTGTATATTTTAACAATATTCGCAATTTGGCAAGCTATTTTGATGATGGAATTATTATAAACCTATAAAAATGTATATTTTGAGCAGATGGCACAGCAAAGTATAACAGTGTAGATGATGCAGAATCAGAAAACTATATATAAATATTATGATGACACCTGGAAGTCTGTACAGTTTATATAAAGAAGGCATAACATTTGGGAACATAAGAATCTGTAGTCTGACACACACAGACACACACACATCTTTTTGGATAAAAGTGTTAGGCTAGATAATATTACAGGGGCCCAATAGGTAAAGAATCAAACTAATTTCTTAGTATTATTGCAATATTTGCAGTGTGTGTTTCTAAAGTTCCATATTTCACCCAAATTCATTAAAAAATGATAACAAAGAATAAGAGCTCCACTCTCAATAGTTTTCTTTTACGTGGAACAAGGTTGGAATAAATGGGAAAAAAAAAAAAAAAAACCCTGACATTCTACCCTATGGGTCATCATAAAAAATGAGGAGAAAAAAAGACATAGCTGTTAAAGAATGATCCGATCTGTTGTACTGATAGGCAGGCATAAAAGTGCTGAGAACCATACCTCAGGTTGGCACAGCCGCTGAAAGCAAATTTGCTGTGAATGATGATAATTTGTACTGAAAGAAATTAGTGCCAATTTGATTAGGAATTGCCCTTCTGTTCAGATTTCAGTGGCTAATATATCCTGTCGTGGTTACAGCTTTATCGAGGATATAGGAGTGAAACAAAAATGATTCAGAGAGGAAAGAATGATTATAGGGAATATTCTATGGTGATTTGTAATTTTTTTTTTTCTGGCCAAGAAAAGGAACATAAAAGAGATGATATTTATTTTATGTTTCAGGAAGAACTATACATTTTCTCCACCTGCAGGGCATTATGATAATTTACCCTAAGCTTGAATGACGCATGAAATGAAAAGATTTCTAGTTCCTTTTTACTCTTCATTTTATAAGCAAGAATAACTGACTTTCCATTTTTTACAGAACCTTCTTTCATATAGAACATACTCTGATTTGTAAAACGCCTTCACAATTTTAAGTTTACTTAATTTTTACAACTTTAGTTCCTAAAACTGAAGGCACAGGAACATTAACAGAATCCAGGTCCTCATGACAAGCATACTTTTCCTTATGTCTCTCATAGGGGAACTGAACAACCATGGCAGCTCTAATTGGCTCTCCTTCCATCAGTAAATCAGCACAGTTCTTTTAAACTTCTGGAGAGATTCTATAAATAGATTTTACTCAATATTTTCTTAACCATTACATGTCTGAGGTATGAAGAATGTGTTGGCTCTCCCTTCATTATTAGATGACAAAGTTCACATCCCTTCTCCTTTGAATTTTCAAGTGTAATTTGTGCATATCCCATTGAAATCTATCAATCTTCATTCAATTTATGATAAATCAACTTAGAAATCAATCATCAACTTTAAAAAAATATAGTTCAAGATGGGCAAAGATAAGATGATAGGGAAGAAGAAGTAAGGGAATATCTTAACCTGAGCATTTATAAGACTCACTTTCTTCATTTATGTCTCTGAAATGCCATCTTTCCAGAGATTTCATTCCTCACTCTAAATAACATAGAGCTGTACCCCTCCACCGCACACACACAACAACTTACACATCATACCGTATACTCATCCTTATATTTTCCTTGAGAGCAATTATCACGACCCACGGTTTATTAGTACTTGTTTATTTGCTTATTTTGTCTCTAATAGAATGTTATTTCTATAGGGTCAATCATTTTGCTGTAGATCTAAATAATGCCTGGCACATGTTACTTATAATAATAACACTTAAAGAGTTCTTACCATATCATTCATTGATTAATTTTGCCATGAAATAAATACTACTCACATCTCCATTTAAGAAAAGAGAAACCTGAGCACAGAGTAGTTAAGTATTTGTCTAAGATCATACAACTAGAGTTGGAGGGGCTGCAATCTGAACCTAAATACGTGGCCCTGGAGTCTGGGCTTTAATCACAGTGTTAGACATCCTTAAGATATATGTTTGCATTAATAAATTGATTTAAAAAATGTTATTAATTAAGTCCCTTTTTTAAAAAAGATTTTATTTATTTATCATGAGAGAGGCAGAGACTTAGGCAGAGGGAGAAGCAGGCTCCCCGCTGGGAACCTGATGCAGGACTCGATTCCAGGACTCAGGGATCACAACCTGAGCCAAAGACAGATGCTCAACTACAGAGCCACCCAGGTGTCCCTTATTAATTAAGTCTTGAGAATAAAATAGACTTTATTTAAAAACATGTCTAACCACTTTTCACCCATAGCCTTAGCCAAAGAATCAATGAATTTGGAACCTAAAAAGAGATGGGTGTTTATTCAGGTCTTTGGTTTAAAATTCCCCTAAACCACCCAGTAAAACAAAACAAAACAAAACAAAACAAACACCACCCAGTCAAGAAACTTTTTTGTTGGTGTGTGTGTGTGTGTGTGTGTGTGTGTGTGTTTTCCTGTACAGACTTACCTAATATTTTATAAAATGAGACCTGTTATTAGCCAACTTGCTAATTAGGGTCATGCTTACCCTGCCAGAAAAACAAAGCATCTACTTGATTATTTATAATTATTACTTCCCATGGTAAGATTCCAAGCACTTGAATTTCAGAATGGAGCCAATTCTCTTCCAGGTCTCAGCCAGCATTCCACTCCTTATCAGGATGGAGATTGAGAGCCTGCCTTAAGTTAGGTTTTCTTTAGTTGACATGATCAGTTGTCACAACAAGACTCTTGTCAGCATCCAAAGAGACTTGGCGATGGGTTTTTCCCTTTGCCTGGAATTCATAGTTCAGTACTAGCAGGTCTATGATATATGTGCTGACTTATACAGGTTTAAAATAAGAAACACATTGCTGTAAGTATTTATAAAGAATGTGGCGACTACCGCTGTCCCCTCTAACGAGGTGTGGTTTTAAAATGTACTTGGATTTCTTATCGACAATCTAAGCTTTCAGGTGTCTAAGCTTTTAGGTGAATCCCGTTTCCGAAGGTTGCTTATCTTTTGTTGCTCTGGCTGAATTCTCTGAAGCTGGAGTCTGTGTGTATACTTTTGTAGGCTTCAGCTCTGATCTGCTCTGCAGCCTGGAACAAGATGAAAAATGAACTGCAAAATCTTTGAGAGTCAGGGCTACCTGCAGTTTTATTTACTCGATTTATAGCTCTAATCCAAAGGAAGGTCTTAAGGATGGCAGTAATAAATAACATTCATTTTTAATAAAAATAAGTAGAACATGCCAGTCCCTTTCAAAGTCTTGCCCTGCACGTAATCTCAATAACATGAATTTCTAATGTTGATATTTTATTATTTGGAGTGTTCAGGCTATTGAAGCTCTGATACATTTAAAAAGTAAAAATGGTCTAATCTTCACCATGGGATTATTTATTTATTTTATAACAAAGTGCCCACTGCCCATGTCCTTAGGTAAAGGGAAAATGATACATCTATTTTCAGTATGAATAAATCATATGGACTTAATTTGTCCTATATTTTACCAGTAACAGTTTGACTCCATTTTAAGCTATATGCAAGGCAGAAAAACATTTGCCAAGTTATAAGCATACTCTTTACATCCAAACCAGTTCTTTAATGTAATACTTAATAGAAAGGCTGAATAGCATCTGGTTTGGTGCAAGACATTTCATAGAATCCAAATACATATTTTTGAATTGAGCTGAATTGGCTGAAAACATAAAGTATAAAGAGACTATTTTGGAATGACAGTTGATTTCTTGTCACTGAAGGAACACTAAATCTAGAGCAAACTTTTTCTAGTACATTCCTCCCTTGACTTACACAAACAACATTATTAGTAGTAGTGCAAACATACACAACACACTCCCAAACAGAATGAGAAGTAATAAAAGAGTAAATAAATAAAAATATTTTAAATATCTTTAAGTTGTTTGTTTATCTTAATTAAACACGGCATTGCTCAGGTAAAGTAAGTACTGAGTGTGACTCATTCCTGGTCTTATCCCAGATTTAATGAATAGGGTACTGCTGAGATGAAAGAAATCCAAATTGTCCTCTCGAAACAAAGCCACGTCCATTGCTGTGACCCCAGTAAAAGATGGGTATGGATTCAGAAATCTCATCTTAAGTATTTATTACTTAAGCCTAGACCACAAACCCAGAAGCTTCCAACTACAACCTTAGTGCAAATAAAGAACTATAGTCTCTAGAATCTCTTCCTTAAGAAATTATTAAACTTTTACTCTTCTTTTTTTTTTTTTTTTTTTTGGTGTTACTCATGATTTTCTGTTTTCCCATAGTAATTAGTAGGCAATATTAAGTATTAATATCTAACATATTTGAGCATTTACTACATACTAGGCACCATTCTAAGAGACGCATGTTAGCTTCAGTCCTCACAAAAACTTTAGGAGAACATGAGAGGAGGGATGAGGAAAAAATCATGAGCTCCTGTCCAATGTTCAGTATCCTTCCTTGCATCACTTCTGACTCCATGATCCCATGCTTTCCTCCTCTGGCTTTGTTAATAATCTCATCATGTCTACAGATTGGTTCCCGGCCAGAGGTAAACACACAACCACCTTTCCTGGGGATGCAGCACCTCACAGTAGTATTGAATCATGTCCCTAAATGTAACTATTTGTCTGTAGCAGGACCTGAGAGCTCTGTGAGTAGAATGCCTAAGGGAGAGAAAAAGAGTGAGAGAGAGAGAGAGAGAATAAGAAATATACCCTTCCATTTTATACCTGGCATCAGATGTGCTCTATCTAATCCCACTAAATCCCAAAGCTAAATGGCCAGCTGCCTCCCATCCAAGTCCTTTTTCCCTTTGCCTGGCACACCCAGACCAACTTTCTCCTGGCCCTAAACTCAGCTAAAGCTGCTTCCTCTCAGGCCTGGCCCCATCCCCAGGCATCTGCCCTAACAAAAGAGAAGTCAGAGTGTTGCCTGAGGGATAAAACTGAGAGAAAGAAATGAAGAAAGTTGCCAGTGAGCCCACTATAAAAAGCAGAGCAGCTCTTAAGAGAAGGCAAAAGAAGCCAGAGTTGAAGAAAGATCACCCATCAAAACAGAGGGCATCCCTGCTGCTCTAGCCATAGCCACAGCCCCAACTCTGGCCCCCCGCCAGGTCAGCCGATGTGACTGCCCCTGGCTCAAAGGTGCCTGAAGAGAAGACTCACGGTGAGGGAGAATCCTGATGGCTGGAGGCCAAGGAAGCCAGAGAGAAGGAAGAACAACTGCAGAGGCAAGCAGAAGAGAGAATGAAGCAGCAGGAGGTGGAACACAGTCAGAAACAGAAAAAAGGTCATGTTCCTGAAGAAAAGATTGCAAGGAACAAGAGAGGCCTTTTCAGAGAGAACAGGAGCACATGGAGATAAAGAAGAAAACTTGAGAATGATATGAAAAGACCTAAAATTAAAGCTATAGATAAGAAAGATACCAGGGCACCTGGGTGGCTCAGTCAGTTAAGCATCTACCTTCAGCTCAGGTCACAATCCCAGGATCCTGAGATTGAGTCCCACATCAGACTCTCCTCCCTCTGCTCCTCCCCCTGCTTGTGTGCACACGCCTCTCTCTCTCTCTCTCTCTCTCTCTCTCTCTATCAAATAAGTAAATAAATAAATATTTAAAAAAGAAAAGAAATATGCTGACCTAGGAAATGGGGGTATAACTTGGTAAATATTTGCTCAATGAGAAATAACTTAAGTATTATATTGATGAACATAAAACAGAAAATGATTCTCTAGTGCTATATATAAAATCACCATGAACTCAGTAACTTAAAACATTGTAATATTATCTTGACCACTTCTAGGATCTTACTGTTGGTGATATCATGGATGTATTTGTCTTTGGATTTCTTCTATCATGTAGAAGCTACTGTATCATCCATTTGTGTGTGTGTGTGTGTGTGTTCTCATCACTAAAGCTACAACACAAGAAGCATTGATTCTGTCACTTGAAAGGGTAATATACCCCCAACAGAAATGATAACTTGCCATTTATTATGAAATCTGACCTCTGTGGTACATCAATGAAACTGTTGAAGATCAATGTGATATCTTGGGGTGGGGGATACCATTTAAAACTAAAGTTGATGAGAATCACTCTGTCTTATAATTTTCTCCTGTACCATCTCTAGTTATTGGCAGAGAAATCAAGAAATGAAAGATCAACATTTTTATTTCCTCTCTGAGAAACAGTTACCCTGAAGGAGATCTTTTAGTTTAGTAGAACAAAACAGTGAGTCTATGGCTATATACAGTGGGATGGTTAAAGAACTTTGCACAATTAAATTAAGATAGGTGTCAGGGGATCCCTGGGTGGCGCAGCGGTTTGGCGCCTGCCTTTGGCCCAGGGCGCGATCCTGGACACCCGGGATCGAATCCCACCATCGGGCTCCTGGTGCATGGAGCCTGCTTCTCCCTCTGCCTGTGTCTCTGCC
This sequence comes from Canis lupus familiaris, assembly GCF_011100685.1. NCBI lineage: Eukaryota > Metazoa > Chordata > Mammalia > Carnivora > Canidae > Canis > Canis lupus. The sequence continues at coordinate 9,240,968 of NC_049252.1, read as the reverse complement.
TCTCTCTCTCTCTCTCTCTCTCTCTGTGTGTGACTATCATAAATAAATTAAAAAATTAAAAAAAAAAAAGAAAACATTAAAAAAAAAAAAAGATAGGTGTCAGAGAGACACCTGGGTGGCTCAGCAGTTGAGTGTCTGCCTTTGGCTCAGGTTGTGATCCCAGAGTCAGGGATCGAGTCCTGCATCGGGCTCCTGCAGGGAGCCTGATTCTCCCTCTGCCTATGTCTCTGCCTCTCTCTGTATGTCTCTCATGAATAAATAAATCTCAAAAAAAAAAAAAAAAAAGATAGGTCTCAGAGAAGAAGGTTGGGAGATATAAGGACGAGGCCAAATACTTCGGTACAATCAAAACAAAGGTGCATTCAGGCAAAGAAGTGAGAATAACCTGGAGGATAAGATAGAAATAGAATAGAGTGGACTAGAAGTCAAAACCTGGGGTCAAAGGAGTCCTTGTGACCATGAATTTCTAGAAACCACATATATTTGGGGAGCACCTTCCCATGGTACTGGGACAGTGGGTCCAGCTCATTTTACTCAAGTTTCATATGATACAATGACTTCAGATGATATCTATGTTACCATTCTATGTTATAAGCTTCCTGAAGAGTTACTTCATTCTAGAAATTTTTAACTAAGTTGGGATATTGGTGCCTTATTTGGCATCCTATTTTATACATTTTGTGCTACTTTCTGATTTTAGATGTTTTGTTTTGTTTTTTTTTTGTCACTATCTTACATGTCAAAACTTCAAGTATTTATGTGGCCAAAACCACTTGATGAAGGTAAGTCCTCAATTGAGCTCAACTCCTCTGTTCTGTATCCTGGGTCTCATTGCAATGGCTGGTGACTAAACCAAAGAATTTTCTGGAATATTATTTGTATAGATACAACTATCTAGATACTATATCTAATATAGACTTTGGTAAATGTAACTCATTGGTGGACTTCATGTAAAAATACATGAAGTAAATGAATCCCAAACTATCCCATGTTCACAGTACACCATATTTTTCAATGTTCATTAATCAGCAGATATTTTAAAAAGTTAATATTAAATATGGATTTCAACAGATTTGGTGTATTTCCTAGAAGAGGGAATAAAACTTTAAGAGAACTCAAACAAAATATAGAAAATCATAAACTAATATATTTATTAAAAGAGATTTAGAATGGTCAAAAGAGATTTTTAAATTACCCAATAATCAACATTATGTAAATAGAAAACATGACAGAAAGCTGTTTTACTACTTTCTTTAATTCAATTTACTCACCCTCATAGTATTATGATTCTTTTCACGCTGATACAATGTACATGTATTTATCCTTAATTTTTTTAAATAAATTTATTTTTTATTGGTGTTCAATTTACCAACATACAGAATAACTATTCTTAATGTTAAGTTAAAGAACCTTAGTTAAGTCTGAAAATATAGACTTGCTGATTGTGAAGTTAAAAAAAAAAAGAAAATTAATTTTTAAAGCAAAATAGCTTGCTGTGTTTTCTTGATCTAATTTCTCTTAGGGCTGACATCTCATATTATGTCACAGTTGGGTTAGGGAGCTATCATCATCTTCTAGTTTACAAACTTATGAGTTTAACATGAAATGCTGCTCTGAACTTCTCAATGAATAGCCTTGTTCTCCATGACTAAATTAAGCATGTGAGATAATGCATCAACACTTTAAGGTCATAGTTTTGTTTAATGTATGTAGAACATCAGCATAGCAAGTGGTGCTTTGGGGTTTCTCCATTTCTCTGCAGCACATGTATTAATGCCAGTGGATATGCAGAGGGACCAAGTAAAACTGTCACATAAATATTTATTTAGGAGAACTTAATTTTTTTGAGGCTGTAAAAATGAAGTCTTATAGTGATAAAGGGGGAAAAACATTAAGTCAACTAAGTCAATATTTGAAGAGGGAGGGTGAATACCAACTGCCAATTTGCTAATCAGCTCTCATCAATGTCCAAGATGACTGTCTTTCATTGAGAATGCATTTCAGTCTCTGTTTATTAAATTTCAGATGGTTTACTAAAACTGCCAACAAGAGGACTAATTGATGCCAATTATAGGGTCTTTCTCAGAGGAATTGGAATGAGTCCACATGTTCATTTCACACACATGACTCATCTGCCCTCAATTTAATAGTGATGATTAGCCACCTTGATATCATTATAGATAAAAATACAATCCCTGATTTGTCTTATAACAATATCTGAAGTTAAATCAAGATATCTTATTACTGGTACTGATACAACAGATTTCCCAGAATTTGGATTTTATTTTGTTTTTTTCTAATATTACCATCTGTGTAGAAATGCTAATTCAATTTCATAAGAAACAAGTATCTAGTTTTAAGATATTATTGAAATGGATCTTGAAAAGGTCTTTTTTTAGAAAATGCAAAAATAACACGAGATGTGCGACTCTAGCATACATCTGAATTGACAATGCAAGAAGCACAATTTTAGTTTAATTCTGAATGGCAGTTGCTATTTATGATGCTGCTTTTTTAATGTAAATAACTGATCATATCCCCAGAAGTTAATGTCCTCTTCCGCAAACGCTATTGAAACAGTCCTATTTAAAAGCTACATCTCTACAGCATCACAATATTTTTATTCTTATAGGTAAAGAATAGAAATTTTAGATCACAAAAAGAATGTCTCTCACATATTCTTAATAAAAAATGGTGGATTATGCCTTAAAATGAAGTAGGAGAATAGAGGATAAAATCTATCATTTATTGTATTCTACTGTACACCAGGCATTGCACTAAGTATTTTATATGCATTTTCTAATTTAATCCTCAGAGCAACTTTATGCTGTAGATGTGATGATCTGTTCTTACGGATGAGGAAATGGAAACGAATTCTCTGGTGGCACCATTATGCAAGGAAGAATATAGCACAGAAATGAAAGGAGGCCTGGAGGGGATGACTTATAGCAACTACAGAGTTTTAATTGTGGATAATTTTGCTTTTAGTATAAAGGTTTTAATTGTGGATAATTTTGCTTTTAGTATAAAGGTTTTTATGAGTTCAAATAGTTACATACATGTTTGAGCAAGTATAATAAGAAAATTGGGATTTTTGTTTTTTAAAAGTATTTGTAGAAAATAAATCTATTTATACATACAGATTCCACCAATCCTTTGTATACAATTGAGGTACAAAGGATTGGTGGAGTTTCTCAGCTAAGTAAAATTATATTTTTAAAATCTATTTTCACAATGTCACCCAAGTGCCTTCTTGAAAACACTACATACATAAAGTCTGATAAAAAATTAGCCAGAGACTAAATTTCCAAACATTTAGAAGGGGAGATGATCCTGTCAAAATAGCTATCAACAGTTTACAACTACTGCTCTTTCTATGTTAAGGTCATTTATAGCCTTTTATATTCATGGGATTTATAATAAATCTGGAGTACTGAAATGCCTTTTCTTTACATACTATTATTTATATTTCATTCTACAGAATAAATTGTTTCTGATAATGACATTGTATGAACTCTTCTATGACACACAATAACACAGAATCTAAAACTTCTGAATTAGATTTAAATAATTGTTTTAAAAGGTACATTAAAGAATTAATGGTTAACATTTATTTGTAAAAATAACTCTCTTCAAATGAACATATACAATAAATTCTCTAATAGATATTAGCCTTTTATATGTCCCTAAAATAGGTGGGTTTTTTTTTTTAAGTTTTTAATTGAAAATGTTGAGATCCATGCAGTGCTCTATAGTTCTGTCAATGAGATTCAGGAAAATTTTAGTTTATATCTTTCTACATGTCTTACCTTTTTATAGTAGCTCAAAAATGTCTTAATAATAAAAGAAGCATACCCATAGCATCCACCTGGTTTCTAAAACAAAAAGAATGGATAAGCAAAATAAGCAAAAATGACGAAAGTACCTAAGAAGGATAACTGCTCACCCTACCTGATCTTGAGACACTGCAAATCAAATTGAGTTAAGAGAGATAAACTATGCTTCAAAACTTAAATAGCCATTGCTTTCCTTGGGAATTCACCTACTGCATCAGTTTTGCAATTTAAATTTATCACAACAACAAATTAAAAATGAACAAAATACTCAGAAATACATACCTGACCTTAATTCTAATTTGATTCACTTCCTTCATAGAAACATTTCACCTTCTCTGTTCTTTACTTGTTCTTGGCAGGTCGTGGTTCTCTCTTGTGCCTATCTTTCTATTAATTTCCATCTTAACTGGAAGAAATTCCTTTGGCCTAAGAACACTGGCATAAGTGGACCAGATGAAAAGGGTACAGAAATACAAAAGGATTTACTTAATGAAATCTGATCAACTTTTCTAAGAATTTGAGAATCATTCTTTAAGATCAAATGTGGTTGCATTTACACAGGGATTTCAAAGTTATGTTAAATAAAGCTATGAAAATTTTTGATATCTCCATATATAAGGAAAATAATATTGTGGAGGGTTTTTTTGGATTTCTTTTCTTAGTTTGTTTGTTTTTTTTTTTAATTTTGTTTTAATGCCATCATATCACCTTGGGCAAATGAATCAAGTTAATAAATGTACAAATAATTGAATGAAGGTTACACTAAGCATGGGAAAAGAGTTTAATTATTAAGTAAAGGCTTTTTAAAATATCAAACATTGTATGAGAGCTGAATGAAATTATTTTCTCCTAAGCTTATTTTTTGAAAAACCATAAGTATCAGACATTGTACATTGTACCCTAAAAGTTTTTTGTTTTGTTTTGTTTTTAAATGTACAAGATGCCTGTAAAGAATGGGACCTTAACATATTGTATATCCTGTTTTTATCTATGTTATTTATACACTGGGAATTTGACATTAAAAAAAAAAGATTTCAGTGTTGTAGTAGAACATCATTTTGAATGTCAAAAATCCTCAGAGGACTTGGTAACAAGAGCCAGTTAGTACAAAATATTCCATGTACTGTGATATACAGAGAACTATTCAGTAATGAGAAGGAGAAAATAGTGAAAAATAAATGTAGGTGTTACAACACTTGCTGAGATTGCCAGGGACATAAAGGGAAACTCCGATCCATACATTATAGAAATGAATTAGAAGATGCTTGTCTAAAAGACACTTCTAGGGGCAGCCCAGGTGGCTCAGTGGTTTTGCGCCGCCTTCGGCCCAGGGCCTGATCCTGGAGACCCAGGATCCAGTCCCACGTCGGGCTCCCTGCATGGAGCCTGCTTGTCCCTCTGCCTGTGTCTCTGCCTCTCTCTCTGTGTGTCTCTCATGAATTAAAAAAAATATTAAAAAAAAAAATAAAAGACACTTCTATCAGAATTAACTTAAGATACTCACCTATGCTGGAATTTCTGTCTTGTACCTAGGTAGTTCACAGAATGTTTCAATTTTAAACAACTTCAACATGAGATCAATGTTTATGCCAGTAAGTATGTAAGTTCTGAAATAATCTTTCTTAGCTAGCAAAATCAGTAAAGAACATTATTAGTTTAAATGAGAGAAGAAGGGATGCCTGGGTGGCTCAGCGGTTTGGCGCCAGCCTTTGGCTCAGGGTGTGATCCTGAAGTCCAGGGAACGAGTCCCACATCTGGCTCCCTGAATTTGCATGGAGCCTGCTTCCCCCTTGCCTATGTCTCTGCCTCTCTGTGTGTCTCTCATGAATAAATAAATAATCTCAAAAAATAAAATAAATGAGAGAAGAAAATATAGTGATTATATAATATGCTCTATGATTTGAAAGCTATTAGTAATTTAGATGTCATAAATAAGAATGAATGAGGTCAGGTAAGTGATTATTGAACATATTTATTACAAAATGTACAGATTATTTCTAGGAAATAGGTCCATCCTCAATACTTTGCATATCTAAATCTTACTTCTAATTTATAAATATATTTAAAGTATATTTATGTATCAATATATATTTAAATTTATAAGTAGTATACATTTTTTCCCAAAACATTTCTACAAAGCTCCACATCCTTTTCCCATAAAAGTCCATTAAAATACATGCTATGTACTTGATATATTTGGTAATGCTTTGTATAGAAATAACTTCACAGAGAAGAAAGTTCAAAATCGAAGGACATTTTTGATTAGATGAAAATAAAGATTTATTTATGGAATGATGGAGATTTAGAATAAAAACTCAGTGGTTACGATACAATAAAAGAGAACAATAGAAAGCTAATGCTGATCATTTCTTTTCTTTTTTTTTTTTAATTTATTCATGAGAGACACAGAGAGAGAGCTAGAGACCTAGGTAGGCGGAGAAGCATGTGAGCCTTGATCCCAGGACACCGGGATCATGACCTGACCCAAAGGCTAACGCTCAACCACTGAGCCACTCAGATGCCCCCTGATGAATTCTTATTAGCCTCTTTGCATCATTGTGATAACACATAAAATACATTGAGTTCATTTGACATTAACGTCTTATACGCATGCATAATGGTACCTACAATTGAGTATTCACCACAAAATGCAGAAGCACAAGACTAAATACAGTAAATACAAATTAATCCTCACAATATAAAATATCTACTGATAAGCCCATTTTAGAGAAACAGAAACCAAGTTGCAGCAATGGTAAAACACAATGTCAGTTAATTAGAAGGCACTGAAGCAGGAATTTTAACCAATGTTCTCTGATACCAAACCCTCTGTTCTTTTCACACCATATTGCTACTGCAATTACTTTTTTCACAACATTCATGGTTTGTCTCACATGAATTAGGCATTGTATTAGGTGCTAGGTACTATGCTAGGTCTTAGAAGTGAAGGAGACAGACTGCATGCCAAAGAGTGTGCATTTTGCTGGCTGGCATACTTGAATCTAAATTCAGGTTCTGCTGCTTGCCCAACCACTATAGACAATGGACTGATCATGTAAGTTTTTAGAGTCTTGGTTCCTCAATTAAATGGAAATGACAGTTGGATCTCCTTCATACCGTTGTTATGTGGATTGTCATGAGGATGACATACTTAGCATAGCACCAGGACATGTTACATGCACACAAAACAGTATGTGTCATTATGAGTACTTCATAGAGTTATTCAGAAGATTAAACGAGTTATTATTATGAAATTATTGGCACATCAAAAATGTTAGTTTTCATCTTTCCCATTCTACTAGAAAAAGATGTAATATATAATTTTTGGATCAAATGATTTTGATTTTCTACAACAGTGAAACCCAGAGATTATTTACAAGAAATTATAGACATAACTTATTAAAGAAATAATTATTATTGACCAAAGTACTTATGAATCCGGTCTGGGTTTTATAGCTTATATGAAAATAAATTAATAGAAAATCATCTAGGACATTTTGTTCATGAAGACAAAAAATGTCTTACTTTTTTCGTCTCATATGTTAAGACCAGAAAGATTGAATTTACCTTATTTGTATTCAATGAACAATATTTATTGAATGTGTATATCTTTTTTTAAAAAAGATATCAGTGTTTGTGTATGGGTATGTTTTCAAATTATGCTAATTCAAGCAAAATACATGTAAGAGGAAGAGAAGACAAGAAAGAAATATTTTGGCCCTGAAAAATTTGTTTCTATCTTAATAATAAAATCAATAAAGTTGTTTTAAATTGATTCAGATGTTTGCGGCCCTGGAGTGATGGGATGTCTCTTGCAAAAGTGTTAGAAAAATTGTCTGAATCTGCCTTTTCCATTAAATCAGTGAAACAAGTCTTGTTTCTGTGGGATTCTTTGTGTGAATAATAATAACAATGTCTAGCATATATTGAATACTTCATAAGTCAACTTCTTTGTATTTATTAAATCATTTAATAATACAGACAGTGAAATGAGTATTATTATTAACTATAGGTTAGGGATCAGTGGTACTGGGGGGGAATTTTTTTTAAACAATTTTATTTATTTATTCATGAGAGGCAGAGACATAGGCAGAGGGAGAAGCAGACTCCCTCCTGGGAGTCTGATGCAGGACTTGATCCCAGGATTCCGGAATCATGACCTGAGCCAAAGGCAGATGCTCAACCACTGAGCCACCCAGGTGCCCCTTGGGAAAAAAATTTTAATGTTCTGAGTTCAAAGCTACTTTGTACTAGAGTCTGAATTAAAACCTAGATGATCTAGTACCAGGGTTCCTCTCTCAAGCAATACACTATATAAAATGATAGACCCAAAGATCTCCCTTCCAGCACTAACATTTTTGGCTATGAAAAGTGATTTAACATAAAGTTGACTGCCTAAAGATGTGAAATTTTTTTACATTACAATCAAGATTCTTCACAATATAAATTCTGTTCTTAAGAATTTAATTCTTAAGAACAATTCTCATAGGATATTTTTACTTTCATAGAGCAATTCCCAGATTCTTCTCCTATTTCTATTCTTCTGCTAGAATTTTATAAGAAATGGTTTATCTTCCTGTAGAGCTTTCTTTCCTCGATGTCAATATAATTTTTTGTTATAGATTTAAAACATTTTATTATATTTTTTTGTCAATTATTGGTCAGCATCTGGGAATTTGTACATTGAGTTAAAAATATAGTTCCCAGTAGTATGATTTAATATAATCTGAAAGACAACATTAACTCAAGATATATTGGGTTATAGGTATGTCATATATGTACACACACACACACACACACACACACACACACACACTACTGGTAAATGAATCAATCCAGAATTTCAGATGCCAAAGTCTATTTGTCACCCCATTGGAAGTTTCAGCCATTCTCCTAGGAGTTGGGAGGTGGTGGAGAAGGAGGGTGTCACTTTAATCTTCATTCATTTTCACTTGTATTTAGTTAATTCATAAGGCCAGTGAAACCTGTATTTTAAAAAGAAAGGAATGGGGTAGCCTATTCACTCTCTCTAGGTGTATGCAAACCACTTGAAACCAATTAGGTGTCAACAGAATTGTTAATTATCCTGGGGTCACCACTTTTTGTGAAGCCTTTCAGAGTAAAAGGGAGGTGTGGCTTAGCTCACAGCAGGTTCAAACAGCCCTCTAATTGACACATTTTATACTCAGCAGTTGGGTTGGCTAGAAAAGGTTCACATTTGCTTTCCTTCCACAGAAGAAAATGGATGGACTATTACAGTTATTATTCATTTATTTATGAAGCAAATACCTTTGAGTCTCTAGTTTGAGCTCCAGGGTTTGGCAATCCCATGGTAAATAAGGACAGGCATTGCCTCATGGAGCTTACATTCTCTTTTTATGTGAAAATGCCATTATTTCCCAAATCACAAATAATTAATTAAGTGGAATTAATTGTAAAATATGTCAGAAGATTCTAAGTCCAAGGGCTTTTGAAGCCTAGGTAACTTTGTTTCCTATTTCTGAACACCTGGAAGGAGGTGGTCCACCTTCACTCAGGCTAAAGAATTAACAAATTCATTCATAAGGACAGCCCATATCACCAATAAGACACTAGCTTTCCCTATCTACATCCCCAAATCCCCTTTGAAGAAGCCACCACCAATACCTTTCTATTACCACTATCCCAAAATGGAATGTGGATTTCATAGGAATCTACACTTTTCCATGGAATCCATTAAGAATTATTATTCTTGGATATACTTGGCAGCACCCTTAAGAATTTTAATATGCTGTGTAGAAAATATCTTAAATCAGGAGCCAAAAGCTCTGGGTTCTGATTCTTGCCCTTGTACTTAATAGCTGACTAATAATAGGCAAGTTTTAAACTTCTCTTTTACTTCCCTCTTCCGTAAAATTAGGATAATACTATCTCTTGTTTGTTCATTTAACAGTGTTAATATAATGCTTAAATATATATATATATATATATATAACAAATTAGTTTGAAAATTAAAGAATAGTATATAAATATAAAGCATTTAAAAATCACTATGCTTTCATTCTAAAAAATGAAAATAACAATGCTTATAATCTTCACAGCATAATTGTGAAAGCACAGCAGTTTTCAAAGTGTGGTCAGAAACCCTTGGTGGCTCTCCAGCCCCTGCAGAATGATCATGAGGTCAAAACTATTTTGATAAGAATACTACAAAGAGTTATTTATCTTATTCATTCTCATTTGCTCGTGAGTACATGGTAGATTTTTCTAGAAGCTGTCTAATACATGATATCACAACAGATTAAGTGCAGAAGAGATGATAATCCAGATAGTGTCTTCTTCAAGCCAGATATTCAAGAATTTTTCCAAAATATTAAAAATTCCACTCTTCTCAGGAATTACTTTTTTGTTGTTTTGGAAAATTATTCAAAATTATTCAAAGTAAAAAACCATGTAATGAGTTTATTATTTATTCATGCTTATATTAACATGTAATAACTATTAGCATTCCTTTTGAATGAAATACTATTTTTTAATTTCTCCATTTCAGTTTCTCATAGAGTGGAAGGGGAGGAGGGAGCTGGGATGAGGTGACTGGGCAATGGGTGCTAAGGAGGGCACTTGATGGGATGAGTACTGGGTGTTATACTATATGTTGGCAAATTGAATTTAAATTAAAAAAATAAAAATAAAATAAATTTCTAATAGAGTTACTATTGATAAATATAACCTACATGCATAAACTTGTTGGGGTCTTCCACATTTTTTGAGTCAAAATGGTCATGAGTCAAAGAAATTAGAAAACTACCTAGCTAAAATAATATATGAAAAGGAGCTTTGTAACTGTGAAGCATCATATACATAAAAAAATTGTTGAAATAATCATTGCATTAGAATTAAGTAGGACGTTTGTGAATTGACCCATATAATTTACTAGCTCTTTCCTACTTTGTGTTCCAAACAACCTATTTCAGTACAAATGTTTCTTATACACCTATTCTAACTTAGGGGTCTACTGGCATATTTATGTGGATTTAAAAACTAATGGGATGACCTTAAATAATGGCAGAAGAATATAAATGAAATTCATGTGTCCATCACTAACCCAGTGCTACTGCATTATTTAGCATGCTAAGACTACCAGTATACCAACACTTTCTTTCTGGGGAAAATGCCATATTGGTGGCAAGTAAATTCCTATTAGACACTGAAAGAAACTAAAGGTTGAAGAATGGAGGTATTTATCACCCTGCCCCTCTTGGTTTGGGAGCTTGGGAACATTGGGCCAGCCAACCAGGCACTCATACCTAGGGTTTTGAATCTTAAAACAATAAAGCAAAATCACAAAGAGAGACCAAAACCTCATATCAGTGATGGCAGGGTTGAGAATCCAGCTGTGTGCTAGTGTCTGCCCTGTAGTGTCCAGTAATAGCAGCTGTTTTTTTTTTTTTTAAGATTTTTATTCATTTGAGAGAGAGAGAGCAAGAGCTCTCTCATGAGAAGGTTAGAGGGAGAGGGGGAAGCAGCCTCCCCGCTGAGCAGGGTGGTCGATGCGATGTGTGGTTTGATCCTGGGATCCAGGATCATGACCTGAGTTGAGGGCAAACACTTCACCAACTAAGCCACCCAGGTGCCCCCAGTAGTAGTAGCTTTAATGTCAAAAGCTCTGTCCACATTAGCCTAGCCTCCTTTGGTTCACATCCAAATTCTGAGTCTGATTCTATAGCTTTCCTATACATGTTGTGAGTTACTTTTTACTCAACTAGTTAACTTCTTTCCTGCTTATTTAGCCAGGATTGGTTTCTTGTGATTTGCCACCCAGAACCCTATAAATTCTCTCTACTCAGCTATATAGTTTTGGGCATTTCATTTTTTTTTTTATTTTTAAGATTTTATTTATTTATTCATGAGAGGCACATAGAGAGAGAGGCAGAGACACAGGCAGAGAGAAAAGCAGACTCCATGCAGGGAGCCCAGTGTGGGACTCAATTCCAGGACCCTGGGACCTCGCCCTGGGCTGAAGGCAGACACTCAACTGCTGAGCCACCCAGGCATCCCAAGGGCATTTTATTTTAGTCTGCTATGTACAAGCTGTGTAAATAGGCAAATTATTTCACATACTACTACTACTTGTAATTTTCTCATTGGTATCAGTTTAGTCATCTGTATTTTGGGAATTCTGTTGTGAGGATCAAATGAAATAATGCATCAAAACTTGGCACAATGTCTGTGAGCCAAATTTGAGATATGGTTATAAAAAAGCCCACTCCAAAAAAAAAAAAAATTCCACTCCAGAAATAAATTGACTATTAGATTCATGTGAGGTAAATACAGACCACAGTGCATTATACTTGCATTGTTTTAAGATTTTCTTTCCTGAGGGTACATGTAGAGTTTAATAAAAAATAGCCAATGGCTTTTCAATTAGATTTCAGATTCCTTTAATCTACTACTGTTGACATATCAAATCATCATTTCTTCTTTCTGATTAGAACTCATTCTAATATTGTTTCTCAAAGCAGTGCTATTGGTACTTTGGGTAGGGCAAGTCTTTTTGTATAGAATTGTTCCAAGCATAGCAGGAATTTATCATTACTGACACTTGCTTATTAATTCCACTAACTCTCTAAACTCATGACAGCCCAAAATATCTGTAGGGGACAATTCCACCCCTAGTAGAGAATGATCATAAGTCTTAACTGCTCCATAGTACAGTCACACAGTGATCTATTCTAACATATTTTTGAATAATTAGATGTGGATAAAAGAACATACTTAATATAATAATGTTCCCAGACTGAAAATTAGAATGTTGAAGAACCAAATACTAAAACTTAGAATGATCTTAGCAAATTAAAGTGGTTGACAAAAAAAGGGATTTATTATACTATATACATGTTTAAAATCATTGAAGAAAAACATATTCATAATATTGTGAGAGACTCTGAGAACATATAGCCCAGTTTTTCTCTAAAGTCAATGTGTCTCAGAATTGTCTGAGCTTAATATAAGTGCTAACTCCTATTCCAGAATTACTAAATTAGAATCCCAGTGATGAAGCCAGTATATGATATTTTTGCATCAAAGCATATAGTTTGTAAATGTACAGTGCTTTAAAATTAATGGACTTTACAGGTTTTACTCATTCAACAGAAATAACAAATAGGTTCAAAAAACACAACTTATTAGCACCTACTGTGTGACTAGCACTGTACTGTGTACCAGGGTTAAACACATAAATACGGCACTGAAATCCAAAGGTTCACTATTTAGTTGTGGGAAACATACATTAAATAATTGATGTGCAGTAATGTGAAAAGAGGTTCAAAAGCTGAAAAAAGGGAAGGGATTTAGTAAAGACAAAACAGTGACAGAAAGTACTTCCTAGAGGATCGAATAAAGTTTGTTGAGAGACAAATAAAAATTAACTTGACAGAACATAAAGGAGTTTTGCCCTTTATAAAAGATAGCGCTGTGATATACACAAGGATCGACTGACTTTGAGCAATAATGAAAGAATAGCATCTGTCCTGGTCAGGAGATTAGAGGTTAACATAAATGCATGTACTATTTATTTGGTTGTTTTGACCAAATTAATTTATTACTTAACTGAAGAAAAAAAAGATTTAAATTCAAATGCATCTTAACTTAAAAATGCAAGCAGATATAGCAGAGACAATATTTATTACAACAGATAGGGGCTTATTCAGCTTATTCAGGGGAAGCAATATTGGATTTCCCTAGAAAACTATTGCATACTTACCCAGTGAATTATACTTCAGTTTTCCTTCCTTCTTTCCTTCCTTCCTCCCACTCTCCCTCCCTTACATCTGCCCATCCATGTGTCCATCTGTCCTTTCTTCTTCCTTTTTCTGTGTCAGCTTATAGTACCATAATACCAGAAAGCTAATTACACATCCAAGTTAGAAAGGAATCAGCACTGCCAGAGATTGAAATTTTATTTAAAAATCATGGCAAGGTGGTTATATCTATCTACAACTATACTTTTAACTATAGTTTGTCCTTTGGTGTGCAAAAAATGCTCCCTTCATAACTGCCAAATCACCACTACTTCAGACTTTTCCATAAGCCACAAACACGCTCTTTCTTTTTTTTTTTACAAGCACTCTCTTTTGCATGCAGTTGTCAAAGAAACATGTTTTTGAATTATATTTATAATCTTTTTGTGAAATTTTATAATAGACAAAATTTCATAGTTTTTCCTTCAATGTATTTTTTTTTTTTTTTTTTGCAAAGGATAGGAAAAACGGTGCCAAGGGATATAGCATATAGCATCACACATTTGTGTTGGGACCCCATATCTCATGAGGGATATAATAAAAGTAATGAACACATTAATCCTGCAAAATGCATGCAATAATAGAAATTGTAAATTATATTGAGCAGTTCACAGATGAGTTGATATTAGGAAGCTTTTTTTGGAGAGAACATGGTCATTGGATTCTTCCAGGGAATTCCAGAACTATCTATCTGCTTGACCCTATGGTCAGATAGGTTGCTTGTTCTCTCTCTGTTTCAGTCTCTCATCTGTTAAACTGGAATAGTAATTGCATCCACCTGATGAGATCATTGTGAGAAGTAAGTGAGATAACAGAGATAAAGCACTGAGAGCAATGCTAGGCATAGAGTAAGGTCTCAGCATATGTTAGCTGCTACCATCGTCATCTTCCTCATAATAAATTATAGCTATTATCTACAAAATGGGACTAAAATTGTCACTATCTTATGGGCTTGTGAAAGGGCAAATGAGATAAAGTATGTAAAATATGTAGTTGTTCATATCAAGTACTCAGTAGATATCAGGTATTATCATTATAATGCTTTTGCTACTATTTTCTATTTGCTGCCTTGTTCTTTGTTCCTATTTTTCTTTCTCTTTTGTTGCCTTTTGTAAAAGGTTTTATTATTTTATTTATTTTTTTAAGATTTTGTTTATTTATTCATGACAGACAGAGAGACAGGAGAGAAAGGCAGAGGCACAGGCAGAGGCATAGGCAGAGGGAGAACTTAAAACTAATGCAAATCCACTTTTATTTAATCTTTTAAAGTTATTTATTTATTTATTCATGAGAGACACTCAAAGACAGGCAGAGACCTAGGCAGAGGGAGAAGCAGGCTCCCTGTGGGGAGCCTGGTGTGTACCTCAATCCCAGGACCCCTGGATTATGACCTGAGCCCAAGGCACTCAACCACTGAGTCACCCAGGGGCCCCGCAAATCCACTTTTAAATAACATTATACTGCTTCACCCAACATGGAGCCCAAACTCATGACCCCATGATCAAAAGTCACATGTTCTTCTGACTGAGCCAGCCAGGAGCCCCAAGAAAAATGGTTTTTATTTTACTTTCACCTATTCCTTTTCCAGTGCTCTTCCTTAATTTATATAGACCTGAATTTCTAACCTGTATTATTTCCTGCTCACTGAAGAGCTTTAACATTTCTTATAAGGGAGGTCAATGGCAACAAATCCCTCTGCATTTGTTTGTTTCCCAATGTCTATTTTTCCTTTACTTTTGAAAGATAATTTCATAATATACAGAATTTTAGGTGAGTGGATCTTTTTCTTTCAAAACTTTAAATATTTTATTTCATTTTCTTTCTGTTTGCAAGGTTCCTAAGAAGTCTAATGTAATTCTTGTCTTTGTTCTTTTACAGGTAAAGTGATTTTCTTCTTCAACTTCATTCAATGTTTTTTTCTTCATCTTTGGTTTTCTAAAGTTTGAATATGATATGCTGAGGTATAGTTTTTTGTTTGTTTGTGTTTTGTTGTTGTTGCTTTTCATTTATCCTGCGTGATGTTGTCTGGATTATCTGGATATGTGGTTTGGAGAAATTTTCAGTCACTCTTGCTTCAAATACTTCTTCTGTCTTTTTTCCCCCTGTTTTCTCCCTCTGGTATTTCCATTAAGCATATGTATTAGTTAGGATTCCCCTTGGAAACAAACCTATAGATATATTAGGAAGAACTGACTCTTACAATTTTGGAGGCTGACAAGTTCAACAATCTACCCTCTATAAACTGGAGACACAGTGGGGTCACTGTTTTAATTCAGTCTGAGTCTGAAGGGCTGAGAACTAGGAGAGCTGATGATCCAAGTCTCATTCCACAGACAGGAGATGACCAATGTCAGGTACAGAGGGTAAATTCTCCTTCCCTCTTCCTTTTTGTTCTAGTTACACTGTCAAAGATTGGATGT
The DNA here is from genome assembly GCF_011100685.1 of Canis lupus familiaris. Lineage (NCBI taxonomy): Eukaryota > Metazoa > Chordata > Mammalia > Carnivora > Canidae > Canis > Canis lupus. The sequence continues at coordinate 9,224,933 of NC_049252.1, read as the reverse complement.
TGTCTGCGCACACTGGAGAAGACCATAATATGCTTCACTTTGTTCAGATGCTAATCTCATCCAGAATCACTCACAGACATACTCAGAAACAATGTTTAGCCAAGTATCTTGACACCAGTGAAGTTGACACATAAATCCAGTCAAGTTAACAAATAAAATTCTCCAACCTGGTGTATATTATACCTTTTGTAGTTGTCCCATGGTTCTTGGTTATTCTTTCCTGGTATTTTTTTTTAAGTCTCTCTTTTTGTTTTTCTTTTGGAAGCTTCTATTGACATATCATGAAGCTCAGAGATTCTCTCCTCAGCTGTATCCAGTCTACTTATGAGTCCATCATAGGCATTCTTCATTTTTGTTAGTGTTCTTTATCTCTAGTGTTTCTTTTGTTATTCTTTCTTAAAATTTTCAAATCTCTGCTTACTTTGCCCATATGTTCTTGCATGGTGTCTACTTTTGTAGAATTGTAGCCTTTATCATCATTACAGAGCCCTAACATTAATTACAATTGTTTTAAATTTTTGGTCTGATAATTCCAACGTTCCTGCCATATTTGAGTCTGATTCTGATCTGATACTTTATGTCTCCAAACTGTTTTTTTGTTTCTTTTTTTGTTTTTGTTTTTTGTTTCTTGCCTTTTATATGCCCTATTTTTCTTATTAGCCAGATATATACTAAGCAAAAGGAACTACTGTAAGTAGATTTTAAGTAATGTGATTGTGAAGGGGATTAGGGGAAGTATTCTGTAGCCCAATAATTAGGTCTCAGCCCATTAGTCAGCCTATGCCTCTGTACTTCTCCATTTTTCCTCTCCTGAGGTAGAAGAGGCTCAAGGGGGCTGGGGTTGGGTATTTCCCTTTCCTCAGGTCAGTTAAGCTCTGATAAAACCCCAATAGTTTAGGCTCTGGCAAAACAGTTTCTCTTCAGTACAGGCCTTTTTAAAAAGAACAGAATGCTCTGACATATTTCAAATTGGTGCTTTGTCCCTGCTCCTGCTGGAAGCATAAGAGCATTTTCTCTAACATTCACTCTCAGAGCCTGGTAGGGCTCCTTGAGGCAAAATTCACAAAAGTGTGTGGACCCCTAATGACAAAGTCTTCTTGGAGTTTTTATCTCTAGACTTGTGTACACGGAGTCCCTGCGATTTGTCAACTACAGCTCATGGGTTTTTTTTGAGGTTTTTTTTTTTTTTTTTTTACTCTGACACTAGTTCCCACAGAGGCTTCTGCCTCCAGGTTTCTGCTCCGATAAATTGTGATTCTATCTGCCCTTCTGTCTCTTCAACTCTCCATAGGGCAGTTTGCCCTATGACATCACTTATCTGATGTATCCAAGAAGAGTTGTTCATTTTTTAATTTGTTTAGCTTTTTACTTGTTGTTAAGACGGAGTGATGACTTCCAAGTTCCTTATGTGCTCAACTAGAATCCCCATGTGGTTTTTACTGTGATGTTACTGTCAAACATCCCCATTTGCATGTTGCCCCTGCATTTTCTCCAGAATGACCTGGAACTGCCACTGCCATTTCTAGAATTGGCAATATACTTTTTTTTTCCTAAACATGCTTTTTCATTGTATTAAATACCATAAGAATACTATTACTAATAGAATAACGCTACCAATATGGCTCTTTCCCTCCCACAGAGTTATCAATGTGAAAAAAAAAAGAAATAAATCTAGGTACTTAAAAATCATTTCTTCTGGGGGATCCCTGGGTGGCTCAGTGGTTTGGCGCTTGCCTTTGGCCCAGGGCGTGATCCTGGGGACCCGGGATCAAGTCCCACATCAGGCTTCCTGCATGGAACCTGCTTCTCCTCTGTGTCTCTGCCTCTCTCTCTCTCTATCTGTGTCTCTCATGAATAAATAAATAAAATCTTTTAAAAAAATCATTTCTTCTTATTCATACGTATGGAATGCCATAGCTTTAAATGCTGTACCTACTTACACATAGGCACCATGATAAAGTTAATTCTACTCTCAACTATTTTCAAAAGCAATTTGTTGAGCAGGGGAAAACTAAACTGTGAAATTAAAATCTCTGGATAGGCATAGGGTTTAGTAATATAGAATATTAACATATTTAAATTTTATTATGCATGTCAATAAGAGTAATTTCATAGTGACAGTATCTAATATCTAATTTCAATGACTTTAGCAAAGCAATTTTTTCTTATTTTTTGTCCATTTTGTGTGTGTTTGTAGCTTAACTGTCCTACACATAGACATCATCTTAATCTTATTTTAAAATATTCAGACACCTGCAACAACATCCAGTCATAAAGCTCTTTTATATCAAGTTATTCATCCCTCAGCTTGTTTTCATTATAGGTCTATTGGAAGATTTCCACCCTCAGCCCTATTCTCCTAGTAGTTAATTAATTATTCTTGCTATTGAAATGTACTATATGGTCTCTATGAATTAGGGGATGTCAAATATTGTAGTTTGCTTAGAGTAGCTAGGATTCAATTGTTTTTTTTTTTTTAATTCCTACTATTTCATACTTGCTGTGATTTAGAAAAATTGCTGATGCATCAATTAATGCAAATTATATAAAGGCTTCTATAATTTAGGCTTAAAATGCCAGATCCAGCCATGGAGCTTTGTATTTTCATGAGCTGCAACTTAAAATACGGGGTTCAATTTTCATTTACCTAATGTTCCCCAGTAATAAAGACGTGTCTATTAAGGACATCTGTTACAATTTGGTAACCTCTAATTTTAATGGGAAATAATAGAGTTCATGTCTGTAAGATTAGAGGTTATGGACGAGGCCTTTACACGGGTTTGGCGTCCTGGATATAATGCTCTGCCAGCCAACCTCATGTATTCACAAAGGGCCCAAAGTCTTGGTTCTGCAGGCCAAAAAAAGAAAAAGAAAAAGAAAAAGAACTTTTTCTATCTTGTCACTTTCCTCATTGCCTTGTCGAAAATCTGTCACCACCTGCTAGAAAATAATATTTTGTTTCTCTTTTTTAAAAGCACATGAAGAGACAAGAAACCAACGAATAATTACACAGTAAAATGTACTCTGCCAACTGACTCCGAGGGGGAGAATAAGGAGGTGGGGTGTGGGGGAGAGAGAGAAGAGATGAGCCTCTGGAGCTCTGCCTTTTCCCCACGACCCCCAGTGGAGCCCATGGCCTCCCACCATGTTTAGATTTCAGATATTTTTCTCTCCACAGGGGATGGGTGATGGGGGTGAGGAAGGGGCAAAACCTTCCCCTTCTTTTCCCGCTCATTCTTGAACTGACAACCTATAGATAGTAAAGGGAATGCATCTGAGAACACAATTATACCTGCCAACTTCAGCAATTGTAACAATGAAATCCTCCTTTTCTCTTTATTCAAGCCAAACTTCAGCATTCCTTTTGAATACAAGTCCTTAATGGCATTTATGACTCTCACGGGTATTTATTTTAGCTGAATATCTTGCATTTGCTATGCCAAGAACAATCCCAAGTAAAAAAAAGATTCCTGTCACTTTATTCAGGCTTTAACAAAAAGCAACCAAGCCAGTAAATCACTAAATGGAACTACCAACTTCCTTTGACATGCATGAATAATGCCTTAGCAGTCGGCTCACCAGAAAGATTAGAATGGGAATAAATACAACCCTGTAAAAGTGTGCCTATGCAAGCTGAGCCCAGAACTCTATCAAAATCAATTTCTCCTATTTGACATCTGAGTATTTTGAAATGTTTTAACAGGAAGGAACAGAATCAAATTTCTTTCCAACTTGCTTTCAGCAGAAAGGAAAAGTATGATAACTAAACTCACCAGATTTTAAGTATCACTGAAAGTCCAACATTAACTTGAAGCTGCTTTGATGGAGAGAGAAAAAGATGAAGGCAAACATTTGGTGCTGAACACTGAAATAGACAAAAATTGAACAAGTCATGTTTCAGACAAATACATTTTTTTCTTTAGTTTGGTACAGTTGGACATGTCCTTGATCCAGTCCTGGAGTATAAGACAGGAAGGTAAGTTGTCCAGGCAGATTACTCTAAGTAAGAGAGTGACAAGATAATTGAATTTTCAATATGAAGAGAAAGGTGATGAACATATTTCGTTATGGTCAGTCCTCTAATAACATCTTTACCTACAAGCTCATTCTCGAAAACCATGAGAATCCCATGTACATGCTACTCTATGTGCTCTACGTCTCTTTGGACGGAAATAGAATGTCATTCAAATATGTTCTTCCTATTTTAGTCACACTGTGCTTTCAGTTTCCTTTTCTCTCTAAATATAATAAACTGAGTTAAGTCATTATATGTTGTCACTAAATGTATAAATGACTAACTTTCTTATTTCTAAATGAATATCCTAGTTTGTTTTTGTTTTCCTCAAAAATATATCTTTTAAATTTGTATCTTAAAATTTATTACCCCCAGCAAAATGACAAAACTTTCATATTCTAGAGAAGAAATAAGATGAATTTTTACAACCAAGCTAATCAAACTGCCTCTGTTGGATTTTCAAGTAGACTAAATCATCTTAGAGTATTATTAAAACTTAAAGCAACCCTATGTGTTTTGCCTAAGTTTATTTCAAAATGATTTAATAATAATAATAACTAGAGTTTTCATAGTTTACCAATTAACATATTTTCTTGGCTGTTTGGAAGACTTGACCTTTTTTTTTTTTTTTTTTTTTTACTGGTAATAATGTAGAACTTAAAAATTAAAAATAAGTAAAAAAGCTAAGGCATCCTTTTTTTTCAGGCTCATGTGGCTCTTTTGGTGATTTATAGATTAATCAATCATCAATGGGATTAAAGGCCATTTACACTAAACAAATTGCTTATGGCTGCAGCAAATTGTGTTTTGAGATTTAGTGATAGGGACTATAAATTGCCAGTCATGTTATTAGACACATAAATCAGAGAGTTACTGAAAATTGATTAGCTGACTCCAATTTTTCTGAACACATTGTTACTCCAGCTTATTATTTTTCTTTCCCAGGTCAGAACAGTTCAACTCCACAACTGAGTGAAGGAATGTGCATTTCTATACCTAAGGCTAATACTCAGCGGTTTGTGTTTTTGTTCTTCGCTTCTACAAATGTTCTGTGAAATCAGGAAAATTACATTTTTTGCCTTTGTGTGAATATTGCAGTGTTGTCATTTTTGTATTTGCTGAGTATAATTATCCCAGATATGGAAACTAATATATTTTAATAAATAACTACAAAGTATTTCTTGTGTTAAATGACATAATTATGTTATAATAAATCCAAACTGAACAGTATCTTCTTCCTTCTTTAGCACTTCCCTGAAATCCTGAATATATACTTTTAAGAACTGAGAGAAATCAGGGGCAGCTGAGTAGCTCAGTGGTTGAGCGTCTGCCTTCGGCTCAGGTCGGGATCCTGGGGTTTTGGGATTGAGTCCCATATCTAGCTCCTGCATGGACCCTGCTTCTCCCTCTGCCTATGTCTCTGCCTCTGTGTGTCTCTCATGAATAAATAAATAAAATCTTAAAAAAAAAGAATTGAAAAAATCAAGCAAAAAGTAGGCATGCACTATATATATTTGGGTTTTTATGATGGACTTCATGATAATTAGCCATCATTAAAATGATATCATAGCATTTATTTTTAAAAGTGTATACAAATGGGCAGCCCCGGTGGCTCAGCGGTTTAGCGCTGATTCGGCCCAGGGCGTGATCCTGGAGACCTGGGATGGAGTCCCACGTCGGGCTCCCTGCATGGAGCCTGCTTCTCCCCCTGCCTGTGTCTCTGCCTCTTTCTCTCTCTCTCTCTATGTCTCTCATGAATAAATAAATAAAATCTTTAAAAATAAATAAATAAAAGTGTATACAAATTATTTACTCTCCAGATAAATAATTGGTTTAGGAAAATATTCTGGATGCAGACTTTGAATTCTGAGTTTGTTGCTAGTTTCATTGACACTTCTCTCCTTCTATAACAATATACCCCATACAGAGTTACTAGAATACTTGTATATATTGCTCCCATTTTATTATTGTCCTGCTAGAAAATTTCAACGGTTCTTCAGTCATCTATAGCATAATTTTCAAGAATTCCATTTTCTCAAACTAGTCTTCACAAACTCTATCATCTACTCAATTCCAAGAAGGGTTTCTATCTACATACCCTCTTCTTTAGTCACTATTGCTAACACTACTTCTTGCAATGGTGTTTCTGTACCTCCACCTCTTAACCATCGTACCCACCTTACAGGGCCCAGCTGAACAATCTTCCCCAGAAATTATCCCCCATCACCTTGGAAAGTACTGCAAATTAAATCAGCTCATTTCATTTATTTATACTTCTATTAATGGACTTACCTATTGTACTCTACTTTTTAAACTGCAAACTGTGTGTGCCTTTCTATATCAAAACAGGCATAAAGTAATAAGAAATTGGTGAGAGCTTTTGATCACAGCATTCCAGAGATAATGTACTTTATAGAACAAGTGTCAGAATAAATCATGTAGTAGCAATCTAAAATACACAGTTATCCAATGATTTTGTTTAAAGATTTTATTTATTTATTCATGAGACACACACACACACACACACATACACACACACACACACAAAGACAGGCAGAGACACAGGTTCCTCACAGGGAGATGGATGTGGGACTCAATCCTGGATCCCAGGATCATGACCTGAGCCAAAGACAGATGCTGAACCACTGAGCTACCCAGGTACCCCAGTTAGCCAATGATTTAACCAAAAAAGAAACATACGGGCAAATTACAAATGCATTTCAAATATAGTGTGAAATTCTCCATTCCCAACAGCTGCATAAAATTTAAGAAGTTGATAACTAAACAAGAAGCTGACAAGAGGAAAGGAGTACTCTCTTTTTCCTAATAGCCTACCACTGAGCCACACTGGTGGGCAGTATAGATACAAAAGTTAAGATGAAACCCTTTGGAGTTAGAGAAACCTGGTTTCAAAACTTAGCTATTGGGCAGCCCGGGTGGCTCAGCGGTTTAGCGCCAACTTCAGCCCAGGGCGTGATCCTGGGGACCCAGGATGGAGTCCCACGTTGGGCTCCCTCCATGGAGCCTGCTTCTCCCTCTGCCTCTCTCTCTCTCTCTGTGTCTCTCATAAATAAATAAATAATTTAGCCATTGCCTTCCAACTATGTTATAATGGAGGACCCTAGTTTTATTTGATGCATGTAATGATTCATAATCTGTAGTTTGCAAAAGACTGATGTAAAATGATAACTTGTTTCCTTAAGTTTCCAAATATATCAAGAGCTTAGGTTCCCAAAGAAATATACAATTTGAAGCAAAGATGTATAACAGAATGTTAGCACTGTTTCTTATATATTCACTTTGTATTTAATCATCATAAATGTCATGGCTTGTGCTTAAATATGCAAGCTGAAGTTTAGAACAGAAATATACATCCAATTAATTTTGTCACAAATATAAATATCAGAGAATTATTTCAATATCCAGGAAGAGGAGGGATTTTTTTTGACTCTTAGTGTTAGTTATTACAAGTACTTTACTCTGACCTATCCCTTTGAGACTCTGAGTACATAGAATGGTGCAAAGGAAACATCCAACTTTATCCTTAAACATTGTGTGTGTGTGTGTGTGTGTGTGTGTGTGTGTGTGTGTGTGGAGGGGGGCCAGGAGGGGAGATTGAGAGAAAGCAGGGCAGAGGGCAGGAAGAGGTAAACAGAATCTTAAGCAGGCTCCATGCCCAGTGTGGAACCTGAGGCATGGCTCAATTTCACAACCTTGAGATCATGACCTGAAGTGAAATTAAGAGTCTGATGCTTAACCACTTAACCGAGTGAGCCACCCAGGTGGCCCCTTAAACATTTTTTAAAAACAGTAACATTCATATTTTACCTTCCTACTACATGGTTGCAGAGTAACATTTGATTTGTGTACAAACCTTAAAATGTTCAAGGTGGTAGGGACTTTTCTTTTTTTCTTTCTTGTTTTAAATCACACTACAAGTAATTTTCCCTGAATAAAAGGTTTGTCAATATTCTGCTATGGCTAAGATGTCAAAAATGCTGGTAAATGGTCTGAGGGTTTTGTTAAAACATAAACCTTTCCATTTTACTTTCTCTCTCTCTCTCTCTCTTTTTAAGTCTACATTAAGTTTCACATGGGTGCACTACTTCATATGAACTATTTTTCCAATGAAATAGAATAACTCTTTGGTTCAAGGAAATTAAAAGATGCTATTGTTAATCTTAGATATTATACCAATATATGCTTTGCATTATAACATAATTTCTTTTATCGATGTCAGTTGAGGAAAAAAAACCAAAACTGTAACAAAATAAAAATCCCTCCAAAGCTATATACTTTAAAAGATAGCTACGTATTTGAGCAGAAATACATTCAGAGTAATAATAATATAAGAAATTTGGCAATTGATTTCTGTGTCAAATATTTTCTTTTCTCTCCTGTTTTGAATGATTTTCTAACAAAGGAATTGAATTTTTTGGCACTATATAGGAATATATCAGGGTTAGATGTTGTCTTTAGCACTCCGAGACCAAAGATGTGAAAGAATCATGAAACCTTTCTGAAAATTAAACTTTCTGATTTTGAACTCTATAGGTTCCACTTGACTAAGGCTAATGAAGACTCAGAATCCAAGTGACCCACAAGTACCACATGAGAGAAGTCATGTCACAGATACAGAGGATAGACAGCCTTGCTCGGAAAACTCATCAAATTTGCCACAGTAAATATGGAAGGGAAGAACCTTTGCAGTTCCCACAACACATTAAGCTATTATTAATTTTAGTCTATACCAAAAATATATCTCTCTATTGATTGGGTGCTGCTTGATTTAATGTCCCTTTATCTCTCTTAATTTTCCTACTCTGAGCCAATCTCCCACCCCATTTCCTAACTGACATTAGAGTTTGGAGAGAATAAAATTTATATTATCAACTCTGTAAAACAAGACAGGCACTAGGTATTTAGTTCTTGGATTATCACAATGAACTGAAGTCAGCTCATTAATCTTCTATTTTCACCCCAAGATTCCAAATCGACATACTTACGCAATTTAGCAGTAACAGAAATGATTAATAGGTTTCTCTGGTGCTAACCTAATTGCTATGACACTAAAGACAAGAACATTACAGAAGATAAAGCATTGAGACCAGAATTACCTCCCTTCTAGGTAGCAATCAGCTGTTAAAGGCAATTCTTGAACTCTTTTGAACAATAAACAAATTACTGCCATAGAGGATGGTTTTTGCCTTGCTGGATTTAACTAGAAGACAGTCTCATTAACAAATCTTCACACCCAGCTAAGTGTTTTCTATTTTTCCACAGTTTCTCTTATCAAATGTCTCCAGAAAGAAAACCCTTAAAAAAAAACCTCTAAATAGTATTTTTGTATTTCACTTCCATATAGCAACATATTTCCACATTGCCATAGTCGCAAATTTTTGTTTTATGTACATCAAATGTATGTGTAGATATATTTGATAACAAATAGAATGGAAAAAAGGCAATAATTTGGAAAGTCCATGCATTAGTACTACTTGTGCTGTAGGGTAGCAGAATATACCACCTCAAAATATGTTTTTTTTTTTTTTTTTGCATAGGGTTATTTTGAGCTCTAAAAACCATAGAGAAGGAGATATAAGAAAAGCTCTCTGCCTCCCCCTCTCTTATTTATCTAAAAGCAGGACATAGATTTGTAAAGATATTCCTCCTCCTCTTTCTCCCAGGAATAACACAAGTTTCACTAGAGATAACTCTAGACCTTTATTAGCCCAAAATGGGACCAGAAGAATCTACATAACAAACTTTACTAACTAGCCCTTTTCTTTCATTACTTTCCCCATATATTTGCCTTTTCACAATTTGTCACTCAAAAAATGCAATTCTTTTACATTTGTCTTGTTTATTTCACTATAAAAACGCATTGATCTTTTGTTAAGATGATATAGAAGCCCAAGTTCTAACCACCACTTTGAGTTACACATCACCGAGCAATTCCATGTATATTCAGGATGCACATGTTAATAAACATTTGTTTGTTTTCCTTTTGTTGGTGTGGGAAACAAAGGCAGAAGAAAAATCATTAAATTTCCTTACTAACTTCAACCCACTGACAACAGGCAGAGTGACATTCCTCTAGGGACTCAACTGCCTCGATGTTAATAATTTGCTAAGGACAAAAGGCTATCTTAGCAATCCCCCATCCCAGGATCCTGTAAGTCTACCTTAACATATAAAAATTCCTTTAGAAATTTTCTTTCTCTCTAGCCAGCTCCTAAGCATATGTCCCACTGATATACATCCAAAGAGTCCCTAAGATTTTATTAGACAGTAATAAATGACTTTTTCCAGCAATAGCTAGCCCCCTTAAGATCTTGGAAACTTTGCTTCCAAAATCCTTAGAGACTTAGCCTATCCCTAACTCCCTCCCAACTTGAAAGTATATAATGGGCCACTGCTCATGACCCCAGGGCAGCTCTTTCTGCCCAGGGGTCCCTCCCATGCTTTAATAAAATCACATTTTTGCAATAAAGACGTCTCATGAATTCTTTCTTGGCCATCGACTTCAAACCCTAATGTCTTTCTTACATCATATGGATACCCTCTGAGTGCCTCTCACTTCTGAGAGCTTTTTCTGTACCTTGCTTAATAAACTTCTATCGCTTTACTCACTCTTCTTTGTCCATGAGATTCACTTTTTGCTCTCTCTCTTCATTGTCAATCTGTTCTTTATTGATTTAATTTATAGGATCCCAATCAATGACCCTAAGATGGGCTAGAGGGAAAGGAATTTTTAACGTTCTCTACAATGCTATCTATGTATTTCCAAGAAAAATTCTTTTCTATCCAAGTACCCAGAATATTGTTTCAGTTTTTCTTTTTGGCTTTTGTCAGTTTGGATGACCTAATCATAAACTGTCCTTTGGGTTACAAAATACCAAAGAAATACCACAGATTGAATTGTCAAATATCTTAATTTTTTAGAGTTTTTTTTTTAATATAGTGTCTTTAGGTTTCTCATATCAAACTGAAATATAACTTTTGATCACTTCAATCAATTGGTTATTTTCACCACAAACTGAATCCTCATCCTAGGCTCCCTTCTCTTTATCAAACCAAATTAATGAGTAGATGCCTGTATTTTATATTTAAAGGCCTACACAACATGATGGAAACATGCACTTCTAAATTGAAAATATGCACGTGTTGACATTGTTGCCTACATGCTCATTGATATCATCTTAATACAATCTGTAGTACCTGTAATTTTCCCCTAAAATAGAGTTTGTCAGTTAAAAGAAAAATATTTTCTCTCCTTTTGTACTTTGTGATTCTAATACTTTATTAAGCTGTTTAAAAAAGACATTCTAGCCTTCTTTAGGTTCTCTACTTGGTGGCATTGCCACCACTGAGTTTTTATTATGTAAATTATTGCAATCTGGTTAGCTCCTTCCGTCTTTTTTCTTAACAAAAGGGGTCTGCAAGTGCTAATCAAAATGCTGCAATTTACATATTAATGAAGTTTTTATAATGACATTTTCTTCATACACAGGGTGAGCAAAAGGGAGACTTTTTATCTTTTTTTTTGAGAAAGCAACCACCAAATTTTGATTTTATAAAGTATCTTTGAAACTTTCCAAAGCTGATTGGAATGGCAATATGTATTTTAATCAGACACAAAATGAAAGCAGTAGGTATGTGCTTTACACATGTGATGTTTATAAGCAATATTTTTGTATACATTCATGCACTTGTAATTACATAAAATGCTAAGGACGCGTTTGCCAGTGAGGATGCTGTGCACAATCAAGTCCTAATCATTTTCAGGAAAGGAAAAACATTCCACTAAAAGTGAGGAGAGACAAGGAGTGTTCAAAAGCTATGTCAAAAGTGTCCAGCTGTTTTCATAGAATATAGGTGATTTCCTGGTGCTAGCAAAATCCAGAAGAAACATTATAACAACTAGAAATGTCTATAATTGCTATGAAGTCCAAGTATGAAGATCCACAAAAAATAGAATAAGTGGATAAAATTAGTTAAAACAATCTCCTTAATAATCAGGTTCCCTGATTATAAAAATACTTTAACCCTTTAGAATGTCACTAAAAACTAAGCTGAAAAAACAATATGCCATTAGAATGTAGTCTTTCACAGATAATCTGACCATAAGTAAAAAGAGAGAAATTCCAATATTAAGCATTATTTAATTGATGCCAGTCTTTGGAAATTCAAGCAAGGAATTAATTTGTTTTATATTTTCTTTAATTATCAGCATATAGGCAGAATATTTGTAATAGGAATTATTTTTTCCAATCAATAATAGCATCTCAAAGGCTGAACATATACACTAAGGAGGGAAGGAAAGGACGAAGGAAGGGAGAAAGGAAGGGAGGGAAGATGAGAGAATAATGGAACAAACATATTTGTGGGGATTTCTGATTGTATTCCAAAAAATAATTATGTGAAGTTTATTATCACTAATCTAAAAATACCAGTGGTTTTTCAAGTCCTACCCTTCCTTTTTTTTCAGGAATTGACATGAAAATCAATAATTTTTCAGATATTTTTAATCATGGTGATATAATTTTTTTTTCTCTAAAATGATTTCATATTATAAAACACTTGGGTATCTAGGGGCAGAAAACATTTAAAATGTTAATGAATCCTAAATCACTAATATTAAAAATTATCTAATGCATCATCAAAGTAGTTCTTAAATCTAATAAATAAAATAATATATATATGTATATATACATATGTATGACAAGTTATCTTGGCTTCAATATTAAAAGCTAGATATTTTTAGGAAATGGCAGTTGGAGAGAACAGACAACTCTTGTTTTGAATTCATGGGTACATACTCCAACAAGTGAAATAATAAAGCAGGTCTTTTCACAGCAGGACAAGAACACCCATTCAATTGGATTAGATGACATCATGCCAAGAGCCATTAGTCCAATCATTGACTTGTGACTGCAAGTGCTACCATTTAGACACATGGAACCACTTCCAGTCACATCTGGCCACTTGGGCATGTGAGTTGGCGCAACTATGCTTTGGAAAGAATGAAGGTTCCTGACCAAAGTATATCAAATCTCTTAATAATGTGAGGCTGTTTCTTTTAACAAGGGGGAATCCTTAAAAATATGAAATTCTCAGTTGTGCATCTACGACTCACAGAAAGTTTATTTTTCTTTCTCATTTTCTTTACTTGAGTGGCTTGGTTTCTGAACAGCCAGAATGTTGCTCTAGGCCTTTGAAGTGTTGATTGATCATGTTCAGGGATTGATTTCAGGTTGTGCCAATTCATTGAAATTGTACTTAATTTCAAAGAACTTCCATCACTTTCTGGAAGACCAGTTTGCATGGAAGGGGACAAATGGCTTCCCTCCAGGGAACCTGACCTCTTCTAACCACAGGTATACATAGGCTTTTCAATGACAGAGAGTAATTGTTCTAATCTTTTACTGGTTATCCCACAGGTCTTGCAATTGTTTCAGCCTCCAAAAGGAAAAAAAAATGGCCTAATATTTTTTCTATTTTTTCCCCACCCCAATGCTAAACATATCTAAATTAATATATTTGGACTATTAAAACATATTAAACTATGAACTCTGAAGAACTGAATTGTATACAATTCTTATTTGTCTTTTTTTTACCGTATATTGTTACCCAGAATTAAAATAACACATTCAAACTTATGCACATACTCATACACTCACACACACACATACTTCAGTGAGTCAGTCATAACAAACACTACAGAGACACAATTGTTTTCTAGTTCTTTCTTTGCAGTCATCAAATTCTAGGCCACTCTTGCTGACTTGGCTCTATTATGAAACTTCATGTGCCTAGTCAGTTTATCTAAACATTATGTGCTGTGATTATTTCTGGTATTATTTGATTAGGACATACAACAGCTGTAACTTGTCAACTTAATATATTTCCTTCTAAAGAGGTATATTTGGGCTTGGTTTTAAAGTAATTCTAAATGGCATGAGCAAACTTTCACTCTCCCCATCCCAAGAGGAAAGTGTGGGAGATCAGAGAGTAGAAGAATGTTTTACTATTGGGGTGTTGTTCCACTCCCAAATTAATGATGGGTAGCAGAATGTGCCACCCCAAAATATGCCTCTACTAGTATAAGGATTATTTTGAGCTAACTATTTTGAAAAACTGCAGACATGGGGAGAATCTCTGATAATAGAGTGGAAATTATCCTTTTATTAGGGGAACTTAATTTATAAGGGAGATCTCCATTTGTAAGGTGCCTCTTTTTCTTTACAAAGAGAAGAAGACTGACAGAAAAGGAACCTCCTAGCAATGGAGAAGTTACTACATAAATCTATATAACAAACCTTAACTCTTGTATGTTGTGCTCCTCCTAGTAATCTCCCATAATTTCCCCCGACCTCAACACCAAAGATTTGTTTTGTCTTCAGCTGAAAATGATGGGTTGGCCATCTCTGAGAGTTACTCAGTTTTTATGGGTATCTCCCATGTATACATGAGGTACTCATGTTAACATACTTATTTTTCTCTTGTTAATCTGTCTTCCATTATAGGGATGAGAGTATCAGCCAAGGATTCAGAAGAGTAGAGAAAAACTTATTTTCCCTAAACTACAGTAAACCTGGCGCTCAAGGGATGTCTGGGTAGCTCAGCAGTTGAGCGTCTGCCTTTGGCTCAGGGCATGATCTTAGAGTCCTGGGATCGAGTCCCACATTGGTCTCCCTGCAGGAAACCTGCTTCTCCCTCTATCTGTGTCTCTGTCTCTCTCTCTCTGTGTCTCTCATGAATAAATAAAATCTTAAAAAAAAAAAAAAAAAGAAACAAAATCTGGCACACAAGACTCAGACTTCTGTCAGCCTGATGCTTTCATTGGTATATTTGAGGGCATAAAATGAGAGGGGGGTAGAATTGGTTCAACTAGGCTTTTGCTAGGAAGAAAAAAAATCTGAAAACACATTAAGAATCTATTACCCCAAGCCAATTAGATAAAAAACTTTAAATGCCATCAAGCAATATATGCAATGCCAAAGACAGAGCTTATTAAGATTTTATTCCTAGGTTCCATTTCCTATGTTTAAAAGAAAAATGTATTTAAAATATATGACACAGAGCTTTAATAAATTTCTTGATCATACTAGAAAATATTATTTCACCTTTAAAGGGCTTGCAAGAGCATAATAAATGTGTCTTCAACAGACATAAATATAGATAATTTGCCAATGAGAATGAATAAGAACAGTAAAATAACAACAACTGTATTGGCAGATTCAGTGGTTGGGGGCCCTGTAAATTAAACTGACAAAAGACAGACTAGCAAAAGAAAAAAAAAAACAGTTTTAATTATGTACATATACAAAGGAGTTTACAAAGACATGAGACTCAAGGAGGCAGCTAGAATTTCGGGTTTTATATAATATCCCAAAAGAGGGAAAAAGTGTGGAGAAGAGTCTGGAAGAATGAAAGGGATTTCGGACTTTTAGAGTAAGAAGTTATGAGGAGGTGACTAGGAACTGTGTGAAGAAAAAGGGCTGTGAAGTAAGGTTTGGTAGGCAGATTCATGGTGATGTCTCCTCCTTTGGATGAGTTATTAAGAGTCCTTCTCTTCCTGCTATGGGAGAAGACATTTCTACAAATCTAAAAATTTGTAAATCTACTTACGTGTAAGTAGATTTTTTTTTTTACCAAAGAGAAACTCATTCTGTTTTTAGAGTTTTTCCTATCTCTACTGTTTCTCAACTGCCTTCAGCTCAAAATAATCCTTATGCCAACATGGCATATTTTAGACTAGTATATTCTGTTCCTTTTTGATTCTAATCCAAATTTGTAAACATTCTTCTTCTCCTCCTTCTCCTTCTTTCTGTTTCCATTATGTGGAAAGGAAAAAATATCTTTTGTTTTCTCCTCTCCCAAATTATCTGACATGGGCCCTGTAAATTAGACTGACAAAAGACAGATTAACAAGAAAAAATATATACATTTATTTAATATGTTTTATGTGATACGGTAGCCTCCGTAGGGAAATGAAGATCCAAAAAAACAATGATCAAACTTGGGAGTTTTTAATACTTTTTTTTTTAAACTTTTTTTAAAAGATTTTATTTATTTATTTATTTATTTATTTATTTATTTATTTATTTATTTATTTATGAGAGACAGAGAGAGAGAGAGCGGCAGAGAGAAAAGCAGGCTCCATGCAGGGACCCTGGTGTGGAACTTGGTCCGGGGACTGTGGGATCACACCCTGAGCTGAAGGGCACCACTGAGCCACCCAAGCATGGTTTGATGAAGAGAGTAAAGTCATGGGAAAATGTGAGAGGGCAAAAATGATATGAGCTAAGTGTAATGAACTAGGGAAACTTCACAAGGCCTATTCGGTTTCTCTTGATGTCTCTCTACCTTTGAAGATAGGGACACTTCTCTCTGGGAATAGGGACATCTCTCACTTGAGGATCTTTGGACTTATGTTGCAGAGGAAAAATTTGTATCTACCCTTCCAAGGTTTTCCTGGCTAGTCTTTTTTTTTTTTTTTTTTTTAAGATTTTATGTATTTATTCAAGAGAGACACACAGAGAGAGAGAGAGGCAGAGACACAGGCAGAGGGAGAAGCAGGCTCCATGCAGGGAGCCCGAAGTGGGACTCGATCGCGGGTCTCCAGGATCATGTCCTGGCCCAAATGCAGGCACTAAACCGCTTAGCCACCTAGGGATCCCCTCCTGGCTAGTCTTAAATTGACATGAGACAGATTAACAGGTAAAAACCAAGTTTAATTTCGTACATACAGGAAACCCATCATGCATGAGAAGTTCAGACAAAAAGGTAAATTGATATACACATGCCATCCTGAGCTAAGGAAAGGGCTAGGGCTCTGGGGCTTCAAAGAGGAAGAGGGCAATTCACAGAGCAAAAGAAGAAGAGCGGATGCTTGGTAATTAGATGTTTGCTCTGTCGTACAGATGTGTCACTCAGACAAAATGTATCTCTGGTAATGACTCTTATTCTGGGAAAGATTCCCAATTTAGATTTTTCCAGGTAGTTAAGGAAGGGGCAGAAGTTTATCTGAAGCCCACAGGGGTTTTCAATTGCCTTTAGCACAAAATAGTCCACATGCCAAAGTGGCATATTTTTGAAAGAATTGTTCTGAATCCCTTCACCTGTTTCAGGGGAGAAAGAAGGAGGTCAGAGTCCCCCTTATACCTGATATCGCTCAAATTCCTTCAGTTTAAAGTATTCAATATGCCAAGGCATCATATTTTAGGGAGCATGTTCTGAACCCCATAATTTCTCTTTTCCTTCCTTTTTTTCTTCTTGTATTGTCCCTTTAAAATTCTTTCTATGCGGAATGCCTGGATGGCTCGTGGTTGAGTATCTGCCTTCAGCTCAACTCCAGGCCATGTCCCTGGGATGAGTCCCACATCAGGATCCCCACAGGGAGCCTGCTTCTCCCTCTGCCTATATCTCACCTCTCTGTGTTTCTCGTGAATAAATAAAATCTTTAAAAAAATAAAAATCTTTCTATACTATTTTACATCAATAATAGAGGGAGAATTCTGCACATTTCTATTTCCCCTCATTCTTTTCCACAGATCCTCTTGCACCGACCTAATGAATCATTGAAAATGTTGTTAAGGAGGCCTCAAATTCTACCAGTATTTTGCTGTTACTCTTCCTGCAGCTTCTCTTTTTAGGTGAAATGTCCTCAAGGCCTTGTGTTCTCCAATAAGAACAAAGCCTTATTTCAATTGTTCAATATGCACCCAATGCAAAAACTTCTCATGTTTAGGAAACTCTAGCACAGAGTCTTGAAAGTAAATCATAACTGGACATGATATACCAAAGAAATCATTTAACATTTTTAGTAGTCAGTAAAAATATAAAACTATTAAAACTTTTATTTATTTTTTTTAATTTTTTTTTAAATTTTTATTTATTTATGATAGTCACAGAGAGAGAAAGAGAGAGAGGCAGAGACATAGGCAGAGGGAAAAGCAGGCTCCATGCACCGGAAGCCCGATGTGGGATTCGATCCCGGGTCTCCAGGATCACGCCCTGGGCCAAAGGCAGGCGCCAAACCACTGCGCCACCCAGGGATCCCCTATTAAAACTTTTAACTGAAAATAACATTTTCCTTTAAGTAAAACAATACAAGTCATTTATATCTATTACATAAACTCCTTAGTAAATATGTTATTTTCAGCACTCTCTATAGGTTTATGATTTCATTCATTTAAGTATGTAAAATGTATTTTATTCATGAAGCTGTTCATTTCTTGAATTTTTTACTTATCAACAAAAATGTTCATTTTCACTCCTTCTTTCCCTTGCTACTGGAAAGAGATCTTGACTTGCACAATAGCTTCTTCCTCCACCTGTCCTCAACTTACAGTGCTTGAATTTTCATAGACTAGGCCTTACATAGCAGCTGATTTTTGCAGGCACAGCACAGTCCCATGCATAGTCCCTATTACATGGGGTCTTTCTATTATTCACAAGAGAATTTTAGAATGGAAGAGAGTAAAAAATACATTGCAGAGATAATTTTAATATTAAGACATTGAAATTTTGAGATGCCTGGGTGGCTCAGCAGTTGAGTGTCTGTCTTTGGCTCAGGTCGTGATCCTGGAGTCCCAGGATCAAGTCCCACATTGGGCTCCCTGCATGGAGCCTGCTTCTCCCTCTGCTTGTGTCTCTGCCTTTCTCTGTGTCTTTATTTAAATAAATAAATATTTAATAAAATAAATATAAAACATTGAAATTTAACATTAAAATTCACATTAAATTAGAGAAACAGGAGGCATTATAATAGGACATTGTATTTTATTCCTCACGGGCATGTTCTTCTCTTTGACATGCCCAGAAAAGTCAGTGCTCTCTGATCTAAACAGCAGAAAAGAAGAAGAAGAAGAAGAAGAAGAAGAAGAAGAAGAAGAAGAAGAAGAAGAAGAAGAAGAAGAAGAAGAAGAAGAAGAAGAAGAAGAAGGAGGAGGAGGAGGAGGAGGAGGAGGAGGAGGAGGTTTGTTTTAACAAACAAAAGTAAATCATTCATGAACTTTAGAGCTTTAACTCAGATTACTCAGACTGCTTCTGATAACACACCAGTGGGGATGACACTATGATTGGGTTTCACTGCTCTGCCAGACCCACTAAATCACAATCACTCAGTATGAGAACCGGGGGGAATATTTTGAGAGATGCAGGTCAACATTCTTGTCACTGCCCCCTCATTTATACTACTCATTCTTCATTCAACTGCAAGCCCCTTCTACCTCATCACTCCATCAAAACTCTTCTGCTCAAGGTCTTACTTTATGTCACCAAATACAATAGGCATCCTACATATTAACTACAAAGAATTAATTTTTAAAAAATATTCTTACCAAAAAAAAATATTCTTACCCACCTAGACTCATGATTTCAGTTATCAATTGCATGTTCATAATTCCAAAACTTGTATCTCTAACTCAATTTCCTGTCTGGGCACCAAACAAAATAGTCACACATACAAAAACGTTTATTGAGCATTCACAATTTGCTAGACACTCCATAAGCATCACAGACTCTAAGCATCCAGACATTAATTAATTGTATTTCTCTTTCCTATTTTCAACATTCAACCCCCCCCAAAAAAAAACTCAAAATAGAACATCACCATCAACAAAGAAACATGGCAACACAATACAATCCATCTTCCAAAACAGAAAACTGGAGGTAAATTTTCCTTGTTCCTTTTTTCTTACTAGTAGATCCAATTGGCTATTGAATCAGTTCTATTAATATCTCTCTAATGTCTTTCCTTGCTTTATTTTCACTGCTACAACCAAAAAAATCCAGATGCTCATCTTGCTTTCCTTGGATATACCCAAGTTTTTTCTAGCTAATTTCCCAAGGGTTAAGTCTCAGCTGCCTTTTATCCTTTCTAAACACAGTCATTGCATTGAACTTTTTAAAATAATAATTTGATGATATTATTCCCCTGATTAAAGTCTCCCATTGCCTATGGTAGCATTTTCCAGATTCCTTGGTGGGATAATTTGCCTTATGAGATATTAATATGTGTTCTATGAAAAAGATGAACATTTATAATATTTTTCTTCTGATACATAAAACATGTATGTTAGGAAACTACTATTATCCTGCTACAATTGACCTTAGGAAATGACTTCCAGAGTAGAGAAAATTAGGAAATTGCATAGGAGATCATTTTATGCATGAGATCTGTGCACTAATGACACAAGCAGCAATGTCTCGGTAGTTGTTACATATTGCATTGCCTATTTGGTGATAGCAGTTTATATTATGTATTTTAATATTTCAAAAATATTTTTAATATTTTTATTACATTGTATATAAAAGCACAGGACTCAAATATTTTATTAATTCTCAGAGTAATTGTCCTTTCAAAGACCTTTTTTTAAATTGTTTTTGCTGCCTCCTATAATCCAAACATGCATATTATTCCATATGTTGGGAAGCTTTCCTCCAATATGTTATAATTTTTTAAAAAATACCGATGAACAAATGAGTTTTGTGATATTGACAAACCATATGGAATCCAAAGCATCTTCATTCTTTATTTGCCTTCCTGAAGGCAAGACTTCTCACACTTTCCAGTTGTAAAGTCCTGTTCTCTTACACTTCTCTCTCTCTCTCTCTTTTTTTTTTTTTTTTTGATTTGACATTCTCTTTAATTGGTACTATTGAGTAGCCTGATCCCTTGTGTCTAGTTTGCTATCCATTTAGAAAGCCAATGGTATAAGTCCCAGGTGGTATAAGTCCTAGTCCAAATCACAGCAAGCTCACAAACTAAAAGAGTCTATGTTTCAGTTCCAGTCCCAGTCCAAAGGCCAGAAAAGACTAATCTTCCATATCCCGCAGTCAAGCAGAAGTTTCCTCTTACTTAGGTTTTTTTTTGTTCTATTCAGGTCTTCAGTTGATTGGATGAGGTCTACCCACATTAGGGAGAGCAATCTACTTTACTGCATCTACTGAATTGAATGTTAATCTCACCCAGAAACATCCTCACAGACATACCAGAATAATCTTTGTTCAAACAATGTTTGGACAAATCCCATGGCATAGTCAAGTTGATACATAAAATTAACTATCCCATTCATTTTCAGACAGGAAATGAGAAGAGATACAGAAAAAATAACAAAAAGATAAACGTTAAATTTTTAAATTTAAAAATCTGAATAATAATTTAACTACTTGAAATTATACCCAAGATGTGTTGGTCTCATTTTTTAAAAATCTCCATCAGTAGTTTGGTTTGTTTTTTTAAAGGTTAATTCTTTTTGTTGTTGTTGTTTTTTAAGATTTTATTTATTTAATCATGAGAGACAAAGAGAGAGGGGCAGAGACACAGGCAGAGGGAGAAGAAGCAGGCTTCCTGCAGGGAGCCCCATGCAGAACTCAATCCCAGGACCCTGGGATCATCACCTGAGCCAAAGGCAGATGCTCAACCACTGAGCCACCCAGGCGCCAAGTAGTTCTGCTTCTCTTAAAATATTAATTTTATTATCTTGTTCATCTTGTTTTTAAATATCTAAATTTTGACTAGATTTAGGAAAATATCCCTACTACATTATATGCTTGGTTTTTGCTTGAATTGCCATGGACATTTTCAAATATTAGTTTTTCTCACAAAACAAGAGAAAGTCAAATATAGCCAGGAGAGCTAAGGGTTGTATTTGTAGCATATAGTAGATGGCATGTGCCTAGTAAAATTCCAGAATGCTCTCCTTAGATCAAATACTTGAACATAAACTGTGTTATGTTCATTCATCTCACAGAAATCTTTCTTCCTGCAAGTCAGAATTTGTAGGTGTACCTGTTTATTGGCTGGGTATCCCTCTGAGGATCATGGGGGCAGAGGTCATGTCTCTTTGGTTAATTATCATATATCAAGCACCTGGCACAGTCACTCACATGTAATAGGAACTCTGTAAATATTTGTTGAATGACTGGATGGATAAGGATGAATTATGCATTGTCTGAGTTCCCTATCTCCTTCTGTTTCTCCCTAAGAACAAAAATTGTAGGCCACTTTCAGCACATCTAACTGTTCAGCCATTTGGCTTAAAATTTAGCTTGGCTTTCCCTTGTGGTCTAAGTCCCAGAGAAACTTAAAATCTATTAAGTTCTGTACATAAATTATTTGATGTAAGATATAAGAGCAATACCAGTAGAGCAATCAAGAAAAGGAAAAATACAAGGAAGAGCAACAGATTCTGATAATGTCTGTAAAATTTCATTAGGACTATTTAACATGGTCCTAATGAGTGGCTTGTTTTATAATCTGATTGAATGCAGTACACGAGACACAGGCAGAGGCAGAAGCAGGCTCCATGCCTGGAAGCCCGACTGGATCGATCCCGGTTATACCAGGAATCTCGCCTCATACACAGCAAGGCAGGCGCCAAACCTACCTGCTTGCGGCCACACCGTGCAGGGATCCTTGTTATCCTTTAGTAAACAAAAATGCAACAGCATAAACAGGCACTAAACTCTTCTATCTAATGATTTTTCATTTTCATTTTTGATTTTATATGTAAACTAACATATACTGAAGTTTTCAAAATCAGCTTACCTCATCCGATGAATTAACTGATATAAAAATTATAAAATCACAAATTATAAAAGGAAAAGGACAGTATGGACCAGACATAAAACTAGAATTTAGGCAAACTGGCAAACTGTACTAAAAATGTTTTCAGTTGCGTGGTTTAGGTCGCTTTCTTCTCTACCCTGACTTTTTCCATTTTTAAAATGGGGTTATGAAAGCATTTAATAAGCTGAAGAGTATATATGAGTGAAATTATGATTGGTCACATGAACTGATTACTGTACATGATTTTTTTAATTTAAACAGATTATTATATATCCTATTAAGTGTAAAATATACTTTTTTACATAAAGGGGTGGGGTGGGAAAACAGAGCAATATATTAAAAACTTATCTCATACATTTACTGTTCATAAAAAGCCTGTTTTGAATAAGGCAGTGAAAAGGTATACTATTTTGTGGAGATGTTCTCATCTTTACCTGGAATGCAAATAATGTAGCACTACTAGTATAATATGCTAGATTACAAAACATTTAATAGCACATAGAACATCGCAGGGATGACATAATGTAATTGATAGAACAAGTCATTCCCTTCTCTGTGTTTTCACAGAGCATTGTATAGCTTTCTAATTGCTCTGAAAATATGCTGTATTTTTTCCCATTCTTACAGCAATTATTATAAGAGCTAACATTTTAACTATTTAGGCAAGTACCTGGGCATATGCAGAAAAGCGTATTATATCATCAGAGATAACCAGAAAAGAGAAGTGGTTATCCTTATCCAAACTTCAATCAAGGAGCATTATGTGCCTCGTGCATTATATCTCCAGTGCACAAAATAACAACAGTTGTTCTTTAGTGCCCACACATAATTAGTTATTTCCCTTCTGATATGCCAAGCAAGGTGACTTAGCTACAAGGGTCACCTTCCATTCAAAAACCATCTTGGCTACATGTTTGCTAAAGCTATTAACTCACAGCAAACAAAGACTGTGCTTTTGTATAAATGTACAAAGCCTTGAAAAAGCTTTCAGTTTTGGACAGTCACAAATGAGTTATTTGTATAGGTATAAACATCCATCAAAGACCACCCATCTCTCTCCATAGCACAATGCCAACCAGTTTAATGGTTGTTAAATCTGAGTAACAAGAATGTTATTAACAGCTCTTGTGATTGTACTTTTTGTATTGTTTGCCAAAGTGTGCTCAGAATTAAATAGGATGATAATTTAGATATGAGATTCTGATATACAGAATGTGAAACATTTTTAATAGGAAAAAGCATATAGACATTTGGCAAAGGCTAAAGAAGGACTTTTTTTTTTTTTTTTGGTCTGATCTCACACACTGCTCTATATATCCACAGATCTTTTATTCTGCATTGAATATGACAGCTATTAATATGGAATCACTTACTTTTCTACAAAGCAACAAATCTACCTGTTTACTTCTTCCTTTTCTCACTGTAGTTACAACAGAACAAGTGTCCTTTCCTCTATGAAAGGCCAGAGTTTCCACCAAAGCTCAGTATCTCATCTCCCCCAGCTTTCCCAAGATTAGTCATCCTAAACTGTCTTGCCTTAAGCTTCCTTCATTATTATTAGTGTCACAACACTTATCAAATGTGGCAACTTTTTACCTACACATCCATTAGGCTTTTTTTTCCTTACCTAGGACTAAGCTTCATGAGGGCAGGGACTCTGGCTAGCCAGTGTTATATCCTCTAGCATATAGTGGCTGCCTGGTTCATTGTAGGAGCTCAATTTTTATTGAAAACATAAGCAATTAAATAAAATGCTTACTGTGCTTGAAAACAGACTTACCAACAGATTTTAGGGTTATCGCCAGGATTAAAGAAGTTAATAGATGCAAAACATTTAAAACAATGTTCCATCAATATTAGCCATTACTAGTTAATATTAATCCTATTTTCATGAAATAATGAGCCAGACTTTAAGAAAATGGATATGAGGCAGTGTTTGGGGAATTAGTTTGGAAACAATACAATTTAAGATCTATTGTTATCTCACTATATAATTTTGAAATGTCTTAGCACATAAATGGGTTGGACCAAAGGGCATCTCAATATCTTTCCAGTGATAAAATGCATCAGCTTTGCAGTTTGAGTCATTATAGAAGCAGCAACATTTTTGTGGCTAGATTTAATGACAAAGCTTCCAAGAGGATCTGTGATGTGAAATAGGCTTTTTAAACAACAAAAATTAGATAGAACTTTCCAGATCTAAGACATAGCATATAATGCACAGATAAGTGTGACCTCCTTTCCAATTTCCTGGAACTCAGAGTCTGATGGGCCTGGTATCTAAACAAATAATTGGAACTCAATATGATCAGTGCTAGCTTATGAGAGTTGTTACAGAAATCTAGTGGGAGGACAAACTGATTTGGTCTGAAAGGTCTAGGAAGGCATTATCTATAAGCCTGGAAAAGAGAGTAGAATTTTGCTATATAAGCAAGGAGTGAATGTTATTCAGAAGGAATAGAATAAATAGATATATACATAACTACTTAAGTCTTTGGATTGTTTGAAAAATGGCAGTCGTCTAGAGTATATACTGTTTGAGAAAAACAACAGAAGAAGCAGCAATTGTAGGTAATTAGGCGGGAGGGTGAGTTTGGAAACAGTTTGTGAAGGTTTGTATTCATGTGAATCAGTCAAGGACTTGTTATGGGAACGAAAACAAAACAATAACAGCAAAAATTCTTTAGCAATTATAGGCAGATTTAAGAGTTTACAAAGTTGAATGGAACAGCCTAGGTTATTTCCAGAAATGACTCCCAAAACTATATCAACACAGCTTCAATAAAGGGTTCAGAAAGCCATTGTTGGGCCACCATAAGGGCCTCTCAGCACTCATGAAACTTGTGACAACACTACAGAAAACCTAATTGTCTTTACTTCCATGCATGGAACAGAAAACACACCCTGACAACAAACATATGAGTAAACAGAAATGACTGTCTTCACTGTCTTCTTTTTTTAAAAGATTTTTTTTATTTATTCACGATAGACACACACAACACACACACACAGAGGCAGAGACACAGACAGAGGGAGAAGCAGGCTCCATGCAGGGAGCCTGACATGGGACTCGATCCCGGGTCTCCAGGATTATGCCCTTGGGCCGAAGGCAGGCACCAAACCACTGAGCCACCCAGGGATCCCTATTGCTTGCTCTTTAGTCCAATCTATCTTCCAAGCACTACCATGCCCTCATTACAAATCTCATACAATTGTTTCTAACTGGTGAAACCTAATTTGCATCCAGAAGCCTCACCCCAAGGAAACTGAAGACAGTATTTAATTCTCCAATTGCTACAGTACAGGAGTTATAGTAGGGGAATGAAATAAATGTAAATTCAATCCAGCAGAAATGATAAATATGAAATGCGAACTTCATCTTGTAGAATATGGAAGGCAACAAAGATTTAAACCCATAGGGTTTCCAGGACACATTTGAGAAAAGACTAGACATACATTGGTAGTATGAGAAAGAAATACATGTAGGAAAATGAGAATACCAGAATGGATTAAAGGAAGTTAAAGACTATGAAACAGAGAGAGTAACTCACCAAATCTGAGGTCTTAAAATATAGGTATAATACATGGGATTTGATGTAGATGATAAATAAGAAAGCTGTTATCTATTCTTGAGTGAAGTAAGTTGGTAAGAGTTTCGTTTTGTTTTAGAAAAACTGCTGCTAAGTTAGTATATGCTTTAAAGAAAGAGACACTTGGAATTGGTTAGAATAAGCTGTATCTGCCAAGTCGGGATGTCAGAAAAGGTCAGACTCACAGTGTGTGTGTGTGTGTGTGTGTATCTGGTATGTGGTGGTTAGTGCAATCTTTGGTTCATTCAATACAAATTTAGAGGGATCCCTGGGTGGCTCAGTGGTTTGGCGCCTGCCTTTGGCCCAGGGCGCGATCCTGGAGACCCGGGATCGAATCCCACATCAGGCTCCCGGTGCATGGAGCCTGCTTCTCCCTCTGCCCGTGTCTGCCTCTCTCTCTCTCTCTCTCTCTGTGTGACTATCATAAATAATAAATAAAAATGTTTAAAAAATACAAATTTAGAGTGCTAGCTATGTTATATATTCAGTGAGTTAATACCCA
Organism: Canis lupus familiaris; assembly: GCF_011100685.1. Taxonomy (NCBI): domain Eukaryota; kingdom Metazoa; phylum Chordata; class Mammalia; order Carnivora; family Canidae; genus Canis; species Canis lupus. The sequence goes on along the minus strand of NC_049252.1, from coordinate 9,198,246 downwards.
TTATTATTCTCATTTTATAGATGAAGAAACTGAGGCACTGAGAATTTAAGTAACTTGCCCAAGGCCACATACCTAGTAAGTAGTAGAACTGATTCAATAAAGATAAATAAGGCGTCTTCTATACTAATGTGCCAATGCCACTTCAAATACATTTCACACTAACACACACAAACATGGTATTTGTCATGATATATTTTAACAGGATTAATTCATCCTTGCTTTTGACCTGCAAAAATATATTTTTTTGTATTCAGGGAAAATGCTTATTTAGGACACCCATGTAATAGGGAGATGATATTTTAACATAAGATTTAAATGCACTCTAGATTGGCCATTCATGATTTTTAATAATGATTTGAAATTCCTCATAAATTCCCTCTATGCCTGTAAACATTATTTTGGCAGTAGCCAATACTTGGATCTTCCTGCTGCCTGAAGACACCTAAACAATTGGCATCCTTATCTCCTTCTTTTCTGCTGGTTACTGGAAGAATAATTTTATCACAATCTTCAAATGACAAATGAATAAGGGGCTAAGGCCATTATGTCAATTGTTCTCTAAAACTATAAAACAGGCCTCTCAAAATAAAGCTTTTATAAAAACCATAAAGCTGACACAAACAAACAAAAATAAACAGAGTTGCCAGGACTGAACATTATAGATCTAAATGTCATTTCATTATCAAACCATCAGCTGTGAAGTTCCACCTCTTAACTGCACTCTAAGGTCCAGGAACTGGGTTCTTGTCATCCAAAAGACAATGGAATAAAAAGTTGAACAACAAAGATTCTTAATAATCTGCTAAAACCAACAAGATTGAGAGTATGGACTCTGGAGCAATACACTGGTTATATTTGAATTTTAGCTCTGCCATCTAGCACATGATCTTGGACAAATTATCTGACTGCTCACTGTCTCAGTTTCCTTGCTTGTAAAATGAGAATAATAGTACATCTATCTAATAGGATTGCAGTAAGGATGAAGTGAGTTAATACATGTAAATGAAGTGAAAGCAACACCTACACAGGTTGTGCTTTATATATATTTATAAGTATATATAAAGTAGTATATATATTTGCTGTTGCTGTCATGTTATTCCTTCATGTCAATCCCTTTAAGAATCTTGAAAGATTGGAATGCCTGGGTGGCTCAGCGGTTGAGCATCTGCCTTTGGCTCAGGGCATGATTCTGGAATCCTGGGATCAAGTTCCACATCAGGCTCCCAGTACGGAGCCTGCTTCTCCCTCTGCCTGTGTCTCTGCCTCTCTCTCTCTCTCTCTCTCTCTCTCTCTCTCTAATTCTCATAAAATAATAAATAAATAAAATCTTAAAACAAGAATCTTGAAAGATTGAAAGAATGATCAATAATGATTGTCTTTATTTCATTTTCTCCCCAACCCAACTTGTTTTGTTTTCCATAATACCTTACCACTGGAACTGCATTTGTCAGTCGCCAATGACCATCATGTTGCCAAAGCCAAAAGCCATTGTAATTTTTATATCACTAACATTTAACACTTTTGCCTTCTCACCCAAACATTTTGTTTTCTTTACTTCTAGGAGATCACATTTCCTGAGTTCCATCTTGCTCATTGACACTTCTACCCCTGTCACTTCTGACTCCTTCTTCCCAACGAAGATATATTTGAGTACTGTAGGACTCATTCCTAGATTTCCTTCTCTGTGTACATGCAACCGCATCCTAGGTAATCTCATACAACTTTATGACTTGAAATAGCATCTTTATGTGATGACTCTACATTTATAATTCCAGCTCTGTCTGATTCTCAGACTTCTCCATTGGTTTCCCAACTCATGCTAGAATCACTTACATGCCTAGTTCATATCACCACTTGCAAATAAAATAGAAATCACAAAATTAAAATATCTAAAATATACTCAATCTATCATTTTCTGATCCCTTCTCCAAGAGAAGACCTATATCTGGTGAAATAATCACTATAGATTTTGATTGCAGCTTCTTTGGGATAAATTATCACCGGAAGATGTGATATATGTATTTTGGTTGTTCTTATGATCCAAGTTTCTGAGAGTAAGAACCCAAACCTTACTAGCCCCTGCATCCACTGTGCATTCATTCTAGTCCATTTCACTCAGTGACTTATTTTTTAAATGATAAAGTGAGTGAAAGGATCCTACATTAGGGAAGATACATACTGATATCTCTTATCCCTGGGCTCCACAGATAAAAAAGGAAACCATGAAAATCATTACTAAATATTTCTTTTAATTATCTTACTGTATTTTAAAATCTAATTTCCAGAGAAATTGAGATTTTTATGCTATTGCTCTTGAAATATTTGTCATGTTTCTGCAATAGTTCTTACTCTCTGTATCCACTGAGAGACAGAAAGCTCCATGTTTATAACAGCAGTGCCCAACGCTAAGGTTAATGATCGGGGTACAGGTTAAGCTAGAGATCTAAAAGCAGGATTCAACATTGTGGAAAAGTTGACAGGTCTTCAAAAATTAAAAACAGAATTATTGTACAATCCAGCAATTCCATTCCTGGGTATATACCAAAAATAATTCAACTATATATATTCGAAAAATGTATTCAAACAAATAAGTGTACAGGAACGTTCATAACAACATTGTTAATAGCCAGAAGTTGAAACCAACTGAAATGTCCACCAACAAATGAGTGGATAAACAAAAAATAGTACATATATATACCCACACCTACATACATGCAAATATTGAGACCAAAAAGGAATGATACATACTAAAATGTGGATGAACCTCAAAACATTATGCTTGGTACAAGAAGTCAGACACAAAGGAACATATACTATATGATTCCATTTGTATAAAAAATGCAGAATAGCTAAATAAGCAGGAAGCCAACTGGTGGTTGCCAGGAGATGGTGAGAGGTGGAAATAGGGAATGACTGCTTTTCTGGTATGGAGTCACCTTTGGAGGTGAAAAAATGTTTTGGAACTAGTTAGAGGCAGTGCTGCACAACAATGTGAATATACTAAATGCCACTGAATCATATACTTTAAAATAATTCATTTTATGTGACTTTCACCTAAAATATGGAAATACAGGCTCAAGGTATTTCTGTTACTGAACACTCCTAAGTAGGCAAGTGGTTTGGGGCAGGTAAGTGACAGCTCTGGGAGGTGTTCTAGGAATATTTCAGATGTGCCATTCTCTGTGGTGCTCTTGATTTCATCTAGTCTACATAGTTGAAGTTGGTTGATCAGCATCATTTCTCTGTCCTAGCCTCCAGGAAGGTGAAAATGGAGGAACTAAAGACAAATGCTTTTCTCTTTAAAGAACGTAACAAAGGTAGTTGTATGTGCACATCACTTCTGCTTACACCTCAGTGCCTAGAACTTGGTCATATGACCACAGTTAACTAAAGAGATCAGGAGAAGTAATGTAGGTCAGGCACCCATGTAGCTCTTTAAAATTCAGGAGATTCTATTACTAATAGGAAAGAGATGGAAAGATAATGGAAGATAATTAGGTGTTTCTCCTACAGAAGGTAATTGATAAATATTTTGCTAAAAAGTAAAATCTGATATTTTCAGTTCAGGAAGTAATAATTAGATAAACAAAAGTGGCATAGCCCTCAACCTTTATTTTATTTAGAAAGCCATATTTATAGTATAAGATTTCTTGCCAAGGCCATGACATATATCAAAAATACTTCATATCAATATAGTATTATAATAGTAGAAAATTCCCTATTCCTTACATAGAAAGGCTAAAGTTATAGCTGTTTGTTGAATAGAACAGGTATAATATATGTATAATACAGGTATAATATATGTTCTGGATACTTTATCGTACGTATAAAGTATCGTACGTACTTTATCGTAATAAAATGTATCTAATGGACAGAAATAATGTTTCAATATTAAAATATGACTATATGAAGAATGCGCTTGCTTTCTCCTCAGTAACTCTAGAGAGCTACCCAAACCACTTTATCACCAGATTCAGCTCAAAAAGAAAAAGAACAGAACAGAACGGAACAAAACACAATAAAATATAAAGGAGTCACTAGAGCCCTTAAACCCAGACTTGATTTACGAGGTACAAATGCTCCAATTTTAGAACCAACCTCTTTTTTCTTGCTTCAAATTAAATTACTGGTATACTTGTAACCTGATATTTGTTCACTTAGAGCTTACGGTTTTTCATTTTTACATTTGAGGTTGAAAAAAGTATAAATGTAATAGAAGCAATAATAACCAAAGTATCTAGTCCTAGGAGTCAAACACAAATTTGGATTTAGCCTTGACTTGAGGCCCTTTGATTGACATTTCCATTGCTAGAGTTAACCCAAGTCATTTCAAGATCCAACTAAATTTCATTTTGTCTTATCTACAGGTTATCACTTCTTGCAAGAATCATCTCGTCCTGGCAGGATCTTGATTTAAGGCTTTAAAACTCAGCGAGGCTCAAAGAGATTTTGCAAGGTCACAAACACTGCATGTTTGTTTGGTAATACAATACCTGAAGATGGAATGCCAGCCCATGCAAGATCACAGCAGTGGTTAAACATGTCACATGCTGCATTCTCATTCACCATCAGGATGACTTTGGAGGCTGTCTTATTCACAGGTTTTTTCTTATGGACTGAATTTAATTTTTTTTCCAAGTATACACTTTTGAAAATTCTGTTTTTCCCCAATTTGCTTACCTCAGAAAGGCTTGTTAGAAAAGTATCAGTGAACTGATTAGTATCAGTGAACACTCAAAAGGTACATTTTCTTTATCATACTTTACCTCCATCAGGTAGCTTTTTCTCCTGTGTCAAGTAACTTTTAAACTGATAAATTGCGTTATCATACATAAGCATCTAGAGATATATACAACTTGGCCATTACCCATTTAGAAATATCAGTGGAATACAGATTTGAGAATATTCAAGTATATGTGTGGATATTTATAGAAAACCTAATTTCTTGCATACATGTGGATATGTCGCTTAACTATTTTTGCTATAATTTTTTATGATGCATCTGTGCACGATGATGTTCTCTTTCATTTCAGATGAAGTGACCTTCCATTTTAATCTATATGTAATTCACACCCACATGAAGATTTAAGAATGTTTCATGAAATTTATGTCAATATTTCATATAACACAAAGAAGAGTTAACTATATACACATACACATGTGTATGTGTAAAGAATTAATAATTCCTCATACTGGTCTTGCTCTTTAGGATAGGAAACATAGCACGATGAATAAGAGTACACATTTGTAGTCAGACTGAGTTTGACTCCAAATCAGGTCTAGCATTTACAGACAGTGACATTTCAAAATGACAAAGAACATGAGAAAAGGTATCTCCAAGGAGAGTGCAAGAGAATATTCTAAAGAAAGTGAATCTAAATAGAACAGTGGTTCTCAACTAGGATAATTTTGTCCCCTTCCTCTTCCCACCTCCAATTTCCTCTATCACAATATCTGGAGACATTTATTATAACTGGTGTTGGAATTACTACTTCATCTATTAGGTTCAGATGCTGCTGAACATCCTACAATGCGTAGGACAACCCCCCACCCCACCCCTGCCACAAAACCAATTATCCAACCCAGAAATGTCAAAGGGTGCTGAATTTGAGAGGCCTGAAAAAGAATGTGACAATTGGATGTAATAGTTTTGTTGTTGTTGATTTTGTTTGTTTTATTTTTAGCCTCAGCTATTGAAAGTTCCCATCCTAGGCACCATTGTCTGGACCCATCAATAATTTGCATATGTGTATGTGTGTGTGCTGGGGAGAAACAGGAGTGTAGATATGGTGTAAGGAGGAGAAAGAAGGCTATGAGCTATACTACATTCATTCAAAGAGTTGGAAGTCAGTTATGATATTAAGAAATAAAAAGGTATTATTATTATTAATGTACAGTACATTCGGTTGAGATCATTTGTTTGATCCCAAGTGTTGTTGCTTTTTTTTTTGCTATTATTATTTTTCTATGACCAAAAACTATACATATTTTGTAATCCTAAAATGTATTAGATATCCTCAACTTGTATTTGGCTATAAGGGCAATTATATAAGAAAGCATGGTTGAAGCCATGTATACCAGCTTTACTGCTAAAAAAAAATGGCTCAGTGAACCTCTTTGTTGTGTGAGTTAGCACATGCAAAAGATAATCTATGCAGGGTGGGAAGTGAGGATTAGGAATGGACACTAAATTAGAGAACTAGCTCCTTCTGTGTAAATAGGCACATTTAAAAAAATTTAATATTATGTTTTGCTTACTGTTAAACCCTAAGAGAACTCAATTGTTGGCGTTTTTCAGAATCTCAATGGACTGTTTTGACTCAACAAGTGAGTTTGAGGCAATTCCCTAAAATTTTTAAAATGCAAATAGGTATTAAGGATTGGTAATCATTGACTTGGAAGGGGACAACAAATATAAAATTAGGAGTCACCCAGAGCCTGTGTATATTTAAAAATCACCTTCTGAGGTACTCCTGTATAATTTACAAAGCCTCTTCTGGAGTAACTAGGATTTGGCAATCAAAAGAAACAAGATGAAAACACATGGAAATATTTTCAAGTTTGAAACTGCATGTGAAAATACAGAAAATAGTCCCTCATTTTAGAAACCAAGTTTCCCTATTCAGCAGTTACTTCCTTTCTAATCCAGGCCACAGTCTTTACAAAGAAAACCTCTTTGTTCTCAGAATGTCTTGATCTTTCCATATCTATTCCTTCTTTTACTTTCTCTTTTGCTCTATAACACTCTCTTCTCACTCTGAACATTGCTTCTCAACCTCTTTGACATGTCCCCTTCTCAATTTCTCTCCGTTTGATTAAATGATGGTTTTCATCAGAATGTTTTGTCACCTAACACGTTTGCCTAAACATTTCTCTCCCCATCCATACTGTGAGCATAGACACTTTTCTAAGAACTTCAGTTCTAAGATTCACATCATTATACATACAATAGACATTTTCTACCACATGATTCTGTCCTATAGCCTGAAAATGTTTCAAGGGAAGGACAACTGAGATCAGGCCAATCAGAATCATCTTGGAATTTTTAGAACCAGAATTGAACAATGAAACTGCTTCAGAATCATTATGTTCACATGGATCAATAAGATGGAGGAATTTGGTTGGGAGAGGGGGAGAAAGAGAGAGGGGGGCAGGGAGGGAGAGGGAGAGAGGTAGAGTTATGTATAGAAGAATAGGTAGTAGGGATAGAGAGGCTCAATGGTGGTTTCAGTCACTGTCACCAACTAACCTGCTGGTTTAGTCTTACTATTCTGCTGGTTTAGGCTTACTCTCATTCTTGAAGCTCTTAGGAAAATCCCACAAAAATTCCCTTTTCAAATAATCTAATTTGAATCAGTTTCATGTACTAACAGAAGTACTGTTTTTTTATTTTTATTTATTTATGATAGTCACAGAGAGAGAGAGAGAGAGAGAGAGAGAGGCAGAGACATAGGCAGAGGGAGAAGCAGGCTCCATGCACCGGGAGCCTGACGTGGGATTCGATCCCGGGTCTCCAGGATCATGCCCTGGGCCAAAGGCAGGCGCTAAACCGCTGCGCCACCCAGGGACTCCCAGAAGTACTCTTAAGAGGCTTGAGGGTCCTTCTCCATACACATCTTTCCCCTAAGTAATCCCTTCTACTCTGTTACTTTAAGTTGTCTTGAGGAACCACATTTCAAGCCAACTGCTATTTAAACAGCTTCACATTGTATTCATATCATCATATTCCGTCTGTTACCTCAAAGATCTTCTTCCTTCTATGTTTCTATCTTAGAGGAAGCCAATTTGTCCTCTTAACAGAAACAGGGGCATCTTCAACAGCTCCTTTTTCTTTCTTTCCTGAGATAAATAATACTCAAAAAAATTTTTTTAATCAAAAATAATGAAAACAATCCATAATGAACATAACATTAAATGCCTAAAGGGGAGTTCAGCAGTATACCATGTGGAGCCACCTTTTCTTTTGAGCACCTGCATTATGTCCTATCTACTGCCACCTTCACTTACTTTTTAAGACCTTATTAGCATTCTCCTGGGCTGTTGAAATAGTCTCCTAACCATTCTCATTACCTACCTCAAAGCTCTTGAACTTTCCTTTAACTTAGACAACAAAGTCATCTTTGTAATATACAAATATAATTATCTCCCATCCCCATTAAAACCATTATAATGGTTTCCATTTCCATATGTTCCTGAATATGTTATGTAAAGCATTTAATGATCAGATCCTGTCTCATCTCCTACACAATTCAGCGATCTCCTCCTCCCAGCAATGCTGAACTTTACTCTTTCAAGATATTGAACTTCCTTTGGTTCTTTATTGTTTATATATACTTTAAAAAATCTTATTTATTTATTCATTCATTCATTCATTCATTCATCCATTCATGAGAGACACAGAGAGATAGGCAGAGACACAGGCAGAGGGAGAAGTAGGCTGCCCTTGGGGAGCCTGATGTGGGACTCCATCCCAGGAACCTGGGATCATTCCCTGAGCCAAAGGCAGATGCTCAACCACTGAACCACTCACGCATCCCTCTTTCAATTCTTTAACTACATCATTACAATGCATTCATTTCACTTTGTGTGTGTGTGTGTTGTGTGTGTGTGTGTGTGTGTGTGTGTGTATGTTTTAATGTGCTATGTCTTTGCCTGGATTGGTCTTTACAATTTACATTCTAATCTACCTATTAAGCACTTTCATCCTTCAAACCTGGACCATGTTGATTTAATCCAGGAAGATAGACATTAAATACTCTTGATCTTCAATTCTCAGTCCTACATCTTTTTCTCTTCTTTTTTAGCATTAGACACTTTTCCCCTGGATTATCTCAACCACTTCTTATATCTTCAATTATAACTCTTCATTCTGAAATCACAAACATATTTAATTGCAACTATATGTAAAATGGACAGCTCATGATCAATATGTACAAGAGTAAAAATTTCCCCCCACCTTGCTTCTTAGGCAAGATCTTCTCTGTTTTAGAAAATTACACCACTATTTAAGAAACCATCCTTTGCCATTCTTTCTCTCTCTTGCCCAATATCATCCTCCAATGTGTAGGACCTGAAAGACACCCTGGCCAACACATTGGCATTGCCAGTGTTTATATCTTTTCCCAAATCCATGGCCACCAATGCCGTTGCCAACGTTGTTGCTGGCATTTACATAACAATCACTGCCAATGTCATGCCCCAATGGCGCTGCTGCCACCATCAGCACAAATGCTGCCAACGCCTCATATTGTTCATGTCCCATAGCGATTATAAAGCAGTAACTCTTCAAACTGCCAGTTTGAGTTCATATTTCAGCCCTCTAGCCCAAGGATTTGTGTTTGAGATAATGAGATCTGTGGTATGCAATAATCTTAGGGACACAAATGATGCTCAGAATCATCCTTCCCTTCTGTGTTCATTATTTGCCAACAATCCTTCAACCAGTCTTATCCATCTTGACCCTCTTTTCCCCTAGGATGAATTTTCATTTTTCTAGGAGCTTTTTTTTTTTTATCCTCCATGTAAACAAACCCTCGGCTGCTCTTCACCAGTCCTCTAAATTATGCCTGAACATGTGTGAATCTGACAGTAAATATAGCTTAGGCTCATGCAGTGACCATTGCCACTGAAGTATTAAGTAGACAATAAATAGTTGTTGAATACAAAAGTGAATGCCTGTCCTTTATTCTTCTAGTATTTCCTTTTTCCAAAATATTTTTGATGGTGTTTCTAACAGGTTAAGTTTTCTTTTTTTTATTGACCTCTAAAACACCATTCTTAAAGAGCAAGGAGTATTTTTTGACTTCCATTTCAAATGCACAAAAATTTAAAATATAGATAAGCATTGTTATCCTACTAATATTTAGGAATATGGTTTAATTTATCACGTGTACTTAATCAAATAAGTTGTGACTAAAAGAGAAAAGAAGCAAAAGGCAAGATATCCAGTCCTCCCCAGGGCAGTCCTTTGTACACTCAGTGCTTAGTACATTTTATCTTAGGCCCTCAATACTTATTTGTGAAATAAAGGTTATCCTGCTAAAGCTTGACTTCTTACAGAATTCCTTGGATAAGGATGTCATGTCTCACCATTTTTAATGATGATGTTCACTTTATCACTGAAAGAGAAAACTTTGTCTCTTCATACTTATAGATATAATTCTTCTGGCCACCAAATGTGTAAGTTTTTTCCCAATACCAAGCAATTCTCTAATTCTCAGCTGACACTGACTGGGCATCCTACAAATAAACTCAATTCTGACACTATCTATTTGAAGATAGCATCAGATCCTGCAGGTGAAGGGCTCAATCACAAAAGACTGCCCCCTACTTCAGGCTCCAATTGCAAGGCTCAGGTTGTAACTTGTACTTCTGATCAACTGGCTATAAATTGGAGGTGCTCACAACCAACCCTCTTCTTTGGTAGGATAAGTTGCTATAATGGTCCACAGAAGTCAGGAAAACACTATACCTATACAGGGATGCAACTCAGGAACTGCCAGAAGGAAGACATACCTAAGGCAAAGTATGGAGTGTGGGTGCACAGAGCTTCCATGTTCTCTGTGGGCACACCATTCTCCCAGCATCTCAATGTGTTCCCTAACCCAGAAGCTCATCAAATCTAGTTGTTCAAGAGTTTTTATAGAGTGCAATTTCCGCCTCCAACTTCTTAGAAGTCAGTGAGTGGAGCTGGAAGTTCCAATGTTCTAATCACTTGGTCTTTCTGGTGATGAGCCCCATCTTGAACTCACCCCAGAAACCTCACCCTAATTTAACCCATTAGCATAAACTGAGATTTGATCAAAATGTGTTTCTATGAATAACAGAATATATTCCTATCTCTGAGAAAATTCCAATAGTTTTAGAAGCTCTGTCAGGAATCAGGGACAAAGAGCAAATATATTTCTTATTATATCACAAGTATCATGTTTTTTGAAATGGGCATGTTAGGAAATAATTTGATATTATACCAAATTATATATTACATAGGATAAATCATATGATATGTGGAATGATATATGACAATTAAAGCCATATGATATGATACATAAAAATCATCTATAAAATAACCCTAACATCAGATAAAGTCTAACTAAAGTAAAAAGATACAGTCATTTGAGACATAAATGTTATAGACATTTAAAAAACATTCATTTTCTGTTTTTTTCTTTTCAAAAAAGTAGTATAGTTCCAACAATATATCATCTAGATCTCCCAGTGAAGCACAGATAGAATGAACAGCATTTAATTTAACACCATTTAATTAATACTATTTATTTGAGGTAATGTGGTCCGAACTGCATCATGAGTACCTGGAGTGCTTGTTAACCATGAAGGTTCCCAGGGGCACTGTGTTCCAAAAATCTTCCTTTCACAGTGTCCCAAGTAATCTGAAGCACATGAGTTTAAAAGCTACCAGACAGAAGGAATTAATAATAACAACATAGATTGTATGCTAGATAAACTGGTATAAATCCAGTTGAATGATACTGGAAAGAATATCTTATGCTTAAATTATTATTGAATAAAATATAAGTGAAAATCAAGAAAAAATTTACTTGGTGATATTATTGCCTTGGTATCTGCTTCTGCCCTGTGTCATACCTGTTACTCTTCCTGGTACATGAACAACAGCTAAAACTTTTAAAAACTTTCTAGAGGTAATGCTATCAAAATGTCTAAAAAATAACTCTTGGTTAAAACTGTATGATGCAATCCCAATGAAATAACTACTATTATTTCTATTATATACTAATATTTAAGTGTATAATAGATACAAGATAGTGTTTTATTAATAACAATCACTTTTGTTTGGTTTTGTTTTAGAAAAGCCTTTGGTGTAAAATGTAGCAGTTTCCTTTTCTATGAAAAGAAAACTCAGTTTCTCACACAACTTTACCTCTACCTTTCACACACAGCCCTCATCCTTAGAAAGTATATGAATTGCACATCCAAAAAAAGGAACCAGCCCAGCTAAGCAACTCTTTTTCTTCTTTGTCAGATACCAGTGTAGGTTTTAATGAGCTCAGTCTCCTGGAGAGCATTTTAATGGTTTTTTCCGCCTCCCCTGATGACCATGTTTATGCTAAGTTTTGATACAGTATACAGGACTTGTGTAGTAATTAGCATTCAAATGGACCACTGATTTCCCTTTCACTGAGTGGGTTGTCTATTTCCAGGCTTGGAAATGGAATTGAATGAGTTAGAGCTTGTAATAATCAAGACATATTAACAATTCAAATCCTAAATTAAACATCCAAGATAGAGAGTACAAAAAGGAAGCATCATCCATGTCACAAACTGGCTAAACAACCAAAAGGGAATAAAACAATGGAGGCAAACTTTCAAAGCTAATGGTCTATCAGCAAATGTGAGTAGCATGAAAAAAATATGCTACAGATAAGGCCAAAGTGATACTGAATGATGGCATATGTTGATTTTTAGGGTAAAAACTTTTAAATCTGTTTAAACACTATTTATACTCTTGTCAATATAGTCATTGATAAAAGTTAAGAAGGAAATAGAGTAAAGCTTCAGCATACCTGCCTGATAGATATTTTAGGGTATGTTAGGGAATCACCTGATAACCTTAATGAAGAACTGATAATTATTCCAGACCAACCTTCAGAATCACAATTATTTTAAAATCTCCTTAAAGCTTGGTGTAGTATCTGAAAACATTTAACATTTTATATGATAATATTTTGAGACACAGTTCCCTTGTAAAATCTAATGAAATCCTTACACCTTCTCAGCACAATCTTTAGATAAATTCACATCTATTCATACAAAAAATAATTCTCCTTTTAATCATTAAATTTAAAAAGTGGGATAAAAGTGTAATAACTTTACATTTCAAGTCCTTAATAAATAATAGCCATAATTTACATACATGCTGTTGGTCTAATGATTTTCCTTCATTCTAAGTCTGTGCAAATACTGAATGGTTAAAAATTAATAAAACAATAGCAACAAAGAGCTTGAATAAAAACATAAAGTTGATTACACTGCAAAATTTTTTCTCAAACATTCTCATAGTAATACAAGGTTAATAGTTTGGTGAGCAGTAACCTACCAGATTTGCAAAAGATCAAAGTAGTCGTTATTATTCACATCTACAGATAAATAGGAAAACAGAAGAAATCAAACTCATAGCATTTTACTTAAAAAATACATTCACAACATTTATGCTCTACACAAATAGCATGAATATATTTTTAGCATAATTAACCAAATACCCTTGAGCCTACTTTCTTCTTCATGGCTTTAAGCTGGTTAATGTGAAATTTAATTTGTGCTAATCTTCTCAAGGTTAGTAAAGTGTGAAATATACTGTACATTGGATTTACACAATTTACAGTAGCATTGAATTGGTATAACATTTTAGAAAATGATGTCTTATCATTTTCTAATAAAAAAAGAAGAAACATTCAGCCTCCATTATCAGGGTTGAGACTGCTGAAATGATAAAGGAGAAGGGAATATCCAGGGTAGACCAATAGAGGTTGCAAATGAGAATTAACTCTGATAATGAATTTAGGAATTACCGAAAGACACTATTAAAATCATGGTTTCAAATTATTTCTTTTTAAGCTGGAACCCAAGCAGTGTGAAAAAGCAACCTGAATGTTGCCCTTACAGAAAAACCTGTTCTGTCCTCAGAACTATCTCATCTAATAATGTTTTATCATGTAATGTGCTAGAATTAGAGGAGTCAAAATTTGGTTTCTCCTTTGTATAGGAATGAAGTGTCCTGCTTCTCTTCAAGCTAGAAAAATATGGACCTTATATTTAGAGAACTCTGTGAAACCGTTTAGGTGGTCAATCTAGTTACATACCTGATTCATCTAAAAAGCATTAGTGGCACATAAACACAACTTTTAAATACACAGTGGGTGATAAGGAAAATGGGTGTGGTATACAATTTGTATTCCTAAATGCACAAGGCTATTACACTGAAAGAAAATTCTACAAAACACTTAATGGATTAAACTTGAAAAGGAGTAATGATGTGAAAAAATATATAGGAGAAGAAGCAAATTGCATGCAATAAGGCAGAAAATAAAATTCGGTGAGATTTAAGTTTGTACAGAGTTATCTCATACAAGCCACTCAGTTACGTTCTTTTATGAGAACTCATAACAGAGCTATGGAAATGCAGTAAGGGTTGAATAACTTGATAGTACAAAATTAGAAAACGTGTGCACACATTTGTATGTATTTATACCATTTAGCTACATGATATTAAAAGTCATATTTTAACCATATGCCAGCATTTAAAAGAAATGCAGAGCAAATAAAGTTTAGAAATTTCAAAACATCACAGTAGTCCTATTATTCCATGATGGACTCAATATAGTCAGGTAAAATATACAACATTCTTTGAAATCTAAAGTGTTATGCAAATATAAGGTGCTATAAAATATAATACATTTCATGGCAAAAGCAAGGAAAAAATAATGCATCGTGGAAGTAATTTTATCCTTCTATGTGACTGTGAATATACATTTGTGGAACAAATAAATCTCTTCTTTTTCCTGTATGAAGATGATAGTGTGAGAACACTTTTAATATAATAAGTACTTTGAGTTATTCATTATGGAAGCTAGTCAACTCAGACATAAAAAGATGTATGGAAAAAAATTCTTAGCCGTATTTAGAACGGTTTTACTTAAAGCAGAAGGGCTTGGAGGGGTGGGGAAGGAGTATTTATAGGTTAATTTTATTTTCAGCAAATTTTATTTACTGATTTCAAAAGAGCTTCAGATTTCATATTTATTTTGTGATGGATGCAAAAAATTGTCCATAATTTGTAGCAATGCAGTCAAACCTGTCTAGAAAAGATGTTGAAAAACATACCACTGATATCTTCTAAGCCAGACTAGAAGACACATGAAGAATGTGAGAATTTTCTAGATCAGTCAGGTCATTGGAATCATTGCCTCCATTGATTATAATTAGAAAAATAATGTACTATATCAAAAGTTGCTATGGCTGTACTTTTATTGTGATCATAATTATTCATATATGTTATGAAATGGTTGACACCTTACTTATATGTAGCTTGCAGTAATCATGTAATTTCTAGCTTAATGAATGATTTCAATTGTCATATAATGAACTCCCCAAGATTTTAGTGATTCATCTCTGTAAGACAAAGTAATATATATGCATTGCATGCTTCTCAGGCATGACTCCAAATTTTTTAAAAAAATGGTTATAAGTTTTCTTTACTCATTCAAATTTGATTCATCCTTCAAATATTTGCATTGGATTCCACCTCCTTCATGACACATTTTCAATATTTTTCAGCCAACGTTGGCTATTCTATTTCTGATCATCTAGATTTCTTTAATTTAAAAATTCTAATACTTATTAATTCACTATAAATACCTGGAAAAAGTCTAGAATCTAGTTTTGGGACTTAGTGGTAGAAAAAAAATCTGCTCAAATAATACTGGAGAGCCAGAGGGACACCTGAGTGGCTCAGTGGTTGAGCATCTGCCTTTGGCCCAGGGCGTGATCCTGGGGTCCTGGGATTGAGTCCCACATGGTCTCCGTGCATGGAGCCTGCTTCTCTCTCTGCCTGTGTCTCTGCCTCTCTTTCTCTCTCTGTGTCTCTCATGAATAAATAAATAAAATCTTTAAGAAAAAGAAAAAGACTGGCAAACCGAAATTTTAAAAGAAAAAGATATTGGATTTGTCAGAGGAGATCATAAGTCAATAGACAAAAACATTTAGAGAAATGCTTTACAATGCATAAGATTAATACCTATAATATATAAAGAGCTTAGTAGTTCACCAATGACTAATCCAATGTCAATAAATGTATGAGAATTTACTCAAGCTCTTTAAAAGTTGAGAATATATAAATTAAGTAATCATGAAATAAAAAAATGGGGCTGAATTGCTCTTTTTCCTTTCATAACACATAATATCATCCAAGTATATTTGCTTGTTTACCTGCTAATTATTTGAATCTCCCTCCTAGAATGTAAGCTCCATGAGAACATGTCTCGTGTTTGCTCACTGCGTTCATATAATATCTAGATTGTATGTAATATACAGGAGGAACAGAAGAAAACTGAACATAAATATAATACTTCATCCCCACCAACTGATAAAATTAAAAATATATGTATCTACTGTTGACTAGAATGTGGAATGATATTCTTCACATTGCTAAAAAATGTGAATTACTGCAGTCATTTTAGAAAGCAATGTCATGATCACTGTTGAAATTAGCCACTACAATCTCACTCCTGAATTCCTATCTTAGAGAAATGAGCACAGGCATGTAAGAATGCACACACTAGGGCTGTGTTTAATGTGTGACTACTGATAAGTGCAAAAAGGAAAAAGAACAGAGAGGCATGCTGATTGACTGGAAAAGAGTGAGATAAATTTCTGTACACTGATGTTATGGAACTGTATGCAGATAAACAAAGAAAGGAGTCAAAGCTCTACTAACTGAATTGGAAGGATTTCCATTAGAGCTGAAGGGTGGGGGGGGTGAGGAAGCAGAAAAGCATGACTATATATCTTTATATATATAAACACACATGTGTGTTTATGATCATATGAACATGGAAGAAATGAAATACCAGTAACAGTCTGTCAACATGAGGATCATGTGTGTGGGGAAAGAAGTAGATGTGAGAAAAAGAGTGATAGGCAAAATAGGAAAAGATTTTTTTTTAAGATTTTATTTATTTATTCATGAGAGACTCAGAGAGAGAGAGAGAGGCAGAGACATAGCCAGAGGGAGAAGCAGGCTCCCCATGGGTAGCCTGATGCGGGACTCCATCCCAAAACCCCGGGATGATGACCTGAGCTGAAGGCAGATGCTCAACCGCTGAGCCACCCAGGTGCCCCTTCCTGTATGACTTCTGATGTGTCCCCTCGTGTCTTTCTCTCAGTCCACTCATTCTCAGTCGCATTTGCTAGCATTTCTTCTTCTGCCCATCTTATCTAGAATCATATTCAATCAGAAGAGAACTCCTATTAAAAAAAGAAAAAAGGTAACTACGTGAGGTGATTATATGTTAATTAGCTTGACTGTGATGGCTATCTTGCAATGTATACATATATCAAAACATCAAGTTGTATGCCTTAAATATATACAATTTTCATTTGTCAATTATACCTCCATAAAGCCGGGGAGAAATGTCTAGAAGAAATAGCTCCAAACTCTAAGAAAAGAGATCTAGGTAAAAGGAACTGGAAACCAAACCAAACAACAACAAAAAACAGATACTTCAGATTACAAAACTAGAAAAAAATTTTTTTTTAGGGAAGTTAATCTCATCTTTTTGCTTAGGAAAAAGAATATTGGAGATGTTTTTCACTAAGAGCTCAACAAGAAGCTAAAAATCCTTGGAAAAAAATAAAATAAAAATCAACTTGGAAAATTACAACTGGAGTTTTACTAACATCTTTGATTAGAAAAAGCACTTTGGGGGGCGCCTGGCTGGGCTCAGTCAGGGAGCATGCAATTCTTAATCTCATGGTTGTGAGTTTGAGCCCCACATTGGATGTAGAAATTACTTAAAAATAAAATCAAAAAAAAGAAAAAGAAAAAGCACTCTGAAAAGGAATATTTTTGCATGAATAAGTAGAGGCAACAGTGATAGTTTCAATTGACTTTGGAATAGAAGTTAAGTAAAAACTAAAGAAGAAAATTAAAGAAAACTTTATGGAGACAACAGTAAGTGATCATGAGATTGAGCAAGGAAGAAATCAAATGCTTCAATTTCATTATATGCCTAGAATGTTACTACCTTTGTATTATTTGTACTATATGGCACTATTATAATTTAGCATCTGAATACATATACAAACACAAATAAGCAGTGCAGTGTTCCTCTTTGATAAGCTGATGAAAATTTTAATATAGTTTGCATTTCATACAATATTTTAATACCCAATCAATCATTCTCAAATTGGGAACTTGGTTTTCTTTGATTCTTAGCCCCAAACATCCCACTCACCACCTCCTCTTTCTAGACCCACTTCACTCCCCAACTTAACATATATTTTATTATTTATCTATTTATCAACAGCTTCAGATAATGCAGAGTGAAAGCAGATGCTTTCATGGTAAGTCAAAGGATTTGGTCCAAAATCACCTTTTAGTAGCATAGAAGTAAATATTTGGAATTAAAAGTGAAACAAAATGTGGAGTAGTTTTTACTTTAAACATGGCTATCCAAAATTTTGCTTTACATCGTTGACCAATATGTTTGCATATTTCTCTGGAAAAAACAAACAAACAAGTAAAAGCATTTTTTTTTTGTAATAACAGGAATTCTGGTGCAGAACTGGGTATGGACAGACATGACTGATTCATGGTCAACAATGGAAGCATATGGTTGAAGAATAGTGCCCCACACTGGGTATTTGATGACTTCATGATGTTCATCAGATGTTTAAATTTCCTCTGTTGTACAACTTCCCAAGAAGACATCTTGATTTTCTAACTTGCCTTAAGTGCCCGTAGCACAATCCAATCACTTCATGTTTTGTATGTGTTTCTTACTTTCTAAAGGTAACAGTCACGAATCTGACCAAGTTATTTAATGAAGACCAAAGGCCATTAAATCTTTTTCTGGAGCAAGGCAGAGTGCAGTTCTTTGACACGAGTAAACACAAGCAATTGAGATGCTGGATATGATCCTTTTCGTCTCTCTGACAACACACATGCTTAACTCCATGTTAAGGATTGATCCTGCCTGAACCCAGTTTCACAAGGATAGGATATTCTTCTCCTGTCCCTTGGTAGGGGGGCCAAGAGGATTGAAGATAGTGAGGTTATGGAAAACAATACAGCTGGAACAAACATTGCACTCCCAAAACACAACCAAATTTTGAAGAAACCTGTATATTTAAGCAACGTCTTTCATATGAAAGAAATCTTCTTGATGTGTTAAAATTCTATACCAAAATCTGATAAGAAAAGGTGACTTGAGTGAGGATCTTGTGTGTGTGTGAGAGACTTCTTTCAAACTTCAACTCAAAGCATATATTGAATACATAGTTTGTCTTTTCAGTTTTTATAATGCAGGTCAATATCCTGTCCTAAATTCAGTTTTTCAAGTTAAGATGACATAAATTGGCTTGCACTATTTTTTTAAAGATTGTATTTATTTATTCATGAGATACACACACACATACACACACAGAGAGAGAGAGAGAGAGAGAAGCAAGCTCCACACAGGGAGCCCAATGTGGGATTTGATCCCAGGACTCCAGGATCATGCCGTGGGCCGAAGGCAGCCACTAAACCACTGAGCCACCCAGGGATCCCTGGTCTGCACTATTTTTATATTGCCTAAGAGTGGCATTAATGTAGGTGGGCATAGTTGCATATTTATACAGGCACTGTTTTGTTTTGATTTTAAGAGAAAGACTACTATTTATGTGAAGAAGATTAGTGCATTAGGTACAATTATGAACTTGATCTACATCTGTCTTCATTATTCATTCTTATGAGAATTTGAGATCATCATTTCTTTTTTCCCCTTCATGAATTTTCTTGGGAATAGGAACTTGATTAATTCATTTTAATTTTAGAGATTTTCTTTTTGAAGTATTTCAATGACAAAGAATGGGCATATTTCTTTTTCTATTTCAGCTTTGAGAATTTTTGGTCATTAGAACTATTTTTAGTTAAAGTTTACAAGTATTACATATATAGATTTACTTTTGAAACATGGCTTTGAATGAAGTGAGAGTCATATAGCCCATCTGTAGTATTACTTTATGCTCTCTCTTCTGTTTCATTACTTCCAAAGAATTAATTAAAACTTGATAGGATTGCTCCTAAAATCAATTATGCCTTTGGTCTGAAATGCTGAGTATACATTATTGAGTTTTCAAATAAATTGAAAAAAAAATCTCAGTAAAGCAACAGTATTATCTTAATTTATAAACATTAATATAAGAAAATATCTGATCTGTTTTAAATTATTACTCTACACTGTATTACCAGTATTATCTCCTTTCTGCCTATTTAGAAATCTACCAGAATACATTCCCAATCTATAATAACAGTGCACAATCATGCATAATTTCTCTGGTATTGAATAGATTGTTGTAGCTGAGATGTTTTTAGAATTTAGAGACAGCATTTCACCAGATTTATACTGTGTTTCAATTTCTCAGTTGATGAACCCCCTAACCTATTTGTCTTTTCAATCTTGCAGTATGGAGGACTGATGGCTTCAGGGACTTTTGGCCTTTAACCTTTAAATCCGTTTTCTTGTCATTGTAACATGACTGTCCCATTTTCCATATACACATTTAATTTTTCTTCCACCACATATATGCAGGCACACACACACAATAGGAGATTAATAAAGTTATAGGCAATGATTGAAAATTACTTGAATTATAGGAATTTTTTCAGGCTCTCCTAAAAAACAAAAACAAAAACAAAAACAAAAACAAACAGAACAAAACAAAAAACTTCTTTAAAAAACCAATAGTGAGTATTTTGGTATCCTTATCATGGCAAAACATGTTGCTAAGAGCTTACACTTAAGTGTGGGTGGCTCAGCAGTTGAGTGTCTGCTTCCGGCTAGGGTGTGATCCCAGAGTCCAGAGATCAAGTCCATTATCGGGTTTCCTGCATGGAGTCTGTTTCTCCCTCCACCTATGTCTCTGCCTCTCTCTCTGTGTCTCTCATGAATAAAATAAATAAAATCTTTAAAAAAAAAAAAAAGACCACCAGATTCCAAGACTAATGGGAGGTCACCTAACTTCATTTCTATAATAACTTGAATTTCAAATCCGTTTTCATACAGAGGCTTTATCTACAGGTGCTGAAGTATGGCTTCAATGACATAAGGAAATGGTTCTCAGCTTCTCACCTAAACACTGACCTCAACAACTTTGAGAGTTCATTCTCCAACAATAGTAATGCCTCCATTAATATTAAGATATTGCTAACATCTTAACTGATATTTTAGGCAATGCCCCATCTTCACTCTGTGACCTTATATTACAAATACCTGAACACTATCACATAATCCTGGTGATATGCTCATTTTCCTTTCTGAATCAGAATGATATGAATGGGCAACCAAAGTAACAAGAGTAAAATCTGATAAAGTGATAAAAGTAGAAAAAAGTCCTTTCTACTTACGGTCTCTATGTAATAATATATATTAGCATATATAATTGCTTGGATATGATTTATCTGGTTAATTCTTATTTTCCATTTCAGTTTGGTTTTTAGTAGTTGATGGAAAGGGTATTAAAAGATTTCTTACTATATCCATAAATCTTTCTGATGGTAAGTTGAGACAACAGAATGCAATTGTTCTAATATGTCTCTAATTTTCACAGTACTTTTTCTATAATAGAGAGCCATAATGGCAATAAATATCCAAAATTTTGGCAGCAGAATGTTTGATTTCAAGAAACACTATGTTCTCTCCTAAGTAATGGGGCAGGGGAAAAGATATATTGCCTAGCTTTCTATTTTTACCATATCCTAAAATTTCTCCATGTAGATCTCCATTTTTAAATATAGTGGGATCTTCTGAATTATTTAGTTGTTTCTGGTATGTTTAGCATTTTCCCCCATGAGCCACCTGAGAATTGCATCAATGTGCTATTTTTGCTCACTAATGAAAATGTCAAAGATCAGACTTAAAAATGTTAAATAAAACTGAGCCAATCAGTCTCCTACTGTTGTTCATTTTGAGGCCAACTTTATTCAAAGACTGCTTTACTCCCTGTTGTTACTTCTTAGCTAAGCCTGTAATTGTCAGTAAACATTATCAAACAGGTTTTGGGATTGTAACTGTGAAATAGATGCTCTTGACTATGATCAAAAGTAACCATTCAAAAGCAGGATTAAGTCAAATATCATTAATTCAGACTGCTAACCAGAGGAGTGCTGAAAATCACCCGACACCAAAACCCCCATGTCGCCTTCTCAAACTTGTTAAAATGCTCTCAAGGATTTATTCTATTTCATATTTCTGAAAACCATTAGGAAAATAACCAAAAAAAATTTTTAAATTTTTTAGAAGGATATGAGATATTTCTTTTTATAACTTTGCAAATTCAGGAGATCACACTAGTAGAGACAATCACTTTAAAATATTTTCTTCCAAATATATTCATATATTTGATAGTGTAACATATAGAAGGATAAGAGATATTCTTTTTTAAAACTTCATAAATTCAAGGGATCACACTAGTAGAGATAATCACTCAACGTATTTTCTTCCAAATATATTCATAAATTTGATAGTGTAACATATAAAATTGTGTGCCTAGATCCTGATTTTTTACCACTATATATATATATATAATACATATATATATATATATTAAATTTGTCTATAATGTCTATATAATTCAGGATATCCACAAGTTGAGAAAAAGAGAGTAAATTTATTTTTAGACAATATGTAAGTTACATATTCAAATAATGTTCAACATTTTTCAGGTGAAGAGCCTCTATATTTACAGCAATGAGTTCAATTGTTAATCTGAAAACAGTACAATAAATATAATACAAAGTATCAAAAGTGTCTGGAAACACAGAGAAAAAAGGTATATTCATTGCACTTTAATCAGATTAACAATTACACGCACTGCTTTAAATTCAGAGATGCTTCACCTGCCCCAAGTGTCTAGAGGCTAGAGAAACATTATTTGAGTATATTATTTAAAAATACAGCCAAGATATGATTTAAAAATAAGTTTATCTTTATTCCCTAGAAATAGTTTCTTTTGTTAAAATTATACATCCACATAGGAGTAACAGTTTTTAGTATTTCTTTTTTGTGGTAAAGCATATGATCTGCCATTTTATTTTTACAGCAAAAAAACAAAGACCAACCTACACCAATACTTGCTCTTCCCCTCTTTTCTGTGAAAATCTGTCTGGAGTCAGATCTATCAAAACATAAAGTCACCCTTGAACCACATTCTCAAAGCTCTCAAGCTCCCATCATATGGAGTCTTTTTGTCATCATTTTTTTTTTTTTATCCTCTTAAGTGTGGAAAGGACAGGCAGAGATAGTTATCAGAAAGAAACCCTTACCATCAGATGGTCAAACATAAACACTGAACCAAAAGGGAATGCAAAAGAGTTCTTTATTTTGGCCTTTAATTCCCTCATCAGGTCATAACAAGGCATGTGCTTTCACTCTAACAGCACAACCTTCGCGTTTTTGTAAGGCCTTCGGTGTTAGCATGGCTCAGTGTGAGCCAGGACCCCAGGATGGGGTTGATCACTTCACCTCAGGAATGAGAAGTTCTGGGAGAATTCCCAATTTTGCCCAATTTTATTCAAAAAATGATACCTGTCATGCCCCAGACACTCTGCCCAGCCATGAGGATATGAAGTTAATTAAGACACAATCTCTGCCATCAAGAAACTCCCAGTTTGATGTAGTATAGTTGTCTCTAATTATAGGACATCATGATAACAAAGGAACAAGTGACACTAACAAAGTAGATGAGCTTAAATCAGACAGTAAGGTTAGGAAATAATTCTTGGAGGTATCATTTTGAAAGCAATAAGGAATTCAGAAGATAAACTCTATGTGTGTGTGTGTGTGGTTTGTGTGTGTGTGTGTGTGGTTTGTATTGCATGGGAACAAATGTCATAGAACATTCAGGTAGAACAGAGGTGAACTTAGGGAACAAATGCCATACAACATTCCAGGTAGAGCAAATGCCATAGAACGTTCCAGGTAGAGCAGAGGTGAACTTAGGGAAACCTAAGGGTTCATTATTCCAAATAAATAAAGTAATTGGGGTAGGGAGCAGAAAATACAGCAGGTTGACAGATATTAAAGAAAAAAGAACTTAAAATCCTTGGTTAAGATATTTATCTTTGCCCTGAGAGCTCTGGGGAGAAATTTAGCAGTTTTAAGAAGGCACATGTATGACCAAATTTACGTTTTGACCACAATATGGTAGATACACTGGACAGTGAGCATTATACTGGAGGCTGCAGGCCATTCAGGAGATAAATAGTGGCAAAGGCATGAGAGGGAGTGGAATACTTCAGAAGGAAAAACAATCAACAAGGATCTTGATAAAAGAATATCAATTGATGAGATATGAAGGAAAAGATCTTGTGAAAGACACTGGTGGTGGAAGTAGCATGAAAAAGTTGAAATAAGGAAGAGAATTAGAAAAGTAAATTTGCAGTTAAGAAATTTTAGATTTAATATTAAAGAGATCATTGGTAATTTAGTTAGAATTGTTTTTGTACTTATTGATAAAAAAAAAGAAAGTAAAGATCCGGAAAAGAGGGTGTTTGGTGGAGAAAAACACCAAAGTAGGCAGGAGGGGATTGGAGCCAAATTCCATGTGTCGGGTTTGGAGACACTGCTTTCCCTGATACAAGTGGAAGGAGAGAGATGTATCTTACTATTTATGGCTAATCTACAAATCTCACTAGACAATGGTGAAAGAGTGAAGGACTACAAAGAGGAAAAGTCTGAGCTGCTTAGTTATCGGCACTTTTACCAAGTGAATTTATGTAATAATCATCTTGCTTAAACCCACCTTCTACATCCTGAATATCAGATGGAGGGAGAAGCTGGTTACCACTTCCTTTTTCCTTAGGGTGCATTGAACTGAAACCACCCTGAAAGAGGATAGACTAGTTTAGAAGAAACATTTAATAAAATAGTGGTATCTTCACACTCAGTCACTGATTGCAATGATATACTCCTTACCAAAAATCTTTTCAGAGCCATTTTTGAATCCCAAGACACAGTGAAAAGGACATCACAAATGGAGGAGTTGAACTGTGTATATATTGGTGGTGGTCATGGGAGAGGAAATTCCATCAGTTTATCTTGGTGTTGGTGGATGGAGGGGTTCTCACTACATTGAGCTACTCTCCCTTCCAGGATTGTTATCTTTCTTCCAACAATCTGAGGCTAGGACTATGACCCTTGTTCATTCTGCTTTAAGTATAGTTCTCTAAGGAGCAGGTACTGTTCTTGCACAGGAAAACCATCCTTTTAAGTCCCACTGCCCCCAAAACAGCTCTCTCAGTAGAATATCAAATACCTTTTCCCAGAGAAGCAAGGCCTTTCGGCTCCTGTTTGGATTGAGATATTGAAGCTGCAGTCAGACGATTAACAGAAGTATTATTGGACCAATGGCTGTAGTGCAAGGAGGACAAGGACCAGTCCAAGAAGTAAAGTCTTGAGAAGCAACACATGTAACCAGAGCAATCACCCCTGAGGGAATAATCTGAAGAGACTATAGACAAATAAAGAATCCTAGTGGAAGACAACATGACACAAAGCAGAGAAGTCAGGGAATGCAAAGCCAGAGAGTTTTTGAGTCCTCTAAAGAAATCTCCTGATTAGATGAAATATTTAGAGGGAATGTTTTTTCTTAGGGAGCATGAAGCTAATAAAACCACCAAAGGTTCCAAAGAAAATATTCAGGATGAAGTTGAAAAGATACTTATTGGGGATGCCTGGGCGGCTCAGTGGTTGAGTGTCTGCCTTTGGCTCAGGGCGTGATCCTGGGGACCTGGGATGGAGTCCCATGTCAGGGCTCCCTGCATGGAGCCTGCTTCTCCCTCTCCCTGTGTCTCTGCCTCTCTCTCTCTCTCTCTCTCTCTCTCTGTGTGTGTCTTTCATGAATGAATAAATAAAATCTTAAAAAATAAAAAAAGAAAAGATACTTATTGTTCAATTTTCTCTATTTAACTGGGTATGTGACACCATATATAGGCAACCCACAGATAAATGACTTTTTCCATTTTCATTTCTGTGTGATTTGTGATGCAGACAGGACTGAAATTTGTGGGAAAAAAATAATGTATAGTTTCCTCTTGGTATTAAAGGAAATTTACTAGCAAAATTATTTGTGTGTGTTCATTCAGGCACAAGAATTATCGTAAGCATCTCTCAGACTTCCCCCTTCTCTCTGATGGACAGTGGGAAGAAACACTCAGCTTCCATCACGGCAACTTTACATGCTTCTCCTGGATGGCTGTAGGAATAACTTTCAAAAATTAAGCCATGAGCCTATACTTAATATAGGACTCACCATGGTTAGATCTAAATGAAAAGTGGAAGATATATTAAGCAAAATCTACACAAAAGTACAAAATTTAAGAGTACATACTTTTAAAAAAAATTCCTGATTTGGAATACTCAAAATCTCAATCAGATTCAATTTCTCAACATACCTTCACTTGGAGATATAGATAGAGAAAAAAAAAACAGAATTTTTATGGAGGATGCTGGCTTCTAAGCAATGCCGTGTTCCAGCCCTATGATGCAAGGTCATGAATTCCCAGGGAAAATAACAGTACACAAGGCATTTTTTCAAGAATTCACAGTGGTCTGACTATTGTTATTGTCACGTCTTGTCACACTATGTCTTACACCGTCCTTTAGAAGGGAGTCCAAAAAAGAGCAACCTATAGAAATCCTTTGTTCATTTTATTTGTTCAGACCTTTGTGTGGGTATATAATCAACACACAGACACACACACAGACACACACACAGACACACACACACACAGGCGCTTTGAACCCCTAAGAGAAAAATAGCTCTACTGTTGCTATTCATTTCTATTAAAGTACAATCAAAATTTATTCAAGTATTTCAGACATTCTTCCAATTAAGATTTTGTGTACTTCTCTCTGTAATATACTTGTTTCTTTCCTGCCCTCTGAAGAGTATTTTAAAATGAAGGTTATCGTGATTATAGGGTGAGATAGCAACTTTCTTCTATTTCAGCCTTATTTATCCTACTCAGAGTCATTTCTAGGCTATCGTCCAAAATAGCCTCTAACCACCTTAGCTGTTCAATGAAGTGTATCAGAAAGCAATCCTTGAAATAGCTCTCGAAATATGTTCTCTTCCTTCATTTGAACATAGTTGCATGCCAATCAACAGCAAAGCAATTAAAATCCTGCCAGGATCAAAGAACGTGCCTTGCTACAGCCTTTGCCAATGTATAAAAACATTTCCTCGTCTTCTTTTGTTAAGGCCCTGGTGACCTACAGCAATATCCAAGAATCTACTTATGCCCTTCATAGTTCTTCATTTGTTTCCAAATATATGTCAACAGATTTGCAAAGTATGTGCTGTCAGCTTCCAGGTTTCCCCATCTTCCATTTCTCTGTTTTATACTCCCCAACTTTTTTGTAAGTCCCCTGCATTAATAACTTCAATATTCCACCTTTCACCTTGGATGTACATACATTTGACTTCATATTTCACTGAGGCTGCCATTCGTAAGGATTTGCCATGTGCTCCTAGCTCTTGTGTATATCAATTTTCTTTATGTGTCCTCCCTCTGCTAATAAGATAATCCTTTTGCAGATTTCTCTGGTGCAATCCACTGAACCCAAGTTCACTCTGATACTGGCTTCTTTGAGTTAATCAGAGAATACATTGCTGTGGGAGGTAGATGGTCCCTTTCTGGATTATTCTGCTTTCTCATCAATAATCGAAAAGACCAGCTAAGCAATTTTCCATACTTTCTCCTAATCCTTGTGCTCCCCTCCAAGTGCAATTGAGATGCAATGCACTTACACCCTTTCACTCAAGAATGTCTAAGTTTGAGGTTTACAGCGCTAGTGTGAATAGAATGTCGAGAAGCAGACCAAAAAAATTTTGTGAATCTAAAACTGCCTATGAATGCAAAGAAACACACAGAATCACTGCAATTAATATGAGCAATTCAAGTGAAAAGTATGTCAGCTGAAAAATCAATTGAGGCAAACCTATGTTTTGGGTTTATTTTTAATTTCTTTTTAAGATTTTTATTTATTTATCCATGAGAGACACACAGAGAGAGGCGGAGACATAGGCAGAGGGAGAAGCAGGATCCATGCAGGGAGCCCGACATGGGACTCGATACCGAGTCTCCAGGATCACACCCTGAGTGGAAGGCAGATGCTCAACCGCTGAGCCACCAGGGCTGCCCCTATGTTTTGGTTTATTTATTTTATTTATTTTTAATGTTTTGGTTTAAATGATATGAATGACTGCCTGTAGTTAACACTTAACTCTGTGTATAGTTAAACACTGTTTCACTAGGAATGTTTGATTCTCAGTGTTTCTAGGGGCTGCTATATTCTATTTTAGAGCCCTTTGCAACACAGGCGTCAGTCTGACCCTACCACACTAGCATTTGGTTACATTTCTAAGCTATTTCTTCTCTACTTGATTCTCACCCTATTTGTTTAAAATACAGGGGCACCTGAGTGCCTTAATCAGTTAAGCATCTGACTTCGGCTCAGGTCATGATCCCAGGAGTCCTGGGATCAAGCCAAGCCCAGAGTTGGGCTCCAGTCTGCTACTTCCTCTCCCTTGGCCCCTCCTCACTGCTCATGCTCTGTCTCTGTCTCTCTCTCTCTCTCTCAATAAACAAAATCTTTAAAATAAATAAAATACAGCCTTGCTGAACCAAACTTAGTAAAATGACACCACGAAGTACACAATCCTTCAACTCCTTCATCAAATGGAACATAATACTATTAACCTTTGGGAAAAAATTAACTTCTTTAAGATTTGAATTTTTGAGTATGAAATATTTTTCATTTATCGATTTAATTTTAATTCTGCAAGTCTAATGATACACTATACCTTTTGGCATAATAATATTTGTTTTTGTATACATAGCTGAAACTCAACCTCATCAATTCTTCCTCCTCATTCTCATTATCTACCTGAGCCTGATTCTCATCCTGTTCCTCTGCTTTTCCTTTAGAATCACAGATGGGGAGCAGATTCAGTCTATCTGGTCCAGTAGTACTCATCTAAAGATAGCACTGGCCCAGTTAGAGGAATTTGTGTGTGTGCGCGTGTGTGCGTGTGTGTGTGTGTGTGTGTGTGTGTGTGTAGAGTGGAAGGAACTAGAGCTTTCAGTGGTCAAATTGACTGTGGAAACTCATTTATCGGGCAAGATCAAGCATACTATAAAATAATTCTCTATTGTGGTATTTTTAAGTATAAAACATGTTTGAGAACATTTAAACAACTGTAAGTTGAAGGTATAGGAAATCTGGGTCTTATATTTAATCTTTTCATTTTTTTCTGCAGACATAGTCTCACTTGTGGAAGTGCCAAATGCTAATACCTTATTCTTCACTTGTCCCTCAAATATTTTCTACTGAGAAAGTCAATACTTTAAAAATTATATTTCTCCAGAGAAGTTCCTTTGTCAAATCCATCCTGAACTTGTGACACTAGAAGTTCGCCATAGCTGCTGTCATTTCTTTAGAAGCTAAAAGCAGTTATGTGTCATGTCATCAGTGACCCTTTCATGTCATGTCCCTTGGTTTTTCTGAAAACATCAAATTGCTTCAATAAATAAGTGGCATAATTGAGAGTACTCACATAATTTTCAGAAAATTTTAGACTTCATTTTAAAAAGCAACTTATATCCAGTATACTGTATCTTTCTTGTTAAAAGTTCCACGATCATGTATCTTACTCTACTATGTACTATCAATCATTTAAAATTCTATATTGAGTAAACAAAAAAATTTCATTTTTCTCTGACATTTGAAAGTAAACATGACAATCAACTATTTTTTATGCTTCACAAATTCATTTTAAGACTTGTTTTTATTTTTTAATGAGTTAATTAAGAAGTAGCAGTAACATTATAAATAGGTCAAGATATTAACAAGTGAATATCTTTAGAATGAGTTTTCAGAATCCACTGATAGAATAAATACATCCTATGAAAGCTGTAATAATTGACATTTACATACCTACAACACACTAATAGAACCAATAGAATATTGAGAATCCATAAATTTTCTCTATTTAATGATACCAGAAATCCAACACAAAAGGTTTGGGGATAATCAAGAAGATAATTTCTTAAGATTCTTTTTTTTTTTTTTTACTAAGTAATTACATACTTGACATACACAATACTTGATGCCATGATACAGTCTATTATTCCTTCCTGCTCACTTTAAAGATAGAGATCTTTATAATTACTTCTTGTGGGATCTCTGGGTGGCACAGCGGTTTAGCGCCTGCCTTTGGCCCAGGGCGCGATCCTGGAGACCCGGGATCGGATCCCACGTCGGGCTCCCTGCATGGAGCCTGCTTCTCCCTCTGCCTGTATCTCTGCCTCTCTCTATCTCTCTGTGTGACTATCATAAATAAATAAACATTTAAAAAAAAGAATTATTTCTTGTGTAACTCCCATGTTCAAAATTGTCACTGATACTTTTGTCCACTGGATGAACTTGAGTTACATGATGGTTGTCAATAACCTTTATATTCATTGTCCTCCTGCTTGACCAGTTAATAGGGGAAACAGCCCTTATAGCAATATCAGTCAAAATTATATTTATATATTCTTTAATCTAGTGATATCTACCTCTAAAAGGTACCAGTAAATATGTGAATGAAACTTGAGTAAGGTTATTTATCCCAGCATGTTAGGAAAATATTAAAAACAACTCGAATGTCCACTAATAGGGGTCTGGTCAAATAAGTTAAAGTACATAATACAGTAAAGTAATATGTAGCTGTAAAAAGAACTCAAAACTCTTTATTATTGTTAAAGTGCCCCAAGATACAGTGCTTACCGAAAAATGCAAAATGCAAACTGTATGATAATAAAATTCTTTTATAAAAAGGAGAGAAAAATAAAACCTCATATCTATTTTCTACCACTGCCATGTAAATTATCACAAACTCAGCAAGTAAAAACAACATGAATTTATTACTTAATGATTTCTGTAAGTCAGAAATCTGTATTGTCTTGTTCAAGTCCCATAGTTACTCTTGTTCAAGTCCCATAAAGATGAAATCAATGTGTTGGCTGCTCTGGCCTCTTTTGTGGAGACTCTGGAAGCAAAAACACTCCAGGCTCGTTCAGGTTATGGCAAAATTCAGTTTCATGTGATTGTAGGACTGAGGTCTCTGTTTCCTTGCTAGTGTTTGGCCAGCAATTGTTTTCAAATCCATAGGGCACACACATTCCCAGGCTTAGCAATCTCTCATTTCCCCTCTGTCTCACTTGCCTGCCTCTTTTTCTCTGATTTATTCTTCTGCATTTCTTTTCTGCTTTCAAAGGATTTAGTCAAATAATGATAATCAAAATAAACAGGATAATAAAAAACTAAGCTCCCCATTTTAAGGTGAGTTGATTAGTAACTGTAATTACATTTGCAAAGTCCCCAGACTGGTACTTAGATTAGAATTTGGTTAAACAATCTAGAAACAGGAATCTTGGTGTGACATCTCTAGATTTCTCCTATCCACAAATATATTCTTATTTGCTTTTATGAAAAATAAAACTCTAGAAAAATATGAGTGTAATTACAGTGGCTACATGGGTGTGTACATGTGTAGTGGGATGGAGATGGGGAGGGTGGACTAATGAGAGACAAGAATAGAAGATATATTTTTAATATTATTTTTATTTGAACCATGTAATAATTAATTTAACATGTTAGATTTTTATTTATTTATTTTTTTTAAGTAAGCTCCATGCCCAGTGTGGAGCCCAACGTGGGGCTTGAACTCCCAACCCTAAGATCAAGACCCAAGCTGAGATCAAGAGCTGGATGCTCAACTGACTGAACCAATCAGGTGCCCCAAATTTTAGATTTTTAAAGCAGAACAGAACCAGTCAAATCATATTTAAAACATTTTATTTTGCTGCAACTAAATTGACACTAGCAAAGTGTACATGAAACTGAGAGATGGGTTACAGCTCTTTGAAGTCCAGGGTCCTTTTATAAAAAAAAAAAAAATGTGTTATGGCATAGGTCTACCACTACTCTATGTTTAAACTTCTGCAAAAATTCTTTCTTACAACATGCTATAAATACTATTTACTTTAATTTTAGGTAAACAAGTATTTTACATATCAACACTGGCTGATTCTTTTCTCTTCAGCCTAGGGCAATTAAGGTTGAGACAATCATGATGATCAAATGTGCAAATACAGAGACAGATAAGATGGGTATATGTGATGGACATACAACTAATTCAGCATATGTTTGCATCATTTTTTCTAGAATATGTCAAAATTGAATTAGGAAATTAAAAATTTATAGAGACAATTCTCACAACCAAAGATCTGTCCCAAACCCTGAGAAGGAGTTACGTCTAATTTTGTGGAGCATTTGCTTAAATAACACCAAATAGAAAGCACATTCATTTTTGAAACATTACCAAGAACATCTAATGACCAAACCTATGAGCTTTTCCCCTGAAGTCATCCTACCTTCTTGCTTCACGTGATGCAAGACCATATCCTTTTCTTGAAACTCTCTGTTGGGAGATATACTTCCATGCACCATTTATACGTCTTGCTGGGTTTGCTGAGAATGGAAGTAACTGACCATTCTTTATAGGACCATTCTTTATAGAAGCCTATTCTTCAGGTTTCTGTTTGTAGCCAGCAACCTTAAGGGATGAGGAAATGTCTCCCCCTCAGACAAAAATACAAGCTTGCTTACAGATTGCTATAAAGTGGCAGGTTCCCCATTCGTCTACTATAATGCAGCCCACTGAGTGTGCAGACATTCATCTAGACCCCCTCGCATCAGCCCTGTGAGGACTGAAGATCACAGACCTGACATGACCATGCAGACAATCTGGCTACAGCTTTTGATATGAAAAAATAAAACTTTTGATCTCTGACCCAGGAGCCTTGTATCTTCTGTCAACATCCAGAAAATAGTGGAAGGCTATCTCATTAGCTTGCAAGTAAGGTAAAAATGTCAAATCCTTCATAGTTGTTGCCACTCTCTCAGTACATTTCTATGAAAATGCTTTTGTATTTCTATTTATCTCTCTGCTCCTCCCCTCCCTCTTTCATCTCATCTACCTGGGCCATTTCTGAAATGGTAATACCACATGGGGCTCTGTCCATGGTCCTGTTTTAGTTTTATTTCATATGCTAACCTTGACAATTTTCTTTACCCATTATTTCTAACACTGTGTTTGTACTTGGATGATTTGCAAACATATATTCCCCAAAATGTATCTTCTTCTTTAGCTTCAGACTTCCTTGTTCACCTCCTTAATATGTTCAGACCTGTCAAACTTAATCTCATTGAAAGTAATCACCATTAACTCACGTTCCAAAGTGGAAAATACTGGAGTCATCTTTGACCTTCTTGACAATTTTATCAATCACATAGTTAAGTGTCTTAATGTCATCTTTTCTTTCAGGGTCATTTCTCTCTCCTGGATACATTATTTTACCTCTTGACCAGTTTTCCTCACATTATTTATTTTCCTGTATATTTCACACTCTAAAAGGCTCCCAAAGTTGTTTTCCATAGATGCAGACTGCAATATATTACCATCAGTCTCCCTATTGCTTATAGATTAAATCAGAATGGCCTTTAATGGCAGCACAGATGCTTCACAGCATCCCTCGTTACAATTTTTCAATTTCACTTCAGATTACTTTGATATCTCAATCTGATTGATTGGTGCCTACACATCTGTAAGTGTGGACATGCACTCACCATGCAGTGTACATGACACCCTCACAAGTCACAACAACCATCTCACTATAGTCCCTTCTGTCTTCTGCCTTTTTCTCTGCTGTTCTTTCAGAATAATAGCCACCTCTTGAACTCCTCCTCCTTTAATTAATAACTGAAAATGTATTTCCTTGCTGCTCTATTCTCACTACTTGCTTCATCAGCTATTATCTCATAATACTATATTCTCATTTCCATTATTTTCTGTGCTTCCTTTCCTTTCACCAAATCTCTTACTGTTACCCTTCAAGTATTTCCACTTCAGACCATGGAACATCAAACAAAATAACTTGTATCCACAATCTATTTTCAAATGGGTCTGCACACCAGATTTTTAAGTAAACTTTAGCTTTACTCACATTGTACGTATAGCTTCTATCAATGCTTTCAAAGGTAGTCTGTGCATTATTCTTACACATTGTGGACATTTGAGTGGGGAGATATGTGAACATTATTCTAGCTTTCCAGGACAGCTTCCACATATCTATGTAAAAAAAAAAGTCTTATTTTGTGTTTTATCCATACCTACCTCTGTCATATCCTAAAGACTTATTCATACCAGCATATTAATCAAAGACTTTGATATCTATATCATAGTTTTCTCCACCCTAAATCCAGTTGTCATCTAGGTGGCTCCAAACTTCACATGGATAATTTTATCCAAAACTTTAGCCCCAAAACTTGATGATCTCTCCACCCATATTTAGGTCATCCACTCTTACGGCTATACTGTGTAACATTTTTTCACCTATAATAATCACTTTTGAAATACTGAACTTAACTGCACAAGCGACCACAACTTTCTACATTTTCTAACTTTTATTTCATGAATTACATTGCTCCTGCTCTTTAATTTTATAGATTTATAATCCCTTGAGTTTTAAATACCCTTTCTTTAAAACATCTGTTCTTTTCTTATTTATCCTAGATTTTGTGAATATTAAGTTGCTTTTTCATCACATCCGAATATTTTTCTTTTTATCCTGAGATGTATTCACCCAGCAAAATTCTCTCATTTGCTGCCCTTACTATCCACTTTCAAGGCCTAAAGTGGCTGAATACTCTGACAAAAAATTCACATAAAGTTATCATTCCAACTGTCTGTGCTTCAACCAGAGTTTAGTTTCATAGTACTGTCAATCATTTCACTTTTCCTCACTTATTTCTCTTGCAAATGTTCTCTGATAACAAATGTTCACACTGCTCCCCAAACCCTTTACTCAATTTCTAATTCCTGAACTCTCAAAAGTCAAATTTGCCCCCTCTCCCCCCCACCCCCCGGATTCCACACTCCATCTCCATTCTCCTATCCAAACATTTAATGATCTGCAGTCATCTGCGCCTTTCTTCTAGTTTTGGAGGACAAAATTTCCCTCCAATATTTTAACACAAATATGTTTCATCTCCAGCTTTCCACAGTGCCTTGACTTTTTAATCTTTTTAATATTTTCTTTCTCTATTTCTCTTTTCTTAATCTTTTTGCATGCATCTTTTTTCCATCCTATTTGCATCAAGACTATCACCTTAAAAAAAAATCAGTCCTCACCTTGGTACAAATTTACCATCTAGCTCACCCTCAAGCTCTTTGCTTTCCAAAAGAGTAATATAAACTTTCTGATTTTACTTCCTGAGCTCCTGTTTATGATTGAGCATTTATTATTTGATCTGGCCCTCAATTCCACTGAACTTGATTTTTCCTAATCATATAAAAAATGTTTTTAATTATGTTCTAGACTCTCTCTCTCTATTGCATTCGATACTATCAAACTCTCTTGAAACACTTACTCCTTCATATTTATCACATCAGACTACCCTGGATCTCTCTATAACTTCCTAATTTTCTCTCCCTTCCCCCTTCTTCTCTCTAGTAGGTTTTTTTTGCCTACTCCTTAAATATTGGTGTACTGATGGATTCCCCCTCCTTTAGCCCACTAAAATTATCATAATTCATTTTCACTTTTAACATCCATTCTTTTATGTCAGTTACCACCAATATGCTAGTGGTTCCCAGTACAAGTCCGGCCCAGACTTCTAAGTTTCACATTTGTATATCAAATTGCTTCTAAGTTTCAGATTTATATGTGAATACAATGGTAAACATTTTAAATAAATATTTCTAATACACTTTTATACTCATTCTTTGTTATACATGTTAATATATTGACAAATGTCAATGTTTCTGATATGACATTCAATGTCCTTCAAAACCTGGCCCTGCTTAACTTTGATCTTATCTCTCACTACTTTCTGTGTTGAATTTTACACTATGTCAACTACAGTTGCTAATAGATCCCCACATGCTCCATACTGTTCTCACTTTGCTATCTTTATAACTTGTGTTCTACCATATGGGTTACAATTTGTCTGGAAAGCCTTTCCTATCCCTCCAAGTTTGAAATAGCTGCTCCTTCTCTGTGTATTCATAACAGTCTTTGGTTATTTTTATATTTACACATAATCATAATACAATAAACTGATCTCTGTGTATGTCTGTTATCCCAATAGATGGTGAGAAAATTGAGGAGAAAGGCTATATTTTATTTATCTTTGTATCTCTAGAAACTAGAAGTGCTTAGCTTGCACTGTTTAATAGGTTATGATTGAAGAAATGAGGAAATGAATGTAACTAATCTTTCAAAATACTATTTTTTCTATTATGTCAGTTCTTTGAGTACATGAATGATGCCACATTTATCTTTATATTTTTTATCACAGTGATTGGTATATAGCAGATACTCAATAAATTCTTGTTTCATGAAAAGTTGTAGATCAGGTATCGCATGGCAACTGACAGGTTACTGAATGGAAAAGAAGACTTACCTCTGAAAAAAGAAAAAGTAAAACATTGTCAAAAAGTAAGTGATTTTAGTTGGGATATTAATTATTAGAAATCAGTATTCAATTATATTCTAAAAATAACCATTGTTCTGATTATAATGAAGAGAGTTTAAATAAATCATAAAGATGTCTTTACTCAAAACAAAACTGAATTATAAAGTTGCTCTCTTCGGGAGTCACTTTTAGATAGATAGATGACTGTTATGCATTTGGTTTTCTAGAAGAAAACATTGGCAGATTTTACTGCCTCCAAACCAGACATGCTCAATATTGTCAACACATATGCATCCACTATGACAAACACAATAAATTTAAAGACAAAATTTGCACCAAACTTGATAAAAACTCATTGTAGCAACAGTGCACTCTTACAAGCTGATTGCGATGGGAAGCTTCAGTGTACGTGGCTGAGATGATTCTGAAACCTAGAACTGTGTTACTAGCCGCCACAGCACGAACAAACATAATAGCAATGTACTGATTCTCATCCCTGACTTTTCCAAACAGTAGCTAGTGATTGTCAGGATTCTATTTCTGGTAATCAAACAATTTATTTTAATCTGGAGTGTATTTAATAAAAATAAAAGGGAAAAAGTACTTTTATTGTATTGCTTTCTGAGCAGGAACAAAGTAATTAAAATAAACATCAAATGTTGAAAAGGAACTGCATTAGTTGTTCTAAATGGTATTAAATACAAGAAATATGTTGTAAAAGGCACTCACGGGATCCCTGGGTGGCTCAGCGGTTTAGCGCTGCCTTTGGCCCAGGGGGTGATCCTGGAGTCCCTGGATCCAGTCCCACGTCAGGCTCCCTATATAGAGCCTGCTTCTCCCTCTGCCTGTGTCTCTGCCTCTTTCTCTCTCTCTCTCTCTCTCTCTCTGTGTGTCTCTCATGAATAAATAAATAAAATCTTTTTTTTAAAAAAAGGCACCCAGGTGGCTCAGTCAGTTAAACATCCGACTCTTGATTTTCACTCAAGTCATGATCTCAGGGTCACAAGTCTGAGCTTGTGCTGGGCTCTGCGCTGGATGTGGAGCCTGCTTAAGATTGTCTCTCTCCCTCTCCCTCTGCCTCTCCCCCCTCACTCTCTCTAAAAGAAGAAGAAGAAGAAGAAGAAGAAGAAGAAGAAGAAGAAGAAGAAGAAGAAGAAGAAGAAGAAAAGAAAAAAAAGAAATATGTTGTAAATATGAAGAAAGCTAACATAATTATTGGAAAACTGACTTAGGAATTGGAGGAACTGGATTCTAAAACAGAATCTACCATTTTCTAACTCCATTGACAGGGAACAAATCCATGTGTATTTCTGAGTCTCATTTTTTTTCTTGTACATAAAAGCTGAGCCAACAGCTTTCTCAAATATATTTTGAATATCAAATTCCATAATTTTATGAAAATCCTGAAAAGTTTATATACTACATTCTCACTGTACTCCCTGGCATTTGAAAAGATATTATATGAGGAAAAAGTAGAAGATGAAAAGAAAAGGTGAAATGCTATTATAAACCTGTTTAATAAAGCATTAGATTGATCAAATGTGTTTTTTATCCCGTTATCAGGTCAAGGGAAGAGCTAATCTGCACTACTTTCATTTCCGTGTTAACAAATAAGTAGCCTAGTCAAGACCTGTGGCTATGACTGTTACTGATAGGTTTAAAAGTGAAAATGTAGGATAGCTACATCAACACCATGGAAAGCCTCAAGAAAAGAATTCTGAATCTGCTGCTACTTTATTCTTTTTCAGCCCTATGACTTGTGCCCACCATACAATAAGGAAGTTATGTTTATCCAAGAGTGATGCAGAACAATTAAAAGAGTTTTAAGTGGGAGAAGTTTATCACTTCTTTGGTTTAAAGATTGTCTGATTTTGAGAGATAGGCATGCATAGTTATGGAATGAGTGGGCTGGGTGAGGGGTGACAGTGGCTTAGAGTAGAATAGTTTCAGCAAGATGAAGAGAACTAATCCTGGATATATTTTTAAGGTACAACATGCCCTTTATTCCCAATTTGTCCCTTCAACCTTGAAGCCTTTTCTATCCTTCTCTGTTCTATCCTGCAGTTGGGAGGCTAATCATCCATATTGTATCATCATGCTTCCTTCTTAGGTGTCTTACAGGTGAGTTCAGCCAACAGAAGATGTAGGTAGGGAATTGGAAAGTGTGAAGTTACTTCTCCCCTTGCCCTCAACTCCCTATTTCAGGCTTAAATCTCTGAGGATACCTCCATTGCTCCATGACTATAGTTCCTTCCATGTGTGACTCTGATAACATTTATTTCTCCCTTTATCCTTAATATCTCTTTAGTAGGGATATTAATGGCTTCCTACAGTTGTTAGTTTCTGTTTGCCTTACCATCCCTTGTTCTACTCACATCACTGCAAGTAGTCCCTTTATTGAAATATTTTTATTTGAAGCATTTGCAATGAATTCTGTTTCCTCTGGGGACTTTGAATAAATCAACAGCCAGAGCTTATTAATATGCAAAATGTGGGAAAGTGAGGAAAAGTAGAGTCAAAGTTGACTCACATTTCAGGCGTAAGCAACTGAGAGCATGGTGGTTGCATTTAATGCAGTGAAAGAGGCTGGGAAAAAATAATTCATTTGTGAAAACAAAATACCATCACACTACAGTATACACATCACTAGTATGTACCCAATGAATGCTGATATAAGCACAGGAGGCTGACAGCTGAGGACCATGGCATACTAATTCATACTAAATTTCAGAGGAATCCTGATGTAAGTTTTATATGATTATAGAACCATATATTTTTCTGTGTAATTTTCTGCTTTTAAAAATGTTTCATTGTTTTCAGATGATCCTAACAATATTAGAAAGCACACAAATTAAGCACTTGATGAGAAGTGTAAAAAGAAAACATCAAATGAAATTTAATTTCAATCCCATAAAGCTTAAAAAGACATATTTGTATGACATTAAGTGGAATATGGGCAAGTGTAAAATTATTGCCGGACATAAAGTTTGAGAAGGTTGGACTCATCTTTATTGGGAAAAGATTTAGTTCAGTAAGAATATGAGTCCCTCTCATCTCCAAAATAATAATGAGCAACATAGAGTCTTATTATTCTTAGCTAAACTATTTTACTGACCTTAACTACTTTCAGGAGTTAAGTCTAAGAATTCTTGGAAATATGTACTCTACTCCCTGAGGAATAGGAACATACTTATCAAGGACTTCTCATCACAGTGTTATATGATTTAAAGAAACACCATAGAGAACAGTATGTATATACATACATATTTTGCTTAGTCTAATTACTCTTACTTATTTACCTGGTTCAATCTTTGCTGAAACAATTTTATAAGCCCTAATTTTTTGGACATTATTAACTCAAAACCGAATTCTTGTATCTTAACCAATTTCTAAGCTTTCAACATAAAGTTTGCCATCAAGTTAATATTCAACCAAAATTACAGTCTAGCTTTGAAAGCTGGGCATTGACTGAGAGCCCTGTGTTATCTTGGGAAGTGTTCTTGTAGATTTGGATAATGTATGAAAATCAAGTGATAGCCACATCACAGCTACTGCTCCTTTAACCCTTGTCATCCCACAAAAGCACAGAACCTATAACAAGTACCACTCCCCCTGACAGTTACTGCTAAGTTTATTATCAGTATGCTTCTGTATTTAGCAGGTGATCTTATTATTTGGGGTTATAGGTACTTGGGGTGTAAATTACCATCGATAGTTGCTTAGAAGCCTGAGATACAAACATTTTTTTGAGTTTATTGTTTTATAAATACATCTCAAATTTTGTTATACCAGAACTGGCCAGTGGCTAGAGAATAAAGTGATATTTTGAGACTTTTTAATTTTATTTTTGAGAGAGAGAACATGAGCAGGAGGGGTAGAGGGAGAGAAAGAATCTCAGGCAGATTCTCGGCTAAGCGTGGAGCCCTACACAGGCCTCCATCCTAGGACCTCAAGTGAAATCAAGTTGGACCCTTAACTGACTGAGCCACCCAGGCACCCAGTAATATGAGATATTTTAAAACTGGCAAGAAGTATTTGGCAGAGTAAATCTAAGGATTTAAAAAATTGTTTTCTCTTGCGTTATTCAAGATTTTTTTTTTTTGCGTTATTCAAGATTTTTAAAAAATCTGATACCAAAATATAAGAATAAATCTGCACAGGGACACCTGGGTGGCTCAGTGGTTGAGCATCTACCTTTGGCTCAGGGCATGATCCCGGGGTCCTGGAATCAGGGTCCCACATTGGGCTCCCCACAGGAAGCCTGCTTCTCCTCTCTCTGCCTATGCCTCTGCCTCTCTGTGTCGCTCATGAATAAATAAATAAATAATCTTTAAAGAAAAATAATAAATCTGCACAGAAAATAGAGTTCTTCTAGTTCAGACTACTGCTTTGTTGTTTGACCTCCCAGCCGGGTCAGTAATAGTCCTTTGGAGGAAAACCCAGTATCTTCCTAGTTCAAATCAAGTAGGCTGACAAAGGCAGGGCCATCAGAAGCTTTACTTCCTTTTTCTATCCTCCAAATTTTGTGACTGTGCATGGGCTTTTCTGGGATGATTAATGGCAGATGTGATTGGGAGAAGTAATTAGAGAGAGTGACTAGAAGTTTAAGATGCTAGGGATAAAAGTGAATGAAATGAACATGAAAGTTTCAGTGATGAAGTTAACTTCTGACAAGCACAACATGCTCATTATGTAAATTTTGAAACAATAGAGATCTGAAAAGTAAGTTGCAAATGAAAGAACATAATTTGATCATTAACCTCTTTACTATGAAGACTAAAGGCATATCCTGTGTTGAAAGCATTTGTGATCCAGAAGACTAATTATTCATACGCCTACAGTTTTATTCTATTTCATGCCTAGGCTCCTTGTACATCCTGATGGACTGAGCGGTTTTCTCTGGTATTGAGGTTGTATTGATGGTCACTCACAGGGTCTGAAAATTCTAAATGGAAAAGTCAAATTACTTATGTTTATACTGGTCTTTCATAAGCATTAAATTAGCTCACATGAAAGAAGGCCTGAAGAGTGACAAAGAACACTTCCAGGCATCTGTTGACTTTTTTCTTGGTTAGTCCTTTGATGGCACTGAAAATCTAATTAAATTTGTAAACATCTGAAGGGCAAAGATCATATTTTATATATTGGATCTCAAATAACTTCTAGCTTTGTACCTCACAAAGCTTTAAAATATACATATATAAATAATAACCTGGGGATCCCTGGGTGGCGCAGCGGTTTGGCGCCTGCTTTTGGCCCAGGGCGCGATCCTAGAGTCCCGGGATCGAGTCCCGGGATCGAGTCCCACGCCCGGCTCCTGGCATGGAGCCTGCTTCTCCCTCCTCCTGTGTCTCTGGCTCTCTCTCTCTCTCTCTCTCTGTCTATCATAAGTAAATAAATAAATATTAAAAAAAAGAAATAATAACCTGCAAGGTCACAGATTCCTTGGAAGAGAATTTAAAAAGGAATTGAGTATATCTGAGCATGAACTTTAGAAAAAAATGAGTTTTAATTATTTCAAAACAAAATTATTTTATCTATTTTGAATTTGCCAAGGATAGGGTTACTTCCACTTCTTGTTTTACTTAAGACCATAAAATTATGAGTATTTCCATAGTAATCCTTTCTCACTGATCCAAACTAACAAGAATATAGGACATCAAATTTAATTTTTCCATAGAAATTATATATATCCAAAAACAACAAAAATACAGGAGAGTAATAAAACTTTAACAATGGTCTTTTGGGCTGGGAAGAGTTGGATAATTTCCAGGCAACAAATCTACTGACATTGAACCAGTTTTTTATGGCATATACCATTTCATAGTTCATGCAAAATCACTCTCATTTTGAGTATGATTATTCTGCTTCTTTCTGGATAGCAGTTGTTTTTGCCACTAGCATCCATCCATCCACTCTTTGCATTAATAACTAAAATTTCCTCTGGAAACTGACATGCTTCCCACTTTTTTTTATTTTTTATTTATTTATGATAGACAGAGAGAGAGAGAGAGAGGCAGAGACACAGGCAGAGGGAGAAGCAGGCTCCATGCACCGGGAGCCCGACGTGGGATTCGATCCTGGGTCTCCAGGATCGCGCCCTGGGCCAAAGGCAGGCGCTAAACTGCTGCGCCACCCAGGGATCCCATGCTTCCCACTTTTAATCCATGTGTTTAGGAGAGGTTTCAACCCTAGTTCGAAAGGTATAGAATGTGAATCAAGCCTGGTTAGTCAGTCCATCACATTCCAATGTCTTCCGTTCTTGGACCAAGTATGTGATCATATCCAGGCCAATGGAACATGGTTTTGAAAGTAGTTTGGGAAAATATAGCCTGGACCCACACACAATGCATCAATATGGCTAATGCTACATAACCCATAACCAAGAATAACCAAGTTCTGATCACATTATTTGACCCATGATTTCAGCTATTACTGGAATTAAAGCTACCCTAGCCTTTTCCAATTTTATGAACCATAAATTTCCTTTTATTTCTTAATGTAAGCTAAGCTGGATTTTCTGTCAATTATATCCGAAAGTGCCCTGACACATACTTACTCAGAGGTAGCATGGCATGTAGTTGTCTTCTTCTAACCAGAGCCAAGAACCACTGTTAATTTCAGGCATGGTTGGATGGCTATAATTTTTCTGAGTGAAAGATCTCTCGGAGTGATGTTCTATTTGTCTTGCCCCTTGTGAACAGAATCTGGAGAGAAGGAGACTGCACATAATTTTGGCTGCCTGCCAAATTATATCTAGTTGAGAAACAGCTCCTTTGCTTCAATGTTAATACTCTTTTACTGGTGACAAATTTGTCTATTATGTTTAGCATAGAAGGTAGTAAGGAGTCAGAAAAATTG
The DNA here is from genome assembly GCF_011100685.1 of Canis lupus familiaris. NCBI lineage: Eukaryota > Metazoa > Chordata > Mammalia > Carnivora > Canidae > Canis > Canis lupus. The sequence goes on along the minus strand of NC_049252.1, from coordinate 9,155,059 downwards.
CTGGTGGCCCCGAAAATAGCTATTTTAGAAGACTTAAGCTGGCTGGAAGTTTTAAGTTTCCAAGAAGAGTCAACTCATGAGCATTCAGCCAGAGGAGATTATACCCACAGAAGAGGACATAGAGCAAGTGACATTCAACACCACCTCTCAAAAGAATGTCCATTACCATGATCATGTGTAACTCCAAGAGAGGACATTGATTAATACCCATTGATGCACTAAGCATAACAAATTAAAACTTACTCCTTAGGGCTTCCAGAAATCCACAAGTTTATATGTTCCTCTACTTGAAATCAAGATCCCATCTGCCAGAGAGTTCTACTCAGAAATACTACTTCATTGAGGCCTGGAAAAATTGATGACAGAAACAGTGTGAGGTCCAGTTATATAACAGTAAAATGCAGCCAGAGGCAGAGATTGCCAAGCACAAAGCCCATTTTCAGAGAACTAGAAGTTTTTGGCTTCAATGTGTATATTCTGAGAACTGAGATTAGACAAGGAAGTTGAGGTGGAACTAGACCATGAATCTTAAAACTTAGACCCGGGTGTTATGAAGACAGTTTGGTAAAAATCAAGTTTAAGAACAAAACCATCTAAAAGAAAAATCAATCCAAAGACCAGACAGTAAGACCAAGCTATATTTGAAGTTATGGAAAAGCAAGAGGAACCATCAAGATGTAGAAAGTTGGTAAGGCAGAGCTAGTGGGAAGGCAGATCCTTAAGTCTCTTAAACACGGATGCAGAGAATATGGAGAATTTCAAACTCCCCCTATGCTGTAGGAGCAGCTAGTACATTTGCACAATTACCCTGAGCTCTAGATCTTTCTTCCTTTTTGGATTAGAGTCAGAGTCATAATGGTAGTTTATCTCACAGCTCTCCTATATTCTGTGAAAAATAAGTGGACCCGGAGTAAAAGTAGAAGTGTATGAGGAGATACGCTTCCCACAAAATGAGCCTTTTAGTTTTTCTCTGAAGGCCTAATAGTTGAACAATAGCATACGCAGTACTATTATATATTACTAACTTGCTAGTGTTGTGATTGCCATCAGAAATATTTCATTCACTCTGTTCAACAGTCCATAGTGAAATGGAAAAAAAAAAAAAAAACAGCAATGTAGTGAGGTTGTCGAAAACTTAAATACTGAATTTAAAGGAGAGTGTAAAATTCTGAAGATGATGTTTTCCTATATTTTAGTGTTACAATTTTTTTTGAAAATAATGGTGATAGGAAATACTAGTTGTTGCCAAAATAGACCTTGCTGTACAAAATAAAAACTGATAATCATGCAGTGATTATGCACACACATACACAAACTCACACCACAAACACATACAAACTTCAAATATATCTTAGAGAACTCAATGGAATAAAAGGGAAAAAAAGGTATAGAACTGGAGGATTGGATTATTCTACGTGAAGTCAGTAATAATGTTTTGAAGTAGAATTGCCAGTCATCTGGGCAGTAGGAAACAACTGTTTGAAACAGATTCCTCCAAATCAAGTGAAATAAATCTCTGCCCCCCCCCTCCCAATGATGACATAATATATATTGAAATCATTGTTGCATAAATAATCTATTCAATTGGCAGGCTGAGAATACATTCACAAAGTTATTGATGACCTTTCATCATGATTTTCTAACTTTGTTTTGCTCTACCACTCCTGAGTTATAAGCTCATCAATAACTCATTGAAAAAATGATATATAGACAGTCAGTAAACAAATGATGTATATCTAGTCAATCTAGTTGGTAAGCAGTAATGTCTCTATACACTACTTTTGACATAAATTTACAGGCCATGTCAGGCCCCCTCTTTTAATAAATATTATTTTAACAACACATTTACTTGCCTTTGATTTATAAATATTTTTAAGATATAATGATTTGAGAATTGACAAAATGAACATAAAAATATTAAATACATTTTCCAATACTATAGAATTTTATTTCTAATTATCAGTTTCAATTACTAAGTGACATTAATCCCAAACATTCTACGTAGACTATGTCTGAAACACGTGGAAGAAATGGGAAAATCAATTTGTTTTCCTTCACCAGATGTTTTTGATTCATGTACACACAGTTCATATATATTCATGTAATGGTCAGTTATTTTGTTATAAAAAATGAAATTTTAAAATTTAATTTTTGACACTGTAATGTCAAAATAAGGAAGTGCTCAGAAAATTATGAGAGTATGTAGACATAGGAGCCAGACTGAAGGAGTTCCCAATAGCCAAATTAGGGCAATTTGAACAAAATAAATATTGAAAGTAAATATGATTGTAATAGGTTATAATCCTTAGAATATTATAGCTATCTTTGAATCTGGTTAAAGTAAATATGATAGACAGATAGACAGATAGGGATAGTGCTTCCTTAATTCTGATTTTCAAATGTGGAAAAAAATGATGTTAACGGAAAATCACTATTTGGTAAACACATATCATCAGTAGTGATAATTTTGAATTTATGATTCAGAATCATAACAAGTCTAAAATAAGTGGTTAAAGGGATCCCTGGGTGGCGCAGCGGTTTAGCACCTGCCTTTGGCCCAGGGCGCGATCCTGGAGACCCGGGATCGAATCCCACATCGGGCTCCCGGTGCATGGAGCCTGCTTCTCCCTCTGCCTGTGTCTCTGCCTCTCTCTCTCTCTCTCTGTGACTATCATAAATAAATAAAAATTAAAAAAAAATTAAAAAAAATAAATAAAATAAGTGGTTAAAGTAAAATGAGAAACAACTATTTGCATAATTCCAAAACACCTCTTCACAAAATGCTTTTAAATTGCAATAGAAAAATAACTTTACAGAAGAAAATCCAGGTAGACACTACAACCAATTGGCCAAGATTAACATCCCCATAGGGATGGGACATACTGATATTATGAACCACTCAGATATGAAACAGTCAGGAAAAGTAAACATCACTTTTGTGGTATATATATATAACATGATTTTCAACACAAGGAAAACTCACACTGGTGAAAATGGAGGGACATTCCACAAAGCATATTTCCAGTACATTTCAAAACTGAAAATGTCCTAAAGACAAACACTGAAAAAATGTCACAAATCAGGAGAAACTAAGGAGACAATTAAATGCAGTATCTGACCCAGATTAGATCTTGAATCAGAAGTAGGATATTTTTGTAACACTTGGAGCAATCTGAATAAGGTCTGTGGGTTAGTTAATGGTATTGTATCAATATTAATTTCCTGGTTTTGATTATTATAAATGTCTTCTGGTTATACAGGGTGTTAACATTTGGAGAAGCTGGGTGAATGGTACACAGGAATTCTTTGTAGTCTTTCTGTAACTTCTGGTTAGTTGATTTTGAATTGGAAAGGAAACAATAAAAATGGTTTGCTTTTCTGTAAGTTTTAAGAAAATTAATACAAAAACTCCCTAGTGAGGAGGTGCTAAGAATTTAGGTGGGGGAGAAATCATACTCAGCTGGAGCATGCCAGTTCTATTCCCCAACCTCTGCTACCTTCCTCTCTACCGGGCTGAGGCCAATTAATCCTTATCTACACATTCCCCCAGGCCACGTCTTTAGACTCAAACCCTATTTTAGACAAGAAGGTGGTACAGAACTCTAAGTCAGCACAACTAATTTTAGCAACACATCAATTGTGCTGCTAGTCCAGTGCTCATCCTGTAAGAAGGCACCTGCCTTGGTTCACTAAACGCCAGGTGACCATTTGAGTTCTTCAGTCCCTTTAGTACTGTAGCTCTGCCTGCCTCTGGCACTGTCACCCATTTTTTAATGATAGACTCCCCAGATGTGAAATACTTGCCAACATGTTTGAGAAGACCTGCTCCCTCTGGTATTTCCATCGCCTTTGCCACTGCCATCCCTTCACATTCACCACAAGCCAACCCCACCTCATCTGCTATCCCTTATCTATCTTTCAAGATGCATGGATGTTTGCTATCATCAACTTCCTGTAGCTACATCTGTCTCTCAGGTCATGTCTTTTCCCAGTGCGTGGGCCGGCTATGACTACATACGGTGCCCAGCCATGTTTTCATGCTTCATCCACTGCCTCTACATAGGTACTATGGTTCTTCCTTCATGTAAAAAAATGCCATGACACATGCAACACCCACAAGATGACAACAACTCATGACTACCCCTGAGGAGAGTCCATTCTGGCAGTCATATCAGCCATTCTGATAGTCAGTGGGGAGGGGTTCTGTGACTGTGACTTTCAGCATTGCATTTCATAACCACAAAAGGAAGCAAACAGCTGCTGTTAGTGGAGCAGGAACTGCGATTAGATAACTCAGCAAACAAAATCAGGAGCAGAAAGTGGCAGTTCTTCTCTCCATCCTCACAGAAAGATCTATGCTTTGTCCACATGGAAATTGTATCCAATGATGAATTTAACCTTCTCTGTTTGAATAATTGTGAACAGCTCAAACATAATACACAGTAATTTTTACTTTTTTCTGAGTTGGAGACCAGTTCTGCACATAAACCGAACTGGCTGCCCATCCTCTGCATCTCAGCATGATTTTAGTGTTCTCTGATATACAGGGTGTGCAGCAACTCTTCTTAAGGATGGGAGGGGTAGCATGTTGTGCAGAAATATGTTCCTGCAATTTAGAAACTCAATTATTTGCTCTAGGGGTATTGTGGAAATTAGAAAACTGAGATTTTCCTATCATACCTATCTTACGAACATCTTGTGCTTGGTTGTATGTTTTTCTCATTTTATAAACTGATATTTTTAAAAATTGACTTAATTTATTCAGGGCTAAAAGGTCAATAATCTTGAGAGAAGCTTTAACCTATGCTGCTGCACTGTCTAATACAGTAGCCACCAGCCATACATGGTTATTTAAATTAAAAATTAAAGTACTTAAAAATTAGATAAAATTATAAATTCAATTCTTCTGTTATACTAGTGACATTTTAAAATTTTAAATATGCAATAGCTAGGTGCAGCCAGTTGTTACCATGTTGTCAGTGCATTTCCATCATTGGTGCAAGTTCTATTGGACAATACTGTAAATCCTGAGATGAAAGAATGCCAGTGATTTTTTTGATGGTGATATGTATGAAATACATATACATATACAAATATTTCATACTTGAATGATGTTACAAAGAAATGGTTAACTCTCAAAAGGCTTTGGTAGCATCAGAGTGAGAAGCAGGAGATGCAATAGAATACTAAAGGCCCATTTCTTCCCTAATAAAAATATTCATGTCCTTATGAATTGAATTAGGCTAAATTTCTATGTAATGCCATATATTACTATGAAATGGTTTTCTCAGCAATGGCTCTGCAATGAGTCAAAGCATATCTTTTGCTATAAGTTTTAAACATCTAATCACTTTTTTTTCCTGATTCATTAGCAGCCTACAGTAGCTTGAAAATACAAGGTGCCTAGCTTACGAAATCACACTATTAACATGTAATGTCCCATTTAGAAAAATATATCTAGAGTCTGTTTCATACAAATATGTGTAGGTCAATTTTCAAATCTTTTCAAGTGTTGAATTCCATATAGCATTGAATTAAACCGGATCAGAAAGTAATAGCTATAATAATAATAATGTCTATTCAGGTGATCTTAATCTGTAGAAAAAAATTTGTTTTGAGCATGTAGCTTAAAATGTTAAACATACTGAAGATGTCAAGTAAAGCAATTAAATGCAAGGCTACAAATTAAATATATATATATGCATATATAGTCATATCATGATTGTATTGGAAACAAATTTTGATTATTTCATATCACTTTTCACCTAATTTTAATTTTGAAAAAAAAAAAAGGCAGGCAATCTCTTGAGCTGAGAATCAGAGGTAAATAAAATAAAAATGTCTTTTGAGAAACTTACCATCTGTTGAGAGAGGCAGGCAAATGGGATGTTTTTTGTTCAGTGATGCTGGTAGTCCACCTACAAGTTTGGCTAACTAGTCAGTCTAAGAGTTTACATATTTTGACTAGCTGTAGTTGTCAAGTTATGCTAAGAATTGACCAGTAATGCCTAGTATATCACATCTCAACTGAAGATACATTCTTGTTAAAGAGGAAAATGACAGAATTTTCATGAGCCTTAGCCTTACTGTGTGCTCTGGCTTCAAAATTTTCCATTTAGGGGCACCTGGGTAGCTCAGTTGGTTACAAATCTGCCTTTGGCTCAGGTCATGATGCCAGTTTCCTGGGATCCAGCTCCAAGCCCCCTCCCCCAGACCAGTTGGGCTCCCTGCTTAGAGGGGAGCCTGTTCTCCTTCTACCTCTACCACTCCCCCTGCTTGTGTGCATATGTGCGCACTCTCTCTAATAAATAAATAAAATATTTAAAATATTTTTTCCATTTATATTTCTTTATCATTGCAATGGTAACCTTTTTATTAGCAGAGTATTTTTCAAATATTCTAACAATCATTTCTCTTTATATTTTCAATTAGTTCATGTATATCATAGATGGTTCGTTTATTTTTTTCATTGAAGTTCAGCCCTACAAAATACCTTTCAAGGAGACTTAGCATCTTCCTCCTTAATATCCTTTAAAAAAAAGATTTTATTTATTTATTCAGGAGAAACAGAAAGAGAAAGGCAGAGACACAGGCAGAGGGAGAAGCAGGCTCCTTGCAGGGCCCTGGATGCGGGACTGGATCCCAGGATCCTGGGATCGTGCCCTGAGCCGAAGGCAGATGCTCAACCACTGAGCCACCCAGGTGCCCCTCTCCTTAACGTTCTGTTACAACGTATATCATGGTTGTGGTATTCTATTTTGTGTTTTTTTCTTTAGAGGCTTATTTCCCACACTAGAAAATAATGTCTCATGGGAAGGAATTATGTCTTAGGGGTTTTGTCCCTCAAATTTGTCAGTCCGAAGTCTTTGGTGAATGAATAAATTAATGAATGAACTGCTACAAATAGCTTATTATTGTTTCTTTTAGGTGAACCAAAAGGGAGGTGAACTTAAGGAAACCTTCACTCCCTCACCTAACTACACTAGGCATCCCCGTCTTCTCGCTGCATTTTTTACAATTAACACTTTACACACTTAGGAATTTATTAATGTTTGTTTCTTACCTTGAAAATAGATCCTTGAAAGCACAGACCTCATCTGTTGGAGGGAAGAGAGAACAGTTATCTAATGTTATGTGCAAAGTAGAAATAAATGGTGAGAAAACAGCCGATAGACCACAGCTGGGATGTCGGCTGAGACTCACCAGAGTGATATTTATAGCTTTGAACATATATGACTACATGTAACATATGAAAAGAGAGGATCAAAGGACAGGTGCTAGAGGCTTCAGTACAGTGACATTTAAGGATTGGGGAAAAGAAAAAAATGAAGAAGTAGGAGTGGCTAAGGATAGGAGAATCAGAAAATGCAAAGTTATGGAAGGCATGGAAAAAAATGGTTCAAGGAATAAAGAAAGGTTCAATGACACCACATGTCATAGACAGGTCAAGTAGCACTAAAGAAAGGTAATTAAATTCGAAGGTTGTGGTTACATTTGAGAAATTAATTTCAATACAGAAGTGGAAGCTTAACCACATAACCACATGAGATTTGTAAGAGGATAGCTCTGGAGTACCTATTAAAAGATTTGGGTAGAGAATGGAAACAAAACATTACAGTACACATTATATTTTACCATTTAGTAAGAAATTAGATCAAAGTTTCCAAAGGTCAAGTAAGTGGACTGAATACACCCAGTCTGGTTGTGGATAGCAGTGGGGTGTTGGTGATGTTTACAGTATCTTTGATGTCAGTCATGATACTTATTTCTCTTATTCTGTGATCCTTCTCTGAGACAGAAGAGAACTCTACCACTGAACTTTGTGAGGGACTTTGCATTAATGAAGAGCATATTAAATATGTTCCAGGAGTGAATAAAAATTATAATTTCTTGCAAATTTGTTCTTGATTATAAGCAGTATAGGATATATGGCACATGGAAACTAAAAGTTTGAAATTTATTAGTAAATAGTCTTTTTTTCACCCCTTACTAAAAATTATAGAAAAAAAACCTGGTAAATTATTTTGGAAATTCTTTTAGGATAAAAATCAATACTTAATTTCAAATATGTACATTTTAAAAGTATGTACATGCCCAGTTTTTAAAGTTAAAATAAAAGTATACAAAAGTATACTTCAATAGACATTATTCATTCATTTAAGAATTTATTGCAAGCTTATTTTATGCCAGGTATTGTTCCAGGTGCTTGGAATATATTAGTGAACAAAAACAAGCTTCCCTCCCTTATAGAACTTATTTCCCAAGGAAACAGAGTCAGGCAATTAGCATAATAAATAAGCAATTATACATTGTAGTAGAAGGTGGTAGAAGCTATGGAAAAGGTAGAGTAGAGTATGGAAAATGGGGTGGGAAGGCAGAGTGTAGTCTTAAATAGATTGGTCAGGGTAGGTGTTACAGGGAGGTGAACTTGAGCCAAAACTTAAATAGGAAAGACACAAGAAAGGTAAGCTAAGAGAATAGCTGGGGAAGAGCATTCCAGGTAGAGGAGACAAAAGTCTTGTGATGTTCAAGAAATAGCAGAATGGCCAGTGTAGTAGAAGCAGGGTATAAGAAGAGACTGGCAAGAGGGGACAGGAGATCAAGAGGTTCTGGAAAGTTGGGGAGTGTGATCTAAGTATGAAGACCTTTATAAATATGTTGGTTTTATCACAAAGATCATCAAGTCTCCCTCTCTTTCACTGGCTCCTACCAAGAACCCCCAAATAAAGTAGGGGCATAGTAAGTTGGGTTTAATGTGGATATATTTATATATGCTCCAGTCACTCCTGCATATAAGGATGGTATTCAGGAATAGCCCTGTCCCCACTGTGGTGACTCAGTTGGTCCATCATGCCTTGAAAGCATGTTTCATAACATGAAAATGTGCTTTGCAGGAGGTGAGATAAAATTTGAATATATGCAGCTAGAAGCTAATCTACGAAAGTTAGTCATACAGGTCATGTATGAAAGAGAGTTAGCAAAAGTTTTCTCAAACTTGAAAACAATTTTAGAAAATTACATGCAATTACCAGTAAATAATTGTAAAGCTGAAAGAAAAAAATAAAATTAAAATAAAAAACAAAATTCTGTCATACAAAAGACTAAATTAAGTTTTAGTTGTTCTATAAAGCATGGTAGTATAAGATTATTGTCATAAGAAGAGATAAAAGATTATGTGGCCAAAATACAGGGGGAAATGCATTAAGCAGTTAATAATATCATGTAGCTTTTCTAAATTGGTGATATGGTGGTGGTATTGTCAGATTTTTTTCAGTTTATAATTTGATTGTGATTTTTTCTTATATATATTAACCTCATAAGACAAAGCTTTGTCTTGTTTTGTTTTAAGAGAGCCATATTTTATAAGTTTCAATCACCAAATCCCCGGATCTAACTTTGCTTTGAGTAAAATGGAGAAGCATTTCAAGATTTTAGCTGAGGAATAGATATCAACAGAAGAGTTATGTGTGAACAAAGAGAAACTCAGGAAAGTTCTGACATTAAGGAATGCCAGAGGCAAGAGAACAGGAAGAAGCAGTAGAGATCTAGGAGTCACCACAAAAAGAAGAGGGAAAATCAGGAGAGGGTTATGTGCTGAAATTCAAGTGAGGAAAATATATAAAGTAGCAATGAGCCACTGTGTCCACTAATGGATTTAATTTCAAGTGAATCAACAACATGCTAAGTGTGTGTATATGTGTGTGTGTGTGTGTGTGTGTGTGTGTGTGGTTTTTAAATTTTATTTTGGAATACTTCTGATAGACAAATAAAATGTCTAATATTTAAACTGATTTTACATTTTCCCTTTTTTTCTTTGTATTTTCACTCACTATGTTTTAAAATTATCTTGTGGGTTCACATATATGCTTCCCTCATTTGGCTAGGAGCTCTCTGAAGAGAGAGATATGGCAGGGCACTTGAGTGGCTCAGTCAGTTAAGTGTCTGCGTTTGGCTCAGATCATGATCCCACGGTCCTGGGATTGAGCCCTGTGTCAGGATCGAGTCCCGTTTCTGGCTTCTTCCTCAGCAGTGAGCCTGTTTTTTCCCTCTGCCTGCCATTCCCCCTGCTTGTTCTCTCTCTCTCTCTCTCTCTCTCTCTCTCTCTCTGTCAAATAAATAAATAAATAAATAAATAAATAAATAAATAAATAAAATAAATAAAATCTTTAAAAAAAAGAAAAAAGAGACATGGCATCTTCATTTTGTATCTTCAACATATAGTTTGACACTTAGAACACAGTAGTTGTTCATTCAGTAAGCGTGAGAGCAAAGGGGCAAAGCAAAGTAAAAATGTTGGATTTCCCATTTCAACTGAGGGTCCATCCTGAAAAAATAGTTTCTAGAAACAATGACTCATACTTTACCAATTTCAGAAGTCAGGAGCCAGGAAAACCGAACAGTAAATCATACACACTGAACATGCCAATAAATGCATTTTATGAAAATGTCCCTTTGTTCCTGTTGATAATTTTGTGAGTGAATTAGATCAGGGGTGAGGGAAAAGGAGCTGGTCAAGTAGACAGGAAGTAGACTTTAGATGATTAAAGAAACTTACTTTCCTAGGAAGTTTCTTTGCATCTCAGATGCAGATCTCCTATACCCCCCAACCTTTTTTTTTTTTGAAAAGGAGGAATGGGTGTTATATGAAGAAGCTTGGAGACTTCTGGTAAAGCTAGATTTCAACCCATGAGCTTTCTCATTTCTCCAGTTCCATTGATTACTTCCTCCTGATGATGCCCTTTTAGCTGCATATTCTATTTCAAGGTCACCTTTCTTACATTTCTCTTTAAAGTCAAAGGTCCTTTCTACTTCAATTTCAAACACTATTCTCAATTGCTTACATCTAAGATACACTGAAAGAGTTTGTCCTTTGAGGACTAAGAGAATTGTAATCTTCATATACAGATGCTAATGCATTAAACAGACTTTTAAATGTATTTTAAAGATTATTGGGATCCCTGGGTGGTGCAGCGGTTTAGCGCCTGTCTTTGGCCCAGGGCGCGATCCTGGAGACTCGGGATCGAATCCCATGTCGGGCTCCCGGTGCCTGGAGCCTGCTTCTCCCTCTGCCTGTGTCTCTGCCTCTCTCTCTCTCTCTCTCTGTGACTATCATAAATTAAAAAAAAAAAAATAAAAAAATAAAGATTATTTTGTCTCATTTCTGAGTTGTATGTCTTCCTCACCAGATTGCATTTGTCATACCCATGTGTAGATACAGTGTGACATGCAGGAGGTCAGATCTTAAGTTTTGTTCCTTATTTTCAGAGCCCTCATGCAGGTCATGAATATGTAGCCATTTAATCATAAATTCACAGCTTTCCAATTACTACCTGGGGTGACCTCAGAAAATTTTTGACCTCTATGCAGCTTAGATTCAATATTAAAATACAGATATTAGCTAGAATAACCATGTAATTTTACTCTAGGAAAATAGGAATAAATCTGGACCATTCAAAAGAATCTAGGACATACGGTCATTCTACTAATAATCATACCTAATACTATTAAATGAGAAACACACAAAAAAGTATGTAGAGTTAGAATATAGATTGTAGATCCTCAATAAATGTTAGATTATTGTTATTAATCTTGTTATGTTATTTTTGACCTGGGAAAACCCTTAAGCCACCTTTAGTCTGTAGTAGGTGTCACCCTAATAAGATATTAAGCTATCCAGGACAGTGTAGTTGTCACCCCATGTTTGCTTCTTTTACATTTTCTTCTCTCTTTTTTTTTTTTAAGATTTTATTTATTTATTCATGAGAGACAGAGAGAGAGAGAAAGAGAGAAAGAGGCAGAGACACAGGCAGAGGGAGAAGCAGGCTCCATGCAGGGAGCTTGATGTGGGACTCCATCCCAGGACTCCAGGATCACGCCCTGGGCCAAAGGCAGGCGCTAAACCGCGGAGCCACCAGGCGTCACTACATTTTCTTTTGATAGTATATTCAAAGTTAAACCATTCTCATCACCAATACATTTTTGTAATCTAGATGCAAGAAATGAAATATTTTGCTGAAACGAACATTTGTTTAGTAGAATCCCATCCTCAGTAGAGATTTAGAAGAGCTGATCAATTGTTTGAATGAGCCCTGAAGGATTATTTTGAATCTTGTCTGTCTTTCATTTGAAAGACAGAATCATTTTAATTTCTCCTCCTAAGTATAATTTTCCAGCTCTTCCATTTATGTGGCTCTCCAATGAATCCTACACAAAGTTCATTTAACTCCTTCAGGAGCCTCAAATTGGACACTCTCTAATAAAAATAAAATGTTGAGTATAGCAAGAAGATAATATTGAAATTATTATATGTTAATTTGGCATTCTAGTAAAACATTTTGGATGTATATTTAGTGTCACACTTGATTTGTTACTTTCTGCAGAAATAAATAGAGCCTCTGTCTCCTAGGAGCTTACAAAAAAAAAAAAAAAAACAGACTTCTTCAGGTAGTTAAGATTTTTATGGTGGTGTAGACACTAGACTGAGAGTTCCACAAGGACCAAAACCACATTTGTTTTTATCACCACTGTATAACTAGCTCCTAGCAGAGGGCTTGCCATACCATAGGCTGTTAAGAAATTATTTGCTGAATAGATGAATGATTGGATGAGAGAATGAATACATGAAGACCGACATAGATGAGGGACTACTCCGTAAATGAAGAGAATCACATATTAAAAGTATGTACAAATAAAAATATCAAACACTAACATCTGTTTATCCACTTACTTAGGGAATAGTTATTGAAACCTCTTCTGCCAAATACTAAGACTATAAAAGAAAATTAAGATATAGTCACTGCTCACTCATGAACATGGAGAAAAATATTGTAGATTACATGGAATCATAGCAAATAACCTCAATATACACTAAAATAATAATATGAACAGTAAGGTGTATCTCATAAATACAAGATAGTATAACATTAAGAATTTATTTGCTAATTATATTGTTAATTAAAAGGGAAAAAACAGTCACAGGAATAGATGACAAAAAGTCTTTCGACAATATCCAAATATTTCTGGCATTTGTGTTGGCAAACAGGGGACAGAAAATATTCTTAACGCAAAAGGTATAAATCAGAATAACTATAGAGATTGTTAAAATGGTGAATCACTAGAGAGAAATAAGAAGTCCCTGTATTGCCATTATTATTCAACATCCAAGAAGTTGAAAATTTTAAAAAGGAAGCAATGAAAAACAAAGGTACAGACCTAGAAAGGAAGAAATAAAATAATAATTACTAGCATATCTCTGTGTGTGTTTGTGAATGAAAAAACTATGCAAAGGTGTTCATCAAACTGTCAATAATGACTACCTGGAAAGGAAGTGAAATTACAACCATCAGAAATTGCAGTTTTTTCATTTTTCTGTTTATCATTCTGTGTTTGACATGATGCAGATAGTCACAGCTTTGTACATATATACATAAAAAAAAGACATTCCCACCCTCATAGAGGTGCATTAAGGAAAAGAGACACAGCTATGACCAAAAAACTGTCTTGTAATACATAGCAACCATAAAACCATCCCTTACACTGACTTAGACAGAATAAAGGAGGAAGTAACCAATAGGGTGTCAGGTAAGACTTTAGAAAGGGATGGGAGTGAGAAAAAAAGAAATACTTTCACGGAATGAAAATAAAGAATGTAAATATTAACATAACTTATTCTGTGAGAGCAAATCATTCCATGAGGCTAAGACCAGGGTGTAGAGGAAAACATAGGGGACAGTCACATGTTGAAAGAATAGAATTTGATCAGATTGTACAACTTTCCTACTATGCCAAGGATATGAGGCTTAAACTTCATAATGTATATATTATATATATCTCCTTTGCAATGATTTAAAATTTCTATAAAATTGTTTAAAATCAATTTTGAGGGATCCCAGGGTGGCGCATTGGTTTGGCGCCTGCCTTTGGCCCAGGGCACGATCCTGGAGACCCGGGATCGAATCCCACGTCGGACTCCTAGTGCATGGAGCCTGCTTCTCCCTCTGCCTGTGTCTCTGCCTCTCTCTCTCTCTCTCTCTCTCTGTGTGACTATCATAAATAAATAAAAAAATTTTTTAAAAAATCAATTTTGAAATACAAAACAGTTCTAGAGTAGCTCATTTAAGGAAAATATCTTCCATGTGAGGACAAAAGGGGTCATCTCATTAAAACTCATCATCCACAATAGAACATCACTTCTAAAATAAGTATGTAAGTATTTAGGCAAATAGGTAGGTATTTAGGTAGACAGACAAGTAATCACGCAGATAAAGCAATTATAAAATGAAGCTTTGATGAAAACAAATCCCCTGATTGAAATAAGATACAGCACCCTTCAAAATTTCTTAATAAAGCCCCTTTTTTGGGCTTTGATTTTTGGGAAATCACTCTCAGAAGCTATGCATTCTTGAAGTGTTTCTTTGTTTATAACCCTGGAGATTTTTCTTCTTCTTCTTCTTTTTTTTAAAGTAGGCTCCATGCCCAGCATTGGTGGAGCCCAACACTGGGCTTGAACTCATGACTCTGAGGTCAAGACCAGAACTGAGATCAAGAGTCAGATGCTTAACCAACTGAGCCATGCAGACACCGAATCCTGGAGGTTTTTGTAGCTGGGCAATGTGCAAAACACCATCCGGGATGGATGAAAAAAGGACAACGTTGATTATGAAAGGAGTGTTGGGAAAGGAGGACCTATGAACAGCAAGATCATTCTCAGGAAGATCCATTATAGGAGAAAGTAATCATGGAAATTGAAGATGTGAAAGTGAATTTCACTAAAAGCATGACTTTACATCCCTACAAAGTCTTCCTGTGGCCAAGAGGTACAAGTAACTTAGTTTACAAACCACTTCCATTGACAAGAAAGACCCATGACAGATTTTTAAACATGGAAGTGACCTCATAATATTAGTGTTTTAGAAAGATATCTGTCACTATTGCATTCCACATGCCAGATGGTACCAGAAACCAGGAGATAATCATTAACTATAGATACCAATGAAGTAATCAGCAAATGAACTAATAAGCAAGTAAACTAGGAACCCTAGAAAATAGAAAGATGTGTTTCCTATTCTTGGCACTCCCCCAGCTGCTGTCTTACTTGTATGACTAGATTACCTCTATTTTCCCATAAAGTTTTACTATTTTTGGAAAAAAATTTCACTCACTCAGATTATGCTGCTTCTCCTAGGCTTCGCTGTAAACCTGTGGTGCTTCATGAATATCTCTACCATATTAATTACTATATCACATAGATTTACAGGTGTGCTTTTTCCTTTAGTCAATGAAAGAGAAATCACTCTGACTGATGTATCTGCAGCACTTGGGGTATACTAAGTGTTCAAAAAAAATCAATAAACAAGTGATATAAAAACATGAAGACTGTATATTTAGATTCTGGTGTTAGCACTGACAATTTTCCAGGTTTGACCTTATGGGGAGATATGAGTACATACAATAACTTGTATTTCCCAGAGTGTTGAGGATCTACAAAAGACATCTTTTCTCATTTGAAAACACAGCACTGTTAAACTATTCTTCAGGGCTCTCTGTCTGCCTTTGTCTTTGAAAACTGTGATTCATAAAATTTTTGTGTTTTCCTCTTTGTAATGAATAATGAAAGACTTAGAACCAAAATGTTCATTCCTAGAAAAAAACAACACATGCATAATTTATGTAACTTTATCACTGGCTTTGTCTTTTTATCCTCATTTTGTTTGTTTCATTTTCTCATCCATGAATTTTTAATTCTGAAAAACATTTTGTATGAAAAAATAATTTTAGAGATAAAAATAAGATTATAATGCATATAAAAATGTAACTTCCTTTCTACTCCTGACTCATAGGTCTCCTCCCCCAAATCAGCCACTCTCAGCACCGTCTTGGGTGTCCTGTACATTGCTTTTGGAGGTACCTTACATATATACATTGCATCATTTTTTGCCTGCTTTGAATCTTTTTATTCCATTTTCCACATTTCTTAACCTTCCCTTCCACATTAACTATCTCCTTATCTCTTTTTACTGACTTCTGAAAAATTTTCTCAGCTCTACATTTCAGTTCATTAATTATCTCTTCATCTGTGTCTAATCTAATATAGTAGACCTCTATGGCACTTAATTTTATCAACTGTATTTTTCATTTTTAGTAATGATATTGGACTTTTGAAAATCTGCCCATTTTTCTTATATTTAATAGACAATGTACAAAAGGATATCTTGATTATCATATATTCTTATTGAAAGTGAATTGAACTAAAAAAAAGAAGTAGAGAACAATGTGGTTTTTAAACATATGATATTTTGACTACATTATAAATTAATCTGAGTCCAATTTAGCCTAAAAACCTAATCACAATTTTAAACACTTTAAAGGAAAAAAAAAAAGATTCTGTGAATTATAGAGAAAGAAAAAGAAGAAACTGGAAAACTCACTGCTAAGGCATCAACTATTTAGTCCATGAAGTGGGAAGTTGCTTTTTTATTCAGACACTTGTTCTTTCCTCTACTGCTTTATTTAAATAGGAGATGAAGTCAAGAAAATAATTTATGCATATTATAACATATAATGTCTATAAAACACATCTGGCTTTTTTTATTTTTTAAATATTTTTATTTATTCATAGAGACACAGAGAGAGAGAGAGAGAGAGAGAGGTAGAGACACAAGCAGAGGGAGAAGCAGGCAGAGGGAGAAGCAGGCAGAGGGAGAAGCAGGATCTATGCAGGGAACCTGATGTGGGACTCGATCCTAGGTCTCCAGGATCACACCTTGGGCTGCAGGCAGCGCTAAACCGCTGCGCCACCGGGGCTGCACACATCTGGCTTTTTTAAATGTTGAGTTGTCTTTTATTGTGTTCTAATACTTATGTTTATATGTTTATATGTTATGTTTAATTATATATTATAATTATATAGTCAGATGCTTAACTGACCAAGCCACCCAGGTGCCCCCTTATGTTTATATTTTAGTTTAAAGACCATTATCCCCCTTTATTTAAATGGAAGTTTGTTTAATTAAATAAATATACTAATTTTACAATTGTGTTTCTGAACTTTTTTGCACTTTAATCCTTACTGTTGGTTTTGTCAAGTGACAGTCACAGTGGATTTCATAACTTGAAAATGTAGATATGTAGATACTTGCCCCTGTCATAAAAATAAAACCCATGTTTGGATAGATATAGCAAGAATGTAATGGCTGAGAGCTGCCACTGCATTGCTGGGTCCTTAATCCCACCTCGGGCTTCCATGCAAGAGCTCTTTTTATATGCCAAGCGTTCTCAAAGGCTCTATGAATTTGGACTAGGACCTCACTCATCTTTAGTGGGAATCTAACTGAGGTTTGTTTTCTTTTGTTGTTGTTGTTGTTGTTGTTGTTTTCATTTAAACTGGGGTGAGACCATTTCTTTCAAAGCGCTTTTACATTCTTTTTTTCCAGTTGCCCACATATGTAAACTACTTGGGACTATTTTTTTATGTTAAAATCACAGTCTGGAAAAACTTTGCAGAAACTTTTTTTTTTTTAATTATATGAGTTTCAGAAGTAGAGTTCAATTAATCATCAGTTGTGTGGAAACTTTTTGTTGGAGGAAATATTTTGTTTCTTTCAAAACTCAGGCAGAAATAGAAAACCATCCTGTCATCTTTCTGCACCTGCTGGTAGTTTTTTCTAATTCACATTTTATACAAGGTGTATTCTTTCCGCTGTTCTAATTTATACAGGAATCTTTTCTTTGATTTCCCTCCTATATTGCTAGAATGCCTTGTCTCTTGTCTCCATTTAGGTAATAAAACCAAAGCCAGTTGTTGCCAAGACAATACTTCTCCTTTCTCACTCTACATTGCCTACCACCAAGCTACTGATGCACCAATTCATGCATCTGGTTTGCAATTTGCTGATTTTTTTTCTTCGTTTCTAGCACCTAGATACTGTGTTTTTTTATCCTTCCAAGATTGGCAGGTATTAGATTTAAGCTCTGACTATATTTTATCCGGAAATTCTACATATTTGTACTAAAAGCATTTTGAAGTTACCTTACTCTACTGTTTTTATTACCAGCTATTTATCCTGGAACCTCTTACATATTAACTCTTTCATATCAATCTTACAATCAACTTGTCAGAATTTTTTTTTAATTCTATAGTTTTTTATTGAGTAATTTGAAGAAAATTGATCAGAAGGAATACGTTATTCCTTTATAAATATTTTCCATGTTTTGTTTTCCCATATTGTACACTGAAACATGCAAATAATTAATACTAATCACAGATCTCTAATTAATACCAGATATATCATCTATAGAAATCTGTTGTTGCTACCTTTAAATAGGAGCCCTACATTTTTCTTTCCATCAAGATACTGGCTCAGACTTCCCATTTCCCCAAAATAGTAGGGGACCTTGTTTTGACTTTAACATTTTTCACAGATTCACTGAAACACAAATAGCCAGGACTGACCATTTAAATATATTTCATAAAGAATAGTTCATTCCCATCTTAGTTTATTAGATTATAAATTTAGGCTAGCCCAGTTCCAATTAATTATTCTCAATCATTACCAGAATTTTAATCAATTCATCAGAAGATTTATATTTTAGTTTCAGCATCACCTTTTCATTCATGTCTAACAAAAATAAACTATTTTCATTTTCTAGATATGTTTGACTACCTTTGTATTCCAATTAAGCCTTATTTTCTACTAAGCTACATTGTCCTTACTGTTCTAAGTCTTTCTAGTTTTGTATACTATTGTCTGCTTGACTTCCTTTTTTTTTTTTTAAGATTTATTTATTTATTCATGAGAGACACAGAGACATAGGCAGAGGGAGAAGCAGGCTCCATGCCTTCGGCCCAGGGCATGATCTTGGAGTCCTGGGATTGAGTACCACATTGGGCTTCCTGCATGGGCTCCAGGATCACGCCCTGAACTGAAGGCAGACATTCAACCTTCTGGGATGCTGAGCCACTCAGGCATCCCAAGTTTACCCTTTCGTAAGGATGTTCATCACTATGTTAGCAATCTGGGCATTTTATTTCTACTTCTAGGTATCTTGTCTCCTGCTTTTTACATGGAAATATACATGTATACATGTATATGGAAATATAAAATGTCTTATTCCATCGTCCTAAACTCTATTTTTTCACTCTTACATAAGAATTAAGTACCCACTTGATGCTTTTAAATGTTTTTCCAAAAACAATTTGTATTTGAAGTAATGAGGTTGGAAATTCATGACCTGCTTTGTTGTTGGAAACTAAGATGCTTATAAAGTTATTACCCATCACTAAATTCTACATCACAACAATTAATACATTCCAAGAGAAAGTCATAAACTTATATTCATGAAGGGACTCATCAGAGACCAAACATCATTATGTGGATTTACCTGGATTCAGTACCTAAAATAACTAGAGCTCAAATCTTAGATAATGTAAGCATAAAATAAGCTGGATAATTTCTTTGGATATAAATACCTGCTAGTAAAGTATGTCCTTTGCAAGATTTCCTTGAATAAATGAAAATGGTAAGCAATTTGAGATCAGGAGTCATGGTTTATATGTATGTTTTCCACATCACTAATTCCATTAACATACCCATGGCCACCCTTTAATAAGTACCTATTGAATTAAATTTTGTTAGAATTACCCCATCAAATAGTGCCCACATGTTGTAGATTCCTGTACTATTCCCCCTAGGGGTGCTGAGTTAAAAAGGTCAATTGTTAATACTTTACATGTCTACATGGATCACCATAACAGCTTTTTCCAAATCTGAGGAGGAAGAGATCAATCGGGGAAAAATTCCTAAAATTACTTTTGAGTAGCTGGAAGGTTATTTTCCCCCAATAGATCCAATATGTTGGACAAAGAGTTTCTTTAATGAAAAAAAAAAAATCCAGATGAGTGACAATAATGGTTAAGTTACTCCAGAGTTATTTTTTAGTGGTTCCTTTCAATTGAATCCAAAGTTTACTCTACTTTTAGGCACATTAGTAAATGTAACTTTACCAGTGATTTTCATATGGAATCACCTGGAGAGCTTACTGAAATACAGACTGCTGGGCCCCATTCTCAGAGTTTCAGACTTAGTAAATTTGGATTAGGACTCAAAAATATGCCTTTTATCATGTTCTGAAGTATTGCTACTGGTGCTGCTGTACTCAGTATCACACTTTGAGAACCATCATGGTACGACATGCATTATTTTTAAAATGTTATTTTTAGCATTCTTGAACCTCCCTGAATTATTTTCTTTTATAGTGCTATAATTTTTATTTGAATATAACATCTAAGACTTCATTATTCAAAGACTCACACTTTCCCTTTTTTGTTCTCCCCTGTCCTTTTTTTAATAATCACCCACTCATTTCTTCCCTGATCCCCCTTTATAACAATTTTGAAATGACTGGCCAGTGCTTAATATAGAGCAGATCAAAGATGACCATGGATCAAAGTCTGTATTATGCACTTATTTGTTTTGATATTTGCATATTTTCCACTTTTTCCCCAAAAGATTTAAGACCGATAGATCAAAGTAAAGCTAATTAAAGGTATTGACACCAGAACCTGATTTCCTCAGCCCCCTTTTCAGGACTAAGTCATCCTGATTCTAATTACCTTCCTACAACTCAAGAAACCACACCAGCCAAGGCAAGAATCAGGATGATGAGGGTGAGACAACTCTAGGCTCTGACATCATTTTTAAAGAACATTCCAAATATATCCTCTACAGAGTGCCTGATTTTCCTACATTACACTCAACAAGAAAGTCACCTTAATGCCTTCATCTATCTGCTGCCTGCTATAGAGCAGCTGCAATGTATTTACCGTCAACTGAGAAATCTATATTTATCCGGATGTGGAAGATGCTGAATTTACCGACAATTGACAAATTAGTCTGGAATGAGAATGCATATAGAAATAGCCTACAGTATGCCATTACATTGTGACATAAATATATGGTCTCTTCCCTCAACTTATGCCAGAAGCAAATGAACTATGTTTCTGCAACATGAGTAATTTTTCATCTACATTAGTCTGCCTTTACTTTTTTTTCTTTTATCTCTGAGTTCTAAACAGTGATAAGGGAAGATCATTATAACCATAGTGAAATTTACACTTTGAAATCCATATCAACAATTAGTAAAATCTCCATATGCTATGAGTCAAATTACTAATCTAATAAAAAATTAAATTTAAATATATTCCTTTTCTCCAACTCTCTGTACACTTATGTATGTATATACACACATGTACACACACATAGCTCTATAAAAACAATATACTATATATCTTAATATGGACTGATTAAACTTTTCATAATGTAGCCAGACAGATTTTCACTCTAAGTGGATTTATGTCACCAAATCTAATCATTTTTAATGTGGCAGTATAATCTAGCGATTAGGAACATAAATCAGAAGATCTTGTGTTAAAAACCAGCCTTGTTCCTTGCTCAAACTTTGAAGCAGATATCAAACATATGACCTAATTTTAGGTATCAAATCCATATTATATATATAAAGCAATAACTTAATACCTGGTATAAGGTACTTAATATTACTAAATTATTAATAGTAGTATAGTAGTAATTATATTATTAGAATAAATATGGTAAAAATATGGCCTGAATTATATATTAGTCAACTGTCCTGGCCAATGGTCACAGTGTAGTGCTGAAGGTTGTTTACTCTATTTTCTTTAAGGACCAGCTCTGTGTAACAACTCAGAGCCACCATATAAACTAGAAACCTATAAACCTTACTCTTTTACATATCAAAGAATTTGGCTTAACATACATGTAAGTGTAGTTAACTCAGCAATAGCCAATTCCTCCTGAAGTCAATATGACAGATTTCTCCCACTCTCCCTTCCGTGGTGACACACCATACTCTTATTGCCCATTGACTAACAACACATAAAAATACCAAGTTTGCAAGAGCTGCTGAAAGAGCACAAAGGTCACCTAAAATGTGCTTATTAAATACTTATGGGTTAATAAAAGAGTCAAAATCAGCACAAATGTACTATATACAGAAAAGATCACACATTTTATTTTTCTCATGCACAAATTCATTCTGAATAACCGTCACTTCAAAATTGGAAAAGAAAGCATTTTCAGCATAATAATGATAGTCAATATTAAGTAAAAAAAAATTGGTCTATGGCAGAATAGTTGCTTAAATTTAGAGTAATTTATTGATCAAGAGAGATGCCTGAATGTAGAAATGAGCCTTTTCTTTAGAAAACTGGTTTACCTAAATCTCAGTAGAAGAACTATGCTTATATTTTGATCCATTTTTGCAAGTGCTTCCAGGTCTCAAAATTTACAATAGCTCCCAGCTTTCTACTCTCTATTGATCCAACTCAGCACAAATTGCTTATCTTTCAAAGACCAAAGGAAAATGTCAGAAATTGGTAGGCTTCTGTTCAGGTGGCTCTTGAAAGTCATTTTAGTTTTATTCAGGTTCTAAAATAACTTCTTTTGTATTTTAAAATGCATTAGTATTTTTGCTTTTTCTTGATTAAATATGAATAAATATCTCGTCATCCTACCAAAGATGTGCACAAAGGGAAAAGGTAAACCACACACACAAACACACACATTGAGTATACTTAGCACCCAGAGTTGACTTTCTAATACTGTTCTCTAATACAAGAAACCAGGTGTCCTTGCAGAAATGTCTGATTCTATCAATGCAGAAAATGTACAAGAAGAGCCTGAAGCATTTTGTAGTTTTAGAAAGTAGAGAAGTGCAAAACAAAAGCACACAAAGCAAAATAATGGGATATGTAAAATCCAAGTGAAAAACTCCTAATTATTTAGGAGTTGGAACAACTGTTCCAAGTTGGAACAGTTTCAGTTAAAGGAAGGAAGGAGTGAAGGAAGGAAGAAAGGGGTATTGAATCATATCTTAGGATACAAAATAAGTACCCACAAATCTGTATTAATATAAATAAATTAATGAAAAGGTAAATGAGAAGAAGACACAAATCACTAGTGCAGAGGAATTCCAAATTATTTATGTATCTATTCCACCCTTAAGGAGAGTAGCATAACTTCCCACTCTTTAACTATGGGCTACTTACAGTAATTTTTTTCCTAAAAGTACAGTATGGGAAGAAAGAAAAAAAAAGAATAACTTTGAAATGGAGAAACTTTACAAAACTACCTCAACCAGGTGATTAGGGCCAACAATAAGAGTGCTAAGTCAAGGTGATAATATGTTCCACTGACATGATGTGATAAGAAAGGCACTTCTGTAGTCTTCCTCCCTAAAACCCACAACTCCAGTCTAATCACAACAAAAACATTAGAAAATTTCCAAGTGAGGGACATTCTATAAAACACATATCTAGTAATCCTTGAAACCATCAACATTATCAAGGACAAGGAAAGTCTGAGAAACTGTCGCAGCCAACCAGGAGCCTAAGGAGACATGACTTGTAAATGTAATGTGGAATTCTAGATGGGATCCTGAAAACAGAAAAAGGACACTAGGGAACAATTGAGAAAATCTGAATAAATAATGGAATGTAGTAATATATCAATATTCATTCAGTAATTGTGGCAAATGTGCCATACTAATGTAAGATATTAATAATAGGGGAAACTGGGTCTGGCATATACGGGAATTCTCAGTACCATCTTCACAATAATTCTGCAAATCTGAAACATTATAAAATAAAAGACTGTTTTTTTAAAAGACCCATTTGAGTTATATTTGACCAACTCAGTATAAATTTCATAAGTTTCAAATTCAAGCAATTTTCATCAAAGGAACAGAGATATATGTAGAATTCACTTCCATATATTGACTCCATGACACAAAGATATTTAACAAATTATTTGAGTGTGGTATAATTGAGCAGAAATGGCAGCAGCTACAATTTTAAGTATCACAAATGAAACGGAAATTGATTTCCAGTAATTCTCCCTCTGAGCAGAGTTCGTTTTGTATTTGAAAATGGCAAAAAAAAAAAAAGAAAAAAGAAAAAAAAGAAAATGGCTCTGAGAGGAAAACTAAAGCCAGAAACAGACTTGACACATCGTCATTGATATCTTAAGCGGCAGGTTGAATGTCCAAATTAGAACTATTTGATTTTTCCTTCTCCTTCATTTTTTTCTTCAGTTGCATTGAAGATGAATGTGGAGAGTGTAAGCAGTTCTCTGTAGAGAACCTTTAAGAAAACAATTCATAGTAATTCTCTTAACAATAAGAATCCTCTTCTACTTTACTCATTTTCCTGGAGCAATTTTTCTCCTTATTTGGTTATACAATTAACTAAAATGATAGTAAGTGTTATGCCTTTAAAATAAAAATAAATTAAATGGTAATGCAGTAATCCATCAGTTACAATGGGGCTACTGATGGATCCAAATGGCTTAGTATGAAAATATTTTGTTGGATTAATAATATATTTAATGTGATGTACTCACCCTTACAGCAGGGAATAAAATACTATTTTAGTTAACCTCTCACTGTCAGTGCCTGGAAAATGTTGTAATCAAAAGGATTATCCTTTACCCACACATGAAGATGGGCAACAGTATTTGAAAGCTCCTTGTAAAATAACTCAAATTCTGGATTCACAGCAACTGTGGATGGGGGAAAATGTTACTTGAACTTAACATCAGTAACCTATGACCATCAGTGAACCTTCCTTCACTCCTTCCTTCCTTCCTTTAACCCTGTTCAGGTACTAAAATGACTATTTATGTCATTCACATTCCTTAATCCCCCCCCCCCCATTTTTTGTAAGAAGTATTTTCAAGGGTTTTGTATTTGTGTATAGATGTAAAAAAATTCTAATATGTAAAGCATAGCTCTACAAACATACTGTGCAATCAAACTCCAGCCTTGAATGTGTTTTAGCTTAACATCAACCAAAAATATCTAGTCAGGCACAGATGGCATTATACCCAGAGATAAAATGGTTTCATTAATGTTTTTCCACTTCAATTAAGCAGTAGTCATTTTCATCTGGATGGTTTTTAATAATTCTTAAAGGTAGCACTGAGTTCAACAAAAGCAAAATAATATCCCCTACAGTCTAGAGTTTTGGGGAATCTCAAAGGCCATAAGTTGTCTTTAAAATATCTTTAGTTCATAACATTTAGCACTTAAGGCCACATTTTATTAGCTGTGTTACATTCCCTGCAAAATTCAAATGGGGATACTTCAAATAGCAAACCATATGGTCTGCTCCACATTTAGAAGTTCTCTTTCTTTTCATTTCCAAAGGAATTTCTCTATATCAAATATATATAATAATATCTGAATATACTTACTCTATAGAAAAAAAAGACAAATTTGTATTTCTTTACCCTCCTTGGCAATAAGACCACGGAACACAGGTGAAGAGTCAGAATGAGAAGGATCAACTTATCCCATTCTTTTCATGGTTTACAGCCAGCCTTGCAGAGGCCTCTCACCCACAGGAAAAAACGTGTTCTGAATAGCACGGCCATATATTTTTTTTTCCCAAGTGAACCCCATTCATGGGTCACTTACAGTGAAATGAAAGGAAAGCCTTTTCTTCCTTAATTGAAGAACACCAAAGGAGGAAAGGAGACACAAGAAAAATGACCACCATGAAAAGGAAGTTAAAATGATTTTATTGAACTGGCTGCATTCCTAGCCACCTAGTGTATGAAGTAATAACAATCAGTCACATTACCACACATGATTAATAACTATGACTGATCCTCAGATCTCCCACCATCTATCCATCAGTATCTCAAGGAGGCATTATTCATATTGCTTCTCAGCATGGCTCTCTTCGGTTGCAACATTGTAGCTTCACCTTCCTGGTATGCGACTCTGCAAAATGCAGTATGTAAGGCAGTTAAACTTGGTGCAGAGTAAGGATAGTTTTAAATGGTGTGCATAACTTTTTAAAAGCCAGTGGCATAATCAATTGTAAATCCAAATTATTTGATTTTGAGGTACATCTGAGCTGTTACATATGGCTGTAATTTATCACCAAAGAACACAGTAGGAAAAAATAAAAGAATCTAAATCCTCTCTTCTATACCCTAACAAAACAGTATTGTTCCTATTAAACTAAATTTCCATCTTTAGCAAAGTAGGAATAGGTTTGCACTTGCTCTCAGAGTTCAGGTTGCAAAATTCTTTAATATTTGAGGGACTAGCAGTCAATAGCAGTCTTTAATATTTGGGGGAATAATATCCCATAATTTATGGGAATAATGATGTTGTTAGATTTCGTTTTTATAAAATGTATTAGAGCATACATTATCTGACTTGAAGTGTGGGTTCTATTTTTCCCATTTTGAGCATGAGAAAATGAAGCTGAGAAATCACACAACTAGAAATGTGTAGGGTTGCACTAGATCTCACATCCTGACTGTAAATTTTGAGCTATTCTCACTCCTCTGTTCCTATGCACTGATAGGAGAACAGCATTAATTATTATTGTTGCTGTTAATTATAATTCTAAAAGCTATCTTCATTCCACAGAGAAACCTCTATCACAGAGAAACTTAGTAAGTTCCAAAGTTGTGCTTCTTGTTAATATTTTCACAGAGATTGAATTAATTGGATAGTAACCCAATTATTCTTCAAGAAATGCCTCATTCCATGATAAAAATAAGAGTATGGCATTAGAAAGACAAGTAAGTATCCATGTTTCAATGTAAGAATCCAGTTTTCCACAACACAGCACAGACTTCTGCACTATATCTTGTTCTCAGCCTCTCCCAGAAAAGCATGTTTTGTTTTTTTTTAAAGATTTTATTCATTTATTTATGATAGACATAGAGAGAGAGAGAGGCAGAGACACAGGCAGAGGAAGAAGCAGGCTCCATGCCGGGAGCCTAACGCGGGACTTGATCCCGGGACTCCAGGATCGCGCCCTGGGCCAAAGGCCAAACCGCTGAGCCACCCAGGGATTCCCAAAAGCATGGTTTATAAAGAAGCCAAGGAAGAGAAAAAGTGCAAAAAACAAGATACAAGGTACATGAAATCATAAAAGCAGATGTTCCCACACATTGCATCAAATTAAGACTTAGAATAAAATAAAATAGTATCAATTTGCAGATGACATAATTTTATACATAGAAAACCCTAAAGACTCAACCAAAAAAAAAGGTATCTAGTCAATGAATTCAGTAAAGTTGCAAAATACAAAATCAACCTATAAAAGTCAGTAGTATTTCTATCCACCTATAATGAGTTCTCTGAAACAGAAATAAAGAAACCAATCCCATTTAAAATAGCATCAACTACCGTAAAATACTTAGTAATACATTTAACCAAGGAAGTAAAACACCTCTAACTCAGAAAACTACAAGACATTGATAAAAGAAATTGAAGAATTTCTGCCCTGATGACTCAGTTGGTTAAGTGGCTGACTCTTGATTTTGGCTCAGATCACGATTTCAGGATCATGAGCTCAAGCCCCATATCAGGCACTGTACTGGGCATGGAGCCTGCTTAAGATTCTCTCTCTCCCTCTTCCTCTTCCTCTCCACCTTGCTCCTGACTCATGACCCATAAAAAAAAAAAGAAGAAAAAGAAAGAAAGAAAGAAAGAAAGAAAGAAAGAAAGAAAGAAAGAAAGAAAGAAAGAAAGAAAGAAAGAAAGAGAAAGGGAAGGAAAGGAAAAAGAAAAGACATTGAAGGAGACACAAGTAAATGGAGATTTATTCAATATTCATGGATTGAAATAATATTGTTAAAATATAATTACTACTAAAAGCCATCAATAGATTCAATACATTATCAAGATTCCAATGATATTTAGTAGAGAGAAAAACTCCTAAAATTTATGTAGAACCAATGATTGAGTAGCCAAAGAAATCCTAAGAAAGATGAACAAAACAAGAAGCATCATACTCCTTGATTCCAAGCTATATTAAAAAGCTGTAGTAATCAAAATAGTATGATACTAGCATAAAGACAGACAATTGGATCAATGCAATAGTATCAAGAATCCAGACATAAAAGCAAATATATATGGTCAACTATTACTTGACTAAGGAGCCAAAAATACTTAATGATGAAAAGGCATTCTTTTCAACAAACGGTGCTGGGAAATTGGACCCTCACATGTAAAATAATGAAACCAGACTCCTATCTTACACAACTAACAAAAACTATAAACCTTTTGAATAAGGGTTAAAGACTTAAATATAAGACTTGAAGCCAAAAACTCCTGGAATAAAGGTCCTTGAGATGGGCCTTGGTAATGACTTTTTTAATATAATGTAGTGGAATTACATCAAACTAAAAAGTTCCTATAAGCAAAAGAAACGGTCAACAAAGTGAAAAGACAACTTACAGAATGAAAAAAAAAATGTAAACCATATATCTGATAAGGTTAATATCTAAAATACATGAAGAACTCATGTAACTCAATAGAAAAATAAAAATAGCATAATTAAAAAAGTGCAAAGAACTTAGAAATTTTTTCAAAAAAGATATACAAAAGGCCAACAGATAATGTTCAACATTACTAGTTACTAAGAAAATGCAAATTAAAGCCACAATGAAATATCACATCCCACCTGATAAGAACTGCCATCATCAAAAAGACAAAAGATAACAAATGCTGGCATCTATGTAAAGCAGAGAGAGCCTTTATGCACTGCTGGTGAAGCTGTAAATTGCTGCAGTTATTGTGGAAAACAGTATGGAGGATCCTCAGAACATTAAAAATAGACTTACCAAATGATCTAGCAATTTTACTTCTGGGAATATATCGAAAACAAATGAAAACACTAACTTTAAAATGTATCTGCATTTCTATGTTTGTAGCAGCATTATTTACAATAGCCAAGGCATGGAAACAGTGCACCAGTGGATGAATGTATAAAGAATTTGTGGTACATTTTAATGGAATATTAACCAGTCATAAAAGAGTAAGGGAACCCTCTTATTTGGGACAACATGGGTAGACCTTGATGGCATTATGCTAAGAGAGATAAGTCAGACAGAGAAAGACAAATAAATACTGTATGACCTCCCTTATATGTGAAATATAAAAAAAGCAAAACAACAACAAAATGATACACACAAACATGCACAGAAAAAGAGAAAAAATAATGCACACACACACACAACCACACAGAGATGGTTGCCAGATGCAGAGGGTAGGGCATAGGAATTGGAGAAAGGTGATCAAAAGGTACAAATTTTCAGTTATAAGATAAATAAGAATTCTCATCACAAAGGGAAATTTTTTCTATTATATTTATATCAAATGATACATGCTAGCTGAACCTATGACAATAATCATTCACAACATATATACATTAAACCGTCATGCTGTATGCCTTATATGTATATGGTGATATATGTCAATTATTTCTCAATAAATAAATTTTGAAAAGAAAAAATATTCCGCTGGGCTTGACATGTTTTCTTCCAAATCCTTTTTTTTTTTTTTTTTAAGATTTTATTTATTTATTCATGAGAGACACAGAGAGGCAGAGACATAGGCAGAGGGAGAAGTAGGCTCCATGCAGGGAGCCTGATGAGGGACTCAATCCTGGGACTCTGGGATCACTAAAACCATTATTATAAGCTCTTCTGATTTCAATCAAGAAAGTTTTAATATCTTATCTTATCTTATCTTATCTTTTCAACATAATTTTTATATATATTTAGAATTAAATCGATGAAAACAAATCTACAGCTTGATACATATTAAAACTATCTTAATATGAATTTTCAACAATAGGAAACCCAATCTATATCAAACAATTCACTGAATATTTAGAAAGGAAGCATTAATAGATTGCTCTTGTTTATGTTAGTAATATCTACCTTTTACAGTGATTATTCATATAAAAATTATTTTTTAATTAAACTTACATGACAAACAAGTATTTAAATTGCTTAGTAAATTGAAGAATCAGTACAGTTTGGCCTAAAATATGGCTGCATTTTACGATTTTGTGTTTTTAATTGAGATTTTATAAATAAATTATGATTATATTTTTCATTGTGCAATTTATCATTACTGTATTGGCAGACAGCAAGTATTTTTAGTTAAGTAATCTATTATTGGAAATACAGTCTTCATGCTTAGTGGAAGTACCTAGATGAACTACTTTCTGGATCAATAATGATAAGAAAATCACATATTTAGATGTTGAGACATCATGAAGGTGCTGTCTTGCATGAGAGTACAATTGATAATAAGATTCTTAGATTTCATCATTTTCCTAAACATTGGGGACAGTTCTCCTCCTTTTTAAAATACTACCATTTTGATAAGGCGTTGAGATGCTTTGGTGAGTGAAACAGCTTACAATACCCTGACTCATGAGTCAGGATTAGAGTGGATTTATATCTACAGTCAAAGAAGTGCACGCATTTATTTTTGATGAGCACAACTAGTTTTTTCTCTTCCCTGTGTTACTTAATTGATTAATTGGGCAGATAATAAGTGTGATGTGATAAATGATATTTTCTTCAATTAGCTGTGATTCTTGTGCAGTACAATATTCCAGTAAACTTTTTAAACTAAACTTGCTTCAGCTATTGTGACTGGAAATTTTTCTAGAATGTAGACTCTTTGTGGATTAGACCCCTTTAAGTGTGATTCTCATCTATAACCCATCCTCATCCTTCCACTAAGTGGCACTGAGAACTGCATCCTTATCCCAGCAATATGGCCTTGGCTGCCTTGATTGTATTAAATGATCCTAATGAGCACAAATGAATGAGAAGTTACAGAATTTTGCAGAAAACCTCCAATATGCCTTGTGAAGACTGAGAGAAAACTGAATAGAAAATTATTATACTATTGTGTACTCTGATGAGGAGCTGGTTGATGTCATTGACAATACTTTTCAGGTGCTCCATTGTGATTCTCTCTCCCTTCCCCCAACCCAACACTATTTATCTGACCAGGGCAAGCAGAGAAGACAGATACCTGATTTGTTTCTCTGCATGTGTGTTTTTGCTGGAATGTGAGATTAAAGGACACAGAATAAGAATGTTCAGGCATATAGAAAAATACATAAAGATGAAGGATAATTCAGAGAAAAAGTAAATACAGGAAAGCGATCAATGACTGGAAGAGTCCAATGAAGTCAAAAAACAAGAGACATAGAGTTGATGTAGGAAAAGATTTTAGGGTTCAAAGCCAATGGCCAAGAAAGAATTCTTGAGACATCTTTGGTGCAAAAAGATGATTTTATTAAAGCGCAGGGACAGGATCCCTGGGCAGAAATAGCTGCCCTGGGGTCATGAGGAGTAGACCATTATATATTTTCAAGTTGGGTGGAGGGTTAGGGACAGCCTAAGTCTCTAAGGAATTTTGGAAGCAAGTTTCCCAGGACCTTGAGAGGGCTAGCTATTGTTGGGAAAAGATCATTGACTATCATCTAATAAAACCTTAGTCATGAGACCCTTCAGATATGTATCAGTGGGTCATATGCTTGGGAGTTGATTGCCAGTACATATCTTAGGTGGGGTTTAGAGAGAAAGGAAATTTCTAAAGGAATTTTTATATGTTAAAGTAGACTTACAAGATTCTGGAGACTGGGCTAAGATTGCTTCTTGCTCTTAGCAAAGTATTAACATTGAGGCAGTTGAGTCCCTGGAGGAATGTCACCCTGCCTGTTTCCAGGACTTGTCAATGGGCTGTAGGTTGTAAGGAAATTTAACAATTTTTCTTCTGCCTTTTTTTACTTCACATCAGGAGTGGTTGAGTATAATTTCTGGAAATACAGGAGCTTCTGCAGGACAGTAAGAAAGAGGACTTGAACATTTCAAAGATGTAGAAGTTTCATGGAATACAAGATTCAGGTTGTGACCCTCACAGTCAACAAGTGAGTAGAACAAAATAAATGTTCTTGTCATTTTAAAAAGGCAGGTTAAGAAATTGGGATGTTGGATCTCCATCCTCATGACTATGATGATCACCCACAGATTCTTTTGATAACTAGTCATGTTATCACCTTAGCAACTTAATATCTTTACCTCTTCTGCCCCAGCATTACTGCTTTAGTTCAAGCCCTCATAATCACTCACTTTAATCTAACACTTTATCCTCACTAGTAGTCCAGACTTCTGACTTACCCACCTCCAATCCATCTACATAGTTTTCCTGTGATCTTTCTAAAACCCAATCATTTACTTTATTCCTGACTAAAAACCTACATTGTTTACCTACAAGGAAAAAGTCCAAATCCATTAGTATGACATTGAAGACCCCAAATTGAACATTTTCCCATCTAACAGATTCTTCTTTCTTTCTCCCATTTTCCAATGCTCTCTCCAGCTGGATCACCTTTACTCTTCACTCTAAATGTTGGTAAATACCAGTGAACGACTTAAGACTTACTGATAAGACTTCCTCTATCTGTGGAGTAGTATTTCCTGTGCAACCCTCCAGCCCTGCCTTTTTGCCAGGCAGTGAGCAACACTCTCAGTCTTCCATCACATCAAATATATATTTTTCTTGTGGTGCTGCATTGTGGTGATTTATTTAAATGTCTTTCCCAGATAAATGGCACCTCGAGGCTAGGAATTTACATTATTTGACATTTGACTTAGAATACCCAGCACAATACGTGTCAATGATAGTCATTCAATAAAGTTCCAAGGGATCCTTTAAACTTTGAAATAGAAGGATGACAAAAGGAATGTGTTCAAATAAACATAAATGGAAAGGCTGTGAGTTTGGGAGAGGTGGTGGTTTTGAAAAGAATATGGAATTTAAGGGTTGGTACTGACTTGAGGGATAACACAATTGGTTTAGGGCATGCTGAGTTTGGGGAGAAAGAAACATTTTTGAATGGAAAAGAGAGTCTGATGGTATTGGACAGGGAGAGAGTGCAAGGTCTCTGGGGCAACTAGAAGGCCTGAGAAAAAGTATTAGTAATAGAGAGTTGAGTGAGTACCTTTTCCTTGGAGAAAAAGGCATATAACAAAATTTCTTCCTAAATTTCAAAATCTCCCATCTGATTATTGATTATTGAAGTATGATTATTATGAATCTAAATCAAGATTTTTTTCACCCATAAAGAAAATAATATTTTTTCCAATTAAAAATGTTTTTAGCCAAAAACATATTTTATTGGAAATTTGAGAACTATTAGAGATTCTACAAAATGGATAAAATAAATCCAATTACCACTGATTACATTTCATATGTTTTATGTAGGCAAAGTCTATCTATAGCTCTAATACAGCACTGATCAATTCTTTTATGGGGTTTTGCTTGAGAAGATGTTAATAGAAGTACTAGGGGTGGCAGGGGGGAACAGGGTTGAAAAGCTCAATTATGATTAAATAATCAACCCTCTAAATAAATAACCCCCATAAAGGTTGCAAAAAAAATGCTGTAAGTTACCCTCTTTAACTTAATCATTCCAACTTGTTTTTCAAGTTAATATCTCTAGAACAGTTTTTCTGAGGAATGTGTCAAATTAAATTTATCAAGTGATCTTTTATTTTACAATCTATTATTAGGAAATACCATCCAAATAAATAAAAACATCCATGTCTCTGATACTTAATGTTTGTTAGATGTTAACCAAAAGTAGATTTTCTATTTTTTTCTTTACTGAAAACTTCATTTTTATAAAATGACCCTATCCTATTATTGAGAGAATGATTTTGAGTTGAAGTATTTTTGCAAAGTGCTGCCCGTTCTGTGCCCTAGTAAGGCCTGTTTTCACTTATATTACAAAGAGAGAGACAGAGAGAATAAGAGAAAGAGAGAGAAAGAGAGAGGAGACAGAGAGAATGGAGACCTTATATGCATTTAAAAAGGCATACTTTGAATGATATACCTGGTGAAGTTTCCTGGGGATAGAGGTATAATAAAATATAAGGTATGGATTTTAAAAATACAGAAATAACAAATGACAGAATATGATTTATGTAATAAAATTAAGTCTAATTAAGAAAATATTAGAACATCAGTTTCTTTCTTGAGAGATACAGAAAGCTGCACAGTTATATTATCCCCATACTGAATTTAATTGGCCAGTCTTGTTTTTGTGTGTGGTCTAGAGTTTCAGAACTGAAGTTTTACTACTTCAAAATCTTAATAGGAGACTACACTTCTGTTTTTCACATGCAAGCCATCTTCTAAAAAACTTCTTCAGAATTATTTCATTATTCTTTCTAATAATTAAGCCTTCATATCATGATCAGCAGCATGACATGGTGGAAAGACCATCACTTCCAGAGTAAGAGCACCTTGGCTCAGCACTTGCTTTTTTGTCTATCTTCAGTGTGTCAGTCACTTTATCTGAAATACAATTTCTTTATCTATAAGAAATATGACAGGGAATAAAAATAGTTCCTAGGTGGTAGAATTTTTTTTAGTGCGTATGATAATGTAATGAAATAGCTTTGGAAATTCTAAATTACCATGCAGACATTAGTCATTATTGCCATCCCAGGAGAAATGATTGTACAGAAGAAAAAAGATTAGAGTATTTGAAGAAAGAAAATTGGGTTTGAGTTCTGGCTCTGCTTCTTGCTAGTTGTGGGCCTCTTAGATTCAGAGTCCTATCAGTGAGAACGATACTAGCACTTACTTTATAGGTTCCTGTACAAATCAAATGAGATATTTACAGGACAATCTCCCCCCAAAGAACATTTAAGGAACCTTATGGCTAGGCAGAGCTCAGTTTTAGAAGCCCTACAGCTAGATGGAACTCAGTTTGAAAATTATATATTGAAATAATTTATCAAAATTATAACCACTTTTTAAAATTTGAAATTCTCAATATTTTAATATAAGATGAGAATTTGATGACCCACCACCAACACAGCCTTACAGAGGAAAGGGCAGATCTTTAAAGAGAAGTTTTATTTTATTTATTTATTTTTTTTTAATTTTTATTTATTTATGATAGTCACACAGAGATAGAGAGAGAGAGAGGCAGAGACACAGGCAGAGGGAGAAGCAGGCTCCATGCACCAGGAGCCAGGACGTGGGATTCGATCCCGGGTCTCCAGGATCGCGCCCTGGGCCAAAGGCAGGCGCCAAACCGCTGCGCCACCCAGGGATCCCTAAAGAGAAGTTTTAAAAGTGCTCTGTGTACATTTTAATAGATAAATCCCTAAATTTCACCTTTGCCTCTCTCTCATTTCAACTTCATTCTCTTGTACACACACATACATGGTCACACACACATACATAAATATGCATAGTATGATTTACTGCCCCTATGTGCTGCCCAAGGTGGCCTGCTCTGTTAAGGCAAAAGGCATGAGACAGCCTGTTGTAGTTTCAACATAATACCCTCGAGATTTTATTTTCCCGAGTCTTTTATATGCAGTCATGAGGGGATTGCACAAGCTGCCCGTGTGTGCAGAGATGTTACGTGTTGCTTAAGGGCCTCCTTTGTGCCCTAATGTGTATACCTATTGTCTTTACTGTATTATACATCTTAGGCTTGATGCAAGAGTCCTATATCTCATTGGGTGACAGCTTTAGGTCCATGGTAGCTTGCCAGCTGGTTCTACTTGTCTCATCGGTATGAATCTCAGCAGCATTCTTTAAAGGAATAAGAGCTACAGTGTTAAAGTACTGCTTTGACTTTTTCTGTTTTCTGTCTACTTTCTACATTCATAAACATCCTCACTCCTTGCAAATTCATTTTCCTGGTAGACACTTTGAAATTGTTATCTAACTCATGATTGAAGGAGCATCTGTAATACAATACTAACAAACTAATATAATACTAATATAACTATTTTTATGGCTGCTCACATTATTATTATCATTCTTACTATCCCAAGTATTAATAAACTACATTAGAACAGATATCAATATTGAATTAAATATTAATTAACACTACACATATCATTCCAAGTCAGCAGCACAATGGAGTTTTCCTAATCCTCAAAAAAAAAAAAGACTTCATCTCTAATAACTGTTTAATAGAAATGGAAAACCATTTGTTCTCCACTGTGGAAATACATACATCTTTGTGGGAATATAGCAGAGTATGCATAACCACTAATCGCAGGGCTGAGGAGGCTGATCCCATTGCTCTGATCAAGAATGCTAACGGTTGTTGTAAGCCCAGCAAGCATAGTGTCCAAGTGCTTGGACATGATCTGCTGACAGGACATCTCTTGAAAATGTTTCACTGAGGGGCTAGACCAGCATTTGCATTTTAAAGAGAAAGCCAGATCTAAGTGAGGGTGAATTGTTTGAAATGAAGTCACCAAGATTTAAAGAAGGAAATGAATGGTGAACAAAGGAGCAGGGCAGTTAGGAGTTCATGGCTGGAGGAAAAATAGCTATAGTATAATTTTTCTAACTTAAGTGCATATGACTGAAATTGCTCTTTTACCTGCTTGGAGATTAGTCATGAGACCTCTTGGGAGCAAAGAAAAAAACTGGAAGCAGACAAATATATGGAAGAATAAGTGTCCAGAATCTATTAAGCTCAAGTGGAAATGTCAGAAAAAGTAAATTTAGAAGCCATTGCTCTACGGTAACTTCACTTCCCAGTATTGCCCCCACCTTCAGGTCCCACTGAAGATTTCCTAGTACTGCCTTGTCTTCTGGGCCCCTGTCAAATGTGCTGTCTTTATTATTTCCCACCACCCTTGAGCACCGCTACCAGACCATGGGAATCTGAATCCTAACCCTGTATGTTCAAGTAGTTCTGACACTCAGAGTGACATGACTCCATGAAGACACGTGTGCCAACATAGCAAAGATAAAACAAACCACCAAACTGAGAAAAGGGATTAGACCTCTGTTATTCTGATATAAGTTTTAACTCCTTTATAAACATTTTATAAAGTATTTCTATTTTCAGTGTGACTTTGGAAAAAAAGAATAAAAATAACCCTCTTCAGCTTTTGGGGAAAATGCCAAAAGTATAGACAGAAGTTAAAAAAATAAATAAGAAATAAAACAAAAAGGAAAGGTTAGATTTTTAACATCTAGTTCCTCACAGATATTATTCCCAAAGGAAGTCCCTGATTAGGATGCCACCTGCATCCCAATCTTAGTGTCCCAGAGTCTGTTTCCTCAGGAACTTGATCTGCAGCAGTGGGTCCCAAAGTAGTACTAGGAAGCAGACATTGAAGAAGGGTTTTGGTGTCAGATCATCCTCATCCTAGCTATTATGAGGATCTCTCCCCTCAGGTGGAGCCCTGAGACCATCTGCCATGCAATACTAGTACAATAATTAAAATTTTCACCAGTGGTAAACTGCAAATGATATCAATGAAAACAAAGAGTCTGATGGCTGCAAAGGCATCTGTTATTTAAGAAGTGCTGGAAAGATTAGAACAATGGCCTGGGAGAACTATCACTGGAGGTAATCAGTGCACTGAGAAAAGACAATAAAAGCCTGAGAGAGATTAATAACCAATTAAATTTTGTGTGTGAAAGCCAGAGGAAATTTCTGGCAGGATAGAAAGAGACTCTCATCTTATGCAGCCAGATAGTTATTTTCCCTGGTTGGCACCAAAGAACACTGTTTGCCAAAATAATAAGGAATGCTCTGGTGAGATGGGCACCAGTATCTCCTAGAAGCTCAGTTATGGTGTTCCACTGGAGGGCAAAACTAACAGTGTGAAATGCTTTTACAAAAGTAGGCTCAATTGGATTGATAAGTCCTCAGAATAATAGAGGCCAAATGGTGAACTTTATTGGAGGAAAGCAGGTGTGTGCAGTGTTCCTAATAAGTGATAAGGTTGCAGTGGCCTCATGGGGGCCTGCCCCACAGATTGCTATGGAGATGCTTAATAGGACTAAAGGAACCTAGGATGCCCAATAACTGTTTGCTCAATTTGTACAAACACGAGAATTCAAGTGTAGGTCAGAAGGCCAAAGGAAGACATTAAAAATTCATAATCCTTTCTCAATATCAAGATCTGAGCTGCTTTTAGATCAAGACCCACTGAACAAAACAGGCTTTGTCTCTGGGAGGAAGGGCCCTGTACCACTACAATGTGTATATGGTAATTATTTCCCCAGTCTTATTCCAAAGGGCAAGTAACCATACTAAGGTAAGGGGTATACTGATACCTTTCAAAGACCATTGAACATAAAATTTGAATCATTGCAGGTGAGCTTCTCCTCCATCCCAAAACCCAGGCATTAAGCTGGCATTTAATGTGCAGGATATTTAGGGATATTTAAAGACTAAACCTATGGAAACAAGAGGGAAGAAGCAAGAGTGTCAGAAGTAGAGTGTGAAAATGACCTTATGGCAGACTTGGTCAACTCTACAAGGAGTTCTGAAGCTATAATATCCCTTCAGAGTTGTCCTAAATTTTGCTAATTTGGTGGAGTCTATACTTTTGTGCTTATACTAATGAGTCACTAGAAGTGGGTCATTTTGTGAAGGGGCATAACTTTGGGCAAAGAGGTTTTCTGCAAAGAGTTTTCTTGAAGAGACATTCAATAGTAGGGGCAATGAGCCATTTATTAAAAGGGATCTGCATAACATTTCACGATGTCTACTACTGGCACTGACTTTTATACCTGTAATGATTTCTACAGTATATCTCCAAAAGGTCTAGAGTCATCTACTTTTAACTTATACTGGAGCAAAAGGGACTACTGAGTCATTTTGAGGACAATTGGACACAGGTTTTCTTTGACTTTGATATTTGGGGATTTGTAGGATTTGAAGCATCATCACTGGCCCCTTTGCTAGGAGCACACAGGATCTGGATAATAAACTAGTGAGTTCTGTATCTAATTCACAGTGGCTCTACTAGTTCCACAGATCCAGCATTTATTTCCTCAGTTTCAAAATAAAAAATTGAGAAAGATATACTTGGGATTTGATAGAACCCCTAGTACTGGCCTCTTGACCTCTAGGGTAAGAACTGCTCTAGTAAGAAAAGCTAAATGAAAGCCTCTATCACTGCTCATTTCACCTCTGGCCATGAGAGTATATGAAAAACAATACTATATCCTAACAAAAGTGATTGAAATTATTGTTATCAAATATGATCTGAATAATATAGACATGGTAGTTTTCAATATAAATCCATGTAGTCAACCAACTTGGACCCTATAAAAACCAAACAGATCTAGCAGGAAGACAACAAACAACCTTAAGCTCAACAAAGTTAAGAAATCCTACTGAAGGTATGGCACTTAATGTAATATCTTTGCTAGAAAAGATTAATAAGATCTCCAATGCACAATATGTGGCCATTGGTTTGGTGAGTTCATCTTTTTCTATTCCTCTTTAGAAGCAGGATCAGAGACAGTATGGATTTATATAGGACAAACAAGAGCACACAGTTACCATTTTTCACTATGGCTGTGTTAATCCTGTCAACCTCTATTACAATAGTTTGAACACCTGGGTATTCTTCAGAATATTAATGGTCATATGTTAAATATGATATGTTGACGGTATCTTGTTAATTCGAATGGAAAGCAAGAAATGGCAAGTATGATCTTTCTAAGACATGTGTACTCCAGACAGTAGGAGATAAACCCTAAAACAATTTGAGAGCCCAGAAAAATCACGGAAATTTATAGGACCTCAATAGTCTGAGGCATGCTGGGACATCTCCAAAGTAAAGGAAATAAAATAAAGGAGAATAAAAATAAAAAAATAAAAAAAACAAGCCATAGATTGGGAGAAATTCTTGCAAAAGACATATCTGGTAAAGTCCTGTTAAACAAAGAATACTAAAAAAAAATAAATAAATAAAATAAACAAAGAATACTTAAAACTCAATAATAAGAAAAAAAAAAAAAAGAAACAACCAGATTAAAAAATAGGCCAAACACCTTAAAGTGATCTCACACATACAAATAAAAAAAAAAGACACAAAATGGCAAATCGCATATTAAAAGATATTTCACATCATGTCACCAGGGAAATGCACATTAAAACTGCAATGAGCTACCACTACATATCTACTAGAATGGCTAAAATCCAAAACACTGTCAACACCAAATTCTGATGAGGTATAAAGCAATAGGAACTCTCATTCACTGCTGATGAAAATGTAAAATGGTACAGCCACTTTGGAAGACACTTTGAGGGCTTCTTTCAAAGTTAAACATACTCTTTGCATATGATCCAGCAATGACACTCCTTAGTAATTATCCAAAGGAGGTGGAAACTTAATGTCTACCCCCAAAACCTGCACATAGATGTTCAGAGCAGCTTTATTTGTAATTGTCAAAACTCGGAAGCAACCAAGGTATTCTTCAGTAAGTAAATGGATAAATAAACTGTAGTAATCCAGACATTGAAATACTATTTAGTGCTAAAAAGAAATGAGCTATCAAACCATGAAAATACATGAAAGAAACTTAATTGCATATTCCTAAGAAGCCAGTCTGAAAAGGCTACATATACTATATGATTCCAACTATATGACATTCTAGAAAAGGCAAAATAATGGAAACAGCAAAACAATTAGTGGTTCTTGGTGGGGAGGGAGAGATAAATAAAACACGAAGAATTTTTAAGGCAGTGAAACTGCTCTGTATGATACTATAATGGTGGATGCATTTGTCCAAACCCATAGAATGTATGGCACTAAGACTGAATCCTAATGTAAACCATGGAGTCAATGTAGGTTTATCAATTGGAATGAATGTACCACTCTGGTGAGGGATACTGACCATAGGGAAGATTATACATGTGTAGGGGCAGGAGGCATATGGAAAATCTCTGAACCCTCTCCCCTCAATTTTCATGGGAATTAAAAGTGCTCTAAAAAATAAATTGTTTAAAAAAATTTTAAAGTAATAGTTATCTAGACCTTGTCTAGTGCTAACTGTAGACCATATATCACCAATCTGAGAACATTGGAGAATAAAGTTAAAGGCTTTTCTCCCTCAAAATATTATTCTCAGAAATAAGAAAATTATCTTGTTTTCAAATCCTTTTCAGAGAAAAGAATACAACAGCTTCAAATAACCTAAAGCTGTGTTTATTTGAGATGCTTTAGAAATCAACTCACAGACCCAGGATCGAGTCCCATGTCAGGCTCCCTGCATGGAGCCTGCTTCTCCCTCTGCCTGTGTCTCTGCCTCTCTCTTTCTCTCTGTGTCTCTCATGAATAAATAAATAAAATCTTTAAAAAAAAAAAAAAGAAATCAACTCACAGAATAAATAAGAAATAAATAAATTTATTTATTTAAAGGTTTATTAATTTTTCCTGTGTGTTCCAGTTCAGAATTGGAAATCTTGGACCATATTATAAGCAATTTTTACAGATCACTTTCAAAAGTACCACTGTGAGGGTTACAGTGAAAAGATTATAAATACATACCTACTAGATAAATACTACAAACAATTGTCCTAATCCAAAGTTTCTCAGCCTTGGATCTATTGACATTTGGGGCCAGATAATTCTTCATTGTGAGGGACTGCCCTGTGCACTATAATATGTTTAGGAGTTTCCTGGGCTCCATCCACTAAAAGCCAATAACACCCTGCCCTCATTTGCAATTTGATGACCAAAAATGTCTCCAGATATAACTAAACGTTCCCTTGACTGGGGACAAAATCCCACACACACTTCCTTGAGAACTACTGTCCTAAAGTTACATGAATAAATTTTGTGACTTGAGTTAATATTTGACAGCATGAAATATCATATACAAATTCAAAAAGAGCTGTAGCTCCCTCATCTCAGGAGTTTATGTGCTCCGAAATATGGTTAGATGAGATATATGGATAAAGTCTGAATAAAATCATTTCATGAAACTAGGGTGAAGAAGTAATATTTTAAATTAGTATATTACTATTAAAGCATGTAATTTAAAATATATAATGCAACTAAATTAATACATTATCTATCAAAAGCAGATATTTGGTGCCTTTATTGATATTTCTAAGTTTGGAGGCTGTTTTTATTGGGGAAATAATTTATATTTTCATTTACCTTTTATTTAACAATATAGTTTTCGGCTGTCTTGAAACCTGAGAATCCAAGCATACAGGAGACACTACCCACATATGGCCATAACCAAGTCCAAATTCAGATACTCTACACATGTAAAATATTCACTGGATTCTAAAGAATTAGTATGAATAAAAAAAGAATACTATATTTTTAACATTTAACATTCATAATGTTAAGCTACCATTACAGCATCATTTACATCGCGTATAAATGTTGACATTAAAAAGTTTTGGATATATTGGCCTAAATCAAATATATTATTAAAATCAATTTTACCTGTTTCTTTTTATTTTTTTAATATGTCCATTAGAAAATTTTAGATGACATATGTGGCTCATATTATATTTCTATTAGACATTTATTGCACAAGATCTAGCTTGAAAACTATTAAATGGGCCCCCTGAGATTTACAAGAAGTCATTTAATTCCCTAGAGGATTGACAAATATCAATTGATTAAAACAAACAAAATATTACTTTCCCTATGAAATATTCAACTCCAATATAATTCTTTTTTCTGAATCCAATTTCAAAGTGAAAATGAGTCACCCTCGTCACACCAATCCTTACAATCAAATTATAACTAATATTCACAACTTCCTATTAAAGTAATTATAATCATTATTTTATGAGAGTCTGGAAAATAAAGGATGCTTTTGTGTGGAGCACAAACATATGTTGTACAAATAAAACTCACACCCTTCATGGAAAAAACAGTCAAAAATCTCTTCTGAATCTATTACTATAATTTCTGTGCTTTCTTTTAGGACATGAATTACAGTCCAAAATATTTAAAGAATTATGGATCAATAGACATAGTATCTTCAATATTTGTTGGCTCACAACTTCCTGTGCAGCTTCTCCCATGACATCTGAGACTGGCCCTGGTAAAGGAGGGGAGGAAGAGACTGAAGAAAGAAGGAGATTGCTCCAGATTGACAGGTGGCAAGGTCAAAAAGCAAGGAAACTTACTTGAGAGGCTTGTCTTGGGTGGCCACAAGACAGGTAGATCTCTGCATGTACCCACCAGAATCTTAAAGGTATATATAGAGATCTTAACTGGTTACCTACTACACAGGGACCTTAATTCGGGCACAGCCAGTCCAGCACAACACCACATCTCTATCTCAAGGCTCTATCCTTGGAGCAGCTTCTGGCAATACAGGAGACAAGTGGAATATACATTTCAAAGACCAGGGTGGAGGTCTGGTCTTTGAAAGAGACGCAGCCTCCCATTGCCAGGGTCCAGCTCTTGGGCCAACTGGCAGTCGTGTCTTTTTTATTTCTTCCTCCAACAATATTGTGACTCTAAAACTCTACAAGAAGAGTCATATAAACAAATAAGTATGTCATTGATTGGACAGCTGAAATATAAAAATTTTCTCTATAGAATGAGATATCCTATTAGGTACCAAGTAACATCTAACCTGTCTCCTCTTGTGACTAAGAGCCTATACATAAAAATGCACATACTAAGGCCGATAAAGCAAAGGCGTGGTTTGTGGGCAAAAGATAAAATTCAAGTGGGAAAAAAAAATGAGTCTCAATGCCAATTATGTATCAAGTGATATTTTTTTAAGTCTTAATGCTTTTAAACTAAGTCTTTAGAAAATAGGCAAAAGTACATTTTAAGGAAAGAAATTAACCCTAAGAGGCCTAGAATCTCCTAGTTCTATGAAATCTTAACTTTATAACAGTTCTTTTTTTTTAAGCTTTGAGAAAATGGATAGCATATTACACATTACATTATGTTGTATATAAGTCAGATTTTACTCACTGCCTTGCCATTCTCCCCTTGGGTCAGATTAACCAATTGCCAGCTTTGTAAAGTAGTTTAATTGTGTCAATTTACAGGTGTGGGATTGATTGTGCCATAAAATTGGCCCACTACTCAGTAGAAAAGATGCACAACCCTCCTGAGTGAGACAGATATTCGGCTTGGTTACATGGCAACTTCTTTCCTCTTTTCTCATGTCTGCTGCTTAGTCTATTTCTCTGAATTCTCCTGAATTATTGTCTTCCAGATTACAAAATCAGATTCCAGATTGCCTGTTGCACAGAGCCCTAGTGTCCTGCCCAAAATCCATTGTTCCTTCTCCCCTTCTTCTATACCAATGGATTTTCTTTTTTCTTCAGAGTGGCAATGAATCCAGTTATAATGTTCACTCAGCCTCCCTTGAAGCTGGGATACCTATTAGCAGAATTCAGGTCAGGCAAGATGTAATTGATTTCTT
The DNA here is from genome assembly GCF_011100685.1 of Canis lupus familiaris. Taxonomy (NCBI): domain Eukaryota; kingdom Metazoa; phylum Chordata; class Mammalia; order Carnivora; family Canidae; genus Canis; species Canis lupus. The sequence goes on along the minus strand of NC_049252.1, from coordinate 9,110,971 downwards.
TGAAGAAAGTGTTAAGATCTTCCTTTTTTTTTTTTCTAAGAGGAAGTCCTTTGATGTTTTGCTCTTGTCCTTAACCTATGTTTTTTTCCAGTCCAAAATGTTAATGAAATGCATGGAGGCATAGGAGACACCTTGTTATCATAAGCATGAGAACTAAATGTAAGGATGACAGAGAAGGCCAATAGAAAGCCTCTGGATCCTTGCAAAATCTTGAACAGCTACACCAATTCTGGACTATCTACTGCAGATTCTTCGTTATAGGAGAAAAATGGCCCCCATCAGTTCATATTCTATGTGTTATCTGTCACGAAATTAGTGCAGTCCCTAACTGGTCCACTATTTCCCTGTGCTGTGACCTAACTCTGGCCTATTTAGGGAGAAATGTATTTTCCATTTTAGGAGCTGTCATTATTGTACTACATTTTTTTGTAATGCACCTTGATTGCTGTGTGTGCAGCACCTTACTCCGGTTGCTTTCCAGTCATCCGACATGGCACACGTTGAGTACCTCTCTCTCAAGCACCTGAAGCTAGGCCAGCCTCCCTAAGAGTTGCCCCATACAAGTGGCCAGGGTCAAGTTTCTTGGAGTGTATTCCATCTGAGCCATGAATGGTATATCCTGAAAGTTGTCAGTCCTTGACTCAGTTGCTTGGTCCTCATTCTTGCTCTACACTAGAACTCTAGTTTCATAAATACTCCTTTTAGCCAATCGTTTTCTAGCTGTCAAGCAGTGGGCCCTAAGTTGGGGCGATTTTTGCCCCCGTGAAAATATTTGGCGGGGCACTTGGGTGGCTCAGTCGGGTAAAGCATCTGCCTTCAGCTCAGGTCATGATTTCAGGGTCCTGGGATTGAGTGCCACATTGAGCTCCCTGCTCAGTCCAGAGCCTGTTTCTCCAGCTCCCTCTGTCCCTACTTGTGCTTTCTCACTCTCTCTCTGTCAAATAAATTTTAAAAATGTATGTGGCAACGTCTAGAGATTTTTTTTTTTGTCATCATAATGACTGAGTGGGTATACCTGCTACTGGCATCTAGTAAGTACTGTCAGGGAATACTATTAAACATCTTATAATGCACAGAAAGGATAGCACCCCACACAAAAGATTATCTAATACAAAATGTTAATAGTGTCACAGCTGAGACAGTCTGCTCTATAGCAATGATTTTAATCCCAGATGCTTTAACCCCACTTTAGACTGAAGTGGGGAATTCTCAAATAGTCGCTATAACTGAGCTAGCTCCACCCCCCAGAGATTCTAATTTAAGAGTTACTGAATGGGGCCCACACATATCTAAAAGTGCCCCAATTAACAGCCAAGGCAAGACCTGTTGAGGCAAGCATAACCCTTGATTCTGGAGTATAGACTATTGGAGAATTGCCCTGGGATGGTGAAAAGAGAGTCTAAGTCAGAATCAAGGAAGGAAGCCAAAAGGTGCAAACAGAGAAATAGGCTAAAAATCAGACCCAAGAGAGGGCTTTCTGTGAGAGAATTAATCCCAAAGTAAAAAGCTAGAACAGTAAGGAAAGGTTTGAAGAAGGTATGATACATGTCAAAAAAAAAAAAAAAAGTTAAAGAATCAAGATAGAGCATTGGTAACTTGCAAGTGTTGGAGGATCTTTTTAAAAATTATTTAATGTATGTCTGCTAATATACCTACATTGGTAGATTTATGGTTATTTCTATGACCACCTAATTTTCTTTTTTTTTTAATCCCTGGTTATAAGAGTAATGCAGATGGAAAAATGAAAGCAATTGTAAGCCAGAGTAAAATTTGGACTCAGCCCTTTCTATTAAAAAAATTATTTAATATCATTGCATTAAATGGCACTAACAACTTTACTGAAGGTTAAAATTTTTAAAATGTGAGCTTGGTGTTGAAAATTTGAAAAACAAAAATGATGAATGGAAAAACAAATTACATGGAATACTAGTTTACAGAATTAACCATCACAGTTTGTCTCTTTTTATAAGTGGTGTAACCTAAGATTTTAATGGTACTGAGTGATATCAAAATGTCTTCTCCAGTTCCATGACTCCTAAACAATTCTATCATAAATACCCCAATATCTGAAACTGGTATAATTGTTTCTAATAGCTTATAGCTCCCAGCTTTTCATCTCACACGCACAAAAAATCTGAGCTCAATTGCATATTCTTCTCATGTAATATCAAATATTGCTTCTAATGTGAGTATAAGGTTTTTACCAATGAATCAATGCTCTGAGTCTCTGTATGGTTGGAGATTTTTTTTTCTGAATTTACAGGAATCTAGTTAAGTGCAAGGACTGCTTTTACAAATTCACAGGAATATAGTTCAGTTGTTTGTTATATATGGCCAAACTCATCTTAATTCTGCAGTATCTACAGCCTGTATTACGTCTTTGACTTCTGTTTAGTTTCATAATTCATCTGAAATATGGTTATGAAATGAAAATCTGTGCCTGTAATATTCCAGTGCTAATTAAGTAATAGCCATCTTCTTCTCTTGAGGATAGTTTTTGCCAGCAATTGATACATAGAACTCTGACAGTAAAATGATTAAGTCTAACACTTTGTTTTTCATCCCTCTGGGCAATTCATCAAACATCAGAAAAGCCTTGAATGCAACACTGAAAGTTGGCCACTTGATCATATTCATTAGATGTATTCAAAAATATAGATAAAACAGTAAATGAACCACTGACATAAGTAACAAGAGTTTTATATACATATATATAATAGTTACATATATATACATATATACTATATATATATATATATTATACATATAGTATTTTCAGTTCCTTTTCTATGGTCCAGTAGCTTTTCAGTAATATTTTACCAATATCTACAGTAAGAAATTCAGTTTTCATTACAGTTCCTTTATATAAGTAAATCTTTCCAGGAAACATATCCTTAGAATAATGTATGCAAGGCATTCTACTATTTTATATTCTGTAGCTATGCATTTTTAAAAACTTCCCTGTGACTGGTTTGTGAATTATAACCTGCAGTTTGAAAAACACTAATATCACTAAAGGAAACTTATAGACTATGAGGAATATTATTTTTAAAGGAAAAACAGTGAATGATAGAAGTGGGAATTGCTAATGTTAAAAAATATAATAAAGCATTCAACATTTTCTAAGTTGTTATAATTCCTTAAAAACTCAACATTCTGAACAAAACGCACTTTTTAACATGACAGAATTATGTTTCAGTTCCCCATAGGGTGATGTACTATGCCAATGTTATATTTTATTTTATTGTTAACATTCTCTAAATTATTCTGTTTAATTTTCTGACATTATTACCAGTATTTGTTTACTTTTATTAATACAAAAACTCCAAAATTGAAACACTGAAATTTTCTTTTCCATTCCAACTTTCTATCCCTACTACTTCTAAGTATGGTTAGCAAAGGACTAAGATCAATTACAACAATGTTCATTAAAAAATATCTAAGCAACACAACAGACACATGCTCAATGTAAATCGAGAAGGTTCTAACTCACAAAATATATAGCTGAAGAATTCACTATCTTTGACAACACAAAGGGATCATTACATACAAATGTGAGAGGAAAATTTAAGTTTTTCTTGTTGATAAGGGTATTTGTTAAATAATAAATGGCTACACTTCAATTCATGTAATTGATATCCTATTTTGAGTATTTTAATCAAATATGAAATATTCACTTATCCTAAAGAAAGCATTCACAAGTCAGTTGATATTATTATTAGATATTAAGATTCTTATGGGATTTTTTCTCTCATTGAATGTATATATACAAATTAACATCACGACTTCCAAAAGAAACTATAATTATATAAAGAGCTTAAAACTACACCTATAACTTTCCCTTATTTAAATTCTCTGCGAATAAGCCTTTTTTCCTTAGGTAGATTCTCTGTGATTTCTGCAACTTCATATCTTTCCATGGATTTATTTTCAGTTCTTTATTTCTTTTGTTTACATAAGGTTATCTCTCCATAGTGAAGCCAGATTATTCAGATTTAAATTATGTTTTAAGAATGGTTCTCTTTAATTACTAAGATAAAATACAAGTCGCTATGCAAATTAAGTCCAATAAGTATTCTTCTGCTTTCTTTCTCTATGATAAAACAATTGAGTTATTTTTAAACTAAAAGAGAATTTTTTAAGAAGGCAGAATTTATGCATCATAAAGAGTGCTGTAATTTTAGAGTTGGGCCATATCCAAATTAAAATTTGTGATTATGACTTACACAGGATAAAAGAAATCCCTAGATACTCTTTTTGTCATTCACATACAGAAATTTAAGAATATGTTTCCCCTTAATTGAGAATTTAATTAGAATAAGCTAAAAGATTTGAAAGTAGACTAATTTCTTAACAGAGAATACATATTTCAATCGGTATTCAAGAACAAAAGAGAAAATTAGAGTATCCAAAAGCAACACCAGTTATTTGGCACAGCTCTGAAAATGTTAACTATGTGAATAGAAAAGATGCCACTATTCTCAGGTAATATACTTATGTATACTTAAAAATATCTTGTATATTTTCAAATATATGCATATATATTTGTGAATGTGTACTATATATAATATATAAAAAATACATATATTATATATAGTACACATATATACATATATCTGTTTGTCTTTATTTTGTTTTTTGAAAGAATTATTGACTGTTAGTTAATAAGTTTCAGGTGCTTTCACATTTCAAAATATTTAATTGTGCTAAAGGTAAAAGCTGATAACCAAGGTGTTAGTTCCAATGGGCCTTAGAAATAATGACTGTTGGCCTTTTCATAACCTTCTACTCTCAACACATCCACCTACACAAATATACTGAGTCTGCCTCTGTCATCATTTACTCACTCACAGCTCGAAAGTTGAATTGGGCCTTCAGGGGCTCAAGTTGAGGTTCCCCAGGGAGTCAATTAGAATTATGTGGCAACTGCAGAGGGCAACATCTGGACATGGAATCTTACCTAAGTTAGTGGCAACTGACTTTGACCTAGCATTGTCCACATTCCTGTTATGACTCCTGGCAAAGGGTAAAGATAGTCAAGCAATTAAAGACTGTTTGGAGGTGACGCTCAGTAGCGACTTTGGAGTTGTGCTTCATTCAGCATTTAAAAAACAGAGATGCTATTTAAAACTTTACTACAAATTTAATTTGATCATTTCCACCCCACGGTAATTCATATGGACAAACCAATCTCAAATCTTAAATGAAAACTACTGGATTGAGTTAGAGAAAAAAAAATGACTTTTGTCAATTTTTGTCAATGTCAAGTCACAAGAGTTTACTAGTCCAGTAGAGACCAGCTTAGGTGGCATAGGGTCTTTTATGGCCAACTCAATTTAGTTTTATACATTATCAAGATTACTTTTGTCTGGCTTAAGTTTAAAATTAATGTGTTTGTCATACAACTTTCATAATTTAATGACATTTCTTAAAGGCTTTACATTTTATATATATATTCAGAAATAAATTTAACTATACCAAAAATGAAGCATCCATGACTGAGATAATTACAAGTTTCAGTTAGAAAGATAATTATATAAAATATATATAAATCTCCTCAAACTTCATTGGTTTCAAAATCAGTTTTCAGAAATGGGGATCACAATGTACATAATCAAATACTGATCTCTTTTCACATTCAAATACCCCCTTTTTGGTGCTAACTTCCTTCATAATTCTTTTTATTTATTTATTCATGTTTTAGATTTTGTTTATTTATTTGAGAGAGAAAGAATGTGGGGGGTGAGGGGTGGGCCATGAGAGAGAGAGAGAGAAAGGGGAAAAGAATTTCAAGCAGGCCCCTCGTCCAGCTGGGAGCCCAAGGAAGGGCTCAATCGTACAACCCCAAGATGTTAACCTGAGCCAAAACCAAGAGTCTGGATGCTTAACCAACTCAGTCTCCCAGCACCCCTCATAATCCTTTTTAAAACTGCAGTAACTCTTTCCATAGCACTTCAAATCACCCACCTTCACCTTATTTTTCTTTACTGCACCTACCACCATCTGACATAGTACACATTTTGTCATCTGCTATCTTCTCCCACATTTTTCATCTGTTATCTTCTCCCACTAGAATGTAAATTCAGCATAGGCAAGAATCTTTTTGGTATTCTGTCCATTGGTATATCCTCAATGCCTAGAGCAGTGCCAGTACATAGCAGGTGCTAAATAAATATTTGTAAATGATTCTTCAAAGGATTTTACCTAAAATTAGGCACATGGGAGAAGAAAAATAAAATTAGGCATGTGTGATTTTGGAAGTGTCGAAATTGATAATAAAAATTTAGCTCAATAACTAACTGTCTTACTATGTAAGATGAAGTAAGACCATCCTCCCCATCCTCTCCTGATGACTACAGCCAGAGAGAATGTATGAAGCAGTCATTTGAGGACTCCGAGAAGTAAATAGTAGCAGGCAGTTTGCAGTAGAACAGAATTAAAGTACCACCAAACAGTAGTGAATTTGCCTTCTCCACTCCCTCTTCAGTATCTTCAAGCTTGAACTCAAAGGCAGCAAAAAACCCAGAAGTAGGAATCAGTAATAGTATTAGAAGCCTTCCTACTCCAGCTTGATACATGGAAAATACGTATCATTTTCCAGTACATATGAAATATCCATCATAATAGATCATATCCTGGAACATCAAACAAACAATAAATTTATAAGAATTTATATCATACAAAGTATATTCTTAAAGTGGAATTAACAAAAAATACAGGAAAATCTTAGAAATTAAAAAAGCACAACAGTTTTAAAATGTTCCACAGATAAAAGGGGAAGTCTCAAGGGAAATTGGAAAATAACTTTTAACTGAAAAAAAACTGAAATGTGACACATCTAAATTTGTAGGTTGTAGCTAGAACAGTGTCTATAGGGAAACACTTTTTAAAAATCAGATACTTACATTAAAAAGAAGAAATACCTCAAATAGTAACCTAGGCTTCTACTTCAAGGAACTAGAAAAAGAAGAAAATAAACTCAAAGCAGAAGAAAGGAAATAACATAGAGCAGAAATAAATAAAATAGGTGCTTGTATGATTCTGTTTACAAGACATTCTCAAAAGATAAAACCATAGATCAGTGGTTGCCAAGGGTTAGGGCTTTGGAGGGTGTAAGTACAAAGGGATGGTACAAGGGAGTTCTGGAGGACAATGGAACTCTTCTGTATCCTGACTGAGGTGGTGGTTATACAAATCTGCACACGTACTACAGTTCATAGGAATGTATGTCAAAAATTTCACTTTTCCGTATGTTAATTTTAAAAATAAATGCAAAAATAATGTTACTTTAAAAATGTTTTGTTAATGTATTCAATTAATAAGTATTTATATTAGTATAGTATGTATATTAGTATTAGTATAGTATAGTATGAGAAATTTATAAATGTAAAATATGATCTTAATTCTCTATTCAATCACTGGCTTTCAAATTACAAGCTTTCTGTAATTCTTTCATTCCTCTGGGCTTTCCGTCCCTCTTTCTAAAGGCAGGGAGTGCACCACTTCCACTTAACAGCTGTGATGAACAAGCCTGATCTAAACAGTGCCCTGTTGAATGAGATTTTACCACATTCTACTATTCAGGACATTGACTTGAAGATTCCAGTTGATCCAAAAACCCTATATTTAAATCTTAGCCAGGAAAAACTCCCTACATTTATTTTATACTGTTATACTATTTTAAAGAAAGTTAAAATAAGGATGTTTTGCCAAATGGCTATGAATAACTTTACATGAGAACTGCCCAATTTGAAGTTTGTATAGACATAAATGTGGTATAAATTTTAAAAAATATGCTCCTGCTTTAGGAAGAAATGTAACATAATAAATAATTTCATCTATGTGTTTTGTGTGGTTTTTTTCTTACTGAGACATCATTCTGAACCACGATTACAGTATTATAGATATATGTTTAGAATTGGAAGAGTTTCTATATGGATAAGTTAACCGCCCTGCTGTTTTATGGTTTCTCTTTTCCCATAGCTTCAAAATGTGGATGAATACCTGTTTTTCCTTTATTACCACATTTCTTTCCTTGACTCTTCAAAGTCTTTTATCTTCAATCTTATTAATAATAAATAGAAGCATCCTTTAATCTTGAGCAAATAATTCTTTCAGGTTTTTCTCAATAAACCTTCAGGGTTAACATGTGACTTACAGAGTTGAAAATTATGGTAAATAATTTAACAAACCTCACTGGTGAACACGAGAGTTAAATGGTCAACTTATTGTAAATATAGGCTGGAAAATTATTTTTAAACCGCTATTTTTATTCACCCTGGAGCTGAATTTAATACATCCCTTGCCATAGTCTGTAAAATCAGCACACAAATAAGCTGATGAAATTACAGTTTCATATTTTATATCCTCTAATAACAAATCACTGAATACTAAGTTTTACTTACAATTATGGATTTCTACAGATGAGTTTTGAAGCATTCTAATACAAAATGAAAACCAGAAGACATACTCAAATAAAAACTGTATCAAAATAATTACCTATGACTTCCTTATTTACATATGGTATTATATCTTCCAAAGATATTATAAAACTGTATTTGGCAAAACAGGAGAAAGCATTTTTCACCTGTAATATTTAGTGCTTTTTGTGTCACAAGGACAGATAAACTGAATTTAAGCTCAAGTTTTGTTGATAAACATGAATAAAATTTTTATAGGTATCACAAGCCTTCTATCATGACCTCACAGCTCAGCAATGTTACCACAAAACAATCTCTAAGTCTCTATATTACTTTTCATAATTTTGTCTTATTTATATGCTTTGTAAGATGTCTCTCCCCAAAAGTTTTAGGTGTCTCTTCTGATTAGAATTAAAACGGCTATATTAATGCCATACTTCATAACCTCATGTCCTGCAATCCTATCCCAGGTGGTAAAAAAGAAATATCTTCTAGCTGTCTCTGAAAAAAAGTGGAAATTTTCTCTTTCCTAGGATTCTCTATAAAGTTCTTGCTTCTCATTGCCCCGATTAGGTTATAGGCCTATTTCGGGGTAGGGGTAGGGGTGGGGGGAGTAGAAGGATGTTACTTTGGCCAGGACCTGTCATCCTTAATTGTCTGGAGCCAATAATAACCCATGCCTAGTACTTGGTTGGGTCTAACCTACCAAAAAATCATATTGGTTATTAAAAAAAAAAAATAGGTGTGCCTGGGTGCCTCAGTTGGTTAAGCATCTAACTCTTGATTTCGGTTCAGTTTATAATCTCAGGGTCATGAGACTGAGCCCTACCCCTGGCTTTGTGCTGGGTGTGGAGGAGCCTGCTTAAGATTCTCTCTCCCTCCCCCTCTGCCCCTCCCCTCTGTGCATGCTCTCTCTCTCTCTTCCTCTCTCTCAAAATGAAAAAAAGAATAAAGAACTAAAATTAAAAATAAATAAAAAAGAAAAAAGAATGGAAGACAATATAGTGATGTATAATATTTGAGGTTAAGTTTACTTGCTTTAAGAATATATGGCTACTATAAAAAAAAGAATATATGGCCATTATAAATTACAACAGAAGAATCATTTTAAATATATGACAGAATAATACAAAATTTATATTCAAGTCTCTTTTACCAAAAATATTTCATTGTATGTATATCAACATTAAATCCTAACTACATTTGTTAACTGGACTTATACCTGAAAAAGCTAAGTAAAACATCTTATATTTTATAAAAATGTATGTTCAAAATTATTAATTTATTAACTATTTATTGAGTACCTACTACATGTCTTTTACTATTATCAGTGGTGAACAAAATGAAACATCCCTGTCCTCATAGAGCTTATCTTTATGGCAAGTCTCATATTCTAATAAGTGATTTCACTGTTTTGAAACAAGTACCATTATGGAAAAACCTAAAACTATGGTGAGCTTATTAAAAATGTGCAATCATTTAGCATATACTACTAATTTTGTTAGTAAATTCTATTAAAACTGAGTGGTTTTTTAATTTATCCATTCTTCTAACAAAATTCCAGACTTACTGTGAGTTCAAACACTCTGCCAAACTTCTAAGGAAACAGAAGTGAGCAAGTATCAATGTATTCTTTCCCAATAATAATTGGTCAAAGGAAATATACAGATTGCAAATATTTTTAAAAGCAATTTTATTTGCTGAAATAATTAGTTTGGAATTTCAGAAAGTAATTGACAGTTTGAAAATTGAAATTTTCAGTTTAAATTAACATATGTGATATAGATAACAAATTTTTTTATATAACAGGAAATATATGCTTAAATATTTAAAGCTTGTGAGTCACTTTTTAGGAAGGTATTGTTTTAACTATTCACAAACTAGCCCCATCTTCCTTTCTCTGAACCACTTTGTGTCCATATGCAGTAAATATGACAACAGAGATGCTAGGACAAACATTGGCATGCATAGCTCTTATAGAGTAATTTCCAAAAGGGCTAGTCTCTAGGATATACTCTTTATAAGGGGAAGTAATTATTGTTGATATAGAAATTGAGAGTAAGAAAGCCAGACTCTTACTTACCTTTACACAAGACTTTGAAATTGGAAACAACAACAAAATTGTCCACCTTAGTTGCAATAGCTGACACTACATTCAGCAGGCCAAAAAGTAGAACCTTTGTGAAGCCCCTATTTGCACAACTAGGAGTTTCAAATAAAATATAGTCATGAGTCAGAAAAAGGCCATAATGGTCTGTGTGGATTGAAAGGGTACATGCATCATAACTTATAATTTAACGAGTATAGTTTCTTCCATGAAATAAGATGCAGCCATTAAAAAGATACAAATTGAGATACAAATATCTATAGGATATGTAAGAAAAAAAGGCAAACTTATGAACAATATATATAAAGCTATTTATATTTCTGGCTTTAAAGAAAGAGAAGAGGAAGACGGTTTTACCTATACCACATATACAAATTTCCTGGAAGAATGGGGTATAAAGCCAGAAAGCAGACACGAGCAAATTTATACAAGGCTTTGTGGCATTAATGAATTTAGAATATATGTTAAGGACAAAATGAGCCACAAGAATGGTTTAAGAGGAGACTGGTATAATCTGACTTTAAATTTTAAAAGAAAGTTACATGAATTCCATTTCTAGCCATATTGGAAAAGCAAGAACTGGATATAGCCTGTGACTGAAATAACTAGAAGGAAAAAAAAGTGTCAAAATGTATGAATCAATAGCTTCCAATGCAATAGATACAAGGAAATGAAGGACAGTGATCCCTAAGACACAGGAAACAAATTACACCTTATCCCTGGCTTACTACCTTGAGAGACATTCTAAGTTGCAAAGAGAGGAGGAAGCCAAGTAGATTCCCTGAATTGAGGAAATGAAGCTGTATATTTAGGGAGACCAAAGCAGCTAGAATTTTTAAGAGAATGCCAGATAGAAGAGAACTGTACATAAAGAGATCCAAGAATCAAGAGATCTGCAGAGTCCCTTTTGAGTCTTCAGCAGAATATTTATCATTGCACACATGTGAAGAAACCACTCAAGGTTGGAAAAAAAAAACAACTCAAAAGCATTAGAAGGCGCAGTGACCAGATATCACACAGGTTCAAGAGTGGTATCTTTTCCCACTGTCCAGACATAATTTATGGAAGGTTGAATATTCTAAGAAATCTTATCTCACAAATGAGAAATAATTGGCCCTAGACCAAGCACTGCTATGGAACTAAGAAATCATAAAAGTAGGACTTCCAGAACAGAGTTCAAGAATATTTATAAGAATACAAAATATCTAGCACTCAACAAAATGAAATTCACAATGTCTGCCATCAACCAAATATTACCAGGCATACAAGGAAGTAGGAAAACACAGCTCATAATGAGAAGAGCCAGTTAGTTGAAACAGAGCCAGAACTGACACACATGTAAGAATTAGGAAACGGGAAAATCAGAAGTTACTAGTATCACATTTCATATATTCTAAAAGTTATATAGAGACGTGGAAGATATAAATTGCACTGATATCAAACTTCTAGGATGAAACCATAAAATGAAAAATACACTGAACATTAATAACAGTATGGATAAGTTCATAAGATTCATAAACTTGAAAATATAACAATAGGAAATATCTCTCTCTCCATAATATAGAATACCACAAATTGTTACAAAAAGGAGAGAGGAATGAGCTAGGTCTAGATCTATATAACCAAAATATACTATTTAGTGAATAGTTTTAAAAATAACATGTATTTCACAATTTCACTTAGGTTATGTGCATGTATATACATTAATAAATTTGGAATATATATTATTTTCCAAGCCTAACTATAGCTAATTCTTAGAGGTTGGAAGAAGGTTGGTGACAGGAAGGGTTAAATTGTATAATAAGGAGATTTTTCACTTGTTACAGATTTCTTTACAGGTAACGTTTTGCAATTGACAGATATAATAAAGATATTTTCATTTAAAAAGCACAAAAAACTAAAAACCAGTCCAACAGCCTAATAAAGATACAGAATAAGACAGCTCTTTTGGGAGGGGTGCCTGGGTGGTTCAATCAGTTGAGTATGTGACTCTTGGTTTCAGTTCAGGTCATGATCTTGTGGCCATGGGATCGAGCCCTGGGGAGTCTGCTTCAGATTCTCTCTCCCCCTATCCCTCTCACTCTCAAATAAGTAAATAAATAAATAAAATCTTCTTAAAAAATAGCCCTTTGGGGAGAATATTTGATCAGCCATTGTGAAAAACAGAACAGGATTTAGAATCACATACTGGGTTAGAATCCTGTCTCTACCATTTACTAGCTGTGTGAATTTGAGAGTCTCAAATTCTTAACCCATGTAGGGTATTACTACCTGCCTTAGAGAGTTACTGAGAAGATTACAGGAGTATCTATTCAAGAAATGCTGGTTTTCTTATTTTTAATGCCAGGAGCATACCATTTAATGTCATCGTTAAATTTTTACATAACTAGAGACATTTCCTAAATATCTGCAGCACACCCTAGAATTGTATGAATAATATACTGGGACTTTCTTAGAATGCTATGTTTTAGAAAAGACAAGGGAATCACCTTACAATATAGCCTTTTGATATTTCAGGAACTGGAGAAATAGGGTCTAAGAAGGTAAGCTTAACATTGAATTCTCTCTGTACAAATGGCATTAGTCAGAGTCTTAATGGGATTCTCACAAACTGAATATGAACAAAGGTAGTGTCCAAACTACAAAAATATATCAACAAAGAACAAAAGAATTCTATCTTTTACATGGATGCATGTCTTCTTCCTGCTGTTGCCCACAAGCAGGCGGCACACATTGGTACAGGTGGCCCTTTATAATTGTGTGCATAAAATAAGTGAGTCACTTTCTGATTGGTAAATAATATGCAATGTCAGACCCTCCACACCATCTGTGTCACTCGCCACCATGGTTCGCTGCAAAACTGCCAGCAGCACAAGCCCAGCGCCTCACTGTTGGAGAAGTCACAGGAAGAGGTACTTGGCATCCTTGGCAAAGCTTAAATCCGCTCCCAGTATTGAACCTGACATATGCCCCAAAGCAGAATGTGTATGCTATCCTAATGATGTCTCCTGCTGTTTTATAATCAGAGACATAGATGGAGGGAGTACTGCCATTTTTCCACTTGGCACTGGCCAGCCTCCTGGACTCTCTTTTTGGCCAAAAACAAAACAAAACAACAACAACAAAAAAATATTTTTAAAAACTGCTCTCATATTCAGGAGAATTAAAAAATAAAGTTCAGATTCAGATTGCACAATCATTTCACTATTATTATCACTAGTTCCTGGGTAAAAGATTTGTGTTTATTTCTAAGTCCTTGCTCTAGCCTTCTTCAATCTTTGGAATTCCTCATCTAAATCATTTGAAGGAAGAGTTGCTACTGACAGTTTAGACAGACTCCTTGAAGTCTGGGAGAACATAGCTGGTAGCTGCCCTGTCAACTTCTCTTTTTGTTGGAGGAAGGAGCACTAAGTCACAGGGCATATCTTGGCTTCATTCTCAAGACGTCTGGTATTGACAGAAGCTAAAAATCAGAGCCTCAGCATGTACCATGCAGGGAAAGTCCTGGAAAGACTTCTCCTTCCATCCCTCTTTTTTTTGTTGTTTTCTTTCATATCATCCACAAGGATCCATATCCATATGGTAGTAGCTCCAGATCCAGGAATTAGTAGATTTTGCCAAATCTCTTTTAGACCAGGGCCTTTATTTTTTGATACTAAAATCAGCTAAAAACATTAATATGCCTTCTAAGGCCCCATGATTTTTATGGGAAAAGCTCCACACAAAAGTCAATTTAATAGAGAAAAATTACAGTTTGACCATAATTATTTTGTAATGATCCACACTGAATTAATATAATTCTAAATTAGAGGCAGATTCCATTAAGAAGCATAACCACTAAATACAGCTGATAATCTAGATCCAAAAAAATTTTTAAAAAGCAGACAGGGACACATACATACTATAACAAATCTGATACAAATAGGCTTGCTTTGGGGATCACTATTCATTTTTTTTTCAGTGTGATACGAATAAATGTCATGATTATTATTTTAATCCATCTAATGCTCAACATGATTTGGAGTCTGTTTTACTAATGATAACTCTGCAAAAATATGATATCTAGAAAGGAAACCATCATGCTATTACTGTACAAATTCCGTGTTCTGTATCAATAAAATGTGGAGTAATCCAATCAAAAGTAAAGAAATAAAATTAAAGCTGCAATTATAAAGTTAAAATGAAGTACATAGAAGAGAAAGGTTTAGCTCTCAGCTTTGTTAAGGAAAACAGTATCATACTAGTTATATTTCATATTTAAATATATTATTTGCATATTAATCAGTAGAGATGATCTCTAGAAAGTGCACACTCTAAATTGAGACTAATTTCTATCAGGTTGTAGGACTGTGCCCTTGGCTGTATTTTTATGAGTATCTAGCTACTATATTCTTATACTTTCAATGGAATGCTGAAATTTTGTTGTTGTTACTTTGTGTTTGTGAACTAGCCTTTCCTAGTGTCTTTTATTTAATGATCTTATGCAATGATTCGCTGAGTGTCAGCACAAACTTGATCAATGTTCTAACTGTCTGCTTCTCCAGTGGAGCTTGTCAGAGCTGCCCCTACTCCAGCTCATAATCTCCTGCTGCTCTTGGCTTTTCAGACAAACATCTTGGGGGTGGAGATTGTGTCATCTGTGTTAAGATGCCGTGGGAGTGTAAATACCTACCCCTCGCCTTTTTTTTTTTTTTTTTTTTTTTTTTTTGGTGCATGTGGAAATTGCTCTTAGACTATACTGATCTGCAGCTGAAAAATCCTTGAGAAGGCCAAGACTGGAGGGCCATATGTAAAGCTTGTGTGATACAGAGAGGTAAATAAAAGCCATCAATACTGAAGAGTGGCGGGAAAGTATTTGTCTTCTCTGAACCTATAATAGCAGGTGAGGTCATTAGCCCCCACAGTACTTGTTTGAAACCTAAACAGGTACAGCAACTCACTATTAGGATCAATCCATTACTGAATTAGAAATACGACTGAATTTAGTAACAAATTTGTGCCAACATTACTTCTAGCAGCAGTAGGTTTTCAGCAGCAGATTGGCACCGTGACAGGGTCCATAATTTTCACAGTGTGTGTTTCATAATTTGTCATGCACACTCTGATTGCTTGGCATATTGGCAGAGTCCACAGTGCTCTCTAAATGTCACCAAACGCATTTGAGGATTTGTCATGCACGGTCTGAGCAAGTGACACAACACAGCAGAGTGGCCAGGTTCAGAGTGGATTTTTGCACTCACTGTAAGTGAGTGTTCCTGGGCTCAACCACCAGTGACGAGGGCCTGGTGGGGGCTGCCCTGCCCTTCTCTTGGAGCCGTTAAATTTTAATTCTGTGTCAAGTGGTCATATGGATGCTGCCAGGAGGAAATACTATCACACTGCAGGTGTGACAGGCACAGCACAGAATTTTTGCCTGATAATATTCTTTTCAAATCATTCCTGGTAGTGTACTGAACATTTTTTCATGCAAGGACAAAGAGTATTTCACGAATCCAGAGTAAGAAAAAGGGGAGTAATAAATATGGCTAGCATATTTAAGAAAGTACTCAGCTAAGGGATCCAAACAATAAGATGTCTGCTGATTTTAACAGAAAAGTGGAATGGTGTCAGGATCAGAGAACCCTGGGCTAGCTGTCATTAACACCTGGTTTCTGTAAGGACAACTTCTGAGTTTATGCAAACCATCCATCCTATTTTTGGCCTCATAAATGAGGAGGTTGGCTGAGAGCACCTCTAAAGATGCTGTCATGTCTAAACATTGCATTGTTCTAAGACAGGAGCATGAGTTTATTAACATCTTCGGTTGTCTCCCCCCATTCGCCTGCAATGATTTGCCTGCAATGATTGCATAACGCTTTTCCAGTGTTTAGTAAAGCTTCAAGAGCTACATCTGCTGGAAGCTTTTAGTTGTCTAGGATTCTAGCCATTATCTTATCACTTTTAGTCACTGTCTTTTAGGAGGAGAAAGGAAATTAGTCTTTTTTATACATTTGGGTCCCGTGGATGCACCTGTTACTATGAAATCTGTTTGATGATAAATAACTCACATATGCTCAAGAGCACTGTCTTGACATGTGTAGTGAGAGACCTTCACAGACATATGTTGTAAAAAGCAATAGCTGTGACTTTGTATTGGCTCACGGATCAGTGAAAGTAGAAGAAAAAGTGCAAGCTAACAAAGACTGTCTTGGCAGGGAGGGAAGCAGAGGCTTTCACTGGGAAATTCTGAAATTTTGAAAAATTTGTACCTATCTGCAATGCACAAAAAACACAGATATAAAAACATGCTCATGTCATTACTCACAAATATACACCTATTGGCCAAAGGTGTAATATATAAAAAGTCTCCTGAAACATATGGAATATTTAATTTTAAAAAGTCCACATGATAAGAATCATTTGTTTGAGATCTACAGCTCTACTGAAAAAGAAATATCCATCTTTTCTTCTGAAAAGGCTACCAAGAATTTGCCCTTCTTGAAATCTTCTTTATTCTAATTTTTCTGTGGTCAACTTGATTGGGACAAGAGGAATCATCACCACTCACTTTTTATTTCTACAAAAGAATTGTCTTCCCACTAACCTTTTCATGCAGACAATTTTCCACTATTCATATACACTGCCAACCCCCCGCCACAGATCACGGAGCCCTTGAACCGTCACGTTGAAATCTGACCAGAGCACACATGAGCAATTGAGGACTTGATTAGATCCTACTTGTTTATTTCCCTCCATGTCTGATCAAAAATGAGTATCTTACTTTTCAAATTCTATTAGATTGACTCATATCACTGATCTTGTACCTTTTATTTATTAAAGTTTGAAATTGCTTTGTTCTATTAAAATTTTAATTTTAATTTTATTAATTTTAATTTTAATTTTATTATTCTGGAATATAACACCATTCTGTTTTTCAAATACCCTTTTTAAATTATGGAAGGCTATATAACGTTCATAAGATATAATACTTTTTATATGCAGGTTGTGAACTAACCATAAATAATATTGACCTGAGTGTACAAAGAAAAATAGATTTAATACTTTTTAAGACAACAAATATCAAATCTACTCCCTTCTCTGAAGTTCTATCCTCATAAAATGTTTGTGAAGACACCTGTAGCAATCTGTAGCTCCGGCACAATTAGCCACGCAAAGCCCTCATACCTAGAAACATCTTTTCATAAGCATTTATGAAAGATACCCATCTTCAGTTATGCCTCACATACATACAAACTAACTCTCTCATGCTCTCTCTCACACAATCATGCCCATGTAAAATTGGTCAATAAATTAGTAAGTTGAAATACTTGCTTGATTTGAAATAATATTCGCTTTTAACTTTCTGTCATCTCCTCTATTCATGTTGCTTAGACATGAACAGATAGAAAGCAAAAAAAGAAATCAAAAAGTATTAAAAGCATATGGAACTGGGATAGAATGAAAGATTTCATATTCTAAAGTATCAATCTAATTCTCAAGAGGATGTGAGTGCTTAATGTCCACAATTTGATAACTTTGGAGGCTTCGTTTTATTTTGTTTCTTCAACTCAACAATATGCAAACATACATGTCCTATTTTCCTTAATTCCCCCACTGTAGTAAAAGACTAGATAATGAGTATGAGTAGCTTATGTATTTGGTGTTGTTTCCTTAACCACAATTTGTGCTAGCCCATCTCCTGCATCAGCTTTAGAGATCTAAAGTTCCACTTAATTATTTTTGTATCTATTAGTTATTCCCTGGATAAAAGGGTTAAATAAAAACATTTTTGTTATGGGCACACTACCTTCTATGATTAAAAAAATAAAACTAAATTAGCTTCTAGAAATATCATCAAATAGGCACTTTGTATTAAGAACCTGAGGAGAGATCCCTGGGTGGCTCAGCGGTTTGGTCCCTGCCTTCAGCCCAGGGCATGATCCTGAAGGCCTGGGGTCGAGTCCCACATCAGGCTCCCTGCATGGAGCCTGCTTGTCCCTCTGCCTGTGTCTTTGCTGCCCCGCTCCTCTGTGTCTCTTGTGAATAAATAAATAAAATTAAAAAAAAATAACCTAAGGAGAGTCTATCATTTTCACAAAACCACCCAGCAATAACCATAAAATCCCTTTTGCCTCTATTTCAAGTGCCTTATAATATAAAGTCCTGACTTTTCAAATAGCACTTTGTCTACCAAAAGGTTTTCTCACTGCTAGTGTTAGCGTTTGTCAATTTCTCAAGCAAATTCTCAAACAAACCACAATTGTGCTATCCTGTTGGACACTTGGATCTCTCCATTTTGAGTAATACATGAAGGTCACATTATGCATTTGCAGAAATAATCAGGAAATAATATATCTTTTCTTACACATATTACCAGACAAACTGAGAAGAAAAATAAATAGGTTGAAGATGAATTTCAAAAAATGTCTTCACCTATTTAGCCAATTATTAATCTTCTTTTACTTTTCAACATGAACAAGGTTCTTGCTATCATGGAGTTTATATGCTTATAGGGGAGATAGATAATAAATATCAATTTATGTGCATATACATGTGTGCATGCATGTTACATAATACACATGTATATACATTGTATATGTACATATGTACACACTATACATAAGCATGAGTTCCTATCATACACATGTGTACTTAATATGTGTATATCTATATATATTTAATATCTCAAGTACATTTATAATATAAAGTCCTGAATTTTCAAATAGTGCTTCATCTACCAGTACGTATTCTCAGAGCGAGTATTAGTTTTTGATTAGTGTGTACACAAACATGTATGTATTGATTAGCAGTTAATGATTTACAAAGAAATTTCAAGGACACAGCAGGAAACAACATTCCAGTTTTCTTAGAAAGCGTATCTCCTGTATTATATTGAGGGGTAAGTGAGGAATTGTGGGAAAGGAAGAGACCGTCTTTTGATTCCTCCTACTTGACCTTGACCTCCTCTGTTGATCTGTGTGGCATGATGCATATTGTATACAATGCAAAGCCTTTCTTTTGCTACGTTTTCCTTTGCATTCTGCCTTCAGAGAAGGGAAATTTTGCACCCTTCCTCATAACTGAAGATCCCATATTCTTCATGTTTCATGATGCTAAAACTAATTTCTATCTTTTTAAGACAATTTCAATGGCAAACTGAAAGAAAGTAAACCAGATACTACTGGCTTGCTGCTCCCTTAATCTTTTTAATATTCTGAGCAAAACCATTCTAACAAATGACAGGCTATGAAGATGACATACACTTAGTTTGAAAACAAATGTACGTTATTGTGAATCATAATCAATATACAATTGTGTTGTACACAAATGGAACAAATATATGATTAAATGTTTTTTAGTCCAAGGCAATTTGTAATACATTTACTTAATCAGGGCAAATATAGACAGTCCCTGACTTACAATGGTTCCACTTTTCAACGTTACTATGGTGCAAAAGTGATAGGCATTCAATAGATTGTACTTCAAATTTTGAATTTGGATCTTTTCCTGGGCTATTGACATGTGGTACTATCGTCTCCTCTCCTGTGATGGAGGGCAGTGACAGCAAGCCACAGCTCCCAGTTAGTCATGTGATACCGAGGATAAACAACAGATACACTTACAACTGTTCTGTACCCTTACAACTATTCTATTTTTCACATTCAGTGCAGCATTCAATAAATTGCACAAGACTGAATAGCTCATTATTGTGTTAGATAATTTTGTCCAATGATTACATTGCCCAATAGGCTACTGTAAGAGCTCTGAGCATGCTTAAGGTAGGCTAGGCTAAGGTAGGCTAGTCTAAGCTATGGTCTTCGATAGGTTTGATGTATGAAACGCATTTTTGACTTCTGATATTTTCAATTTACAATGAGTTTATGGAACACAATTTCATTGTAAGTTGAAGATCTGTACTTCTGGTCTCAGTAGAGAACAAGTGTTGATTCTAGAATATGTAAGAACTATTTACCTCTTTATCACTTAATATTGGCTCTTACCAAAAGAAATAATCTGTTACTTTTCTACTTTCTTATCCCTATATTTATTTATTTTCTTATTTAAAAAAGTTGTTTGTTTTTTAAAGTTGACTCTATTCCCATTGTAGGGCTTGAACTCACGACCCTGAGATCAAGAGTCACATGCTCTAAAAGCTTAGGAAGTAGGTGAACCTCCATCAAATATGGTTTTCTTAACCTGAATTCCATGTAGAAAGAAAATCCATGGATGGCTTCATGAGATTCATAGATTTTAGCATAAAGCTTAGCTCTTCATAAGTGATGAGCAAACTTATTCTCAAACTGTTCTTTATTATAAGTTCTGGTAGATGCAGGGAAAAAGATACATATCAGGGCATTGCCAAATACTAAACAGAGAGTTTCTTCATCAATCCAGTATTTTCTAGGGAACACAAATATTTCTCAGAATTTCTAAACTAAATATACCTCATGTACTGCTATCCCACTTCTGTTATTGCCCTCAAATTTTTCTTCCGTTGTTTAATTTCTAAGATTGACTTTTTGCTACTTTAAGATCTTGGGCCATTATGGTAGATTGGATGAGACACCACTTATTTTTTTAAGATTTATTTATTTATTCATGAGAGACACAGAAAGAGAGAGGCAGAGACACAGGCAGAACGAGAAGCAGGTTCCTCACAAGGAGCCCAATGTGGGGCTTTATCCTGGACTCCTGGATCATGCCCTGAGCCGAAGGCAGACACTCAACTGCTGTCACCCAGGTGCCCCTAGACACCACTTTCAAGTAGAAACTTTAGATTTACTGTTCTGGTGTAGCTTTACCTTCTTAAGTTTCTGTCCTCTGTTATGAAAAAAAGCATGAGCCAGATAATGGCTGTCCTTTTACCCTGAGTTCCAGAATAAAAGTTACATTGCACCAAGCCACTCAGTCAAGTCCTGCCACGCCTCCTAAGCCCAGTGGAACCCAGCTGAGCCCAGCAGTATTATAGCTGACCCAAGTCTTTCATGAAACTTGAGTAACAAATAAATGTTGTTATAAGCCACTAAGATTTTGGCATTGCTTGTTGCTAGAGCAAAAATAGTTACAATTGTCTATTTTTTAAAATCTGCTAATCAAATTAGATAATTTGTTATGCTTCTTTCAAGCCATTTTCCTCATATAAATTTTACACATAATTTGGGTGTGTTAGGGTCGCTTAGGTGGCTCAATGTTGAGCATCTGCCTTTGGCTCAGGTCATGATCTTGGGGTCCTGGAATTGAGTCCCCCGCAGGGGGGACTGCTTTTCCCTCTTCCTGTGTCTCTGACTCTCTCTCTGTCTCTCATGAATAAATAAATAAAAATATTTTTTAAAAATTAGGATTGGTTAGCAGTGCACCCATTCTTTTCAAGTAGATCTGATACAAGCTTTTTTTTTTTTTTTTTTTAACAATCCAGTGCTTAAGAAGATAAGTTTGATTTATGAGCCTTTGAGACAATGTTAAATTCCAGGCATATAGTATTCGAGGTATTTAACTCAATCAAGATAAAACATTCACATTACATTCTTAGGATATATGCTTTCTACCAACTTCCTCCAAATAAGCACCTTCTAATGCCTAGTAAACCTTTCTCTGGGACTGGTCCTTAATCCTTCAAATCTTGAGATCAGTCATCTCCCTCCTAAACCTTCTTAATTTCTCTCTAGGAAATCATGAAATTGACCATATAAATATTTTCCGCTTCCTTATCTTCCTTAACCCGCAGAGAAAAGTAATATCTTTTAAGTGTTGACAAAGGTTGAAGTATTGAAGTATTTCAGTAAGGTGATAGCTCTGCCAAAGCCACCCATCAAAATATCCATGAAACACAAACCACCCTGTAATTAGTCATCAGAAATAATAAATTGTCACCACGCCAGCCTTTACAGTCTCTGGCTGCACTGACCTGAAACATTGCCTGTCCCCTGTGACTGCCAATCAAAGTGAGACAGGGCTGTCAGAGAGCTGAGCCAATTCAGCAAGCATGGGAATAGGACCAGCAGCTACCTAACATTTAGTCCTACAAAATGCTCCAGAATTGAGAGGCAAAAGTTAGCATCAAACCAAGAGGAATGGCAACTTCTAGAGCCACACTGTTGTGAAAGTGCCTCTTAAGAATGGGGGAAACTGGTCAGAGTAACTACTCTGAAAGGCCTAGGTGGTGGGTTTCTTCTTCCCTCTGGTTCCCTCAGATTCCCTTTCATCTTCCATTATACAACTTTCCTGGGAATGCTAGTCAATGACATAAGAACTGAAGCTCAGTCATAAGCAAATGCACTCACAGTGAATGCAGATGTCCTCCCTTCTACTGGGACTCCAGGGTATGCCCACAGGCAGTTCTGTTCTGTTGGACTGGAGCCTGCTGTGTCAGAATTAAAGTTTGCTTTGAAGTCTGGCACACACTCTCAAAAACCTCTCCCAGGGCCTACTACCTGAATCTCAGAATTAGTCATTAATTCAGTTGGGACAATCTGAAGTGCATATGAACGTTATTATATACATATTCCTTCGCCATGGTGATTATGATAATTTTGAATGGAGAGATGTTAACAGCAGGGATCTTCAGGGTTGAATTTCCTAATGATTCTTTTGAGGAACTGAGATAAGATTTAAAAGAAAACAGATCTAAAACTGTCACTCCTGAAGATACCTCTAATTTTGACTTTGACTTATTTTGCAACCTAAGGCTAGTGACAAAAGTTTTCAATCTCTGTAAGGGAGCTATAACATTTTGATGAGATGCTACTTTATGGAAATTTCTCTAATTTTTGCCCTTAAATTTCCCAGCTATTGAGCAATTAATCCCACTAATGTTCAGCCCCCATCCCTAGTCTCAGACTTAACCCCCCACCTTACACACACACATATAAGTTCAGTCCAATCTTGTTTCTAAAACACAATAGACATACACCAAGACTATCCAGACCTTAGTCAAGAAAGAATGCACCTCAGTCTATAGACTTAGTAGGCCTGTTTAGTTTAGGTTTACTTAGACTCCCTTAGCCTTTTTTCTTGATAAGCAGACATGATAATCCTAAGAACAACTCTATCCCCCACTTTTTTTTTTAAGATTTTATTTATTTATTCATGAGAGACACAGAAGGAGAGGGGCAGAGACACAGGCAGAGGGAGAAGCAGGCTCCATGCAGGGAGCTCGATGTGGGTCTTGATCCCGAGACTCCAGGGTCACACCCTGGGCCAAAGGCATGCGCCAAACCACTGAGCCACCCAGGCATCCCTATCCCCCACTTTTTAAGTTAATTCATTAGGTCAATGCTTCTGACCAGCCTTATCTCCCTGGATCTAAGAAATAACATGGCATTGTGATTAAGCCTAGGAGCTTGGAGCCATCCACCTGGGTTCAGTACCAGCCTGCTCATTTACAAGCTGTGATGGTTTTCAGTTGCTCAACCAGTAAAATGGGAAGAAAAAAAGTAGTGGAACCTACCTCCTAAGGCTGTTAGACGGTTTAAATGAGTTATTATGTGAAAGTACATAGAACAACGCCAGGCACAGGACAAGCACTCCATGATTGTTAAAGAAATGCAATGATCATGGCCTTTAGCTCTGAATACCAACTTCTTACATGGACACTAAATGCTTCTTTTATTCTTAGACACTCAATGAGGGTTTAGCGAAAGCTAAATTAATATTGACAATCTGACTTTGCTAATTTCTCTGTCTCTTTACTGAAGATGTAAGGTATTCACTACACCTGAATTTTTACATTAATTCTTTACTATGCAATCAGCCGCATTGACATTACCTGGAAGCATACTAAAAATGTAGAATTTCAGTACCCCCCTCAACCCACCAGACCTACTGAGTCAGAATCTGAAGTTTAGATATTCACTGGGTAATTTAGGTGTATACTGATTTGAGAAATACTGCCTCAGTACTTAGTTCCTAATGCAGATATTCACTTCAAGATTCTGAAGAGAGGACACAGAATCTGTTTATTAATAATACAATATCAAATGTGGCAAATAATTATGTGAAAATAATTAGGGCCAAAGTAAAGTTACTTCTACAATGTGGCCATTATCCCTTTGCTGCATTCCAATATAAATTATCTTGAGCAAACAGGAGAGGCAATAGAAGGGTGAGAGGCACTGCCCTATATGAAGATCAGAAGTGTTTCTAAACTCTTGAAGAAACAAATCATTGTGTCTCTTACCCAAGTCAATCTCCAGATGTTACAAAGGGTATTATACAAACTCCTGGGCATAAGAAATAGCACACCATTGACTTCCAAATGACATTTTCTGTTCTAACTATGGTTTTCCTTTATGCCTCTTCCCTTAAAAGACTATATCTGGTTTACATGTTCATTTTTTAAAGTTTTAAGAATAAACCACAAGAATAAAAAACATGAAAAGATCACTTGTGTCCTATTCACATATAACTTATAGTAATACAATTATTTTATGTAAATGCACTCTTTTATCTATTAAATAATATTAAAGTAAAATCATGCTACTTCTTTGTAACCTCCTTTAAGCATTTAACAATGATAAGTGCTTGGGTATTCTTTTTTAAGGATTTTACTTATTTATTTGAGAGATCACAAGCAGAGCAGGGGGAAGGGTAATGGGAGAGGGACAAGCAGACTCCACATTGAGCATGGAGCCTAATTCGAGGAGGAGCTTGATCTCAAGACCCTGAGATCATGACCCAAGCCAAAGGCAGATGGTTAACCAGCAGAGCCTCAATGATTGGGTATTTTTTTAAATGTTATTTTTATAAGCTATGTTTTACCTTTGAAACCTAAAGTAAGCAAATGAAGTATTAGAAAAAAAGCTGTGCATTAGAATATGTACCTACGAAAAAGCAATATCTTCAGATATTTTATTACTTTGTGATTCATCATCCTCAACATTAGACAAGGGAATTGCAGTTACTACTCAGTATCAAACTAATAGAAAGTTCGATCACGGAAAAAAATTGCACCTAAATTAAAAATGACAAAACTAATTTGATTTTAGCTTCTAGTAAAATAAACAAATACATGTATGAAGAAAGCCTTTCTCTCAGGCAGCAATTTTGTTCTCTATATTCTAAATTCTTTCCTGGAGCAAATAGTTATGGTTGACTCACCAACCAGTAAAAGGCAACACTAAGAAAAAATTATTACAGAGCTGTTATTTTAGTTTTAATATAGTTATTTCAACAACTTCTTGCCAGAAGCCTAATAATTCCTTATAATGACATGAAAATCTCTTGGTTGATTGACAGATATGTGCTCTTTGGTCCAATGGGTTGTTAACAATGATTTTTCCTGCACAGTACAAAACAAAAAATCCCTCTAACTGAACACGAACAAAGAATATTTATCTTTTCCTATAAATAGAAGTCTTAAAAGAAAAGCATCTCCAGATTGTGCAATTCAGAACATCAACAAAATGTCATCAGGTATGTAGTTTCTGCCAATTATTCTGCTAAATTCAGCATGTTAACTGCTATGGTCATGAGATGGCTACTACACAAAAATGTCCAGTGATGAGAACACAACACACTCTGCCCCCAATAGTCTGTCTTCTAGATTATGAAGGTTCTCTTTTCTGATGGTATGATCTGAATCAGGCTCTAGAAAAGACTGTGCCAGGGATACAAAGAGACCATCTAACATTCACTTATTTACTCAACAATCATTTAGTGACTAAATGTTTTGGAAGGTTTTGTAATAATGCCAGGTCTTTGGGTTCAGACAGCTTATAGACTAATGGGGAGGACAGGCATGGAAATGAATAGTAGTTGTTTTATCATAATAAATCACTGATAAAATAATGATAAATAATGTATGGTTATATAGTGTTTTCAGGATACCAGTTACTAGTCTAAATACTTTACATGTAACACATTTGATCTTTAAACAACCTTATAAGGTAAGTACTATTAGGTACTATTATTTCCATTTTACAGAGGAGAAAAAGGAGACATGGAAAGGTATAACTGCTTGGCCCAAGTGGCATAATAATTTGCCCAAGATCTATCATTTGTAAATGAAAGAGATAGGATCTGAATCCCAGTGGTTTGGCTCCAAAGTTCATCTCATTATCTATTATAGTGTAATGCCTCTCTGTGTATAACAAGGCTTATGTATAAATAAACTGTAAAAGACAAGGCATTGAGGAATTGCAACATATAAGGTAGAACAAAAGAGGCAAGGTGCAGCTTATGGAGGACATACTTTGCATTCTTGAAATGTAGAAATAGGATTCTTCATCCAAAAAGCCATATACATAGGAAATACTTTAAAACATATGATCATACACCTCCAGTCACATTATTGTCACTCTTCTCCTGGATCTTGGCACATCCACAAGTCCCTGCTAGGATGGTATACCAGGTCACTACCATCCCAATATTCAGTCTCTCTCTTTCCTTTTCTTGCATTTGGAAAGCCTGTATAGTTTGAGAGAAGAGTTCCCTTCTCCCTTTTGCTTTTCCAAGACACTCGTTGTTTTCAAATCTGTTTCTCCATATTACTTCCAGGAAAATGATTGAAATCTCCCAAAGAGAGCAATTTATAAACAAATCCGGGAAGTCTTTCTGACTACCTCTGCTTTCATTCTTGCCACATAGCTTTCCCAAAGCTGTGATGCACCAAGCATTTCTCCCCATTGAAGTTGGGAAAAACACTTGGGAAAATAAGATAAATCAAAGACACAAGGAGCTTATAGTTTTCTTGTAGCAATAAGGAGCTCTTGAAAGGCTTTAAGCAGATGACTAATATAATTACATTTGGGTATGGGAAGATAAATCTAAGGGCAGTACAGAAAAGATCTTCCTAGAAGCAGGGAGATCACTAGTGAGGAAGCTCTTATAATCATCCAGGTCAGAAGTAGCTCATATACTATTAGTGGGTATGCTATTAGCAAATAAATGGTGCAAGAGATACAGTCAAGGATCATGATACTGGCTTTCAAAGAGCTACAATTTATTTGTGAAGATTAAAATAATAATGGATTTATTGAACTCTTATTACATGCCAGGTTCTCTACTCAGTGCTTTACATCAAATAATTTTAAACATCTCGTTAGTGATTTTCATATTGATTATATGTTGAAATGCTAGTATTTTGGACATATTGAGTGAAACTACACTACCAAAATTAATTTTACTACTTCTATTTTTAGTGTAGTTTCTAGCCTAGGTGGCTTGCATCTGTGGCTTTCACTTCATTTCTATTGAATTGTACTAATCTAAAATATACAGCCCCATTCTCCTCCTACAGTTCATCTCTCCTTGGGTTCATTCCCCTGACAACAAGGAAGCTTTAATTCTATGAAGAAACAAAATAATAATAATTTAAAAACCCCACATGTCCTCAATTGTTCCTCACCCATGAAGCAATTGCCCCATTTCTTTTTATTTATTGCTCAATTATTGAATAAGGAAGAGAAAGAATGTCTTACTTTTATTAAGTCTTCAATGTAACATTATTGGGATGCTTCATTTGTTGCATCTCATTCTTACAACAACTACATAAGTTTTGTTAATCATCCCAATGTTCCATTCACACTGAACAAACTTAGGTTCTGAGAAATTAATGATTTTAAACAGGGTCTGACGAAAAACAGGTCTTTATAAAATGATGATGCCACAATTTGTTTTGATTCCAAAACCCTCCAAAGCCTGCCAGATCCATGATACTACTTCTTGGAGGAAGAAAATCTATTTTCTGCTCTCTCTCAATTTCTTGCAACCTACTCAGTTTTCTCTAAGTACAAATTTTGCTTCCCATTCCCTATTTTAATAATATAAATTTTTAGTTTTCATATCACTTGAGGCTATACTTTTACCAGAATTGATCACACCCCTGAATTTTTCTCCTTCTTTAACTCCAGAACATTCCTATCCCTTATAAGGGCAGTTATTGACTTGCCACCTATTGGTAATCATATACTCTTATTTATTTTTATTAAGACACTGATTACATTATACTATAATTTGTTTAACTAGCTATCCTCTTTAACATTGACCTGTTCATTATAATGCATTGTATTTATTCTACTAATATCCTAGAGTCTCTTGTATAGTACCTGAAAGCATAGTAAGCATTTGATAAATGATTGAATTTATATAATGAATGAAAGAACACTCATACTCAATCAATATTACCTATGACCTTCCAAAATATGAAGAAAAAGGATGAGTCAAAATATTCTATAGTTCTAAGTTTGTATTATTAGGAGAATGGCAGAGATTTTAACAGGCAGGGAAGTTGAGGGAAAGGTTTTTCAAGACAGAAGATAATGTTTGGTCTTGAATGTATTTCATTTGAGGTAATGATGAGATGAATAAGTGAGCATATAAGTCTGCCACAATCTGGATTCAGAAGTTCTGGTAACATACATATTTGGATGGGTATCAAGGCATAAGAAGCCAAGAGCAATAGCTAAAAAATTATGAATGTGCCTATAACAAGCCTGGGTCTAAATAAGAATATCATCAGTTTTATTTCATGCAATGTTCACAGAAACTCTATGATATATATGTTATTGTACTCATTTTACAGAGGAAGAGAATTTAACATAAGTTATCCAAGGCCACTCAACTAATAAGTGATGGAGTCAGGATTTAAATCCAGTTTCATGTCTCCTGGACTGGCCCAAGTCACAATAGAGTATGAGATCTGAATCTGAACTAAGAAACAGAGGCTTGATAAATCCATTTGTGTGCTACTTTTTTGGAACACTTTTGTTTATTTGAAGAATGAAAGAATAGACACAAAATTTCTCATTACTGTTCAGTTCTAATCATAGTTGCTAGAAGTAACCTCTTAATAATTTTCCTGAATATCTTTCCAAAGGTTTAACAACATATTTTTTCTTATTTGAAACTGTGAATTGAAATTTTTACTATGTCATACATATATATGTGCCTCATTGTTCCCAGTGAATACATACACGTGTGTAAAACTTTATGTAACTTTTATAAATGACACTTTTAAACTGCATGCTATCATAATTGATACCAGATAATCATTCATGTACATAAATCCTTGCACACTTTGTGTCTATAAGAAAAAGTCTTAGAAGTTGCATTTCTAGGCCATATGATGTGAGTTTAAAGTTTTGGCAAATACTGCCAATTTATCTCCCCCCAAAACACACATCAGTATGTGTTCCCAACACGAGTGGATGAAAATGCTCATTTCTGTAGGAATACTTTTATTTTTTTTTATTTTTTTTTTAAACTTTTTTTTTTAATTTTTATTTATTTATGATAGTCACACAGAGATAGAGAGAGAGAGGCAGAGACATAGGCAGAGGGAGAAGCAGGCTCCATGCACCGGGAGCCCGATGTGGGATTCGATCCCGGGTCTCCAGGATCGCGCCCTGGGCCAAAGGCAGGCGCCAAACCGCTGCGCCACCCAGGGATCCCTGTAGGAATACTTTTAATGAGCTAGTTTATACTTAGATGATCATCTTGAGGTCCCCTTCCATGGAAAATTTTTGGAGAGGCCTCTATATTGAAAACAAAAGGGTCATAAAAAATCAGCATGCCATCCCCATTAGGACAGCCTCATCATGTGCTATTCTGGAAAGAAATATCCTGCAGGCCAGTAGGACTAATCTGTTTACTAGGCCACTCTTCTTGAACTAGGGCCAAGATACAATGCTCTGGATAAACCCTATAGGCTCAACTCCTAGCACTCCTAAGAGGTATTTGATTACCATGAAGGATAAAGTGTGAGAGAGTATCACAAAGGGGAGAAACAGGGACCAATGCCCACACAGATCCTTGTCCCAGCTCAGGGCACTTTGGCCAGAAAGCATTAGTGCCCCCCAGCTGGCCCGCTCACTAGGGAGAAAGAGACTTACAAAATTTTAAGGAAGCATTCTAAAGTGTTAAGTCTCCTGAAAAGTAGGGTGGGTCAGTGTCCTCGTTACCCCAAAACTTGCTGGGATCAAAGGATGTTACTGGATATGCCACTTAACAAGGAAGATATGGAAATAAATTAATTCTTTGGAGGAAAAAAATGTTAAAATAAACACTCTAAATTTAAAAAGTAGTTAAGAGAAATGTTTACAGATAGGTGAAACTGTCTGATAGACAATTATGGTCTGATATGCTAAAGTTACAGAGATCTAAATAAATCAAATAATACAGAGAACAAACTGATGGTTACCAGAGGGGAGGGAGTGGCGGGATGGGTATAAAGGGTGAAAGGGAGTGGGAGAGACAGGATTCCAGTTATGGAATGTGTAAGTCATGGGGATAAAAGGCACAGCATAGGGAATATAGTCAGTGATACTGTAATAGCAGTGTATGGTGACAGATGGTAGATACATTTGTTGTGAGCATAGCACAATGTATAGACTTGTTGAATCACTATGTTGTACACCTAAGAGTAACATATGTCAACTATACTCAAACAACAAAAGAATTTTTTTGAAAAGAAACAAATAAAAAACCAATAAAGAAGTAATTTAGGCCCTCTCCATTTCTTTTTAGAAAACACACACATTTTTCAAAAACACCTTTTCATAAATAATTCTGCCTGCTTGCCTTACCATTTATGAGGGGAATGGCAAGAAATTTTGATCTCATAGAGAGGGTGGAAAAATATCATGGAAGTTTGACTTGACAGGGATAAAGCCTCTATTATCATCAGGTATATTATACTTATGATTGTCTATCTTACACCCAGGTATCATTAAAAGTTATGAAATACATTCCTTACAAACTTACTTTTCTCTTGCTCAGACACCCACAACTGAAGGCTAAGGCTCGGACAGGCGGGACATGGGCACAGATATAGGTCCTCTCTGAAAAGTCTTCTTTTTCCCCCATTTTGTTATCCAGATTGAGGTTATATATTGAGAATAAGATTATATATTGAAAATTGATAGCTAATTTTATATGTCAACCTGTCTGGGCCATGGTGGTCAGCTATTTGATCATACATTTCTCTGAATGCTATTCTGAAAGAGTTTTTTAGAGAAAACGGACATTGAAATCAGTGGACTTTGAGTAAATCTGATTATCCTCTGTTTCAGTCATTTCAGGGGGTTATAACAGAATACCACAGAGTTAGGTGGCTTATATCCAACAGAATTCTATTTGACACAATTTTGGAGGCTAGAAGTCCAAGATCAGCCAGGATGACGGGGTTGTGGTAAAGGCCCTCTTCTGGGTTGTGGACTGCCAATTTATCGTATCCTCACACGATAGAGATCAGACTGAGGAAATGTGTTCTCAAGTCTCTTCTTATAAGGGTACCATCCCCATTGATGAGGGCTTCACCCTTGGGACGTAACCACTTCCCAAAGGCCCCACTTTCTAATACCACCACATTAGGGATTAGAGTTTCCACATATGAATTTTGGGAGGACACAAATATTCAGATCCTTGCACTCTCCATACTGTGTGTGTGGAGGCAAGACCTCATGCAAACAGTTGAAGGCCTTCATAGAGCCGAGACTCACCTTCCCTGAGCAAAACAGAATTTTGCCAGCAGCCTGCCTTTGGATTTGAACTGCACCTCTTCCCTGGGTCCCTAGTCGGCCAGCTTACCCTGCAGACTGAGCTCACCAAGCCTTCACAACCATGTGAACTAAGAACTAACTCCTGAAAATAAATCTCTGTACATATGCACCTTCTATTGGTTCTGTTTCTGTGAAAAAGGCTTACTAGTACAAATCCTAATACTTATTGAGCATCTGTGACCAGTACCTTTCTAATCCTTTTACAAGTATTGTAAAATTTAATCCTCACAACAACTAAGAGGTGGTTAGTTAGATAGTCGTTAATGCTGGCTCCACTTTACAGAAAAGGAAAAGGAGATATTCCCAGATTAGTTACC
This sequence comes from Canis lupus familiaris, assembly GCF_011100685.1. NCBI lineage: Eukaryota > Metazoa > Chordata > Mammalia > Carnivora > Canidae > Canis > Canis lupus. The sequence continues at coordinate 9,078,651 of NC_049252.1, read as the reverse complement.
CAAAATTGCACTGTTTGCAGCAGATTTGCTATGCTAACTCAGGCAGTCTGATATTAGAGCCCATGAGCATAATGACTGCTCATCCCCTGCCAAAGCACGGGGCTTTAGAGGAGACACATTATCAAATTTCTTTAAAAGAAGAAGAAGAAGAAGAAGAAGAAGAAGAAGAAGAAGAAGAAGAAGAAGAAGAAGAAGAAGAAGAAGACGACGACACTGGTCAAGTAGAACAATTTTCTTATTACACTTACAAAATGCCAACTTGGGAAAATATGTATTTCTGTTGTTAATTAAGTAAAAGGAAAAGCAGGTTTGGTACTACGACTGCAATCAGCCCCGTTCAAGGCTGTAGAGTCCAGAGCCTGAATGGAATTGATTGCAGGCAAGACTCAACACTCATCAGACAATCAAATCACTCCATTTTTCCTTGACATTTTCTTATTTAACTGAACCGTAAGTGACATCTTCAGGGCAGATGATATTTCGAATTATTACTTTTTTCTCCTAGTTATGCCAGGTTGAATCATTGTTGAGGCCAGCAAATGGGTCTCTACAACCTTGAAAAAGTAAATGACCTTATTGTAAGCTTTGACCTTGCTTGCAGCATCTTCCCTGTTGATTTGTTAGCTATGAGTGTGGTGTATTGTTTCAGTTGGACAAGGTCTTTGAAGCTCCACTTTTTGCCATCCTCCCCCCTCCCTAATGATTTCAAGCTGTTCAAAGAACTGCTTTGAAACATAGGCAGGAGCTGAATGTTTTATAGTAAAGCTGATTTAAAACAAGCCTCAAATAATGCTTGCTTTTAGGCATTTAGGGGGGTTATGAATAAATGGACAGTTCATGCTCCAAAATGTCCCCTTTGCTTGATCACTTAGAGATGGATTTGTCTTTCATTGTGTATAGTGAAAAAAAATAGGCTTCTGGAATTTATAACAAAGCAATAATGTAATACTTGCTTTACTAGGATTTAAAAGCAGAGAGCATGAGATTTTATAATATGCAAATAATTTCAGGGCAACTGTGATGCCAGCAAAAGAATGAAATCATTTCTTTATATTGATTTTTCTTTCAATGCAGGGAAGCCTAGAAGACAATATATTTGTTTCTTTAAAAGATACAATAAAAACAGAATTTAATTTGTGCAGATAGTCCCAAACAAATTGGGGCAATAGGGAAATCATTGTCATATTACTTTTATTAAACACTTACTAAATAACAACTATGTCTAACAAATACCTTCAAAACAGATATACTATAGCCTAGATTTTGTTTATTAAAGCCTATCACTTAGGTTTATATGTTATAGAAAGATGGCATTTCTATCAGTTCTACAATCTAGCTACTATTTCTCATACATTTATCAGTAGTTGTATATAACACAATAGGAACTCAATAATTATTTCTGGAATGAATTATGTTAGACAAAATCTAGAACATACATTTTTTTAAGCCACAGGAAAACAGAAGGTTCTCATCCTAGAGATACAATTGGAAAATTATATCTAGAAGCAGAAAAAAGAAACATTTTTTAAAAATAGCTAATGTTCAGCATTAATCCCTAAATGATGTGTCCAGATTGCTTGAAAGGACTCTCAAAGATCATCTGGTAGTAGCTGAAGTTATTTTGCCAAAGAAAGAAGAAAGGGGATTTGGGCACACTATAGTTTATTTTCTGTCGACCCTACCCGCCCTCCCCAGATAATCTTCATGAGAAGTCTGGCACATACTAAGTACACACTAAAGAGTTTTAGAAAGAGTGACTTAATGGTGAAAAGCACTTTTTTTATGATAGAATAAATAGATGATGCATAGATGTCACCAGGTAGCCAGCTTCTCTGCCATATAGTGAGTGCTTATCTGCAGTAGGAAAAAAAGAGACCAAGGGACCAAGAAAAGCCACATGAAGAAATGAAGCGAGAAAAGATCACCTTATATGTATTCTTGGATCTAAGCTTGTGTTAAAGTCAGACAATTTCTCAACTACCAAATTAAATGTATTAGAAAGCCTATTTCATGCCTAAGTCCATTGATTTCAGTTTCTGTCTTCTATTAAAAAAAAAAAAAAAGAGATTCCTTGTACTACATCCACCATTGCCCGATCAAGTTTCTTTCCCTCTCCTGAAATTAACACCAGCTTTTCTGTTTCAGTACATTAGGAATACAAGGATCCTTGCTGTTTACAAGTAAATCCAGCTTTTTCCTTCTAAGCATGATGGACTGGGAATTTTAACAAAAATTAAATATAAGAGAAAAGAAAAGGGAACGTCTTTACCATTTTATCTTTGTAGGTTTTGTTGAAAGCCCTGAATATACAGGAATGTGTTAATTGGCATGGCGGCTACTACAATATATAATGTGACTTAAAAGGAGACAAGGAAAAATCTGGATGGGATCCAAGTTCAAATTTCAGAAGAGGGACTGCTTGGAATTAAATCTCCAAGACTGTGTCTTTGAGACTTCAGTTTTGTCTCCTGGTAAAAGGACCTGAATGTTTTCAGATCCTATTTGATCCTGTCCTAGTTGTGACAATGAAAAAAAAATTTTTAAAGCAAAGAAAGAAAAGAAAGGAAAGTTCCAACCAGATTAAACGCTACTCTTGATAATGGTGTCCAATAAACTTTGTACACTCTGAGTCCCTCCGTAAATATGTCAGCATTTCAGCTTTTTGTTTTTCCACCAACCACAAGCACCAAGGAAATAAAACATTTGGAAGAAATGAATATGCTATATAAATCGAAAGATATACTGTATGTATCTGAACAAAAGACTTGTAGTGCACCATTTTATTGAACTCTTATTTCATTTCAAAAGCTGAGAGGAAAAGAGGACTGCTGCAGATCTATCAAGTGTGTGGGCTTTAATATTTACTTTAGTCATAAAGAGCAAGTGACATGCTGAGGACTCACTAGCATAGTGGAAACTCAGGTTGTCAGTACCAGAAAATGAAATTTTTATTTATGGAACTTGTAAGCTCTAGAAATGATGCGTATTATTTTTCTGTTTCTGCTGATTTATAGGTTAAATGAATTAGTAGTCGCTAAGTTGCAGCTTCATATTTTTCCTTCTTAGAAGCCAAGATTTAAAAAACGTCTAGATGGAAAGTTTTTCAAGAGACAAGAGATAAACTGATTAAAATGCTAAAAATTTCCTTGGAAGAAAATGACAATCACCATGGATGCAGACTTGCAGAGATATAGCTCTTATGCTTTAGTTTTCCACATGATGAATAATATTAGTCCTTTTTCACATGTAACATGTGAAATAAATATATTTTATTTGTGGAAATAGCATCTATTTTATGAGTCTTTTGAGTTTAAAATGATGTTCCTAGCTTGTAATGTCTATATTATCTCCATTTTAAAATGGATAATTTGAATTTTAGATTATTATACATTTTGTTGAAACAAGAGAATAAGAGACAAAGCCAAGTCCATGTTTCTGCTTTTTTTTCTTTTTAAGATTTTACTTATTTATTCATGAGAGACACACAGAGAGAGACAGAGACGTAGGCAGAGGGAGAAGCAGGCTCCCTGTGAGGAGCCTGATGTGGGGCTCCATCCCTGGACCCTGGGATCACGACCTGAGCCAAAGATACATGCTCAACCACTGAACCACCCAGGTGCCTCTATGCTTCTGCTTTCTTATTTGAAGTTCTTTTTTTTTTTAAACCATTCTGGCTTATACTTTATTTGTACAAAATGAGCATCTGAAAAAACCTTAATAACTCATGTTCATGTTACTGAAAAACATGAAAAAACACCAACAACTTATTTAAGTTGTTAATTGTAGATATTTGTTAGTCTCCTCATTTAATATTTTTTAACAAGGAGTTTGAGGATAATAATATTTTTTCTCTTTCAGTTAATTTTCTAATGGGAGAGTGGGGTAAGAGGCTATGCTATATGCTATGCACTAAGAGATTGGAGAGTCAGTGGTGAGTAAGACAATCAGATTTTTTTCTTCATAGAAAAAAAAATCTTCTACTGATTAGAGGAGGTAATAATACATAAGTAAAAAATCAGATAATATCATTACCAATTATAATAAGTACCAAGAAAAAAAGGATCTCAAGAATGGGATTAGTTCTCTTGAAACAGAGACCCAAAAGAAGGTTTTCAACTCTTGCTGCCATGTGAAAATACAAAGAAGTTTGTGACTCAAAAGAGGATCCTCACCTGATCATGCTGGCATCTTAATCTTGGGCTTCCAGCCTCCAGAAAAGTGAGAAATAAAGTTCTGTCGTTTATGCCTCCCAGGCTGTGGTATTTTGTTATAGCAGTTTGAACAGATTAAGATACTGGCCTTTTAGGACATGATGATATGTTGGAGTTTATTCTAAGAGTAAAAAAAAGGAAAAGTAATACAATATTCTCACCCCCCCAAAAAAAATTTATAAATAAAAGTTAAATGATATTAAACAGGGAAATGATAGGATATGCTTTGATTTAAAAGTCATTTTGAAGATGTGCATCACAAAAATGTTAATATATGTAATAGAACTGTACACTTAAAAATAATTAAGATGATGAAAAATATTTTGCCTTCTGAAAAAATTGTTTAAATACAGAAAATATTGCACTACTTAACATCACTCTGCTGCTTTGAGAATAGACTCTAGGAGAGAATGAGTAGAAGCAGGGAGACATGTTTTTGCAGTGACCCCAAAAAGAAATAATAGAGAGTTGGATTGTGTGAGGACAATAAGAATGGACAGAAGTAGATGTTGCCTTGGCGGTGGGGGGTGGGGAGGAGAAACCAAAAAGATATCTGATCAATGGATACAAGATATCTTGAAAATGAAAGATATTTGAGAAACGAATGAAAAGAAAGGTGGGGAATCAAAATTATCCTTTATTCAAAGTATCATTGTCAAAAAAGAATAAAAAATCGTGGGATGGTCAGATGACTGTCAGAGATCAAAGAAAACTAAAGACATGATTAGTAGTCATCCTGATTTGAATACTAGTTAATACCAGATCAAAAAGCCAAAGGAACAGGATTTCCAGCAATAGTAAGAAATTGGCAAATGTTCTCCCACAAAAAGCCTCTAACTTGATTCAGTTATAAAAACAACCATTTCTAGGTTCTGAAAATAACCAAAAACAATTGGGAAATATTTATTTATGAAAAATTCCTTAAAAAAATTTCTGAACTTTGAGAAAGAAAAGTGGGAGTCTGTGGCTTTCTTGCCTAGGGTTGCTGCCATCCCCTCCTACCACCCCCAGCTCAGATGGTGCTGTGGTTCTACCAGGGTGGGGATGAGCTGTTGGTGGAGGCTGGTTTGATTTCTGCTAAAGGGAGAAAAATCAAGGAGACTTGTAGGAAAATTTTAGTAGTAGACAAAAGCAAACAGCACATAGCTCTGGAATCCGGAGGTTTTGGAATTGGTTGAGGTTGGTAGTAGATCAGGGTATAGACATAAATTTAATATAAAGATATGGAAAATTTTTTTTAAATTTTTATTTATTTATGATAGTCACAGAGAGAGAGAGAGGCAGAGACACAGGCAGAGGGAGAAGCAGGCTCCATGCACCGGGAGCCTGACGTGGGATTCGACCCCGGGTCTCCAGGATCGCGCCCTGGGCCAAAGGCAGGCGCCAAACCGCTGCGCCACCCAGGGATCCCAAGATATGGAAAATTAAAGCAGCATGGAGGAGCTGGATAGGCTGTCCACACGTCCCTAGCTGACTGTGTGCATATTCAGAGGAGACCTGACAAGGCCCAAACTCCTATACATCCTTAATAACTGGGAATCTTCACACGTATATGGAAAACACAACAAGGGGGTAGAAAACTATGCTCTCTGATCCACACGCAGATTCATTGGCAGAAGGTAGAAAGCTAACAGGCTCAAAGTGTTTGAGTTCAACCTCTGACTAAATATCAGTTACCTATGCAAATTTGAAGATATAGAGGCTACTCCTAAGAATCCAGGCTAAAAAATAAAATTAATGGCAACATCAAATACTGGCAAGGATACAAAGCAACAGGAACTCTCATTCATTGCTGGTGGGAATGCAAAATGGTACAGCCACTTTAGAAAACAATTTAGCAGTTTCTTTAAAAATTAAACATACTCTTACCATACAATCCAGCAATCATCTTCCTTGGTATTTACTCAAAGGAGTTGAAAACATATGTTGACACAAAAACCTCATAATGAATGCTTATAACTGCTTTATTCATAACTATCAAAACTTGGAAGTCACCAACATGTCCTTCAGTAGGTGAATGGATGATAAATGATCTGTGATCCATTTAGACAATGAAATATATTCGATGCTAAAAAGAAATCAGCATCAAGTCTTAAAAAAAACTTGGAGGAAACTTAAGAGCATATTACTAAGTTAAAGAGGTCAATCCAAAAAAGATTCATACTGTATGATTTCAACTATCTAACACTCTGGGTAATACCAAAATTATAGAGACAATGAAAGGATAAGTGGCTCCAGGGGTTGGAGGGAAGAGGAGAGATGAATAGATGGAGCACAAAGGATGTTTAGGCAGTGGAAATATTTTATGTGATATTATAATGATGGATATATGTGTATATATATATATATATATATATAATCACTGTATTTTGTCCAAACCCATAGAATGCACATTCAGAGTGAATCATAATGTAAACTTTGTTATTTAACCATAATATAAAGTTATTATTTGAAGCAATGTTAGCAAAGGAAACATAAGATTTGTACACTGAAATCTACAAAACATTAAGAGAAATTACTGAAAGTCTAAATAAATGCAGAGATTTTCTATGTTCATGGAGTAGAAGATTCAATATTGTTAAGATGGAAATTCTTACCAAATTAATAAATTCAATGCAATCTCTATCAAAATCTCGACAAATGTCTTTTATAAAAATTGATGAGCTGATTCTACAATTTTTATGGAAATATATACAATTTTAGAAGAAATAATTTTGAAGAACAAATTTGAAGGTCAAACACAACCCACTTTCAAAACTTACCATAAAGCTATACCAATCAAGAGTGTGTGATATTGGCATAAAGACAGACATATCAATCAATAGAATAGAATTTAGAGACCAAGAATAAACACATTTGTGGTCAATTGATTTCTTTTTTTTTTAAGATTTTATTTATTTATTTGAGAGAGAGAAAGTGAGAGACATAACACGAATGGAGGGGGAGGAGCCAAGAGAGGGGAGAAGCGGACTCCTGGCAGAGCAGGGAGCCTGATGTAGGACTCATCTCAGGGTCCTGGGATTGCAACCCAAACTGAAGACAGACACTTAACTGACTGAGCTACCCAGGTGCCTCTGTGGTCAACTGATTTCAACAAAAGGCAATTAAATGTAGAAAGGACTAGCATTATTTATTTTTTTTGTTTTTCAAATTTGTTCTTTTTCACAACTATTTAATATTTATGCATGGTGTGAGATGAATCTAAGGTCATTTCCCCCTTTACTGCACACCATGCATAAATACTAATTCAAAGTGTATGACTGACTTACATGTAAGAGGTAAAACTATAGAACTTTTAGAAGAAAATTTAGTTGACACTTTTGTGACTTTGTGTTAGGCCAAGATTTTTTGGATATGACAGTGAAAGCATGACTTCTAAGGAAAAAATAGAAAATATGGACTTCATCAAAATTAAGAAAATAAACACAAGCCACAGGTTGAGAAAAATATGTGAAGTCAAGTATCTGAGAAAAGATTTGTACATAAAATATAAAGTAAATAAAAAATAAACTTATTAAAAAATAAAATAAAATATAAAGTACTTTTATACTTTAATAGTTTTATAATGTAAAAATCAATTTAACATGAGCAAAATATTTGAATATACATTTACCAAAGGTAATATAAATGGCTAATTATCACATGAAAAGATGCCCAATATAATTAGTCTTTAGGGAAGTAGAAATTGAAATCATAATAAGATACCACTAGGTATCCATTCAAATTACTACATTCAAAAGAACAAGAATTCAAGAGGATATGGAGAAATTAGGTTTCTAGTGAGACTGTACATTCATGCAATGGAATATAACCGAGCAATAAAAATGAATAAACTAATGGTTCATGTAACAACATGGATGTACCTTAAAAGCATTATGCTAAGTGAAAAAAGTCAGACACAAAAGACTACAGAGTTTATGATTCCATTTAATGAAAGCAAATATATAAAAACTGAAATCAGATTAATGGTCATTTGGTGCTGGGGTGGGAACAAGGATTGACTGACTGCAAACACATATGAGGGAATGTTTTAAGGTGATGGAAATGTTCTAAAACTGGAACACAGTGAGGGTTGTAGAACTCTAAAAAATTAATAAAAGGCATCAAATTGTCTATTTACAATGGGTGGTTGTTACGGTATAAAAATTGAACCTTATTTTTAAAACAAAGAGCTAAAAAGGACAGCTTGGGATCTCTTAAGAAAATTTTGATATGAATTTACATTAGTTAATATTATCCTATCAATGGTAAGTTCCTCACACTTCTGTGGGCAAATATTCTCATTCTTGTTCACAATATTTACAGGCAAAGTGTGATGATTACAACTTATTTTAGAGGGTTTAGTCAAAATGAAAAGGAATATAAATAGAAAGTAGTTGTTGGAAGTATATATTAACCATTCTGTGTTTATTATTCTTGGAAAAGTTCTGTAGTTTTTAAATTTTTCAAGAGAAAGAGTTGGGAGGTACTTCTAGGTTTGGTTGTTGTTTTCACCTACATTGAGATGGGGAAGACTAGGGTGGGGAGGTGGAGTGTGAAGCAGGAGAGAAAAGTGTTTTCTTTCGGACAAGTTTCAGAGGCCACACAACATCCAAGTGCTCAAGGATGAAATAGAAAGAAAGGATTTTGAACTCCTGAGTATTCAAGCCTTGACACTGTGAGGATCACCTACCTGGAGTATAGATCCACATGAGGTGGGAGCTGTGAACTGTGCCAATACCACTGAGTCACTGCCTGTGATTAAAAAGAGAAAAAATATCTTTTGGGTTTGACAACAGGAAGATCGTTAATGACATTAATTAGAGCCATTTCAGGAGAATGAGTATGACAGGAGCTAGCATGGGCTTAAGAGTGATGAGTGAATAGGAGGTGAGGCCATTGGCACACACAACACTTAAGAAAGTGCATCTCAGAAAAGACACATAAAAATAATCTGATATCAAAAAAATAATCACCATCTGAAGGAAGATTGGAAGAGAAGGAGATATGATTTTTATATTTCTTATATATGAGTTTGATTTTAATGTGAGGTACTAGGACATGGCTTTTAGAGGATCACAAGGAGAGAGAAAGAAGGGGAAAGAGAGTGGGAAGGAGAGGAAGAGAGAGAGAAAAAATGGACGAGAATTCACCTGTGGCTCCCCTGTCGCTAGTGAGGAGGAGGTATCTTTATTCTATGGCTACTTTAATATCCGAAGAGTGTGGTCCAAATACATTTTCTTTGAACTCCACCTAAGTTCAATGCAAGTCTCTGAATATTTTCCAATATCTTCCGGAAGATGGGCATATTTTATAAGGAAAACCTTATATTTTTTTCCTAGTTATATTTTTACTACATTTAGGCTTAACTGATTTGGTATCCAGGTCATTCCTCCTCCTGGCATCCACTGTTTTGTCTAAATCAAGAAACTCTGTGTTCATTTTTGTGATTTACTCATATATATACACACACAGAGAGAAAATAGCATATGTACAAAAATGCTTTGGGGTTGCAACAGACTTTACTGAAACTACGACAGTGATACAACATTCAAATAACTTAAAATTGAACGTAACTCTTTTTAATGCTTCTTTACCTTTCTCCTCTGGTCCTCCCTTTTCTGCTCGTTATCATAAAGAAGTACCACTCACTTTGTATTTTATCCATTTTTATCATCTCTTTCCAACCAATGCTCCCAAGTACTCATTTTCCAATTCAAATTGACTTGCTATCATGTTTCACTGAACAAAAATAATTTATTCCATAATCAAGTTATGACATTCTCTGTAAAGACCATTTTTTTCAGCCCTCCAACAAAAGTTGGTATTCCTTCTTCTAGCCACAGTGGTGTATCTACCCACTCTCATGCAAAGTAATTTAATGCCAAATAGATTTGGCCTTGGTAAACCACCACAGTTTTCTCTGTAAGAGGGACTTTTGAAGATTGGCCAAAATCTTCAGTCTATGTAAAATGCAGGTGTGTGTTAATAGCCATTATAATAAACTGGAACACCTGTTAAGAAGTCTATATTCCAGCTCTCTCTTTAATTCCAAATGCAATTCAGTGTCTTCATTTATCCATTAAATAATGCCATAACACATTACAGGAAAGATAAGCCAATATTTTCCTCTGTTTCTAAGCAAAGTTTTCAAAAACTGTGCCTTCTTCCAATTTTGCTTTGTGGAAGGACTTTCAGAACACTGAGCAAGTGGTTTCTGGAGATTTGATAGAGAAAGCCGAAGGTGGTTTCATGTTTGGGGGTATGACCTTTTAGTGTTTTCCTTTTCCCTTCTTACTGACATAGCTCCCAAATTTTGTTTCACACAAATTTCAAATTTATACGTACAATTAATGTATGCATTGTTTGGTAAAAGCATGTTATTAAGTATAACATTGTTTTTAACTGTTTTAGGTTTCATAAGAAATTCTGCTCTCTCTTGCTCTTCTCAAATAAATAAATATATATTTTTTAAAGTTAATAAAAGAGGGACACCTGGGTAGTTGAGCATCTGCCTTTGGCTCAGGATGTGATCCTGGGGTCCTGAAATTGAGTCCTGCATCAGGCTCCCCACAGGGAACCTGCTTCTCCCTCTGCCTATGTCTCTGCCTCTCTCTGAGTCTGTCATGAATAAATAAATAAAATATTTTAAATAAATAAATAGCTAATAAAAGTATTCTTGAGTGGAAACGTTCTTGTTAGTAGGAGATCAAAGTAGGCAAGACTCATCTATGCAAACAGAATTAAGCTTCTGTAGGTCTATGTGTTTAACAAAGCATTCACATTAATAAGGGCTGGATGACTTTTACTAAAACCAATGGCATATAAAGATGGTTGCCTTAATATATCAGTTCTGTGGCACAGGAGGGACTCACATTAAGAGTTTCTACAAGTTTTAGGTTTTTTCCTCCTCTTATACAGAATAAGATAGCACATCACTTAAAAGTTTTTAGCAAGCTAACGTTTGAAATGTACATCCATTTTAAATTTTGCTCTAACCTAATTGCTGTAACTCCAAATATGTATTATTTCAGAGCAATCTATTCTTTTTTTTTACTGTGCCTGTTATACTTTGATGACAAATATACATCGCTAAAAATTTTTAAATAATAATTTCAAGAGGCCAAAGTTGAAAGAAAAAATAAGAGCAATGAGAGTTGAAAAGCTCAATTAAGGGCAAATGAAACTGATGTTCAGCATGAGGACAATTTGTCAGGCACACGTGGGGAAACGCACATGTTCTCAGAGATAACGAGGACTGGCTGCAAAATTCCCAGAATGATTGAGCACCAAAAGAAACCATTGGTCACCTTTCAGAGCCACTGAAAACAAAATTCAAGATGTCCAATAGGGCAAGTGACCACACTTAAAGGAAACTGACACCAAAGTACAGCATGAAGTCTGCTAAGCTGCTGCTGATGCAAAACATGCCATGTGTTAAGGTGCCAGAGTTTATCATTAGCTTAGTATCTGAATTCATCATTTTCATTTTGTCTTGAAACAGAAACATATGCCTAAATCAGGAGTTAATAAACTTATTCCATACAAGTCCAGATAGTAAATGCTTTAGGATTTGCAGGCCATATAGTTTCTGTCAATGGCTGTGTTGTAATAAAATTTTGAACACTAAAATTTGAATTGCAGATATATTTTTCACATTTCATGAAACATTCTTTGGATTTCTCCAACCATTTAAGATTTATTTTTATTTATTTATGATAGACATAGAGAGAGAGAGGCAGAGACAGAAGCAGGCTCCACACCAGGAGCCTGACGGGGGACTCGATCCAGGGACTCCAGGATCGCGCCCTGGGCCAAAGGCAGGCGCAAAACTGCTGAGCCACCCAGGGATCCCCTCTCCAACCATTTAAAAATGTAAAAGACATTCTTAGTTCTTAGCCAACCAGTGATGGGCTGGATTTAGTTCTTAGCCACTTAGAAAACCAGTGATGGGCTGGATTTAACCTGTGGACTATAGGACAGAAAGGTTATTATATTGATCCAGCTACAGAGTACATCAGTTTAGCTTTTGCTACTTAATAAGCCACTCCAGAACTTCAATGGCTGGAAAAAAAAATCTCCATTTATTGTTCATGGTTTTGAGGGTCAGGAATTGGGACTAGACTCAGGTACCTAGTTCTGATCTGAGCCAAGTTTGACTGTTCATAGTTGGGTTTACCATATGTCTGAGACCTTATCTGGGAATATTATTGGATTATGATAGACTTGTCTAGGGCAGCTGCAAATATTAGAGCTTCTCTCGATGTGGTCCCTCATTGTTCAGCAGGATCCCCACACTTGTTCACAGGGCAGTTAAAGGGTTCCAGTAATATGAGAGCAAAAGCTGCAAAGGCATTTTAGGCCAAGGCTTAAAAGACATAAATGTCATTTCTACTGTATTCTCTTGATCAAACACAAGTCACAAAGCTAGCCCCAATTTGAGGAGTAAGGAAAGAAATTTTCTTAAAAGGTGTAGCTGCAAAGGGTCATGGCCATTTTTATAACCTACCACACTCCAAAGGCCTAGATATAGCTATTATCAGAGTAATATGTGAAATTAAGGCAATTAAAATAATACTTTAGAGTCTATCACAACAGATTCCAATGGTATAAAATAAAGAGGATTCGCATTTGTCCTCCCAAAACCAATACCATGAATTCTTTGGAATTATCCATTTGCTTTTAAATGTCTTTCATTCTGAATTTCCATTTTGTATGACCTTTACTTCATCATAAACTTAGTTCTTCAAATTACAGGTGTTGATGTGCAATTGATCTGCTTTCCTTATGGACATGTCTGCATTAAGTGCTTCAAAGTAAATAGGAGCAAATATGTTTTTATTATTTCAAATAGTAAAATGACAAAATTTTATATAGAAAGGGTTTATTAGAAGGATGAAAAATTAAAACAACTCTGTGTTATAAAAATGGTAAAAATCATTAGAACATTAACCTTCATTTATTTTTTGCTTTTTATTATGTTATTTAACAGTAGTTAAGATTTACCCCAACCAATGACAAGTACTACAGCTAAGATTTTAGTTTCTGTTTTTTTTTTTAAATTATTGATATAAGTGATTCATATTCTAAGCAAGATTTCTCTTCAGGGAAATGTAATTTGGACATGAGAATCCTGAGGTTGAGGTATTAATATAAAGACGCAGATTTTTCTTCCTTGTTTTTGTAATTTGTATATGAATGCCACAATACATACAACCAAACCTACATAAGAAGCTAAACTTGCCCTACTAAGGAATAATTCCAATCTTTTCTCCCCATAGGTAATAATCTGTTACTGGGTTTGCCATGCAATTAAATGTTTTTGCTAAAAATTCTCTCACTAAAACCATAAGGTTACATAGTTTGTTATAACAATTTCTTGAAAATCTGTGTTTCTTGAGAGGAATCATCATTTAAAAAGCTATAAAATAAGAGTTTTTTAAAAAATATAAATTAAACTTGGATGGGCAAATGATCAAAGATACCCAGTCAAGCATTTGTGCACATTTCAAAATACATATGGGCGTCAACTAGCCAGAAAAACATATTCTTAGAATGACATTATTAAGGTTACTTTTACTTTATTGCTGATATTTACATTTTTAATATTGTAAAATTTACTTGCTCATATTATTATTAAAGAGCATTCTGATAATCTATTATAGTGCAACATACAATCCCTCAAATGAGTGGCATTTATTTTACTCACAAATCTGCAATTTGGGCAGGGTATGGCAGTGACGGATGATTGACTCTACTCGACTGACTTGGCATCAGCTGGAGTCATTTGTAGTCTGGGCTTAGAATCAGCAGAAGGATGGCTAACTCACATACCTGGTAGTTAATACTAGTTGTCAGGTCTGATCTAAGATCAGGTTATCAGCCAAACACCTACTGTGGACCCCAAAAAGATGTCCACATCCTAATCCCTGGAACTTGTAAATATCTTAGGTTATATGAGTATTTGTGTCCTCTCAAAATGTATATGAAACCTAAATCCTCAGCGTGATTGTATTTGGAAATGGGACCTTGAGGAGGTAATTAAGTCAGGAGGATGGAGCCTTCCTAAATGGGAGTAGTGGAAAATGGGAATAGTCTCTTATAAAAAGACAATAAAGAAATGTACCATGTGAGGATACAGCAAGAAGATACCAACTATAAGCCAGGCTGGCACTCTGACCTCAAACTCCCAGTCTCCAGAACTGTGAGAAATGCATGTGTGTTGTTTAAGCCATCCAACCTATATATCCTGTTACATATAATATCCTGTCATAGCAGCCTGAACCAACTAAGACACATGGCAAAAGTAATTAAAGTTGCAGATGCAATTATGGTCGCTAGTCAGCTGACCCTAAAGTATCTAGGTGAGCAGTATCTAATTGCAATGAGTCCTTAAAATGGAAGATAAAAAGGCAAGAAAGTTATTTTCCTGAATCAATCAAGAAAGTGATGCCACATGAAAAAACTTCCCTGCCATTAATGGCTTTGATGATGGAGGAAGCAGACCAGGAGACAAGGAATATGGGGCAGCTTCTGGAAGCTGGAAAAACAAGAGCCTCCAGAAAGGACAAAGCCCTGCTGACACCTTCATCTTAGCACTGTGAATCCCATTTCAGACTTCCAACCCACAGAACTAGAAGATAATAAATATATGCTGTTTGAAGCCATGAAATCTGTGGTAATTTGTCAGAGCATCAGTGGGGAAAAAAACTACACCTACAGAGGCCTCACCATGTGACCTGGTCTTCCTCACTATATGGTGGATGGGTTCGAAAGGCAAGATTTCTGAGAGATAGGGCCAAGTAGAGGTTGTACCATATTTTTATGTCCTTGCTTCCTATATCACACAGCTCACTTATGCCACTATTCATCAAGGCAGTATCTCACTCAAATTCAGTAACAGGGAACAAGAACCAGTCCTGGAAGGGTACCCAGGGCCAAAAATACTGCAATAGCCATTTCTTAATACAGTATTTCAAAAACATTTTATCTGTTACTCAGGCTCATAAATTAACTCCCATAATCTGAGTAATCCCAAGAAACACTATCTTTAGATGTAGCCGAATGGAAAGTCTCATATATCTTGCAACCAAGAGTCTCCCCTATCTCCAAATTTCTTTCCCTTGTACCAAGTGGATGATGCCTAAAAACTTGCCATGACAAACTAAGTCTATGAAGAAAAGTGTGGTATGTGTGGTAAGCAAAATTATCAGGTGGCATAAGTCCACTGCCATAGTCACTGATTGCTACCACCACACTCAAAGTAACTTCTGGGGGTGAACTAGATAGTCAGATGGTATAAATTCACCTCAATACCAATAAGTCTCCATCATACTCATAGTTAAGTGTCAGGGGAGCCACCTGTGCAGCACTGAGGATACGTGATGATTGAAACCATCGGCAGCCCTCACTCATTTTCATTATCTAGACACTCGGTGTTGTTCTCTGCCCTTGGGCATCTGATTCAGAAGTCTCAGATGCTCTGTTCTGTGCCCTACCTCTCCTCTGGCATTTCTGGTCTGTGCCTCTTACGGAGTTCTGCTTTTATTCTAGAAGCCATGATGCTACTGCCATTTTCAACTTGTCCTTTTTTTTTCCCTATCACCCACAGATTTTTTTTTTTTGCACTGCAAAATATATCTCAACTGTAGAGATATATAAACATAACAGGGATCTATGTTTCCACCACTTGATTTAAAAGACATGAATCTTTCTTTATTATTCCTTCAATTCACTTTAAATAAGCAATAAAATGAAGATCTTCAGCTAAAGTCTTTCATCCTTTCTCTGCCTCTTTTCTTCACTATTCTGAAGTTGATTTTCATCATCTGCATGCATGGTTATTATATTTTGCTTAATATATACATTATTTTTGGCTTAATAAATTTATTTAAAAACAAAAAAATAAGTAAATAAAAGTATGATGACATTTGAACACAGCAAATATTCTGTGTTTCATGAGTGGCCAAAGCTTGGGAAATGTTTTTCTAAGATAGCTATCTTCAGGAGATTGTAGAAAAATAAGCCATAGACAGCTATTTATCATCTTAAAGTGGTCACAACCTCTCAGTCTTGTCCCTCTATTACAAGCATACCAGTCAATGATCACCGATCTGTAACTCTTCCCTGGTAATTGTAAACACAACCCTTTTCCAACACCATGTTCCACTAAACCACTACTAATGTGCAATATTTGATGTGGAAGTAAAAATCTATTTGCCACTCTTAACATGAACTTGTTTTTCAGTACCAAGCCTGAGAAAAGATTTAATGTAGAGATGGGGGTGGGGGGCACAGCAGGAAAGTAGAATAGAGTCTGCAGTTACCAGCCACAGGCAGGCAGAGGCACAGTGAGGGGGCTGGGTGTTCAAGGCAAGAGTTTAGAATGAAAGCATGAAGAGAGAGGTAAGTCTGACATAAATCTAGCAAAGTAGCTTCCCTGCTTCTCATCATCTAAAGCCTTGCTATTTTTCATAGGCTGAAGTCCAAACTCTAGCAGACAGTCCAGGCCTCCATGGGCTACCTGCTCATCCATCCACCTTCAGCAGCTACCAATATGCCTGTTCTCTCATATACAACATTCCTTCTCATTGCTAGATACTTGACTTTCCACAACATTCTTTATATGCTTACATCTGCAAGACTTAACATGGTATCTCTTTGTATAGAATCCTGTTTAGATATTTATTTTGCTCTTTCCCCATATCATCCCATTCTATTCTCTACCTAGTAAAGTCTAGTTGTTTAAGGCTTAGCCTAGATATTAGGCTATAGGAAACACCACATCCATTCCCTCATATGATTTTCCATAGCACTTTGCTCGTTCCTGTGGTTGGGCAACTCTCATGTTGTGTGGCTGTTATCCATCTGTTGGTTCAGAGAGCATGACTAGTTCTGATCTCCATAACCTAGAATTGTTCATAGCAATAAATGTGTTTTGAATCAATATTTGTCACAGTTTCATCTGGGGAAGACCCTACATTGATATGGCAAATGCTTTATCAATGACAAGAAATATTTTTAATTTTAGTATTATATGTAGCCCCTCTTCTCCCCTGTGCTTTGCCAGTGAAGCTGCAGAATAAAAATCAGGCTTTCTACTCAGGGTCTAATATAAGAAATCACAAGTGGGCATATTAACTTTTATGAATGATGAGATCATATATAGCAAAGATATCTGAAATATGGCAGCAAACAGAATAAACATCTCTGCATCTTAAGATAGAAGAACCATCATCTGAAAAGAATGATTTCAGAAATAAATGAGATAGTCACTGAATTAGGTTGATTTATACATCTGGAAGATTACATGTTTCTTAGTGCAGATATCAAGTAACAGTTTAAGAGGTTAACTTTTTAATTTGATTTGGGTTTGGTTAAGGTTTTAATGATTAAGAATAGTTGTGTAGGATTAAAACTCATTTTTTTCTTTAAACTTTTCTGCTTTTTGAATGTGAATCTATAGCATCAATCATGTCTTGCAAATAACAGGCTCCTGGTAAGTATCTGTTGGAAAGGCAGATGAATAAATAGATGTTTCTGTTAACCTAGGTGTGTTATCTCAAAAAACTAGAGTGTAAAATCTTTATTTCTTTATCCTGAACATCAAATTTACAGCTATAGACCTCACATAGAATTTCTTTTTTAAAAAAACATTTTATTTACTTATTCATGAGAGACACACAGATAGAGGCAGAGACATAGGCAGAGGGAGAAGCAGGCTCCCTGCGGGGAGCCTGATACAGGAGTCAAACCCAGGACCCCAGGAACTCCACCTGAGCTGAAGGCAGACGCTCAACCACTGAGCCACCCAGGTGCCCCCTCACTTAGAATTTCTAACATTATTTTCACAGACCTATAGTCCTTGGGTCCTCTGAAGTATATTAAGTGTTTAATCATAAGCTATTTTCAAACTACTTTTATTTATCTTCAATTTTTCTCAGTAATTAATTATGAGTAGGCACATTTCAAAATGTACATTATGACCCACTGACCATTAACTTTTTATCTTTAATGTTCATTTCCTTAGACAAAAACACATTTAATTACCCTAAGATATTTAAAGTCTATAGCATTCAAAATACCTGTCTGAATTGAAGTTAAATACAATTCAGACAGAGAAAGGCAAAGAAATCTGATAGGAATGGAGATAAAAACAAAATAAAACAAAACACATATATGACTAAAAGCAATTGTGTCAAAATGTTAATAATTGCCATTGAGTTGTGAAAGTAAGGTCAGTTCTTTCTTCTGTTTTCTTTTTTTCTAATTGTCTAGAATTTGCATGTATTCATTTCATAGTCTTAAAACATTAACACTTTGTAATTAATTTGAATTTATTTAGGACAAGTCCATCCTGAAATTAATTCAATATAATGGTAAGAGTAAAGTGAACACACTGATACCCTTCATGGCTGAATCTTCCCACTCAGATGTGCTCCCGATGTCATTCATGACCTCATATAGAAGGTAAGAAATTTTAGATAATCTCCTACGACCTGTATCACTCTTGGAGACTTGATTTAGCTGGGATGTAGACTTCTATAATTTTTGTCTTAAATTTTGCTAATCTAGGATTACCCTTACTAAAGACCACTTGGAATGATCATTTGGTCTGATAATTAGCAGTTCCCCTTCCTAAAATTAGGCAGATTAGACATAATCCATACAATAGTCTGCACTGGCTAGCCATTTTCTCCCATGCACATTTCTGAAAGTGATATTTTAATTCATGCAACCATATGCAATTAGAACTCTGTTTTACTCCACCAGAGGTTTCTGCTACAAATCTCAGGAAAAGGAGGAAAAAAGGAACTTCCAAAAGGGGTTTACGTCAAGAGATTTCTACTATCTCATGACAGTTTTTTTTTTTTTTTCCTTCTTCTTTTCCTGATTATGGTATACCTTTTGGGGAATCTGATAGCCTTAAAATTAAGTTATAGGAATATGGGTAGAACCTAATATGAGAGTTTCTCATAACTCTGAAGTGGTAGTTGTTTTTAAAACTAAATTCTTGAAACTAAGGCTAAATAGTAATGCTGGGAAATGATTAGAAAGGCTATCACATCAAAAAGAAAGAAAGAGAGAAGGAGGGAAAAAACAAAAAAAAAATCAGAAAATGTGTTGTCTTAAATAATTTTCCAAATAATTTTGAAACTCAGTGTGCATGTAGCTGAATAATACAAGCAATGAACAATTATCACTTATCTTTCCTGCCAGCCCTGTTCACTGCAGAATAAAAGAAAAAAAAAAATACTGCCAAGTGTGAAAATGTAACAAGGGACACAAGACAAAAATAGAAAATCTAAAATACACTTCTGAGACTTGATTTCAGCATTTATTAAGAGACCTTGAAAAATCTTCTATGCAGTAAAATTACTTAAAGAGAAGCATATCTGATTAGCCTCCTTTGGGAGTTTCTTAACTTAAAAAATATTGATTCTGTGCTCTTCTGCTTTTTTTACCTAGAATAATTGCTTCATAAAGAGCTAAAATTACAAAATTATAAAGAGCTCAGAATATCAGAGCTGATATTTCTTGCTTACCACTGTACATCTGAGACTGTAATTCCAGATTTGATTGTGTGAAATATTCAAGAAACTGTGGCGTACCTTTTCCGTCCTTCCCTCATAATAGGATGCTTTCAAGAATATCTATTACTACAGATCTGGGAGTAGTTCTCTTGTTTTATTTATCAACCAAATATATCTTGGTAGGTTAAACCAGACAATGTTATAATAAGTTACCAGTATGACCAAGACTGGAGGTTGGCAATCTTTGGCCTGTGAGCCAGATCTAGTTGCTAACTTTTTTGTGTTGCCTGATAACTAAGATTTCTTTTTTACACTTTTAAGTGGTAGAAATATAATTAAAAATAATATTTTATGACATGTGAAAAATATGTAATATTCCAATTTTAGTGTCCATAATGATGTTTTATTGAAATACAGCCACATTTGTTTGTGTATTAGCTATGACTGATTTTTTTTTTTTTTTTGGTAATATAATGGAAGAGTTGACCCTGTGGTTCCCAAGGCTAAAATAGTTATTATCTGGCCTGTTATACTTAACTGTGTCCCCCTAAAATTCATGTTAAAGCCCTAATGCTCAGTGTGACTATATTTGAATATAGGGACTTTAAGGAGGTAAGTAAGGCTAAATGAGTCATAAGAGTAGGGCCCTAGTGCAATACAATTAGTATCTTTATAAGACGAAAGATGCCAAGAGTACACACACATAGGGGAAAGGCCATGTGAAAACACAGTAAGAAAAAGGTAGTAGTCTGCAAGCCAGCCAGAGCGACCTCAGGAGAAACCAATTATGTAGGCAAGTGGCATTAGACTTCCAGCCTCTAGAACTGTGAGAAAATAAATTTATAAATAAATACCACCTAGTTTGTGGTATTTTGTTATGGCAGCCCTAGCAGACTAATATATGACCTTCTACAAAATATTTGCTAATGCCTTATCAAGATGGAAGCCAATACTTTTTAAATTATAAGTCAAATCTAAGTGACCAAGGAACTCATAATACTTACTTGGTTCTATACAACAGAAAGCAGGAACCCTAAAAGATACAACTCAAGCAGAGAAAAAGGGATAAATATAAGAAAAGTGCCTTTCTTTTGGCACTCTATTATGTAAATAACAAATTTGAGATGGATGGGCTTCTATAATTAAAAAGCTACATAGCATCAGAAATCTGATTTGACCTTTTACCCATGTCCCTATTATTTATGCCTTATATGTGTGAATGTGTATGTGCTTGTTAATTAGAGATTTGTTAGTTTTTTAGATAAATGATAAGCAGACTTCTGAGTAGATTTCTATTTCTTCCATTTATTTTGCTGCTGCTCATCTAAAAAATACTTTCATAATTGTGTTATTTTTGGTTCTTATGAAATTTTTTAAGTTATATTTATTTCTTTAAGTTGAAACTAAATTTCAGATGGCTTTATTTTGTTGTGTACTAGATATTTTACTATTCCTAGTTTCTCCAGGAAACATAAAGAAGGAACTTTTCCAGGAAATGTGGAGAAGAACACAAAACTGTAGCTCAGAGCTGGTTAATAACAAGTCAAACCTAAGCAGCTCATTAGATAAAGTGCTCTCAAGAAGCAGAAAGCTTGGGATATTTCAGGATGACAAGGAAATCAGAAAACTCTGCCTATGGCTGAGTTTGGAAAAAAAATCTTTAAATGACTTCCACTATATTTTATCCATTTTTCTTGTTCACACATACACTCACTGAATATTAGAAATTAGAAATAATCTTGGTAATCATCTAGCCTAGTTCATCCATTTAACTTTATAGATGAGAAAGGATTTTTTTAGTAATTTGACGTATGCCTTTATCAGTCAGCATACTCTAGGTTATACTGCAGTAAAAACCAAACCCTGGACCTCAGTCTTAACAAAACAGTTATTTCTCTCTCATTCTACATGCTCAAGGGAATGAGTGGAGGGGTGTTCATCACATTCTGCTAAGGCCTGGGACTGATAGAGGCTCTATCTACACAAACCTCCATGAGCATCATGGCAGAGAAAAGAGAACACGGTTTTTCACTTCATTTCAGTAGTCAAAGCAAGTCATGAGACTGGCAACTATAAACTTAGGGACATGCCACCTAATCTGTGCCTACAAGGATAACTAGAACACTGACAGGTAGCCTCAGTGGCACATACTCCACTGTTTCTGGTTTGTCACTTGTTAAAAGCCAACAGTTACCAGAGAACATCTTCCCTTGGAACTGAAGGAAAAATTGTTTCAACTAAATCATTCTAAAAGTTAAGATTTCGTCCTCTCAATATTGCTTTGCCACCCTTGCAGATGTGCCACCCTTCAGACTTTAGATACCAACAGATGAGGTGTAAGTCAGCAGAAAGAGGACAAAAAAAATACTGCTATAAAAGGGAGGGTTATATTTACTCATATCTAAATAGAGTGCAGGAAAAAGCAGATAATCCTCCTCATTTTTGTATCTCTTTGTATCTTTCCTTGGATATTCAGTCCTGATCATGAAGAAAACCTTTCAATAAACAAAAGTCTAGGACCAGAAGTCTTCACAGGAGAATTCTACCAAACATTTAAAGAAGGATTAATGCCTATTCTTCTCAAACTATTTGAAAAAAAAAAAAAAAAAAAAAAAAACAGAAGAGGAAGGAAAGCTTCCAAATTCATTCTATGAAGCCAGTTTATCCTTATACCAAAACAGATAAAGACACTACAAAAAAAAAAAAGAAAGAAAGAAAGAAAGAAAGAAAGAAAAAGAGCGAGAGAGAGAGAGAGAGAGAGACAGATTGAACTACAGGCCACTATCTCTGATAAGTATAGACACAAAAATTCTTAACAAAATATTAGCAAACTGGATTCAACAATACATTTAAAAAATTACCACAATTAAGTGGAAATTATTCCCACGATGCAAGAGTCATTCAATATTCACAAATCAATCAACTTGACACATTACGGCAATAAGAAAAAGGATAAAGACCACATGATCACTTCAATAGATGTAGAAAAAGCAGCTCAAGCACCCATCCATAGATGAATAAAGAAGAGGTGATGTATATACAATATATATATATATATATATATATATATAATGTAATATTATTCAGTCATAAAGAAGAATGAAATCTTGCCATTTGCAACAACATGGATGAAGCTAAAGAGTATAATACTAAGTACAAGTCAGTCAGAGAAAGACAAATACCATATGATTTCATTCCTATGTGGAATTTAAGAAACAAACACATGAACAAAGAAAAAAAGAGACAAACCAAAAACCAGATTCTTTAACTATAGAGAACAAACTGATGGTTACCAGAAGGGAGGGGCAAAGGGCTGGGAACAGGTGACAGGGTTTAAGAGTACACTTATGATGAGCATTGACTACTGTACAGAATTGCTGAATCACTATATTGGACACCTGAAACTAATACAACACTGTATGTTAACTATACTAGAATTAAAATGTAAATTTTTTTTTTTTAAAAAAAAAAAAAGGAACAAAGACCAGAATCAAATTGCCTGGATTTGAATCCTGATGCTGTTATTTATAAATTGTATGACTGAACACATTATTCAGCCTCTCCATGCCTCAGTTTCCTCATCTGTAAAATGAGATAAGAACGGCACCTACCTTATGAGGTGGTTGGGAGAAGATAATGAAGTGAAGTTCCTGAAACCACACCTGAAATGCTGTCCAAAAAAAAAAAACCCTGTAGTGTCCTGAGTGCTAGTTTAAGATTCTTTTACTACGCTACTTTATTGTTCAGCAATTAAGTGATGGATTCCAACAAGATTCTAATATATGCCATTTCTGAAAATTTCCAAGAAATAATGTCTCATAACTGTATTTAAGGAATTATAAGTCACTATAAATACAAATGACTTAAGCAATTCACATGTAACATTTTTTCTGTAAATTATCTCATTGCTATCTATAGCTTTATCATTGCTGTACCACTTTATTTCTGCTTCCTTGTCCATTTTCCTGTATACTCTAGGACTACCAAGCAGTTTATTGAGTTTAGTTTCTCAATATCTGTTTATATAGGTGTGCATTACTTTCCTGTGCCTGCCCATAACAAATAACCACATACTGAGTGGTTTAAAATGACACTAATTTATTCTCTACCTGTTCTGGAGGAAGGAAGTCCAAAATCAAGATTTGGGCAGGGTTCCACATTCTAAGGCTCTGGGGTAGAACTTTTTTTTTCCTCTTCCAGCTTCTGGTGTCTCTCTCAACATTCCTGGGTGTTTCTTAGGTTATCTCATATTACTCCAATTTCTGCCTCTTTCTTCATTTCACTTTCCCTTCATCTGTCTGTCAAATCTCTTCTCAGTGTCTCTATTTGTCACTGGAATTAGGGTACACTCAGGTAATCCAGGAAAATCTCTTCATCTCGAGATGAAGAGTTCTTTCCAAAGAAATGTATAAAGGCTTGAAGTGAGATTTCAAATTGTAAATGAACTACCTAAGAGTGATTTCATCTTGGTCAAGCCTCAGTTTACTATCTGTACAATGGAGAAAGTATAATAATGAAACTACTGGCAACAAGAGTGATACACCAATGATGATAAATATCTACTTTTGAAGTTTTTGAAACGTAAATGAGACGACCTATGGAAAATATTTATCCTATGCTAAGAAAGGAATGCTCAATAACTGTTTTTATCATCATTACCATAATTAAACCAAAATATGTTAGCTTTTTACATCATCTGACAAACCACGGAGCTAAGGAACACTAGATCCTGAACTAGAACCCCAGCCTTTTAAGTTCTCATCTAGAAAATCCTTAGATACTTCGGCTATTGACATGTTTTAGTGGCTTAAAGCATGCATCTCATATACTTCAATTCTATTTTATAATAATTAATTCAGTCTCTAGTATATGTAATGCAACAAGAAGACATTCAGAAAATATCAGAAAGCTGTGGCAGTCCGGGTGGCTCAGCAGTTTAACGCCGCCTTCAGTCCAGGGCATGATCCTAGAGATCTGGGATCGAGTCCCACATCAGGCTCCCTGCATGGACCCTGCTTCTCCCTCTGCCTGTGTCTCTGCCTCTCATGAATAAATAAATACAATCTTTAAAAAAATATATCAGCAACGTGTTTTCTAGTATATCTTTCCAGGAACTCTATCCTAACTATAGAGTCATTTGATAAAGACCCAATGTATGAACAGGTTGATTATATCTGAAAGCATTTTATTCAACAGAGGCTTGAGGAAGGAGAAGCCCTTTAGGAAGAAGCCATAAATCAGTAAAGTCAAATGCAATAAGCCAGTAGTATGATGAAAGTAGAAGAATAATTGTAAACACATTTAATAAGTGTGTTGGAGGAGATTAAACACAAGGAGGAAATTGTTAAGGAATTCTTAATGATTCATGTTGATGGAATGCCTGAATAATAAAGCAGACAATTAATCAAACACAAGGGGAAATTAGCGTTTGTGATTTGTGGCATGGAGATGGAAGGTCCACTAAAAAAGAAAGGTGAA
The DNA here is from genome assembly GCF_011100685.1 of Canis lupus familiaris. Lineage (NCBI taxonomy): Eukaryota > Metazoa > Chordata > Mammalia > Carnivora > Canidae > Canis > Canis lupus. The sequence goes on along the minus strand of NC_049252.1, from coordinate 9,053,450 downwards.
CTAGCCCTATAAGGAGAGAATAACCAAAAAAAAAAAAAGATATGGAATAAATATTTTTGTTTTCCTTAGAAGTTGGTGGGCTGCAGAAAATCTCTCAGTTAAAATAACTCATTTTTATAAATTAACTAGCCACTAAAGCCAAGGCAATTATTTAAAATTATCTGGCTACTAAGCCAACTGAATGCAAGGCAGGGAAAATTTTCTACAATGCCAGGAATTACATTATGATATACATCTGGCCTTTCATTGGATTGAGGCTTATATAGACTAAAAGTTCTGCCCACATCCTGGTACAAAATAGCTATGATCTGCTAGAAAGACTTTCCCTCCACCTTTATTTATTATTTCTAAATTTCCTTTCCTAGAATGTTACATTTTATATGCAAATATGTTGTGTCAATGTTCCTGTTCTATTGAAATATACCTAGGTGGAAAAAAATATGAATTTTGATGGAAATAGTAATTTGGAAATTCTATCATTTCCTCAAAAATCAAAGGAAGTCTTTTCAATGCTCAGCAATTCTCCACCTAAATCATTAGCCTTTATCACTTATCTTGTGTATATCTCAAGTGTAAAAAAAAATTAAAAAGAAAGTGGAAGCAAATATTATATAGGAATTATGGTAAAAATCATGCAGGTATAATAAAATGAACACTTCAATTAGTTAAATAACAATGCAAGACTCATGAGAAAACCCTCTCCTATAATTTGTCAATTAAGGTTCTCACTTTGATTTTATTTCTTATTTTCCTGGATTGACCCTTTTTCTAATAGCGTTACCTCCTCACTGTTGAGCCACCATTTGTTAAAAGATAAAAGTCTGTGCCACATTTCTACAGCAACTCCTTTGCCTGGATTAGAAGTCTAGGGTCAAGATTAGATGCAGAGTGGAAGTTGATACACAATGGAGGCGTCAAGGGCCACGCTCGCCTTCCTCGATATTTCTTTTCTTTTCTTCAGATATGTTTCCAGGAAAGAGATTTTTTTTAAGTTCTTTATTTAAGATCCTATTGTATAGGGATCCAAAATATATTCCATACCTGGCCTATTGTTCCCTACCAAACAGTAGGCAGAGACATCCTGTTCAAATTTCCGCCATCATCAACCAGGGCTTCATTGCCTACACCACCCCTTATTTTTATACCATCTTGTCGAGATTTTAGCTAAACTACTCCACAATATTGCTGCCTATCAACACATACCAGTGTCTCTTCCAAGGACATGCCCTAGATGACAGTCCACAGAGTCACAAGAAAAGGTAAATTCCTGATATGATGCCCCAACCACCCATATGATAAAGTCTCCCCTGCATCCCAGGGTCTGCCCCTTGTGCATACCTTAGATAAGACATTCCTATAGCTTACCAAAACCCCAGTCTTTTTGGTTTGAATTGACTAATCCAGACTTGTCCTGGGAACCCCAAAATATTCCCTCTGAGGACCTTAATAAAAGCATGTGCCCTGGGTGTTGCCCTGATCTCTGTAACTGTATCCTCCCTTGACCTCCCTGTGGGTCCCATGAGACATACCATGGACCTTCTCCAGGATTTGTAAGTAATAAACTTTTTTATTTCACTTTCCCTTTTGATCCTTTGTTGAACTGTGGCTCACCATCTGACACTCTACATAACAAATGTTAATTTAACAAAATCCCAACACCTCTTTATCTCATTCTAATCATCACCATGCTCTAACATGTGCCTAGGCAAGATGTACATCACCTAAAATTTTGAGAATGTCTAGCTTGTCCTTTTGCCTTCAGTCTCTGTCCTACAAAGAGATGCCAAAAATATTCCTCAATCTCTGACTCTTTCTCAACAGTCAAATCTACAACTTTTCTTTATTAGTTTATTGTAGTATGTTCTGTATCATTCATGAGAAACTAACAATAAAGCCCATTTCAAGTATTATAATATTGTAGTATCCAAGTTCTAATGATACTTTTTCTATATCCTATTTCCCCCAAAACTGTGTTCTCTCATCTCTGCTTTCATAACACCCTGTGACTATATCTGTTGTTGTTGCATAAATCATGCTGTACTATCAATGTTTGTTTATCTGTCTCTACCACTAAACAAAGAACTCTTTGTAGGCTAAGCATGAGTCTCACTCATCTTTATGTTCTTACTTCCTGGCAAGTCATTCTGTTCAAAGAACTACTTGAATGATTAGGCAAAAGCTGGATGAGAGCATATTTAACAGTTTTTTGCTGACTAAAATATTATCCATTGTTACTTAATATTTGTGTAATACTTTAGAAAACTCCACAAATAACATGTTTGATCATCACCACAGTTCTGTGCAGCCAGTAAAATACCCCATACATTAGAGTGTTTGAAAAGACTCACAAAGATGAACTGATATCTTCATAATCATGTTAATTGGTGATGGGGGTTACATTTGACCTAGGTCTTAAGATCCACTTTTTAAAAAATTATTTTCTCCAAAGTCTGCTCTAGTCTGGTAAACAACACATCTCCTTTAGAAGAATTCTTCAATTTTTTTTTTTTTTTTTTACTTTTACCAATTTTGTATTGCTATGGAACATTTACGCTTGAACTTTGTACATGAGCATTGCAAACTGTTCCTTGCCCATTAAAGAAAATTAAACGTTTTGCAAAAGTGTTTCTTTGTGAGGAATAAGTGCATGAAGCTAGTGTTTGGAAAAATATTTCCTTCTTGGAATGAAAAGCTATTTGGACAAAGTGGAATACCCATGTATCTTATCTCAGATATGGAAAACTCAGATTATGGCTAGTTCAATGAAAGGGGAAACAAGAGAAGGCCTCAGATTTTTTTTTCTGTACTTTGTTCTTAGGGTACCTTAGGGTACCCTAAGCATGCCTTTGGGGCAACTTTCCTTCCCCATTCTTAGACCATATGTCTCTAGTAAAGCTGAATCTACACCTAAGGCTCCAAGACTGACTCAGACAACTGATGGTAAGCTACACAGTGCTTCCCTTCCCCTTGCCAAAGCAACTGGCTCAAAGATTGGCACATGATTCAAATTGGAACAACTAAATCAAAAAGAGCTAATACAGGGGTTTGTGGGAGCAGTCTGAGGGTGGCTTCTCCTTTATTTTTTTTATTTTTTAAAAGATTTTATTTATTTATTCATGAGAGACCCACAGAGAGAGAGAGAGGCAGAGACATAAGCAGAAGGAGAAGAGATCCGTGACTAGATCCCAGGACCCCAGGATCACACTCTGAGCCAAAGGCAGAAACTCAACCACTGAGCCACCCAGGCGTCCCAGCAGCTTCTCTTTAATGCACTGTATGTAAAATGATGTGAAATTAAAGCTGACAGTTACTACTAAAAAGAGGCTTAGAATTGGGCTAAAGAAGAAGAACTGAAAAATGGGGACATCTTTGAAGCCTTGGATGAAGAAATGTAAGCATACCTGAACTTGAACTATTAAATTACATAAACCTTCTATTTATTATGATGCCAAGTTGTATTATCTGATAGCTCTAATTAAAGCTACCTAACTGATATGCCCTGAGACAAGAGAAGTTCTTTAGAATTGTGTAGAGATGGACAGAGTGAAACATGAGGGGAAAGGATAGACACAATATCAGAAAATTAGGTGTAAAAAAAAAAAAAGAAAATTAGGTGTAAAATTTTGCATAAAATCACATGAAACAGGCATGAGAAGAATCTCAGGATGGTGCTAATAAAGTACCAGGGCTGTAATAATAGAGATTAAATAAATGTTAGTTCTTTTCTCTTTCTTGAAATATGACCTCTTAATGAACTAGAAGCACTTAGTGATAAAGTAAAAGAAGCCAGCTTCCCTTGCTCTTTGCATTCATTTAGTTAATGAATTACCAGGTAATCTAAGGCCAAGCTTTCTAACGGGGACACAGCATCTACAGTCCAATGGGTTACATTGAGATGAAATATTGATCATTTTAGTCCTTGAGGTTTTAGTTATGATATTACTGAGAGCTCTAACAAGACCCAACATTCCACCACAACTATATGTGTGTGTGTTATATTTCTATAATATTATATATTATCATACTTATTATATAATAAACACAATAACAATATATTTGGAATTCATCATCTATTTTCTAACTAACCAACTTCACTCCAAAGTGCCATATGTTATATCTATTCACATTTTATTGGTGAGAACTACTCTCACATAGCCACACTTAGGTAGAAAGAATGCCAGAACAGTAATTGAGTCCCTAGCTAGGCAGCTACTTCCTAGAAACAACTATCCTATGGAAGGAAAATTTAAAACTCAAGTTAGCCAGCTTTGCCACAGGTGCTTGAGCCATTAGCTGGTTATTTCCAGCCATGAGCAAATACAACCATTCATTCAAGTGTATTTTTTTAACATCTTGACTTTCAATGTGGGCTGTAATATAAAGTTTGAGAAGCATCAATCTAAGGCATGAAAGTCACGGGCAACCATGGTCTTGAAATTTTTCAAGCTTGGTGATTCTCAAACTTCTAAATCCACCAGGTACTCAATCTTTGTGGATTAGGTTCAACTCCATTCCTGACACTTTATTTTTCTCCCTTTATCATTTGTGTTAGCATGGCACCAGTCTTGTTTCTTTCCTCTTCAGCTTGTCTCTGTACATCAACCACCTAATGCTTACCCATTTCCCTCTATCATTTAGCTAATCTGGAACCCTGATCTCTGTCAAAGTGCATTTCCACTCATCTCATCATGGGAACTCATAGCCCTTGACAGGGAAACCAATGACCCTGATGCAGTTTTTCAGGTTCAAAATAGGAAAATTACCATTCCAAGTTTTTCAAGTCAACATTTGTTCATCTTTTAATATGTAAGTGGTTACACTGGTAAGGATAGATGAAAACATGTGGATGCCTTAATAGAAACCTTTCCTGTTTAGTAAAAGTAAATAAAAAATTCTACTCTTTATTCCTTTTCTCAGCTTCTCTTCAAATATATCACACTCCTAAATATTTCCTTTATGCAAGAAAACAAGTGTATAATGTATTCTACATGTATTGGCTAGCATGGCTACCTCCCATAACAAACCCACACTTCTACGGCTATCCAGAAAATGACTTTTTGTTCATATACAGTTCAATACTCTGTGTTCCTTGATATGGGAGGAGGAGTCAGTTTCACACAATCATTTCATTCAGGGAGTCAGGCCTCAGATATTGGATGATCTTCAACATTTTATGTCCAAGATCATTTTGAGAATCACTATCTAACATGTAAGAGTGGAAAAGCACAATAGATCTCACATGGGAGGATTTGGGTGCCAGACATGAAAGAGCCATATATCATTTCTGCTCTCCTCCAACTGGCCTAAATGCAGTCCTTCAACCCCAGTTAATTGTAGAGGAGACTGGAATTATAGTTCGGCTGTGGCAATGGGTTTAGTCACAGCTAGTACACTTGCTGCTCAGTGACAACTGGCCTTTAACTAAAAAAAAAAAAAAAAGAAAGAAAAGCTGTCTTATTCATTTGTCTTGCCTAGGATATTAAATTCAGGTTTCAGAGTCCTTAGTCCAGCATCAATTCCCACCTCAATCTTAACAAATTAATTTCTCATTATGCCCTGCAAAGACCTTCTTTGTCATCTAAACTAATTTACTTTCTGCTCACCAGTCCTATCTACTATGCCTTTTCATAGGTCATTTCAATTTACTTATCTGGAAATACTTCCCTTATTTTTCTATCAAACCCGAATCTCTACATCCTTAAAACATGACTTAAGCCCATCCTTTCTAGAAGATTTTTCAAGATGAGTAAATCTATTTCCTTGACCACACTCATGCATTTGACTCCTCACTAATATACTAATTTCCCCCTCTCCTTTCTTCTCCTATATTTCTAGGAGCTTTGAGAAGGATAGGAGTTGATGGCACCAATTCATGAACAAGATCCATAATCTGTTATGTGGCTCACAGTGGAACCCTCCATTAACAATCATTTGATGGCATCTTACTTTCTCCATCTAATGTCTATAAACTCCTTCATAAGCTAATGCTATATCTGATCCTAGCCTATCAAATCTCTTAGTGATTAATTTTTCCATAGATCTGCCCATAATTCTATTCTTCCAATTTATGTTATTTAGAATAGGTAGGAGCAAATAAGGAACTTTGGAGAAAAAAGTCACAAAGCTTCCAAATAAATGGGAAAAAAGGAAATTTTTAAAGGTTTTATTTATTTATTCATGAGAGACACAGGCAGAGGCAGAAGCAGGCTCCATGCAGGAAGCCTGACGCGGCACTTGATCCAGGCCCCGGGATCACGCCCTGAGCTGAAGGCAGAAGCTTACCTGCTGAGCCACCTGGGCGTCCCAGGAAACCTTTTATTACCATACTTAAGTGCTTCAAAATCTGTAAATATGTGCATAAATATACAAATACATACAAATATACTGGAGATATAAATCTCAGAGATGACACTTTAAAGCCATTCCTTTTACTTTTTGGTTATCTCTGGCCGTATACTAAATAGCTTACCCAGAAGAAACACTTATATATTTTTTTACTGACACTTACTAAAAATGACTTTCTTTAAAAATGAGAGGATAGGCTAGAGGACCTATGTGTGAATTTAAGAACCTCTGCACAACATTGCGGGAATGTGACTAGAAAATGAATAAAACACGAATAGGATACTCAGTAAGAATCAAAGGTCAACCATGCCAGAATACTAAAAATGAAACCTACGTATGCAACTAAATGCTTCATGTGATCATTAGGGCTTTATGGAATTCATTATAATTTTCTCCCTTCAAATTACGATTTTTCACATAAAAATATTTTCAGTGTTATACACGTGAATTAGGGGTAATTTTCTTCTAGACATGGAATGCATATCTCTGCTCCAAGTAAAAACATTGTTGGCAAAAGTCTTTGATCAATCAGATTTTCTGACATAAGTCTTGAGTCTTAATCTCACCTCGGTGCTGAACGCCACATTTATTACCTCTTGTTAAAGTAAATACTTGTGATGAGTTTTGCTGGGTGGATGTGCTGGAGCTCAAAAGCTTTGTTAGGGAGGGGGCAGCTGCTTCTCCAGAGACCGTGAGGAAGAATCCAGCATACACTACAGTTGGCTGCACAGCTGGCTTTAGTTGTAACCACAACACTAGATTTTAACCAGCCTATGCTAAGCAAATGGTTATTTTTCTTTTCTTTTCCCAAGAGTGATTTACAGTGCTATTTCCCACTAGAACCACTTAGGAAACATTAAAAATGTTGATTCCCCAGGCCTTTCTGTGTTCCACATATACACAGCTAGTGGGCTGATTCAGAGCCCCCCAAATCCTAACTGCACATCCCAACCTTGCCATCCTCTCTGCAAGAGGGCCTCTTAATATGTGCTTGATTTCACCTCTCCCCAAAGCTCTTTAGGCCAAAATGAGTTAGAGCTAAAAAGCAATTTCTTAACAAGTCACCCCTAAAACTTGACTTTAGAAAACAGAAAAGTCCTTTTAAAAACCCAGCTTCTTGGGATCCCTGGGTGGCGCAGCGGTTTGGTGCCTGTCTTTGGCCCAGGGCGCAATCCTGGAGACCTGGGATCGAATCCCACATCGGGCTCCCGGTGCATGGAGCCTGCTTCTCCCTCTGCCTATGTCTCTGCCTCTCTCTCTCTCTCACTGTGTGCTTATCATAAAAAAAAAAAAAAAAAAAAAAAAAAAAAAAAAAAATCCAGCTTCTTGAAATTAAAAAGCTCAAATTGTGTATCAAATTTATTTATTTATTTATTTTTTAGGAATTCGAACATACCCCCACTTCTGAAATAATAAATTCACTGGTAAGTATTTATTGAGCACCCAACACTCAGCTCTGTGGGAAACAGAACAGAATCTGAAACTAAACTCACTTGAACAATAAGTGATTAAGTATTGAAAATGGTGAACATAAAGTGTCTAAGAGTTCTGAGAAAAGAGAGAGTAATTGGCTAACAGTACTGAGGAAAAGCCAAGAGGAATGATGGAGAGGAATACTGGTAACAGAGCACTATTGTGTATTCATTGCTCTTGAGGAGCCTAGATTTCTTGCTGAGAAGAGGATAAAACTGGATCACCAGAACTGGGCATAGTTAAAGACACATGCAAAACTGCGGAATTCAGCCATTGTTCTGTAGAAAACTGGGAAATTGGTTAAAAGAAGGGCAACTGAGGCATGTAGTTAATTTGATTAAAATACCAATAGCTTAAACATCTACATTTTATAGAGTACCTAGAAATACGCAGAGCAAGTGACTGGAGGGGTATGAATAAGAACCTGGAAACAAGGTTGTTCTGAAAGCACTGAACTTTAAAAACAGTTCAAAGCATCTGAGCATGTATATGCAAAGTAACCTCAAAGAAGCAAAACAACTTCAGTCTAAAGCAGTCTAATTGAACTCGTTAACATTTCTAAAGAAAAGAAGGTTGGAAAATATAGGGGAAAAAAGTGAGAAAACTGGCAGAACCACTTGGAGCATTGTCAAGGGCAGAGTGACCCTTGCCAGACCTGTCTTCACCTGGAAATTAATGCTTTCACTACAGCTATGTTGACATTTGACTAGAACTAACTCTTAGCTTTTATGCTACTTTCACAAACAAGGGTCTCTGATAATAGGCATGTGATTCTCTTAATGCGAAAGAAGAGCAGACCAAAAGGTGCACTATTTCCCATGATATATTAATAAATCTTTATTCTGAATTGTAGATCCATCTCTTTAGGAGATTAGTTAGTATGAACTTGCCCAAGAGTAAAAACTGCCATTTACAGGGTTCTTCGGATGTTAAGCCTTGTACTAAGGCCTGATAGGGGTTCAGGGCGGATCCTAAAATACAGCATCTTGGAACATTGAATATTTTTAAGCTGGAGAAATCTGAGAAACAGTAGGTGCAGAAAGGACTTTATGAGCTTCCCCTGAAGCAAGTCATGGGCCCTTATGGAAGAGGTGCTCTCCCTATAGCTAGAGGAAAGGAACATCCTTGCTTCTAAAGATTGAGGAAAGTCAGAGGGATGCCAAGAGGAATCTGAACAAACAAGTCTTCTTAAATTCCCCCTGCTTACTAGACTCAGCTCACACCTTTTTTCCTACCATATTTTTCTACAACTATCCACTCCATCAAACCTAGCATAAAAGTGCTCAAGTTTGGGATCCCTGGGTGGTTCAGCGGTTAAGCATCTGTCTTTGGCTCAGGGCATGATCCTGGGGTTCCAGGATCAAGTCCCACATTGCACTCCCTGTGAGGAGCCTGCTTCTCCCTCTGTCTATGTCTCTGTCTCTCTCTCTGTCTCTCATGAATAAATAAAATCTTTAAAAAAAAATGCTCAAGTTCAACTGCTTCTTTGGGTCCTAATCTTCTTATGAAGGCTCCTGCTTTATGAAAAATCTACATTAATTTGTATCTTTTTATATGAATTTGTATGTTTTTCTCTTGTTAATTTGTCTTTGGTTACAGGATCTCCAATGAGAACTTAAAAAGATGACAGAAAAGATATTTTTTCGTCTCCTACAAGACTTTATGATACTAACTTATTTAATTCTCCATTATTCTAGTAAGTAGATACCACTATTTCCATTTTCCAGATTAAAAAAAAATAACAATAAAGGGCAGCCCCAGTAGCGCAGTGGTTTAGCGCCACCTGCAGCCCAGGGCGTGATCCTAGAGACCCTGGATGGAGTCCTATGTCAGGTTCCCTGCATGGAGCCTGCTTCTCCCTCTGCCTGTGTCTCTGCCTCTCATTCTCTCTCTGTGTCTCTATGAATAAATAAATAAATAAATAAATCTAAATAAATAAATAAATAAATAAATAAATAAATAAATAAATACAATAAAACTGAAAGGTGTCCATGTGTGCAAGGCTGGTTCAACATTGGGAAAACCAGATAATATAATCATCACATCAACAAACTTAGAAAATTTACATGATCATATCAATAGATGTAAAATAAAATCATTTGACAAAATCCAACACCCATTCATGATAAAAACATCATGTAAACTAGGAATGGGGCAAACTTGCTTAACATTATAAAGAACATCTACCAAAAACCTACAGCTGATATCATACTTTAATGGCAAGAAACCTGAAGCTTTCCCACTAAGGTCAGGTACAAAGCAAATATATCTCCTCTTACTACTCTTTTTCATTATTCCACTAGAAGTTCTAGCTCATGCAATAAGAAAAGGAAACAAAAAGTATACATATTGGGAAGGAAGAAATAAACCTATCTTTGTTTATAGATGGTCACCTATATAGAGTATCTAAAAGAATCAACAAAACAATGGTATTAATAAGAAATTATATCGTGGTCCTAGGCTACAAGGTTAATATATAAATGTCAATCATTTTTCTATAAATTAGCAATAAATAAGTGGAATTTGAAATCATATCATTTATATTAACATTCAAAAAATGAAATACTTAGGTAAAATGTAACAAAATATGGACAAAATCTATATGAGAAAAGCTATAAAACTGATGAAGGAAGTCAAAGAAGAATTAAGTAAATGGAGAGATATTCCATGTTCATGGATAGGAACTCTCAATATTGTCAAGATGTCCTTTCTTCCCAACTTGATCTGCAGATTTAATGTAATCTCAACCAAAATCGCAGCGAGCTATTTTGTGGATATTGACAAACTGGCTCTAAATTTTATAAGGAGAGAGAAAAAGACCTCAAATAGCTATTCCATTATTGAAGGAGATGTACATAAAAAGCTGGAGGACTGTCACTACCTGACCTCAAGATTTAGTATAAAGCTACAGTAACCAAAATAGTGTGGCATTGGTGAAAGAACAAATATCTCAATATAACAATAACCAAACAGAGAGCCCATAAAGAAACCCATATAAATATAATCAACAGATCTTTGACAAAGGGGTAAAGGCAACTCATTGGAGCAAAGATAGTCAGTCCTTTTAAATTTCTCAACCCAGAGTGAAGCTGAGCAACAAAACTTTAAAGCCTGTATGAAAAACAGCACAAGCCCAGTACCTTTTCCTATTTTACTCCCATTCCCTGTCTCTCCACCTCTAGGTTAGAGACTTCAGGAATCACAGCTTTCCTAGGACAAGAGAAATAAATGTTTGATGTTCTATTACTCAAAAAATGAAGTGCAAACCGTTTTTACCTATGCCCTAGGTAGCAATCCAAATTATAGTAAATGTGTCTATATCCTTCAGTATCAGAGAGAATTATCTAGATCTATACATTTCAACATGTCTAAAATATCCATGACTGATTCTGTTTAACTTTATACTGAAGTATATTCTTGAGGGTCAAAATCCACTGGGAGGTAGACATTGTATTTGTGTATATTTAATATGAAATCAAATTTCTATCCTCCAAGCAACTAACAAATGAATCACAGCTAAAGCAATTTTTCAAAAGAACCAGGTCAGCCACGATATAGGTAACTGTATGTATGTGAGTAAAGATCAAACACATAATTTTCTGCATTAAGTTTTATTCTTAGAAATTTTAACTTTGAAATTTTTGGTGACTTTATCACCTCCATATATTAGATATATATATTAACCTAAATATGCATATATGCCAAAGGTAAAGAATCTAAATCCAAGAGAATCTAATTCCAAGGGAAGCACTGTGAGCTACTGTGAATGGCTATAATTTCATGGACTCAGTTTTATTCTTTCTACATCCAAAATTTGACAGAATATTTATCATCTTCTAAAGATGGAAAATCCCCAAATCCAACCTAAAATGATATGAAGGGGGCAATAAGAGAAGGGAACACAGGCAAATAATAGAGGAAGTCATTGGGACAAATATAGCAGATCTCCTCATTACAATGTAGAATATGAAGACACATGTTTAGAACCACATGCATTTATTTATTTTAAATAGTTCCTCTTAATCTGGGTTGAGTGGCTCCATTGTACATATTTTGCGTGCTGAGGTAAGTACAGTATATTTTTTCTCTTTCATTTTGGTGTCTGGAAAGAAGCCTATTTGGCACTGTCTCCCACAGACTACAGACAGGAATGAACAGGCCTACTGAAGAAATGAGCTGATTTTGGCAGAGTAGTGGGTTTGCAATACCAATTGCTTACTGGTCTATGAGTATAATGATTAACATTTGGCTTCTTGTTCTTTCATTTACTACTGGGACTTTTTAGCCTTTGATCACCTTTCTATTTCACCAGTTGCCCTTTAGTTTCACAAATTATTCATACACACTACATTTGGTTTTTCCTTTCATCTTTCTCACCCATTGTTCCTTCTATTGCCAGCTAATGTTTATTGAATTATTCAGTAATTTAGGGAGACCCCCTAAAGTGTAATGTTTTCCCAGTCTCATTTTTCTTCAGTGAAGGCCATGTAGATAACACTAAAATTTGCCACAAAACACCTGGTACTAACTATTGTTTTTAGATCTGTAATGTTCAGAGTTAATATTAAAACTGTGAGGAATCCATTATCACTATATGAAAGATTTTAAGGTCAAGAAAAATTGTTTTTTTTTTTTAATTCTAAAGACATAAAATATTGTGATTAGTGGCTATAAAGAGTAACAGCTACAAAATTTCATTAACTAACTTGGATTACCATTGCTGTGTGTCTTGGAAGAGATCGTGTTTATTATTTATTTGAAAAATTAATTTCAGGAAGATTCTGGAAAATTTAACCATAGGCTCAGCCACATCATAAATTCTTTTTAAAGCATTTCCCATATTTTAAGCATCCAACAATACACCAGCTACTGTGTTAGATAATTTAACCTTCATCATATTAATATTCTATAACCATATGAGGTAGATTTTATCATTCTCTACTTTATATGACAGAAAACTGAAATCAGATAACACAAATAACAACCCAGTCAGCACAGCTAGATAGAAGGCACTACATTGGAAACGAGGTTTTAGACACTATACAAACCATATATTTCCATCACACCACACTTCCTCCCTTAGCTAGCTATAGCCTGAACCAGAATTATTTTTTATTTCTCTTTAAAAATTCTTTTTTTAGATGATGATACTGATAACTAGTATTTTATTATTTCTCCTTTTTTATTCAAATGAATGCAATTATAATGTTCCAAAATTTGAATGACACTACAAAACTATAAAAACATCATCAAAAAGAAGTTCCTTACCCCTCCCCATCCACATCCCATCATAATTTTCTTTTCACATTTAGATCCATATTTCTAAATAATTCGTATATATTTTTTCGACCTTTCGAAATTTAGAATTTATTTATTTTGCCATATGAAGAGTTTAGCCCTTTTACATCTTCCATTCCCTTTAATATACACTTTTCTTCTATTATCTATGTTTAGATGTAACTTTTAAATGGATACTTAATTTCCACACTAAAAATATTGCTCACAGAGGAGTCATATGTTATACTACAACAATATTATCTTTTCTTATATATTTTTTTATAGTTTTCCTGTTACTAATGGTTATTAATAATGATCACTTTTTTCATTTTCTATATATGTTTTATTGTGCAGTATGTTGTATGCTTTGGTTTCACTCTGTGTTCATATAGACTTCATATTTCTCAGATCTGAGTAGTCAGCTAGCATCTGCAACGTCTGCCTTCTGTATTTACAGAATTGTTTGAGGTTTATTATTGGCCCTCATCTCTTCCCTATTCTTTTTGCCCATGAGGTTTTATATATAAATATATAAATATAAATAAATATATCTTCTAACCCTTTTATTTTAGTGGGGTTTTGAGGAGAGGTTAGGATAAATGTGTTTTCAACCAGCTGTGTTTAATCACAAGCCCAGTATACCCTGAAATTGTCTTTAGCACATAATTTAGCACTCACCACAGCAGCATATAATGTTGTTTTGTATGATAATTTGTTATGCTTTTACAACATGGAGCAGAGAGCTTATTTTATATTATCTTTGAATCTACATTTGTATTGAGCACACCACATTTTGCAGAATAGCCACTTTATAAATTCTTATTGTTGGCAATCAAAGCAGCAGTCAACCAATTCATTCTGCCATTACTAGAATCTGAAATATAAAAAATGAGAGGACTGGCAGCAGAAAGAGCCTTTCTTAATGAATTAGGTAGAATCCAAAGGCAGAAGCATTTCCTTTAAAAGTTGCATTTGTTTTAATATTTACATTTTATATATTTTCAGAATAAATTTGGGATTTTTAAATGCTTCATGACAAATTATATGGAAAAGGGACTTTCCTATTTTCTAACATAAAACAACTAAGCTTATTTGATTTTTAGTCAATTTGCCATTGAGCCGAGTTTCAGCAGGATAAATTATTCTGCAGTTCACTAAAATTGTTGGCAATTATGTTAAAGGAGAACAGAAAGAATTAAATAAAAATTTTCTTTACAGCTTTACCGTTGATTTACCAGCACCAGCTTTTAGAAGAAACAAGCATGCAAGAACTTTCTTTTTTTCTTTTCTTTTTTTTTTTTTTAAGAACTTGTTTTTGTATCAATACATGAAGCTCAAATCCTAAACTGTTTCTAAAACTTCAACTCCATGTTTAGGAGAAAATATTTTCTTCAAAAATAAAGATAATTTGAATTAAAAGAAAAAGGTATATACTAGAAATTAGGCTCCCACACACTTATTCCATGTACTTAATATCCTGACTCCAGTTGAAAGAAGTTATAACATGAAAATGGAAGGCAAATTAGAATATCAGTAAAATATTATCTTGTATTTTTTACCTTTTAATCTTTCGGGATTATTTTATAATTTTATTTTATTTTCCATGGTTTTAGATTCATCCCCACAAAATGTGCTAGCAGCAAACCTAGTAAACTGCCCTCTTAGAGTACATTAATAGGTAATTTGGGAAGGTTGGCCCACCAGATGAAAGCTGATTCTTTCCTTCTCTATGGTTTTCTTTTTTTTTTTTTTTAAGATTTTATTTATTTATTCATGAGAGACACAGAGAGAGAGAGAGAGAGAGAGAGGCAGAGACACAGGCAGAGGGAGAAGCAGGCTCCATGCAATGAGCCCTATGTGGGACTTGATCCTGGAACCGGATAACGCCCTGAGCCAAAGGTAGATGTTCAACCACTGAGCCACCCAGGCATCCCCTTTCTGATTTTCTTATCTAAGAAACACTACTAATATAAGGCAGAATTATTTTTAAATATTGAGAGAACTAGAGTCACCCATCATCTTCTTTGCCTATAATTAGACTGAAATTCAAAATGATTTACTGTTAAAGTTGATGAGAGAACGTTAACCTGGTTCAAGAGAGATGCAGTTCTGCTTAATACATGGAACATGGATTACTATGGTTGTTTAAAAAAAAAGAGAGAGAATATTTTAGGCATAAGAACCTGTATAGAGTAGTAGGTAAAAGCATGAGTCATGAAGACAGATGGTCTTGCTTCAAATCCTATTTCTCCTATATTCTAATTCAATGACCTCGAACAAGGGCCTGAACATCTCTAAAGCTCTTTCTGCATTCACAAAATATGGCAAATAGTACCTAGTTCATGGGATTGTGGGAGGATTAAGAATACATGTGATACAACATTCTGTTGAAAACCTGCAGAAGAAATTCTTTCACTGTTAACAGTTTCACTCATTAATTCAGCAAATACTTTGTGAAAGCCTACTATATGTTATGCAGGCACTGTTCTAGGTGTTGTACATACAGTAGTGTTAAATTAATTAAACAAGGAGGTCATTAGATTGAGGTGATTCTAATGCTTGGGTGGCCCATGTAAACAAACCAGAACTTCAGTCTGCAAAAGACTCAAGGTTAAGAAATCAAATTCTAAGGACAACCAATTACAAAGAGCCAACTAGACTTTTCCAAATAAGGGAGAATTTTCTTCTTAAGCTATAGCAAAGCATTGCTTTGCTTCTGTCTTCTTTATAAAAAAATTATCCTTAGCTCCTGTTCCTGGAGTGCTTCTAACCACTACTGGGTTTTGTGCTGCTCATTTAAATAGGTTTTTGCTCAAACTTTAAAATGTTTACTATTGGGGCAGCCCCGGTGGCACAGTGGTTTAGCGCTGCCTGCAGCCCAGGGTCTGATCCTGGAGACCCGAGATTGAGTCCCATGTCGGGCTCCCTGCGTGGAGCCTGCTTCTCCCTCTGCTGCTCTCTCGCTTGCTCTGTATCTCTCATGAGTAAATAAAATAAAGTCTTAAAAAATAAAAATAAAAAAATAAGATGTTTACTATCCCTCAAATTATATATTTTTTAAAAGAATATTTAATTTATGAGAGAGAGGGGAAGAGGAATAGAGAGAGAGACAACAGACTCTGTGCTGAATGAAGAGCCCAATTCAGGGCTCCATCTCAGGACCCTGACATCATGACCTGAGCCAAAACCAAGAGTCAGACCTTAACCAACTAAGCCACCCATGTGCCTCCTCGACTTACCTTAAATTATCTTTTAAGTGTAGTGAATAAATAATGTTTTTTGTCCTTGTGGAGGCTATATTCTAGTGAGAATATACAAACATTGAGTAACAAAACAATTAAATATAAAACGTATGAAAAGTGCAACAGAGAAAAACAAAGCAAGATAAAAATAAAGATTTTTCTTTAAATTTCTTGAGATTGCCCCAAATGTATATAGCTAGCAACTCAATCCACGCAACTGTATTTATTGAGAATGCATGATAGACCTGACTTTGAATGTACTGCGAAAAAAAGATTTTTAAAAAAATCCCTGCTGAGTGGCAGGGCAAGATGGGGAGGAGCAGGGTCCTCACCTGACCCGGCCCCACCCACTCACCTGGATAGCTTCCAAACTGTCCTGAACACCTACGAATCCGACCTGAGATCTAAAGAGAGGACAGCCCAACACTAAGGAGAGAAGGGTTTTCACTTCTATCAAGGTAGGAAGGCAGAAAAAAAAAAAAAATCGAGTGGGGGAGGGGCCCCGCGAGGAGCAGGCTAAGGGGGGCGGGGGGGCCTCGGGCCAGGAGAGCCCGCCTCTGAGATGCGGGAACTTTAGAAATCCGCTCAGATTCTTCCCGGAGGGAAAGCGCTCAGCAGGGAAATCAGGCAGAAGCGCAGGAGGGGGCAGGACACCTCCAGTCTCCCGGGGTCACTGGGAGAGGAGGGCGCCGGGGAGAGCGCACCCACACCGTGGGGACCTCGGTCAAGGGCAGGAGCTCACCTGGTGGGGCCTCGGGAGAAGCCGGTGGGTCAGGCGGGGGCTCCGGCCGGGCTGTGCCCTGCTGCCTTCGGGAGCCACTGGCCCTGGGAGCGGGATTCCAGCAGCAACAGGCCCCGGATCCCACAGCGCTGAGGGACACAGCCCCCATCCTGCGGTCCCCCCGGGACAGGCGGAGGCAGGGAGGGCACAGGACAGCGAGGACGCTCCTGCCGCCGGGCACCCCCACCCAGGAGCACCTAGGCCAGTGCGGACTGGGAGCTGCAGGTGGTTACTGGGGGAGCTGACCCCAGGGCTGGAGACCTGGCCGCCGCCAGTGGTGGTGTTGCTCCTGTGTCACTGTGTGCCTAGGAGAGGCAGGGCCACCGGGGAACAGAGGCCTCACGGGGTCAACAGCTCCCACTGAGCCGGCACTGGCAGGGGTGGGGCAGCTTCCCAGGTGGCACACCTGAGAGTCAGCACAGCAGTCTCCTCTCCCAGAAGACCAGCTAGAAGGACAAGGGAAGAGCAAGTTCTCGACCAAGCAGCACTGGAAAGCTCCAAGGAAAGTCGAGGGATTTGCAGTATATAAAACCAGTGGGTACCCCCTCCTATTTTTTCCCCTTTTTCCAGTACAACTCGTTTTTATATGAGACTAGACATTTTCAATATTTTTTCTCTTTTCCCACCTTAACTACAATATTTTACCACCTCTTCATTTTTAAGTTTCTTCCTTTTTGACTTTCATATTTCTACAATTATGGGTCTTAGATATCTTTTCCACTTCTAGATTCCCTTCAACACACTCAACTTAATTTTGGGAGATACATGAGATATGTTTTTTTGTTTTGTTTTGTGTTTTTTGTTTTCTCTGCCTCACTTTGTTCTACAATGGCAGAAGTTAATACCTTCTAAAACATAACCAGCATGCAACCAAAACCAAGTGGAATACTGTGCTGGTTCATTCTGTGAGATTATATTGTCTTGTCATTGCCATTCTGCCCTCCTCTTTTATCTTATGTTTTGGTGGTCAATGTTGGGGTCCTCTACAAGTATTGCTGGTTTATACAAATTTGGGACTGAGCATCTTCTAACATACAGAACTTAATACACTCAAGAACCAAGAGGATCACCCACTAGGAACCCTCAGGTAGACTACATTCTCCCTCCACTACAACTTCTTTATCACCACCATCTCCCAGTACCCCCCGTTTTTTTCTTCTCTCTCTCTTTTATTTTTTTTTTCATCTTTACTTTTTCTTGTTTTCTTTTTTCTTTTTCTTCTTCTTTGGGATGCTTGGCCTTTTATTTTTTACTACTTTGTTTTAAAATTTGTTTTTCACCTTAGTGCTCCTTTTGTTTTATTTTGTTCTGATCTTTGTTTTCATTTTCTGGTCTCTGATCTCATCAGAATCATGTAGGGTGAAATTTACTTAGGTCAAGGTTGATATTCTTGACTCTGCCAGCTCATACAGCCACTTTGCACTGAGCAAAATGACTAGAAGGAAGAACTCACCATAAAAGAAAGAATCAGAAACAGTACTCTCTGTCACAGAGTTACAGAATATGGATTACAATTTGATGTCAGACTGCCAATTCAGAAGCACAATTATAAAGCTACTGGTGGCTCTGGAAAAAAAGCATAAAGGAATCAAAAGACTTCATGACTGCAGAATTTGATCTAATCAGGCCAAAATGAAAAATCAGTTAAATTAGATGCAATCCAAACCGGAGATCCTAACAACGAGGGTTAATGAGGTGGAAGAGTGAGCAACATAGAAGACAAGGAAGGAAGGAAGCTGAGGAAAAAAAAGAAAAACAATTAAAAGACATGAGGAAAGGTTAAGGGAAATAAATGACAGCCTCAGAAGGAAAAACCTACGTATAATTTGGGTTCGAGAGGGCCAGAGGGCTGGAAAGGATATTTGAACAAATCATAGTTGAGAACTTCCCTAATTTGGGGAGGGAAACAGGCATTTGGATCCAGGAGATAGAGACGTCCTCCCCCCCCCCAAAAAAATCAATAAAAACCATTCAACACCTCAACATTTAATAGTGAAACTTGCAAATTCCAAAGATAAAGAGAAAATCCTTAAAGCAGCAAGACTAGAGATCCCTAACTTATATGGGGAGAAATATTAGATTAACAGCAGACCTCTCCACAGAGACCTGGCAGTCCAGAAAGGGCTGGCAGGATATATTCAGGGTCCTAAATGAGAAGAACATGCAGCCAAGAATACTTTATCCAGCAAGGCTCTCATTCAGAATGGAAAGAGAGATAAAGAGATTCTAAGATAGACAGAAACTGAAAGAATATGTGACACCAAATCAGCTCTGCAAGAAATACTAAGGGGGACTCTGTAAAAGAAAGAGGAAGCCCAAAGAAATAATCCACAGAAACAGGGACTGAATAGGTATTACGATGACACTAAATTCATATCATTCAATAGTTACTCTGAACATGAATGGGCTAAATAATCCCATCAAAAGATGCAGGGTTCAGACTGGATAAAAATGTAAGACCCATCTATTTGCTGTCTACAAGAGATTCATTTTAGACTTAAGGACACCTCCAGCCGGAAAATGAAAGGTTGGAGAACCATTTACCATTCAAATGGTCCTCAAAAGTAAGCTGGGGTAGCAATCCTCATATCATATGAATTAAACTTTATCCCAAAGACTGTAGTATGAGATGAAGAGGGACACTATATCATACTTAAAGGGTCTATCCAACAAGAAGACCTAACAATCATGAATATTTATGCCCTAAGTATATCAATCAATAACCAAGGTAAAAACATACTTAGATAACAATACACTAATAGTAGGAGACTTCAACACAGCACTTTCAGCAAATGACAGATATTCTAAGCAGAACATCACCAAAGAAACCAGGGCCTTAAATGATATACTGGACCAAACAGATTTCACAGATATATACAGAACTTTCCATCCAAACACAACTGAATACACATTCTTCTCAAGTGCACATGAAACTTTCTCCAGAATAGACCACATACTGGGTCACAAAGCAGGTCTCAACTGATACCAAATGATTGGGATTGTCCTCTGCATATTTTCAGACCACAATGCTTTGAAACTAGAACTCAATCACAAGAAGAAATCTGGAAGAAACTCAAACACATGGAGGTTAAAGAGCATCCTACTAAAAGATGAATGAACCAAGAAATTAGAGAAGAATTAAAAAGATACATGGAAACTAATGAAAATGAAGATACAACCATTCAAAATCTTTGGGATACAGCAAAAGCGATCCTAGGAGGGAAATACATCGCAATATAAGCATCCATCAAAAAATTGGGAAAAACTCAAATACACAAGCTAAACTCACACATAAAGGAACTGGAGAAAAAACAGCAAATAAAATGTACACCAAGCAGAAGAAGAGAGATAATAAAGATTTGAGCCAAACTGAATGAAATAGGGACCAGAAGAACTGTAGAACAGATCAACAAAAACAGGAGTTAGTTCTTTGAAAGAATTAATAAGATAGATAAATCATTAGCCAGCTTATTAAAAAGAAAAAAGACTCAAATTAATAAAATCATGAATGAAAGGGGGGGGAGAGATCACAACCAATACCAAGGAAATACAAACAATTTTAAAAAACATAGTATGAGCAGCTATACGTCAATAAATTAGGCAATGTAGAAGAAATGGATGCATTTCTGGAAAAGTACAAATTACCAAAACTGGAACAGGAAGAAATAGAAAACCTAAACAGGCCAATAACCGGGAGGAAATTGAAGCAGTCATCAAAAACCTCCCCAAGACACAAAAGTCCAGGGCCAGATGGCTTCCCAGGGGAATTCTATCCAATTTTTAAAGAGGAAATAGTACTTATTCTACTAAAGCTGTTCCAAAGGATAGAAAGGGACGGAATACTTTCAAACTCGTTTTATGAGGCCAGCATCACCTTAATTCCAAAACCAGACAAAGACCCCACCAAAAAGGAGAATTACAGGCCAATATCCCTGATGAACACAGATGCAAAAATTCTCAAGAGGATACTAGCCAATAGGATCCAACAGTACAATAAGAAGACTATTCACCACAACCAAGTGTGATTTATCCATGGGATGCAAGGGTGTTTCAACACATGTTAAACAATCAACATGATAGATCACATCAACAAGAGAGAAAACAAGAACCATATGATCCTCTCAGTAGATGCAGAGAAAGCATTTGTCAAAATACAGCACTCATTCCTGATAAAAACTCTTTAGAGTGTACGGATAGAAGGAACATTCCTCAGCATTTTAAAGGCATCTATGAAAAGCCCACAGCAAATATCATTCTCAATGGGGAAACACTGGGAGCCTTTCCCCTAAGATCAGGAACATGACAGGGATGTCCACTCTCACCACTGCTATT
The DNA here is from genome assembly GCF_011100685.1 of Canis lupus familiaris. Classification (NCBI taxonomy): domain Eukaryota; kingdom Metazoa; phylum Chordata; class Mammalia; order Carnivora; family Canidae; genus Canis; species Canis lupus. Next base: position 9,032,000 of record NC_049252.1, on the reverse strand, counting down.
CAACAAAGTACTAGAAGTCCTAGCCTCAGCAATCAGACAACAAAAAGAAATAAAAGGCATTCAAATTGGCAAAGAAGAAGTCAAACTCTCCCTCTTTGCAGATGCCAGGATACTGTACACAGAAAGCCCAAAAGGGGATCCCTGGGTGGGTCAGCGGTTTAGTGCCTGCCTTTGGCCCAGGGTGCCAAAGCCCAAAAGACTCCACCCCAAAATTGCTAGAACTCATCCAGCAATTCGGCAGTGTGGCAGGATACAGAATCAATGCCCAGAAATCAATTGCATTTCTATACACTATCGATGAGACTGAAGAAAAAGAAATTAAGGAGTCAATCTCATTTATAATTGCATCCAAAAGCATAAGATATCTAGGAATAAACCTAACCAAAGAGGTAAAGGATCTATACCCTAAAAACTACAGAATACTTCTGAAGGAAATTGAGAAAGACACAAAGAGATGGAAAAATATTCCATGGTCATGGATTGGAAGAATATTGTGAAAAAGACTATGCTACCCAAGACAATTTACACGTTCAATGCAATCCCATCAAAATACCATGGGCTTTCTTCAGAGAGTTGGAACAAATAATCTTGATATTTGTGTGGAATCAGAAAAGACCCAGAATAGCCAGGCGAATATTGAAAAAGAAAACCAGAGCCAGGGGCATCACAATGCCAGATTTCAAGCTGTACTACAAAGCTGTGATCATCAAGATAGTGTGGTACTGGCACAAAAACAGACAGAGATCAATGGAACAGAATAGAGAACCCAGAAATGGCTCCTCAACTCTATGGTCAACTAATATTCAACAAAGCAGGAAAAACTATCGCCCGAAAAAAGGACAATCGCTTCAATAAATGGTGCAGGGATAATTGGACAGCCACACGCAGAATGAAACTGGACCATTCTCTTGCACCATACACAAAGATAAATTCAAAATGGATGAGAGATCTAAATATGAGACAAGAATCCATCAAAATCCTTGAGGAGAACATAGGCAACACCCTTTTTGAACTTGGCCACAGCAACTTCTTGCAAGATACATCTATGAAGGCAAGGGAAACAAAAGCAAAAATGAACTATTTGGACTTAATTAAGATAAAAAGCTTCTGCACAGCAAAAGAAACAGTGAACAAAACTAAAAGACAACCTACAGAATGGGAGAGATATTTGCAAATGACATATCAGATAAAGGGCTAGAATCCAAGATCTATAAAGAACTTATTTACTCAACACCCAAGAAACAAACAATCCAATCGTGAAATGGGCAGAAAACATGAACAGAAATTTCACCATAGAAGACATACACATGGCCAGCAAGCACATGAGAAAATGCTCCACATCACTTACCATCAGGGAAATACAAATCAACGTATTTCTTTTTTTTTAATTTTATTTATTCATAATAGAGAGAGAGGGAGGCAGGGACACAGGAGGAGGGAGAAGCAGGCTCCATGCCGGGAGCCCTACACGGGACTCGATCCTGGGACTTTAGGATCGCGCCCTGGGTCAAAGGCAGGCACTAAACCGCTGAGCCACCCAGGGATCCCCGGGAAATACAAATCAAAACCACAATGAGATCCCACCTCACACCAGTGAGAATGGTGAAAATGAACAAGACAGGAAACAACAAATGTGCAGAAAGGGGAACCCTCTTGCACTGTTGCTGGGAATGTAAACTGAAGCAGCCACTCTGGAAAACTGTGTGGAGGATCCTCAAAGAGATAAAAATAGAGTTACCCCATGGCCCAGCAATTGCACTGCTGGGATTTACCCCAAAGATACAGATGCAGTAAAACGCCAGGACACTTCTACCCCAATGTTCATAGCAGCAATGTCCACAATAGCTAAACTGTAGAAGGAGTCTTGGTGTCCATCAACAGATGAATGGATAAAGAAGATGTGGTCTATATATCCAATGGAATACTACTCAGGTGTTAAAAACGACAAATACCCACCATTTGCTTCAACATGGATGGAACTGGAGGGTATTATGCTGAGTGAAGTATGTCAATTGGAGAAGGACAATCATTATATGGTCACTCATTTGGGGAATAAAAAAACATGAATGGGATTATAGGGGAAAGGAGAGAAAATGAGTGGGAAAAATCAGAGAGGGTAAAGAACATGAGAGACTCCTAACTCTGGGAAATGAACAAGGGATAGTGGAAAGGGAGGTGGGTGGGGGGATGGGGTGACTGGGTGACAGGCACTGAGGGGGGCAATTGACGGGATGAGTATTGGGTGTTATACTATATGTTGGCAAATCGAACTCCAATAAAAAAATATACAAAAAAAAGATGTTAAAAATAAAAATAAAAATAAAAAATCCCTGCTCTGAGTGCCTGTATGGCTCAGTCTGCTAACTGTCTGCCTTTGGCTCAGGTCATGATCCGGAGGTCCTAGGATGAATCCCACATCAGGCTTTCTGCTCAGTGAGGAGTCTGCTTCTCCCTCTCCCCTTCCCTCTTCTCATGATCTCTCTCATTCTCCCCTCAAATAAATAAAGTAAAATTAAAAAAAATAAAATAAAATAAAGTAAAATAAAATAAAATAAATCAAATCCCTGCCCTCAAGGAGTGTATGTCTAGTTGAATGTGAGAACCACATAATCTATCCCCACCCACAATTTGGAACTACTTACCTCCCACAGAGCTATTGCCTACATTATGATTTTACCATTCCATTGTCTTCATTAGTAAAACTTCACTATTCCGAGACTCTCATTCAAGTAAATAAATTTATTGTTCATTAGAATAACTTTCCCAAAAGATCCATCAACTCAATTAAGAAAAACCAACAGTTTACCCTCTAAAACTCTTTGATCTTCTTAAAAGCTATGCTGTGCTTTATCCACCAAACTTAAACTGCTATATCAAGATCTTTATCCAAATCTAATGAAGCCTACACACCCACCGCCTGACCCTAAACTGGGCTTCAGAATTGCCATAAATTCAAACTTGCTTTCCTCCTCCAAGATGCTCGAGACTCTTTGAATGTGGTGTTTTCTCTTACCACAGTAAATAGCAAATTTGGCTTGCTTTATCAACAGGCTGTGTTGGTGATATTGAGGGAACTATCATCCAAAGGACAGTAGATGAAAACTATCTCTGCTGGTGCTGTTTTTCATGTAGCATGATGACTAACCAAAAATGAGGGAGGAGATTCTGAAGCAAAGGATGGAGGGGGCTGCAGATCAATAAGCAATGGGAAAGTAGTACGGGTGAGACAGGAGATAGGTGATATGGAGGCAGAGGAGTAGATTGTTATGAGTCATTACAAGACCTTGGGCTTTTACTCTGAGTTTGGAAGGCATGTGAGGCTTTTGAGCAGAGTGGCGATATATCTGACTCCACATTAAAGCAAAATTACAGTGGCTGCTGGCTGGGGAGCAGGTCAGGTACAAGGGCGAAAGTCAAAGCAGGAAGACCAATAGGAAGGCACTTGCAATAATATAGAAACAATAATTGAGAAACAAAAGTAGCTAGATTAGACAGGTAGGGTTGGATAGTGGTGGAGATAGGAAAGAAGAGGTCAGTGCCCAGAAATATTTTAAAGATAAAGCAGATAGAATTTCCTGACAATATGCTTGTATTTGAAAGACAGAGGGGTTACGGGCTTTGTCAATTCTTACTTACAGGCCAAGTGGGATGAGGACAGAATTTGCATTAGATTTTGCAACATGGCGGCGATCATTGGTGGTGATGAAGGCACTATCTCTTCGTTACTGACTCTAAGCTCATTCTGCTCCCTGCATTATAGGACAATAAGTTTAGAGTCAAGATGTTGGAACAAGGAAGGGGACTTTATTCAGAAAGCCAGCAAACTGAGGAGACAGCAGACTATTGTCCCAAATAGCCATCTCCTTGAGCGTGAGATTTGAGTTTCTTTTCTGATAAGACAAGGTGGGAAGGGGTTGGAGTCAAAAGGTGGCTGACATCTGTAGACATCTGAGGAAGATCATGTAACTTCTTTGTCCTTAGTTGATCTTTATGTAGAGGAACCTGGTCATTTCATTCCTGTACATCTTTTTTATTTTTATTTATTTATTTATTTTTATTTTTTTATTTTTTTAAATTTTTATTTATTTATGATAGTCATACAGAGAGAGAGAGGCAGAGACATAGGCAGAGGGAGAAGCAGGCTCCATGCACAGGGAGCCCGACGTGGGATTCGATCCCGAGTCTCCAGGATCACGCCCTGGGCCAAAGGCAGGCGCCAAACTGCTGCGCCACCCAGGGATCCCCTGTAGATCTTTTTTAATGTTTGAGTATAGTTGATACACAACGTTACATTAGTTTCAAATGTACACCTTAGTGATGTGACAAGTCTATACATTATGCCACCACAAGTATAGCTACCATCTGTCCTCTTATATCACTATTACCATATCATTGACTATAATCTTTATGCTGTGCCTTTTATTCCTGTGACATTAATTCTATAACTGGAAGCCTGCAACTCCCTCTCCTCTTCAATCACTTTGCCCAAGCCCCCAGTCTCCTCCCCTCTGTAAATCTTAACCATAGCATAGTCATTTTTGTGCACGCTTTCTTATTTCCTCAGGTGAAATAGGTTTCGGGTGAAAAGCAGTTTTTGCAAATCTTAAAGTTGTAACATGCCTATGTACAGGGGTAAGCAGAAATGTCTAAGTAGGAACAAAAACGGCAGTGGCAATCTGATGGATTTTTCTGGTTTGTAGTTCAGCTGTCTTTGGTGATCCTCTTGAGTGGCCCACAGAGCAATAGGCTTGAAGACTGTCTATTCATGAGCTACTTGGGGCAATTTCTCTCAAATTTATCTCAAGTTATCTAGCTTAGTCAAACAATAACATTTCAAAGACAATCAGAATTAGAATCTAACATCCACAAAGGTGTGTTACTGAAATATAATGTTTCTCTCTAAAGTCATTCTCATTTCTGTCAAAGATAGCCAAATTAAGACTGATTTGTTCATAAAATAAGTCCGATTGTTAACAAACGTGGCCTAATTTCTCACAGAAGCACAGTAAGAATAGTTATTGACTACACTGGTTTTTAAAATCTGCTTTGCTGAAACTTTCTACAAGAAATTTCAGATTGAATTTTTAATAGCCTCTCTAAGCCAGAAGCCAAGCCAAACAGTTGACATCAGATTTGCCTGTGATACCTATAGATTTGGGTGAATTCCTCTCTTCTCAAGGTTCCCAAAATATCTTGAGGTTCCTATACCTGCCAGGAAATAATAATATTATTTTTAGAGATTTTATTTATTTATTTATTTATTTATTTATTTATTTATTTATTCATTCATTCATTCATTCATTCATTCATTCATGAGAGACACACAGAGAGAGGCAGTGACATAGGCAGAGGGAGAAGCAGGCTCCCTGCAGGGAGCCTGACGCGGGACTCAATTGTAAGATCCCCAGGATCACAACCTGAGACAAAGGCAGATGCTCAACCACTGAGCCACCCAGGCGTCCCTAGGAAGTAACATTCTTTACTCACCTGGTAAGCTTGATGGGAACTCTGTAAGCAAGGTATCAGGCCAACATCTCCAAGGGGAATACGGGGTCCACAGTCAACCTTAATTCCTTAGAGCTGTCCAGTTATAACTGAGTCTATGCATATCTTACTCAAATATGACATCCCAGTCAAAATCTTAATAATATAACCAATGGTTTCGACAGTGTCCTGTTACAAGAACAGATTCGTTTTAAACTTAATGCAAATATTTTTAATTGCCATGAAAAGAAAGAATACTCACTAAGAGTTTCCGAATTCTGGAGGATTCGGGTAGGAAGAAAAGATAAATGTTTCAATTTGTTTACAAAGAAATATCTTATCAAATTTCTGTAAGTCATAGATATCTTAAGAGAAACAGTTTCCTAAAATCAGGCAGAGCAAACATGAGAGAACCAGCATTGTCTTAAACAAGAGTCATAAAAATTTTAATCTTTTTTTTCTCAATTCAGTTAGTCCCATGTTACTAATTCTTGTTCTGTTCCAATGTAGTTTTTCCATTAGTTCTAGAAATAGTTAGTTTAGCTTTATGATCTTAAAGATATCAGAAGCCTATACTTGTCAGATGTTCTTTTACATGAATTCCCCTTGAAACTAAATATATTTGCAAGAGCATCTGACTGAAACAATAATTGTAAATGACAAAAGCCTCAAAAATCACCATGGTCAAAAACCTGATGAGAGTTCATTATAATGTAGTTGAAAAGGAAATTTGGTTATTTTTGTGACACACAACATTTCAACAATCAGAATTACATGTGATGACATTATATCAGGACATAATAAAAGGTGAGGAAATTTTACATAATTTCTGGAACAGCTATTGCATTTACCCATACAATATAGCCTAAGAAGATTTATCATCCTTTGTTTGACAATGCTTCCCATGTAACTTAACATACAAAATAAACAGGCCTAAGTAGTCAAAAAGACTTCATTCAAAATTTGAATTTTGGGGAGGTTAAAAACTGTGGAAGGTCCTAAAGCACATGCCTACATAGGATTACAAATTATTATAAAATTTAATATTTAATTGTCCCTTTAACGAAGGGGGAAATTAGAGATTCAACAATACATATATAATTGTTGGCAAAGCTTAGCTCTTCTAATATTGATAAGTTTTTAATTTCTTAAGTAATCAAAGGCCTGATGAAGACAACATAGAAACTTTATTTTTCTGGGCAGATAAAGGGAAAAAAACCTTGTTTACAATTTCAAGAGCAGAGCAACAATCCAAGAAAAATTTGTCCTTTTAACATAGAGAAAAACCAAATTCCAATCTTAACACCAGTGTACTTTTAAAACTTATTCATTACAATCTTAGTTGTGACCATGCATAAAATTCTTTTCCAAAGAACATCATGAACCTTCATAAGCCATCTACAACTTTGTTTCATTCAGATTTTGTCATAAGTTTTCCCTTTCTAACCAACCAGTCTCATTTTAGCAGAAAATTACTTTCTTTTCCATCAACAAAGTTATTCTCAATACTTGTATCTTTCTTATGTATCTCCTATTTCCTATGTGCAAGTTGTTTTCCTTATCATTTTTAGCTGTCTCAATTACATTTAACACAATTTTGACTTTTAGAAACTTAACCTACTAGTTAAAATTAGGTAGTAACCAATTGTGAACTATTACACCAAAATTCTTTATAGAGTGGCAAATTTGTATTTCATAATTTCTAGAAACGTATTTTTTCATAGCACAACTTCAATAAAGCATAAGATAGCAGATCCGAATTTATCTTTAGTTTTTCTGTAATGAGAAGCCAGAAGCAGATAGACCTTTGTTTAGTAATTAAGGTCTCAGTATTTTACCTTATTTATAAAAAATTTGGATATTCAATAAATATAACCCAATTGATCATTTATCTTCCACCATCATATTTAAATATGCTTTGCTGACAAAATGCAACAGAGAGAAGAGGAGCTTCTTTGACTATTAGTAAAAGTCGGTGGAGTAAAAGTCTCATATTTAATTCTGATAATTCTAAAGACACGTGTATTGTAATTAAACTAACAACCTTGAATTAGCTTTAACAGTAAATGTATCGTACCTGTGTCCACTAAAAATTCAAATTGTTCCCCATTTTCAATTTTACTCGGGCGTCCTGTGGGGAAATCTAAAGTGGGTGGCTTAAGTTCAGGGGAGCCCCGCCCCCCCCTCCCCATGTTGATCTGGGAGGTGATTCCGTTTGAACCTCATGAGAAGGTGCCCCAACAGATTGGGGTGCTTTTTGCTCCTGGAGAGTGAGGGCAGGAGGAGCAGGAGCCAAGGGCTTTTTCCTCAGGTTTCAGCTCTCCGTACCGTTTATTCAAAATATGGTCTGGGGGACTTTCTGTGGGAACAGCGGGAGTCTTCCTATCCATCTAGGCAGAAACTCAGAAAAAACATAGAAGAAACAAAATTATAACTAAATGAAGCCCAGAGTACCTGTGTTGGCATTTGTTCTTCCCCAAAGGTCAGAGTTTCACGGACTGGACCAAGTGGCTTCCGAGTCTCGGGTCTGTCCCTACAGGTCGGAGCTTCAGGGACCCGAGCAAGTATAAGCCAAGGGAGCCGAGCCAAAGCCGCTACTGGGAGGCAACCCAGGAGTCACTGGCATTTGTGGGGAGAACAGTAAAAGCCCGGGTTCCAAATATCTCCCTTTAGAAAATAAATAAATAAAAAATAAATATATACACAACACAGAGAGAGAGAGAGGCAGAGACCGAGGCAGAGGGAGAAGCAGGCTCCATGCAGGGAGCCCGACACGGGACTCGATCCTGGGACCCGAAGGCAGGCGCCAAACCGCTGAGCCACCAGGGATCCCCCAGTATTTCCCTTTTACAAAATGATGGTAACACGGCCGATTGTGTCCAAAGATCCCAAAGCTGCAGCAGCCAAGACAGCAAAGGCTCACGGACTGGAAGAGGCCAACCTGCATCCCTGCTCCGCGTCTGCCCCCAGACACCTGCAGACAACGCGGCCCCCCGGTGAGGAAAGTGGGGCGGAGCGGGGCGGAGGCGGGGCGGAGGGGAGGCGGAGGTGGGGTGGAACGGGGGCGCAGGGGAGGAGGAGCGGGGCGGAGCGGGGCGGAGCGGGGGGCGGAGCGGGGGCGGAGTGGGGCGGAGGGGAGGCGGAGGTGGGGTGGAACGGGGGCGCAGGGGAGGAGGAGCGGGGCGGAGCGGGGGCGGAGCGGGGGCGGAGCGGGGGGCGGAGGCGGGGCGGAGGGGAGGCGGAGGTGGGGTGGAACGGGGGCGCAGGGGAGGAGGAGCGGGGCGGAGCGGGGGCGGAGCGGGGGCGGAGCGGGGCGGAGGCGGGGCGGAGGGGAGGCGGAGGTGGGGTGGAACGGGGGCGCAGGGGAGGAGGAGCGGGCGGAGCGGGGGCAGAGGTGGGGCGGAGCGGGGCGGAGGGGCAGGCGGAGCGGGGGCAGAGGGGAGGCTGAGCGGGGGCGGAGGGGGGCGGAGCAGGGGCGGAGCGGGGGCGGAGGGGGGCGGAGCGGGGGCGGAGGTGGGGCGGAGCGGGGCAGAGGGGAGGCTGAGCGGGGGCGGAGGGGAGGCGGAGCGGGCGGAGGCGGGCGGAGCGGGGGCAGAGGTGGGGCGGAGCGGGGCAGAGGGCAGGCGGAGCGGGGGCAGAGGGGAGGCTGAGCGGGGGCGGAGGGGGCGGAGCAGGGGCAGAGGTGGGGCGGAGCGGGGCGGAGGGGGCGGAGGGGGGCGGAGGCGGGGCGGAGCGGGGGCAGAGGTGGGGCGGAGCGGGGCAGAGGGCAGGCGGAGCGGGGGCAGAGGGGAGGCTGAGCAGGGGCGGAGGGGGGGCGGAGCGGGGGCGGAGGGGGGGCGGAGGCGGGGCGAGCTTCGGGTCTCCCCGGCGCAGGCGTCGACCCGCAGCGCTAGGGCTCCTGGTGAGCCCGGGCGCCTGGGCCGGGCCGGGCCGGGCCGGGCCGGGCGGGGCGGGGCGGGGCGCGCGGCTCCCCCGAAGCCTCCTGCCGGCGCCGCCGCTCCCGCGGGGCTGCTCCCTGCCCGACCCGCCGGCAGGTCCAGGGGCTGGAGCGTGCGGCAAGGCGGGGCCGGCCGGGCAAGCCAGCAGCCCGAGCAGAGCGCCCGCCCGCGATCTGAGCTGCGTGTATGGTACGAGGAGCGCGCGAGGAGCGGCTTGCAGCCAGCGGGGGCTGCCCTCTGCGGACGTCGCGGGAAGGTCTCGCAACTTCTTGGTCCTCGGGCGGCCGGCCTTCAGGTACAGGCACCTGGACCTGCCGTGCCTGTGAGTCTGAAACACGGCACAGTCATTTCTGCACACGCTTCCTCCTCTCCTTGGGTGAGGTGCATCTGGGTATAAAGCAATCTCTGCAAGTCTGAGCTGCCCTGTGCCTACGCGCGGGGCTAAGCAGAAGTTCCTAAGCCTCAGGTCGCAGCAGCAAGGGAGACAGAAGCAATATGGAGTTCGCTGTGCTGAGTTTCTCGCTGGTGTAATTTGACCAAACTTGAATCAGATTCTCCGAGTCCTCTCTCTGACCAGGCCCCTGACCTCCAGATCGGTCCGTGGCCCTCCTAGTCCAGTTTTAACAAGAATTCTGCTGCTTGGGGTTAGTGAAAGTCACTGACCGTTTCTATACAGCTGATCAATTCCTCATCCTTCACCCTGGAGATCTTGTCACCCTGATCTGCCTTCAGCAAAATCCTTCAAATCAGTTTGGCTAGAATCCCCCCAGCTGTTTCCTTTTAGCGATTTTCCACCCACCGACCGCCTACTCTGATACTTGACTATAAATCCCCACTTGTTTTTATCGGTAGCAGACAGATTCGACCTCTTTCTCCCATTACAAGACCCCGCTGTAATCATCCCCCTGAATAAAATCTGCCCTACCATCTTGAACATGTGTCAGAATAATTTTTCTTCAGTGACTTGGGCAAGAGCTGTTTCAGGTGGTAGAGATAAAAACTTGATTAAAGTGGCTTCAAGGTATAATGATTGGGGGTAAATTGGAGAAGGCAAATACAACTTCTAAGGGAAGCAGAGAACTGAGGCAGTGGAGGGAGATACGGATCCTAGAGAAAGAATCAAGGATGACGAAATTATAATGTTTTTAAGATTGTCCTATAGAAAAGAAATTATTATGAAGAAAGGAAAGGAGAAAAACTGCTGGATTACTTTCCTTGAGAAAGGAAAAAGGAAAAATATGCCCTTCCCAAGAGAAAGGATGGGTTCTCGAGGACAAGTTAAGTGACTGGCTTTACATTTTGACGTGGACAATTTATGGGACTGAAAACAAATAGATACTAATGTAAATATGTTGGTAGTTGGTAAAGTGTGGGGAAAAATGCTTTTCTGATTTTTTTCTTAATGAAACAAGTGAGATCATTAGCCTTGGTCTCATCCTTGGGAAGGATGAGCTAGAGGTTTGGGAAGGTAGACACTTGTGTGAATGTGAAGGGTGAGGGTCCGTTTGAGTAGGTATTACTGACCTCTTATCTGACGTAGCAGAAACTAGGTCTTTGCTCTTTCCTGCCCTGAGGGTTAATAAGCTTAAATATTGTAAAGTATTGTTTCTACCCTTCCCAAGTTTCTTAAAAAGCATGACAGGTATTTTTGTTTTGTTTTTTTCTTCCAGCTTCACAGAAACGTGTTATTCATCACCTAGAACAGTGGATGTCTATTTATTCTACACTGACGTAATTAAGGACCCACTCTAAAGAGCAGACCCAGAATAAAGAATTTTCTCCTGAATGCCTTTTTGTTACTGCCTGTAGCGAATATGGTTCCAATTCAATTCAACTTATATAACGTATGTATTTTCTGAGGACTTATTTTATGCTTGGCTTTGTTCTGGGCACTGTGAACAAAGCAATAATCCTTGCCTTCAAGGAGCTTTGTTTTTGGTGGACTGCATATGATTAACAAAGAAAATCCCAAAGGGATAATTCTCTGAAGAAAAATATGGTATGAAAGGAGAAAAAGAGTATGGTGGATGAAGTGTAATTTTAATTAAGGTGGTCATAAAGCTCTTATGTAGAAAGCAAAGACGTGAAGTAAGGGAGTGAGTCGTGAGGATAGCTAGGAGAGAGCATCCATCCATCTCAGGGACTATCAAATGCAAGTATCCAGAGGTAGGCATCTGCCAGATTTATTCTTAGGGCAATCAGGAGGCTATTTGACTAGAGACCAATTGCAGGTAAATGGAAGTAAGGGGGAGGAGAGCTTAAATTGCATTGTTTTCTAACTATGCATGGGACAACCCAGGGAAGCTTTGAAAGCAAGGAATGATGATCAAAACAGAATTTTAAAAGAATCACTATGGCCACAATACTGACAGTTCATGTTCCCTCACAATAGAAAGTCATCAGTTAGTTGTTTCGTTTTGTTTTTGTTTTTTTTTTTTTTTTTTTTTTTTTTTTGTTTTTGTAGATTAAAATAGCTCCAGACAAAAGTATAATAATAAAGGAAAACAAGATCCTTGATAACTTGGAAAATCTGGGCTGGAGATGTTGGTTCAACCACTAAATGTTCTTGGAAGTAAGCCATTTTTAGGTCAACATGTTACTAATTCTGGAATCTCCATGAAATCCAGTAAAAAATAAAATAAAATAAAAAATCTCTTTCCTTAATACTGAACATGAGAGTGTATGTGTTTGGGATAGTTCCTGGAAGGTAGACCAGGATGCAGGCTTCTAGTACAGAACCGGGAACTTCAATCAAACTTCTGCCAAGGTCCAAGGCCACAGCACCCTGAATGCTCCATTCCATTCTGAAATCAGAAAAAAAAAAGGATTAGACCAGGAGACCTGAACGGAAGCCCTCCTCATAATGTCCAGTGCTGTCAGTTTTGACCACTTTCCACTGCCCTTTGGCAGCTGTCTTTCTCTTTCTCCTGTTTCTACAAATGTTTGTATGGGCCCCTCCACGTACCACCTCTACGTCTACACAACACACAGATGTGTCATCCTCACCTGCCTAGCCCCTTGAGAGAATACTCTATGATCTCACTAATATTTGGAATTTAAAACGACAGCGGCAACAAAAGCTCATAGATGCAGAGAACAGATTGGTGATTGCCAGAGGGGTGCGGGTGGGGGGCACAGAATAGGTGAAGGTGGTCAAAAGGTACAAACTTCTAGTTACAAAACAAGTCATGAGGTAGTGACTATAATTAATAATACCATGTTGCGTATTTGAGAGTTGGCTAGGAGAGTAGATCTTAAAAGTTCTTATCACAAGAAAACAATTGACTATATGTATGGGGGGATGCATGTTAACTAGACTTATTGTGGGGATCATTTTGCTGTATATACAAACATCCAATCACGTTGTACACCTGAAATTATTAGAATGCCATATGTCAATTATATCTCAAATTTTTTAAATGCCCTATTTCCTTGACACTGAACATGAGAATGTGGCATGTTTTTGGTGGGTTCCTATAAGGGCCGAAACACCTGATAGCACATAAACAACTATGCAGGACTATTACAAAACTGATACCATATGCCAGGAATAAATGGTGATATTAAATTCCTCGGGTTCCTATTTTCTCTCTTAGAATTTTATGCTTGACTAAACGCCCTGTTAACTAAGTAATCTCCTGTAACTCTTAGATATTTTAGGTGGTAAAAGGCTAGAAATTCAACTACCTGCAAGGGGACAGGGTCCTTGAGAAGCCAATTGGGAAAAATACTGAAATATATCTGTATTTTAAATTGGTAATGCAGTAAATTCAGGCGATGCATTATAATGCATTTCATTATTTCATCAAAGTTCTACTTTTGTATATACAAAGCATTAAAATAAAGATATTGAAATATCAGGAATAAATAGATAAAAGCAGGAGCTTAGTATAAGACTTATTATAGTTAACTCTAGAGGAAAGGATTTTAGTCTGTATTTGAGTCCTAGACTACATTTATGACCTTGGGCAAGACATAACCACCATGACCTTCCGTTATCTCATATGCAAACTAATATATTTGCTGACCTTTCTAGGTGGCTTATATATATATATATATATATATATAAGATATATATCTTAAAACATACTTGAAAATATTTCAAAATTTCATAAAAGTTGTAAAGAAAGAGGGAAATACTCCCCACGTCGTTAATTTAATATTTTCTCTGTTAAGCCTTTATCCCTACTACTTGGAATTAAATGGATATATTTTCTATTTCTGTTTATTTCCCTTACTTTGAAGAAGTTACAAATAAGGAGTAAACAAAAAGATTACAAGGAGGAAGAGAAAGCAAGAGGAAAGATGATTGCTATAATCTAAGTGATCAGAGAAAGCAAATGATTCAGGTCCTGCTTATTAGCAGAATGTGGCCTGAACTTTATTTAGAATTTCCTTCAATAATCTCTCCAGCTTCTCTGGCACATGCAGTCACAGGAAAAGAATCATCACATTTCTGGTGTATAATGTAAAACCTGAGAACCAATGACTTGATGTGAATGTTAGGGGCAGCAGATTCTTCACAGCTGGATTATGTACAACGAGGATCATTAAGGGTGATGCTAGATGTATACTGCAATGGTTTTGTTCACAATCATTCTATTTCAAAAACATCATCTTTCCCTCTCAAAACATATGCTGTTGCTTAAATGCTTGGCAACTCCCCTGGTTTTCAGATTTTCTTTCTTCCTGTTTCGAAGTATATGGATTTCCTATTTACTAAAGACATTTAAGCTCTTCTAGTTATATACTGCAACGTAACAAACCACCTCAAACGTACTGGCATAAAGTAACATCGATTTTATGATGCTCACGGGTTCTGTGGGTCAGAAATTCAAAGCACAGCTGGGAGGGCTTGTCTTGGGATGTCTTCACAGCTGCTCCATGAAATCTACGGGTCTTGCCTGGGAAGTTATGAGTGGCTAGGGGTGACTCAAATGGCTGAGGGTTGGAATCATCAGACTCCCATGACAGGCACTAAAGCTGGGCTCAGTTGAGACTACTGACCCACACAAGACCTTTCTAGGTGGCTAGGCTTTTTACAGCATAGCAATTGGATTCCAAGAGTGAGCTTCTGCAGAGCAAATGTTCAAAGAACCAAGAGGATGCTGCTTGGATTTTAATGATTTTACCTCAGAAGTCAATAAGCCTATTTCCTGGTTGAAGCAGTCACAATCTTACCGTGATACAAGGGGATGGGTTATCAACTTTGTGTCCTGCTGAGAAGAATGTCAAAAAATTTGTAGTCCTTTTAAAAAATTACAACACAAACTATGTATGAGAGCTAAAGATAGAAAGCAGACTAATTGCTAAATGTATGAGTAAGAATGTGTGTGTGTGTGTGTGTGTGTGTGTGTGTGTGTGTGTTATTCATTTTTGGGTGTGTTCCATCACCCATTCTCTTCAACAAACAATCCATATATTTCAGGGGTAACAGATTGATATACTCCAGCAGAAGACCTGATAAATCCAAAGGAATCCAGGCTTAAGTTAAACAGTACGTGGTATTTCTCTAAATATAGGATTGGTCCTGGAAAGAGCATGTGTAACAATTTGGATCTCTGGGATGCATTTTTAAAGAGTCTTGTGTTTTCCTGCTTTAGTCTCATGGCCTCTGAATATTATCATGTGTGGTGTGAGGCTGGCCTGTTATGGCCATCTTGATAACAGCTGGAGAGAGAAAGCAATGTGTGGGATAGAGCAGAGCAAAGAGATTTAAAGACAAATGGAATCAGAGCCTCGATTGAATAATATCTGCTTGTGCTTTTTCAGTTCCTTTACACCATAAATTTATTTTATTGTCTATCCACATTGAGTTGGATTTTATGTGTTTTATGTATATAAACTGTGTTCAGAAGCATCATCACTGATGCTCCATGTGAAATTAAATATAAAACATTTTAACTTCAAATCCTTTTAATATTTTTATCAGTTGATTCTTTCATATTTTTATTGATTGATTCTTTAAGTTTGTGTGATTCCAGTGTTATTTTAGTAGGAGAATGATAGAAACTGGCCAGAACAAAACAAAACAAAAGAAATCCAAATCACATTTTTTAAAAACGTAATCAAGAATTTGAATTAATTAATTAATTAAATTAATTAATTTAATTTAAATCTTTAAAAAGGGGGTGGGGGGCAGCCCAGGTGGCTCAGCGGTTTAGTGCTGCCTTCAGCCCAGGGCGTGATCCTGGAGACCCGGGATCGAGTCCCATGTTGGGCTCCCTGCATGGAGCCTGCTTCTCCCTCTGCCTGTGTCTCTGCCTCTCTCTCCTCAAACTGTGTCTCTCATGAATACATAAATAAAATATTAAAAAAGAAACATAATCAAGAATTTGTCTTTAGGGTTGACCTAAATATATTTTAATTTTAAACATATTCAATACTTTTTCAAGTGGAAGAGTATGATTTTGAGAGAACCCAAGTTCTCTATGTTACAAATGAATTGACGACTTCCTTCACAGCCTTTTATAATTTAGACAAAATATGTCAATTCCTGTTAGAGTTTTAACAAACTCTTTTATTTTTATGTGCTACAGTATGAATATTTGTGTTCCCCTAAAAGCCTTATGTTGAAACCTAAACCCCAGTGAGATGGTATTAAGAGGTGGGGCTTCAGGAGGTAATTAGGTCATAAGGGTGGAACCTCACAAATGGGATTAATTTCCTTGTAAAAAAGACCTCAGAGAGCAACCTTTCCTCTTCTGCCCTTTGAGTGAGTACTCAGTGTAAAGATGGTTGTCTAAGACCCAAGAAGCAGGGTCTCATCAGACGTGCAATCTGCAGGTGCCTTGTTCTTGAACTTTGTAGCCTTCAGAACTGTGAGAAATAAATTCCTGTTGCTTATAAGCCACCACATTCAAGGTATTTGTATTAAAGCAAGCGAAAAGGACTAAGGCACTGTGTAAATACTTCTATTACACGGTTCGCACTTGACCGTGTCTGCCTCTCATTGTATTGTGAGCACTTCCAGAGTTTGTCTTTGTTCTAAGCACAGAATAGATGCTCAGTAGACTGCTGAATCAATGAATGAATGCCTCGGTTGAAAGCAGGGTAGGGAGTTTGAGTAAAAGTTTATAAGCTTGAGTAAAAGTTTAAAAGTTAATCAAATGCTTTTGATGACCTTGCAGAGGGTGATTAAGATTTTTAGGATAGTCCAGTGGTCACATTTTTGGCACCATATTATATAGCAAGATAAGAAATCAAGTTTATTCAAAATTATTGTTTAATTATGCACAGTTGAAACATGTGAAGTTTAATTAACAATCGTTGATAGTAAATCATCCAGATAAAATATATTAGCTTCTGAATATATGCTAATCCTATGCATAGGTATATTATTAGTCTAAGTAATTTATTATTTTTCTTGACTTATCTTTCCCTAAAGTATTCAAGTATTCAAAATGGTAAGGTATTACTTAGTATAAATGTCATAGCCTGTTTTAAAAAGACAGGTTAAGAAAAATGTTAAAACCTCTCCAAAAGATCCCTCTTCCCCATAGAAAGGCAGAAGTGGGAGCAACAGGATTTCTGGGTTAGACAAAGAAATTAAAAATTCTGACTTCGCAAACAATGTTGTATGACCTTGAGCAGCTTCTCAAGTCCTTTTCTGGTAAGACAAAGGTATGCATACTTAGAAGTTTAATCAAATTGTTAAAACTCCTTTAAAAAAAGATTTTATTTATTCATTTGAGACAGATAGATGATAGATGGATGATAGATGGATGGATGGATAGATAGGTGGATAGATAGATGATAGAGAGAGAGAGAGAGAGAGAACATGAGCAGGGTGAGAAGCAGAGGCAGAGGGAGAACCAGACTCCCCAGTGAGTAGGGAATCTGACTCGAGGCTCAGGGTTCAATCTTAGGACCTGGAGATCCTGACCTGAGCTGAAGGCAGATGCCCAACTGATGGAGCCACCCAGGTGTCCCTAAAACTACTTTAATATTGAAAATGTTAATGTGGGATTCCGTGTATATGCATATATATACATACATATATATGTAAAATTATTATGCTTTGGAAATTATGTTTTAATTGCTTATTTTAAAAAGTGGTCTTGGGCAGCCCTGGTGGCTCAGCGGTTTAGCACTGCCTTCAGCCCAGGGTGTGATCCTGGAGACCCGGGATTGAGTCCCACAACAGGCTCCCTGCATGGAGCCTGCTTCTCCCTCCGCCTTTCTCTCTCTCTCTGTGTTTCTCATGAATAAATAAATAAAATCTTTAAAAAAAAAGTGGTCTCTGGAAATCTAAGCAATATTGTAAGATTCGTATACTCCAGATAAAAGAACTTTTATTTTTTTATTTAAGATTTTTAAGTATCCTCTGCACTCAACATGAGGCTCAAACCCACAACCCTAAGATCAAAAGTCACACCCTCTGTCAACTGAGCCAGCCAGATGCCCTTAAAGATAATGGAGCTTTTAAATATTTGGTGGCAACAGCATGTTTGGCATCCATTGATTCATCCTTCATTCCCAATGCAGACCCCATTTTTTCCCGTTTCAGTTACAGTTGAAGTACCACTTAATTATTGTGGATACCTTTCTTTTGTAGGTACTATAAAACTTAATGCTCTGCTAGAAAATCCATGATTGTAGTTATTCTAATGACCCCACTTATGCCTCACTATTTCCATACTCGTTTTGCTTTGGTGTTGTTTCAACGCTGATAGTATAAACATTTTCAAGATATGTTAATTAGCAGTAACTAATTAAAAACTCAACACATATAGTACCAACAATTGATAATTGGTAAGAATTCCACCAATATGGTGGTAATATGAATACCCATAATTTCATACATCCACAGTGTAAGAAAATTTATCTTAAATTTGAAAAAGGTAATTTGATGATTGCTTGATTTTTGATACCATACTAAAGCATCTCCCAATAATCCCACTTGTAGTATGTGGCTTTGAGAACGCTGTTGTGGCAGGCAATTCCCTTCAAGATCAGACTTACCTCATTCTGGCACCTTTCCATTTCAGACACCTGCCATAAGCATGTCCACTTTCTTCCTCAGGGTCTTCTACTCTCACTTGGTCTACTCACCAAGGCTTGAGAGAGAACCCCCAGCCCCCACCCTACCACTGCCCCACCAGCAGTTTGCAACCAATGGGGAAGTAGGAGTAAACTGATAATGTTCCAGGCACCGGTCTTTTGGAGAAGGATTGGGGAGGTATTCTACAGGTTTCTTGGAGCCAGTAGAGTCCTCACTAGAGGAACCTTCACCAACTTTACAGTACCTATGCTGAGATTTTTTTCCCATTCCCCTCACGCTCCCAAACCCACTTCCTGGGATTACCTCCCAAATAAATTGCACCATATCTTTGTTTCATATTCTGCCACTGGAGAAACAAGACCAAGTCACTCTTTGACCCTTATCTGGTTCTTTTGGGTGAATGCAAATTATCAAAGTACATTTTTGACTAATTGCAAATGGTAAAGGTCCAGATTTTATGTACCTCTGAAGGCTAGTGATTATTTAACCTAAAGAGAAAGATAGATACCGTGATCCTCTAGGTCAACAGAAATGATAACATTTACTTGACTTGCCCTGTAGTAAGTTAACTAACTTAGCAATCATATTTAAGTTCCTTCCACAACTATTCTTCAAATGCTCTTTATCTTTCTTCTGTTTCCCTTGTTGGTGAGGTAAATAAAATTTGATAAATACTTCCTTTTTGTATGAGATCTGTTTTTTTATAGCAATCAAAACTACATCGTGACTATTGCCTGGCTGAAAGTGATTGCAAAACACGGCCAACTCAAAGGTTCACTGCAGTTTGAGGTATATTACAATGAAACATATACTTGATTTGTTAAGGTAGTGGTTTTCAAGGTTTTTTTTTTTTTTTCTTTTTCTAAACTTAAAATTACCTGAGATTGTCTCCAAAATGTAAATTATTAGGCCTTGCCTCCTAAGATTCTGATTTAGCAGGATCAGAACAGGAATCAGGAGTTCATATTTATAACCAGAAGACAGGTATTCATGGACATCATCAATTTGAGAAACAGGCTTAGAGCTTCTGGAGAACAATTATCTTTGAAAATATTTTTTTTAAATATTCATTTTTGTTCTCTCCCTCACTAGCATTCAAAACAAGGAATAAGGGAAAGAGAAAGACAAACTTTCTAAACTAATGGCACCTAAAATGCTAATTACTCTAGTTTGTTCTTAAGAATGACAAGAAATTTTAAGAATAAAGATTTATCTACTATTTGAAAAATAAAGCAACGTTTGTTTTCTCATACAACCTCATACATCTGAAAAAAAAGGTTGAGGATTTGGTTAAAAATCAACTTGCTAACTCAAAATAACTTTATGTATTTGTATTCCTCATGTGAATAAAATCTTTTATTTTTAAGCCCAAGATCTGGAATTTCTTACATTTCATTTCCATATAGTCTACATTTATGTTCATTGTGTATTAATTTGTTTAAGCCACTAAATTCAGCATGTTACAGTGGACACACATGGGTGCTAAGCAGACAACTCAGTTTTGGCATAGTTGTCACTTGTTCCTGTAGTTTTATCTGAATATTTCATTTTTTTGTCATTCCATAAAAATGAAATAAAAATTAAAATGCTGATGAAAATGATATATGGGATATAATGATATATTGGGGTAGAGATGGCAGTCATTTGGTGTGTTACAGACAAAATCCGACATTAATGAGCAGACACTGGACTTTATAGTTTGAGTGTGTTCATAGATGGTAAAGAATCTTCTATCAATACCAAAATGAGAACCAAGTTTAGGGATCCAAAAACAAAAGGTCCTTAAGGCTTTTGGTTAGGAGTCCTGCTACAAACTCTATGAAACTTTATGAAAAGAAAAAGGTCAATTCCCGTATTTTTCTAGAAGAAAATCCTTAAGACTTTTTAACACTAAAGTGATCTTTATACTCTCATGCTCAATATTTAGTTTGGTCTGGTGCCAACTCCCTGTTTTTTACATTTTTCTTTTAAATTACTGCTAAATTCTCTTGAAATAAACTGATAAAACTAGAATTTGAGAAAAGATATTTGTTTTTAAAGAGTAGCTTGTTTTTAATGTTTAATTATATTCTTTTGTAGCAAGATCGTAAATTGGAGTATCAACAGACATCACACCTGCTACAGACTATTTCCCCCTTTCTATCTCACTTCCCATTTCCAGCAGATGAGAGGGCTTTCTATGTACATGCCCTCAGATAGTTACCAGAGAAATGCAAAGGAATGGTTACCATAGAATAGCAATTCAACACTCCCTTTGGGGTTTCAAAATAGATTTTTGAAATCTGTAGCAGAATGAAGGCTGAGTTGCAAGAGCTAAGGTCTTGTAAACCAAAGACTTGGCATGCAATTTACATGAGTCTTTCTCTTCCCTCTTTTCTGTCTCTTTCTCTCCTCCTCTCCCTCCTCCATTATCTCACTGGGAAGAGAGAATGAAACATGAGATGAGAGAATTAGATATGGCAAATGTGTCACTTAGGTTTCTGATTCCTGTGCCTTCTCATTTTCTGGTCAAGTAGAGTTTCAGGATTCTGAAAGTACAGCACCACTTTCCAGTTCAAAATCAGAGTGGGAGGAGGCACTGCTCAATAAATATTTAGCATTTACTATGTACTTTGCATATATGAATTCATTTAACCCAAACAACCTTGTAAAGTTGATATTCTTAATATCACCACTCAAAGATTAAGACAGATTCACTAAATAATTTCCCCATGGCTACAGAGCTAATAATTTGTGGAGTCAGGATTCAAGCATAGGTGGTCAGGATCCAGAACCAAAGCTTGTTTCCTTTAAATATCAGACGTAGCCACCATCCCCTCCCACAACCTATACACAACCTAAATGGTAAGCAGCTAAAGAGACACAGTAGTATATTGTGAGGCCCAAGGAAGGGACCTCACACCTAAGTCTCCTGAGCTTCAGCATAGCATGGAAGAGCATATAAAAGTCCCACTCTCTGCTCCCTACACCCAACCTACATCAAAGGGCTTAGAAGTATTAGGAAGAGTGTCAATGACTAAGGGACATCGAGGTAGAGAAAATGAAGAAGTAGCGTAAAAGTTCTGAGAAATGATGGGCATTGGAAACTTGGGCACCAGCAAAAATGTCAAAAGTCTCTACTGTCACCCCTCCCCACCACCACACATACTTTCTAAACAAGAAGAGCCTCTGGAATCTAGATGTTACCCTGTAGAGAGGGTAGGGAAGAGAAGATCCAGACGTTATATCTGGAATGACCAGGAAGTGAGAAATGATTGAGTTCATCTAGAAGAAAATGATATTTTCTGCCACTAAGCAGGATGGTAGCCAAAATACAGTAAATACAGTTATTTTGAACTCAAGCAGCATGCTTGCACACTTGAATTGTGAAATATGTACTGAAAACACCACATCACCACCCATTATATGGCCCTCAAGAATCCAAAAGCAAGGAAACAACAACAACAACAAAACACCAATAATTTATTCCACAATCAGGAATTTCACAGTGAATTTACTCACCGGAAATAGAATCACCCCCATCCTTTTACCACACTTATGCCTTGATATGTTTTTAACTCTTTGCAAGGTTTTAGGAACAAACTACATGTGAAAAGTGAGGATAGAATGTGTGCAATGAATTTCAGTCTATCAATACATTACCTTATATTGTTGGGGGGGGCGGTTTACAGAGTCCATGTCATATACATTAACTCACTAAATCATGACAACAGCTCCATGAGGTAGGCATTATTGAATTCACAGGTGAAGAACCTGAGACTCAGAGGTTAAGTAACATGTTAATGGAAACAGAGCTTGTGACAAAACCAGGACTCAAACCTAGGCCCTCTGATACAAATAATTTGTATGAATATCACATGATATAAATAAATAGAGACTAATTTATAGTCATCTCAACAAGGGAAGATTAAAATTAGGCCATTAAACACATCTCTCCAATGTTTCCCTTGAAATAGTTGGGAACTGACTTCTTGACCTTTGGACCTAAGTAGATGCTGGTGATTACTTCATTTTTGTAAAATTAAACTTCAAAATACATCTTCCTTCTTTTCTTTCCCCCAGTTTTTCAAACTGTGATCAACACAAAATTTAACTATATATATATGTGTATATATATAGTCACATACATTATGATATATATATATATATATATATATATATATCTCATAGGAAAAAAACCTTTATTGATTTTATTGCTCATCTCATCTATGCAAAGTTAATACTAGAATATGCTAATCTTAGTCTAATAAACAATGTTCAACCTAGTATATGATAGGTATAGAGTTGTTAAAATTTCACATGAATTTGTAAACAAGAAAGCAGAAAGTTACTAATAAATATTTTGGGTAATATAATTTTCTTATTGATGGAATGTAAGTGGCACAAACTTCACAAATTAGATTTATCATAGTTGAATCCTACTTCAGAAATAGGTTAACTGAAATTCAGATACATATAAATGTTTTAGCACAACGTTAATATTAAAATGGTATTCTATGATAAATAACTTTTAGGTTTGATTGATCTTGTATCTTAATATCCATGGAATAAAATGAGAATTTTTCCTTATAAGTAAACCCTTGGTTGTTCAGAAAACAGATTCTTCACTCATCTGATTATATAGTTAGTGGTGAAATGTTAAGACAGCACAACTTTGTGATTAAATGGAATAAATTTGATCACACAATGAAAAAAAAAAGAAATCAACACAAGAAAGAATGATGTATTTGAGAACATTTTTAATAAATAATGTGACAAAATTACTTTTCTGATTATTGGTTTTCAGTATGCAAAATTATGGCTAAAAATAAGAGGTTTCTTACATGAACATAATGAAAACATTAATCACATGGATTGTTCCCTTAGTACTGCACACCCTTTCTATGTAACTTTCAAATTATCTAAGTGAACACATTTAGTTTTTGGTGAACACCAGCTTTTTTTTTTTTTATTTTTATTTTTTTTTTTTTTTTTTGTGGTTCAGTTTTGTTTGGCTTTGTTTTCCAGTGGGGTCAGGCCTGATACCTGTGTATGAATCAATGTACGTTGTTTTTTTTTTTTCCTCAAATAGCACCAATTATTAAGTCAATGAAATTCCTATAACAAAAAAAGGATCATAAAAATCTACAGTCAGAGAGCATCATTTGGCAATTCAAAGCAAGTAATGCCTCTCTTTGAGCTTATAAGAAAATCTTATAAGTTTTAACATTGGCCACAACAAACTTAAACCTTTTTTTCTTTCAGTCCAGAAAAAGCAAGAACCATTGGGTTCATGGCCCACAATAAAGTACGCACGTTACTTCACCATCTGTCATCATTCAAATATTCCAAATACAAACATAGAGCATGAACAAAACAGGTTAAAAACGCTTCTCAACATTTTTTTTTCAATAAGACAAAAAAGGTTAATAGTTACAATGGTTTACAAATAAAGTTTAGTGATTGTGCTTTTAAAACCAAAAAAAAAAAAAAAAAGATTAAAAACAGTGCATTACAAAAACAAAAATCAAACTTCCTTAAGTGGCACTTCTGAAAGTTGAACTGACACTACCAGAAGAAATTTAGGCCAGTTAAGATAGGGATGTCCTTATTCAATTGGTCATTAAAAACATCCATTTGTTTGTAATATGCATTTATAATTGCATTTGATTGAAAAATAGAACAAGGTTTTTTGCTAGGCTTACTTATGACAATGACTAGACAACCAGAAGATCCAACTGGCTTACCCCTACTTATCCAAAAGTATATTTCCAAGAAGACTATACTTCAATGGTTGAAATGAAGACAAAATAAAGTACCACCAGGGGTTGCAAAGAGCATATATTTACAATGTTTCTACCCCATTCAAATTGATTTGTGGTTGTTCTGCCTTTGTTATGTTTTATTTTCTCCCAGCATAGGGTGGTATGAAAGACTGATTTTAAAATCATGTTAAAATGAAGTATGTTTTAATTTGCATTAGCAGTTGGTAATAGAAAGATTATATCTTGAGAGCCCTTGGCATGAGGTTGATTAATCAATTTCAAATCTTTGATCAATACTTTGCTATAAATTGGCTTGGTATGTAAGCAGTGCAATGCCATATCTCAGGGGCAAAATGCAAAAGAAGTGTGTTGTTCTCTCTTGCTGGCTGATGACTGAAGCAAGAAGTCAAATACTTCCCTTGCTGGAAGTAAGGTGTAATGGTTTGTTCCAACAGTGAGGGGAATAAGGGAGTTCTTCAAGGGATAAGGATCAAACAACAACAATAAAACTCCAATAAAATTTTTAAAAATGGTATTCTAATAAGAGGAATAAAAATGACAATTTTTACACTCTGATTGCACTGAACATTTTATCTGGCGTCATGTGTCATCAGACATGAGGCGTCTTGAGTGATAATTTTCACATTGGATCTCATAAGCCTCTCTGGTTGTCTTCAGCTTTCAGTTTCCTGTAAGAGAAAAGTGTTTGTTAAATTTGAAAATAAACCTTAGAGTAGAGTTTTATAGTTATGTTGATTTACATATTTTCAACCGTATAGTTTGTGTTTCTTCATTCATTCCCCGGCATAGGTTAGGAGGTGCTCATGACAACTCATTCATTTGTCTTTAGTTGGTTTTGATAGAAAATCCAGGGTGCTGGGTGGCTCAGCTGGTTAAGGGTCTGCCTTCAGCTCAGGTCATGATCTCAGGGCCCTGGGGTCAAGCCCTGCATCAGGCTCCCTGCTCAGCTGGGAGTCTGCTTCTGCTTCTCCCTCTAACTCTGCCCCTGCACTCTCTCTCTCTCTCACACACACACATAAATAAATAAATTTTAAAAGAAAGAAAGAAAATCCAACAGTTCTCTACAAATACCAAATTGTTCTGTGTGTTGTCTCGGTATTGAGGCATGTGGCACAGAGGATCGAGGAGCAGTAGAAGGCAGGTTTCTCTACTCCCCCCAGCCCCAACTCAACATTATAATTCAAATTTTCCTGGGTTTAAGTATTAGAGTTATGTATGATGACTTTTTGTTCCTCAGAAAGGTTCTCTTACTTTAAAAAACAACAAATAAAATAACTTATAAGACAACCTCTCATAACAACTGCAGGAAGAAAAATCTTATCCCAAGCCTCAAAATCAAAATGCTTTGGACATTAAAGAAAAATCAATTAGACATCATTTCTCAAAAATTTTCATCTTCTAGTTTTCAAAGTTTAGTGTAACATTCATTTAACAATTTACTTGGGATGAAATATATTTGTAAGAAGAGAAATTTGCCCTCAACTTGTTTTTCCTTTATTAAATGGAGAAAACATGGTCTTAAAAATAGGAGGTGATTTTGTGATATGATATGATTTACTGCCAATTCTATCTTTTGTCACTATAAATTCCAAAAAAGGAGTATGTATTTGACTCAAGAAGTATCCTCCTCCACCCAGGAAGGTGAGTGCCAAGGATCAGGTTCCCATTATCAGAAGAATGAAGGTGGAAGATAGCTGGCCAAATAAGTCAGATTAACCCCAGTGATACCAGGGTGGCAGTTAACATAGGCTAAGCACCCTCATTCAAATCCTTATCCTTACTGGTTTTTATAACCTACCTTAATATAATACTGTGCAATATATTATCTAGATGAATAGTTATTTCCTAATGACATGTCTGCCATGTAAATTTCTTAACTGAATATCTACAAATAATTATGACCTCCAGATCTAAAAAGAAATTGTTATCACCATTTAAAACTTTGGAAACATTTCAAGAAAATCATAAAATTAACAGGATTTTAGTCTCTGCGATCACTAATATTAGGGTTTGTAGTAAAACAGTCTAACATTTCTGTAGACTGATAAATATTCCTGATTTTGAGACTGATATAACAACTAGTATAATGTTGAGAAACTTGGGAAAAAAATTAGATACCTCTAATTCTTCATTATTATCTTCTCCTCTTTCATATCCTCCAAGAACTTGCATTTCTGCGATATTTCTTCGACCTACATTTGCTTGTTCTCTTTGTCTGCTTCCTGATCCTCTTGATGACATTGAGCTTGAAGAACTAGGATCTCTGGGATTATTTGATGTCGGAAAAGTAGGTCTACAGTAAGGTAGGATATCCTCTGTGTAATGAAATGCAATACGTGCACATGAACACTACTGTACATTTTCATTGCATAAAGTAACATCATTTGTGACTGTAATTCTGAATGGGGAAGCATCAATGTTTTTGAGGAATAAAGGAGGACATTTTATAACAATAATTAAAAAGGCAGCACCATCCTAAAAAACAATATAACAAGTCTTGTTGTCTTTCCTGGTAGTGAGGTGGCATTCAAGTTGCCTTCAGTCACAAGTTCTTGTCTGACCTCAAACTCACTGGGGACCAACATCATTAAAGGAGGTAAACCAAAGCTGGAGTCAGACTTAGCTTCCAGTTCTATCCTTCACTATAGGATCTCCAATTATTTTAGGTTTTAGTTCCTTCTTTTCTAAAAAAGTGTTAAAATATCTATACCCAGAGGAGCTTCTAGTGTTGATGTAAAAACAGGAGACTGGAAATCCTCGTGCAAAATATGAAGGATTATTTCAAGGCATTGATAGAAACAAAGCCCAGTTTTCTCAAATTACTAAAACAGAACCAAGCCCATGTTCACTTTCCAGACACCAAGATGTCAACCTCCATTTCAACATCATATTTACATTGTGGAGCTCTGAATCTTAGAAGCCTGCCATCCCTGTTACTGCAAAACGCAAATCACTCGAATTAAACGGCATCTCTTGAATTTCTATCTCTATACTGCTTTAAATTAGGTGCTGCTTGTACTGATGCATTCTCCAGCTGCTAACTTCTCTCCAATGCCTGTCCACTATACTCTTTGGACACCAAACATGTGAAAAACCAACTTTTCTATGTGCCCCCAAATGTTTCCTCTAATGTCCCCACTACCTGAATGAAATCTGATCCCCGCCCTGAGGTTTCCATGTTCTCTCCTACAGAATGAAGAAGGCTTCCTTCTGGCCCAACCAGCACCAGTTCTAAGTCAATACTCCCTGACCTTTGCACAAAATATTTTCTTTCTGGGATGGCCAAACCAATCTACCCATGTCACTTGTTTAGTCTTCCTTAATGGTACCTTTCTCCTTCCATTCTACTCATCACGATTTCTACACCTAATCCAGAATCGGACTTGTTGGGGTCTCACAGTCCATGTAGAGCACTGTTCCAGTATCCTCGCTTCACAGCATTTGGACTCCCGTGACCTTCATATCCTGTTCATGTTCCATCATTGACTTTTTCCTCTCCATTGACTTTAATTTTTGTCAAACTATAATATAAAATCTCTCTCTTGCTCAAAATTTTCCCCTTAAGCCTGTGCTCCACATGAGTCAATACCATCTTCCTGTCCTTATAGCTCAGCAAAGCTTCTTAAAGCAATTCGGACTCAGTAGTGGTAGACACAACTCCTGTTTACTATGAATCCCACTGAAATCTATCCATGACCTAATTACTACAGTGAAAGAGAAAATTCAATGTTGACTTTGATAATGCTAATCATGTTTCATTCCTTATGTCTCACGGCCCTTTATCTGGAAACCACCATCAGTTAGTTTAAACATCACTATTCCCAGATTCTAGTTCTCTTACCTTCCCAGCCAGTGTTCTGTGGGCTCTTCTTATGTAATGTTGATGCCCTGCAGGTTTCTACTTTTAGCCTAGTGTATATCTACATTCTTTTCCCCCACTCACTTTGGGTAATTTCATCCATTCTCATGGATTGTAACCTTTTTTAGAATATAACTGTCATGAGGGCAGTTACATTTCTGTGTTTTGTGTTTTGATATACTTTCAGCTTCACATATAATAGGTCATTGATAAATAGTTTTGAGTGAATGAATGAGTAGATTTAATTAATATTTTCTCATGATAAAGCCTTAATTTATATTTCCAACTCCTGATCTGAATTGAAAATTTCCTCTTCAGTTATCCCTCAAACTCGGTATGTCAAACATCAACTTCATCATGTCCATTCTTTTCTTCCCTCTCTGTATTCCCTAATTTAGTTAATGATAATACTAATCATTAAGACAACAAAGATAGAAAACTAAAATTATCTTAGAGTCTTCCCTGCCTTCCAACAACCTGCCAGTACTCTTTAAATGTACTTTTTCCACACATTCAAATACGCAAAGGTGAATCTGATTTTTAACACTAAAAAATGTCAAATTGTGAATTTTCCCACTCATTCATCTCTGCTTCTATGGCTTGGTTTGTATTCTCTACGTCTCTTGTCCAGGGATGGAAATACCTGCTAACAGATCCCTGTCTTGAGTCATTCCTCTCTAAACCATATTCACTCAGCTGCCTTCTTATGGGAACTACAGGCACTCTATGACTTAATCTTACATTTATCTCAAGAGCTTCCCCTTTGACCGTCTTTACCATCTAGTAACACTCCATTTCTTATAATTTTCTCAATGTACCTCAGAGTTTTTCAGGCTGAGTTTCTCTCACAAAACAATCTATCCACTTTCCTTAGACAACTTAAGTTTTGCCCACCTTGAACACTCAGCTTATGTGTCATTTTCACCAGGAAAGACCAATAAGTCTTTCTTTGCCTTACATATCTCACAAGACTGGATTAACCATCCCTTCATTGGACTTCCAAGTATGGCATCATTAACATTTCACCAAATATGAATATATCTATGAATCTACAGATTACCTATTTTTGTCTCTAACTATAAGCTTCTTGAGGTCAAGGTTCATGTTTACATGTAAATCTCAGGACCAGTACAATGTTTTATAACACAGTGGATGTCTGATAGATGTAGAAAGAAATTGAAATGATTGAGGTAAATGTCAGCAAAAAGATCAGTCATTCAAGTCTAGAAGACCACTCTCTTTAATTAAAAATGATTATTCATTACCCATGTAAATCACAGTGCCTCTCTCATTTTAAATAATGTCAACTAAATTGTATTAAGGTGAAAATTACAGCAGTGCATAGAAATGATCATTTAATGACACATATATATAGGGTTATGGTTCAAATAAGAATTTGGGAAAGCAAGACCTATGAAATAAAAATCTGGTCAGTGTATCTCAATGCTGACCATAAAATAGTGTTTCTTGTTTCTAGATTAATGGTTCCAATTATATTGGAATTATATAACACACAGGATAATTTATTAAATCTCTAAAGATTGGTGAAATAATTTCATCTCTTTGTTCTAATTGTGCATACACCAAGATCTTCCCCTTGTACAATTTTCTCCTGAAGAAATCCACCTGCTTTGGGGGAAGTTTCCTTAGAGCAGCAAATTGGTCTATACTTTCAGGGCACATATAAACTTTATAATTTATGTCATGACATTATATTTATAAATCATTACTTAGAGTATAGTATGGATCAAAAGTTCAGAGCCAGATCATCTTTTGCTTAACTGATAAAAAGTCAGCTAAGTTTTTCAAACTTTGGATTGTGGTGATGACACCAAGTACTTTGCAGTAAGAGGCATCTGACTGAAATGTAGTTTTACTCATCACTTTACTGCTGAGTCCATGCCTGGATTAGGAGTTCAGGCTTCCTGTCACAGAACAATGAAACTGACTCCCATTTTGACAGAAAGTTGCTAATGATCAAGTGCCCAAAATAAACAGAATAAGAGCTTGCGGTCTAACCTTACCACGATAGATCTATTAAAATACACTAGTAGTTGATGTGCCCCCTACCGGTTTCTAAGATTCATTTCCCGCCCACTCTTTTCTGACTTTTTCCATCAATCTCCCCTTTTATTATATTTCTTTCTCCTAAATGGTTTCTTCTCTTTCACCTATAATAATCCTATCCTAAAGTGTTTCTACAAAGTCTGCCTTCCTGGCAAACTCGTCCCAACCTGTTCTCCTCCCAGTCTTCTGAAAAGAGCTCACCACCTCCCTTCCACAATTTCCATTTACTTTGGAACCCCCTACAATCTGGCTTCTATTCTGATTACAATACTAAAAACAGTTCTTTTGAATACCACCCACAAATAATACATTGCAACATCCTCATGTATTCTCTCCCCCAACCCCCACTTCCTGTTGATATCCACCTTTCACTTGTGGCATTTTAGATTTCTTCTATCTTAAAATTTCCTCCACCATTCTTTCTAGGATACTATTCTCTCTGGCTTGGCGATCTTGATTATTTTATATCTCTTGGTGTATCCAATCTCAGTTTCCACTATAGAAAGTCATTCTTGTGCCTAACCTTTGAATATAATCATTGCTGATTATTGGTATGTTGGAGCTGGCTCACATGCTTAAAAAAAGTACCCAGTCTTCCCAACTCCACATTCACTGACTTCATATCAGCAGCTTGAAACCAGCCACCTTGTAAGTAACTACCCAATAGAAGTGAGTAAATGGCTACAAATTAGGGTTTTGCTTTGTTTTCCTCCCAGAGAATTGATTGCTCGACATTAACCAGTATATCACTGCAGATAATTTAGCCTTTGTAATTCATGCAATTTTTCCCTCTGTGTTGCCATTTTGAAATCCCACTCTCTACTCGTGACCTTTCTCCTGATCTTTAAACTTAATTCTCTAAAGTCTTATTGATTTTCTTCATATCTGTGCTCTTAGCAGCACCTTAATCCATTCAAAATTGAAATTCTTTTCCCTAAGACATTTCTGAGTTGTTGTTTTTTTTTTTTTTTTTTTTCCTACTTTGGTCAGTACAATTAGGTTCTACTAGCCAACAGGGCCATCTAAGTAACATTTGAGTAACTTTTGCTTTACGCCATAATTTCATTCTATTCTTCTACTTTGAATTAGTCAACATGGTTCCATCTCTGAAATGCCAATGTAGGTTCTTTCCTTTTTTTCCACACAACTATTTTAATTCAGTGTTTTCATAGTTTATACCTAGAAATGTTACAATGTTCTGATACCTTCACCTACAGAAGTGCTTCTCCCTCTGCCTGTGCCTCTACCTCTCTCTGTGTATGTCTCTCATGAATAAATAAATAAATAAAATATTAAAAAAATAATAAAAATTAAAATAAAACTCTGATTTTGTCATTTCTTGTTCAAAATTCTTTGCTGGCTCACCACTGCCTATATCATAAATCCCGCACCCTAGATCACATTCCCGACCTTCCCAATCTGGCCTGGCTGCCTTTCTAGTTTTACCTGTCATATATTGTGTCTGGCTCAACTAGAAATCAATGTTCACCAAACATTTGTTTTTCCACTCCCATTTTTTTTTCTCCACCTATTTCCTTTACCTGCTATCCTCTTCTCTCCATTTAACTTGTTGAAATCATGCTTTCCTTTAAAACCCAACTCAGCTGGCACTTCTCCAAGGAAGTCTTATATGATGCTACATATTTAATTTAATTATATTAAAATTATTTGAGTACATGCTTATCTCCTCCATTAGAGAGTACATTTCTAAATCTTGTATTTTTCACTAGGCCTAAGAGAACCTAACAGTACAACTTGCAAACATGTGTTCAATCGGTATTTACTTGTTGTTTGAAGAAATCAGTACCTTGGATGAGGTGAGTCTTTGCTGGTGGAAGGTCTCGTTTTGCTGCCTTGTTTACTCGTCCTTTTCCATCATTTTGCTGTTCCTGTGCTTCTCTGGTATCACCTGGATTGGTTCTCATATCAGCAACCTGTCTTCCATCCAGTACTTCTCTCCCCTTGTAACTGCCTACTTTTCTATCTGATGATCGGTCTGTTCTTGCTTCTATAGAAGGGAGTTTTGGCACCATAACAGGTCGCACCTCCAGCTGTGCCTTGGATTGGACAGTGGGTGATTTTATAGCAGGTGGTGGCACCGGAGGAGGTGGTAGATCTAGAAAGAAATATTTAAAATACCGTAAAAGTCTGCCACTTATAAAATTGTTAAATATTAGTATTATTGGAGTCACATTCAGTTGTGAGATAATATAACTTAAATGAACTAGAATAATTGATGGTAACCAAGGAAAAAGAAGATCAACAATTTCAATGTATGTTCGCTGTTGTAAGGCAGAAAAATACTGAATCACAGAGCTGGAACTTAAAGATGATCTACTCTTGGGATAAGCTAATATGGGAATATATGCTATAACATTCCCTCCCCCAACTATGATATACCTTCTTAACTCATTTTAGCACAATGTTGCTGGTCCCAGATATAAACCCTTATTCTTTGGGCAACCACTTCAGATTGAGTGAGGTTGGGACTTGAGTTGAAACCTATTTGCCAACTCTAATCTAGCCTAAATCCTTTCTCATTCTGTAAAAAAGAAAACTCAAACACATGACCTTAAGTTATTTTTCAGTCTCAAACCTATATATGATCAGAACCAGGGCCAATGCCCTTAGATTCTTAATTTCTGATTCCTGTGTTTATAACCTACCATTTAATGATGAGATCTCTGTACCCTGTATCTGCACCCAGAGCTATTATTTTTTTTAAAGATAGATTTATTTATTCATTCATTCATTCATTCATTCATGAGAGACACAGAAAGAGACAGAGATACAGGCAGAGGGAGAAGCAGGCCCCTCGCAAGAAGCCCAATATGGGACTTGATTACTGGACCATAGGATCATACCCTGAGTTGAAGGCAGACACTTAGCTGCTAAGCCACTGAAACAACTCCACCCAGAGGTTTTAAACCAGATAACCTCTGGTATAAATCTAAGTTAATGTTATATATTATAACTGGACATTATATATAATTCAACTTTTTATACTTAAGGATAAAAGTAGATAAAAAATTGGTCTCTAGAAAATAAATTTTCTTTAAGAGGTGCTACCTTTGACTCTTACATACATATTCCAGGGAGTAGAAATAGCCTAATAATAGTTGGTAACTTAGCAGAAGAATATGAAGATATTTTAGTTTTAGTTTGTTTTGCCTTTTGTATGGAGGACAAATTAAAAGGAAAGGCTTGAATCCATGAGGGCAAGAGGTTATTGTTATACCTCAGATAAGTAATGATAGGGGATGGAACTATATTGGTGGCTGTTCAGATGAGATGTATTTGAGAGACCTTAAGGAAGAAAAATCAGTATTATTTAATGATCAATGGAATATAGTAGGGGAAGGAAAGGAAAGATGCTAGGATGACTTCTAGGATTTCTGCTATACTTTACTAGATGGGTGAGAGAAACTTCACTGAAGGTAAGGAAGGAGGGGATGGCCTGCAGAGGAAGAGTATGGGTTCAGTTTTATAAAAGTGAATAGGAGGAGCCTTTGAAGTATCTAGATAAAGATGTCCAATAGGTTTTGTACATAAAATCTGAGTTTCAAGAGCAGTCAAGCCCAGATATATAGAGATTTGGGAATTATCAGTATGGTTTTTTCAGTCATGACTTCAGAAATGGTAATGTTTTCATATTTGGAGAGGAATACCTATGTGATAGAATAAATCAACTAAAAAGTGTTTATAAAACATGTATTAAATGCTTAGTATTAAAAAATTAATACTAGCATTTTCAACAAAAAAGCATACATTGACATGCTAAAAATAAATCAAAAGTACATAAGAACTTGAAAGTTCTCATACCTTTCTATCTCCATTTCAAATCCTCAATATTGATAATGTGGAGATAATCAGTTTGAATATTTTTCTATAGATCACTCCAGAAATTATTTATACACACAAATTAGGCCTGCTAAGTTGCATAATTCCAGGAAGCATCATTCACATCAGGGACTATATAAAATGGCCACCCCTAGGGTTGTATAGTGCTGTCTGCCCACCCCTATGTGGGTGTCTGATAAAAAGTACCACACACAAAATATGCAGTCTGCCTTTCTTATTGACATAGGTGGAATTGCATTTTTTTTTACCTAACTGTGCAGTTGCTTACATTTCCCTATATGTATGTACATATAGCTCTGTCTCTTTTTTAAAAAAAAGTTTGTATAATGCTCTATTTTATGAATATATTATTATTTATTTAGCCAATCCTTATAGAAGAATATTTAGGTTGTTTCCATATAATTTACTATTACTGACAATGTTCCACTGACTATCATTAACATGTACCAGCACGAGAAATTCTTGAATATTAAAATCATGTCTCAGGAATTTTTTTTTAAGGATTTTATTTATTTATTTGAGAGAGCAAAAAAGAGAGAGCACAGGGGAGGGACAGAGGGAGAGAGAATCTAAAGCAGACTCTGTGCTCAGTATGGAGCCTGATGGGGGGCTTGATCCCACCACCTCGGGATCATGGTCTGAGCTGAAACCAAAGGTCAGACACTGAACCAAATGAGCCGCCCAAGGGTCCCATGTCTTAGAAATTCTTAACATAAGAGCCAATAAGGATTCTAGGAAATATCAGTTTTAATCTAGTGTTTCTCATTCTTACATACTTTTTAAAAAGAATTAATCATTCTTGTCCCATAAGTAGATGTTAGTCTTTTTTAAACTAATTTCCTTTTGACATTATATGCTAAAACTAAGACATCAAAATTGATCATACTGGTCTTTGGAAAAAGAGGGCTTGATGTACCATCTTCCTACCAGCTATTTTATTAGGACTCCATTATTACAAGTAATCCAACTTCTACTTGCATTTTTTTTTTTTTGCTGTTGTTAGTTCTAATGGCTCATCATGCTCTAGTTTCATGTAAATAGCCTCTAAACATTACCTAAATTGGTGGCCAAAGTACAGACAATGACATTAATTTTCTACTGATTCTACAAAATCAAAATTTTTTTTGCCTTACACCATATACTACCATTGTCACTGTGTCTGGTTTTCCTCTTTACTACTACCTTAATGGACTTTGAAAAAACAAAAACAAAAACAAAACAGGGAGGCCTGGGTGGCTCAGTGGTTGAGTGCCTCCCTTTGGCCCAGACCATGATCCTGAGGTCCCAGGATCGAGTCCAACATCGGGCTTCCTGCATGGAGCCTGCTTCTCTCTCTGCCTGTGTTTCTGCCTCTCTCTCTCTCTGTGTGTCTCTCATGAATAAATAAATAAAATGTTTTAAAAAAACAATACTTAAAAAAAGGTATTATCATGAGAGTCCTCCCTTATCTGCTACTTATTTAACTGTAAAGAGTCAAAAACCAGACTGTACTGAGTGGCTTAAAGCCAAGTGACCCAAGGCAGAGCAGTTCTAAGTTCAGACTAAGCCTGGGACTGGCAAAAAAGGAGAAAAATCAAATTCAGATCATACCTGGCAGCAAATTGGAGTGAGTGCCTGCAGGCTCTTTTCTGCACTATCTCCTTGCTACAGATTTAAACTCCAAATTGCAAACACAGATTATCAAGCAGGCAGAAAGTAACTGCCACTATCACCAAATCATAAAATGTCTGGGTTCATCAGGTACTGAAGCTGATGATTACCACTATTATAAGAGCATACAAAATCTTAGGAATCCAACTCTTGAGACAAAATCTATTACCAGGTGCTCTATAACACAGGTAGGAGAAGAGAACCCAATGGTAATTAGAAGAGTTCTAACCTCCTGGATATAATTGCTTCTGTAACTAATTGATGATGAGAGGCAAATACTTGTAGGTTTTATTTCTCATACAGATGGGTTAACAAATAATTTTTTTAGGTATTATAAGATAAGTGCTGAGTCAAAGTAGAGATCATTATAGTATGAACAATTCTGTATTTCACAGAGTGATAAGCAGTACTTTTCACTCAGTATATATCAATAATAGCTCAAACTGGATTTAACGAATAGAATCATGGATTCATATATGTATAGACACCTTATGTCATCTTATAAACATCATTCTTTATACAATATATCCCAAATTCCAGTATAATGTATATCAAGTAAAATGTAAGAGCATGTGTATGCAGATATTTCTGCCAGCATTAACTCAGTATGGAGATCCAGTACTCTATTTACTTACTTAGCTGCTTAAAGTCCCAAGACCTTGTAATTAATGATAAATCAAGTCAAAATAACATCATTCCAAAGAGGGTGGTGAATTTATAATTTATGAAAAGTAGGGCTGGAGAAATAATGTAGATTTGGTTTTTAAATCAAGTATGTAAATGCATCGAAAGGGTTGAAAGGAGGGGGTGGGAAGAATCTATTAGAAGGTCCTAGAAATGCACTTATGCTTGGCTTTAACTCACTAAGACTCCGACTAATAAATATTCATATGTTTTAATCCTACCCTTCATCTGGGTTAGACTTGTAAGCAGCAAATATGAGATAAATAAACAGATTCAGCCTGTCAATTGTGACTACAGCACACAGTGCTCCGCTGAGCCTGGAGGACTCCCTATGTCTCACTGAGGCCGAGGATTTACCGACAGAACAAGGTATGGTCACAGTGCTCTATGAGCTGAACTTTGTCTCTCAAAGTTCATATGCTAAAGTCCCAACTCCCCTGCATCTCAGAATGAGATGGGATTTCGAGACAGGGTCTTTAAAGAGGTAATTACAGTAAATTGAGTCCTACAGTAAATTGGGCCTTAATACAATCTACCTGGTTTCCTTATATGAAGGGGATATTAGGAGACATACATAGATTGGAGAAAGACCAAGTAAATGACCCAGGAGACTATGTACCTCTACAAGCCAAGGAGAGAGGCCTTAGAAGAAATCAACTCTGTCAACACCTTGATCTTGGACTTCTAGCCTCCAGAGCTTCGAGAAAATAGATTTCTAATATTTTGGCCATCTAGTTTATACTGCATTGTTAGGTCAGCCCTAGAAAACTAATACAGCTACTGACTGACAAGGCTCATCACAAACCACTCTTCATCAGATCAGACTAGCAGTTCTTTATATAGCTCACAAAAAGCCAAATACAGAAGCTGAACAAAATTTGCAAAGTAAAGACACTACAAACTCAAGACTGATATACTATATTCTGAAATTAGTTCACAAAGGAAGTCTATTGATAATAATCAAACTCATCCATCATAGTTAACCTTTTAATCATTAAATAGCAAAAATCAAAGAAAAAACTCTTCATGTCTTACTATTATGTTTAATTTACATTTTAACAGTTCATAGCTCTTTAAATTCTTTCCTCTCCTCTCTTCTTTCTCTTTATAAATTGTACAAATTGTGTCTGCCACTGAGTTTCTTCATGAAATGGTCTATGAATTGTTTTTCAAAAAATGTAGTATAGTATTTTGAGAAAATAATTTCAGCGGAAATGACCCAGTGTTCCCACGTCTTAACCACTGCTATCAAGAATGTGTGCATTTCTCTTATTTTGATGCACAGAGAAGTATTTGCATTTACTTGATTTTACCTAATCAATATGCATTCCCAGATATGTATAAAATAATACATATTTTGGTATTTTTTAATCAAATCAGAAAGTATCCAGAATTATACTGAAGACTTTTTTTGTATGATAAACATAACCAAAAGACAGATGGTTATCAAAATGCTGAAAGGAAGTTAAAATTTTTAAAATAACTTTAGTCATATCTCCATTTTGCCTATTTTTATGGCTTCATGAAAATAATTATTGGCTTCTACATTACATTATATCTTGTAATAATTTTGCATAATCACTTTTGTGAAATAAGCAATGAAAAATCCAAATAGTATTTCAAATTAATTTTTGGCTTTAACTATTTCAGTAGATTTCTTTGGTATTTCTAAAATTGACTTGAAAAAATAACTTTGGTGTTTCATCACCCATTTCAATAGTTACTATGCAGGGATTAGTTAGGAATTTAATTATTAAATACACTGAACAAAGTACTATAGAATGTGGTGCAGTAAATAGAGATTACAATTTTTAAGCATAGCACAATTTATACCTGTGATACCATGTCTTTTAACTTGGCATATTTACATTATTTAAAGCACTTTGGAGAAGCATCACTCAGTGCGAGAAGTCCCTCAAGACAAGTATAAATAAGAGCGGGAAAGAGCTACACCGATCTTTAGGCCAGATTTTCTCTTTTCTGTATTCAACCTAGATGTGTTTACATGGAGGTTTGATGTTTGACCCATTTTTCAGTTAGGAGCACTCTCTTCGAGATAATAAAACCTGATAGGACAGCTATAAAACTTGTAAAATGCCATTGCAGGGTCCCATAAATGTAAAACTGCCGATGGAGTTTGGGGATTTACACCTAGTGTTTGTCCCTTCACAGAAGCAAACATGCACAAAGCCACTGTAATAACCCTTCAAAATCAGATAATATTCTGACAGCTTAGTTTCACTGACAAAAGAGTCCTGGGCAGAAGCCAGGAGGCCCAGGTGCGCTGCGTCATGCCAGTATTTAATGCAGTCTAATATCAGATGGATGCAAGTGAGAGAAAATACTCTGAATAAAGTACAGATAATAGCATGGACAGCCACTCATGGCAAAATTACTTGTGCTCATCATGCTGTGAGCTTTGTATTAAATTTTTCTGTCAAGTGGCAGGAATCACAGGGAGAAGTGCCTCAGAAAACCCTCCTTGTAACCTTGGATAAGGATCTATAATATTAGGCTTTCATATGATAATGGCAAATGATGCCCTTTTTGAAAAATTGCTGACTGGTAATGAAAGTCCTAATCAGATTGTGGTTGGAGAGGACCAGGAGGTGAGGGACAATGTCTGTGACACCCTTCTTCCCCCACCCCTTTAGCAAATTTAGCAAACTTGACAAGATGGGTGAGTCTACGAGAAATTTATCTTACATGAATTTCCAACAAAGCCCTTGGGGTTGTTTATAAAACGAGAAGGTGGCGGTTTAATAAATGCTGGGCCACCTGAGGCACTTTCATTAAAGGCCTTCTCTAGACAACATCACAATGTTTGCATTATTCTCCTGTGCTCCCTTGAGAATACAAGCATTCCCTTTTCAGTGAGAGTAGATATTGTATGTGAAGGCATGAAGGAAGACGATTTGCTTTGCCTTCCGGTGCACAGAATAACTGTACCACCACTACAGTTAGGATGAATATTCAAGCAAATGTATTATCTTCTCTTTGAATGCAAAATTCCAAAAGGAAACAAAAAAAAGAAGACACTCTGGAAGGTTTATCTGTGAATGGGATGCAGGTGAATTGTCTGTCATTACTTCAACTACAGTAATGTCTATGTGCTTGCAACAACAAAATAACCTTTTAAAAATATTAAAAATATACACTTTTTAGTTTCTTAAATAACCATCTTATTAGAAGTACCGAAGATGCTTGACAAGATATGAAAGTCGATCATTGCTCTAAGTAATAGGAGGCTTACTGTTAATGAATTTTTAATGTAATTTCTAACGCCAGTGGATGCATTGTCTAGTCATAGAGCGCCAGGGTAAATAGGAGAGATTCATAGATGTTTTTATGCGTTTCAATGGACTTACCATCTGTGTAGACTTCTCTGCGCAGATGTCCTGGCTGGTGTTTTTGCTTCTTGGCTGGTCTGGCCTTCTGCATTACAGCAGCACTCATGTTGCTGTCTGTAGAGACAGGACTTGTGGGTCGAGGGCACTGGGATGCATGAAAATGTCGGCGACCTGAGTGAAAATAAAAATTCAGAGCCAAACTCATCAATGAATTTTAATTATAACATTAAATAATTAAAAGAAAACATTAGAACTAGAGGCATCCCTAATTTCCTAAAAATAGCTTTAAATAAACTATTCTAGCAAATAATAGGATTTTTTGTCATTCTGCCTGACACACCCACTGGAAAAAAAATGCTGAAAGCTTTTTCCAGCTCTTTTCCTTTCTTAACCACGGTATTTTTATTCTGTTAAAGTTCTTGACATCACTTGTTAAGGAAAAATAACCCAATTACTTTTGCATCTAACTTCACTAGAATGTTGTTTGTAAACAAAATTATTGATTAGATTTTTGCACTATATATTCAATATATGTTGTTTTTTCAAGGGAATTGCCAGTCCTTAAGAAATTCAGGCTCTAAAAATGAACAGTACTAACTACGCCCCTTATTTAAATTAAATATATTTTTATGCTATTCTTTGAAGGCAGACACCTAATATCTTAATATATGCTGAGGCATTTACTCTTCAGGAGGCCTGAAAGCTAGCTAACATATTTAGACCCGTCCACAATTACTTATACCCCTTTCCTTTCACTAGATGTTTACTTGCTAATTCTGGTTAAAGAGACCCCTCCAGAGACTTCTACCTTTTTTGGTGGTAGCAGAGGAAATTTGCATTTTTCATTTTGGAGGGACGATATTTGCAGGTACCAGTGATAACTGATTGAGCTAATTAGACACGGTACATCTCAGAGCTCTCCAATTTTCTGGCTGTCTTACAGACATGTTGTATTACAAGGGCACAAAATACTTAACATAATGGCAAGGGAATTCCTGACCCTTTACTTGACTTTCATTATTTTGGTTTCTAGAAATTCCAGATACACAAAGCTGGAACTTTTGGTTGTACTGTTAGAAACTTCCAACAGAACTACACAACATGTTTTTTGGCTATAAACAGGAGAAGACATATACGGTGGAATCAACATATTCAGAAATGCTAACTGAAGCATATTAAATAATATACATTAACACGGCCAAGTGAGAAGCAATTTGACTGGATTATTCATTCATATTAACTTCAAGTCGTATGATCAGCAGCACCCTTTCTCGAGAAGAACATTTTAATAGGCAGAGGCCAATGCATGTTTAGTTTGTTATAATTATGAGCCAAACGAAAACGAGAAATACCATTAAATTACAATACAATAAAATATTAAACCAAACTCTCCTTAGCCATGATGGAGACTATTACAATTAAAGTTACATATCCATGAAAAGAGAGAATGAGGGTTGAGACCGAGAACATTATTCATTCTATTGTGTAATGCCATCTACCGTTCATATACCCTGAGGCATAAGGTCATTTACAGATGAATTTTCAACATTATTTCTATGTTTTGTTGACTTAATGAACTGAAACACACCCTTAATGTAACCTGAAAGCAGTAGTTTGAGATGCTTAATTTCACTTTCTTATTTTTTTGATGATTAAAAAATAAGGAGAAATTAAAGCTATGTACACAGTTGGACATTATTAAGAAAGGTAGGTTTGGATGGTTATTTTGTTACATTCAGTAGCTACTGAGAGGAAAAAAAGGAATTTGGTTGAATTTCATTAAATATCGGCCTAGCCAAAATAAATATTTGTTCTACAATAAAAGGTCGAGGAGTATTAGACTTCTTTTTTCCTATAAAGTGTTCTTGATAAATAACATACATAAATATCCTTATTTTCTCTGAATACATTCTGCAAATGATAAAAAACAATAACCAATCCAGGATCTGAAGAGAATAGGGAAAAGTACCAATGTGATAGGTATTAAACTAA
This sequence comes from Canis lupus familiaris, assembly GCF_011100685.1. NCBI lineage: Eukaryota > Metazoa > Chordata > Mammalia > Carnivora > Canidae > Canis > Canis lupus. Next base: position 8,990,346 of record NC_049252.1, on the reverse strand, counting down.
GAAAAATAAAACACCAAAACAAGATAGCAACTACTGATATGTTGTGATAGTCTTTAATTTCTCAGAAATACATGTTTTGTTGGCCGCATTATTTTACTCTACTATATGTATTCTTTTGGTTATCAGAAATACACACATACACACAATGTATATATGAATGTATGATATGTATACACGTGTATATATTCCATCCCACAGAAATCAATGTCATGTTGACTTAAATTGTTTCCTTTTTCATACTATTTACTCTTTAACAAGGTTGGGAATAGGCGATAAATAAAAATGGGCTCAAACATAAGAGCAGAGGAGTGCCTGGGTGGTTCAGTAGGTTGACTGTCTGCCTTGGGCTTGGGTTGTGATCCTGGGATCAAATCCCGCATCCTCTGCGGGGAGCCTGTTTCTCCCTCTGCTCCTCCCGCCACATATGCTCTCTCTCAAATAAATAAATGAAATCTTTAAAAAAAAAACCCAAAACATAAGAATAGATGTATGAAAACAGGGTATTGGTAATGAAAAGGGAAAATGAAAAAAATATATATGCATTTTCAAATTATTAGATTAAAAATGTTTACTTTAAATATGAGGCATCTATGCTTGAAAATGTATGCATATTATACATCTATCTTCTATCTTCCCAATTAAATTAATATTTTCATTGAGAGGACATGAAGAAAATGGGGGTTAAGGAGAAATAGCTCATTTTTCAATGGTTGAGTATTGGAATATTTATTTCTCTTAGAGAATTTCTAATTAAATAGGATAAGAAAACTATCACAATGAATTTTATCTTGGTTACTTTCTATGCTTTAAAAAATCATATAACACAAACCTCACTGGACTATAAGCAACCTATAGAAACTGTACACATATCTGCTATAACTTTCGTAAAAAACTGAAGACTTCCCAAGGAGCTTCACTCACATCACACAGGATTTATTAACTAAAAATAAACTAGAAGATTTGAAAAGCCATGTCCAGAAAAAGGGAATAACTACACTATGTCATATGCTTGGACTCTGGATTCCTCAGGCAGCAAATAGAAGACAGTTAATAATAGCTGCATTTCACCCTGGACAAGAGATCCGAGGTGATAATCATCAACTGATATATACACATGGAGTCTTCTTTTCCAGCTTGGCAACAAGTACACAACTTACCAGCAGCATCCTGCATCTGACGACGTGCCACTTTAAGACCAGCATATTCTGCAGCTGCTGCCACTGCCTGGGCAAAATCAGCATCAGTGAAGAAGGAGCCATCAGAAGAACTCACACTGGAGCGTCCACTGGAAATGTTGTCCTCCTCTGAGGCTGAGCCCCAGCCATTGATCATGGACCCAGTGACAGAGCTTTCAAGGTCCCCCACACTGGAGGCAGGGGTCTGCTCAAGGCCACGTAACAAAAGCCGTCTGGTCTGCATCTTGGCCACTTCCATGTCTGCTTCATCTTCTTCCTCTTCTGGTGCATCTGTATCCATATCTGAGACAAGAGGTCCTGAAATGTAGCCATAGGTATGTGGTGGGGAAATCGGTCTTGGTGGTGGAGGAGGACTCACAGGCTGCCGTCTGCAGGAAGATGGATCAACAGGTTTGGCTCAGCTCATTAGTAGGACACATACAAAATGCGTTAACCAAGAAATTCATGAATACACTGATTTGATCTTTGCCTCTGTGCAGCTAATTTAACCAAGCTGGGCTTAGCTACCTATAAGTCTCTTTATGTTTTATCATTTGGATTATATTCAATTAAAAAAGGAGAAGTAATATATACTTTGGAAACATATGCCTATGTCTTAAAGCTTACTGAATATGAACAATAGATTATTATTATCAAAGACAACAGATACCAGTTCTGGAACAGATGCTCCATAAACACTTTTTTTTTTCTCTTTATGTCATTTCCACCCTTACCATTCCAAGCAAATGGACTCATTCATAGTGACTACAGAGAGCAGAATTTCATAAGATGGAACAATGATATATTCAGCATATGACACAGTTTCCTTTGGATTTTATTCTATTAAAATAAAAGGCTAGGGATCCCTGGGTGGCGCAGCGGTTTGGCGCCTGCCTTTGGCCCAGGGCGTGATCCTGGAGACCCGGGATCGAATCCCACATCAGGCTCCCGGTGCATGGAGCCTGCTTCTCCCTCTGCCTGTGTCTCTGCCTCTCTCTCTCTCTCTGTGACTATCATAAATAAAAAAAAAAATAAATAAATAAAATAAAATAAAAGGCTATGGGAGTCAAGCATTTTTTCTCTGAATTATTCCCCAAAGGTTATTAGCTATTTCGAAGCCTATCACTTTTACTATTATCCCACCTGTTAAATAAAATGCTTACAGGTATTTTCCTGGTTATCTTGAAATGAATTAAGGACCACAGCTGAGGACAATGTGAGTCGTATTCTGCAGTGGAAGTTCACAGTTACTATTAACTACTTCCAATTATCTCTCTACAGATCTAGAGGATTACAAGGGCCAACAGCAGTCCTACTACTGTCTGACACTGTAACCCACAGTGAGTATAAGATGACGAAGAGAGTGTTTTGACTTCCGTGTAAAGTGAGGTTTGTGGAAAGAAGTTATTCCCATGGTGGGAGAATGCCAAGAGCATTTTCCTATTTTAGGAAAGTGTCTGACAAAAAGGAAGACGTACAGTGATTTCTAGTTGAAGGACTGCTCTGTCAGTGACCTGATCAACAGTCCCAATGCCTCTCTAAGCAAGATTAAAGAGATGATATAGGAGGAATGCCATTTGGAAGAGTCCTAACAACACCTCTTGAAATTCCGTGCCTTTGAGACGTAAGGAGGATAGATTCTACACAAGCCTGCCAACCTGAGGGCAGCACTAGATGGTAGTGAGATCAGGTTCTGGTGTCAGCTGGTCACCTCCATGGTTTAGGAGGCTAGGAAAAGCTACAGCATGAATGCCATTGACTGGTAATCCACCTGAAGATGTGGTTAAATTGTTCAAGGACTACAAATGCTTAGAGATGCTGCCCAGGACTGACTGCCAGCCCATCTCCCTCACCATCCTTATAATACTCACAGAGCAACATGAGATAGAAGAGTCATTGAGGCTCCCCAAGGAGAAGCCTGGATCCTCATCTAGCTTGCTATGCCTTAGCACTTAGGAAAATGCACCCGGAAGAGGGAAGAGGACAAAAGTGGTTAAGAGCAGGGAATGCCCTCTTACTTCATGCCACGATAGCCACAGGCAGGGACAATCTGCAAAGGATGTCCGGAAGTACACTATTTTAGTTTTAAAATGAACAGAATTGGAATTTATGAAACAAAACAAGCAATTAAAGGGTGAAAAAAGTTTCAAAAAGAAAAAGACAACTATAGAGAACAAACTAATGGTTACCAGTGAGGAGGTGGGAGGAGGATGGGTGATGGGGATTAAGGAGTGCACTTGTGATGAGCACCAGGTGTTGAGTCACTATATTGTACACCCAAAACTCATATTGCACTGTATGTTAACTATATTGGAATTAGAATAACAAATTATTAGGATTGAGCCTTAAATTAAAAGAAAGCATACAAACACAACCATAGAGAATCTGGTCAAAATCTAACTAAGGGACCTGCCATAGAGAAGAAGAGGGAAGTTCGATATAGCAATAGAGTTTTGAGGGTGAGATGCCAGTGGCTCAAAGGAAGAAGTTTTGTGCTTTTTAATTCAGTGAATTGAGACCTTTCCATAAACACATTTTGTTAACACAAATGGAAAGCATTAAAAATAAATGATTATTAAAATGCTATAACTAATTTATTGTGCACCTACTTTGTAATTAAGTATATTTTACAATGTGAAAACTCATTTGATTCTTACAGCAGCTTTCGAAAGTACTGCTTGTATTATCATTCTGCAGATGAAGAAACTGAAATTCAGAGAAATTAAGGACCCTGACAAAGTTGCCACAACTAGTAGGTATCAAATGTAGAATTTATTTATTTATTTATTTATTTATTTATTTATTTATTTATTTATTTATTCATTCATTCATTCATTCATTCATTCATGAGAGAGTTGAGAGAGAGAGAGAGAGGCAGAGACACAGGCAGAGGGAGAAGTAGGTTCTATGCAGGGAGTCTGACGTGGGACTCCATCCCACAACTCCAGGATCACTCCCTGGGCTGAAGGCAGTGCTAAACTGCTGAGCCACCTGGGCTGCCCACAAATGTAGAATTTAATCACACATTTCATTTCCCAGGTCATGACCTTTCTTCTAGGAATGGTGTTATTACATACACACATGCACATACTCACATATATACATACTCACATATATACGTGTACACACGCATAAAATGTACTGTAATAATTTATACATATACATACATATATATACCCACAGTTCTTTAATATAACATACTATTTTTTATTTCTGGATGTTTTCTAATGTGTCTGTGTGTGGCAAAAGAAGAAATATGAAGAATATGCCAAAGCTGAAGTTATTTAAGAGATTAAAATGCAAAATTGTTTCAATACGGAGTGTGTAATACACATAGGAGGAAAACCTTTGTTTAATTTGGATTGCAATAAAATACCACACTTAAAAGTCAATTTATAGTCTTTGTCAGCAGGCACATCCAAAATACCACAAGAAACTTCTTTTTTTAAGCACACGTAAGACTTTCTACCACAAAGGGGACTATTCTGACCATCAATAAAGGGGTGTAGAGCAGCCAACTTCACTATGAAAGGAAGCCAGCATTGTTGTATTTGGATAATTCACATTCTGTAGAACAAAACATCTTCATGTTAAACAAGGACTGGCTTTTAACTACTATCACCCTGTGCAAATGCTGAGGAAAGAGAGAAAAATTATTCAAACCATCTGTAAATAAGGCTAGCCCAGGGAATGTGTGATAAACATGTACAGTTTGAAATATGTAATATATTCTATTTGAAAACAAAAAGCTATTTCAAGATGCTGCACTCAAGTGGGACTTGCCACAAACGAACCTCAACCCTCTAGATTTTTCTCCCTGAGGGGTTTCAACATCTTCTGAAATAATGTACAAGTATACAACTGCAAATCACAACACTCTAGGCTCCTGCAAAAATGATGTCTTCATAAACACATTCAAGAGAAGACAGGAACAATGCCATTAATTTATGAAAGCAGGTATTTGTATGGTTCACCACATACCATTTGCCAGACAAAAGACAAAGGGGAACAATGTATACCTTAGAGATTTTTTCTGAAACCAGTATAGCTTCAGTACTCTGTGTACTTAACCATCATCTGGTTTGTAAACAGACAAGATATTTCATTTTCCTTGCTTTTTACTGTCTTTTCTTTCCAAGTGTACCATATTCAGTTTGTCTGTATTTATAAAACATCAGTTAATTTCCTATCCCATACATGAAAATTACTTTTACTTTTCAAGAAGTTTTTGCTAAATGTCAACTGTAGGAAACTCAATAGTACCAGACACTTTGAAACAATATATGCAAATAGGTTTAATTATATCATTTTCACAGTTATTGTTCAAAGAGAAGAAGGATTCCTGTTACATTGGTCACCTAGTTTATCTAGTTTTAAACAAAAAGAGAATATCTTGAAGCTCATTAGAAAGCCAAAACTTCAATATCCATATTAAAGCAAGTCTAAAATGTTTAATATTGCAGATATATAACAGTTTTAGCTCAGTATTTTCTTATTAATATAAACCACAGTGTTTATTTATGCCCTTAATCAGTAAACACAACAGTAAAAAAAGTATTCATTTTTTACACATTTACTCTGCCCCTATTATGGTGAGATAGCTAGGCTCTGAGACCACAGGATCACAAGCAAAAATGAGCTTGAGGAATGCTTTATACTTAAAGTCATAAAAGGATTTGATTTGAAGGCACACATAATAAAGCTAAATATTTATCAGGCCATGGCAGAGTATATTTTGCAAAGATGTCCATGATAATATCTCTCATCCCAAAGCTCTTCTGGGATAAGAAATTGCCACTCTCCCATCTAGAGAGGGAGTTTAGTTATATACGAATCTCAGTGGACCCCATGACTGCTCTGACCAACAGAATGTGGCTAAAAGGTCACTGTGTCAGTTCTGAGTTGTAGCTCTTAACTGGCCTAGAAACTTCCTCTTACTGTCTTCCTGGAAACCTACTGCCATTAAGAAGTGCCACTACCCTATAATCCCCATGTTACGAGAAACCTGGGCATTGAAGAGACCCTAGAGGAGGACACTTGATGTGGAGACAGAGAAACCACAGAGTATTGAGATATTAGACACATGAGTAAAGAAACTAATGTGAGAGTAAATCTTCCAAATGAACTAAACTAGATGTGGGTCAGAGATTAACTGCCCAGATGAATCCTTTTCGAAATCGCAATTCATGGAACTGTGAATAAAAGAAAATGGTTGTTTTAGGTAACTGTTTAAAGTAGTTTGTTAAAAAAAAAATAAAATAAAAATAAAGTAGTTTGTTGGGGGATGCCTGGGTGGCTCAGTGGTTGAGTGCTTGCCTTCAACCCAGGGAGTGATCCTGGAGACCCGGGATCAAGTCCCACGTCAGGCTCCCTGCATGGAGCCTGCTCCCTCTGCCTGTGCCTCTACCTCTCTCTGTGTATGTCTCTCATGAATAAATAAATAAAATCTTTAAAAAAAAATAAAGTAGTTTATTGGGCAGCATAGAAAGAGGAGATCAAGTATGATGTTAGAAATTTAGTTAAATAAAATAGATTTGTTCCTTGCCTGAAGGGACTTATATAATCCAGTAAAGGAGACAATCAAGTGTGCAATGATAATGCAGTATCCATAAACAGAGGATGTCTAAGGTGTTAATAGGAAGACATAGAATTAGCACCTATCTCAGAATTGGGACATCAGAAAAAGATTCTACAGAGAGTATCTATCACTTCACCTTGGTCCTCAAAGATACATAAGTGTTAGTTCCAAAAAAAGAGAGGGGATAATGGTGTTCCAGGAAAATAGGATGGCATGGGGAAAAGATCTCAAGGTGGGTGATCAAGTATCCATTCCAGGAACTGGAAGAAACGTAGAGTGAAAGCACCATGAACAGAAAGAGGTGAGTGGCAATGAATAAGGATGGGAAGGCATGCAGGGGTCAGATCACAAAGGGCCTTGATTGCTACATTAAGGAATCTTGCCTTTATTCTAAGGGAAATGGGAAGCCATTGAGAGATTTTAAGCAATGGAGAGCCTTGATCAGTGTTGCATTTTAGGAAAAATGCCTCTGCACAGTCTGTAGCAGGAAGATTAGATTGAAGAAGGGGCAAGGCTAAAGGCAACCAGACCACTTATGGACCATTACAGTAATACAGGCAAGAGAGAATGGCTGTCGGAAGTAGGAAAGTGCCTTTATGGCTGGAGATACGTGTATTGTTCTGAGTGATATTTAAGCAGCTGAAATCTACAGAAACGAGTACTTGGATATAAGAGTCTGACGCTCCGAATGAAATCTGTAGAGAAATAGCCATCTATCTTTAATGAGTACATCATTAGGGGCATGGCAGGATGATGAGAAACAGAAGCCATTGCTGATGCGCCAGGCATCTGAATAGGTCAAAGGTTTGAGAAAAGGCTTCACTGAAAGACTTAACTAGAGATAAGAATTACAGCATTGTATATAGTATCAAAAATGTAGACATAATTTTAATGTCCAACATTAAGAAATTAAGTGAATCACAATATATTTTTGTTCAACACAAATATCTAAATAAAAAGTTACTGACATGGAAAAATACACGATTCAGTGGAAAGAGTAGGTTACAATTTATTGGTATATCACAAATTCAAAGCAATGTGAGCATATACTGAAAAGATCCTTACTGAGGTCTTAACAGTGACTATTTCTGACTACAGGGATCATTGGTACTTTTGTACTTTTATTTTGTTTATCTGTATTTTCAAATATTTTTTTTAGTGAACATGTAGGATATACCTTCATCATAGAAGAACAATAATAGTTTTTTTGTTGTTATTTAAGGGACTTCATTTACTTCTTGTAAGTGTCCAGTGTTATTTCCAGCAACAATCCTGGAAATAAATTTCTAGTACCTTCATAGGCTGAAAATCATCATTTCAAAAAAGGCTGTATATAATTAAACAGGATTTTAAGTACAGGTAACCAGAGCATTTGCCAATTATACGCATTCATTTTGAGTTCATATAAGTATTCACTCCCCTAAAACAGCAGGGGTGTCTTAATTCTGTGGTATCCAATTCCTTTCATCAAACACTTACTGAGGTAAGCTTTGTGCAACCTCAATGACATGAGTAAGATGTGAGCTCTGCCCTCAAAGGGCTTTTAATTCAAAGAGGGAAACAGACATACCAATAGCAAACATTAATACAACATGAGAACTGATTAGAGTGCTTAGCAGAGCTGTGAAAAGACCATTGTGAAGAGAAAAGGAAATAATTGGTTGAATTTTGCCAGGCAATCGAATGAGACTTTCACAGAGGGAGTGCATTTTAACAGGGCCTGGAAGGATGAGAAGCACTTGCCCCGGCAATCAAAGAAACAGCATGTTGTTAACACACGTGTTCCTAAGGAGGACACAGAAAATGTGGTGGAAGGTCATGAGAGGCTAGAGTGTCCTGCGCCCCCATGCCAGTTCCAGAGCAGCCCTCCCTGGGCCAGGAAGTGGCAGTACTGACCAGATGTTGGTGAATATAAGGCCAAGTCAGGGAATTTCAAACAAAGTAATTAGAAAAGAAGGTGTATGCAGAGACTGGAAGGGAAGAGGTAAATAAACTGGGAGGGACCATGAAAGGCCTCAAGCACTGGGCTGAATGGCAGGACCTCACTCTGTATGAAGGGGAGCATTTCCAGACTCGTGTGTCAAGAAAGATAATGTGGAGGGTGGGCAGGAAGGGGGAAACAGAGGAAAAGTGGAGATCAGTTCAAGGATGACAGAATGGCAAGGGCTAGGGGTGGAGGGCCTGCCTTTGCAGCTATAGGAATGGAAACAAAGGACCCAGAACAAAAGATCTGTTGAAGTCAGAAATGAAGGGATTGTGAATAATTGAATTTGGGGAATGGAAGGAAGATACCAGAAGAAATCAAGCAATTGGATAATTCAGCTGATTGTAAGATGACTTTTTAAGATGATTTTTAGCTATCTGATTTTATTACATATTTTTAAAATATTTTATTTATTCACTTACGAAAGAGAGAGGGAAAGAGAGTGAGAGCACAAGCAGGTAGAGGGAAAAGCAGACTCCCCACTGAGTGCCCCCCCACCACGTGGGGCTTGATTCCAGGACCTTGAAATCATGCCCTGTGCTGAAGTCAGATGCTTAACCAATTGAGCCACCCAGGCACCCTGGCTATTTTATTTTTAATATATTGTTAAAATAAATAAGGATTAAGGATTCTAAACATGAGAGCCAACACAAGGGGAAATGAAACAGGTTTGAAAGGTTAAGGGCAGGGATCCCTGGGTGGCGCAGCGGTTTGGCGCCTGCCTTTGGCCCAGGGCGCGATCCTGGAGACCCGGGATCGAATCCCACGTCGGGCTCCCGGTGCATGGAGCCTGCTTCTCCCTCTGCCTGTGTCTCTGCCTCTCTTTCTCTCTCTGTGACTATCATAAATAAATAAAACTTAAAAAAAAAAAAAAAAAGGTCAAGGGCAAAGATGAAGAATCTGGTTTTGAACAAGTGTAGTATGCGAAGGTCAAGTGATAATATTGTGGTGCTCAGGAAAAAGGGTGAGCTGGCTAAATAAAATTTTTTTAATATTTATTATTATTTTTTATTCATGAGAGACACGGGGGGGCGGGGGGGCAGAGACACAGGCAGAGGGAGAAGCAGGCTCCATGCAGGAAGCCCAATGCGGGACTCAATCCGGATTCCAGGTCACGCCCTGGGGTAAAGGCAGATGCTTAACCGCTGAGCCACCCAGGCATCCCTCGCTAAATAAATTCGAAATCCATCAGGATATAAGTAATTGTCAAATTAAACAGTGGGGTGAGGGCATAAAGGTGAGGAGGAAAAAAATAAAGGTAAGGAGAGTAGGAAATCGTATTTGTTGAATATTTACCCTACTTCAGATACTTTACATACATTATCTCATTTTTTTTCATACGTTATCTCATTTTATTCCCACAACAACTTATATAATTGCCAACACTGCAGAAAGCTTACATATGAAAAAGATGGACAAATCTTTAGATTGATCATTAGGAGGTGATTTTCAGTAAACTAATGGAAGCAAAATGGTATGGGTCAGAATGCAGTGGGGCTGAGGCACGAATGGGAATTAGTAAGGGAGAGCTGATTAAACAGCCCTGAGGACTAGGGGAGAAGGGGGCCATGATAACTAGAATGGGGGGCTAAGAAAGGGGAACTTTATAAGCAGTGGGATTAATAGTGAAGAGAGAGAAGAATGGAATGAGGAGGAAAAGGCTGGAAAGTCAGGATAGATAAGGTGAATTTATTTTGATTGATTTGAGGAAGGTGGAAAGGATGACCTGAGGAACACAGAAGAAGGGGTCTGCCAGGAAGAAGACACTATGTACCACTTTTTAAAAAAGATTTTTTTTTTATTTATTCATGAGAGCCACACAGAGAGAGGCAGAGACACAGGCAGAGGGAGAAGTAGGTTCCCCACAGGGAGCCTGATGCAGAACTCGATCCCAGGACCCCGGTATCATAACCTGAGCCAAAGGCAGACGCTCAATCACTGAGCCGCCCAGATGCCCCACAGTGTACCACTTATTTTATAGAGGGGAATGGTGGGGAAACAGGTACTGAGACAACGAAGGGAGAATGCTGACTTATTTCAGGAATAAGAGACTATTATCTATTATCCTTTCATTTGCTGCAAATAAGAGCCATAGAGATGGTCTGTGATCTTTTTTTTTTTTTTTTTGAGATGGTCTGTGATCTTAATAGGGAAAAGAAGTAGATGCCTTATTTTTCTCAATCTCCATGAAATTTCATGGGTTAACACTCTTAGAGATAAATAAATATATGGCAGGGGCACCTGGGTGGCTCAGTTGGTTGAGTGTCTGCCTTCAGCTCCGGTCATGATCCCAGGGTCCTGGGATCAAGCCCTGCATCGGGCTCTGCTTAGTGGGGAGCCTGTTTCTCCCTCTCCCTCTACAGCTTCCTCTGCTTGTCTGCTTTCTTTCTCTCTGTTAAATGTATAAATACAATCTTTAAAAAAAAAAAAGATTAATGTATTGCAATCCAAATTCTCCCTCATCCCACAGAATAAGGCTTAACTACCTCCTTCATTTTAAAGAGTATATGATTTGAATTTGATAAGGACCTCTTACTGATAGAATAATTAATAAACATTGCAAGTTCTATTTTAATCTACAGGATTCAAGCAGTATAAATCAGAATATGTTATTCATTCAAGAAAGTTGAAGGATAATCTTCCGAGACAAATAACATACTTGGTTTCAAATGATATTAAGAATACAGAAAGTTTTGCATATGTATATATGTGAAATATAATCTGTCAGTGGTAATGAAATAGTACAAACAAAATCATCAACAATGAGAGAGGAGCTAACATGAGGCAATAACAGCTTTTATGTGGTAGAAATGACAAGTGAAGTATTTATTTGTACATAACAAAAATGTATTGGTTGGCAATACTCAATTTTTGGTTACACACACACACACACACACACACACACACACACACACACATATTTAGTAAACTGGATGAAAGAACTCTGACCTAATATCTCAACCAAAATTAAGGTACCTGAGATCAAAGTGAAATAAATATGCCAAACTCATTCTTTTGCAACATAACAGCTATGGGAAGAAATCATACTGCAGACTTAATTTAAAAAGACAGGAGAAAATCTGTTTTCCACAGACCAAAGCAGTGACTTACCCACACATAAGGAAAACTAAAATGCAAAAACAAGGCGTCATCAATAAAATGTTACAGGAGTAGCAATTCATATACTTACTACATGATCTCCATGTGTTTATGAATGCAATTATCATAAGTGGGTGAGTATTAATGCACATTATTTTATGGTTGCAAGTTCACTGGGATCAATTAATCTAATGTTCTGGTCAACAGTATTACTTGATATGTTAATTACTGAGGCTTACTGCATGATGATACTGGAAAAAAGGCTACGTGACATGAAAATTAGCTCATATAATAGCATTCTACAAATGCCACTTAAGAGTGGAAATTATCTCATTTGTCAGCAAAAGGCTAGTGACAATGTACCTCCTATCGGGTTGGTGCTGCATGTGGCCAATCTCCTCCGGGCAGTCCTGCAACATGGGCTGGAGTTCTTCTTGTGGGGAGGGGGTCAGAGTAGCAGTGGACTGATGGCTATAAGACACAGCAGCTGGAGAAGAAGCTGCTCCCCGCACAGGGGGAGTGGGGCCTCGCTCATCTTCCTCCTCTTCTAGTTCATTCTGTTGCAAATACATCCTTGCTGGTGGCACGGGACATGGCATTTCTTGGTCATAGCTAAAACAAATTATAAGCACACTTCAATTTACTTCAGGTTATTCAAAGAAACTAGTTGTCTAGTTCATGGAGTATCGGCTTTGAATGGTTTTCTTAATCTGAATTTTCTAAGCCACGTTTAGGTGGTATCATTAAAAAAATAGCTATCACAAAGGTTTGTGAGCACTAGATGTAGTATTTTTTCTCTGAGTTATTACATTAGCATATTGTAGGCTCTGAGAAGTCATGCAATAAAGAAATCTGTTTAATGCAGTTTAACTTAGTACTTCCTACATGTGTTATATATAGTCTAGCCCTCTAAAAGACGACGTAGGGATGGTCCTACAGATGACCAGAGATGATATGCTAAACTCCTGAGAAAAATTACTCTTGAAAATCCTTTCTTGAAAATCCACCTTTTCTCTTAAATTATAATAGATCACTATTTCTTTGGTTGAGCACAAAATGAAGCAGTTGGCTTGCATTTAGGATGTTGAATAAAAAACACAATAAATAAAATAGTCAATAAACAATAAAATGCCCCACTACTCCTCTGCTAGAGATGTGTGGAAGCTATAGAAGGATCTGGGAAACATTCATGCCTTTCTCTTTCCTCCCACCGCAGGGCAGATGGTTATTGATTTGAATGGCAGTAATTTACTGCACTATATAAACTGTGTTCATGTTACCCCTCTCTTTCCACTCATTCTCCACCTGTCTTGTTCACCTGAACTCAGGAAACTTGACGCTCATATAACATGATTTCTTTGTATCTTCCTTTACTTTATAAATCACACTACCTCTCTTTGATACTTCTTCTGTTTCCAGTCTCAAAATAACAGCAATTTGTTCACTCCTTCAAACTAGGAATCTTATAGTCATCTTGACTTGCTCCTCTCTCCTCTCCCTTGAACTCTTCCCTGGTTCATCTCTGTTTCCTCTCTGAAAATCTCTCAAGTCCATCACCTTTCTAAAATCTGTTGTATGTGCTACTGCAATAACCTTTTAACTGATCTTTTTGTCTCCAGTCATTCTACTCCTCTGAATCCTCACATTGCTATCAAAATTACTTTATTGTAATACGCACTTCTCTCAGATCATTCGTTTGCTGCCAAGTAATAAATAGGCTCTCTAACTGGCTAGAAAAAAAAAATACAAATACCTAAACAAGACATCCAAGTACCTGTATAATCTGGCTCATACTTGGCTTCCCAGCTTCTCTCCTTCCCTCCCACTGATTCATCCCAGTCCTCTGGGAGGCTACATCTCTGTGTGGTCACAATGTTCATAAAACCCCTCCTCTTGATTGAGGACCATAACATTTGTCAAAGTCAAGAATTAAAGCCAATATATTATGAAACTTTCATTCTTCCCACTTAGAATCAGTCTCTCCCTTTGGGCCACAGTTGCATCTCCTGTAGGCTTTTAAAAAACTATACCCACTTATTTCCTTTTAATCCCTCTTCTGGCAGGCAAAAATAGCATAAATGTTGTTAAATAGAACCTAGAAAAGGAATTTTTTAAAAAATATAGTCAATTCTCAATTTTTGCAGATTTTATACTTACAAATTCACTTGCTTGCTAAAATTTATTTGTAACCCTAAAGCTAACAGTCGTGAAAAATTTGAGTCACTCTACCTTTTTGTTTGAGCTTTTATATTGTAAACGAGTGTCCTTTCTTCAGACTAACCAGTGCCACACTATTCTCAATTTTTGTCTTTATATTGATAATTTCCCTGTTTAAAGTAACCCCCAAGTGTAGTGCTTTATGGTGATCTAGTGTTTTTAAATGCAAAAAAGGTTATAACATGCCCTAATAGGGGATCCCTGGGTGGCTCAGCAGTTTAGCGACTGCCTTTGGCCCAGGGCAGGATCCTGGATCGGTCCCTTGTGGGGCTCCCGGCATGGAGCCTGCTTCTCCCTCTGCCTGTGTCTCTGCCTCTCTCTCTCTCTCTCTCTTTCTCTCTCTATGTCTATCATGAATGAATAAAAAATTTAAAAAAATCTTAAAAATGACCTAATAGACAAAATATATACATTAGATAGATTTGCTCGGGAGTGACCTATGGCAGGCACTATTAGCTGTGAGTCCAATGTAAACGAATCAACAATTCATACTACATAAGGTGCCCTGAAACAAAAACACACATAAAACAAGATTATGCATGGATCAGATGACAATAACGTGTGACCAGAGACTTGCAGGAACCTTTTCCTGTGTTTCCCTGAGGAGTAATGGCTCAGTATTCACTAATTAAATGCCTGGAAAAACAAAGGTACAGAGCTTTGTTTCCTGGCATACTTGAAACTTATGGAGAATGAAACAATGTCTTTATTTTTACAATAGTCACTAAAAAAAGACTGTATTTTTTAGGTGGGATTCCATATTCTTGTTGTTAATTCTCTATGTCAAGTGAGTTCTCCTCCATTGATCATACCAGTGAAGCATCTGTTTTGCTTTGTTGGAAGGTATTATGTTCAGTTCTACAGAATGTGGAGTGAGGGTGTAATACCCTAACTTTCTTATTGCTATCATGTGGTTATTTACACTTTTGAATCCGTGTGAGAGACAAGTCAGTGAGTTTAAAGTCCCACAGTTTTCAGTATAGTGTGATAATATCTAAGAACAAACAAAAGGTTTTTTTTCAAACATTTTTAAAGATTTTATTTATTTGAGAGAGTGAGCAAGAATGACAGAGAAAGAGAGAGAGCGAGCACACGCTGAGGGAAGGGCAAAGGGAAAAGCAGGGTCTCCGCTGAGCAGGGAGCCTGATGTAGGGCTTGATCCTGGGCCCTGAGATTATGACCTGAGCCAAAGGCAGACACTTAACTGACTGAGCCACCCAGGTGTCCCCAAACAAAAGTTTTCAAGATACCTTAGCTGTGGTATAAATTCACACATTTGTTTTATGAAAATACAAGAATATGCGACAGAAATTCTGATATTTGTGAATCTAAAATCATGTATATGTATGATTATATATCATGATATATATGTGATCTTGTATAGATTGATATATTGATGATTATATGTCAATTACATGTAGATAATGTAAAAATATAAGTAAATTGTGTATGTATGTGTTCATGATTCATAATTCTTAGTTCCAAAAGCAGCTTCAAAGGCACAAATTCTTTTTTCTTTTTTTCTTTCTTTCTTTCTTTCTTTTTTTTTTAGCAGTGCTGAGGATGTTTTTCAAGTCCTTCTGACAGAGCAATACTGGTTTTTTTCAGAGACAAATGTTTATAGACCTTAGGAATGTCTCCCCACTTGGTGATCTAGTTTAATGACTACTTAATATGGGTTTAAGGAAACATACTATTCCACTTACATCTGTTATGAAATTCTTCTTACCTTTCATCTACAGAAATATTGTACTCTTCACTATTGCTATGAGGAGGAGGATGCGCTGGGGGAGGAGGAAGCAGGTCTGCCCAGTTCATGCCACCTTGTTTTGGTACTTTGGGTGTCCGTGCCCCTTTCTTGTGCCCTTGACTCCCTTGAAAATAAATAAAATCCAAGTCTCTTAAGATTTTCCTGTTATCCACAGGTGATTTATTTCCTGTAACTATGATTGTATAATTCATATATGCATAAGCAGATAAATACACTTTTCTTCATTAATCTTAACAGAACTTTGTACAATAGAAGATGCAACGTATTGCCCAAGTTTAACTCCAAAATAAATAGTGAAAAAGCAATAAAACCGCAAATGAATTTTACAAGTCATATCATTAATAGTGATCTTCTTACAGCAATTAATTGCATTATGGATTATCACCTAAAACAAATGAGCTGTAGACATATTTTCTGAAGTGCCTTTCTATTATTTAATTGCTGGAACCTAAAATACAATATGATACAGATACGATCTATTAGAGTTTCACTGTTGCATTAAATCACTGAATATATATAATTTGTACTTGTCCATTGAAATGTTTTAGGCACAATGAAATTACTAGTTTTCATCAGAAAGGCAGGTGCAGATGAAAATTATTGCTGGAAGAACTAATATAACTAACAACAAAAGAAGCAGAGAAATTATTTTCTAAAAGGGATAGAAGTGTTTTTAATCCCAGTTTCTACAAAATTATGGCTTATTGTAAAATGATGTTGCTTGAACATTTTTTGTAGTTGGAAATAACCCAATTATTCAAGTGCCATAATGTTCGGATTTAGATTTGGCATATTCTTTAAACATAGGTAACTGCACATTTTAGGGTAGTCATTTTTAAATAATTTGGGGTCAAAAGATATTTGGGGATAAAACAACCTTTATTGCCCTCCTCCAATATGATACATTTTAGATTCTTATGGAAATTATAGGTCTTTTTATTTTTAACCTCTCTGAAACAGCTCCAAAGTACCTGGTGCATGAAACAGGTCTTGGTATATTCAATGTCCCTTTATTTATTCATTTTTTAAGGCACTTATGAATTTTCACCCCAATCCCAGTGTTTGTTAAGCCAAATGTTCTTGAACTGGTATGTTACTACACCAAACATGGGCCAAGGGACTGGCTATTAGTAATAAATTATGATTCTCAGGCCTCTACCTGTATGTCTCCATTTTTTCTTCCTTTACTCAGTTGTCCTATATTGGAAAGGCTCTGCAATTATAATGCACCTGGCCATACTTTAGCACCTTTCTCTGGATTTCTTGGCAGAGATCTAACAACTCCATCTGTCCCAAGAGGCCTAACATTACAAATCTCTGCTACACATCATTTGCTTGCTTCATTCTTTCTCCTAATTAACCCTAGACTATACATTTTTATATCTTTTTTCACAGGATGCCAAATAATAAATAGCAGAACATCAAGATCTAGGTCTCTAAGCTGAGGAATGGAAAAGTCAATTTAAAATTAATAATACAGAATCATTTTAATCACAAGAACCATAGACTCATTTTCCACGTTAAGATACGATTTTCTAAGTGGCTCAGAATTCAAAGATGAAATGGCATATCAAACATTAACATATTTTTTATAGTTTTCCCAAGAGTAGATCTTTAGAAGAATTCCTGTAACTTCAGGGTTTCCTTACTTAAAACAAAAGTCCTTAGTAAGAGTTTCATGGTTAAAAAAAAAAAAATCAAACAACATATAGTAGAATAAGAAAAGATCTAAAAAGGTAAAGAGCCTTTTCTAAACTCCTTTAATTCCAATAGGAATAGTTTCAATCAGTATAAAATGTAAGCTTGAAAATGCCAAATCAGCATGCCTTAGTCAAGGGAAGATGATAAAATGCAAATGCCATGTTCCATACAGAAGGAGTAGAGACACTGGCTGAAAGCACCAAGTAACAACTTCAATCCAGGTATCCAGAGGTGATATTTCTACCCTCTCCTGGAGAAACATACCAGAGTCAAGATCAATTGGTTCTGTTCTCATTGTGGTGTGACTCGCCACATGTTAGTTCGAATAATGAACCGCCTTTAATTAGAAAAACAGGACTTAAGTACCAGTGAACTCCCATCTGCAGCCTCTATCAGGAAAACAGGTGGCAAACAGCTGCAACAGCATGAAGACCACAGGGAAGAGGACTCATTGTGGATTCGAAGGCACTTACAAACTCACATTGGGAGGTTACTTCATGAGGTTTAGGACAAGAACTGAAGGAGAGTAGAGAGATTACAAACTGAGGCAGGTTCCTATTGTCTCTAGATCTCAGGTTATTGTCTCGTAGGCTTGTGATTCTGCTCAAGTGCACTCAGATTTTATGTCTTTTATAGCCTGTGTCAAATGGTAACAAATTTAGCAGATTAACTACACGCCCAATGTTTTTACTTTTATTTTGGCCAAGGGCAAAAAAGAAGTTTCAACTGCCTTTTAAAGTCTAGGCCATACTTCTGGCTTTGTAAAAGTTCATTAGCAAGGCGGGGAATAGGATCTTTAATCTTCGTTACTAAACAGAACATAAAATAGTTTAGTGAGTGGACTGTCTCTCAAATTGCAGAGATAAGACCCACAACTGGAAAAAATTCAAATTATATAAAGGGCTTACACATGTCATATGTGTACATTAGTTCATTAGCATTCAATTTGTAATTCTGGAATATATCATCTTTCTAAAGGAGAGACTGACTTTCTCTTTGGTTTCTTCATACTTACCAGATGTACTACTGCCCCGGTCTGAACTGTTGTAGGATCCTCCTGTATTCTGGTCATATGATTGGTTGTATGGGATAGTTGGAGGAACTGTGTCATTTGCTCGATAATCTAGATATTTCAGATGGAAAAAAAAAAACACTTTTATTTTCTCTTTGATGCCTTAATCCTTTACCAGCAATTAAGCTTTTAAGTTACCATGTTGATCACTTGCTAAGATATATGGAAGGTGTAAAGGAGGAAAAGTCAAGAAAAGATAGGCATGCCTTCCTTAAGATTTATAAAATACAAATTCTTTGCATCATCTCTTTTGTATAAATCAGACTAATATAGATATGTACAAACCACATGAGGGACTATTTCTTCTCTTTAAAATATTTACAAATCAGCTAAGGCAGAAATCAGAATTGCTTGACTTCTTAACTTTAAAAATGTAACAACAAAATAATTTTAACCATAAGAAATCAGGGAAGTATGATGTCTGCAAATCATTAAAAAATAATAAAAAGCCCTGAAGCTTGTCAGCAAGATTATATCTAATAAAAAACATATCCATGATAAGAAAACAAAGTATCTCAATCTGCCATGGAAATGCTTTTGCTTACTCAGGCAAAGGTAAAAATCCAAATGATAAACTTGCTACTGGAATGTAATGGGTAATAATCCATCAGTTTAGTGGCATTCCAAGTCTTTATTACAGTTGATATGCCAAGTCTGTTACAAGCAGTATAAACAATAAGATCCCTGAAATATTTGTGCAGAGGACTGTCAGAACTTCCCAAAGACCACAGTAGAGCCATATACTAAGGAGGAATAACATAACAACAGTTGGAATTCCTACTGTAAACTATAGGATTGTAGAAACTGTCCTCATCATTGTCAGCCTTTGTTACAAACTTGTGCAAGAGTCTTAACAAACATATACTGAACTGGGTTTTATGCTAATCAAGTATTTTCTCAAACTTAGAAAAAAGCAGGATGACTATATTGTTAAATCAAAAATATACCACTAACTTAATCAAATGGGATGTTTGTCAGTTACCTTTTTGTAATCTCCAACTGTAGTACATTTTATTTCTGAGGAGAATGGTCATAACTCAAGCCTAAAGAAAATAAATCTATGTCTCTAGTTATCTACAATAATATGTGTCATTTACCTGGACACTCATGCAAAGTTGCCCTGATCTATTCATATTAGAGGATGCTTTTTTTTTTTTTTTTTTTTCCCAACAGGTATAACTTTGTAAATAATGTTATTCAAACAGTAGCCTAAAGGGCTACAAAAAAAATCAAATACAAAAAAAAAAAAATCAAATACTTACCTCTTCCAACTCACACATATTATAATAGAGAAACATTCCCCTTAGGCTACAAAATACTATTTCACTGCTACCAGTTAACACTAAATTTCCTGTAGGTTCTAGCCTGACAGACTTCAATCAAGTCAACCAAAAAAATTAGGTTCTAAAAATCACACATCACAGCAGTCTTAGTGACCGCATGAGGTAGGAGAAATACAACCAATTGAACCACTTCTCCAGTTCAAGCTTAATTTCATTATTTTTCCTCAGTCTGATATAAAACCGCCATTCGTTTATATGACCATGTAGAAGCAATTACCTTCCATTCTCGAGTGGAAAGAAAGGGATAGTCTATTTATTTAAAATGTGAGGTATTGTGACGGTTGTACATCTGCCTTATGAATAAAAGATTGTGCTAAGCAATCCCTCACCTACGATTAAATTTAAATGAATCTCAGAACCATTTGAAAATAGTTATATATTATTATAAAATCAATTTTCCAAGGTTATTGTTGTGCTAATTAACTCTTTGACACTGGAAATTTCGAAAACAAAGAAATAAGGAAACGTGAGTAACAAAAGAAAGATTTCATTTGCTCATTCCAGGGAAGTTTGGACGTGTAGGGCTGAAAGGTTAAGGGTACCGATACAGAAAAGGATGGGAATAAAGGCAAAGCTCTTCACCTTTGTTCAGTTTGTTTTGCTCCATGATGTTATACTGAACTGGTGGCACTTCTTGTTTCTGCTGGCCGGGAGGTTTCCAGTGCTTCTCGCTGGAGTCCCCGCTGCCATTGTTCATGTTGTTGCTGAGGTTTGACTGGATGAGCTGGGTGGTGGCATAAGGAGTGGGCTGCCCTGATGGATTGACAAAACGCCCATCCTTCAGATTTGGGCTATTGAAGGTTTTCATCTCATTGATTTTGTTACTAAGGTCCACATCACCATAAACAGTTGACTCAGGGAGCATCAGATTTGTTTGTTTGTTATCCAGTTGGTTGTTATAATTTGCTATACAATCGGCTACGTGCAACGGAGAGGAAAAGGAAAAAGTCATTCTGCATGGTTATTCGTTTTCAATTTCTTTGTAAGTAGCTTCGTGAGTCACAATAAAATTGTTATGTAAGGTAAAAATGGGCTTAAATATGATCAGTAAAAAGGGCTAAGTATTCATATGTATTTTCTAAAGAAGGGAGTTCAAAAGTGAGGAAATGAGAGAGGACATAGAGAAATTATATAGAGACTAATTTTGAACTTGAATTTAAGAGGATTTTCCTTTAACAACCCCATTAATAGGAATTTCACTTATATAATATACATTGCCAAATTGATATTTTTCTAGCCTGGCATTACTGACCTATCTGAAGCTACTAGTTAGTTGTTGGAGCAAAAGAACAAACCATAAATATTGAGAATCCAAACTGAAGGGGAAAAAAAAAACAAACTCTTCCTACACATCAAAGAACTTGAGATTTTAATATTTGATAAAGTAATCTACTCAAAAGACATGAGGAACAGAGGTTAAAAGGACAGTAAATAGTGTTTAGGATAATTTTATCAGATTTTTCCTTGGTCATGTAGGATAATCATTATCAGGGGAGGATGTTATATAATCATTCTTTCATGGTTTCATAAAGACACCCCAAGAAGTATAAAATGAAAATAATGATGATGAAATGAATTGTAAGTAGCCTGAGTAATTTAATCAAAGAAAGCCTGAAATAATATCTAATTTGTCTACTATTTCAATTTCCCTTTAATTTGCTCTTCATTGAAGTATTAGAGAAAGAAATAACTGATGGAATATTTAAAATTAAATAGAAATATTTAAAACCTGCAGTTAAAAATATTAAAATATCAGGAAGAACTAAAATTATAATTTAAAATTAAAACTTTTTTAAATAAAAAAATTTGTCAAGTTACAATGGCTAAAATACCATTATTTTATTCATGTAGTTCATAGTGGCACCCACATTAACAGCTCACCTTGAAGTCTGGTTTTTCAGCTGGATATCTTGATGAAAAATTAACATGGTTGCTACTAAAGGCATAAATGTGAATATAATCTTAAGAGAAATATGCAACTTCTCTGTAATACTGAACTCAATTACTCTGCATTTTAACAATAAATGAACAGGGAATGGGAATATGACTTCACCTGGCCTTTAATAATTTAAATAATTTAACAGTGGTTAAGAAATATTATTAAAGGCCATGTGGTTTTGTCAATTTCATTTTTCTTCACCAATTTTTCTAAATGAGTGGGATTCCATAGAATTTTATGAGATGATGGACACGTTCTATTCTGCATTATCCACCTGTGTCTGGTAGCTCCTGAACACTTGAAATGTGGCTAGTGCAAACAAGGAACTGAATTTTAAATTGTCTTTTGTTTAATGTAAATGTAAATAGCCACCTGTAGCCAGAGGCTATCATATTAGATGACACAGCTCTACATATTAAAGTGGGTATTGTCACCTTTTGTCTCCTATAGAGCTCAACAGTCTTTTTTTTTTTTTAATTCGCTATCATGTAAGCACCTATCTATACAACTAGAACATTGACCTTTGGGACATCTGGGTGGCTCAGCGGTTGAGGGCCTGCCTTCAGGCCAGGGCGTGATCCTGGAGACGGGGATTGAGTCCCACATTGGGCTCCCCCGCATGAGCTGCTTCTCCCTCTGCCTGTGTCTCTGCCTCTCTCTCTCTCTGTGTCTCTCATGAATAAACAAATAAAATCTTAAAAAAAAAAAAAAAACAACACACACACACACAAAAAAACCCCATGGACCTCTGGAGAACAGGGGTGTACTCACATGGATATGTCACACCCATATCTATATCCATATTCAATGGAGACTCTGGACTTGTTTTAAGGCTAGACATACAGACTGCTTTATGATTTGTTTTTTAGTGAAGACACACAACATCTTCACTTAAATGCTATCTTCTATTTCTTTCTTTCTTTTTTTTTTTTATTAATTCATGATAGTCATACACACAGAGAGAGAGAGAGAGGCAGAGACACAGGCAGAGGGAGAAGCAGGCTCCATGCACCGGGAGCCCGATGTGGGATTCGATCCCGGGTCTCCAGGATCAGGCCCTGGGCCAAAGGCAGGCGCCAAACCGCTGCGCCACCCAGGGATCCCATATCTTCTATTTCTCTTTTTCTTAGTTCCATGGGTTATTTTACTTCTCTACTCATATCTTTTGATTCTTTATGATTCTTTTAATATTTCCCAATTGGAAATGTTGAAGGTTTTCATTCTGTTTTCTTTTTTTTTGCAAGAAATCATGAGTAATTTCCTGTTTATTCCTTTCAATATTTTGTGCTCTACATCCATATTTTAATGTAATGTTTTTAGCATGAAATCTTAACGACATAATTTACTCACTCATATTTCTGAACCAAAAACACAAAATATAAAATAAATGTATGCATACACACCTGCAAGATATATATTTCTGGTATCTCGGGATTCACTTCTACACGATAAAACTTTGATTTGAAATTTCAGTTAATTTTCATTCACAATTTACAAATTTTTTATTACTGTTGTACAGTTGCTATTATTTTTGTACTGTTATTAAAGAATTTTGTTCACTATAACTAGAGATTTATGAACTTTTTGATTTGTTCTATTCCCTAAATCTTAAAAATACTTAATTACAAATATAAATTATAAATACATACATTCTCATAAAGATGAATGCCTTTGCACAATTTCATTTTTCCTTGTTTGCTATCTATTCTAGAGTTCATACTCTCCATCCTTCCAGTGCATATTGGGAAACTCTGGTGGAAGAAAATATAGAATCGGGGTAATTCGCTAGACAACAGTCAACATTTTATGAAAATGTTGACCAAATTTTCCTTTCCAATGTAGGGGGAGGGGAAGAAATGTATCCTCCTGTGGCCAGTCCTTGTGCTAAGACTTATGGAGCTGTCTCTGCATCTCTAACCTGGGCGACTGTAGGTGGTCAGGTTGTTATCACTGTTACCATTGCCTGCCGTACAGCAATTGATAGAGCAGTCATTGTGATTGTTGCCAGTATTGGGCCACGTGTCTGCCAGCCAGGGCTGTGTGGCAGGTTCGCTGATGTTCAGAAGTCCTGGCCTAAGGAAAAAATAATATATATACATATATAAGCACATGTTTTATTAATAGCAAATAATATTTCCTATTCAGACTTCCAACAAATTCATCTCACTGTTCTTACAAATAACTGGGTCAGCTATGCTGAATGATGGTACTATTCCTTTTATTTTACAGTTATTTCTTTACAAGATAACTATAATGGAATATGATGTCTCGAGGATGTCCCTCAGTTTATAGGGCCATAGCATTGTAAACTGGCATGGTCAGGCTTCAGACTTGAAATACAGTACCATATGCAATGCTCTACTTTAATCACAGTGACTAACAAACATGGAATCTAAGAATACGGAGACCTATTTTTTTTTTTTTTTTAGTGTTTTAGTTGCTTAAAGAATACCATATTTGAGACAGTTTACATTCTTTTGTCTTTGACTCACACACACAAAAAAATCATGATTCTTCTTACGACTTCAGTAAAAAATGGAACAAGCTCCTTTACTCAGACAATGGAACCTTCACAGTAAGCATCTTTGCATAGTTTCCTTCAAAACCATTTGTCAGAAACAGTGAGTTTAGGGCTCTCTGACATTTGCAGAGAGCCTCATCAATGTTTCAGTACACAGCTCTGTGAGCTTGTCAACACTTTCTGATGGTGACAATGTAAAATGCCATAAATTCCTACATAAACAAAGCTACTGAGTTAAATCTGGTAAAACAAAAGTGTCCACTATAAGAAATATTAGTGTTCCTGTCTTTTTTGGCATAGCACATGTTAATGCTCTTTCACTCTGTGTTGGGAATGCAAAGTGCATCAATGGCTATTAGCGGGAACCCGGGACCACTAGTGCCAGAGACACAGACTTGAGTCTAAGAATGATATTCCTCATGTACTTTTTCAACACTGACTCCATTTGATAATTTAGCAAAAGAGATGATGATGCATGGTGTGCTGTCAGAGCCACAACATATAGACTGGAACTGCAGATTCTGCAAAGATTTCCTTCGCCATTTTCTTCATTAAAATACAATATCCATGCTTCTCATTAACCCAGGAAGCAAGAACCTGACTCTTCACTCTCCAGGTTTCCATGACAAACAGATAGTTGACTGAGGAAACTAAATAATGCAAATGATGGTTATTTGAAGAATGATTCACTCCAAAGGAAGAATCGGGATTTATAATATATATGTCTCTGTACATGTGTAGATGTACGTATGTGTATATATATCTGTAATAAAAATGAATATTTACTTTTTGCTTACAACGTGTGAGATATTGTTGAGTTCTTTACATGCATCAACTCATTTAATTCTTAGAATAATTAGACAAAAGAGTTACTACTATTATCCAGATTTTACAGATGAAGAAACTGACCCTCAGACAAGAAGGTTAAGAAACATGTTCATGGTTCTATGAAGTGAGTGAATGACAGGGCTGGGATTCAAGCCCAGGTCCTCTGGCTCTAGAATTCACTGGAATCCAGGATGCTATAAGCCTACCAATTGGGGAGTACTAAAATTTCCTTAAGTCCTCAAATATTCATATAAGAGAAAAAGTGGGGGAAATGTCTACAGTCTCGAAATTCAGAATAACACTGACAACACTAAGCAAACTTATTAATATTGTTGATAAAAACGTGCTTTGAAGAGCGATTGTGCTGCAATGTTTGAAATTTAAAACATTTAAATGCAAGCTGTATCACAGATATTTGGAGCCTTTGAAATAGATGTTGGTTATAGAAATTCTGCCTCTAGTAATCTTTAGCTCTACTTACCGTATTTTCACTTGAACTTAAACCAAGTGTGTTATCACTGTAGCAGCTATTAAAATATATTTCCATATTTGACACTGTAGAGATATCATGGGTCTAAAGCATGGGTCAAGGGGAAATTTTTCAGTCTGACTTACACGTTTCAAGAGGAATAGACAATATATTTATGCTACCATGATTCTCTCAGAAAGGTACTTTGAAAGGGAATGTTTTGATATCATAAGCTGAAAGAACTTTCCATATGTATGGGTGATTTCCAACAGGAAGTAAGATTAACAATTCACATCCTGACTTTGGTTTAGACTCGTATTTGTAATATTAATTATTTGGGGAAGAAGGTGAACCACAGATTATCGACCCATAATGAAGCTTAAGATGTTATGTGTATATTTTAGAGGTCTCTGAGGAAGTTCGGGTCATATGTAGCTACCCTGATAAGGGTGTTAGGGACTTTTTAAACTACCAATCTCATAGGTTATTTTTTTTGTCTTTAAGATGGTTTTAGTACACATGACAGAGATTTAGCTGTTCAACACTAAGAAATTAAGCAGAAGCAAAACTCAGTGCTGGTAATTAATGTATGTCTATTTTTTTTAACATATAATATTAGATGTTATATATCTGAGTTTTGCTTCTTTCTTCCTTGTGTTTTAAAAGACAATATTATCAGGGAAAAGAAGTCAGGAGGGCTCATAATAACCAAACGTTTCTTCCAGTTCATATTAAAGGGGATAAAGTTTGTCTCACAAAGGAAAAATGGACACTACGTTTAAATAATTGTGCAGTAATTACTTTCGTTTCCTCTGCTCTACTTATTCCAGATACCCCAATCATTCATTCAAACAAAGCAAGGCAAAACAAAACAAAACAAAACCAACCTATCTGAATTTCTAAATCACCAAGTAAAACACTAGAGGGTCGCAGAGCAGGAGAAAATGTTAAGAGGGCCTTGGCAGTAAAGGTTGCTTGCCTGTAGACTGTCTCCTCTTTCCTTTAATTCATTGCTTTAAAGGGTTCTGAAGCCCAGGAAGGAGCAAGGGATAGATTTAAGAGTGGCCAGGATTTTAGAGGGAAGCAAGGCCTGAGAGCTGTTTCTTTGTCACCACCTCCCACTGTGAGGAAATGATTTATTGGCATTCTCTCTGGCCTGATTTTCTTATTTCTTTCTTCAGGATTTCTCTGCTGTTCCCAGGTTTATGCTGTAGTTTGGATTTTAAGTAGTGCTTTTGGAAGAGGTTCCTGGAATGTCTGAGGTATGGAAAACAAACGGGTAGGAACAGCTACATAATACTTCTTCCATAATCTTTCCCTGGGTTATATCACAAGCCCTTTGCCCTTTCCAAGGGTGGGAAGAGGTCTCTTTGCTTACCACAATCCTCATTTTCCCTTTTCTGGGAATGGCTAAATTCACAAGAAAAGATTTCTGGCTCAGCCTTCTCCTTTATTATATTTTCTGTTGCAATGACTCAATTCTGCCATTGTGGTGGGAAAGCAGTCATGGACTATATGTGAACAAGTAAGTTTGGGTGTATTCTTAAAAGACAGGCAGCAGACTGGACTTGGCCCAGGAGCCATAATTTCCTGACACCTGATATAAACAAAAGATAATTGCATTACCTTATGCTAGGTGCTTTAACTGTGATATTTACACAGCACTAAAAGTTCATGGAAGACACAGCAGGTGAAGCTCGGCAAAGTGACAGCGGCGGGGGTGGGGTGGGGTAGAGGGGAGCACATTCCGGGTTGACGGAATACAGATCTATAGAAGAATCTTATACTGGAGATTGGCAGGTGGGCTGACACTGTGGATGTAGGGTATGACACTTAGAGATGGGAAATGGACCTGCAAAACCCTATAGGTTGCTGGCTTTATGGGCTGTGCTAAATTTGGACTTGGTATTTTAGTCATGGTGGGTTCTATTAAAAATGGAATCTAGAGCTACTCAGAGACATGATCCATATGCATTTCAAAATACCATCTAGGCTCCAACGGCCAAAGGGAATTAACAGGAAGTAGTGCTAATGAATGCAGATAAAGATAGGGCTGTGGGGAGCTTCTGCAACAGATAGGGCAGGAGAGCATGAGCGCTTGGCAGGAAACAGTACTGTGGTAGTGAAGGGGGTGAAAGGAGAATCAACCAAGGCAGGGATGGATACAGAAGAAAGGAAGACTTGAGATGATGACTTCGGTATCATCAGCCAAATGAGGTGGGAGGGCCAAAGCGGATTCACAGAGTCGAAATGCCAGAGGGAAACCAGAGTTTAAGGGATGGACATGAGAGGTGAGTGGAGGAGTTAGGTCACTGCCCCTTCTCTAACCACAGATACACAGAACACAGATACACACACAGACACACACACACACACACACACACACTCTGATTCCTCTTCCCCCCTTCCCCTGGGAATCCACCCAAACACATACTGTGGCTAAGAAATGAGACTTCTTCCTGAAACACTCCTGATCCCTCTTATTCTGCTCTATTTATTCCAAAGCACTCATCGACTGCTGATGCTAGAGTTGACTTTTTTAATGTTTATTATTTATCTTATATCTCCTGCACTTAATGTAAGGTTCACAAGGACAGGAGTTTTTATCGACTTGCTCACTGATGCATCCCAAGCAACTAGAATGGCACCCGTGAACATGGTAGACATTCTGTAAATATGTCTGATGAATAAATACATTTAAAATTATGTATATAACTGTCCTTGTGACCATGAGATCTTTATTTCACTGTAATATGCCAGCATCTGTTGTCATTTGGTTAAAGAGAGACCTCTTTCTATTTCTTTCTATTATCTTTCTATTTGGTATTTGAAATATGTACGTTTCACTGTCATTCTCTTTTTAACCTTAAAAGAAGGTTAGTTCTGTATGGCAATACTGAAAGTTTTCCAGAAGATAGTTTAGTTTGTAATTTTTCAGTCTTGCTGTAGAAAGTTGCATTTGGTACCCATGGATTCCTTCCATTCGGTTTGATATGACCATTTGCTTTATCTAGGTTATAAATCCATTTAGAGCAAAACCACAGATATTTTGTGTGTGTGCACATGTGTGCATGTGTATGTGAGATAGAGAGAGTCTGTACATGTGCCCATCCACGGAGGCTAGTGCAGAACATATAGAAGATGCTCAACAAGTATTTTATGTGCTTTGATCAAGGTGAAAGTGGAAGTCGACAGTCATGAACATACACATGTAGAGAGGTGGTTATATAATCAGGCATTCCAGATTTATTCACGAGAGAATGTTATTATGCCAGAGGCTGTTTCATGAATATCTGGGCTCTAATTTAGATGGAATTCCCCTGGATGCATAAACATGCTCTGGTTTAATTTCTGAATCAAATGAATTTATTCCTTATGAAGACCTCCCTAGCTTTTGGGTCGTTCGGGGGCTGGCTTTGTTTCACAGGTATGAAAACAGTCAGCTAGCACCAGTACCCAGGAAGAAGAGATTAGTGCTTGTTGCCAAATTGGTACAGCATTGGTTAAAGGTGGTCAACACTTCTTTAAAATCACTCTTTGTTGTATACTAGATTCAGTAATTGTGTCACCACATGGTATGCTCCTTAGATTCAGAAATAATACCTTACTCATTTTTGTCTTTTCCAGTTGCAAGCATACTATCCAACCGTGCAAAGCAGAACACTTAATAAATTAATCGAATTTGAATTCTAAAATGGTTTTGATTGGAAGTTTTTTGTTCCTCTACCTTAAGCTAGATGTTGCTGGTTTGGAGGAAAAATCATCTTATTATAGAAATTCCAGAAGCTTAGCTCTCATAACATATACCTTTTTTTCAGCTCTCTTAAGCTGCCTGTCACATCAATTTGTGATTTCTCTGTGAATACATTAAAGTTCACTGAATAATAATTACAGAAAATAATAAATATAGGATTGAGGTTCATTTTAATTAGAAAGAGAGAGAAAAAAGCTCTGTATTAACAAGCTACCTAGGTTTCTTCCTGTATTTCAACATACTTCCCTACAAACGGAGAGCTGAACTATGTTGAATTCACAAGAACAAACCTAACCTACAACTTATGAGCAAATGCTGTGTTCAGCAGCTTTTCAAATGAACACTTTTTCTTTGATAGTATCTGTTAACTAGCTATATTTCTTAATCTTCATAAATGCCATTGCTTAATTACTTTAACTCCTTTTAATCATCTGCTAATTCAGCAAGTTTGTCTTTCCCGGTTAAAGTGCGCCCTCTCGTGTTCATTCACCAGGACACAACAGCTTCAATCTGCGGCATCTGTGTACAAACAAGCCTAGTTCCACAGTACAGCCCAAACGGAGTATTTCTAAAAGATCTGAACAAATTTCATCCTTAACTTAAATCTTTTATGCACAGTGAGTGATGTCATTGAGGAAGACAAGATGAGATACCTGGAATTCCCTTTAGGATCTACAAAACAAGCAGGATAATTACCTCCCTCCACTGCTCACAGCTTCACCTCCTCTCTGATAAGTTACTAGAATGTTACAAAAAAAAAAAAAAGAAAAGAAAAGAAACAATTAATAGACATGTTTATGTTTATAAATCAAAAGCTATTACATCCATGACCATCTTTCTAAAATGGAACACTTCCTCCCTTTCTACTTAGAAGCATTGTAAAACCATCACAGAAAGTACATTTCTGATTCAACTAGTATTCTTTTTTTAGATTATATAGAATTAAATATTTTACCCTTATTTTCTTACACTGTTGGTAAGGTTGATAACTCAGTAAAAGCAAACTGGAGTACACTCTTATTAAATATACTATGCATTTTACATTTGCATTCCCATAGTTTTCTATTTTGAATTTATTGCTAGATCCCATAATTGTGCGATTTTGTATATATATAATTGGAATCTTAAATATGGGGGAAAATGGCAGGATTATTTTCCCAGAAGTATGAGTACCAGTAAGACAAAGATAAACGTTAAAATAAACCTTCTCTCTCTCCACACACAAAGATATATGCCAAGTTGTGGCTATTAATTAATACAATCTATTTTTTTATTGTGGCTTCTAGAACCCGTTCCCATTATATTTTCATCAGACATGTGTATATATAGTGGCAATATATTTTAATGCTTTTGAAAGCATTCTCAGCCTAATGAGTTATGGGTGTAAAAATTTAGCAATAACAAATAAAGATTTGCACACAGGCAAGGGGTTAAGAAGATTAGCTTTTCTGTAAATACAGACACATTTTCTAAGAAGAAATATGTTTCTAAAAGCTGCCAAATTCTGCGACTTAGAAGAACTCCAAACAGGGAGTGTGTTAAGGAGAGATAACTGCTTCCAGTGATTACAATAACTGGATTAAAACCGAGGAGGCAAGACTACAGGTACATCTTCTATTAAAGGTGATATGAAAGAAGAGGACCCACTTTGAAAGAAACTGAATAGAACAAAATATTAGGATTCTGACTTAGGGAAAATAAAAAGTTTTATCTTTCACATGTGCTGGATATTTTGGTTACCTTCAAAAATGTTGATTCTATGGACAGAGAATTTCAAGGGAGAGAAAATTTTGTTGGAAAATGTGAAAGCTTAAGTTAAGGGGAAAAATGCACTGCCAAGTATGAAATAATCAATAAGATCATTAGCATGTTAAATCATGCTGAGGGCGGAAACAGAGTGTCTATCTAATGAAACACGTGCGCACAAGGCTAGGATGCAGTGTGGAGTCATGAATAAATAACTGTATTAAATGGATGAAAAGCAACACCAACCACTTCTACTTCAAATGCATGCCTGACATGAGTAAATGAAGTATTGTATTCCATCTTAAGTCCTTTTCCCCAACTAACTGCAGAAAATGAAATAAAAACAGAAACACAATAGTACAACACATGCCAAACTAGCAAAGGAGAGGAGGAGTGTAAGTGCAAATATATACCTGTTGGTGTGAAGGTAAAAGACGGGACTGAAAAATCAAAACAAAATATAAACCCGTTATTAAGCTGAAGAGAGAAAGGGAACATATCACATTAGTATAAATCAAGCAGACAGCTGAACATAAAACAAATGTAAATAACTAAGCCAGTAGTTCTGACACTCTGATATATGAATAAAACCAAATCTGAGGTTAAAAGAAGAGGCTTGTCTCTACAGGTACCATTTTGTGAAGCGTCTGGCATGGGAGCTGTGCTGGGTTAGCCTGTGAATGACCCTGCATTTAGCAACAGAGATTGAGCTCACGGCTTTAGGACAAACAGGAATCCTCTGATGTTGTTAGTCATTTCCAAACACTGGCTGATGGATTCTCAAACAAGTATTATCAGGGTCTCGCTTGAACCTTATCTAGAGTTCTGAAAGTAAATGCTTATTAAAATGGACTAATAGGTGTGCTTAAGTATTTGTCACTCAGAGAAAGAGAGAGGGAGGAAGGAAGGAAGGAAGGAAGGAAGGAAGGAAGGAAGGAAGGAAGGAAGGAAGGAAGGAAGGGAGGGAGGGAGGGAGGGAAAAAGAGAAAGGACGGAGGAAGGGAGGAAAGAAGGAAAGAAAGAGCTGAAACAGAGCCATAAACCTGAGCTGTTTCACAGCAGAGAAACGCCTGACACTTTCTCATATAAACAATGTAATGTTCTGTTTTTATCGTAATAGAAATTTGTGAATGGACAGGAAAAAAATGGGGAGTTTTACACTTGAATTTCTCCATTATAGTTTACCTTGAGAGGCTCTCCTAGAGGAGGCTGAGCATTTTTTACATGTCATGCTAGGAGCTAAACAATAGAACAATAACACCCCACTGAAAACCTTCACTTATCCTGCAGTTATAAATCTTAATCTGATCAATAACGCCTGAAATTGAACTGCAGACCTCAAAGCTAGCAGCTTTGTCTCCCCCACTCTTCCCACCTCCTCCCCGTTCCTGGGTGTGGGGAACACCACAACTATTCCCACGTCATTTCATGGTGGGAGGAGGCTGACTTGGTTTCCAGGCTCTTGGCCTTCCTGTCAACGCTGCCCTGGTAAAGAAGGCAAGGGAACCACCGCTGCTCCCTTGAGGATAAAAAGTTTGCATCCATGAAGTCCTTAATACACACAAACTAGAATACTGATGACTTCTCGTGGATCAAGAAGCTGCCAAAAATGTATTTGCTGCTTCACATTGGAATGTCTCCCAGAAATTTGCTTTAGGATTAGAGCCTTTGGGGCTGCACACAGCAATGCTGGGGCATTCTGTACAATTGTCACTTCTTACCAAACCATTTTATCGCTGAGCCACACTAGAAGGGACAAAAACAAAAACCTGAGCACTGTGTGCCCAGCAGATGCACTAGCCTCCCCTGGCAGCACAGCAGGCCCTCCCTGTGTTAAGAATTCTATTGTGTTCTCCTTCACTTGGGTTTTTTTCAGAGTCGATGTAATTTAGCTACAATAAAAAATTCCGAGTCACAGTTAACAAGTCTTCATAAATAAATAAGTCAAAAGGTACATTTGAAAGTAAAGCTATTCAAGCAAGAATCAAATGCCTGAACATTAATTTGCAATCACAAGGACGTAAGGGGAAAAAAAATATATGAAAGGTCCTTGTCGGTACTCCTAGCAAACTGCTAACCCAGTCAAAGGAATTGAAGAAGACATGAAAAGAAGTCCATCTAAGTGAAATTTTTCCAGCTTGTACACCAAAGCACAACTTAATTCTCAAAGCTTCCAATAATATAATACTCCCTGATTACCCAGCAATGCTGGTGCCCTGTGTGAATGTATGTGGACAAGGGATACAGAATGTTCTAGCAGAGGGTAGATCTACAGATACATGTAGGGGGGAAGGTTAAAAATGTTCACTCTTACCCAAAGTCACATTCTGGCCTGATGGTTTATAGGTCAGTAGACACTTTTATATTTAATTCTTTAAAATCCTTCTCTTCAATTTTTTCCTCATAATTACTGGCATTGTTTCTGGCGTAGACAATTTAAGGTTTCAGGATGCACTATTTTTAATTGCATGGGAAGGGAATTATGAAAAAGTGCCAACAAGGCAAATTGAGGGAAGCAGAATCAAATGCTCACCAATTACATTTGTAATTATGTTCTATGATTTCTGCTTAAACACAAGCTAGTTAAAAAGGACAATGATATTAGTTTCATAGGTTTTGCAAAAAGAGCACATAGGCATTTGCCGGCATGCTTAAAGTACATTAGTGAAAGGAAAGAAATTTCAGAAAGGAAGGGGGTTTCATGTCACATATGTAGATTTCAAGACAATATAGAGCAGTAACTTGTTAGAACTACACAGCCGCAGCACTTCATGGCACCAAGAAATGCAAGATTCCTGGAGAATTCAAGAGACTCCACATCTATACGTTAATTAGTCACTTTTCCTCTTCAAATTAGATTTCAAAATACAACTCCCAATACCCTGCCCCCTCCCTGCTCCATGACATGGGGACACCCACGTGGTCCTTCTCTCCATTGTATTTCAGTCAAAGGTTTTATATGGGAACATGTGTGCCTGACATTGTTCCACTTTGTATACATAACGAGCACCAGCTCTCTTGGCAGTAACCTCTAAGCCCTCGTTTTCCATTTCACAGGCTGGGATACTAACATTTTGCTTCATCTCTAGATAGAATGCATATCTGAAAAAAAATGTTTTGAAGGATCATCATGCTACGGCAAACGTATGTACATGAAGAGACTACTGCACATCCACAGGAGGGGGCATGTTAATTTATTTTTAGCGTAGGGGTGATGAATTTGTGTTGACTCTTTCTTGCCAAGACCCCTTGTGACTGACAACAAAATATTTTAGACTGCTGTCCCAGGCTGTTTTAGAAGTGTATAGGGACAGTCCATAGAACTTCTCATTGAGAAAAGTTCTAGCTAGCACTACAGATTCTGACTTTGCCATATAATTGATTAAATGTCCCCTAAGGAAATATTTAGACTTGGGGGGGAAAAAAGGAAATAGGTAGACTTGGCGTGCTGGGGTGGCTCAGTTGGTTAAGTGTCTGACTCGTGATTTCAGCTCAGGTCATGATCTCAGGGTTGTGGGATTGAGGCCCAAGTCTGGCTCCACGCTTGGCTTGGAGTCTGTTAGAGACTCCGTCTCTCTCTCTCTGCCCCTTTCCCTGTCCACAAGCGCTCATTTGCATGTGCGGGCTCACTCTCTCTCTCAAATAAATAAATAAAATCTTTAGAAAATATGTAGACTTTTTTTTTTTTTAAAGGAAAGGTGGTTAAAAAAAAAAGGAAGGGTGGTGATGGTGCAGGAGAGGATGTGTTCATTGGTGATTGTCTTTAAATTTGTGTTGCAGAAAGCAAAAGTGTTGTCTTAGGTTTACATATAATCCCTATATAACTAGGGTGAATGCATAATTTGCCATGCCAAACCAGGACAATTTTGAGAGCAAACAAGAGGACCCTGAATAATTTGTTAGACTAAAGACATAAATTGGGATGCTATCCTGAAACCAGAACTTCTAGTCACCCTACCTGTAGATCACAGAGGCCCAGAATTGATTAATATATTTGTGGGGAGGTGGAGGCAGGAAGGATTATCTGTCTGATAGTGTTAACAAATCTCATCAAAGAGTAAAATATACAAATCACCAACCTATAGACTTCAAGGATATGTGACAAAAGTGTCTGTGAAAAAAGTGTCTTGGCATACTTGGTTCATCCACAAAATTATAAATACTAGTGGTCAAGTAAACTTTCTCTTCTAACCCTATACACACATTTGTAAGGAAATCCCCATTATTAATTAACAGCATATATATATTCAACTCTGCAACTTTAAATACAACAATAAAAAAGTACTAAACCTCCTCTCTGCAAATGGAGGCACATCATTTAGTTGAGCATTTCATAATCCGTAAGAAATAACTATTTTGTAACTAATCAGAAATACTCATAAAATAATTTTATAAATAATCCCTTCAGCTTCACAAAGGCAACAGCACTTCCTTTAAAGCTATGTGAGGCAGTGCAAAGCTTGTATTTGCAATTCCTGTGACAAGGAGATTAAAACACTTCTTTGAGAACATAAAGCAATGAAGTGATTCTCTAAGAGCACAAGAGATGGTGTTAACAACCAAGTGTAGACCTACCTTGGCAAACTGTATTTTAAAGGAATTGAGCCTAAAACAGATAAGCCTTGAGGTATTGCTACTCAAGAGGAGTTAATATGTAGAGATCACAATAAAATAAAAGCACTTAAAAAAATAAAAGCACCTTAAAAAATCTTCATAGAGTAAAATATGAGATTTATAACCATCAATATTTTAGAATCACAGATTAAAATCAAGAGTTACTTAAACATTTTTAAAAAATGAAAAACCGAGGAAAGGTAATACCTTTTCTGATACCCGCATAAGTACTAGTCAGTCCATTTCTCTTCTTCCGGTGTCGATAGAGCCAGATGCTAAAGACCATGAGGATGATCCAGCAGGCGGCCCCGATTCCCGCAATGAACGCTGGCTGCTTCACAACATCTGAGATCTGCTGAGCAAGGCTGACTTGGTCTTCAGGTGACACGGGGTTTCCATGAGAATCTGAAAAGCCATCTTTGGATTAATGTGGGTTTAAAATGCAGTGAGATAATGAATGCAAACTTGCATCATATACAATGGCTATCAGTACTTTGTTAATTTTTGGACAATAATTTGCCTTTAATTCTATGACAACCACCTATGCTCATTCAAACAGTCCATGAGATTTTCAGTGAAATTATATTTACTCTATTTTAATGTAAAGCCATATGATGGAATGGTTTTATGGAATATATTTAAAAACAAAGACAATGGCACACAATTTCTATTTTTTACTCCCCAATACTCTGCAGCTTATTGCTTAGATGAAGTTTCACGAGACAGTGCTAAGTACAAAGCGGCAACTATAAAAAATGAAATATCGGAATAGGACTATATAAATAAGGGGTACCATATAAGTTGCACAAAAAAAGATATAAACTTCTCAGACTTCTATAGAAATCTTCCATTATATGCTCTAAAAATGATGATAAAATGTTATTTCCTCTATTTAAGGTAGATATTGAAAAAAAAGCGTGTGTGTCTTCCTCCTCCCTAAAACCAACTATATGACTATATTCCAAGACTCTAAAATGTCTGGGACATGCATTGTTTGAGCCTATGTTCACAGGGTCTATAAAATTTAGTATAATCTAAAACCAAAGAAAAATTAAAATGTTACCACTGAAATAACTCATGAATAATCTTTCTTTCTTTCTTTTTTTTTTTTTTTTTTTTAAAGTAATCTCTACACCCCAAGTGGGGCTTGAACTCATGACCCGTGATCAAGAGTCGGATGCTCTACCGGCTGAGCCGGCCAGACGCCCCAAAGTGCTTTTTTTTTTTTTAAGTAATCACTTTCTTCTAAAATAATAGGCATGACCAGCAATAGATACAAGAATGTTAAATATGGACCAGAACTATCAAGTGTTATGAACAGTCAAAGGCTTATGAAAACTCAAAAAGGCTTATGTTTTCTGTTATTTTGATTCAATAATTTAAAATTGATAAAATTTCTGGCTACGAAAATTTATTTATTTTTCATTTATGTTTAAACTTACTAATAAGATATTCATTTTTCAAGCCCGCCATGTCATCACTCATACAGAGCAGTCAGCAAAGTCTGTAGAAAACTGGAAGCCATTGTTCTACGATCAAAGCAATATCCCACTTTGTTGGGACTGAGTGATGCCGACTCTGAGGATGCCCAGTGGGCGGAATTCCCACCTAGTGCCTGTGGTCTTAATGTTCTTCCCCCACAACATCTGGTGAAACAAGAAGGTGTTTGCCCATTTCATTAACAATGGTGCTTTCTTACAATCGTCTACTTTAATTGGACTCTGAAAATGTTCTGCTAATCAACCTGCTTTAAAATAGAGACATTTGTTCTAGTCCAAAATTCCTTTTTTTTTCCAGAAAAATAACTGGAATAGCTCATTATATATAAATAACATTTCTCAAACAGAAAAAAAAAGTTACAGGCTATTTTTTTCTTATTAAATGATATGGTGCCCCAATAAGACATTGGTAGGAAAAAATAAATAGTATTCAAAAGCTAAGGATACAACCTTGGGAAAATAGCACCCCTTTCTATGTAAAATGGTAGCTAAATCGCTACTTTTGTGTGTGTGTTTTGCCTTTTTTTTTTAAAAGCAGATTTCCAGATTTTATTCTATAGAGGGTCAAACCTGAAAAATCTATTTTTATAAGCTGTCTCAGTCACCTGCCTTCAACTGTTTGTTGACTGAAAGTTTTATTTCATGTTCCAGGCTCTTTTATATATCCTTTTCCTAAAAGCACTTCATCCTCTGAGAGTTCACCAAGCAGATCTATTCTTTTTTTTTTTTTTCCCCTGATATACTCTTTGTATCTACTAAGTTTATAGATTCCATGGCTATTTGTGCAAGGTTAAGTCGGGTAGCTTCAGATTTTACGAAGACAGCCAAGAGAGGTTCCATGCAAGTGACCAGATGGGCTTAACAGAGTAAAGTGTGGTGTGACTAATGAATTAAAATGGCCACTCTGTATCTCAGTCTTTGTCTCCCTGCAGCTGAGGCTATATTATGACATGGAAAACTGGCACACATTTATAATTTTAAGAAAACTAATTTTACCCTGCAATCCACTGATTTAAATCTTAAATAAATAAAACAACACACAGTCCTTTTTCAATTCATCTTTGACAAAGGACTAAAATTGTATGTTATAAAAAATAGGTAAATGACATCAACAATGTATAGGATCATCACAGTGTAACTTATAATATCAATTTTAATAAGTTAATACTGATGTTTCACAAAACTGGGCAACTATTTGAGTAAAAAGTCTATATTTAGACTATTTTTCCCCATATCTAACCTAATGTTGTAACAGATACATCAAGCAATTCTTTTAAATAGTTTCCTATTTTGTAATTTTGTAATAAATGAACCTGAAATAAACCATGGAACTTTTTGCTTAAAAGTTGCATATGTAATCACTGTTTAAAAAGAATCCCCAAATCAAATTCTGGTCCATAGCTGTGGCAGATACAGCAAGCTCTCCTCTAAAGGATGAATGCTACTGTCACACCACAGAGTTTTCAGGAGGGAACTCCTGAGGCAGCAACTTCATTTTGTGGTGTTCTCATCTATTTGGAATCACATGACTGAGTTCTGCGCAGGAGGTCTACCTGCAGCATTAAACCTTCTCTCACACTATGCGTTTCTTTTCTTTCTTTCTGCTGGCCTTGGGTCAACCTTGGAAGCTCCATGTTAAAAAAGGGAAGGCTTGGGACATCTGGGTGGCTCAGGGGTTGAGTGTCTCCCTTTGGCTCAGGTCATGATCCTGGGTCCTGGATCGCATCCCTCATGAGACTCCCAGCATGGAGCCTGCTTCTCCCTCTGCCTGTGTCTCTGCCTCTCTCTCTGTGTCTCTCGTGAATAAATAAAGCCTTAAAAAAAATGGTAAGCCTCATCAGCCTGCGACCCTCCACATCTACATGCAACAGAGTCCCACGCCATAATTACGGCACTTCAGGTAGACTTTATCATGTTATATTGCAGAGACTTGTCAAAGACATCTGTTGGAGCAGATAGCACTGTCTTAACAATGGAATAGCAATAGGAGTTTTCAAAATGTAAAGTTTATACAGCAAAAAAGCTTATTCAAGGTCAAATGTTTCTTGAATTTGTTTTGAAATAATTTCTAGGATGTCACCAATTATCATCCAAATGCAAACATACTATGTGCTTATCTGTCAAGTATAAAAATGCATTTGTCAGACCCTTTTCCATATTTAGCAACTGACATAAAATCTTAACTAATGCTTAACTTTTCATCTGAAAGGATAAACCAAAGTTGACTATACATTCAGCATTTTTCATAATTTAAATGTAGCCTTGCAATACTGATGCTTTTCTCTCCCCTCTCCATTTATAATTGTTTTTGCTGTTGTTTGCTTTAGATTTTACTAGTAACCACTTACTAATTTGTATGTTATGTTCATGCCACATTCCCTATAAAAAGGCTTTTCTGTGAGTTTTTTTTAAATGTTTTTCCTTTTTTAATTCCCCTAACCACTTTTGAAGCACACAACATATATAACTTTCTATGTAATTAACATGTAACCGCATTCCAATTCTCTTTGACATTGCAATCTATCTTTTTTTTTATAAGAAGCAATTACAGTTTTAAATAGATGCCAAAATGGTAACTATAAATTGTATACTGCTTAAACTTCTAATACCTAGTTTAAATTTTTCACTAGAATTTTTTCTAGTTTTTTCACTAGTTTTTTTTTAATCCAAATAACTATAAATTCCATTTAGGTTCAGACTGTGTCTTCTTGTTCACTGAGGTATCCTTGGTCTTCAATTAATAGTATTTGTTGTGTAGAAAAATAAAGAAAAAAAAGGAAAATTTAATAGGATGAAATTAGGATGACAATGGCTGCTGACAACTTTTGCTTGAAATATAATGTAAAATGTGTGCTTGGCTAGTTTAGGTTTAGTTATGATATATAATATACATTTAAATAATGATATATCATATACCTACCTATATAGTTCTGTTATATATTTATGTATTTTATGCAATGTATTATGTATATATCTTAAAGCTAACATTATCATTTTTGTCACTGTGTTTCCAAAAAACAAAGAGGCAGTACAATGAGTGCAGCGATACTCTCAGGCCAGATCTATACTGGCACTCACCTAACTGGATGAACTGTGGCTCACTCTTCACCCCAGCTCCAGCTCCCGTGCTGGCTGCTACTTCTACGCTGTATCGGATCCCAGGAACCAGAGAAGGAATGACCACAGAAAAGGTGGAACCATCCACCGTCTTGTTTATATGATAACGAGTTTCATTGCCCAGACACCAAACCTGCAAGATGAGCACAAGGAATTTTAAGCTGGTAAATTATTTACGTTGATGCAAAGATCAACATGGTTTTTCGGTTCTAGACCTAGACCAAGTACAGACTTATCATGGACCTAACAGAGGATGCTTCCAAAATCATTTTTCCCTAGGCTCTAGTTCTGAGAAGACAGAACTAA
Source organism: Canis lupus familiaris (assembly GCF_011100685.1). NCBI lineage: Eukaryota > Metazoa > Chordata > Mammalia > Carnivora > Canidae > Canis > Canis lupus. The sequence continues at coordinate 8,949,613 of NC_049252.1, read as the reverse complement.
ATCCTAGGGTTAGCAGTACCTTCAAGATCTCTGAAATTTCTCATATACTTTTCAAGGATTATGTCAGGAAAGTCTACAGATTTTGGCTCCAAAACACAGGCTCCTATAACCCCAAATCATCAGGTTGTTGTTGTTTTTTAAATACCTAGAAATTATTTGCCAGGAAAAAAGGGCTTTGCAAAAAGCTTTGTGTATCTAGACAAGGAACAATAACTTAATCTATAAAGTACTTTTGCATAAATGTGGTTATTAAAAATAAAACTGGACAGGGGTGCCAGCTGGCTCAGTCAGTAGAACATACAACTCTTGATCTGGGGATCCTAAGTTTGAGCCCCATGTTGGGTGTAAGAGTTTACTTAAAAATAAATAAATAAAATTGGACCTAAGGAGTTAGGATCTTCCTAGGAGTCTACTCAGCCTGTGGTATGTTGCATTATCAATGAGAGAAAATTAGAATTCTATCTTGTATTTAATTTAAGCAGGAATATTAATTAGTCTTTGATAACATACATAAGATCATAAAGAGTAACAATACATATTTGACTTGAAAGGAAAATGTTCTTTTAATAAGAAAATTATATAGCTCATTAACTTTGATAAGGATAGTTGTGACAGGAAATTATTTTCAGGAAAGTAAGATTTCTGAACTACGCTGTAATCCTTAATTTACATTTCACTAAAGGATTATTTATTCATAGAGTGGTCTTCTGCAATGTTTCAGATTTTGGATATGGTACATGACAGTATTTGGACTCAGTTACCATAAGAAAATGATCCATGGAGTAGTAAAACATGCTCTATATTCTTTACGATGTCCTCAAGCAAAATGTAGGATTAGCTTCAAGTAGCCTATTGTCTAAACTGTAATAGGAAATGGGATTTAAAATAAATCTAGGAGTGTCAGTGTCCCCTATTATGTGAGCAATAACCTTTCATTTTTTTCCTTTGGAAGTTAATATTATTTTAATACAGTTTCAATGCATAACACCAGCAAACGGTCAAACTCTATACCAGGTCCTGACCATTTGGAAATAAAGAGTCCTTTGTGATTTTCTTTTCCCCCAATTACATTACGTAGCTGAACCAAAGCCACAAACTGATTTTGTACCAGTCAATCAGGCTCTGAAAGGCATTTTATTATTTTAAATTGACCATGAAGTTAAGTGAAATCCACCCTTTTGCATTTCTTCTGGAAAGAAATGAGTTTCGACTCTTAGGGGAAAATGCCTATATTACACAATTTTGCTGGAGAGCAGGAGACACCACCTCATTTTAAATCCTTAAAAATCTCAATAATAGTTCATTTTGCTGGACTGCACCACAGCATCCTGTCACTACTCATATTGAGATAACCTTGAAATTTGTAAGAAAACACTTAAATTGTAGAGACTCTTACCTTTTAATGACTCAATTACACTAGAAGGTCAAATTTGAAGTATCTTAGAACAGTCACAGGGCATTCATGCACTATTTTAAATACTTTAAAACGTCACCCTTTAAAAATTCTAGCAAATTTCACAAACATACTTCAGTCCTGTTTTAAAAATCATTTTAAGAAAATATTAGGTCTGAAATTAAGCTCAGTATATCTAGTTACTGTACAAATCAATTTGCTACTCAAAGGGACATTGGTGGTCTTTATTTGGCAAGCCTTACCAAGGGTGCACATCAGATCACCTTGAAAAGATCAACCAAAATACATATGCAGACCCCCTATCAGACCTACTGAGTCAGGAAATGAATGTACAAGTTATTCTGATGTTAGTACTAATAAGCTGTAGAAAATAAATGTGTTCATCTTTTTAAGATCAGTTTCATATCAATAGACATAGTCTAAAATATTCACATATATGAGATAAGCTACTAAGTACCACAATTTAGCTAGTAACTAGAAAAAATACTCAGGTATCATGGAAATATAAAACAGTATCTAGAGATACATGTTCTATAGTTAAAATTCTTCTAGCATGCAGTGTGTTTACATACATGTTGAAAAAAAGACATGTAAAATCTATTTTCTATTGAGATTTCTCTGATGCAATCTATTATTCATTTATCACAGATCATTAAGACTTTCCTAAAATACAGATTCATTGATAGAATACATCTTATGAGTCTAACTTTGTTTTTACTGTACCTTGGCATGCTTGAAAATATTTGCTCAAAACAAATCGATGTAAGACTATAATCACTAGAGCTTCACAGGTCGAAATAATTATCAGAGTTATTAGATTCATTCACTTGACATCCTCTATTTTTAAAATCCATTGAAACATACATAAATTTATAATTGAATCTCCTCTGAGACATGAAATTTTGTTTAGAGACTAAAACAAGTTTTATAGAAAATAAATTTTGTTGCACGTCAAAACAAATTTTCCAATTTAGCTACAAAGTTCCAAAACTTCAAATATGTTGGAAAAAAAGAAAGCAAGCCATATTTGATAGAATTTGACTCAGTCAATTCCATAGGGCAACCCAATCCTACAAAATATATTCAAGCTATTTTTTTAGAGTAAAAAAAGGAAGCCCTTTTTAAATTAGCACTATTATATATGGTTTATGTGAAATTATATGGACCTATAAATTTTGTGGCCATATTGATTATTTCTTTTAATTAATTTTTTAAAATGGCTTAAGAATTATTCCACAATGACTGAATAAACAGGAGTGTTTTTAAGATAATCTTACATGTTGCCACATGAACCAGCAGATGGCGCCAGATATCCACAATTTAGACAAGCTCTTTCTTTTTCTTTGTAGGGAGAAGGGTGTCCATCAGTAATTACTGTATTTGTATTACCTTATACTCTTGGACCATTCCATTTTGAGTGTCTTCTGGAGGTGGCTGCCAACTAACAAGAATTGCAGTTCCATTTCCATCATTCTTTGATACGGTTACACTTTGGGGTGGGGCACTGGGTGCTATTGTTTTAAAAAGTAGACACATTATGAGTAAAATAGAGATCACTGAAAGACACAACATCTAAAGTCAAGTATTAACTATATGTTAATATTTTTTTAACCACAGAAAATCTCTGTAAATATACCCATATGTTTTAAAGGTGTATCTCATTCAAGTCTGAATAGACCTCAATGATTTAACTTTCTTTCTCCTCAGTATTGCTAAACCTTTTGTTATTGCAAATTTTCCATGACCAAAGTTATATAATTATCTCTACAAAACATCCCAGGAAAATTTCTTATTTCTCTTACCCTGGAACTCTAGTCCCATGTTCTCCTTACAAATGTTCCACAGTATAAAGATATTTATTAATCATCCATGACATTAACTATATCCCATCACTTATGTAATCAAAATCATAAACAGATTTGATTTTAGGGAAAATTCTGGTTATTTTTTAAAGAGTATATTTGTGACATGTAACCTTGTTATCTTTATGTAAATACACTGGGTGGCCAATTATTCTGTGGGATTTTTCTAGAGCTGTGGGGTATCCACAGATATGAGGAATAGGCATAAAATGCTAACCCCAGAAACTCCTGGGAAATGAAAACATAACTCACCTTACTTATAAGTTATTATTCAAAGTAATTCAATAAGTGAATGGAAAATAATTAATGAAAGTCAAGCAAGTTGAGAACAAATTCATCTTTACATGCGAATTTCAGTTCTCAAGAACTGAATACATCCTATATATGCCATTAAGTAATACATAGTTGACATCTGTACATTTTTATATAGGCCACTATTAAAACAAATCAAGTATTACATAATTTTGGTTTTCAGTGGTTCTAATCGAACAAATTCTATTAGCAAAACATAATGTTCAATATCAAGACAGTTAATAATATCACTACTAACATTAAAATTTTTTCAACTAGGTTAATAAAAACCTAACAAATGTACTGCATGCACAGTAATCACACATTTCATTATACTTGCCTTCTTCTAAGGTTTTGGCAAATTTAATTTCACTATCTGCTCCTTGAAATTCATTAAAAAAAGGACGAGCCTTAATTTCATAGTTGACTCCCTTTTTGAGATCAGGGATAACCACGCTATTTTTGGTTGGAGTCCTCACTTCAAAAACTAACCACTCCGATTCACCATGGTTGCCTCCAGATGGCCGATAAAGAATTTTATATCCTTGAATATACTGAGATTGTTGGTCCACCTATTAAAATGACAAAAATGAAACCATTTATATCTTTTTATTGATTTACTAAAAAATGATGAAAATTAAATGTGACAAAATAAAAAAATTCTATCTGGCTTTACTCTATAGTTTTCTAGTTTACATAAAATAGAATACGAAAAATAAATCACTATCTTTTGTAATACATTCACTTTTTCAGCTTAATATATAATATTAGATACTAATTTCTATGGTTCATGCAGAAACTTTAAGCATCATGGCAGTCCTCTGACAGACATCTGAAGATATGTCAAGATCAAAAAGATGAGAAAATGTGTTTTACCACTTTCTAATTTTAAACACCTATTTAATACTATTCAAATATTTCTAAAGTCTAAAAAATAATGTATGTGATAATGATCCTATCACAAGTCATATGTTTATAATTAATACTATATGTTACTTTCTTTTGATAACAGTAAAGTTTACTATTGTGGGATAATAGAAAATACACACAACATGAAACTTCTTGTTTAAAGCCAGTGCAGAGCTACCATAATAAACAATGCTTACATAAAGTTGCCATTGGTAGAAAAGTGGGGAACAGATATCTATTCCATATTTTTTTCATATAATCATCTCCCAGAAGTCAACTGCTTATTAAAACTGAAATCAAATACTGTAACAATAATGACTCACTGTCCAGTGCACTTCGATGGAAGAGGATGAGAGGATGGTGGGGTTGTGAAGGTGCAGTACGACGTTTCCCAATTCTCTCTGGACCTGCTTGTGATCTACTCCCTGACTTGTTGGGGGAACATCTGTAACAATCCAAGAAGACTGTGTTACATCCTGTGCAAGGTAACTGACTTGAATGAAAGCATGCTGCACCAATCCTTGCATTCATAGCAACTCTCAGAAAAGAACCATTCCAACTGTGAAGCCAGCCTGTGATACAGAGTAAAATGGGAACAACGTAACTTTTTTATTAGCATAGGGGGAAGATGGGGACATAGAAAACACCCAAGTGAGCAGAGAGCATGGAGAAAGCACGAAAGAGCAGAAAGCAAAAGTTAACAATGGCAAAAGCAGCTTCTGAAGGTGCTTCCTACCATGAATGATTGCTTTCCCGCCAAGGATGAGGAGCCTATTGTAATTCCCCCCTCTGAGTAAGTTATAAAATTCAATAGTGATCCTATTCAAGAAAGAAAAGAACCAGAAATCTCAAAAGGGTGGATGAGTAATGAACAGAATGGAAACATATAATAAGTGAAAAGCAAACACAAAAAGAAATTAGATACCTTACATCTTATATAAGATGAATGTGGATATCTTCCAAAATAAGGTCTATGGTAAGTTAGTAGTAGCTAGGTAAGGGATCCAGAAGCCACCAGCAGAATAGATGGAATGGAATGGAATGGAATGGAATGGAATAGAATAGAATAGAATAGAATAGAATAGAATAGAATAGAATAGATCTGATGAAAAAGGAGCCCTTAACTATCTATTTAATGATTTGTTCTTTAGTTCGCTTATTATATCACTGTAAAAAATGTTAAATAAAAAGTTCTTCATCTCAAGAACACCAAAATTTAAGAAAGGAGACCAAGAACAAAGTAAGAATTAAAAAAAAAAAAAAAGTAAGAATTAGAATACTACTAGTACTAGTATTCATTTATGTTGCACATTTTTTCCCCAATAAGGAGAGGTTTTGTCAAAGTTCTAAAGTCTGTACTCAATAAAAATTGCCAATTTCTAAGGTGGTTTTCTAAATACAGATATTTTGCTTTGCTTACAATAATAAAGGGGTGGAGGTTCCTGGGTGGCTCAGTTGGTTAAGCCTCTGATTCTTAATTTCAACTAAGATCGTGATCTCAGGATCATGGGATCAAGCCCCTGTCCAGCTCCACACTCAGCACAGAGTCTGCTTGTCCCTCTCCCTCTGCTCCTCTCTTTCAAATGAATAAATAAAATCTTAAAAAATAATAATAATAAAAGGGAACACAGGGTGAAGTAGGGAAGAAAATAAAGAGATTTTTGTGGCCAGAATTCTCTTTCTCAGAGTATTATATGTTGGCATATGTATTCTAGATTATTTACCATCCCATCAACAGCAGAAATGAGAATTTTAGTTTTCTGAATGACTAAGTATCTTTAAAGATATTCTAAGCAAGAAATATGTATATTAAAAATGAGGTTGTCCAATATTACACTATAAGTTAACTAACTAGAATGTAAATAAAGACCTTGGAACAAATAAACCAAAAAATCAGGTTGTCAAGGTTTGATGGACTCTATGGAAGGTAGGTGAATAGTAGATCAAAGTGCTATTGAAGACTCTTAGATACAACACCCTCGATTGTACCTATAATGTGCCCATCAATTAAGCCTATAAATAAACAAAATGACAAAAACTGAGATAATTTTGGCTTCTCATACTTTGTCATCCCTTCCACACACCTTTGGCTAACACTGGCTCTCAAGCAACCTATTACCACTGCCTAGAAGAGAGAAAGCACTTGCCTGTGACCCTCTCATCAAGTGTCCTCCCTTCCCTACTAGTTCCTATTGGTCCTATCATACCTATATGATACCAGCTACCATCTATCTCTGGGAGAGGAGTGACGTCCTTGCAATAAGACAGACTTGAGTTTGCACCCCAACTCAGCAACTTGTCAGCCATGAAACGTTGGAAAGATTTCTTAACTTTGCTATTTTTGTTTTCTAATCTGTCAAATGGCAATATCAATGGCAGATATTTCTGAGGGTTGCTGTGAGAACTGCATTTTGCAAGTCACATAAAGTCCTTCTCTTAAAAGCAGATATTGGATTAATCTTGGCGAACCCAGAACACCTAACACTGTGCCACACATGTACAATGTGCTTAATAAACATTGGTTGAGTGAAAGGGAATTACTGTATGAAAAGCACACAAATCATGTCAGCTTCTAAATATGTCCTCTCATATGTAAGCTTCTATCCTCAGAATCTTCTGCCTTTTAGAAAGTATCACCAAGCATGTAAATAACCATTTTTTTAAAAGGTAGCTACTAAGATTTTCAGCATAATCTCTCATTTCTCTGGTTTGAGATAAACTTGTCAGTCAGTCCCTTCCTGAACACTAGGAAACTCCCTTGCCTAGTGTAACTATTTTGCCAACAGCAGCCTAGAATATTCAGTAAATATCGCATCAGAGAGAAGGAATGAAAGTAATATCTAATAACACTGAAAAGTTTTTGAATTGGTCCTTTTATTGCTCTTGTCCTCTTCCTCCTTTTAGAAAAAAAATGTATTATAATGTAAAAGGTCCTTCCAAACATTCAGAATTAAACTCAAGGAAATTTTAGATTGTAATTCTTTCCGGCTGCTTCCCCAGTATTGGCATTCCCTATACACAAGTCTCTGAAGAGAGACTATCCAGGCCTCACTTCATTATTTACAATGACTGAGTTCTCAGTATCATGTCATACATATGCTGTGCATTCTGTGTCTATGTGCATATTCTTCAAAGATAGGGCTCAGAATGCTCTGCAAGTAGGACACGTGGAGGAAACACAGTAGTTACAGTGGCAACAACCCCACCATCCCAGCAAGGGCCAACACCTTCCCTACTTGCCCATGACTCACGTCATCTTCCTTGCCTTATCACACATCTCAATGACCCTGTGGCAAGGCTCTAACTCCAACTGTGACCTCTACCTGAGTTCTCAACTGGAAGCTGTGCCTTGCACCTTAAACTCTGATAACTCTTTCACAGCAATCTCTACTGGGGGAAGACTGTTTTTTTTGCAGCCATGTTACAGAGATGGTTATAGAAATTATGGCTGCTCTCTTAGGAATCAATTTCCAGCAAGCCTTCCCTGAGCACCTTCTACCCCTGGCTCTTCTCCTTATCCTCACTACAAAAATGTTTTGTTCTTTTTTCCAGGTTTTTTCCCCAAGTTCCTGCTACAACGAGGATTAACTCAGCTGAGCTTCACAGGATCTAAAATCCATCCAAGAACTAGACAATGAAATCTTCCTCAATGTTACTTCTCTTTGGTCCTGTTTTGTTGCCAGAGTTAAAATTAAGCATATCCTTTTTACATCATGGTTTCTTAAAATGTTAAGAAAAAAAAATATCATGTCTACTCTAATTCTATTATTTTGGGGGTAAAACACACCAAGATCCCTGAATTTCTTTTCCAATGATGTGATTTTGAGCCTTCAATGCAGCCTCACCAACTATCCTCATTGCCCTCCTCTTAAAAGTCTGCCTGAGGGACGCCTGGGTTGAGTCCATGGTTGACTCAACTCAATGGTTGACTGCCTGTGGCTCAGGTGGTGATCCCGGGATCCTTGGAGCAAATCTGCATCAGGCTTCCCACGGGGACCCTGCTTCTCCCTCTGTCCGTGTTTCCTCCTCTCTCTATGGTCTCTCTTGAATAAATAAATAAAAATCTTAAAAAAAAAAAAAGTCTACCTGAAAATGTCGTGCTCAAAAAAAGAATACATTATCCCATTCACAATTTGACCAGTTCAGAGTAAAGGGAAGAGATGCTTTGCTTGATCCAGACACACTTCTGCTAATGCCAGCTAAGAATACATTTGTTCTTTTAGCAATTTCATCACTCAGTTGGGTAAAATAGGTGTTTTAATTGACTTCAAATACTGAAATCTGTCTAACCCCACCACCCTGATGCACACACACATGCATTCCCCTTTAAGCTTGGTATCCTTTCTATGCTTCTACAGCTAATTTTCAAAACTTAAGTTTAAGCAGCACATGTTTGAATTTGCTCCATTAATTTTAATCTTGTTAGTGCTGACTCATCATTTCCGTCTACTGATATATTTAATTCTGATGGTCTCATTCCTCATCCTGTCTTTCTCAGTTTTATATCTGCAAAGTTTATCAACTTCCTTTCTTTTTAGTCCAGACAGTGAAAGAAATATAAGTCCAATAACAATTTCTCATGGCATAAAACAAATCTGTGTCTTGTATAGTCATAAATTAATTAATACTCGTCCAAACCTGTGGAGTACATATTTTCAGCCCCATTTTATAAGTGAGGAAACTGAAGCTCAGGACAAACTAACTTGCTCAGAGCTATACAGCTAGTAGGTTCAGGAGGTGAGATTAAAAATCCTTTGATTTCAAAATTGCATGCCTATTTCACCATATTTCCAGTCTTCCAATTGACATGAGTTTATTTCACTTGGGTTGTTCAACTAGCTATTCATGTATAAAGGTAAGTCAGTGAAAATGTAAAAAGACCTGAATTAATTTTCAGATTAAATGTTAACTACCTCCTCATTCACAAATGAGGTTATAGATTACAAAAGCATTCATAGGCATATGTAACAGAAAAGCAGCAGGCAATCACACTATGGAGTCTCCTAGGTAGTGACCACTGTCCTCGGGACAAAAATTTAAATTCACTTTACAGCTGTCATTGTGTCTGCATTCTTTACAAATGCATATCTAATATTGAAAACCTCAAACTGCGTTAAGGCAGGCTCCAAGAATATTAACGTTCCTGATGAGGTGACTCATGATAGCAAATATAGGCATTTGGGTGTGTTGAATTCACACAGCAAGAGACAAACATGGGCATGTTCTACAACTCAGTTTGCTTTCTCTGTGAATTCTGAAGCAAAAGGTCCTTCCAAAAAGATTCTTTAAACACTCATTAGAGAAGATAAAACAAGCAAAATGGCTGGCATACCCTCTCCCAAACCAGTATATAAATAGTTGAAGTTTCAATCCTTGTGTGTGGAACTTGTTTCTATCACTATAACTAAGTTACTTTTTTTTTTTTTTTTTGCTTTGGAATGGTAAACTCAAGATTGAGCTATTATGATCCCTCTGAATGTGAGAAAATTATTATATAGTTCTCTCACTGCCATCTAGAATTATATTTCTTTATTACCATAAGAACAAGCATATATTACAATGGCAATAAGTTCAAAACAAGTAAAGATTGATTCAAATCACTGTTTTATTCAATTGTAAATTTTACTGCTATTGAAACTTTAAAATATTTTATTTATTTATTTATTTATTTATTTATTCATTCAATCATTCATTCATTCATGAGAAACAGAAAGAAAGAGCGGTAGAGACACAGGCAGAGGGAGAAGCAGGCTCTATGCAGGGAGCCCGATATTGGACTCGATCCCATGGATCCCAGGATCATGCCCTGGGCCATAGGCAGGTGCTCAACTGCTGAGCTACCCAGGCTTCCCTGAAGCTTTAAAATATTAGGTGGGACATGGTGGTGGATAGGAGGTAATCTGTTGAAAGCTAAATATAATTTTTATTCACAAAAAGACAATAAAAAGCAGTATATCCAGAATGTGGCCCAAGTGAACTAATTTCTAATTTGTTCCACATATTCATTAGCTTCCACATATTCATTTTTCCTTTTAGCTGTTTCTTTCACATAAAAAATGCGTAATATTTTGTGTGATTGGATTGTAATCTTATAAAATGAGAAACATTGCTCTTCATTATTAATCTTATCTTGGAGTACTTAGTGCAGAAAACAATAAAGTTTGCAGGCATTGTGTTTGTGTATTAAAAATTAATCGAGCAACTCGAAGAACAGATCTGCATCACATATACAATCATAGCATGCATGCAGTACAAATTATTGACTTGTAAAATTATAACATTTAAGAATAAATAGGTGTCACAAGGTTGAGTAAATCAGTATTTACCTTGTGTTTTCACTGGATCTGATATCTGGCTTGGATCACTAATTCCATAGGCATTTGCTGCCCTCACAAGGAAAAGGTAAATTGCATTAGGTTTGAGTCCTTTAATGGCAAATGTTTCTGTTTTCACATTCTCTGCTACGGTCTGCCAGCTGCTACCAGATGCATGGCTAAGGAAAGATACATAAGTTAGAACATGAATATTTAATGGTTAAAAAAAAAGACCATCTAGGAAACATCATCTTTACTCTACCTGAAGGCTTCTATAATATAAGATGTTGGAGTTGCACCTGAATTCAAATTTGGTTGCCATGACAATGTTACTGTATTTCTGCTGACATCTGTAACTTCAGGTTTTGAGGGGGCACTAGGGATTAAATTTGGGTCGGTGGGTCGTGGAGGCTGAACTGGAACTCCAAATTCTAATACAGAGGAAAAAGAGGAAAGATGTTTACATGTATACAGATAAGCACATAAAGGTAGATTACACATATGCCTACTCTGGCACCAGGACATGTACGCCATACATTTACCAGTAAGTAAACAACCGCACATTAAACTTTTAAGTTAAAAATGCTATTGGATTTACCTTGGACTTCAATGTAAGCACTCCATGTTGCTTCACCACTGGGGGTTGATGCAATGCAGGTGTACCGACCTGTGTCACCCAGCTGAGAAGACAGACGGAAAATAAATATTTGGAACAATCAAGAGCTCAATGGGATGGAAAAGCAATTACAGTTTCATATATGTCCCATGAATATGAATAACTGCATTAAAACCCAATAACCAGAAACCTCCTTTTAATTGAATATGTTTTTATTGACTATGAAGGAAAATATTGCATGAATACAGGAAAAAATGATTTTATATGGTTATTTTAATTGTGTAATAAAAATATAGTATTTAACTGCTTCACCATAGCACAATTTTCAGTGTCAGGGACAATAAAAAATGAGGTATTCAAATTCAAGGGTTAATTATTATTACTAAATTATATCTTCATATTTGATGTCACATCATAAAACTGATAAAATTCAGCCAATGGCAATTCTTGCTATTTCATATTTTATCAGAGTTTCATGCATATGGATTCTGAGATAAACGGATAGTACAAAGGATAAACACAAAATGATTTCTTCTCAAAGTATTCACTCTCCCCGCCCCCCCCATTTTATTATTTTTTTAACCTGTTTATTTAGTCAAACCTCAGCTGGAATGAATGCGCTCTCTCCCTTGTAAAGACTGAATGCCAGAAAACAAACAGGGGTCACATGTTCAGCTTTAAAATCATCACCAGCATAATGAACCCGTATACCTCTGCCTAAGGTAACAACTCTATCTTCAAGTAACGTTCTATAAAGCAAGAATGTTGCCATCTCACTCTGGCAACTGTAATAACAAAATTGCAATCATCGTCACAAAGAACTACAACATATTAACTTTCATGGCATGTAGGATGAACTGTTATGCTGATCCAAAACTCCTAAGAAGCCACCCACAATAGGCAATAAAGCGATTGAAATTTATATTTATTGCTGTCAAACCTATTCTTTCATATGTCTTGTGAGCTTGTCTGATCTTGACCTAAAAGAAAAGGAAAAATCAAAACAAAACAACACAGTGTTGAAAGAACAGGTATGGGATGTGCTGCCCTGGGAAGGTAAATCCCTAAACTGGTTCTCACAAACTTGTGAGCTTTTCATCGTTTAACATTCTGATTTCAAAGTACACTCAGTGTGTACATTGCTTGCTCTAGGGTTTTTGTTTGCATGATGGCATTCTGTAGTTGCAAAATGTTGAATGAAATATTCACAACAGAAGAACTGTTCAAGAGCACTGTAGATAACATGGTACTGGAAAAATCTCTTTGAAAAATGCTTTATGGAATGAGTGCATCATACCGCAACCTGCAAGGATGTTTTTCTCCCACAAATCACCATCTACTTTCCTCAGTCGGTCTCAAAAATCTGTTTTTTTTTTTTCTCCTCCATATAAAATCTTAAATTACTTGCTATGAGCTAAGTTATGAGTCAAACCATCTTAAATATACACAGTGGAATGTCTGAAAGAATAAAGCATCAATTAAAAATATATCAATATTGTTAGGTAGCATTTCACTGACTCTAAAATTTGAGACTCCAGCACTCGTTGCTGGAAGCAAAACCAAAGTGGAACAAAACGGGGAAGCCAGGGCGTCATTTCAAGTTACCTTAGCGTATCGGATCTGCAGCACTCCCGTCTCCAGCTGTTTGATTCTAGAATCTTGGGTTGAAACAAGGACTCCATCCTTTCTCCAGAGAATCGTGGGCATTGGACTGCCTGTGGCCACACAGCTGAGCACTAAAGTACCATCCACTGCTACAGTCTGATTCACAGGACCTTGTCGAATGACTGGGGGAGGCCGGTCTGCAATCACTGCCAAAAGGAAAAACAGGAAATAGATTTCTACAACTGGAAGCAATTTTCTAATCATCCCAGCAACAGCACTTGCTCTAGGCTTTGAAACAAACTAATTAACAAGTAATTAAGGTAGGAGACATGCATTATTCAGAATATGTTTATATGATGCTCTGATTCAGGATATTAAAATGAGATACCATGTACTCCTTTCAAATGACCAAGCCCTGACTGAGCTGGCTGCACTGTCAAGGGTCCCATTTCACTTAACAGTCTGGGGAAGAAATAAGAATTGTGAATGGTGAAGTAGATGGATAGTGGTGAGAAGTGGAATGCTGTACTTTTGAAACCTTAGAAAATAATGTAAAAATAAAAAACACAACCCCCCTCCCAAGGAAACTGATGAAACAAATTTTCATAAATGAACTAAAGCCAACTTTATATCTGATAACTGCTTTGTGTCCAAAAGAAAAAAAAATGTGATATCATACCAGCATGTCTGACAATTTTGCATTCAAAGGTGCTTTGGACTTGTAGAATTTACAAGTCAATAGGATTGAGATCTTTCTATCTTGGAATTCTATTAGCAGATTACGTGGGTAAAAGTTTCCCAATCCTAATAAATTTAGGAAAAACTGGAAAACTGCTCACGTACATTGTGTAGTAAGCTAATCCAAAAATATAACTCAACCTAATGTCCTAACCTAGAAAATATAATTCCATGTTGGAATTCCAGGGATCAGAAAACATTTTCACTAATTCTATTATCTTAATAGTTTTAATGTATTATGGAAGGAAACAATGGAAGGCATTTTTATAATATATAAATTAAAATTGCTCTTATTATATGAAAGATCCAAAACCTAAAAATTTTATCTCAGATAAGAAAGCCATTATTTAGGGAAAAGTCAAAAACAACTGTGTAAGTATAATGAAAACAACTTGCATTAGATTAGAGAGATGGTCTCAATTCTCATCCCTGATCTTGTCAATTTAGGTGAAACTCTACAGAAGTTATGCTTTTTTAAAAATGAGTTACGATTAAAAATTATGTTTAAGAATTTTTTTTTTCATGAGCAAGCTTTAAAATTCTGAGTGTTAGTTAAAAAAGATTTTTTTAAAAGATTTTATTTATTTATTCATGAGAGACAGAGAGAGAGATAGAGAGATAGAGAGAGAGAGAGAGAGAGGCAGAGACACAGGCAGAGGGAGAATCAGGCTCCATGCAGGGAGCCTGATGCAGGATTTGATCCCGGGACTCTGGGATCATGCCCTGGACCGAAGGCAGGCACTAAACCGCTGAGCCACCCAGGGATCCCCTAGTTAAAAAAATTTTAAGTTACAAATATATAAAAGACAATTTTAAGAAGTTGCCTGATTAAAAGAAACTGGTTGCCAGAGTAAATTCTGGGTGCAATAATTTGCAAAGCTAGATGTGTCACGTTCAAAGTTTTATGCACCAAAGATTTTCACAAGCTGGAACACAATTTGTTCCTCATCTACCATGCAATAATTCTTAATTTTGTGCATTCTGCTTAAGCAAAAACAAGAAAGCAAGAGAGTAAAATCTGCAAGTGCGTTTTCACTGCACCCTTCTGATTCTCTACTGGTATGAAATTTGCTAATTCTGTTGGAGGCGTATTAGAAAGCTGGAGTTTGTAAGCTGGCAGGAGTGTTTCAGATATTCTGTGGATGAAAAATGTAAGTGAATAATTCCTTTGCTTAGAATTGTTTCATCTTTTCTACATTTGCTGTTAAGATTAGTTAAAATCAAAATAGAAACCCCTCCTGATAAGTATGAAAAAAAATAATGAAAGTGTTTTATTGCTTTGGGGTCTTAGAAGATTCTATCACTTGTGTTCCCTTGATCATAAGAATGAATGAGTATTTATTTCTAGACATTAATTAAATTAGTAACAGTGTTTCTTTATAACATTATAATTAAATCCAGTAACGGAGTGGCTTACATTTGGTAATCTTGTTATATTTAGAGACAATCCAATATCTGGGGATTTACTCAGTTTTCTAAATCTTTTTTTTTAAATTTTTATTTATTTATGTATGATAGTCACAGAGAGAGAGAGAGGCAGAGACACAGGCAGAGGGAGAAGCAGGCTCCATGCACCGGGAGCCTGACGTGGGACTCGATCCCAGGTCCCCAGGATCGCGCCCTGGGCCAAAGGCAGGCGCTAAACCATTGCGCCACCCAGGGATCCCTCAGTTTTCTAAATCTTAACAGGTTTTTGCTGTTCACATCACAGTCAACATCATTCACACCTCTGCATCCTATCCCAACCCAGTTTAATGATGCTATTTCTCTGTCATTTATTTCTCCCTGGTTTACACTGGGTAGTTTACAAAAATAAGGCAAGAGAAGAAGAGTAGGGTTGATTACTGGCTCCATCAGTCATGTGTCTTTGGGTTGCTTTCCTAAATTCTCTAAGCCTCACTTTTTTTTTTTAAATCTCTAATTGGAAGATAATGTTCTAGCCAGCTCAGGGGATGGGATTGCTATGAAGATTTAAATGGAATAATAGAGGATCCCTGGGTGGCTCAGCGGTTTAGCACTTGCCTTTGGCCCATGATCCTGGAGTCCCGGGATTGAGCCCTACATCGGGCTCCCTGCATAGAGCCTGCTTCTCCCTCTGCCTGTGTCTCTGCCTCTCTCTCTCTCTCTCTGTGTCTTTCATGAATAAATAAAATCTTTAAAAAAATAAGTGGAATTATATATATATATATAGGTGTTTTGTTAATTGCAAAAAGCTAGACATATGTATGAATTGTGATATTGCCACTGACCCTTTTCTATAAAAAACTGGTTGGTAAGCCAGAGCTGAAGGAGTTCATTAAAGCACTTTCACATTTTTAGTTAGAAAAAATGAAACATTTTGTTGTTGTCACAGGTTAGAATAAAATACTGATAAAATATAAGATCTTGTCGAATTTAAAGTTGTTGATTTGTGGAAAGGTCTTAGCATTATTGCCTGGCACAAAGGAAGCACTGAATAACTGTAACTATTCATGGGTATCAGTATAGTGGCAATAGTAGTGGTAGCAGTGCTGGTATAAGCAGTGCCACAGGTGGTATAACTCCATTACAGCAGAGTTTATGAAAATTCCCTATCTCTTCCTCACATTCATGATATATATTAAGATCCTAAAAAAGAGAGTATATCCTCAGAAATAATATTTTGTTACCTCAAAAGCAATGATCATGAAGGTGACATTAATACATATAAATACATTTATAAAATAATTTAAGTGAAAAAAACCCAAAATAACATGCACACATTGACTAGTTTAAGTATGAAAAGTTCATACATATATACCAACAAATATCAGTTATATTATGTTATATAATATATATATAATATAAATATATTACAATTGCTATCAGTTCACAAACATACTTGACAAACTTATGAGTTAGTGAGGGAAAGTTCAAGCCACCTGTCCAAATCAAATAGTTGGCAAGTGTCAAGTCTCTCTTTTCTGAATAAAAGCTAACACTCATCTCATTGTATATCAATAACTTTTGAAAGATGAATGAATGCTAGTGATTTTAAATTGTATATTGCATTTGGTAATCACTAATTTCCTTACATTCTAGTAAAAAAGAAAAGAAACACTTTCATCTAATTAGGTGATATAAATTTCTACGTTCCTGAGTCAAATGCTATTTGGGGTGGGCCACAGCTACAAAATACAACATTTCAAAGACAGCTGCTACTCCACCATATTCTGTGCCTCGTGTTTTATTCTGTCTTTGTCTTTTCTGTTTGCAAACAATAAAGAAAGGTCAAGAAGCTAAAGTCAAAGAGCATCCAGTTTACTAGCTGGATCTTATATTTTATTTTAGAGCATTCTGTTTACTAGCTATCCTCTTGACTTGACTTGGCAAAACCTGATGTTGCCAGTATTCACAGTAATAATAAATTTACCTGTGAAGAATTAGGACATACTTGTTGCATGTACAGTATCAATGAATTCCAAAATAAAGAAAACAAAACTAAAATTACCACTGCAACAAACACAAAACCATCTTAAATCTCCCCAGAGATTGTAAAATGAATTAGGATATTTAATGTTAGATTTTTGTTTTGTGTTAGTTCAGCAAAAATTGCTACCCTTGATCTAGTCTCACAAATACAGTAATTATGATAATGTAGTATCAGATGGCATGTAGGAAGTTATGCTTTCAATTATTAATTAGAATAATAAGAAATCCTTGAAAATATTTTACCAGTTTTCTTTTTTTTTTTTTTTTTTTTAGATTTTATTTATTTATTCATAGAGACACACAGAGAGAGGCACAGGCTCCATGCAGGAAGCCTGACGTGGGACTCGATCCCAGGACCCCGGGATCATGACCTGAGCTGAAGGCAGACGCTCAACCGCTGAGCCACTCAGGTGTCCCCTTACCATCATTTTCTTTGGCCATTTTTCACGTACACCTGTATATACAAGTTGTTTATATATGTAAAGTTGTTTTAAAAAGTTGCAATTATAAATTTTGGGGCAATTCTGTGCTTCACTTCTATATATTGATTATATCGATCATTATTAAATTCATTACATGGTCTTCACAACCATCGTTTAATAGCTTTAATATGAGTATGAAATTATAAAAACATTTTAGGTCATTCTAACTAATTGGAGCCAGTAATATATAATACAAATCACAGGCAGAAGTAAGAGTTGGAGCTTTCGAATGAGACAGTCATAATTTTGAATTCTGACTTAACCAAGAGTTAGTTGTTCATTCCATCCATGTTTTATCATTCCTTCAAAAATTATCTGTTGAGTATGTACCATGTGTCAGACTTTGGTAGTATGATACTGAGTATATATTCATTGGACAGACATGAGCCCGACTCTCATGGAACTT
The DNA here is from genome assembly GCF_011100685.1 of Canis lupus familiaris. Lineage (NCBI taxonomy): Eukaryota > Metazoa > Chordata > Mammalia > Carnivora > Canidae > Canis > Canis lupus. Next base: position 8,931,526 of record NC_049252.1, on the reverse strand, counting down.
TACGTCTAATGAATACAAGAAAATAGAGAACACAGAAAAGTATAGGATTTAATCTTTGTATAGATGGCAGGGAGGAGAATGCTCATATTTAAGGAGTTAGGGAATGTCTCTTCAAGTAAGTGAAATTTCAATCAGTAGAAACAGCATGTGCAAGTCTTCAGATAAAGAAGAGCATAGCAAACATGATAAAATGAGGGCATGTAAACAAATACAGAATTCAGAGCTGAGCCTGCAGATATCAGATCATAAATTATACAGCATATTAAGGAATATAAACTTTATCCTGAAAACAATTTAAAAAATCAGATTAATGTATTAAACATTTCCTCCAGAATTTTTTTTTAAATTTCAAAATACTATCTTTAAAATCTTTCCTAACATTATACTACTTACTTTTCCTCTGAGTTTAGGATCAAGAAAAATATATCCATTATCACTAATTCTATTGATTATATTAGGGATCACAGACAGTACAGGACAAGTAAGAGAAATAAAAAAGTATAAATAATTGGAAAGAAGAAGTAAAACTGGTTTTATTGGCAGTTGAGACATTCTGTTCATAAAAGTTTCAAAATAGTCCACCTAAAACTCTTATATATGAGTATATTTATGAGCAAGTTGCTGGATACAGGGTTAATATACAAATAATCAATTGTACATATGGCCTCAAACAATACAATAATGTAACTCATTCAAATATATGTATATATATATATGCAATCACATCAAAAATCATAAAGTATCATAGGTATAAGTATGTCAAAATATATGGAAGATCTTTACCCCGAAAACTACAATTCTCTTTTGAGAGAATTAATGATAAATAAATTGAGATATATATATATATATGGAATATATACCATTTTCCAAAATTAGAAGACTAAGATTGTTAAGATGTTAATTCTTCCTAAACTATTCAATAAGTGAAATCAAAATTAAAACCTCAGATTTGTTGCTCTTGTTGAGGCTGTGTGTGTGTATGTGTGTGTGTGTGTATGTGTTTGTGAAAATTGACATGATCATTTACAAATGTATAAGAAAATGCAGAGGTCCTCTAACAGCCAGCCCAAAACAAGAAAAACAAAGTTGGAGACTTACATTACCCATTTATAAGACTTACTATAGGACACCTGGGTGGCTCAGTAGTTGAGCATCTGCCTTTGGCTCAGGGAGTGATCCCAGAGTCCTGGGATCGAGCCCCATGTCAGGCTCCCAGTGGGGAGCCTGCTTCTCCCTCTGCCTGTCTCTGCCTCTCTCTGTATCTCTCATGAATAAATAAATAAAATCTTTAAAAAATTATTATAAGACTTACTAGAAAGCTACAATAATGAAGACCATACATACTGGCATAAATATATAAATGGAATGTAATGGAGAGAAAAGCAGCAGACCCACACACTTATGTTCATCTGATTATGATTAAAATGATTAATTCAGTAAGGAAAATACTGTCTTTTCCATAAATGATGCTGGAACAATTAGTATCCATATAGAAAGGAAAAGGTATTGTGATCCTTGTTTTATACCATACACAAAAACAATTTAAAATGGACTAAAAATATATCTTAGAAGTGTAGAAAATAAAACTTCTATAAAGAGACATAAGAGAACATCTATATGACTTCAAGGTAGGACAGAAGATTAAAAGCACCAACTACAAAAGAAAAATGATACATTGGTCCTAATTATAATTAGTTATTTAAACCTTAAAATCATCATTAGGAGAATGAAACTAAGTATTTATAATGTATATCTGATAAAAACTTGTATTTGGGATATATGAGAAAATGTAAAAAAAAAAATGGGTAAAGGCAAACTAAGATGTTGCATAGGCCCATCTAAAGATTTGTACAAAAATATTTACTTTGTAAAAAAAAAAATTACTTTGTTAATAAAAGCCCTAAACAGATCAATCCATCAGCAGAAGAGTACGTAATTAAACTGTGAGCTATTTATACAATTGAATATCATAACAGCAATAAAAAGAATGAATATTATATATATATTTATTTTAGGTATATATGTATATACACACATATATTTTTTATATATTTATATATATATTTCTCCCTTTTCTCTCCAATTATCACTACCATCTTTTTTTTTTTTCCCTCTATCTTATGGTTTGAAGATTCTTTCCATCACCATGTCTTCATAATGTATTTGGCATTAATTCATCGGTTTAAGGGAGTTGATAAACAGGACAAAATCACACTACTAATGGAAACTTATTCATTATAATGAGTTGTGAGTAGGACTTACCAGCAATTCATTTTATCTCCTTAATTTTGTGACAAAAAAAAGGATTTTTTGCAGTCAGATTTTAAAATAACTTTATTTTCTAAAACATGGAAGCATTCCCATGTATAGCTATTCAGTATAAACTTCTCCTTGTTTAATTGCTATGCTTTTATGGATTTGACTCGATGCTAGAAATTTATAGTGCAGACAAGATAAGAATAATTTTAGACTTATTGTATTGATATAAGAATAATTTTAGACTTATTGTATTGATATCCTTTTTAGCTTTACACTGAAATTGCTGTCAGAAAGGATTCACAGTAGAAAATAAACACAGTTACTAACACTCTCCTTAGATCAGAAGCCAAACTTGAACATTTTGAAATAAAATGCTCTACTTTACCATCAGTAACTTCCAAATATGCTTTTGTGATGATACTTCCGGCAACATTTAAAGTCTGGCAGATATAATAACCAACATCAGACCGCTGGACATTAGTAATAGTGAGATCACCAGTCTGGGAGACGGAAAAGCGGCTAGTTGACTGTGGCGGCTGATATGAGAAAAGCAGATTCTAGAACCCAGTATTTGGGAGGAAAGAATAGCAATAAGTTAATTACTAGGTACTAGTAATTTGGCATATATACATATATATTTATAAATAGGCTTGTAAATGTATACATACATACTACACATGCATATATACACAAATAAGCTAAATACTCTTTTATCACATATTCACATATATAGATACAAAGTTTAATGACCTAGCCTTGGATAGGATCATTTTAAAATTTAAATAAATTCTAAATATTGATATGTACTTTTATAATTATCAATTTTAAACATTACTAGATATAGAAAAATAGTACCAACAGAGTTAAAAGTTTTACATATTAAGCAAAACAAAATCAAAAGCTTTGCTTTACATACATGTGACTATTAGGATTATAAACACTATATCTTTTAATATATAAACAAATTTAAAATTTAAGCACATTATGACAAATTAAGTTCAAAGGCATCATTTTGACATCATAACAAGAATTTCTGTTGTCTGTCCATTATAAAAGTTCAGTAACTCTATCAAACTGTCAAACTTCTATCAAACTTATTTCTCCTGTTAGATGGTGAGCATATCCATCACAGATAATTTTGAAAATCAAATATTAAATTTAAGAGTTCATAATGAAGTTTTATTTCTGTAGAAAGTTATCTTACATACAAGGTGAACACAATATATAGTATTAAGTGGTACAAATTTTTCACTAGGAATCAAAATGTGTTCCCTTGTTAGAGCAAGAGTATATTTCATGGGAAATAATAATTTATGTCATTGTTTTTCATGAAATGAATAAAGTCAAGATTTCTTCTAACCAAATACATTTGCTCCTTTTTAAAAGTTTAATTAGGGCAGCCGGGGTGGCTCGGCGGTTTAGCGCCGCCTTCAGCCTAGGGCACAATCCTGGAGTCCCGGGATTGAGTCCCATGTTGGGCTCCCTGCATGGAGCCTGCTTCTCCCTCTGCCTGTGTCTCTGCCTCTCTCTCTCTCTCTCTCTCTCTGTCTCTCATGAATAAATAAATAAAATCTTTAAAAAAGAACAGTTTAATTACTTAACATATAATTTTATAAAGGCTTATCTACTATTCCATAAATGTATGTCCAATGACAGAATTTTAGGAAACAGCAAGTTGCCATTAAACTAAGTCAAAATTATTTCAAAATTTGATATAGCTTAACAAACTTAATGAATAATTTATTTAATAATTAAATGAACATTTAAATATTACTCTTCTAAGAACTTCTGGATTTACTATTACCACTATATAGATTTTTTTTTTTAAGATTTTGTTTATTCATGACAGAGAGAGAGAGGGAAAGGCAGAGACACAGGCAGAGGGAGAAGCAGGTTCCCTAAGGGGAGCCTGATGTGGGACTCGATCCCAGGACCCTGGGATCACCACCTGAGCCGAAGGCAGATGCTTAACCACTGAGCGACCCAGAGCCCCATAGATTTTCTTATTTAATTCACTTCCAATTCTCTCTGCTGTGCTAAAATATTTCATTTTTTCTTGTAATTTTCTATTAGCAAATTTAGTCTTTTAGGCCAAATGGAACGTGTTAGAATCAACAAAGATTCTATAACTCAAATGATGGTCTACATACCATAATCAAGTTAATATTTGCCTACCAAAGTGAAAACAAAAGTGAACTTGATGCACTGCCTACAAAAGATGAGTGAGTGCAGTCAGTAAACTACTAATATTTTACCCATACGAGCACAGTAGAAGTGATACCATGAAACAACCTGCCCCAGATTGATTTAAGCAAAAAATAAAAGAGGTTAGGAACAACTGTATTAAAAGTGAATGAGAATCTTTTTTACAGGTATCAAAAAAAAGTAAAGGGAAACGCTTCTTTTGTTGAGGAAGGCAAGCCAATGACCGATGAGAAAAAAAAGACTTACATTTAAAAACTATTATAACGTTCCTACTATCTTTAAAGTGGAATTATTTCAAAATTTCCTTTTTATTAAGCTGAAGCCCAATAGTGAGCTTAGAGTTAGTAAGATCATAGATCTCTATATTATAGTTCAATGTATATAGAAAAATCTGGTTTATAAAATGTTTAGAGTGGGATTTGATAACAAATGGAAATCACAAATGATAGTTTTCAAATAATTAGACTATATTCAACTATATTTAACATGACACCTATATTAATCAGACTACCACATAGTTTGATGAATCTTTAATTGACATATAAATTGATATATATAATTGAAATATATTTATCTATACACACACATATACATACATACATATATACATAAAGAAGTGAAGAAGACACTTGAGATTCCTGCTGTTTTCAGAGAAATGCTACTGATAATTATCATCACTGTTTTAGATGTGTATAAATCTCTTTTAACATCTAATTACAGGGACACCTGGGTGGCACTCTTAAGTGTGGGACTCTTGCTTTCAACTCAGGTCATGATCTCAGGGTCCCAAGATCGAACTCCAAATTGGCTCTCCACTCAGCACAGAATCTGCTTAAGACCCTCTCTTTCCCCTGTACCCCATTTGTGTGTGAGTTTTCTCTCTCTGTCTAAAATAAATAGATGAATCTTTAAAAAAAATAATTACAGATATCTAAATAGTAGAAATGATAATTAAATTATACTGAGAATAAGTGTAGTGTTTTTTTTAACGTGACTTAGTTGGAAATAAAGGTAAATTTAATATGATGATTACTATGCTATATACCACCCTATGTAACAAAACTAGGAAGGTAAAATTGCTTTTAGATTTACAATAATGAAGGAAATTTTGTCTTCTCTCTCATAGTTGAAATTTTCTAGGGCATTCAGAGATTTTTCAGTTCTCTTAAAGTAACAGATACATGACAAAATAACGTTTTGGTTTTTCTTATATATCTGGCACTCACCTTTGCTGACTGAAATATTAGAATAAAGTCTTACCTGACTCCCCTCTCTTCTCCAAAAAATAGCTGGTTGAGGATTTCCGGTTGCTTCACACTGAAATGTTACAGTTCGCCCCAAGGCAACAACCTGGTCACGAGGTTTCACAACAAAATGTGGAGGTTCTAAGGGAGATGAAACAAATTATATTGAATCAAAACCATGTAGTTATTATTCTAATTGAGACAATTTGCCGGTATCCCAAGTGCTGCCATTATTTTATACAACTCATTATGCACTATAAGATATAACGTACCCATTCTCATCCTTAATTTAATTGAAGCTAAGTTGTTAAGTGCATATTTATAGAAAGGAAAAGAGTTTTTTGGTGAAGAGGTTTTTTTTAATTAGCTGACCTTCTAAGATTAAACTCCACATTAAAAGAATTCTTGAGCTGCAATTTGACCCTTTACAAAGTATACCTGAAATTTGTATGAATAAATATCTTTTCTCATTTAGAACTACTTAAAGGTGAATGGACTTTAATCATACACACAAGGACCTCCTGATGTAAGCAGGCCCTAAAATTACTTTAATTTAACTCAAAAGCTCCTGAAATGCTACCATGAAAATTATAACCATTTAGAATCTTCAGTCCAATTACTTGAATAGAAATGAATTTAAAGCAATAGTCAAGTCAAACGCCTCCTTCATTTACATAGGCAAGGGCATGTTCGAACTGAATATATATGGAAATGAGGGCAAATCTGAAACATCTGCTCATCCTGACATTATAAATACTGCCAGCTTTGTCCAAACTGTTTGATTTATACAGACTTAAACGGCCACTTCATCCAGCAGTAAATAGAGTGTCAGAAAATTGTGTCAGTTACATTGAGAGCAATGGCAGCTGAAAACATTAGGTGTGCTGATGGAGTCACTTCTGGGGTGGGGGGGAAGGGGAAAGCTTGTTTCGGGACCATGCTTTATGCTTAGAAAAATGTGCACTGAATGTAAGTCTTTTTACCTACTGTTTACACTTTTCAAATGCATTTCTTATCAACTGTCTGAAACACCTAATTAGTCTCCTCTCTTGTCTCAGCTCAAATTGAAGTGAACATTTCAAGCCAGGCATTTAACAGTTTATACAGGATAGGATTCCTCCAATCCACTTTTTAAGACCAGTCCATTATTTTAAACCTTTTCTTTAAAAGTACTTTTAGCTATTTATATCAGTCACTTACGATAACACCTTCAAGGGAATATGAACCAAAAATTATATTCAAATTATGTCCACAATTGCTATCACTCTGCTCACAAAAAAAAAAAAAAAAAAAATTCTTTGTTAATGAGGGTGAGGATTTGAAAAGGTACTTTTCTCTTGGTAAATACTGTCTAGGCAATTGCATCTAAGACACATATAAAAATATCTGTAATATATATATACATTTTGTAAATCTCTCATTTGAAATATAAACCTCTTTTAAAAAGAGAGAGATGTAACAGAACTTGCTGCAGATTGCATGGTGGCAAAACTGAAGAAAGCAATTAGATCTCCTAACTTTTAGATTAGTGTGATTTCTTCCATACTCCCTTTTTATTTTTAATTGAGGTTTAGTAGAAATTATACCATATGACTAGAAAATTATAGGAGACCTGAAAAATCAGGTCAAATGCCTTCAAATGTCCTGAAACTTACAGGGAAGAAAATACAAAGTTAGGAGATAAAGTTTAGGTTCAATTTGGTAACGCTGAAGTCCTAGCTTATAATTTTTTTTTTAACTCTGATTGTAATTGAGTGGTTTACTCATGAATTGAGCAAACACTATCATTATCCAGGTATAATAACAGGCATGTGTATCATCGCTTGGGGATTTTCCTCCATACACATCCATACAGGAGCATTTGATTCCTTAGTTAAGGGCTGGGATAATTGAGGTAGAAATCAGATCAAGAAATTGAAAGGATTGGCTGGATAATAAACTAAATCCAGAAGAGAGTTTGGTTTGTTTCAATAAAAGAAAAACAAATGATTAATTAAATGACTGGGAGAATATGACTTTCCAATATGCGGGGAATTTGAGTAGGAAAATATAAATGTTCAAACCACTCAGAGAAATATAAACTTCGGGTGGTCTCTTTTCTAAATCTCAGAAGCATGTCTAACAACGTGTGCCAGAACCCATGTTTCTTTTATAAAATGCCAGCTCTCCTCCAACCTCAAAGACTTATTTGGGAACAAGGGATACAAACCCTTATGCTAACTACATTTATCCTGCAGCAATCTTTCCACACAGGATATCTGCCTGGAAATGAATTTACTATATTTTGCAGGCATATTCTTGAGCCAACATCAACAGTGACATCAGCTACAAGATACGTCTTAGAAATATAACTTTAAAAACCCCTTTCTACATGTATGTTAAATATTAGGTATAAATATATCTCTATGAAAATTCAAATGGATTAAATATGCCTCTATCAATCAATCTATCTATGACCATCATCTACCTTTCTAGATTGAGAAGGCCATTCATCACATCCATCTATTTGATGTTTATGATATAATGTTGGAATATTTTTCAAAGGCTACCTTTCAACTTGCCATAATTAAAAATATAACCATGTTACTAACGTCATATATGGTCAGTGTTGAAAATTTAGAAAACTAGACAAGCAAAGAGAAAAAGAAGAGCTAACTATAATTCAACCACGCAAATTGTACAAGTGTTTTAAAATATTCTTCTATAATATCATTTCAATAACTATTTAATAATCTATATACAAATTACTTAAATCACTTCACCAAGCTATTGTTTTTAAATTGGGTTTGTTTCCAATTTTCACTATTAAAAATAACAGTGATATTAACATTCTTCCCAATTATATTCAAGATTATTTCAACTGATGCCTCCCCTACAGGGCACTTTCCTCGCTAACCTCCCATACACTGAACATTAATCTTTGCTAAACTGAGAATAGAATTGCCTACTAATTAGCCTGTTTATATTTGTGAGATTAAACATTTACTTTATATTACCTTGTCATTGATATCCTATTTGTTGTGAATATTGTATTCCTATGCTTATCTTTTTTAATTCTAAGAACTATTGATAGGCAAAAATTTTATCCATTTCTCATATATGTTGTAGATATATTTTCTCATTTTGTGGACAGTCTTTAATCTGGTTAAGCATTTTTGGTATTCTATCAATAAAATATAGATTATATAATATATAATAAATTTTGTAAACATTCACCTCTATTTTCATCCTATATGTTTGTCTTTATTTTTTATGTTTAAAATTAATCCATATATATATGTATATATATATATTACATATATGGTAGCATCAAGAAAGCTATATTTTTCAAATAGTCCCTTATTGCATCACCATTAAGGAACAATCCATCCTATCTGTATTAGTATGAATACCTTTAGAATATTTGTGTAGCTCTTTAACTTAAAAAATAGGGAGCTTCTCTTAGGATCAAATTATTCCCTGGGGTATACCACTTAGCATCCTCATGGAAAATTCTCCAAAAGTCATGTAGCATTTTTAAAGGGTATATGTACCTTCCCTAATGTATTTCTCATAAGAGTACTTAGAAACCTAATGACTATTAATATAAGGACAAGTGTTTATCAGAGCAAACTTCGATAAATTTTGGAAGCATCATGCAATTATTTCTTACATAAAATGAGATGAATCTGATACATAGAAATGAAAATGAATGCATACAGCCCTATGTGCAGTTATTCATCAAAAGGACTTTGAATGACTATTACTAAAGGAAGTTATTTATAAAAGCTAAGATAGACAGACATGAATTCATAAACATATTTGAGATTTTTAAAAAAACCCAAATCATTCTGTGGGCACCTATTTTTGTTTGTTTACCTTATGAAATATAAATTAAAATGGTACTTCAAGACAATATAGTCCTATCACTTATTTTATTACTCAAGTAAGGAGAGAAAAAAATAAAAGGATGCAGATCACATATCATTTAATAAAACATAAAGTTAGCAACCCCATTACCTTTACTCTTTGTCACAGTTACCCATACTTCCTGCAGACTTTATTCTGTGCGGTCTTTGAGGCCAATGACAAGTGAAACATGGAGGCTGATTGGTTGAAGGACATGGAAGGGTATGGATGGAAAGGGGAAGAGAAGTTCCAGTCACAGTGACACGGTGATTAGAAGATGGCCAATAAAATGTCAACTTACCAGACCCAACTAAAACAAAAAAAAGAAAACATGAAATAAATAAAAAATAAAGAAACAGAAACGAAACAGGAAAAAGTAATAAGATTTGACTTAACAATGATATTTCTCTTAAAGTAAAATAAAGAACACATTAATATTTGGCTCATGTGGGCCATGAATGAATATTTGTTAGCATTTTAAGAATAATCATGAGTAACTTAAGAAAAATAGAAATGACTCTTAAAATCTCTACTATGATTAAATGACAGCTACAATGGATGATAGCCATACAATTATAAAACACATTTCGATGACTACATTTTGCTATAAGATGACATGGTTAGATAGCTACATACATAATGAGTTTAAACACACTATAAATCTTAACTGTTAATGTTACTTAGAATAGAAATCAAGCATCTTAATCAAAGATAAAGTAGTGTTAAATCGAACAACTCCATCATCAGATTAATTTTTAAAATGTCCATGCAACTAATGATATTCTATTAAATCTGTGTTTCTCATACTTGAATAAGCACATGGATCACCCTAAGACCTGGTTAAAATACAAATTATAACTCCATAGATAAGAAGTGTGGCCTTTGACTTTGCATTTCTAACAAGCATTCTCAGGTACTGCTGGTCCATGACCACAGGCTGAGTAGCAAGGTTATTAAAAAGTTACACCTTTTAGGTTACACCTAAATTCTTGCAGAATTTTAATTGAGAAGATGTATAGAAAAACGTAAACACATGAAAACATATAAAACTTTATAAACCTATCTAATAAAGTCATAATCATGTTACCTACTGCAAGGCTGAAACATTGGACATTTTAATATAGAAAGCTCAAGTGATACTTTATTTATTTATTTATTTATTTATTTATTTATTTATTTATTTATTTAAAAGATTTTATTTATTCATGAGAGAGAGAGAGAGAGAGAGAGAGGCAGAGACACAGGCAGAGGGAAAAGCAGGCTCCAGGCAGGGAGCCTGACGTGGGACTCGATCCCAGGCCTCCAGGATCACACCCTGGGCTGAAGGCGGCGCTAAGCCGCTGAGCCACCTGGGCTGCCCAATACATATTTTAAATACTGGAAAATGACTGCTTTGTTTTGATCTTTTATTTATTTTTATTTTTAAAGATTTTATTTATTTATTCATGAGACACACAGAGAGAGGCGGAGATACAGGCAGTGGGAGAAGTAGGCTTTCTGTGGGGAGCCTGATGTGGGACTTGATCCCAAGACCCCAGGATCACACCCTGAGCCAAAGGCAGATGCTCAACCACTGAGCCACTCAGGTGCCTCTGTTTGGCTTAATTTGAAGCAAAGGAAATAACTGCCAAACACAGAACTTTTTCATAATAGCCCCACGTACAGCCACAAAATATCTTATTCAAATAAATAACTCCTACATCTTAAAGCAAATCATATTAATTTAACTTGATATACATTTCTGCAGTATGCAGGAACTATGCTAAGCCCTGCTGCTGTGAGATGGTACAGTTTAAAAATAGTGACAATGCAACAATAAAACAGAACACAACAAAGACTTCCATCCAACTATAAACAGCCTGCCCAAGTTATTTCCCAGGTTGAACTAGAAATTACATTTCCTCAATACCTTCCACCAGGGGAAAAAAAAACACAAAGGGCTGGGGGAAGATCAGGTGTCTGATGGGATCATGGGACATTCTGGTACAATATATGACCTGAAGTAATATTTTCTTTCTTTTTTTAAAGTGCATTTGAGAGAGAGAGAGAGAGAGAGAGAAAGAGAGCACAAGCAGGGGAGAGAGGTAGAGGGAGAAGCAGACTCCCCGCTGAGCAGGGAGCCCAAAGTGGGATTCAATCACAGGACAGTGTGATCATGACCTGAGCTGAAGGCAGACACTTAACTGACTGAGCCACCCAGGTGTCCTGAAGTAATATTTTCAAGCTCTATTTATTTTGCTTTGCTTTTGCTTTATGGGCATGCTCAGTAATCCATGTAGAAGGATAAAAATGTATGTTTTAAATAAAACACAAAATAATAAAAAATAAATGAAAAGAGAAATAAAATAGAGACAAAATTCTCTTGCCTATTGTTAACAAGTATGCAAAACTTAAAGGTAACTCAGAAGCACATTTCAATTCACATGTTCCCTTCATGAGTAAAATAATTGTCTTTTTCATTCTAAAAAAAACCCAAAAATCAATCTTTTCTCAACTTACTCAGCTATGCTACCTAGACTTGAAAACAGAGTTGGTTGAATTTGGTTACACTTTTGAATCTTTCAAGATATTGTCTTTTAAGTGGCAGGAAGAAATATTTAGAAACTACAAAAGAGAGATGCTGACAATCTGTAGCAATAGTATTTGCTTTGAAAAAAACAAAAGATAATAGAATTATCTTTTGGGATAACCTGTGAAAATAAATTTGATATTAGTTGGATGCAGTGAAGATTAAGCCTTATTTAAAGTCAAGAGACTACAGGAATGATTCCTAAAGATATTCTAACCATATAACTTTTGGTCATGTAAAATTCCTGAGACATTTCAAAAATACCCAATATGTTAGAAACAAGAAAATTAATAGGAAGCAGGTCATTTAAAATTTAAAAAGTGCCTTTTACCCTGTTTAAAGGGTTTACCAGCAATCAAGCCATAGGAGTCAAATCTTTCATTAACTAAAACCCAAGGTGTTCAAGAACTTCTGGCTGATGTATTTGCATTTCATATCAATAACAAATGACAACTTGAAAATATTTCATAACATTATCTAAGAACAACATCTAACACAGAAGCTTCCAAAGCATCAGAGGTTTTTGAGAGTACCCTATCTTGCATGATCATTTAAGCTTTTAACAACCATGATTATCAGGAAATGATGTCTCTTATCTAAATGAAAACCTCGCCTGTCACAATTTTTTTTTTTTTAAAGATTTTATTTATTTATTCATGAGAGACACACACAGAGAGAAGTAGAGATACAGGCAGAGGGAGAAGCAGGCTCCATGCAGGGAGCCTGATGTGGGACTTGATCCCAGATCCTAGGATCACGCCCTGAGCCAAAGGCAGATGCTCAACCACTGAGCTACCCAGGCGTCCCTCGCCTGTCACAATTTAACTCCTCTTTTTGTTTATTCTAGTTTCAGTACACAAATAAATGTCATTAGTATCCTCCGTATAAAATCCTTTTACTCAGTTGAAAGAAATGATCATCTTAAACTTTCTTGTCTCAAGGATAAATGATAGAAATTTCTTTAAGTTTTTTAGATTTCCCCTTTTTACCATACTTCTCTCAGAGTCAGGTCAAAGAATTTTCTTTCCATACAGACAGTAGGGACTTTCTATACAACAATCAGGACCCATTATCATCCAGTTAGATCTGTCCAGAAAGAATCTGAGAAAAGTAGAGTAATCTGGATCATGTTCATTCATCATCCTCTGAAGTTTGTGGTTTATGGGCAGTCTCACTCCTACACTCCCCTAACTCTTGTCAACTTCTTTTCTTTCTACTTTAAAGGCTAGGAGCCCCTCTACCCCAACTCCCTTTTCTCGTTAAGAAAGAGGAAAAGCCTGTCTGTCTCCATCTCTAATAAAACAATAAAACTATAAAATGGTAGTGCTGGAAGTGACCTTAGAACTTATCAGTCTAATTCTATCCTTCTTGCATGAGAAAATGGGAACCTAAATTGTTCAATAACTTTCTCAAGGTCACAGATGACTAACCAAGACTGCCTTTTTTGACTAAATTTAAGTCTCTAATAAATTTTTCTACTTGTTAGCCAGTTTAGGGAGAACCATATGCAACAGGACATAAAATGTATTTGGTTTTACATTTAAACTGTCATAAATGTTAACCTAAAATCACCACCATTAAAATAATTACTATAAAAACTTTCTAAAATAATTGCTCAGGATACTAAAAAAATCTTTTAAAAATAATTAGCTATAGTTTTAAAAAGACATGGAAAACTAACAGATAAGACAGTAGGCTTAAAACTTCCTAACAAGTTTACCTTTTTGGACAAAAAACGCAATGTGATTAATTTTTAAAGGTGAACCAATTTTCATCATTTCATCACTTACATCATTATAAACTGGATAATACTCTTTTGAAAGGTAATAACAAATCATATTTCTACACAATTACTTTAATAGTAAATATGTTACACAGGAAGTAAAATAAACTCAAAAAGTAAACGTACCTTTTTAAGAGATTAAAACTTTCTATTTTGTTAACATGGTAGCATTATGCAGATTACAGTAACATCCCTAATTTTTTTTCTCAAATTGAAAGAGTTTAGAAAGGAGTGAGAGATTAGAGAATTTGCCACAAAGCTGTTTGTATCAAAAACACACTGCTTTCACTTAGATTATATTATTTTGGTGGGGTGGAGAGGAGTTACACAAAGTCTAAATATATATATAAATACATATATACTACACATATAGGTATATATATACTATATAATTTGTTTATGTAATTATAAAACTCTAGTTCCTGTATTGAGTGTAATAAAAGAAAAAGGACAGCTTTCTCTAAAATATTTGGAGACATACAAGTACTACATCTTTGGATGATACTTTTTTTTAAAAGTTTAAAATGGAAAAAATTTAGCCTTCCCTTTCTCCCTCCTTCCCTTCCTTCCTTTCTCTCTTTTTTCATTCTTTCCTCCCTCCCCACACACTCACTCTCACACATACATGCACACACACTTAGAATAAAGAGATTTTTTTCCTCTTTTGAATGTGACATCAACAGGCCCCCAGTTGTTTAACTACTTTAAAATATTCTAAGAATATACATTGTTCAGACAATATCTTTAGGTATAAATAAGTAGCTAAGAGAAGCAAAAATGGATGGGAGCAAAGAAGGAAGGAAAGAAGGGAGGAAGGAAGGAGGGAGGGAGAGAGGGAAGCTCTCTTCTATCTGCTTGTCAGATACAGGAGACAAGAGTCAGAATGATGATAAATGTCTAAAAAAATACACAGAAGCTAAAGAAAGAGGCCTTTTTTTGGGGGGGGGGTCTGAGAAAATAAGGTAGCTGTACAAATACTTAAGTCTTCAGATTAGGCCTAATAAATACTGGGAGCAGCCAATCTTGATAACTACTTAGGCCAGAAGAGAAGATAATGGCCTAAATAATAGCATGAGTGACTTAGGGAAAGTACAGAAAAGAAGCAGTTAACAGTAAAGGTCACTGAACCATGAATTGGTTGCCAACTGTGATGTCTCCAGAGGTCTTTAAAATGGGATTTATTTCCATTTGGCCACAACAGTTTAGCTATAACCCTGTCTGGTAAAGGAATAGAGTAGCTGATTCTTAAAGTGCTTTGTGCACTATGATTTTAAGAATATGGAAATTCAGAGGCAAAGCAGGACAGTGGATATATCTTTCTGGGAAATATTCCCAGTATTTTCCCTTCAGATTATGTATATATAAACATATACTCTACTAGAAAATGTCCTCAAAAATATCCTTTTAAGTTAATATTACCTCAAGTCGATGAAGCTTATACATAGCTCATGATAAATAAAGAAGATATCAAAGAATTCCAAGAAAATATTCGCACAATTACCACAACAATATGATTAAAATTTGGATATTTTCACACCAAGATTGCAATTTTTGAAGAATAATGGCAAATACATTCAAGTTTATCCTTATAACTTAAATAAAGCATATGATTCTTCACTGTTAACCATGGGCAATATAATTATTTTGAAATATAATGACAGAAGACAGCCACTACAGTGAGTCTAAAATAATTTATGTATTCTAAACTCCTAGAATGACTCTATAAAAGATTTCATAGTTAAGCAAATTTATCTATGGTAAAACCAATCCTATTATTAAATATCAGAGAATAACAGCTTTATTGAATGTCCTATGAATGAAATCACCATGACTATGGAATTCTGCTAATTCACAGATATTTGTTTTCATTACTAGTAACTAACTTCTAATGATCTTTAAATTAATGTGATTTTTTTTCATTCTTGTATCGTTTTTTTTTTCATTGAATAGCAGGGTTCAATTAATAAATCTGACAGCCTAGCATTGTAAACACCCCATTCCAGTAGAAGGTGAATGAAGTAAAATAGTGAGTTACATGACTCTTTTGAGAAGAAATACATTTTTATTAAAACAGAAGAACACTTATATTTTCAAGTAGTAATACTACCTATGTTTGAACTGACTGAATTATAGTCACTGTTATGCCGGAGAAATTATATGCATACATACTCATGAATGATAATATCTCTAACAATTAAAAACACTTAAGATTTTTTTAATACTAGGTGTGATTTTTTTGGAGGTAAAGACAGAGCTTAACTTAAAAGCCTGTCATTATGTCTTTCAATTTCTCAGACATAAAAATAGAGTGATTAAGAGGGGCACTTTTAGAATATATTTAATAGATACATAAAATACTATGAACTTTTCCCCTCCAGTCAAACATTTCACATTATTTGTGGATCACTGGTTCTGGAGATAATTTGGTTGTCACAACTGAAGGGGGATGCTACTGGTATCTAGTGGAGAGAGGCCTAGGAGCCTGATAAACATCCTACAACCCACAAGACAGCTCCCCAAAACAAAGAAGGATCCAAACCCACATGTTAAAAGTGCCAGGACTGAGAAACATTGCTATAGATTATCTGTTCCATTGAAAGTTTAACAGAATAGTAATGGCTAATTATTTTCCCACAAATATACACAAAGTAATTTGCACAATGCCTAATGTATCATAGATACTCAGAAAAAGTTGATATTTTTCTCCTTTTCCTTCCACTTCTAAAAAAGGCTTCACTTTCCTTTTTAAAAAAAAATATTTATTTATTTATTTATGTGAGAGAGTGTGCATGAATGGGAGGGAGGCAGAGGGAGAGAGAAAGAAAGAAGCAGACTCCCCGCTGAACATGGGGCTTCACGTGGGGCTGGACCCAGGGCTGGATCCCAGGACCCTGAGATCACCCATTCTGAAAGTAGGTGCAACTTAGCTATTGTCTACTAAAGAGTCTGAGATTGAAATGCAACTACCCGGCAATCTATGACCATGTGTGTGCCAGCTGACATAGGACTCAGGATCATAATTTTGAGGTTAATATTCCCTAGATCAATTTAGAAAGCCAGAAACCTGGATCTTTCTTCTCTCTCCTCCTTGAAATGTACAATTCATTACCAAATGCCATAGCTTTTATTTCTGAACTATTTGTGTATTCCATTTCCCTCTTTCTAGCTCTACTGCCACCACTCTGGCTCAAGTTATCCAACAGTGCTCAACTGAACTACTGCTTTGCTTCTTACCAATTAAATTTCATGATATGGCCAAAGTGCTTAAAAACAAAACCAAAGTAAACTAACCTGATTATAGATGTTTGTGCTTAAAATCTTTCAATATGGTTTCATTGTTCTTCAAATAGAGACCAAAATCCTTAACATGGCCTTGCTATGTGACTCTTCGGTGTCTTCTTGTATCGCCTGTCCCTTCTCATCTCCCTAACTTAGCTCCACTGGCCTTTTTTTTTTTTGTCCTTGATTTTACCACATTTCAGCTCGAAAGAGATCTTCAAGTAATTCCCCCTAAATTTGACACTAAGTCTTATCAGAAGGCCATATATATTCTCATAGTAACCTTAATTTTCCTCCTACAGCACTTATTATAGCTTAAAATTACACATTTCTCTAATTATTCTCTAAACGTCTATCTCCCAAACTAGACTATAAACTCATAAGAGTAAAGATTTAACTATTTGCCATTATTTCTCTAGAATTTACCAAGTTGAAAACGTTACTCACCTTGTAAATATCTGTTTATCTTGTAAACAAATGAGAATAATGTTCCCATTGTGTATCTGAAAGTACTTTTGCCCTCCCTGGCATATCTACATCTTTACAAATCCACACTCTACATTTTGCTAGTACTGTTGTTACTTGTGTACATCTCTCTCCTTCATTAGCTGTACTAAGCTCCATGAAGGCAGGATCCAGGTCTTCTTTATCTTTGCATCCCTTACAGCATCCAGCATACTGATTTGTATGTAAGCAATTGCTCCAGAACTTGTTTATTAGAAAATCTGGAAGCCTACTTTCAAATGTTATATTTCATACACTATAGGGTCTAGAGTTGAGGTATATAATGATAAAAAAAAAATGTAAAGATAAAATTACTCAACTGAGCAGATCAAGATCCTCTCCAGAATTAGTTAGGTCTATCCTGCATAAATCACATAACTTTTCTACATCTCAGTTAAATAAAGAGCCATCAGTGTTAGCTAACTATGTGTCATTTCATAAACCAGAAACCCTCCCAGCAACTCAGTAGGAAAATGTCTAATACACCAACTTGCAAAGGGAGGGAAGTGAAGATTAAATACTTTCTTTTCCTTTTTTTAAAAGATTAGGTAATTTTCCTAAGGTCATACATTAGGTAAGAAGTGAAAGTTTGGAATTCAGGTCTGTCCAGCTCTTAAAATCCTTACTCTTTTTGTTACATTGTATGGTTTCTGCATTAAAAGAGTTAAGCTTTATTCTAATGTAATTTTGGTTCTGTTTTGGCTTCATGACCTAAACCAAATAACTTTTGATACAAAATTATTTACAAAGGAAATCATCAAAAAAAGAAAAGGCAACTACTGAAGGGGGTGGGGAATACTTGCAAATCATATACCTGATAAAGGGGTGGATTAATTTCCAAAATATATAAAGAATTTATACAACTAATAGAAAAAAAAACCAATCCAATTAAAAAATGGGCAGATCTGAATAGACATTTTTCTAAAGAAGACCTACAGATGGCAAACGGACATCTGCAAATATACTCAACATCACACTTCACCAGGGAAAAGCAAATCCACACCACAATGAGATATCACCTCATCTCATTAAAATGATTATCAAAAAGACAATAGTAACAAGTGATGGAGAGGGTGTAAAGAAAAGGGAACCCTTGTGCACAGTTGGTGGGAATGCAAACTGGTGTAGCCACTATGTCAAACAGTATAGAGGTTCCTCAAAAAATTAAAAATAGAACTACTATATGATCCAGCAATTCCACTTCTGGGCATTTACTCAAAAAAAAAAAACCCCAAAACACTAATTCGAAAATATATATGCACCCCCATGTTCATTGGCACCTTATTTACTAGACAAGATATGGAAATAACCTAGGAGACCAGTATGAATAAACTGTAGTATATATAGAATGGAGTAATTATTCAGCCATTGGAAAAAAAAAAAAGGAGAAGAAGAACGAAATCCTGTCATGTGAGTCACCATGGATGGACCAGTAAGGGCATTATGCTAAGTGAAATAAGTCAGAGAAAACAAGACAAATACTCTATAATCTTACTTATACATGGAATTTAAAACAAATAAACATACCAACAAAAAATACCAAGCTCATAGACACAGAAACTAGATTGGTGGTTGCCTGAGGCAGGAGGAAAAGGTAGGCAAAAAAGGTGAAGGGCATCAAAAGGTACAAATTTCTGTAAGATAAAGAAGTCATAGGGATGTAATGTACAGCATGCCAATAATAGTTAATAATACTGCATATTTAAAAGTCCCTAAGAGAATAAATCTTAAAAGTCTTCATTACAAGAAAAATGTATTATGTATTAATAATAATAATAAACATATGTCATTATGTATGGTGATAAATATTAACTGGACTTCTCATGGTGATCATTTTGCAATATTTACAAACATCAAATCATTATGTTGTATATCTGACACTACCATGTCATATGTCAATGGTACTCTAAAATTTTTTAAATGCACAATTCATGTATTAAGGTATTAAATTAACATGAATATATAATTATTCTCATATTTTATATTATCATAGAAAAACAATGTCAAAACATCCAATTCTGTCTCTGAAAAGTGATGTGATGCAATCTTTTAGGAAGACCACTGCAAATGTCACATGTATGTAGTCAAGCATCAAATGCAAATGCTCATACTCTGCTATATGATATTAAGATATCTCTGATCTCAGTCCCCTCATCTGTAAAACGGACCTAAAATAAATGATTTGTAAGCCCCCATCCACGACTCACATTCCAAATCTTTTCAATTGGGTACAGAAATAATATAATTTAACATTTATTCCCAAGAAACTTAAGGCCAAAATTACCTATTATAAATCTTATTTATTTACTTATTTTTAAAGATTTTATTTATTTATGAGAGAAAGAGAGAGAGAGAGAAAGAGCAAGCATGAGCAGGGGGTACGGGCAGAAGAAGAGGGAGAAACAGACTTCAGGCTGAGCAGGGAGGCTGACCCAGCACTAGGATCATGACCTGAGTCAAAGGCAGACACTTAACTGGCTGAGCCACTCAGGCCCCCCTGTTATCAATTATGTTCAGTAATTTAGTACATTTTAGGGGAATAAAAAGCATAAGGAAAAACCTAAGAGGACACCTCATCTGTTTACTAATGACCTAAAAGTATACTGAAATGGCTATTCCACCATCCACAAAGTTAACTTTAAAAGCACCTTTTTAAAATGGCCATATCTATCAGTTTTAATTGTACAGTGCTCTAAATTCTCTCCTAATAACATTGACCACACAAAATAAATGTCCTAAAGCTAAAGCTCACTTTAACAACCATTTATGGATTTTCCTACCCTCATAAATCTGTTATAAAGCAATTACTCAGCTGTATTTTGTCTTATACCTATTTGAGTATTTTTCTACAGGTGTGTTTATACTGGCACATTATTTATCAAGTCCTGAGAATAATAGTTTAAAAGCAAATTAAAGTGCTCATGGTATTTTAATCAGTTTTGCAAACTCCAGGCATGTATTATAAAGTAGCAACTTCCAATTTATACAAATCTTTAAAAACAATAAAATAAAAGGCAGCCTACCATATATTCAAATAAGATTTAAAGGACACCAGCTGCCACATAATTGTAAAGTGTAATGATTCTAGTGATGATCTTGATGTTTGAAATACGCTAGAATGATTTGTGAATCTACAAGAATGAATACTGTTGAGCATAATTAATGCTGTGTATATCTATAAAATATTTACTATGGTAGCAAATAAAAAATCAATAACATGTGCAAAAAAGTTAATTTTTCAGTGATTTTGCATATTTAATTTATTACTGGGTTCATCATTTTTTTAAAAAAGGGGCCCTTAATGTCAAATAGTCTACAATCTATTCTCTTGATGAGTATTCTCTTTTAAACAAGAATTATCTCATCTTATGTCCTAATAGTTCTAGGTAAAATAGAATATATCAATGTGAATTGACTTACAATTCACATAATTGACTTACAATTAATTATTTAACATTAAGTGATACACAATATCACACAATAATTCCATGTCTTCAAGTTCTGTGAGATCGTTAGCAATGAATCTAATGTTTTAATAAAATGAGCTACCACTCAATGGCGAGAGCAAAAAATTATTTCTCTAAATTTCATTTTCAGAGAGAGCAATTCAGACGGTATAGAGTGACCCAATTCTATTACATATTTCCAAACTGATGCCATTATTTCAGAATGTACGCTGCTAAAGAGAGTTGCTAAGTTTTATATCTATGTAACTGAGGGACGAGAAAAACCTCACCAACTGATATGTAGATGAATAATCACAGTAAAGCCCAGAAGATAATGGAAAGCCCATGCTGTGCTATTTGCTAGTGTGGTGCTGTGTCATTATTTGTTACAGAGTCATCATACGTATCAATTATTTCTTGAACCTAACTGCTGTACTTATTTCCTCAAATACTCACTTGGCATACACATTAAGAGTTTCAAATTCTCTGTAGGAAGGCCTTGTAGTGAATGCTTTTCCTTCAGGTTAATGTTTAGATTTTATATCAGTTTGTTTGACATAACTGAGACCAACCCAAAATTTCATGAGTAAATGAAAGAAATCAAGAGAATGTCATATCTTCCACAGTCATTAGAGTTAAAATGACTACTTCTGAAAGGCTATGAGAATACAAGAAGTTCTTTACTTTATCTTTCCTACAAAAAAAAAAAAAAAAAAAAAAAAGGAAAAGAATCATAGGCCATAATGTTGCTGGGTCTCAATCAAATCCAACAGCATAAAAAAACCAGCAGGAGTAGTGCTCGGCATCCTATTTACGCCACTGGATCAGAACAGCTAGGAGAGGGAGCCATTCTCACAAATCACTCTCTTGTTAAATTCTGTAGTGAGACTTCATTAAACCTCTTGGCTGATGGCATTTTACTTTCAGCCTGTTCACAAAGAGCTCAGCTGGCAATACTGATTCTTCAAAAGTCTCCACTTACGCTTTGTCTTTCTTGGGATTGCATTTTATAATTGCAAATCTCTTTTTTCTCACCAGCTCCTCAAATCTTCTGTAGGTTTTTAAAAATCATTATTTTAACTACAAAACACACAACAACAACAACAAATCACAAAACACCAGGACAGATCCTGTAAGGGAGGCGTTTTGAGTAAGACTTTTGACTGAAGCAGTAAAAGTAACAATACATACAGACAGGAGGAGATGGTAAATAAATATGACATTGTGATATGTGTTTTTTATATGTGTGTTATATAAACGTACACACACACACACACACACACACACACACACAATATGTTCCCCAAGCCCTGAAGTACTATTTACTACAGTACTACTGATTTTACTGGACCTCTGTGGATTACTGCCATCTGACATGAAGAATCATTCCCCAAAGAACCAGTCTGCTATACCTTGTCAGTCTGGCAAACATGTCACACACTATCAAGGTTCTCAAAGGCATCAAGTAAAGCTTTGGGGGTCTTATAATACGTGTTTCATCAAAATGTTGATGAACCCGCAGTTCTTAACCAGGATCTTGGATTATCGTAAACCTAACTTGAACCTGCGAAAAGGCCCCTTGACACTATTAGTTTTGGCTTTGACTCAAATAACCACGTTAATGGTCAGAAACAATGTACTATTATACTGCCAGCTTTTCTGAAATCAGCAATTTAAGCAAACTGTTCCAACACATGATTTAAATGAAGTCTACATCAAAGAAGGTAAATTTAGGACTGAAAGGTCCAGTTTTTTCTCTCATTACTTCTTTTATGCCTAGATATCATACGAGCTCTAAAAAGTCATATGACTTGAACAAAAAGATCTTGTATGCTGATAGAAAGCTAAACATAGTGAACCCTATTTAAGGAAACCATAAATTTACAAAATAGGCCTTTCCCCCCCAGAGTTTGTTTTTGAATGCAAGTTTATGAAAGCTAATCCCCTAATACCACAGAAAGCTATATTGTTTTACTTTACCTACATTTTAATTTTACATTCTGAAATAATTATCTAATGGTCCACTAGAAAAATGTGACATAAAAAAAAAAGAAAAAGAAAAATGTGACATATACACAGTATGTTACATTGTGTGAGATTAACAGGTGGTTCGGCTAGCTTCAAAGTTGTTATTTCACATCTCAGAACGTGGTGAAGTGCGTATGGAAAGGCACATTACTTTTAATGAAATATGACTTCTGATCTATTGTCAAGGAGGGAGGGAGAGAAAGAGACAGACAGAGGGAGACAGAGGGAGAGACAGAGGGAGGTTGAGGAGAGGCAGCTAGAGAGGGAAGGAGAGAGAGAATCCTAAGCCGACTCCCCACTGAACACAGAGCCCGATGTGGGCCTCGATCCCACAACTCATGAGATCATGATCTGAGCCAAAATCATTAATCACGCAACTGCCGAAGCCACCCAGATGCCCCCCTAAATTAACATTTTTTAACCACAATTATAGAAGCCTTGATAGTCACTGTTTATTGAAAAGTGTTTATTGCATGACTATGTAAAATATTTTAGGAGATGCATACATGACTCAGACTTTAACTCTTTCACGCAGCTAGTGATGCACAGCTAAGAGTACTGAAGCTACATTAATTTTTTATTCTGACATATACAAAGATACAACCCTGAAGTGACCCCCTCATCCTCCTTCTTCATAGCACTTTCATTCCTTCTACTTTTATTGGACATTTAAATGCTTCACACAATGTGCTAAGCATTTTTTACTTATTTATTTAATTTATTTTTAAAGATTTATTTATTCATGAGATACACACACAGAGAAATAGAGAGAGAGAGAGAGAAGGAGAGATTCAGGCAGAGAGAGAGGCAGAGACACAGGCAGAGGGAGAAACAGGCTCCATGAAGGGAGCCTGACGTGGGCCTTGATCCTAGGTCTCCAGGATCAGGCCCTGGGCTGAAGGCGGCGCTAAACCGCTGAGCCACCCAGGTGGCCCAGCATTTTATATTTATTAGCTCATTTAATCCCCACAACAATCCTGTGAGGGAGACATTTCACCCTCATTTTACTAATAAGAAAAATGAGAATCGAAGATTTAATAGCTTGCACATTCAGCATTTAAATCCAAGTGAGTCTGTCAGAAAAGACTGTGCTATTAATTCTACTCTATAGAATGTTTCCTAAGAGTAGCAGGAAAAAAAAAAAAAGAGGTCTCCCTAAAAGACTTTCCAAAGAAATAATAAGGACTAATTTTCAAAGGTATATCTCAAAACTAAGGAGCCACAGAAAATTATCTTTGCAGAAAAAGAAAACACTGATCAAACTACATTATTCAGTGATCAAAACATTCAAATCTTTATGGACAAAATAAATATTACTGAGAATCTGATGAAATTTTAATTGTTTTGGAAGGAGCTGATCAGAAAAATAATCATAACAATAATTGCTCTTGCATAAGCACATCATAATCCTCAAACCACTTTTATGAGGATATAAATATTGTGTTAATTCTCTTATTCTATTTCCTATGA
Source organism: Canis lupus familiaris (assembly GCF_011100685.1). Classification (NCBI taxonomy): domain Eukaryota; kingdom Metazoa; phylum Chordata; class Mammalia; order Carnivora; family Canidae; genus Canis; species Canis lupus. The sequence goes on along the minus strand of NC_049252.1, from coordinate 8,906,851 downwards.
GCTCGTGGATGTCTACATTACATGTACATTTATTTTTCAACAGATAAGAACACTGAAACTCAGACAAGATGACTGGCTTGCCCAGGATTCCACAGCTGGTCTGTATCAGGGCAGTCCTTGATTCATCCACACAGAAAATGTTACCTGAACACCAAGGATGTCCCAGAGACTGACAAAGCAAGGGAAAACAAATGTTCCTCTAAGGAACCCAGAGTCAAGTGGGGTGGACACTAAAATGCAGGAAGGGCAGTAAACAGCACCCAATGGGTAAACGAATGGGGGAATCCCCAACCTGCTCTTGGATAAGGACTGTGTGCCAGGCTTCCTTGAGGATGCTTCCCTGAGCTGAGTCTAGGAAGAAGCACTTAGCAAGTAGAAGACAGGACAAATGGGAGGCAGGGCATTTCAGACCAAGGGACCAACATAAAGAAAAGCCCAGAGATAAGCTACATGGTAGTATTGCATGAACAAATATGTATATCCAAACCATACAGTGGTACTGCACTACAGGGAGTAGTGAAAGGGTACTGAGTGGCCAGGAGGAGCACTAATAAGCACTCTGGACCTTAGCCCAGAGAGATGGGAACCATGACAACGTTCAGATTTGTGTTTTAGGCAGAATGAACCTGTTGTGTGGACAAGGGGTTCTATCAGACAAGACAGAGGCAAGGAAACTGGTTAGAGACTGACAGCCTGAAAGAAAGCAGTGAGGCAAGGGCAAGAGAGGTGGGGGGAGGATTAAGAGATATTTAAAAGACAAAAATAAGTAGGATTTTGTGACAACTGACATGAGAGAAGTGCAAGAAACAAGCATGGCCCCTACCACCCAAGCCATCTCCTGATGATGATGTATCTGTGGGTTGCCCTGCTCTCCACTAATGTGGAGAAGATGAGAGATTTCAGTGTCTGCCTCCTAGTCTGCTACCATTTTTACTGCATCGCTATTATTTCCTGTGAATTAATATTCACTCTCTGGGTTAGCAGAAACCTAAAAGCTTGGACAAACCTCCAACAGCTGCTTCCTTTTTTACTGAAAGTTGTAACTGCCATTCAACTCCTAGTTCGCTGGGACATTAGGGAGAGGTCAATCAGAAACTGCAGTGCCTGAGACATCACAGCAAAGCAGCCTGTTGGGAGCATGTGGTTCACTAGCAGCAAGGAGAGAGGCTCTAGGAAACACCCCTTTAGTAGCAATTAAGTCAGCCAAAAGACAGTGCTTTTTTTTTTTTTTCTGCCTTTGTGTCTTCTTGGTCTCATGTCAATCTCAGACTTTGAGGCTCAGCCTTCCAGAAGCTGTCAGTAGCTAATCAATCCTAATGAGGAAGCACTCTGTTCCTCCATTGCATAGTAGGCATAAATACTTATGGGAAGCACCAGACAAAACAACAATTCTTCAGAACAGAATAGAATGCACATCCTCTTGATGATTCATCTGAACATTCCTATTACGTGCCAACAATAAATTTAAGGAAATAGCGACATTGTTCATGATACCATATGTTATAACTAAAAAAATAAAACAGGTGATGAAATTGAGAGAACAGAGTAATTTTACATCAAAGAAAGAAAAATAGACGAGCACTTATCAGAAAGGAGCTGGGATTTCACAGAAATCCCATTCATCTGGTAAGAGAGCATCACCTGGTTTAGAGATGTTTGGTATCTGCCTTTTTCTTTTAACAGAGCTGTTTGCGGAAAGGGCAGAAAAGCAACTATTTCTTGAGCTCCAAAGAATAACTGGTCCCTCCAAGCGGCCTGCAGAGGGGTGCAGTGAGGTGTGAACTAAGATCTAAATGTCCAGCTTCCTGTGTCGGACCAGCCTGGCACTTAGGGCTGAGGAAATGAGAGGTCTAAATGTCTTTTTAGTTCCTATTGTAAGAGAGACAAAAAGTGGGATTAGATTTTCTTAATGGTTCAACTCAGCCAAAAGAAAATGTGATGGCTTGGGGAATGGCTGGGGTATGGAAGCCTGTCTTCAGTCTGGTTTCCTATAACAGACATAGTGACGGGAACATGATCATTCTGGTGACAGAGTCACAAATTCACTTTGGAAATAAAATTGTGACAGTAATAATAGCTGCTTTATCTGTAAAGTTGCAAAGGGAGTAGAAAGATTAATAACACCCTCAAGTTTGCCTGGGTTAAGCCATGAGGATCACTGAAGCAAAGAAGCATTCGGCTCAGAGGCAGTGTGTAGACTTGGGAATGGGAGAAATTCGAGGTTTAAATTCTCCTCTCCGTGACCTCATGCTCCACCTTCCCTTCTGGAGAGCACTTCTCAAAAATGGAAAATTTTAAAAAGCTATCAACAGGGCTGTCATCATAAATACATAATCACTCATTTCAAAGGGTTTGTTGTTAATGCCATAATAAATAAAATTATTTTTCTTCCTTTATTTTTCGTTTAGTGCTTTGAAGCTACATCCATCATGCTTTTCCTAAAGGCTAATTTCAACCAAAGGAAAACAAAACAAAACAAAACAAAATCCCTCACTTTTTAAATTCACCATCAACCAGTTCACAAATATAAACCAGTCAAAAATTTGACTTAGCTAGAATATGATTCTAAGAAGAACTTCAAGGTCCACCTGGCAAACATCTAATAAAGGCCAAACAGGTTTAGATTACGATAGTAAAATAGTACGAAACAAACCTGTGACCATTCTCAAAACACCAAGCAGAGGCATAAATTCCAGCAGTTTCAATGGCACACTGTTTAAAACCCTGGCAGAGAGCCTTCTATGCATCTATTTTGTTCTGGTTAGATTTTATATTTTATAGGTATGTCACAACCTATAAAATGGTTATAAATACCACAGTATATATCTTGTGCCTTAAAAGATGGGGTCATCATACCATATAAAACACAAGCTAAGAAGGGAATTTACTCCTACCCAACACAGAGCCAGCAATCCTACACTTGCTAAATTGAGACATTAAAGTGCAAATACAACAATGTAGATTAATCAAAACTCAGAGGACATTAAAAAGATGCTTGATTTTTGGTGTGTATTTTAGGTTCACAAAAAAATTCCTTGAGGAGATGTGGAGATGCTATATATACAAGGGAAAATTAAGGGCAGGCACATATTAAGTATAAATATAATAACATTGATGGTTTAAATGTGTAGGTAACGAAACTTAAATTGTTCTAGACATGGGTGACTAGATGGCTCAGGTGGTTAAGCATCCATCTCTTGGTTTCAGCTCAGGTCATGATCTCACTCAGTGTCATGAAATCGAACCCCATTTCGGGCTCCATGCTCAGCACAGAATCTGCTTGAGATTCCTTCCTTCTCCCTCCCCTCTCTGCCCCTCTCTGTTCACAGGCTCTCTCTCTCTGTCTCATAAATAAATAAATAAATAAATAAATAAATAAATAGATAGATAGATGATAGATAGATAGATAAAATCTTTTTAAAAAATTACTCTAGGAAATAACAGAATGTTAATTTACGTTAACTGAGTTTACTGGTTAACTGGGAGTTTAAGCAGAAAGATTTTTCTGTTATGATCTTTCCAAACAGTGTTAACTCACCATATTTTATTGGTCATGTAATAGACATTAATTATTTTTCAATAGGTCAAATTACTGCAGAGCCTTTGAGTCATTCTGACAATCAGTTTCAAAGATAACCCAAAATTGACATGCCAGTTAAAGGAATCTGGATATTCTTTTTTGAAAAATTGCCTAAATATATGAAGCCCAGTATGCACATACTTTTAGTTGAAAACTTAATATTCCCAAATTTTATCATGATTTGCCTCTTTTCAGAGTAAAATAAAATCTGCTGTGCTATAAATAATCAATATTTTGATTTGGCTCAATGGCTTTGCATTTGGCTGCTCAAGAAGAAGTAATCCATCCAATGTCACATGAGATATGTATGTGGTATAGGTTTTAGAGGTGCAGTTTTTTTTTTAATTTTGAACTTTTTTAATGCATGAAAAGAACATCTCAGAAACAGAACAGATACTGACTTATTAACGATGAAGCACTATATAAAGAAGCCCCCTCCCCACTTAGTAAATAGGAATATAGTGTAAATAGATGTGAAACGAGGTGAAAACTTTAGGATTTGATACAAATCCTAAAGTTGTATACAACATTCATATATGGATTCTTATCTCATAGCAATCGTATTCTCATAATGATGTATATGACATTCATACTTACTGGTAAGATGCTTTTGACTCAAAAGTTAAACAAAAATGGTGGAGAGATAGTTTTGTCAATGCAAGGTGAGAAAAAAGGCTTTACCTTGCTTTTTTTCCCTTAAACATCTATAACCATTTCACTTTGTTCTAATTTTCTTCTGAATTAGCCAAGACGACAATGATGCTTTTAGAAGCCAATTTCAAAACCCTCTAGGAATGGATTCCCCCAACTACACAATGATGTTTTTGAAACAACTCTTCTGAAAGTCCCCTGGAAAGCTCCACAGTGTTCTTCTGTCTTCGAAAGGTTACCAATTTTTCTCTAAGAAGACCTGTTAAGATCTGACCAGCAGTTATAGGGATACATTCCTATTTTCTCCTCAAATTCTATGCATGATCTCATGATGGTAATTTCTACAGTGACCCAAGAATATTGTTATGTACCCTGTCATGGTAAGTCAGGGATGGCTTTAAATAAATATGTGTGACATAATAATAACAATAACAGAGTGTGACATCATATTTTACTCATGGCTTTTACTGATTAATTGAAGCTTCCAAGTGGTCATTAAGAAGAATAAACAGTTTTTGAGGGTATCTGCTCATGGACCATCTTACCAGTCTTAGAATTGCCAGGAAACACCCCATTTTAAGGAAAGGTATTCTGAGGTGCGAGAATCAAAATGATTGCAAAACAGCCACTCTTTAAAGCAACAGAATCATAATTGAAGTAAAATACCCTCCGCTGAATTATTTCCATAACAATAACACTCCATTGAACATAAAATATAATCTTACTGATAATTTCTATTTCCAAATGGTCATTATTTTCATTAATTTATCAGTTATTTTGCAAAACTGCAATGTAAATCTAGCACTAGAGCTTTGATGGCGCATACACACACACACACACCCAATACATTTACTGTAAAAGTCAGTAATGTTTCTTTAACAGTGAAAATATAAAATTTATATTTCAGAAGAGTTTTGAAAAATTTTTGGGTCATAAATTATCGTAATTATATTAGTAATTCACATTTCTCATTTATTAATAGCAGAGAAAGAACAACCCTATCTGTCTAGAATTACCTGAACTGTATTATTTTTCTTGCTAAATAGCCAATAATTATTAAATTTAAGAAATAAAGCTATCAATAATAACACTAAAGGAATACAATATTCCTTAGTTATGAAACATTTACTCTGTAACAGATAATATGTCAAACTTTTTTATATATAAGGCTTAATTTAATCCTTATAAAAGCTCTGAGGTTGGTACTACCATACCCATTTTACACATAGAGCAACTGAGGTTTAAGAGGTTTAAATTACCTTTTCTATGTCACACAGTAAATGAGTTCAACTAAATTTTGACTCCGAGGTCTATGCTCTTAGCTACACAATTCTTTGTAATACATTTCTTCCAGCTGTGATGATACTCAAACTCTAAAGAAAAATTTTAAAGTCTTTTATTCTTTCTATCAGTTCAAAGAAGTCCTCATTCCAGGGATTCACGGATTTGCTTGTTTACAATAAAAAATAAAGGGGTACTTAGCTGAATTAGCTGAATTAGTTGGTAGAGCATGTAACTCTTGATCTTGGGATTGTGAGTTCAAGCTCCATGTTGGGCGTGGATTATTTATTTATTTTTTTAAAGATATATTTATTTGAGAGAGAGAGCACGCAAGGGGGAGGGGCAGAGGAAGACGGAGAGAGAATCTCAAGCAGACTTCATGTTGAGCATGAAACCCGCATGGGGCTTAACTTAAAAAAAAATACAAAATAAAAACAAATTTCTGTGTTTAGCCTCAGATTCTTAAGTCAAGTTCTCCAGGGGAATCCCAGATAATCATTGGCATATTTAATAAGTTTCAGAGAAGTATAGATATGTAAATTCAGATACATTCAGATAACAAACTTCAGATAGTTTAGGACACTCTAATACTAGGTACAGCTCTATTCCCCTTCAAACCTGGAAGGCAGCACAAGAGGGCAATCTCTTCAAATTTGATCCACCAGAACCTACTGTTGGCTTTCAGAATCAAAGCCACCGGAAGCTGCCTGAATCTCCCCTCGGATGTCCCTATGATAATTTTACCACTCAAGCAGAAGGTTGGAGTCTATATTCATATTTCAAATTGTAACAAGTAGGGGACACCTGGGTGGCTCAGTGGTTTAGCGCCTGCCTTCATGCCCAGGGTGTGATCCTGGAGTCCCAGGATCAAGTCCCACATCGGACTCCCTGCATGGAGCCTACTTCTCCCTCTGCCTGTGTCTCTGTCTCTCTGTCTCTCTCTGTCTCATGAATATATAAATAAAATTTGCAAAAAAATATTTTAAAAAATTGTAACAAGTATTTATTAAATAATGTGCCCACCATATGCCTAGTATGATGCTAAGCACTATGAATACTACACAAGTACAAAAAATAAGAAAATCCTTAGAAGGACTATCGAAAGAAATATGTACAGGTAGAGTCTCCAAGAAAGCAGAATTGGGATTTCAAGGAAAAAAAGAAGAGATTGTCAAATTAAATTTATTTTTATTTTTTATTTTATTTTATTATTTTTATTTTTATTTATTTTTTTAAAAAGATTTTATTTATTTATTCATGAGAGACACAGAGAGAGGCAGAGACACAGGCAGAGAGTGAAGAGGCTCCATGCAGGGAGCCCGACTTGGTACTCGATCTCAGGTCTCCAGGATCATGCCCTGGGCTGAAGGTGGCGCTAAACCTCTGAGCCACCCAGGCTGCCCAAGTTTATTTTTTAAATATTAAAACTAATCATGTCTGTACTGGGGTTGAAAATCCAGTGGGCACCCTCCTAAAACAGTGGTTTTTTCCAGGAGCTTCTACCTGGAGCATAGTTTCATTGCCCAACATCAGCTCTCAAAATTAAGTATTTTTTGTATGACAGGTGAAGGAAAAGGAAGATCATTTTTTGAGCCCGTACTGACTCGAATACTTTTAAAAATGAACCACAAATAAAATGCAGAAATCAATATACTACTGAATTTATTATAATGGTTTCCTACTATCAAATAAATTCATTTCAAATTAGTTTGTCTTACAGTAAGTAATATTTTTCTGTATTCAATCTCAAATGAAGAAAAAAAATACAACTTCCCAAGTTTCCTTTGTAAAGTTTCCTTTTTTTTTTCTTAGTTACCTTCTACAGTTGGGAATCATGTTACTTTCTTTGGCATATTATGCATACTATCCTAGAATGTTAAAGATATTTTAATAGTGACATTAATGTGCAAATTTTATTTTAATTTTTAAAAAGATTTTATTTATTTATTCATGAGAGATACAGAGAGAGAGAGTCAGAGACATAGACAGAGAGGGAAGCAGGCTTCCTGCAAGGAGCCTGATGTGGGACTCAATCCTGGACCCTGGGATCACAGGCTGAGCCGAAGGCAGACACTTAACCACTGAGCCACCCAAGCGTCCTTCAAATTTTATTTTAATATTTGAATAAAAGACGACCTTCTCACCAATAGACAGATCTTTCAAGTTTATAAAAAACCCAATGCAGTTGAAAGAAAAAATTCTAAATTCTTAAAGTAGTTTCCAGATTTGATTATTTATACCCAATTTCCATTAATATCAAGGCTTAGAGAGTAAGAATTACATATGGAAAACTTAAGGTTGAATTAGCTTTGGATTCAAACTTAAAATTGCAGGACAGGAAAAAAATTTAAAAATAAATAAAATTGCAGGAAGAAATCTATTTTGATTTCAACATCCACTATAGATACAAATAGTTATTATGAATAAAAGCATCAGACTCCCAAGGTAAAGGACTTTAAAAAACACAAAGTGAAATATATCTCTTTGACTAATATTATAGACAATCATCCTCCCTGTCACAACTGCCTAAAGAGAAACACACCTTTTCATGTCTTGTCTTCATCCTGGTCTCCTTTTACTCCCTCTGGAGGGCTTTTGAACTGGGATTTGACATGTCTTAAATTTGTGCTTTCTCTAAATATAAAAGGGGTTTCCTTTTCTTACAGTTTTAGTCTTACATGGAGTTCAAGTCTAACTTACATTAAAGAAAAGTAGTCTAGGCCTTAGAAATTCAATGTTTGTCTTGATCATTTCTTTTCTTTTTTTTTTTTTTTCTCTTTTGTTTTTATGAGGGTGAGCTAAAAACCCCAAAGTGGGACATACTGGCTTTACAGACAGAAAGAAAATATTCTTTTTTTTTTTTTTTTACTGTAAAAAGCCCACAAGGCTCTTTTATAGAAAGCCCACAGTAGCAGCTCTCCTCGAAAGCCACCTTTTTCTTCCTAATAGCCTTAGAGGAGACAGTGTTCAGAAAAGATGACAGCACCAAGTGTTGCTAATGTCAGACCCAAATCCCTGTTTACTCTCTATATTTGTCAAAACAGGGGACTTTTTCACAAGCAAAATGTTTTTTTAAAAGTCATTGTCTCTCAAATTCCACAATAAAGAATTCGTCCCTAAAAAGGAAAAAAAAAAAATGAGAGAGGTCTCAGATGAGACATAGTGAGAAATAATCTGTATGACATCATGAAGAAAGGAGAAAAGGGATGATGACAATGAAAAACATCTGGATTATGGATATAAAGAAGGTAAAAGAACCATTTCTGCACATCAGTTTTAAGAAGTGAGTCTGACATTCAAAAACTTGTAGCCATAGAATGTGACATCCATTTGGTCTCATATAACATCAAATAATAAATCTGTATCAGATGCAATTCATTCATTCAAAGAATATTTACTGAATGTGGTTATTTCACAGGACTGTAGGAATAAAAAAAAGATGGCAGAAGTCCTTACTCTGTGGAGGATCTTATATTAGAGGGAAATAGAATCTTCGTTTTGTGTTCTGAATTATACAGACCCTTGAAAGTACATGGTCTGAAGAACTGTTAGATTTGTTTCCGTTTAAAGACAAAGTTTTCATAGTAATGGCTGTCATTTAATTAAAAGATTAGAAGGGCTCTATGTTTGCAGGCCCAGAGATTAAAGCACATTCTCTTCCTCTGCTTCACCAAAACAGAATTTTCCATAATTTCAACCTAATTCAATTTCCTGTAACAAACACTTACAGAGCTCCCAGAGGCAAAATGATCATTTCTTTAAATTATGTTTGAAATGCAATATTTACAGCACTACTTGAAGTCTATATTTAATGTAGACTACTTGAATAAATAGTATTTTCTTCTAATATTGACATTATATTTCCTATGATAAAACCACCAACACAAAACCTTCCCAAATCCTACCTTGGACAGTCAGAGTAGCTGATGCTTCAGCTTTTCCAACCATATTTTCTGCAACACAAGTATATGACCCCATGTCACCAGCCATCACTTTCCGAATCTTCAAAGTATGATCATCTCTGATTTCGTATCTAGTGACGTAACAGAAAAAAAAAAAGCATAGTTAAGTGACTTTCTACTTAAAAGGTCCCATCATTAGCAATATGATGCACCTCAGACAGCAAATCAACAACATGCAACATTCTCTACAGAAAATCTAAAACAAAAGGTGAAATGTGGCCTTCCTCTATGTAATAAGCATGCAGATAGAGCCTGTTTTCACAGTTATGTTGGCTAAACAAACTATTTTCTAGAAGAAGACTTTCGGGCAAAGTTGGCATTTCTTCATTTATTTCCTCAAGCTACCATCAGCATACTAAAATTAAAAGACCATTAAATAAATCTTTACTATATGCTGAACTTTGTTTTATAGTTTTCATCCTTTAAAATATTACAAGGACTACATGAAGTATTGGGGTGCCTGGATGGCACAGTCGGTTGAGCACCAGACTCTTGGTTTCAGTTCAGGTTGTGATCTCGGGGTCATGAGATCATGCCCCACCTTGGGCTCTGTGCTCAGTACAGAGTCTGCTTGAGCGTCTCTCTCCCTCTCCCTGTTTCTTCCACTTGTACGCTCTCTCTCCACCCCCTTAAATCAATCAATCAATCTTAAAAAAAAATGTATGAAGTACTGTACTCATTTCCAGATTGCAGGTGAGAAATTAGAGGCCTAAGAAAGTAAGGTAGCCTGGTTTTGGTTGCAGCAGTCTAGTGGCAGAGTTGATACCCAAATCCAGGCTCTCATTCTAGAGTTTGCTTGCCTTGCCTCATTTTCTCTCCCCTTCAATGCTGGGTTTATTGTGAAGTTTAATTTTAATCCTCTTTTTACTCTATGTAATATCCCTGAGTTATATTAGCTACTGTAGGTTATATATTGATTAGCTGCACAAACATTCCCAATCCCTATTTCATTGAAGCTCCAAATTCATAATCCCAACTGACTGATAGTTAGACATCATATCCCATGGGTACCTAACATTTCATATGCTGAATAAAACTTTCTTTTCTTTCCCCATCATATAAACCAACTTCTCCTAATACAATATCCCTGTGTCTTCCTCTACCAGCTCTCTATATCTAACAAATCATCCAATTCATCAGTTTAGTCTCAGAAATTTCTCTCTACTATGGACCCCTACCCTATCTCCTGCCTAGTTCAGGCAATCCATATCTCTTATCTGGACAAAAACAGCAATAGTGACCCTGCCATTAGCCTTGCCCCACATTAATGTAATATCCACAGTGCTAAAAAATTATCTTCTCTAAAAAGTAGAGTTCAGCCAATCCTGGCTCAGTTGGTAGAGCATGTGACTTTTGATCTCAGGGTTGTAAGCCTGAGGCTCAAAGATTGGCTGTAAAGATTACTTAAAAATAAGATATATTTTTTAAACATTTATTTATTTTTTAGACAGAGAGCACGAGCGAGCACTGAGGGGAGGGGCAGAAGGAGAAGGAGAAAGAGTCTCAAGCAGACTCCATGCTGAGCATGAAGCCTGATGAAAGGCTCAATCTCATGACCCTGAGATGGTGACCTGAGCTGAAACCAAGAGTCAGATGCTCAACCAACTATGCACCCCAGGCAGCCCTAAAAATAAAATCTTTAGAAATAAAAAAAGTAATCCTGTTCATACTATCCCTTTTGACTCATCAATGTGCATGCAATAGGATTTACAATTCTACAGTCTATTATACAAAGTCCCTTATAATTTGGCCCCAGTGTCTCCAACCTGATATAACTTCTTGCCATATGCCCTAGGAGGTAGCCAGGTTAAAGTTTCCACCACTCAAAATGTGCGATGTTCTCTTTCAGGTTTGTGTCTATGTTGTAATGTCTCTTTTCCTGGAAGACTTTCCTCTTCTTTCTTGCTTTTCAAATTTATATGTATTTTTCAAGACATTGCTTACATGTATTACTTTCCTTTGAGAACTCTCTGTGGATTTCCTACTCCCACAGGTCACCATTTATGTGACAAAGGGTTTGCTATGTTATTTTGTATCTATCCATACAAATCTTCTTTTGGGAGCTCCTTGTGAGCAGAAACTGTAACCCCAAAACCTAGCAAGGGCTCAACACGTTTGCTGAATGAATAGACAGACAGCTTCAAGACAACACCTGAAAGCTTCATTCCCCGAGGCTGCAAGTGTACCTCTGCTCTTGACCAATTTAAAGGCTTGACAGATAACAAGAGACTCTGACTTCTACCATTCCTTGGTGATTTTGTAGCTAAGGAAATAGAAACCTGCTTTGTGGTTGGTTCATATCTCTGTCTTTACTGCTGTGCCTTCTTTCTCTTTCCTACCTACTTTCATACAAGAGATTGTTATTAATTGTGGTTGGGCAGAAGAAAACTGTTTAAGGAATATCACATTTACAAGCGTTCCCTGGGCAAACCAGGGTCATGGATCTATAGTTCTATGTGAAACCCTCAGAGAAAGTATGATAACCTCTTGATTCTAATTATCTCTAATATTGCATCTGGCCCCTGATCAAAAAGTCTAGAGTAGACTAGTCTAATGGCATGTATATAAGCAGTGGTCTGAACAGTGGAATTTCTGAGTAGATGGATCCTATCACTAAATTGCAATCTGTACCTGGATTTGGGCAGTTCTCCATCGTCTTTCCTCCATCGTACCGTAGGCACAGGGTCACCTCGAGCCTCACATTTAAATTCTGCACTGTCATCCACAGTTACAGCCAAGTTACTAGGTCTCTTCACAAATGATGGTCTCTCTGAAATAGAAAAAGCCATCTTAAGGACATATAGAAGTGAACAAACTAAAAACACTTTTAGATGTTCATAAAGACATTTATAATTTAAAATATTATTTAGAAAATTATTTCACATAGCTCCCTTCTTCTAGAAGCCCCTCCCTAGGTTTAGAGTTTTCTCCTAGTTTTCTTCCCATGTCGTGGCTACTTTAGCTCAGGTTACTTGGCTAATTTCTTGTCTCCTCTCCCATCTCACAGAAATATTCATTTACATTCTAAAAAGGTCACTTCTTTCTCACTGGTATAAACTAAAAAATGATAAGAGGTCTACTTTACAGTGAGCAGAGTAGTTAAAATTTCACTTACCCAAGACAGTTAGCTCTGCTACTTCACTCTCACGTTCCCCAACCATGTTGGTACCAACACAAACATATTTGCCAGCATCACTTTTGCGGGTGTAAGTAATCATGAGCTTTCCACCTCGTATCTTAAAAAAAAAGTTTTACATAAATACTATTAAAATTACTTTAGCCATGTCTACACAACAGAAGTCTTCATAAGTGAAGTCTACTTTCCAAACAAAGAACAAAGCATAATTTTACCAAAAGGCCAATGTGCAGTACTTGCTATATTTATAGGTAGTAACTTTAGACAGAATTTATACCAAATATGCAATATAAAAGGTACAAAATACTTTTACTTACCTACATCTTCTTACACAGTTATTACATTCCGTAGAACTAGAAATTTGTATTTCTAAACTAGCCAAGTTCTTTCATATTATTTAGTTAAATGAAAATGAAACAACTGCATGAATAATTTGGTTAGCAAGCAGGAAAAAAAAGGAAATTCTTAATACCATATAAGTATAATATGTAAATACATATTAACTATAAGCGATTTCCAGAAAGCATATTCTAGTACTAGATGTGGAAATAAAAAGTCTCTAATTTATCAGTTGCTTTAAAGAAATATATCATTAAAGATCCAAAACAGTGTAGAAACTGACATGTTCTAAAAAAAACATGGGTGTTGCTGCTGCCCAAGTAGTTTCTGAGGGACTTAAGAGGCACAGACTGTCAGATCCCAATAAAACATCTTGAAAGTCATTTGGACTCACTCTTGAACATTTAATTATTTGAAGAAGAATTAATTACAAATATAAGCAGACTTCCAGTACAATAAATAGGCTGAAGTTAACCATGAATTAAGATCAGGATGCAGAAATTGAACTATCTTTACTTAATTTAGTAGACTTTTGGTGGGTTGTTGGGTTCTATTACCCATGAATATCTATAATGCTCTGAACCTGAGAAAGGTTTTGTCAGGGATAACTTCTAGAATGTTTCTTCATGTAGGTTTTGATCTCAACCTCACAGTTATTCTGTACAGTGTACTGATGAAAGGAAGGAAGGAAAGGTAGGAGGAAGCAGAGAGAGGGAGAAAGAAAGAAAGAAAGAAAGAAAGAAAGAAAGAAAGAAAGAAAGAAAGAAAGAAAGAGAGAAAGGAAAGAAGAAAGAAAGAAAAGAATAAAGAATAGAAGGAAGGAGAAAAAGCAAAGAAAAGAAAAACAAAAGGCAGACAGGAAAGAACTATTCAAATGGAATTTTTTTTTTCATCATAAACTGGGAGTTTATTGTAACCACTACTTTATAAAGGTGGGGTCATACTGTTTTCGGGTACCTAAATTCTTAGTTTCAATACAGATACCCAAACTAGATAGTGTCCAAGTTTTTATGTCTTAGTACAAACCAAATATTAACAGTGCAGTTTTAATTTCTGTGGCTTTTAGGACTTATTTTTTCAGATATTTTATTAAAACAATAATCATGATTTTCTAGGTGCCATTACAAAAACCACACAGGGATGGGGCAGTTGGGTGGCTCAGTGGTTGAGCATTTGCTTTTGCTCATGACTCAGGGACACACACAGGGACTTTTCTCTATTTTGCTCATGACTCTCCCCACATAATAGAATATTGCCTGCACATAGTGGTCATTCAAATGATTTTTGTTGAATACAAACTGTTTTTATACACAAAATCTAGTCTGTTATCCAATGGAGCATTTCTATAAAGGTTTACAGCAGTTATAAGATATGTTATATAAATATATTTTTTCATATACATTTACCTAATTTCACACAGAATAATACAAAGAAATAAATGTTTTTTTTTCTGCTTTATTATTATTATTTTTATTTATTTATGATAGTAACAGAGAGAGAGAGAGGCAGAGACACAGGCAGAGGGAGAAGCAGGCTCCATGCACCGGGAGCCCGACGTGGGATTCGATCCCGGGTCTCCAGGATCGCGCCCTGGGCCAAAGGCAGGCGCCAAACCGCTGCGCCACCCAGGGATCCCCAAAGAAATAAATGTTACACAAAAACAACAAATCTTCCACAAGTTAACGATAGTCAATACTTTGTATTCAGTCTTCTTTTGGTATGTACACACTCTCTCTCACACAATATATAGATCCACCTCTACGTCTTTATCTATATACACACACTTTTACTAAAGTAGAATAATATAGTATATGCTCTTCTGTATGCATTTTCAACTCAATAATATGAGAATATTTTTACATTTCAAACATTTAAGACCTTGTATACAGATCCTCCCCAAAAATTTCAATGGCTATATAGTATTCCGTTATACATAGTATTCCATTATATAGATTTATCATATTTTACCAAATCCCTATTGATAGATGTTTAAGATTTTCATTCTCCCCTCTTCCAAATCAGCATCTTTTCTCACATGTGCAATATCCTGTTAGAGAGTCTCAAAGTGGGAGTCTTAATTCAAATGTATATCCAACCTTCAGGCTATTGGTTCACAGTGCTGTTTTATGCTTCATAAAATGGCTTTTGTGTGAATATATCATTTAAATTTTAGTTTTTATCATAATCCTGCTGTGAGGCTGTTAGAGCAAGTGTTATACTAACTTCATTTTTCACTTAAGGAACCAGCAGCTCAGTAAAGTATAATCTCCTCTCCTGAAAAGCTCCACTATGCCCATCATTACCGTATGTTTAAATTTTGTGTTTAAATGCCAGATTTCCTCCTTGACTATGAACTCTGAGGCAGAGAAGCATATCTAGCGTATCTAATTTGTCTTTTAGCCCCAATACTTGTCACAGTATCTAGTAAATAGTAAAAAAATGTGGAAGGAAAGTGACTTGCCCAATGTCACTTAGCAAGTTGGAACAGATTTTAGCCAAGATATACGCCTTTGGCTACATGAGATGTACAAATGACAGGAAACACACAGCCCATGGCACTGTTAAAATTGCAATTTAATAAATGTGAGTTTAATGAGCTTGACTTCTTGAGGTTCAGAAAATGTGAGAATCATATCAAGATCCATTCTAAGATCTGCTGCAACCTTTTGTCATATACTTATTTTGAAACTCCTTCCATAAATGTTTCTAAAGTCTTGAGGAAACAAAATTTTTCCAGCAAAAATGAAGGTGACAAATTCTATTCCTGATAGGAAAGTTAAATGATCTGAGATGTGGTCCTAGATGTTCCTTTATTGGTTCTTTAATTTTGAATAAGACATTGAACTTCCCCTTATGCCTCACAATCTAACTTTAAATGTTTTTTCATATTTAGGTGGTCACTTCATTTCTAAAGGGATTATACATTAATAAGTAAAATTTATAGCAAAATAAGAGGAAGTAAATACTGCAAGTTTCTTTTTGCTCTAAAAGTTAAGTCAATGAGTCATATCCACATACCTAAGCCTATATTTATAAAGCTTTACAAATAATTTTAGAATATATTCAAATGTGGAGGAAAATGAGAGTCAAAGAATGATAAAGTGTAAGTAATTTTCAAGAGTACAGACATTTTTATAGCTTCAGTATAACATAGCACTAATTTACTTTTACAAATCTTAAATACTTGGGAATGTAGAGTTTTAAATCAACTCACTGATGCACACGTGGGGCACCAATTAACATTACATATTGCAGCCCAGCACTGTTTTATTTTGAAAGGATCTCTATACATTGAGTAGAAGTGGGATTGTGTTAACATGAGTTATGAGGGGGCTGCCAGGAGATTCTCAGACAGGGGAACATTCCAATATTGTGGTGAGTGGGATGAAGCAATAATTAAGGCGAACTACAAATTCAAAGAAAGCTATCAAATACTGAAGAATGTGTTGCTCACACTCTATTCCTACAACTCTAGCTATACCCTTGACTTTGAACCACAGGAGTGTAACCTCTGCAGGTCCAATATATCCGTGCGGATTTTTTTCAATAAATACTGTACTGTAAATGTATTTTCTCTTCCTTATGGTTTTCTTAATAACATTTTCTTTTCTCTAGCTTACTTTATCTTAATACGGTAGAGAATACATATAACACAAAAAAATAAGTGTGTTTGTGTTATGGATAAGGCATCTGGTCAACAGACTCTTGGTTAAGTTTGGGAGGAATAAAAAGTTATACACAGATTTCTGACTGTGTGGCCACCCCTAACCTCTGTGATGTTCAAGAGTCAACTGTATTCACACTTGGCTCAGTCCTGAAAAACTCTTCTAAATCCATCTGGTAGGAGACTTATGCTTTGGAAACACATAGCTGTATTTTGCTACTAAATATAAATAGAAAAGCCATTCCTCTTCTATAAGATTTTATTTTACAGACTGCTTTGCTAAACCATGTTTACTGTTCAAAATAAAAGTAACCCATGAGGCATTTTACAATATATTTTCTCTGTCCTTTGCAAGTAAATACTAGTTGTATGGACCACTCTGTCATTTATTTCTGTGAGAAATGTTTTTAAACGAATCAGGTTACCTTGAGAAGCTTTATTTCATTAGATTCATATAATATGACAAAAAGCATACATTTATCACACTTGTTCATTTATATGTAATTTCTGTATCAATGAAAAGAAGCTAAAATAACTAATCAAAGCCTAAAAAGAAAAATATTAATCTTATAAGACATTTCAGATGAGAAAAATGCAATTTTTTTCTTGACTTAATAGCAGAGATATTAATCATCAATGGCTTCATGAAGTCAACTATATTGCACCTTTTTTCCCCACTCAAAGTATTCTTTACCCACATTGTCTGGTTGGAACCAAACTGAAAATGAAAATATGTATAGAAAAATTTAAAAAAGAGAAGACTTCTAAATCCCACATAATCTTTCAAATTGACCAAAAGTAGATATATTCACATAGGAAAGCAAAGTGAGCATGGCCCAGGAATCACTGTGTCTTAGAATATAACTGTGGTAGCAGGCAAGGCATCTACCTCTGTTTTTCCTCTCTAAAATGGGGATACTCTTAACACACTTCTCCAAGGATACTGAGTTACATAAGATAAGTATATAAAGTACTTAGAAAAATGCCTGCAGGTCATCATAATTATATATTATACTTATGGATGATTAAAGATGCATGCATTTGTCTAATCAAAACCCATCTTCCTTTGCAAGGCTCCATCCAGAAGCTTTTTATTAAAATCAATTAGTAACACATCTTCCATTGCTTTGGTCAGAAAAATGTTTATCTGCATCAGCACAGCAGAGCCTTAGGAACAAGTAATTCTCAGGCCAAATATTTATTTCCTCCAAAACAGTGATTCTTTATGAGGGCAGTTACCTGCCCTCTCCCAGGAAATATATGGCAATGTCTTAAGGTATCTGTGGTTATCACAACTGAAAGGGGGCAGCAGGGGTGTTACTAACCCATAGTGGGTAGAGGCCAGGGAGGCTGTGAAACACCCTGCAATGCATAGAGGAGTCCTCTACAAATAAGGAATTATCACACCCAAAATGTCAATAGTTCCGAGGTTGAGAAATTTTGTTTTAAAGGTCTGGCTCTGGCCTAAGGATAAATGCTGGATTAAAATGACAGAAAGAAGGGAAGGGGAGTTAAAATTAGACAAAATAATAAATGTTCATTCTATTTGGGAAATCAGTGCTGTGACTTCAGGGATTAGGATAAATACCCTCCCCCCACACACCTTCTATACCATTAGTAAGACAATTTCATTATAAAATACTACATTCCATTCTATACTCACTGGCAATAATGCTTAAGGGTCCCCAAGCAGGCATTACGACTTAAATGGAAAACTAAACAAGCCTCACCCAACCTAGAAGAAATATCTCTTTAGAGATGTCAGAGACTGAAATTGACAAAAGTGAAGGAAGAAACAACAAAGTGCAGCAAATAGACAAATACAAAAAAAAAATAATGGATGAAAATGGTAGTCTTCAATGTCTATAAATTCAAGTTGATTCTGACATTATGTCAATGGCCGAATGGAAACAGCTAAGCAAAAGCCAACATTTTATTCTCTATGGTCCCAATTGTAGACTATATGGTGGTCTGTTTTTTTCAGTAAACAAAAGAACAGGGAAAACAGTACTATAACCCTGATCAAATATAACACACCAGCTCCCAAACAGGACATATTATTAATAATCATCACTTTATGTTGAGTCATATAATAATACTGATTGTAAAGAGTGACTTTACACATTCTATATCTTAGTGCCCCTTTGTAAACCAAAAATTGACATTTCCTCTCTACATAGAAGAGGAAAATATGTCTAATACATACAAAACACTGTAAATGTGAAAATAGCCATATTTAAAACAATCTAAGAAATATGTCTTGGCAGGTCTCTTCCTGCAACTGGATCTGACAGCCAAATTGTAAACCTATCAAAAACGAGTTTGTATAATGAACAGACACTATGTTAAACACTGCATTGCAGCAACACTTCTTCAATTAACATAATCCCGGTGGTGGAGAAGCATAATGTGTTAAACTTTCAGACAATACGCTGGCATCTAGCCTATGTCAAAAATCTAAGGCAGAGGTCCTACTTCCTCATTACCATATACCTTACCAGACCATGGTGGTAACCACATCAGAAACCCACATTTCCATAAGCTCTAGACAGTGCTTAAAGGGGGGCCGCAGCTATCTACATACTTGATAAAAACAAAACAAAACAAGTCTCCCAGTGGACTTGCTCTTTTTGAGGAAGGAGACAGAAGAGGAAAAAAAGAAGAAAGTGGTAAAGAACTTTAGAGATTTAAATACCAGCCTCCAAATTTTTTTTAAAGTGTTTCAGAGACATTAAGGTGCAAAACACATCAATGTATTTGATATACAGGATTCTTATAAAGTAGCATTTTCCCTTTAAAAAATAATACATGGTCATTTTCCTTAGGCGTAAAACATCTCTCTTAGCACTCAAATATTTCTCTGAAGCTACTGAAAATCACTTTGTAGAATGTTTTTATCTTTACTACAATGTTTACTACTACCAAGATACTATAGAAAAATGAAGCATAAGGTGTAGCTTTTCTTTTTTTAAAAGATTTAATTTATTTATTCATGAGAAACACAGAGAGAGAGAGGCAGAGACACAGGCAGAGGGAGAAGCTGGCTCCATGCAGGGAGCCCGGATGTGAGACTTGATCCCAGATCTCCAGGATCACAACCTGGGCTGAAGGCGGCGCTAAACCACTGAGCCACCTGGGGCTGCCCACGGTGTAGCTTTTTAACCAAAAAGATTTTAATTTTTTTTTTCCCAGTAAGCATGAAAAAAATCAGAATTAGAACTTCAATGAGAATTATTTCCAGAATACAAAAGAAAACCTGATTATCTTTGTACACAAAAAAGCATGTTTTCTTTAAAAAAGTAAATTAAGTAAGCTTTTTGTCTGGTTATTCAATGAAGTATATAGTCTACCCTGCAATCAGTACTTACAATCAGAAATAAAGATGAACTTAAAATGAACTCCTTGGTATGTCTTCATTTTCTACCCTAAAGCAAGTCAGATGATTTGCAGTATCTGTTACACAGGATTTTTTTTTTCAGGCATCACCCCCACAATATTAGCCACACACCTCTAGGTTAACATACTAACCCAACTGGGGCTAATTAACTAGTTTGGCTACACAAAATCTTTTCTGCCTTTAATTACATTAACTTAATATGACTTGAATTCAGCAGACCAAAAATGAAACCACTAATTATATTAAGGCCTTCAAAGATGATTTCAAATTGCTAACCACCAAACTGTCATATAATTTATCTCATTTCCTTTAATAGATTTTGCATTTGAAATCTGTGTTCCTTATGAGAAATACTATTTTTAAAGTACATCATCACAACAGATTAAAAGAATAATGATTTAGGATGCTAGAAGAGAAATACGTTTAAATAATACTTATCAGACATATGTAGGTGTCATCATACCAGTGAAAAATTGTGCAACATTAAATTTTTACAATTTTCAAAATGATTTAAAGGCTCAGAAATATTCATTTACAGTAATAAAGGCTTAATGAGCAGGGTTAATATGAAGAGTGAAATTTTTAAAGCACCTGGGCTTAGAACTTATTTTCTGAAAAACTTGATTCTTTACCACTGTTATACTATTTTTGCAAAGTAAATATGAAGAGACAGTCTAGTATGTATCATCCTTAAGCAATTTACTACTAACTCTCTTTGAGTAGAATGTCTGTTCCTAGTAATGCTGTCAATTCTGCCTGGATCTTTGACCTACACCATGAATATCAAGCTGTTGTGAACTAGAGAAGTACTTTGCATGGGTTTAAGACTTCTTAATGATAATGAGATGCAGGTACCCCAGATGGCCAGCCATGGCCCCCAGACATTCTCCTTGGTGAAATAAACTGCAGGGCAGTTTTGGATGTTCCCTATGGAGTACTTTCAACAGAGACATGTAGAGAAGAATCACAATAACAGCCTTTTCACCCAAATATCATATTAATTCAACAATGACAACAAAAATAAACCAAAAAGATATGTTGTTTAAGCAGGGAGCAGAGAGAGAAGGAGGGGAATTAAAATAATATCCACTACTTTCCAATCTGGCTGCAAAAGTGGTATCAACCTTGAATGTAAACAATTCAGATTAAAGCATCCATGTTTTCTCCAACAGACACTACAGTAGCATCTTTCAAAAACAACCATGCTTTATCACATTCAAAATTAAGCAAAAAGACTGGTGGTAGTGGAATTAATTATTCATACAAATGATAGATAGCAGATTGGATAAAATACATGTCTCATAGCAATCTAAAAAGATTACAACCAAGTAAAGATAATTCATATAATTCAGATCTTACACAGTATCAAAGAAATTACTGTATTTCTTATACCTATAAGTAGTGCAAAAAGAACAGTTGATAATTAGAATGTTTAGAATTAAATAATTTCATGTTTTTACTAATAACATTTTAATATCATATGTAGATACTTTATATCTCTGAATGTACATATTAATAAATGTGTTCTTGTTCACTCTTTGGAACCTAATTTTAATGTAGGTAATAATCAGATACAAATTTAAATTTTTGATAAATGTCTGCTATCAAAAATCACTAACCTAAAACTATTTGTATCTATTATTTACTCACTATAAATACTTTTCTTAGTATATAAACAAATTCCAAGAAAATTTTTATTTATTCTGTTTATTTGTACTACTTTTGTAGTATGAGTACAAGAAAAATAATGCTTTTTAAAATACCATGTATCCAAAAAAAAATATCATCTATCCATGACATGATTTCATATTTTAGTCTCCAGTTTAAATTTTATTTTAAATAAGTATATAGACAATAAACTAGGATCAGCCAAATCACAGTTCTTCCTGGCTTACAAAGTTTATTTCCTTTTCTTATTTTTCATAGAGGCTACTATCTCTCAGTTAATTTTCTGAAAAAAGTTCACTTCTCTCTATTCCTTTATCATTTTGGTTCAGAGACCTTAGAAAGGAAGGGGAGAAAGAGAAGAAATAGAAGGAAGAAAAAAAATTGCATTTTTAAAAATATTTCCCACTCAAGTCTCTTGATTAGATGTGACCTGGTTTCATGCTGCTCATCCAAAGGTTGTTAGGTAAAGCTGCCATGTACTCATCACCAGTTTGATATGGACTCGTGACACAATGGCTGTACCAAAGAGATGTGTTAACTGAGAAAAATAGATTATAGAATAGTATTTACAATATTTTTTACTATAGATTATTTTTAAAATTAATTTAGATTTTAATGGCACTATAAAAAGTTTTCACCTGGGTATTACTAATCCACTGACTCATCCATTCTTAGGCAAAGCCCATTTCCTGTCTACAGTCTACTTAAAGTGTAAATAATGTCCATGAGATTTGCACAAAAAATCTTATATAAAAGATGCCTCGGAAAGTACATATTTGTTATAAAAAATATGAAAATGACAAGTTGAAAGCAATCAAATGCCCATTTTGCATTTTTCCTGCTTACATTAAAAGGGACAGCATTACAAGGAGAAAACCATAACTGGTAGGTCTTTCGACTATTCTCTTAGGAGTAGAATAGAGAGGAAAAATAGGCAATTAGGATCTCTCTATTGGTGTCCCATATTTGCTTAGGCTACATGCATAGAAGAGAACATGATCCAATTTCATTTGTTTGCGGGTACACTTTACAATACCATTTAAAAACCAACATGATTTCAGCCAGGAGTTTAAACACACTCAGTCATCAGAGGGAAGCAACAAGAGACTCATGCAGAAAAAGCAATTATCCCAGTGGGAACACGTGGCTCTACACAGCTTGGTGAGCTGCCAGCTGAGAACACAGGCCTGGGAGAATTGCTGCCTATGACTATGGCAGCTGCATTTCTCTGTTATTTCCATTTCTCCTCCTAAACTTTTCATTTCTCCCTCCTAGCAATTTATAAATTGGTAGTTGGCTGTTTGCTGCTGCAGAAGCACACCTATGATAATTTGATTACAGACTACATCAGGAAGGGCTGTATTGCTAATTGCAGGCAAGTAGGAACCACCCTACAGAGAGACATCGTTAAGTTACAGGGAGAGGATGATTTTCTTTGTGAAGGTATAAATTATTACCTTTCTGTCTATCTAGTTTATATCACCAGGGGACCTTTCCGTGAATCCTCATTTTAACAAGGAATAATAGAAAAGAAACACAGTCTTTATCCATAAAACACACCTATTTCATTCAAGTGTGGCTCAAAGTCAATATGAAGCCTTGGATTTGGCATTTTCTTTTAGACGCCCATTTTCTTGAGCCAGTCACAGTTACGTAGCCTAAAGCAATCAACCGAGAAAGCCCCCTTTAATTTATTGTATTTCAAACCAGGGGCAGACAAGACAACTGCTTAGTGCTGGTCAAACGAAGAACAGATAAACAGGGAAGGCTTTTAGCTGATTCCCCAGGTGTCTGGTTCCCCAATCATTAAGATCAGAACCCAAAAGTAAATCCTATAAAAAGGAGGTAAAATAAAGAGTGGTTTTGGAAGAAAAGAGCCTTTGCTAGCTATCTCCTAAAAGTAAGAAAGTTGATTGATTTTTACCTCTATGAAAATTATGGGTGTTACATGGCAGTATTATGCATGCATATGAAAAATTAATTTAGCTCTTAGCTATTAAAGTTAATGTATTAGTTCCTTCACAGGTCTCCTGAAACAATGTCCTGCTGTTTTAAAGGTAAAAACAAAGTCTTATGGGCAATTTTCACTTTTCTACAAAACCAGGTTTGCTTTTTATCACCTCGTCCAACCATCTGGCTATAATTCTGAATTTACATACAGTCACTGTTAGGACAGTCTGAAATAAAAATCTATGGAGGAATTATGACTATACTCTAGAAATAAAGATGACAAATGCTCATAGTATTTGAAGGAAGAAAAAGCCCATTTTCAAACACTTGGCTCTTTTGAGTTATAAGTGCACCAGCTGAAAATACTTTTCAAACAGTAAATCCCTTTTTCTCTCCATCAGTTCTTATGCTTAGTTCTCTATAGTTTTGGTCTAGGGTGAGAATTTCTCTCACCACCAAATGCCTTGCTAAGATGATGCCTTTTCCAGAGACTGTGTATAATTTGTTACTCTTGAAATTTAAATTCACTTATATTCTGAAGAAGATATATAACCATGGCAGAAAAAAGTCAAATCAAGGTTTGAGTATGCAAGGGATTCTTGAATTCAGAAACTCAAAATGACTTTATGGAAATGAAGTAAGGAGAATCACTTTATGGAAACACCTGTAATTTGAAAAAAGTTTAAAAAGCAATAAAATCGTTTAATCCTACTTATTGGGATTCTCTACAAATATGAATATCCCCTAAAGTAGCTACAAATTCAAGTAAACACCCATTCCCATTCTGTATTTTAATCCCAGAGTCAAAGGAGAACAAGACGACACTTCCAAGTCACAAGCTTAATTGATTAATCAGTCAGGGTTTATCAGACCAGGGTCAGAGTTTCAATATCCATATGGCCAGTTACTTCGCTCTCTTTTATTGATCACGAGACTATGTCAGAGCCCAGCTCCATTACTGGGCAAATGGGAGCCTCCTTTCATAAGGGACATATGATAAGACAGAAATAATAGCCTCCTTCTCCAACACTGCTCATGTTAAAACAAATGAAAATATATCTAAGTACTATCTATGAAAGCAAGTAGGGTAATTTGCACATGTGAGAAAGACATTAAATCTTGAGCAAAAAGGTTTGAGCTAGGACTTATAAGAACTCTTCTCAATGGTTTACATAACCTCAGAGTTATCCACACACATTTCTTACTATTTCCTGAGAACTAGTGATTAAGTCATGGATAAATAAGAAATAAAAACAAATGTATTCTTACCCTTTATATTTCTACAGTTATCTGTGAAAAATAAATTAAAGAGGACTGGTATTTGTTTAGGACAATCTTTCTCAGTTAAAATAGTTCAGTTCTCTGTTTAAGACAAAAGCATACTGAACAGAAAATGTAGTGCAAAAAGTATTAATGGTGTTAATGATCTCAGTGTTCTGAACTGTTCCTAACCCTAAGTGTCTAAGTATTTGAACTTTCAGCTGAAATTCAGAATTTTGTAAGTTCTAGATTGTGTCCATACAAACCCAAATAGGAGGTTCCAGAATTAAATGGTAGGAAAGGTTCTGGTGGAAGTGATGTCAGCCAGTGGGAAGATTAAGGAACAAGATAAAGTCAAACAACAACAACAACAACAAACTTGATCCCATGTTTCTTGCCTTTCTTCCACATGAAATATAAATTCTATAATGGTAAAGAATTTATCATATTTCTAGTATGTAGCACAACACCGACAGAAAAGACAGTATCAGATTTTTCAAGCTCTAAAAAATCAGATACATAGAATTCCTTGATTTCATTCATCACTTCGGAAAAGCCTTGATATTTGAATTTAAGTTATAAGTACATGATTTTATATTGCCCTGCAGAGGGCAAATTCAAAATCTAATGACTTAATATCAAGGGAATAGATAAATTTAACATTTCTGATGATTCAAAAGAAGTTTTAAAGGACTTAGCAACTGCAAAAATCTAGGGACCCCTGGATGGCTCAATCAGTTGTGTGTTTGACTCTTGATTTCGGCTCAGGTCATGATCTCAGGATCGTGCAATAGAGCCCTACAATGGACTCCACCCTGGGCATGGAGACTGCCTTTTTTTTTTTTTTTTTTAAGATTTAATTTATTTATTCATGAGAGACACACACAGAGACACAGGCAGAGGGAGAAGCAGGTTCCCTGCAGGGAGCCTGATGTGGGACTCGATCCTGGGTCTCCAGAATCAGGCCCTGGGCCAAAGGCAGATGCTCAACTACTGAGCCACCCAGGGATCCCTGGAGCCTGCTTAAGATTCTTTCTTTCCCTCTCTCTATGCTTCCCCTCAAAAAAAAAAAAAACAAAAAAAAACAATGCAAAAACCTAACTCCTAAAAAAAATTAAGTTCTAAGTGTAAAATGCATTTGATGATTTTCTCCAAAGGCACATGAAAATTTTATCAGTGAAATCTGTGGTACATTTCATAAATGTATGAATATACTTAAACAGCAATCTGGATTATTATTGTTGTAAGCAGTGAAAATCATGATGTATCAACACATGCTACATACATGACATTGTTGGATTCACTATCCTTGATTTTTACAACAGTCTCACAAAGGGAAGTATACTTTGCTATTTGGAGATGAGAAAACTTAAGGCTCAGAGAATATCAGAAACTTGCTCTACATCATTTAGTAAGTAGATTGGAGCCCATTCTCCACAGATACAAAATAAAGCTTATATTTTCTTTGCATCCCATGCCACAAAGTATAAATTAGCAATATCTTGCAAATGTATAGATCCCAAGACTCAATGGCGTGGCAAAGAAATAGGTGCTAGTGGTTGACCTGCCTGAGTGTGTTAGACTGATAGTCTTCCTTCCATCTGACTCCATATTTAAATCTGACTGAACTGGGTATCCACCCTAATTGTCCATAATCCGTCTGGATGCCAGTGGGGAAAATGTGCATGTTTACACTTGACATATGTAGGTGTTCTTTGCAAGTAAAGTGTAGTTAGGTAAATATTTTATACTAGTTCCTACACAGAGGAATGGCTCTTTCTCCATATAAACATGCACTTACTATCATGGCATGTTTATAATTTAAACAGAATATTTATAAGCTTCCCTAATAAAGATGAGAAAATCTGACATGATCTTTTATTAGCATGATGCATGGGGCAATATGGTGATGTAATATGTCTAGGTGAAAAAAGAGTGACACCATGAATGTTAAAAGGCAAAGAAATATGAAATGATGGACTCCTGAGCGAATTACATATTATTCACTCAAGGAAACAAATTTTCATTATTTTCAACTAGTTTTAACCATATTGAGTTCAACTGCTTTTGAAATTTTCCCGTATGAGATGATGCTCTTAAAGGTGACTTAAACATGAGCCTGTTTCTGCTGTGATCAGCCTTTAAAGCTTCATGATCACCTAGATTTGTACGATTTAAGAAGAGAAAACCTGTGCCATCTGTTAGTAATTTTGTTAATGCACACCAGATTATTTTACAAGTGTACTATTTATCATATTATCAAATGCTTTGGGTTTAAAGAGATAAAAACTGAAGTGGTCAGATGTTACTAAGAGAATATTAGTGCTTTTAGAGCTCCTATCCTTTGAACAAAAGAAATGCAAAATCAGCATTAGTTTAGACATCAGCCTCAGCATAAGATTTCAAATTATTCTTTGAGAGAGCATCCTTATCAAAAGAGGTAATATGAACAAGACTGAGAAATAGAGTCGATCTTAGCCAATTACAAATAATGAAAAAGAAATCCCAACCCCCTTTAAAGTGATCAGATTAAAAATAATTTAAAACTTAAAGGCTTAAAGTAATTTCTTTGATTTCTCCATCTTGGATCATGTTAAAACATGGAAAAAATGCCTTGTGCAATCAAGTACACTGCTCAATCTACTACTTTGCTTTTTAAGATTACAATTCATTCTGCCTATAGTAAACAGAAAACAAGTCAAGTCTGGGTCATCGTGAGCGAACACAAAAATTAGAAGCAATTAGAAAAGTCAACATTTTTTTTTTAAACGAAGAATTTACCAAAATGTATTTCGCTATTATTTAAAATGTTTTCCAAATTATGAGTAAGATTTACAAGCAATGCTTTAAGATAAATTTTAAAACTCTATCTTTAGAGAAGCATTTCATCTGTGATTAATAGAACATCAAAAATAAAACAAACTGGTTAGAGCACCATTCTTGAAGCCACAAAAAATTATACCTTTAATTTGGCAAACTACTTTAACCCATAATTAAACAAACTGCTCCCAGACAGTAGTAAAATTTCACTAGTCCTTGGCTATTCTAGAGAAATGTAATGGCCTGATCAAATCTATCAAAGTCTTGGAAAATGAAGAAACACAGCTGCTTGAGTGAGCATGTATTTTTTTTTTTTGGGAGGGGTGGTGGAGGCAGGCAGGGGAGGCAACATTTGTAAGTCTGCTTTCTCTATTAGTATACCCAACTAATCTGAAATTCTTATTATGGGCTTTGTCATCTGACCATGTGTGTTCATTTCCTAGAGTTATAATACTTCTGGTTAGTATACTGTATTGATAATTACTTTGAATTATGAGGTACAGTTTTCCTTTAGCTGATTACTCAAATGTCTGAGCCACTACTTTCTAGAAGGTCTACTCTGACTGGAGGGTCATGGATGCTAACCAGCAGCGTATATCCACATCAGGTTATAGCCCAGCGAATTTCAGGAGTTGGCAGATGTCCAAATGGAAGGTGGGTTGGGCAGACTGCAGGGTACTCCACTATGTCTTCTAATATTGCTTTGGCTGAAACTTACATTTGGGTGGGATTAGATTTGGGAAAAACATTGAAAACTGTTTTTAAGGAAACCTGTTTGGAAAAAAAATCAGAAGGCCAGAATCATCTCAAGAGATTTAAAAGAGTACTGACAAACAGCATGCAACGCAAAACAGGATAAAACATCAACATTGTATAAGACCATTGTATAATCAAGGTTATTCTGATTTTTCACATATGTTAGGACTTAAACTCATAGGGACATTCGTTACATCACTTAGAAGAAAGTTGAAAACTTTATAATGTACCATTTCTTGTTTCCTGAACCGAAGATTATTTGTTGAAGTAGAAAATACATTATGTGGCAATCTTTAGCCTCTGTTACATTAACTCTGCATCCAAACCTCTTGGAAACTATCTGTGATACTTGAATGAGTTTACACGTACATATGAGGACTTTATTAGGAATTACAACAAGGTGTCTTGAGAGACCTAGACAAAAATGGACAAGCAGACTACAAACTGTAGAGCCCCTTAAGGGAAATGCCATATAGAAGGCGACTCTTTTTTTTTTTTTAAGATTTTATTTATTCATTCATGAGAGACACAGAGAGAGAGAGGCAGAGACACAGGCAGAGGGAGAAGCAGGCTCCAGCAGGGAGCCTGATGCGGGACTCGATCTCGGGTCTCCAGGATCACGCCCTGGGCCGAAGGCAGTGCTAAACTGCTGAACCACCTGGGCCGCCCTAAAAGGCAACTCTTAAAAATTGATCAAAACAGGGTATTTCACTGTTTAACTAGTGTTTTTTTTTTTGTTGTTGTTGTGTTTTGTTTTGTCCATTAAATATCTAATCCAAAAGTGTTCTTTTTCATTCTGAAGTTAAAAATCACTACCCTCTTATCTCTCCAAATCATCAATAGTGAAACATTACTGAACACTAATGGAAAATCAAGACAGAAGTACTTAAAATAACACCTTACAATGAGGTTATCATTGACAGTCCTCAAAATACTTTCATTGATTCTCATAATAATCCTAATAATCAGAGAATATATTAATATCTTGTCAATAATTAAAGGACTTAGCCAAGATCTAGCTGTTAGTGCAGCTTCAAAAAGGAGTTTCAGGGATCCCTGGGTGGCGCAGCAGTTTGGCGCCTGCCTTTGGCCCAGGGCGCGATCCTGGAGACCCGGGATCAAATCCCACGTCGGGCTCCCGGTGCATGGAGCCTGCTTCTCCCTCTGCCTGTGTCTCTGCCTCTCTCTCTCTCTCTCTCTCTGTGTGACTATCATAAATAAATAAAAATTAAAAAAAAAAAAAAGGAGTTTCAGGGGGCGCCTGCTGGCTCAGTTGGTAAAGCATGCGACTTTTAATCTCTAGGTTGTGAGTTCAAGCACCACATTGGGTGTGGAGCCTACTTTAAATTAAATTAAATTTTAAAAAAATTTAAAAAGTAGATTCTGATAGAAGAGACTTTACCAAGATGGCCATAAATTAGGCTTAATCTACTATTTAAATTGTTGTCATTTTTAATTTTTTGAATGAGATTCAGAGGCAACTGTAATCACTTAAGATGAACTTGGATACATTCTTAATAACATGCTTGAAAAAGCCAAAACATGTTCAGAATTATTAATCAAGTTGACACAAGGCATGTTTGTGCTCAATGGATAAATAAGCAGAGGATGTTTTTAAACCCTATATATTGAAAATACTACTTTCTCTACTTACCAAGATAGGAAATACTAAATTTGGGATGCAAAACAAGTGGCAAAATTGTAGGAAATGAACCCAGTAAAACACTCTATATGTGGATTTTGTGCTAGGAGTTGTCTTAGTCAAATGAACTGGTCAGGTCTAGTCTGTCATGAGAAAAATCAGAACAGGAAGAAATCTGGTGTTGAGAGTTCTGGCTCTCCTCCTGACTTGCAACAGACTCATTAAGTGGCTCGGGACAAATCAAATGCCCTGGCTTCCCATTTCTTCTTAAAAATAAAGGAGTTTGCCTATTCACAATCTCTCAAGTCAGCTTCATCTGTAAAATCTTGTATCTGTAAGTCCACTTAAAGAAATATGTTTACTTCCAGAACTAACTTGTACAGTATATCTTCCTTTGCATGCTGTAATGCTAATGAAAACCATGCTTTAGACAAAAGAAATTGTGGATGATACCTCCTTTCCATTGTATAGGGAAATAAGAAAATAAATATATAAAGTATGTAGGCACATAAATTAGGTTTATGTTCAAATGGGCAACTTTTCAGTTCTAGGTATACTAGAAAACACTATTCTGATTTATACTTCCTTCATTTAATATTTTCCAAAAAAATATATACTGAGCTCCTACCATAAGACAGACCTAGGGAATATAGCTGGCTCTCAAGTATCTTACCTATCTTAGAGGAGTAATTTATAAATAATGATTTCTAACAGATTAAAAGAAAAGTACTTAGTAAAAGGCAAAGGTCAGGATAGCAGGGAGATAACTCTATGTGGATGTGCAGAGTGAGGTTTTGCAGACACCTCGTCTTAGAAGTTGCCTTTATGTTGGAACCTGAAAAATGAGTGAGTTAGACAAGGAGGGTCAGGACATTCCAGGCAGAGGGAAGAGCATATGCAAAGACTCATAATCTGTCCCTTCAAGCCCTTAATATCCAAGCTTTTCTTTTTTTAATTTATTTTTTTATTCATGAGAGACACTGAGAGGGAGGCAGAGACATAGGCAGAGGGAGAAGCAGGCTTCTTGTGGGAAGCCCGATGTGGGACTTGATCCTGGGACCCTGGGATCACGACCTGAGCCAAAGGCAGATTCTCAATCACTGAGCCACCAGGTGTCCAGATATCCAAGCTTTTAAATATATCTCTAACATATATATAGTTATAAAACTAGAGCAATAACTAAATGCTCACCAGGATTATGTTTTTACTTATACTGTCGTTGAAACTACTTTGTATGCTAGAACTGAGAAGTCTTCGTTTATTATCATTCTTTCATAAGAGTATTTAGACTTTACAAGTGGGTCTGGACCACGTGGCTTTCCTTTTTCTAGTTTCAGTGTCCAAACATGAATATATGTTTAACTATTTAAGTGGAATTACAAGTTTCAGGAAACATTCAGGATGTTCCTTGGGAAGATAAACCAGTCTTGCTCAACTGGCATCCCCATCTGAATCACAGCATTTCTTAATTCCCCGAAGAATTGTACATAACTACATGGATGGAAGAAAAGTCAATTTGTTACACACAGTGAATGTCTTAGGGCTTTAGGCCTTAAACTTTCTTGTGGAATTCCCTGTTGATCACTGTATTTCACAATAAAGATGTACAGAGGACTCAAATTTGTTTCTTAGTATCAGTATTAGTCTAAATACTTTATTCCTAGTATTCACCTAAACTGAATGCTCTTGGTGGTTCTGTAGAAAATGAAATTTCCTCCAGTGTTGAATCAGATATACATAGAAATTTAGATGAAACAAATAAATGCTAGATCTCTTTTCATATATATTTATATTTTTTGTTTTATTCAAAAAAAGATAAAACTGCTATGACACAAACAGTTCCTGATTTTCCTTTTCTATGGAGTTTTTGGTAATTAAATATATCCAGAGTTCAGGCAGGTATACCAACAACAGTAACAACTAGAACATCTATTACTTATATATACAGAGAGAGTGTGTCACCACTTATAATGACATTTAACATGTATTGCCTCGCTGGATTTCCACAACACCACCACTGAACCAACATGGGTATTAAGAGACGATTCATGTCACAGGTGGTAACAATGACATTTATAGAGATCAAATGTCCTTAAGATCGTGTATTTATGTGTTGAAACCCAAAGTTATAATATGGTCTTCTAATACCAAAGGCCATGTTTTAGTCTATTAATCTGCTGTGTTTCAATTATTAAATGTGACAATTAAGAGAGCAGGATAGTACACATAAATTTATTTTCTTAACTCATTTCTTCATTTTTAGTACTTTAGTACTTTAGTAATTCATATTATAGATTTATGCTGACTTAACTCAGATTTAAATCATTAATAAACTTGTTTATTAATTATCATATTATCATTTTATATTAAAAAATATAAAATATGTAATATGTATGACTCTCTAAGATGGACAAGAAAAAAAATCTGGTTGACTCTACCAGTTTCCTCTGATCTCCATACAACAGAACTACATATTTATTTTGCAGAAACACAAATTTAACTTCTCAGGGAAAAGAGGCCCAATGACATCAGCTACATTAAGTATGCTGATTTCCTCTAGGGGAAGAGAGGGGAAAAGGAAGCAGCAGACATTGAACAATAAAAGAAATAGG
Organism: Canis lupus familiaris; assembly: GCF_011100685.1. Taxonomy (NCBI): domain Eukaryota; kingdom Metazoa; phylum Chordata; class Mammalia; order Carnivora; family Canidae; genus Canis; species Canis lupus. The sequence continues at coordinate 8,874,133 of NC_049252.1, read as the reverse complement.
AAGAGGAAAGCACTAATCGGAGGAAGGGAGGAGGAGCAGATGGCTTAGGAAGGAGACATGTGGGAATTGGGGGGAAAGGAAGTAATTGGCAAGGAGAGGCTGAATGCCAAATTCGTGAAGGATCTGGAGGACACTGGGGATTTGGATGGGATGTGAGTCAGCTGCTTTTCACCAAAATATCACACCAAGGAGGGAAATCAAAGAAACCTACAAAGACACACAGGAAGCAGAAAAGGACTAGAAAAAGAACTGATGACATACTGCATTCTAACAACTGTACCTCTCCAGCATGGGAATGGGAATGTATAACTGACTTTGTCTCTTCATTCCCTATTTTCAAATCCTTAACTGGTTTATGAAAGAAATGATACAGGAAGACTGATCTATTTATATTTTAATCATTTTTTACTTACCTTGCATGAATGCAATTTTTCATTCATATATAAATCAGTTCCCTACAATCTAGGCTTAGGGTGACCACCTGTCCTGGTTTCCCCAGGACTAGGGATTTTTAATGCAAATACCAGGATAGTCCCCAGCAAGCCAGTGTGGCTGGCCATCCCATCTAAGTCACCTTAAGAAAAAGTTAATACACTTGCTTATCATGTAAAATGCACTAATGCAATAAATGTTTTTTCTACTTTTTTCAAAGGAGAATGAAAAAATCTTACTATAGTTATGTGATAAGTAGATGAAATTGACAATAAAATGGTTTCCAGTCTGACGGAGGCTTTAATGGAAATAAATAATTTATAATTAAACTATTTCTCCATCATCTAAATTTTTTCAATTAAGTAAAAAAATTTTAAGATATATAAAATATTTCTAGCATACTACTATAGCATATAAAACAGGAAGAAAAATTAAAAATTCAAGGTACAGTCTATCTCAAAGAATAACACAAGTGATTAAAAAATGTTTATGTCACAAAGCCACAAAGAGAATGGAAAAAGCATGTTTTATTCATTAGTAAAGTTTAGCTCAAAAGCTAAGAATTTCAAACATGAAAAGATGAATGTTTTTTAAGCTTTTCTCTTAACTAGTAAAATGCAATCATTCAGGATAAATGACAGTCAAAGGTTACTATGAAGAAACTAACTCTGATATTTCAAAATTGAGTCCAGGTAGATCTCACAATTTATACTTTACTGCTGCAGTATTAGTTTTTATTATATTTTATTGTATCTATACAAAATTGCCAACTCACAACATCAGCAATATTTTCTTTAACTACATTTCTTATTCATTATATAATTTATTATAATTGTTTAATTTTTCAGCAATAAGTTTTGAAACTTGTATAGCTAATTATATTTGAATCTGGCTAATCCACAATTTGGATAATTATAAAACACCATTAGGTGAATAATTCACTGATTTAAAATATCTTTTTTAATATAAATCCTTCTTTCTCTAAATGTCAAATGGTGAAGTTATTTATCGTCCTCTTACCTTTTGAGGTAGGGTTTCCAGAGCTAGAAGAGAGAGTACGTGCCAGGAAGGGGGAGGGGCAGAAGGAGAGAGAGAGAGATCTCAAGCTGACTCCACACTGAGTGCTGAGCCCAACACAGTGGTTGATCCCACAACCCTGACATCATGACCTGAGCTGAAATCAAGAGTTGGCTGCTTAACTAACTGAGACACCCAGGTGCACCTAGACCAATTCTTAAATGTACCAATCCTAGTTTCAAGGCCACCATAACCTTCACTGTGTGAACTATCTCCCCAGACCATTATAAACATGAAGATAATATTTTATTACATGTTTACAAAGATTTTATTTTAAGTAATCTCTACTCCCAATGCGGGGCTCGAACTCATAACCTTGAGATCAACAGTTGCATGATCTTCTGACTAGGCCAGCAAGATGTGCCCTAAAGGTAATATTTTACCGCAGAAATTAAAGGTTACGGTCATTTTAGTTGAAATTTACATTGATTGCAAGTGAAAGTCATTATATATGTAGCAAAACCTATAGGATCCTAATAGAAAATGTTATTAGTGAGCAAAAGACAGACCCTCACATAATTGTCCCCCAGCCAATTCAGAGTTAATTGCTATATTAATGAAATTTTAGTATTTATCTGACAAGGTTGTTGTCAAGATTAAATGGGTCAACACATATAAAGTGCCTAGAACAGGACCTGGTACATAGCAAGTGCTATAGTAAATGTTTACTATCATTATCATCGTCATCGCAATCATCGTCTCTAGGAGACTAATTAGCAAGTATAAGTGTGTCATAAGGGAAAAAAAATGCTTTTCATGGAGTTTTCAAGGGAATTAAATGAGATAATGTGGAGTATCTGGGGCATGCAAAGTGCTCAATACTTTTTTTTTTTTTTACCTAATTTTAGCATTATACATTTTTCACTTTACAAAATCATCTTGAATTTAAGCACAATATTTCTGAAATGTGATGAGATAAAATAAATATATCATTTTTTATAAGGTATATCCAAATGTTCTACATTACCAAAAAAAAAAGTTTTGGTCCTCTGATTCATCTCTATGAGAAAATTTCATTTATTAATTATAAGGATTATGACTAATTCTCAGGCATAGGAGGTAAATCTATTTAATCCAGTCTGCCAGTTATACTACTTCCATTTCTAACTCTAAATACCCATGTCTAGAAAAAAAAAGTAGAAGAAAGGAAGAAAGACTAAACATCATCTAAGTCTTCCTTCAAATTATTCTAAGAAATAAGTGCCAAAAGAGTTCTAAAAGATTCTCCTGTCAGGTAGGAAAATAAGAAAATGCTATTTATATATTGCTGGTTTATAATCATTATAGATCTGAAATTTGGCTCAGAATCCAGGTCAATGTAAAAAAGAAATGACTTAACATCAAAAATACAGGTGCAGCTACAATTCAATTACATATTTGCCCTTTTTTTGAAGGGTGTGTCTTTGTTCTCACAGCTGGGAGAGTCATACTTTACATTTTCAACAAAGAAAGCCACCACATTAAAGAACTCTAGAAATTCCTATAACCAAAACTGTAGCAATAACTGTGCAATCTTTACTTGCCTTTCATAAAGATATTATGTGCTTTAATCTCCTGTTCATCTGTACTCAACACATTTGGCAAAACACATTAACAACAGAAATGAAAACAATTATTTGAAAACAAGCTTAGGAAAGAAGAATCACATAAAATGTCTAATACCCAATATCTCTTAAGAATCTACTTTCAATTTGCGGGGAAAAAAGAGAATTGTTAAAGACAGTAGACATTCTGTTTCTGTTTTAAATTTTTGTTTTCATTACTCAATTTTAGTCTCGCCTAAAGGAAAACAAAAACAATTATGATCTAAACAAGAACAGTAATTCTGAACCCAAACTGCTGATTTTAATCTATTCATCTCCCTGCATGTATAAGTATGTTTTTTACCTCTAAGTGTTTTATCAGTTTAACAGTCATAATTTATCCAAAACACACAGATGGTTTTAGAAATAGTACGTTTCAGATGTTACCATTTTCTAGCATATGGAACACTATCGTGGATCATCATTTTGGCGGCCTTTAACTGATTTTTTTTCCTTTATCTGATTTTAAGATTATTTATACATTAACATCTTGGCATTTTTTCATAGTCATGGGTTATTGCAACTTTAAATTGTTTGATTCCTGATCAGAGGTTGCTCTTATATTGATTTGAAAGTACTAATATTTAGGGGAACCGGTGCCCTGTATTGACAAGACAGCATCCCCTGCACAGCAAAGGATAAATAAAGACCCAATAATAAATTAAACATTTTGGCATAAACCATGACATCTCTTCAAATTCAATATGTGATACAATAGGAAGTTCTGAGGATTTATAAAAAATCCAATTTGCCATAGCAGTTCTAAACCGTTAATATCATGGAAAAAGCATAGATACACATGTATTAAGAGTTAAGTCTGAACTTTCAAAATATGAGGCTACAATCACCTTTATTATCTTCTACATTGGATATACTATAAAAAGAATTGTTGATGCTCTGTGTCTGATTTCTATCTTTCCAATCTCTCCTGAACCAGTTCAATGAGGTTTCAACCCCTCTTTTCCACTAACACTGCTCTTATGAAGGTCATCAATGAGTGACCACCAGGTTGTTCAATCCAATGGTCAATTCTCAGTCCTTCTATTATGTGATGAACCAGCTGCAACTGACTCAGTCTTTGCCACCTCCTTAAAACACTATCTTTGCTCGGCTCAGTCTTTGCCACCTCCTTAAAACACTATCTTTGCTCGGCTGCTCTCTGCTCTCCTTCCTTTTCCACGACTCATTCTCAGTCTCCACTGCACTTTCTGCCTCTTCTCCCTGAGGGCTAAAAGATGGACCTCTTTTCCTTTCTGCATATAATCACTCCCTTGGTGACTTCAGTCTTCTGTTTTTAGAAGTGTTTTTAGAAGTGCATGATGATGATTCCCATACTCATCAGGATAAGATACATTAGTCTGTGGTAAGAAATGCTCCATGACGTAATACAACAAAGATTTCTCACTAATTTGATGTCCATCATGGAAAGACAGAGGTGTGGGGTGGAAAGTTTTGGTACCCATAACTCAGGGACCCAGGCTCTTTGAGTGTCTGTGCTGTAACTGCACTACTTGGAACATGTGTCCTCTTTTGGTTGCCACATGGCAAAGAAAGAAAGTGCTGGAGGCTCACTCACTAGTATTCAATTTATTTAATTTCCACTCACAGCCCATGAAGCTGAACCAGTCAGATTGGCCCTCCCAACAGCAAGAAAATTGGGAAGCAGAGTCTTTCATCTGCCCAGAAGGAGGGGAGGCTTGCATAGTAATGAGTACTTGCTATGTCTACCACAACTCAATTTTTTCTCCAGCCTCAACCTCAACTCTGAATTTCTGACTCATATTTCAAACTGCCTATTTGACATTTATACTTGGATATCTAATAAGAATTTCAAAATTACAATGTCCAAAACTGAGCTGATACTTTCAACCCCAAATCTTCTCTTTCTAAATTCAGTGGCATCTCAATATTTTCAACTACTCAGACCAATCAATTAAGGTAGGCTTTGACTCTTCTCTCATTCTCTCTCTCCCTCTCTCTCTCTCTCTCCAAGCCACATCCAGTCTGTTAGCAAATTCTGTTGGCTATTGCTTCACAGTGGATCCAGAATTTAACCACTCCTCACTACTTCCCCTCCTAGCAGACTGGCAGACTGGTCCAAACCACCATTTCCATCTTGCCTAGATTATTGCAAAAGCTCCCAACTAGTGTCTTAGCTTAATCATTATAATCCTTCAGTGTGTTCTCAAGACAGCAGAGGATTCTGCTGAGAAAACTCTGATGCTTTCCACTTCACTCAAGGGGAAAAGCCAAACTATTTACAAGATCTATAAGGTCTTACAGTCTGGCTACTTGTTCCTCCAATATTATCTCCTACCAATCTCCCCTCTGCTCAACCCTCACTGACCACTTTGCTCTTTAAAAAAAAAAATGTGTTTGGTAGGCCCCATGTTTAGGGTCTTTAAACTTCTTGTTTTTGTCTGCCTACTTTTCTAGATACTTGTGTATTCTTCTCCTTTAATGTTTTCAGGTCTTTATGAGAAGCATTCTCTGGTCTTCCTGTTTAAAACTGAAACCCTACCCCCACCTTAATTAATCTGTCTACCTCTTTAGTATTTTCTATAGGACTGATTATAGTTCAGCATACTACCTATTTTGGTTTTATCTGTATACTCACTCACAGAGTATAAACTTCAGAAGGGCACTCACGGATTTCTGCTTAACGCTACATCTCCAATGCTGAGAAGCTTAGCATTAATTTGTATTAAACATACATAGGTAATTAATCAGGAAAGATCTGAAGGAGAAAATGTGTAATAATGGTTTCAATGTGTTTGAGTCATTCAGGCAGGGAAATGGAAATTACAGATAGTGGTCATTAGGTGACTTAAAATGTTTTTAAGGCAAAGATATTATCTTAATTGTACATAAATCTAGAAGGAATCTGTCATCACCAATAAAAGAAGCATTTGTTCCCATAGTCTCTATGCCCCTGTGCTCTTGACTTCACCTCCCCAAACCAGTGTTTCTCACATAGTTCACTTTGCCATGTGACTTTCCCGCACCTCCTAAAAATATAAGCTGGGTTATTCTTACCTCAACTGCTAGGATTCTAAAAATCCTTTGAAAGACTCCTTGTAATTCAGATCACTGCGGGAAAATGCTTGGTATTTTTCTTCAAGGTCCCTAAAATTTGTCTACCATAACCTTCTCAATTTTCTTTTTCACTATTTAATCCTGATGCTAATTTGCTAACAGGTTGTTCAGAAACAGAGCAAACATTTATTAAAGTTATATAGTCTGGTTATAACTTTGTTCTTCTACATGTTTAGCTGTGACTCTTCCTTAAACACATTCTCCTGAGTATCTCTAAACCTTGGCCAATGAATTTGTAAAGGACAGAGCGTACATGCAAAACAAAGAAGCTCGTAAAGGGCAGTCCTGTACAACCACAGAATCAATGAGAGTTCAGTTATTTTGCTACTTTAGCAAATACCTTGCAAGATAGAAGAAAGCCAAGAAAAAGCAAAGAAGTCATATAGACTCACTGATGTCAAGAAGAAAATGCATTGTTAGTCCAGAGAGTGGACTTCTCTATTTGTATCCTAGCAGGAATTTGAAATCTAATAATCTAGTCACAGGGTTTTATTTTGGAATGAGATAAATCCATTATTACCCATCACTCAGAATGAGATTTTAGTTTTCAGAAAAAATAATAAATTCTACAGAATACACAAGCTATTTGAAAAGGAGAAAGAGATTAAAAAAAAAACCAACAAACCTGAAGTGACTTAGGAGGCCTTCTGAAACATACTATATTACCAAATTTTTAACAATTTTTACTGTAGCATATGGACATGTGATATGCCTTGAATTATAATAACAACTAAATCATACGTAAAAGTGTTAAGTCTAAGACATTAAAGTAGAAGTTATAGTTTTCTCTTACTAATATCCAAACTAAGTAACATACATTTTCCACACTCATTTTCATGTCAACACAGGGAAAATGGAAATATGTTTATTCTAAAAGAAGTGAAAATGGGAGATAATTGCAACCCTTTATAAAAAAAAACAAACACAACTTCACACCTTTCTCTCTTTTCTTTGGTGAAGATAGTTACATCTATACTCCCCACTACTGAATTGAACACTCACAGTTATTCTTTCATCTTTATCATCCAGTGGAGAGCCATCTTTCTTCCACGAAATGGTGGGTTCAGGATGGCCTCGTGGGGGTTGGCATTCCATCACAGCAGGTTCCCCCACTGCCACCATGACATCAGAAGGATTTTGTCTGAAGTCATCCCGTAGTACTGCAGGAACAAGATTAAATCATTATACTCAATTGTTAAATATATAGCCCTTATCTCTGAACTCCAGCAAAAAAGACATTTATAATAATAAACTATTAGTAATACCCATCTCAGTATATCTTGGAGAATCTATATCTACTTAGAGACATATGCAACTTAATAAAGATGTCTGGCCTTAAGCATACACAACAGGGATAATTTGATATTCTCGATGGGTCAGTGGACAAGTGTATTTTGCTATTTCATGCTCTCACGGTTAGTGTTTGGTATTTCTTTCTTTTTTTTTTTTTTTTTTTTTTTTTTTGGTATTTCTTCTCTGCCTCCTGCCCACAGTTTGCCATCCATGTGCTAATGTGCTAAAGAATAAAACTGAAACGTCCTTTTACTTATATGACACATTGGGATGATGCTTTCTATTAGTAAGTGAATTACATACACATACAAACCAAAAAAGACTTCCACATGTGCATTCATTTGAGAGTTATTTTAAAGATATTTAATATTAGTGTATAAAAGAATATAATCATTACAATTTAAAAATGCTTATTATAGAAACATTAGACATATTTGCAAAATGACTACGTTCAAAATACTGTCTTATTCCCTTATCACTGAGTGAAGCAAATGTGAGAAGGAGCCAAGGATGAAAAGAGCGCTGCTACTGATCATGTCACTTTGCATCTTCTATGTTCCGTGTTTTTAGTTATTGTATGATAAATATTATTTGAATCCTCAAACCTCATCAGGGTGAGAGATATTATCAATAGTATTTATGTTATTAACTTTGTATTTTAGAGGAGGAAAAGTTTAATACAGTGATCTCAACTGGATATTAACATACTATAAAACAAGTAGTATCATTCACTTTGTAACTATTGGAATAAAATGTGGAAAATTAGCCAGATTTGTATTTCAAAAATGGCTCGTACAGAAAAAATTGCCCTCTGTTTCTTGTAAACATCAAGAAATCATGAATTCTTTGGCATCAGTCTTAAATCATAGCTACACTGTTTACTGGAACATACTCTCCCTTTCCACATTTACAAAGCAGACATGGAGATACATACTTCAACACAAAACCTAAAAACATTATCTTTCTCCCACTCCATTTTCTCCAGTGCATAATTAATGCAAACAATTTCCATAATCTTATTTTAGATGGTACTTAGAATGTTCATTGATATGTTAAGTGCATAGATTTGAAGTGATAAATGTTACTTATCATTTGAAATCCAGTGAACTCAGAGTTTGGTACAATTTTGTACCGGAATGGTGTCCTTCTATTCCAATGACATTTAGAAATATTTCCATGCATGAAGTACTACACTGTAAAAAACTTATCCTCAAACTATTATTTCAAAAGCCACGCTTATATTTTGGTTTCAAAGCCTCAAACAAATGTACAGGCTTACATAATTCTGTATTTTTCTCTTTTAATTGTCTACTTTTCTTTCTTCTACTCCAGCTAAGTATGTGTACACATCTGGGTAAGTTTTAACAACCACTCAAACAAAATTGTTTTTTTATCTGCATACTGAGACAATTTGGGCACAACATGACTATGTTAACACTTGGAAAATAAGACTTCAAAGGGAAGATGTAGTCCTCTTAAGGCAAGAATGGTAAAAGGAAAAAGAAAAATCAATTACACCATACTGTTATAATTCTAACTTTAATACTGTACAATATTTATTAATAAAATACACGCACACAAAAGTAAACCTTGTTGAACTGAAAACTCCACCTACTGTTACCACAACGTAAAACAACAGGGTTTAAAGACTTGTTTCTAAAAACTTACGTTATGATTAGGTATTAAGAATGTACTACAAATAAAACCTAAGGTTTATAGAAAAAGCAAATGAATGGACCTTAACGAAGGTAAGGTAGTATGAACCTTTACTGGATTACATTATTAATCTAAGATAACACCTCTGAAGTTTTAACACCCTTGAAACACGCAAAAGGACAATACTTTTCAGGTAAAAATAAACCATTTGTACAATTTTTTCTACTTGTGAGCTTAAAACAAACTTAGTAACATTATATCTTATTTACAAATTGAGATCATATCTCAAATAAACCAATGAATAAATAAAATGTCTTTCAGAAATATCAAAGGTCTAAGATAAATCAAGGTTGGGTTTTTTTTTTCATTTTCTATGTTTTTTGGGTTTTTACAGTATAGAATGAAAAGCTAACAAAATGTAATCCACTAAAGATTGTTGCTTAGATAATGCTCATGCAATTACTTTTGCAGCTGTAAAGAATAAAACCCTAATATTGCCTATGGCTACAGGCAGCCCTGCAGAGTTATGAATTGAAGACTTTTTTCTCTCTTCTATAAAAGCAACTTTCTTCCTTGTACTCGTCTTGAACACTTCCTTTTGGGGGGATAATTACATGTCATATTATAAAATGGTATGAACTTTTAGTTAAAATCCAATTTGCTTAATTTATGTCCATATTTAAGCAATTAAAAATTGAGTTCAAATGATTGGCAGCATTTTGGCAGATTTTTCTGCCAATGGTATCCATAAGTATTCTCAAACACAGTTCATTTTTCTTAAAAAAAATCTTTCCTTCTCTAACATTGTTATTAATCAAAATGCATACTTTTGATAGTATGAATAGTATGAAATTCTAAAGTCTGGAACTAATTTTTGAAAAGAAGATTATATATGGATTTGAAAAAGAATGAATTACATATATATTACATATATATGTTATATAGAGAGATAATGTATCCAAGTAGATATCACCTAAAAGTTATTAAACAAACCACTGTTTATCTTAATATTACATTTCTTCCACATGTATATAATGTTTTATGTTCACAGGTTGGGACACAGAATTTGGTTTAACTGCTTTTCACTCTTTTTCATTCTGTTAAATTAGGAGGAAAAAAAACCCCACCAAAAACTTATAAGCTTCATTGAATCATTGAATCTTGAATCTCCTTTGAACTATTTTTTTTTTTGTCTAAAAATAGAGTTGACTAAGAGATATCTTTTAAATCAAAACAAAACTATACAATCATTGGTCTTTCTGAAAAGTATACAATTTCAATATGATTCTCAAAATAGATAAATGTTTTCAGAAAAAGATTCTAAAATTTAGCATTGACTTTGCAATCTATTTGAGTAATGTTGAGGAAACAGGGCAACAGAAAAAAAATGTTAAGTAGAAACTGTTTCAAGTATTATGGACAGTTTAATATTTATAATACTCATCTAAGACCCCGGGGGAAATTTTAGAACTGAGTAAGACATAAAATTATAGAATAGGCACTGGTCTTTGACAATATTTAACCCATCCCCTAAAGAGAGGCAACTGAGTCCCAGGAAACTTAGTCACTAGCTTGTGTTATTTGTTAGGAAGAGACGAGAAGGAAACAAAGATACCCCATTTTCAAGGCAGTGCTTTTTTTTTTTTTTTTTTGAACATGCCAACATTTTACTATAAAATGTCATTTACCTATCTCATCAATTATATTTCCAACAAATCCACCCCATTATTGCAGAAGGCCTGACAGTGATTGTTCATTGTGTACTGCAGTCTCATGACTAATTTTGGTAAGGCTCAAGTGCTCCTCAAATTAATTTGGTTCCCTAATCATGTGGTGAACATCTGTGAACTACAATGCCTTCTGCTTCATGAATCACAGAATCCTGGTGCAGTTAGGAGTCTGAGAGATGGGTGATCCAAACTCTTTCTTTTAGAAATTAAATAATCTAAGGCTCACCAGAGAGGAGAGAAGCATGTCACATAAATAATAACAATGATAATGTGAGCAATGAAACAATGCTAACAATAGCCAGCATTTATTGAACATTTGCTATGTAAGGAGCCACACCAACTACCCACTTACTTAGTGCCTATAATAAGGCTAGGACAATGTGAATTTTTTGTTTCCTTTTAAGAATAAGTAATCTATAAAGATTTAGCAGCAGTGCTAGAACACAGATCTCTTCATCCACCAAGACCTTTTCTCTATCAATTTGCCCACCTATCTGGTCATATCTGAACACAATGTTCCCAATTCTAACTACATAAATATTATGATACAATTACTATTTCAGCCTCTTTCTATTGGGACAGAAGTTGAATGAGAAATTTCTCTTCTGACAGTCAACTGACTGAATATTTCCTGCATTTCTGTGTTTTCTCAGATTTTTCCATGTTTGGAAGACGCCACTTCAAAATTTCAGTGGTATGTTGAGAATTACAACTCATCATTCAGATTAGTATGTTGTGCTAACTCTTCTCAGTAATTTGCTTTTATTTCAACAACAAAATGACTAAAAGAGCTGTACAATAAGTGTTTTAATTAAATATAAGCATGCTAATTAGAAGTAGATATCTTGGAAAAAAAGAGAAGACAATAATATGCAGTTCTAGGATTTTCTTTTCTACTTAAAATACTACTTTGTCAAGTAAACCCTGCAGCAAATAGTAGTAAACTGTCAACTGGGAAAATAAATTAATATATCAATAAAGTCCTTTAAAATTAGGGTATATCAGAGGAAAATAAAAAAGGAAGGGTATTATCAAAGACAAGAACTATATAGATGTTTAGTCACAGCATGCTTGTTATATTTATCCACCTTAATTGCTTTAAAAATTACTTATCGCCTACCTAATCTTTAATTTTGAGCAGAGAACAAATTACTCCCTTTTATGATACTTCTAGTTCTCTATTGAGATGCCCACCTACATGCTGAAATAAGTAAGTGTTATCTAATGTCAAAATAGGTATCATTCTTCCATTTAATATATATATATACTGAACACATACTTGGTGTCTGGCACTTATACTACAACTTTGGTATTTTTCTTACAGTGACGTTTACATAAATGCTGATGTCTGTCAAGAGACAACATTAATCTTCACCTTGTCAGAAAATGGCAACAAAATAGTTTCACTGCAAGTTATTTTATATTAAGATCTATGTTTTAGGAGCTAGATAACAAAGTATATCATGAAGGCTTTTGTAACTACTTGCATTCCTCCTTAGTAAGCTCACAGCATCATCCAGAAGAACAAAATGTTATCTGAGGTTCAAATGTGTTCAAGAATCTTTAACATTTCTTATTATTTAAAAAAAAAATTAAGTTCTACATCCAACGTGGAACTTGAACTCACAACCCTGAGATCAAGAGTTGTGTGCTCCTGCGACTGGGCCAGCCAGATGCCCCCAAAACACTGTAACTTATCTTTTTTTTTTTAAAGATTTATTTATTTATTTTTATGATAGACATAGAGAGAGAGAGAGAGAGAGAGAGAGAGAGGCAGAGACACAGACAGAGGGAGAAGCAGGCTCCATGCCGGGAGCCCGACGCGGGACTCGATCCCGGGACTCCAGGATTGCGCCCCAGGCCAAAGACAGGCGCTAAACCGCTGAGCCACCCAGGGATCCCCACTTTAACATTTCTTAGAAGAATAATTCCAAACTTTTAAAAACATTCCAATAAGAAGGACAAATTTATAGAAAAATATCTTAACCCATCGAAGAGGAATACTAAAATGATAACCTGTAAAATAATATCCTGTGAGGTATTATCCACCTTATCCCATCATCTTCTAAAGCTAAGGAGTTTGATTTTTTAAATGATGCAAACCCCCAACATATATTCTGTACAAAGTCAGGATTTAGCCATAATTGTTTCCTAAAGGATACATATTCACTCTAAAATTTGGCACTGAATATATCTATGACTGCTCTTCAATAATTATGTCATCTTCCAGTTGTGTTTTTTTTTTATAGCACACAGCTTTATTTTTAAAACTTAAATTATGCTTTGGTTAAGATCCTGGAAGAAAATATGCTGGTAAAAGCACTTATTTTCTTAACTACTGGAGCTTTTGAAGATTTCACAAACCTCTTATGCTGTATCCTAAGAAATAGTACATTTTTTTTAAACAGTACTTTTTTTAAAACAAATTATATGTTCTGAAGAAGTTATATAGTATGGATGGATTTCAAACACCATGCAACTTTAACTAACAATGAATACAGAACATAGTGAACAGAAGAATAAAAAAAATAAGTACTTTATCTGTTTATATAACATGGAAGAACAAGCTTATGTAAAGACAGTTACATTCCTCTGTGTTCTGCTGGGCTGCAGCAATGAAGGCACCCCATTCCTGGTCGCTTAACAGAATAACTTTCAGGTTGAGTCCAAGCTTAAGCCACAATCCTATTTTGCAGAAATATGCACACCATAATGACTCTCTCTATGAAAAGCCCTCATGGCTATCTGCAGTCCATGCCTCATGGTTTAATCATTTCACTTCAGGAATGAACACAGTACAAGATATTCCTTAACATTTATTACTATGGTATTAAGTCATCAAGACAAAGAGAAGGCAAGCTTAGCACACCAGATTGAAGTTAGAATCAGTAATGTGTTCTAGAGAAAGGTATACATCAATACAGATGAACATTTAAATACCTAATATTCAGGAGACTTGAATCGGGGGTATCATAAAAAAATGTACTGCCAAAATAAGTCACATTGCTAAAATTATAGGTTCTAGCTTATTAGATGTTTGCATTTTACATACTTTATACTCAACTATAAAATTATGAATGAAGAAAATATGGCATTTGTAAAACAGCACTTACATGGTATCATTTATAGATGTGTTTATTTTAGCAGTTGAAAAAAACCTAGAAGTCAGGAATCTCAGAATCACAACACACATCACATCCTTCCACTGTGCTGTGATTTTGATAGGTATATTCACAATGACTCAGTTATTTCCATACAAAACAGAGAGTTTTACACTCTGTCTTGTTAGAGTTATTATGAAGACTAATTATTTAGTGTTTGTACAGGATTTGCCATTTATATGCTGCATTACATCTGCAAAGAGGTATTACTGTTAGTCACTACACAAGGAATTGCCAAATTTCTCAGCTGCCAGTACAAATGCAAAGGAGGACAAAGGATGCCATTGATGAAGGCCTCTAAGTGCCAGAGCGAAGTCACACTCAGGAATAGCTTGGCAGGGTTAAAAAAACACAGACAGAATGAGGCTATCTGAACCATGGGACCCTGATTGGGACAAGACAGGCATGTGTTCTTTCTTTGATAAACTCCAACTTTGTATTTAGTGTCCGGCACTGAGAGAGTCCTTGATCAAAGGAATATGCTCATATATTCATTGTCTGGCTCTTTGTATTCAAATGTCAGCTCCAAGAGAACAGGGAATAGTCTTTATCACTCTATATACTTAGTGCCCAGAGCAATGCCCAAGACATAGCAGGCATTCTGTAAATGTTTACAATAGGTATTATATACGAAATGCTAGGCATTATATGAAACAGTACAAAAATTGGCAAGAGTCCTATACTCATGGTGCTCAAGATATTAGAGAATAAACAGATAATATTCAAATAAACACCAACACAAATATGCAACTGTAATTGCAATTCATGTCTTGAAGGAACAGGATAGGATGGCATGTGAGAAACTAATGAGGAATACCGTTTAGATTGGAGGTAAGAGAACAGTGAGTAAATAACAGTTAAGGTGAAGCCTAAAAAAATGAGTAAAACTCAGGCTGGGGAAGTGCAATGAAGGCAGAAATAACACAGGTTGAAGAAAAATCTTGGTACAGTAAATGAACTTGAAAAGACTGAGACCTGGGGTAGTAGGGCAGTTTGGCAGCGAGCAATACGAGGTTGGCACGGTACATGGGGGTCAGGTTTGCTGTACACAGCAGCCACGATAAAGCATCAGCTTTTATTTCAATTCCCATGGGAAGCACTTCAATGGCTTTTAAGCAGAGCTGTCTCATGATGGAATTATCATATTTAAATATTCATTATAGCCACTCTGTGAATGAAATGGAGAGAAAAATAAGAATGGAAGTGGAGAGACCAATTAGCAGACTATTGCAGTGATTAAGGGAAAAATGATGGTTTTATACTATTATGGTAACCTGGATTTGGTGCAAAGGGGAGCACAGAAGTATATACTGGAGGTAAAAGTCAAAATGACCTCTTGAGTGGTTGAAGTTGACAGAAATAAAGATGTCAACAATGATATCCTGGTTTCTGATTTGAGTAACCAGACATGTCATTTGTATTTATTACTGTTTTATTTTTTTAAGATTTTATTTTTTTTAAGTAATCTCTAATGTGAGACCTGACCCCACAACCCTGGGATCAAAGTCATAGGCTCCACTGACTGAGCCAAAAAGATACCCCTGAAAACACAATTTTTAAGGTATAAGAGGAAGGTATAAGAGGACAGACAGACAATATACAAATACATCTTTCCCTAAGGAGAAATAGGATAACTTTGTGTGTGTTTGTGTGTGTGTGTGTGTGTGTGTGTGTTTGAGTGATATAATTCGAGAGTAGAGGGATAACACAAAAATGGTTTTATTGATTAAAAAATACAATGGCTTCAAATTCTCCCCCTTAGTATTCAACACAGGATTGATTTTTACGTGTTCACACCTTTATACTACTATGTTCCAAATTAGAACTGCTAACTGATAATATCCCTGGATCAATTAATCTATAATTTTTATAATTACAAATTTTAAGTTAGCATGATGGATGTTATATCATTTTAACCCATTAAAATCAGAAACAAAACTAATATATTTTGATTATATAGACAAATATAAACAAATTTATATATGCCTGGACATGTGTGATATATATGACCATTAATAACTGGTATATTGTGATGCTATCCACAGTAGCAAATGATAGTAAAAACTCATACGGTTATTTTGTTCACAGAATAAAATAACTCAAAATATAATAGGGTACTTCTCAGGACTGCCATAAATTAAGCTCAATTTACTATTTAAGTGTAAGATAATCAATAGCATATTAAATGTTAATTACATGATTAGAATAATAAGTGAGTTCACATTTGTCAGAAGTTTACAAAATCGCTAAAGCATAATCAAGTTCCCTGGGAAAATGCTGAGTCATCAAATTCTTAAGGATTTGTGATTCACTTATTAATTCATTCAATAAAAGTACTAGGTATTGTGTTTAGAGGTGGTGACTAACAGGATAAACAACACATAATTGATCGCTGCTTTCAAAGCACTTCAGGATTTTTCTCTTGCTCTTTTTGTTTCATCACAGAATGCTTTGTTCCATTGAAATATTAGACAAAAGTTTAATATGCAAAGCAGATCAAGGGGATATGATTTCACTTCCGCATCTGGGACTGTCCTGCAGAATTCAGGTCTAGTGTTAAACTGACATATGAGTGAATAAATACATTTCCCTAGCTCCTGCACTGATACTGTATGCAAGCTAAGAAGTGATAAATATAGGATTTGGACCTGGATTCGGTTGGATACCAAAGCTTGCATTTTTAGCACTAAACCTGACTGGCTTTCTAGGAGAGGGATACTCAGACCTGACTTTGTCTCCTTGGTGGTTGATAAGAGGACTCCACTTTGGTGCCATTTCAAAATATATCCAGTCTTCCCCATCACACTGAAGTGAAATGGGGGGAGTTTTTCATTCCTTGTTTAAAATAATGCCTTAACATTGGCCTATATTACTATAGCTTATAATATCAGAACTTCATATAACCTAAGTACAAACTCCTCCACTTCCATCCCCACCCCCAATTACAACTGAGGACCCAAAGTCCAGAAATTAAAAGGACTCAGGTTATACAGTGAGTTAGTGGACATGGCCAGGCTAGATCTTGAAGCAACTATTTTCATAAAGACACATTTTTAAAAGTGCCTGAGACTGGAATGTATTCTAATTAAAGTATTTGCAAGGAAACAAAGGTGATTGTAAAAAAACAAACAAAAAACCAGGTGTTTCTTTACCCTCTCAAGCCCAAGATGCCAGCAGCTACACAGGAGAACAGCTAAAAGGGAGTTTTCACATTTTATGGAAAGTCTAATGGTTAACAGTCTCAAGGGAGAAAAATCCTCACAGTTTAAAATGATCTCGTTAAAACCTCCCTGGTAATTGGGAAGAGCTGGAGAAAATAGCTATTGGATTAAAAAACATACCACAAAAAAACTATTCTCACTAATGTATCTTTGTGCAGCATAATTAAGATTGCCAATTATAACATCACCCCCTCCCTCAACTGAAAGGAATAGTGATAGGAAAAAAAATAAGTCTAAATAGCATACCCAGAGACACATCAACTAAACAAAAAGGGTCTTTAATTGGTGACAATCTGCCCTAAATCACTGTGACTACTTCCCAACATAATAACTTTCAGATCTGTTAATTCCTTATATCTTCCCTATCACAAGCTGTCTGGGGGCTTCAGAATATAATACCAAGTATCTAACAGAGCTTTCAATCTCCAAGGAACATAACAAATATGCAACTATGTAGCTGTGTGAGCTGCCTTCCCTAACAAACTAGGGAGCCCTTGGGAGAGTTCAATCAACCTTCAGCTCCTTGGCAAAGTTTAAGACCTCATTTTGCTGATAACTAGGAGTCATGCTAACAAACCTGACTAAAGGTTACTAGACATTAAATTAGTAGAAAAGCAAATCATTTTATAACTTCTGTTAAGGATGCTATCTAAACCAGTTATACTCAGTGTTTTATGAAATATAAAATTTAAGCTTATAGAACTTTGAGAGGAAAAAAATATTGAACATGATAAAAATAATGCTCTATCAAAATAAAAATCTCAAATTATGAATCATTGCTAAATGTTACTTGAGTATGTGATCCTAACTTTTTAAAAAACTTTATTGGGGCGGGGAGGCAGGGAGCTCCATGCAGGGACTCAATCCCAGGACTCCAGGATCATGACCTGAGCCAAAGGCACACAAACGCTTAACCAACTGAGGCACCTGGGTACCCCGAACCTATTTTTATATCAGGTAATGGAAATGGAAACTTTTTGGGATCCCTGGGTGGCGCAGCGGTTTGGCGCTTGCCTTTGGCCCAGGGCACGGTCCTGGAGACCCGGGATCGAATTCCACGTCGGGCTCCCGGTGCATGGAGCCTGCTTCTCCCTCTGCCTGTGTCTCTGCCTCTTTCTCTCTCACTGTGTGCCTATCATAAATAAATAAAAATTAAAAAAAAAAAGGAAATGGAAACTTTTTAAAAAGATCTTATCTATTTATTCACGAGAGACACAGAGAGAGAGAGAGGCAGAGACACAGGCAGAGGGAGAAGCAGGCTCCATGCATGGAGCCCGATATGGGACTCAATCCTGGGACCCCAGGATCACACCCTGGGCCAATGCAGGCACTTAACTGCTGAGCCACCCAGACGTCCCTGGAAACTGTAATGGAAGTTGATTCGGTGCTACCAACGGTACCTACGGTACCTACGTGTTCCACCACTCTTCACCTGAACCCAGTGTAAGTTTCAGGTGCATTTACTGTATGCAGAACACCTGCAATCAACAATCCAGAAGACTAATCCAAGTCCTAGAGAGCTACAATGGCAATGAGCCAGCGAAGCAATTAGAAACTGGCCAAAGATGCCTCCCAAAGGTCCTAGTTCAGAACAGCTAAAGATTGCTTTGTAATTCCTTTTATAAGATCATAACTCTTTTCAATATTAAGAAACGTCTGACATGCTGTCAGCTTACTATACCTGAGAAGGCCTGATTCATTGATTCTCACAAACCATTTTACTGGTGTCCCCTCCAATAATTTAAAAGGCCATGTACTCTTCTCATACTTCAAAACTGGTCTTTGAAAGTTTAAGTGGCTACAGTATTTAAAATTGCTGGCCTATCATAAACATTAAATTCAAAAGAAAACTGCTCTTGCTTCTTGAGAACATCTGATGAACCATAAAGACCACCATGATTAGATGCCCACCATGGTCCATGGAAATGCACATAAATACATAGGTACACTTTTTAAGTTGTAAACTTTACATTATTCATTTTTCAATCTCCTTGAATTTGCACCTTCATTCCAACTCCTACCCAATTTTATCCTCATGCAATTTGCTTTTATGCTTGAGACTTATTGTTGCTGCTTACTGATCAGCCTTGAGGTCCCCTCAGCTTTGAAATAAGGCAGGTAGAACTAGTTCTGTGTTTGCTGCCAAGGAGCTTTCCACACCTCTTCAGGTTCACCACAGTCACCACAGAAAGATTCTGGAAGTCTAAACAGCATGTTTTTTGTTTATAAAGTGCAAGAAGGGCTAATATGAAAGTCAAGGAAAGAAAAGGGAATTCCACAGAAGGACATTTTCTGGCATGCCAGTTTTAGGAATGCTAGAGAGAGAAAGTGAGAATCTAGAAATCTCTAGAATCTAGAAAATGCAAAACCAGCACGCCCCATGCACTTTTACAACGTACAGAAATTCTGGTGTGAAGATCAGTGCCCTAAATAAAGCCCCTACTCCTACTTAACCTAGTCATCAGCTTTGAAGGAGTTAGCAAATCATGTCTATTTCCAAATGGAGTCATGACCTAAAGGCCCAGCAGGTACAGGTCCTCACCTTAGAAATGAACATGAATTAACTTCTCTGAGGAAAATTTTGGAAGTTTATAAAATTCATCATGAATTTGAGCTGATGCTTCCATGTTTCATGTTTATGACTATAAACTTAAAGAAAAACAAGCTAAATGTAATCAATAATTTTACTGAGTTTAGTAAATTATCTAAGATTGAACAGATGAAAATACAACTTAAATGATCAATAGTCAAAATGGAATCAAACACACTCCGTCTTATGGGGAAAGAGGGCCAAATGCTTTCTCTGGAGATTTTAAGAAAGACCCCTGCTTATAATGAGGAACAAATGGTTCTCAGGACAAGGGTAGCTGCCTGGTCTTTGAAAATATCCTAAACCAACTTAAAGAACCATAAAGTCATTAGTAACTTTAAGGAACTCAAATAAAAACAAAGAGTCCTCTGGATTTGGATTATTATCCTTTAACATATCCCAGTTGGAACAGCAACATTTCTTATATTAAACAAATGTACAAGGTTTTGTTTTTCTACAGAGAGCAGCTGTAACATCTGCTTTTTTAACTATTTTTAAATTTATTACTATAGTTTTGAACCAAGGAGTTTATAACTAGCCAATAAAAATCCCTGATTATCATAAAACTTTTGTCTGTATTTTAAATATGTTGATACACCTGTTTTCTAAATATTTGCTAGGCTCCTTGACATATGCAAGTTCCCTATCAACATCAACATTTCTTTATAAGTTGCAATACAAACTAAATAAAAAATGACAACTTCAGCTATCAATTTTTAAGTTTCTATACTTTCTCATCTATTTGGAGGACATACAAAAAGTAGTGTATAACCCTCTGACCTGCAATTAATGATAATGCATTTTGACTAAAGGAGGCAGACTCAGTGACATTATAATTTAAAATACTCATTAAAGTTTGGTTTCTAAAATCAATAGAACTTCCTATGGACAAAAATATGTATTTTTTCATATTATAAAATTCAGGATTTTTAGAGTAAGCTTGATGCTAAGTTAATTCAATGTTTCTATCCTTAATCATGTGTATTTAATCTCAAAGAACTGAAATTCATAAATTCTCATAAATGAAATTTTGAGATAATGAAAGTTATCATTAACTTTTATCATTAATAAATGATATTATTTATTATCAAAATGGGAATATTTACTTTACAAACAATAATTCAAGAATACATTTTCCTGCTAAAGAAATTATAGAACAGTTTTTCCCTAGGTCTAACTATGCTTTCTTGGCTCTTTTCACAGATATCTCTAGGAAAGTAAATGACAGGCCCACTTCAAGTTCACGATTATTTATTTTTAATTAACAATGACCTATGATTTAGTAGAGATGAAGTCCTGAACTTACAGGCATCATGGAGCAATCCCATGGTCTTAATGAGCAACAAAATTAATGAGTCATATGACAAATTATTTATTAGTTTTTTTTTTTAAAAAAAGGCATGACAAAACATCAAATGCCCCTTTGGCCTAAATACTAAAAGGCAAGAAATAATGAAATTAAAAACACATTGTTGCTCTTACTCTGGATCATATTTCTACTTGCTATTTTATTTTGTTTCATCATTTTAAGTTCAGGGTTCCAAAAGAGAAGTTTATGTGAACATATAATAATATGAGATACATATCACTTAATGTAATGATGTCACTAAATAAACGATATAGCAGCATTTCTTAATCACACATTTCTCAAATTAAGTTTTTCTTTGGTCTCCTCAAGGTCAGAACTAGAGAAAAATTTGTGCTTGTGTTAGGCATAAGAATTTCCTCTTTAATTTTCAAAAAATGAAAGGTTTTCATATGAGGAAAAATTAACCACGTTTAATTTTTCTGATTGAAAATACATTTTAAGGTTACTAACTTTACTGTCTTTATTAATCAAACTATGCTGTTGAAACATTTAAGTAACAAAAATAATGTTATTTCTCTTCACTTAGAATCAAAAAAATCAAAAGGAAAGGCATTTACAGCTTCATGACCAGTAAAGGAAAAACCACAACCAGTAATTATGCAATACTCTAGGATTTGAGGGGATTATAGACATGTTGAAAAAGCAAGGAAATATGGAAGAGAGTATGAAATAAGCACCATACTACATGATAAGTGACACAAGAGACATATATTTTACTCCCAAGCAGTATAAATAATTGACAGCTCCTACAATCATAATTAATTGATCTAAGTAAATACTTGAAAGAAACAGATTACCACATTCCTAACAAGGATAAGAGCTGGCAATATGTCAAGACTGGCAATTAAAATAGCCTCGATGGCATTATATGGTCATATAAATTCAAGGTTGTGAGCAAAATAACAAATGAAAATAAAGACAGAAGAAAACCAAATTAATAAACTCATTTCTAGTAGGTTTCTTTTGAAACCCTAATGACTAGAAAATGAACCACTGGAAACACAACAAATAACATAAGGCCTTCTGTACTCTGAAATTGTCCTTAATATTTTAACCCATGAACTCCGCCTCCAAATTAAATAATTTAAATATGTGATACTTTATCACCTTTACCATCAAAAAACCCCATACCTTAACCTTCCAAATTATAATCAAAATGTAAACATCTTTTGAAGTAATTGTAACTTTTCTTTTTTAAGTAATCTCTATGCCCAATATGAAGGTTGAACTCAGGACCCCAGAATTCAAGGGTGCATAGAGGGGTGCCAGGCATGCTGAAGGAACTGTAACTTTTAGCTAACCATGTTCAAATATCTTCATTATGAGCTATGGTTAATACATGCCCACAAACATGTTAGAAAGTCACACTATTTTCTCTTCATCCACTAACCCCACCTCACTCATCTCTGGCTTTATTTATTCACATTTATCTTATTTCAGTAAACAAACATTTGAATTTCTAGTATGGGGCAGCCCGGGTGGCTTAGCAGTTTAGCGCTGGCTTCAGCCCAGGGCGTGATCCTGGAGACCTGGGATCGAGTCCCACGTCGGGCTCCCTGCATGGAGCCTGCTTCTCCCTCTGCCTGTGTCTCTGCCTCTCTCTCTCTCTCTCTCTCTCTCTCTCTCTCTCTCCTCTCTGTGTATGCTAATGAATAAATAAATTTTTAAAAAATCTTTAAAAAAGGAATTTCTACTATGTGGGAGCCCTTTAAAGATTAAGTCTCCATCTATGATTCTGCCAATGCGTTTTGAAACTACCTGCAAGACTTTACTCTCCTGGAATTCTCAGCCTACCTTCTCTCCCACACCCTCTTCAGCTCCCACATTTCCTGCCTCACAAATCCATTTTCCATTTTTCCTTAGACCCCAAAGGCTAGAACTCTAAACATAAAGGAATTTAAAACTCACAGAGACAGTGTGAGCAGTTTAATCAATTAAGGCTAGAATGTGAAGTAAAAAGTTTTCATTTTTTGTTCTTTTAAGTAATCTCTACATGCAATGTGGGGCTCAAACTCATAACCCCAAGATTAAGAGACATACTCTATCAACAGAGCCATCAAGAAACCCGTAAGTGTTATAGTGCATAGGTATAAGAGATTATTATGTGTTAAAACATCTACTTTTAGTTAGGAATTGCAACTAGAAGCTGACTGGGATGTGGATTTTCTTTTTCTTTTTTCTCTTTGGAATTCCTTTTTTAAAAAATTAAATATATTTGACATACAACATCATTTAAATTTAAGGTATAGCATGTTACTTTAGTATATTTCTATATTGTTCTATATTGTAATATGATTGCCACTGTAGCAAAATTTATCACATTACATAGTTATAGATATTATGGAATCTATTCAATAATATTGTTGTCTGTATTTATTATACTGTACATTAAATCACCATGGTTTATTTACCACTCAATCTCAAGTCTGTAACTTTAATAACAAGATCACTTTTACCCCCCCCACACCCCCACCCCATGATAACCATCATTTTATTCTATTTTTTAGGAGGATGACTTCTTCTAGTTCCACATAGGGGATATCACACAGTTCTTGTCTTTGGCTTCTGACTTGTCTCACTTAGCATAATATACTCAAGGCCCATTCATAATTGTCACAAATGGCTGTGGATTTTGAAAAGATAACTGTGCTTCATCTTAAAAGTAAAGGATAATATTTAGGAGATTTTTCAGTTTAATTCAACAGAGAAGGATTTAGTCATATTTTCTAAAGTTTTATACTTTGGAGGCATAAAAGAGATAAAAGATAAGCAGCTGAATCTATATTCTGTGATCTTATTTGTATATGTTTATTATTTTGAATAATAGCATGTTTTAGTTAAACGGAACTTAAAAGTTTTTTTTTTTTTTTTGAGAGAGAGAGAGAGAAAGTGGGGTGTGGAAGTGTGGGGAAGGTTAGAGGGAAAGGGAAAGAATTTTAAGCAGAACCCCATGCAGGGCTAGATCTCATGACCTGAGCTGAAATTAAGAGTCAGCCACTTAACCGACTGAGCTACCCAGGTGCCCCAAGAACGTAGAGATCTCTTCAGTCCAAATCTCTTCCAGTTTATGGGTGGGAAAACTGAGATCATCAAAGTTAAGTAGTTTGTTTAATGCTATAATAACCCAAACTGGTTAAGAAAGTTCATTGATTTCTAGTAGATTGTTATCCACTAACAACTAAAACTGAATCCAGAGATCACAAATAGCTTTCAATTAAGTTTTTGTTTTTTGTTTTTTTGTTTTTAATTTGAGATGGAATTGAGATTCTAAGCAGCTCCAAAGAGGGCTCCATGGAAAGTCCTTGGCAACTACAAGATTTGCTCAAGGTGGCTCACTGGGGAGTGGCTGCTTATTTAATAGTTTTCCCTGTAGGTCAGCCCCAAAAACCCAACACTTAGAAGATAATTATATTAATATATTAAGTAATATCACTGTATTAACCATTAACCACATGAGAAAATTAACTAAATCCATTCCTGTACAGCCACTTAAATTTGATACTATACCTGTTAGTTTACTTTCAGTTTTAAAAACCTTTCAAGCTTAGGAATTTCATTCTTGGGCTCATGAATTTAGGTTAAAGACAATGTCATCATAATCTCTACCTGTCACAGAGACATAAGCCCTCTACTTATAAAATAAATGGTTCATTCTGTCATCATGACAGCTATAAAAAGTGACAGCTTCTTATGACTGAATACTAACTTTAGTTTAATAGGGAAATGTACAAAAAATAATTTGACGGTTTGGGTGATTTTTTTTTTAAAGGAAACTACTTAATATATCAGGAAAGTGTAGTTGTGATTTTATTGGAATTTTTACAGGGCATCAATGAATAAATTTATGTTTCAGATTTTTTTTTCAAATGTGAATTCTGAACCTATGGTTTTATGGTTATTACTTTTTTTTTTTTAATTAAGGTATGGTGCAGTTTAAAAAGAGCACTTCCCCTTTAATTTTCATGATAATTTCAGACCTTTTTCAAGGTCTGCATATGTAAATCATGATAGGATATGATGTTGCCAAGTTTTGCAGGGAAGGGAAATGATTCTTTCATTTGGAAGTGGGTCTAATCCAAAGTTTTGGTTGAATGTGTAAGAGAGAACTAATCTTAAAATGTTAGTTCATTTGTAAATCAAACTTCACAGGGTGATTAAAGTGATAATTTTAAAAATCACTTTTTAAATTCAGAAATATTAAATTTGTTGTGAAAATAATTTTCATTTGATAAACAATTACTTAAAATTCAAAATAATAGCAACCTCAGTTGTTTTATTAACAGTTACCCTAAATTTAAAAAAAATTGATTTAAAAAAAGCCACATCCTGAAGATAATCCTTTTACGAAGAGAAAGCACAAGAGGAAAGTGCCTTGAATAGTCTCCATAAAGGGAAAGAGAAAATAAAGTGTATTTTTAGATTGTCATATTAAGCATTATCTTCCACAGTATCACACTGATAAGGTTCTCATTGGAGGTGTTCTATAGTGGAAGATAAATACATGAGCAAACCAAAGAGATACAGTCTCATTTTATCATGTATTTTAATAGAGGGCAAAGCTAGTTAAACAGATGGCACTCAGGATTTCTCAATGAATTCAGCATCTGTGTGTACATGTTGCATAAATGCCAATTAAAATGTGTCCGAGTAAATTTACATCCCTCGCTGATAGAAAGCAAGCCAATCTTGCTGGCTCAGGATCAAGGTTAAACTTAATCATCTGCTGAACTTGCAGCAAGTTGCTCTCAAATTGTACAGAAATTCCCAGAGAAATAATAAAAACAGAACTCCTATTGATTTGTATTTATTTACATTCATAACTCATTTCTAAAGCCTTGGGCTAGAGCTCAAAGGGAAAAAAGTTACTATTTGTATGACTTGGCCAACTACACTTTTAACCACATTTCCAACAAATACCTCTTTGATTAAAATGCCTGCCTGAATAAATTTTCTTAACCTCCTCCCTGCAACTTCCTAGTTGAGATAATTTTGTTTAAAAATTATCCCTTCAAAATGATCTTGAACAAAGGAAAAAGGCAATGTAGCAGTCAGTCTATCATTTATATAGAAAAGATCAGTCTTTGCTTCAACCTGACAGGCAGCTATGAAATTATTTGATATAATAATATAAAAAAAGCTTCCATTTTTTTAAGGTTTTTAATTTTTAAAGTAATCTCTGTAACCCAAGGTGAGGGTTCAAACTCACAATTCCAAGATCAAGAGCTGCATGCTCTACTGACTGAGCCAGACAGGTGCCCCACCCTTGACAACTTTTTGATAGGTTTTCTTCAGCACTCTCTCACCCTCACCCCTCGTTTATATATACCTACCTAAAGCTTTTCAGGCTATTCTAGGCTTGGTCTTTTTTAATTTTAAACTTTCGGTAGCTATACTACTAATTCAAAAATGAACATTTGCCTAGTTATCAAAATTAATCTTACACAGGCATAAATACTAAGTTCTTTTTATAAAGTAATAAAATAGTCAAGATGAAATATTAATTGGAAAAAAAACCACAAAAAAGTAAGTATGACAGTTTCCAAAAACCACTAGATCAAAATGGCCTTAATATGTATCTGTTAAAAAAAAGTAAGATATTTATGTTTGGAAATTGTGTATGTTATGGCTACCCTTTGGAAAATTACAATATTCATTAGCATATTAAAAGTACTGAGAAGTTCTAAAGTAAAAAAACAAAACAAAACAAAATAATAAACCCTTTATTTAACTTTGTTGCCCAGGTTCTTCTAAACATATTTGACCATGCCAACTTTACTTCATTAATTTTTTTAAAAAGATTTTATTTATTCATTCATGAGAGACAGAGAAAGAGAGAGAGAGAGAGAGGCAGACACAGGCCGAGGAAGAAGCAGGCTCCATGCAGGGAGCCTGATGCTGGACTCGATCCCAGGACTCCAGAATCACACCGTGGGCTGAAGGCAGCGATAAACCGCTGAGCCACCTGGGCTGCCCAACTTCATTAATTTTTATAAATTATTTGAGGAACATAATTGACCTCTCCCTAAAATATAATCCTTAGTAATACACTTTAGGAAAGGTTAGTGTAAAATATGTTTCTAATTTTGTAAAAACACATAACTAATATAGATATATCTATAAAAAGCAGAGGCATAAAGAGAAGATAACTGCTAGAAGTAGTCATTTCTGAGAAGTGAGATTATGAATGATTTTAATCTTCTCCTTTATGTATATACATTTTCTAAGTGTCTGATTTGTTATATAGTGAATTTATGTTATTTTTATAAAAGACCAAAGCATACATCAGACTAAATACTATCTTATTTTATATTTTACATAATTATACATGCTATTATTTCTCATCCTTCAACTACAAATAGCTAAAAGTCTGGCATTTAGTCTGTGGAATGGTTTGTATTAAGAAATGAATCTCATTTAATCCTCACAAAGCCTGATGACAAGTTTTCACTACTTTACAAATGGAGAAACTGGTATTTTGCTTTGGACCGGGGGAACCATGATTCCATCTCCTAGGTCAAATCTCATACTTTTTTATCCACTATGCTGTTAAAACCCTGGGGACAAGAATTATGCTTCATATTAGATAGTCCCAAAGCACATCATCATTGCACTATAAAATAATAGCCAAAAAAATTAATATTTAACATATATTCATTTGTTTTTAGGTGCAAGGTGTGTATGTTTTAAAATAATAACACATTTATTGAGAATTTTATGCTGTGCAGGAACTGGGCTAAGGATTTATTACATTAATTTCGCTAATCCTTACCGAAACCATAGGAGTTTACTACTATTATGATCCCTATTTTATTGGTGTGAAAAATAAGAGATACAAACCATAATAGTTTAATTCTAAAATCATTGCTTTTACTCACTAAGTCAGTATATTATCACAGGAGGGACTGCTATCCAAATAGGCCGCTTTTAAATTGAGTTCTTTCTTTAGGGAAAAAAAAAAGCTTAGAAGACAAATTTAGTTGAACTTTTTTACATCATAAGATAAACATATACAGATGTTTATTCATTCTACTCATACTTGTTTCTTAAAATGATGAAATTAAACTGTTAGTAAAAAGGATGAAAAATCCATATTCAGATATGGATGTTTAATCTCTCTAAAGAAACATGTTTCCAAAACAAAATGGTAAAAAAAAATATTTTGTAGCATTAATATTCTATGATTTTATGACTTATAGATTAAACAGGAAAGAACAACAATTTCATGAGGAGTGGGTTTACACTATATTCAGTGTAGTATACTAGATAACCCCTTAAACTCATCTTTTTAAATTGGCTCTATCTTCCTCCCCATACTCACCCTTAACAAACTGTATCTGGCACATCGTAAGTGCACGAAAATGTCAGTTGCTAAATATCTTTATTACACATGACGGGGCTTGGAACACACTACTCCAAAATACATCATTTAATATTTCCAGCTGAAGAAATTTGAGAAACCACAGGTAGAGGAAGGACTCTCTGACTTTTCCCCTGAAGCAAGTCTTACACTTACACTCATGGAGAAATGCCCTCCTACACCTAGAGAAAAGAATATCCTTATCTCTGAATATGGAGGGCCACAAAAGAAATCTGAACAAAGAAGTATGGCCGATTGTCACCCCATTCACTACCCACATACCCTTTTTTCCTATCACGTTTTTCCATAACATTCCACTCTTCATCAAACCTAGCGTAAGAACACTCAGGTTTAACCACTTCTTCAGAGCTTTATTTCCTTATGAAGGCTCCAATGTCACATAAAACTTATACATTAAATAAATCTGTTTGCTTTTCTCTTGTTAATCTGCCTTTTGTCAGTCTCACTTAGATGGCTCCAGCCAGAGAACCTAGGAAGGTAAGCTCCAGTGTCTGCTTATCTCTGCAGAGCTGGGGTCTGGCACTGTTTCCTTTACAGTAAGAACTGAAATAGATATTTTTTTTGAATGGACAAAATAATACCAGTTAATCCATAAAACAATCCTGGGAGATGTGGTCATTTCAGTTTTCATTTTCTAGGTTAGGAATTTTGCCCAAGCAAAAGACATGAAGAGAAATCTCACAGAGGAAGACATAGACATGGCCAACATGCATATGAGAAAATGCTCTGCATCACTTGCCATCAGGGAAATACAAATCAAAACTACAATGAGATACCACCTCACACCAGTGAGAATGGGGAAAATTAACAAGGCAGGAAACAACAAATGTTGGAGAGGATGCGGAGAAAAGGGAACCCTCTTACACTGTTGGTGGGAATGTGAACTGGTGCAGCCACTCTGGAAAACTGTGTGGAGGTTCCTCAAAGAGTTAAAAATAGACCTGCCCTACGACCCAGCAATTGCACTGTTGGGGATTTACCCCAAAGATACAAATGCAATGAAACGCCGGGACACCTGCACCCCGATGTTTCTAGCAGCAATGGCCACGATAGCCAAACTGTGGAAGGAGCCTCGGTGTCCAACGAAAGATGAATGGATAAAGAAGATGTGGTTTATGTATACAATGGGATATTACTCAGCTATTAGAAATGACAAATACCCACCATTTGCTTCAACGTGGATGGAACTGGAGGGTATTATGCTGAGTGAAGTAAGTCAGTCGGAGAAGGACAAACATTATATGTTCTCATTCATTTGGGGAATATAAATAATAGTGAAAGGGAAAATAAGGGAAGGGAGAAGAAATGTGTGGGAAATATCAGAAAGGGAGACAGAACGTAAAGACTGCTAACTCTGGGAAACGAACTAGGGGTGGTAGAAGGGGAGGAGGGCAGGGGGTGGGAGTGAATGGGTGACGGGCACTGGGTGTTATTCTGTATGTTAGTAAATTGAACACCAATAAAAAAAATAAAATAAAAAAAAAAAAAAAAGGAATTTTGCCCAAGGAATTGTATGTAGTTAGTATGTGGCAGACAGGGCCCCACATGGGTGTTTCAACTGCCAAGATCAAGTCCTTTCCATTTATCTACAGACAGTCATTTGGATCAGCTCTGATACCACCTATACATGGTCATGAGAAGTGCAATAATCAAAAGCAAATGTACAATCTAAATATTCCCACCATTTTTAACATTTTCAAGGGTCATGGTAATCCTTTAAACTACACTTAAATAGGATACTGCTTTAAATGTTTCATTCTTTATTGTCACCAAGGTACTCGCTGAAACATTCTTTCATAGAAAAGTGTATCACTCACTTGAAAGTCTCAGGGGAAGATCACTTTAACTTCAATATCCTGATAAACATTAGCTTTATAAAACAAAGAAAAGGATTATGAAGGTAAAATATTGCCCCTTATTCCACATAAGTTCAGAAACAATAACAATTAAAACCAATACTCCCTAAAGTGTCTCTATTTATTCTGCATAGGTAAAAACATTCAGAAATGATCATCTATTCACCTTGCTAAGTAGTAATGACTTAGAAATATACTCAGTATTTACCATTTAATAAAATTCTACCAAATACTTCTTTAGTCTATATTTACTGGTAATTTGAAATACCCTTTAGGACAGCCCGGGTGGCTCAGCAGTTTAGCGCCACCTTCAGCCCAGGGTATGATCCTAGAGACCTGAGATCGGATCCCACACCGGGCTCCCTGCATGGAGCCTGCTTCTCCCTCTGCCTATGTCTCTGCCCCCCCGCCCCCCTGTGTGTGTGTCTCATGAATAAATAAATAAAATCTTTTAAAAAAAGAAAATACCCTTTAAAGCAAATCATGAAATTTAAATCCTACTTATAATTTTAATTAATCGAAGAGGGATATTTTCCAATTTACCTACATTTAGTATTTGACATTTCTGATTCTTATGTGTCATACACTTCAAAGAAATGCATTATATGTACATATTCCTTTGTGCAGGATACCAATTTGTACCAATCATAAAACAAAGCTGATTAAATGGTATACCATCCGATAAAATTCTATCTTTTGGCTAGCTTACCCTAATAGGAGTTTTTCCACTAAATTACCCAAATGAACACAAATCTTGGACAATTATATCCCACTAGCTCATGTGAGTAATTGCTAGGGTGGAAAATTGCAGCATGTATGAAGGTACAGATGTTCATTTTCACATGACCACACAAAACAGGGGGACAATGGGGCTTTCCTCCACACTAATTTATATATATTTTGTTCATTCACACTTTTCTATTAAAGACACCTCTTTGTATTTCTGTAATATAAGTAAAATAATTAAAATAAAATGAGACAGGTGAGGGTATTAAATCATGCACTTCAGGACTAGTTATTTTCTTTGAATTAGCACTTCACTCAACACCCAATAATGTGGATACTATCCTGCACAAAGAACCACAGTTATAGTAAAAGGCACCTGCCTTGATCATATGGGCATCGACTGTTGTTCAACTTGCTGAGAGCAAAATACAAACTACTCTGGCTTCAACAAATGTGGAACTCTGCTCTCTAGCAAGCCTGCCTTCTTCACTTTGATGTTCCTTCATGGTCTTTCCCTATACCCTCTAGTCTTCTGGCCCTGCTTTTGTTCTGTTGTTTACTGAAGAATTATCGTCTGGGAGCCATTTTCGGCCTTATACTGAAAAGTGTTTTGTTTTTTCCCTTAACTGTCTTAGCTATTGCTTTAGCCAGTTTCTGCTGAGGTCTATGGACAGGTTGCTCCAACAGCTCTACAATGGTTGAAAGCTTAGCATGTGACTTCACAGAACTGAGGAACTAGCCACGTATAGAACATAGCAAAGCTTCTTTCCATATGCTTTCCACTTATGTACAATTCTACCCTTCTGAATTAAAGCACACTTGTGGGATCAGAATCTTATCCTGTGGTTGTATGGTATAGTACTTTGTGCTATAGTACAGTATGTTATATCTGTTTATGTTTTGGTTGTGTCTTTTCCCCACCCATCTATGGGTCCCAAGAAAGCTGTTTTTCACAGCACATAGAGCGGAGGACATAGTAGACACTGAATAAGCATTATTCAATGAATGACTGCCCAAATAAATGAAATTCATATTCTCCATTAGGTACTCCTGTGTGAAGAAATCCTTTAATACAGTGTCAATGAGGAGTAAGCCCTTGGTGGCCTTTAATATTACTCTATAAACAAAAAGCAAACCTTTGGTTTCTACTAGCAAAAAATCCACTCATTTGCCGACATAGGCTAGTTTTCTCTGAAAATTTATTTATATGAAATTAGAATGAGTAAGTCTGGATAGGACAGTGTGTTTAAGAGCAGAGACTCTGGAGTCAGACTTTATGGGTGAGAAACCTGGCTCCGCCAGTTACTTATTATTTGACTTTGGAGAAGTGGCTTAACTGGGGCCTGAATTTCCTCATTATAAAAGAATAATAATAAAATAAGGATTGAATTATTTTGAGGATTAAATAAGTTACTGCATGTGACACACTTAAAATTATGTCCAGTACATCGAATAATAGCTAGAAATATTAACTATTATGGTTATATTAACGTATTGGCATGTTACTAGATGCTAATTCTAGGATAATCACTATTCTTATTAATTCCACTGGGGTTTGGTTAGATTGAACTTGTACTTTGTGCTATAGTACAGCATGTTATATCTGTTTATATTTTAGTTGTGTCTTTTCTCCACCTGTCTACGGGTCCCGAGAAAGCTGTTTTTCATAGCACATAGAGTCTATGTGCTGACTACCTTAGGTAGTTAGTAGAAATTGTTTACTGATTTAGGCAAAGCTGACTATCAAACTTCTGACATGTGCTAACCTGATTAGAATATAGACATACTCCGTCTACTTCATAATTTTTCCCAGTGCAAATACACAATTGTCTTCTGGTTCCACATCATTTTTACTATTTTATTTAAGTACACAGATATTATTTTAACCAACATTCCTCATATCTGTTTATAGTTGAAAGTCATGTAAGATAGTTGTAATCAAACCAAATATGGCCCCATGAAATTTACTGCCGTTGCCATACATATCTAATCCTCCTTAGATCATTTCTTTTTAGTAGTGCTTCACTTAAAAGAAAGTCAAAACAAAAACTTGTGCTTACTTTATATAAAAGTATTTATGTTCATGTGTATTGCTGACTTATCACTAACTGAGATCGAAAGCCACAGCCAATGGTAAAGCAACACATTAAAATAAGATAATATTTCCAAACTGCTGGAAACAAAATAAAGAAAAACACAACCAAACAAAAAAACAAACTGTAAAAAATAATCTGGGCTTAGTCAGAGCAAGGCACAATTTGATTTTCCATGGTGCGTTTTTGTCTTCCTACTTTTCTACTTTCTCCACTCCATATTGCATGTCTGCCCCATCTTTCCATTAAATAAAAATATCCCCTCAAACATTCCCTGAAGCCACTTGCATATCTTACTCTTTCCTTCTCTACCCAAACTGTTTCAGCTTGAGACACACTGCCTCAGCTTCCTCCATTGTCTTCCCACCGAAACTCTTCTCAATTCAGATTTTTAAGTCTCCTAATTGTTCTCATTTGGAAACATTTTTTTCAGGTTCTATCTTACCTGACCATTTTGGAGAATTTGTTTTTGCTGACCACTGCCCCATCTGGCATTCTACTCATTTTTGATACCAATCACAATTTTTGCTCTTCCTTTCATGTCTCCAGCTACTCCTTGTTGGTCTTCTTTACTGATTTTCTCCACATACTGTCCTTTTGATTGTGTTTTTTTTTATTGTTTTTTTAAGGTTCTACTCCTTTTATTCCCTTCTATTTGTGCTAAATAAGCTTCCTGACTGAAGGATATTATTTGGTTACATGATGTTTTCTGCGGTCTTTTTGTGGGAAGCCCATCTTTTTGTCCCAAGTCCTAAATCATAGTTCCTACTTCTTCATACATAACCACTTGCATGCCTTATAGGACTGAATCTGAAACATGCATGGACTTCACCAATACCACTCTGTCTCTAAAAGAGTAAATAAACAGTAACTATTTTTATTCCTTGTGTCTTTCCTATCTCAGTATATGAGTACACTGAGAAATTTTAGAGTCAACCTGGAATTCTGGCTCTATCTTGAAACAAAACACATCACAAAATTTTCTCCCAAACCAATCATTCTCTCTCCAACCCCAAATTCATAGATTGAATAAGATCCTAGCTAGGAAGTCTGGGTGGCTCAACGGTTGAGCATCTGCCTTTGGCTCAGATTGTGATCCCGGGATCCTAGAATCAAGTCCTGCATCGGGCTCCCCACAGGGAGCCTGCTTTTCCCTCTGCCTATGTCTCTGACTCTCTCTCTGTCTCTCATGAATAAGTAAATGAAATCTTTAAAAATAAATAAATAAATAAATAAATAAATAAATAAATAAATATCCTACCCAATCTGTTTGTCTAGATTAACTTTTAAAGTTTAATTCAATAGAGGTGGACTCAAAGCGTACAATATAACCCCAGGTGGAGGTACAAAATCTCTAGAAAGGTGAAGGGATGGCTGTAGTTTGAAATAGTTTCCCATGTGATTCTAACATAAAATACCACTCATCTCCTCTGTGTTTTCAGTGCTGAAAATTGCAATCGCTCTTCTATTCTCTTTAAGTGGTTCTTATCCTTGGTAGCATGCTGGAATCCCCTGGGGAGGTAGGAAAATTCAGATGTCTGGGTCGCACACCCAGAGATTAGCAATAGTCATTTTAGGATGCAGCCTGGTGTTTCCAAGATACAAACAATGTTGAGAACCACTATTCTAAATCAAGCATGTAAAGTGAGTAAGCAACATTCTGAGGCTGCATAAACAGCCCCCTGGCATGGGATATTAAGAGAAATTCCATTGATACGTATTTTTAAATATAATCCTTAAACTTTTAAATAAAATTTCATACTTTTTTTTTTAGATTTTATTTTTTATTAGAAACAGAGAGAGAGAGAGAGAGAGAGAGAGGCAGAGACACAGGCAGAGGGAGAAGCAGGCTCCATGCAGGGAGCCTGACGCGGGACTCAATCCTGGGCCTCCAGGATCACTCACGCCCTGGGCTGAAGGCGGCACTAAACCACTAAGCCACCGGGGCCACCCCTCATACGATATTCTAAAATGTATATAATACTTTAGCATTGGTATACAGTAGTACATAATAAATAAAATTACAGAAACTGTAGTGTACTTGCAATTTTTGCTACTAAATAGACTCGTGAAGACTGAAACATTTGAAATTCTTTGCTGTAAACTCTAGCTTACCATCTCTCAATGCTACTGCCTGCAAACTGGTCTCCTTTATCCAGCTTCTCTGTCTTTCTGGGTGATGTAATTATTCCACCAGATTTATCTTTGAAACACCAAATACGATCCTGTCATTGCCTGCTTTAAAATCTTTACTGAAAAAAAAAAAATCTTTATTGACTCCAAGTTACCTCAACTCCCAGTTGACTGTTTAACTAAACAACCTATAAAAACAAAGTAGACATTCTTAATATGGCTGCTTGCAGCCTCACAGTTGTGCCTTCAAGCTCTCCATCCAGACCCATTTCCCGGCCCTCCACCCCCACATCCTATGCTGCAACATTTTCTCTGTTATCTCAGTATGCCATGTCTGAGTGCACATTTGCTTTCTTCAGTCTTACAACGGTCTTTTCACTTTTTTCTGCCTCTTAAACCTTGACTTAATTTGTAAAAAAAATCAATTAAAATAGAGATCTCTCAAATAGTCTAGGTTTCCTCTAGACAGTATTAATTAAATGTCTTTTATATAGTATTTATCACATTATACTGCAATTATCACCATGTATTTTTGCTTACTATTAAATAGTGAGATCCTCAAAGGCCAAAATTGACTTACTCATTTTTACATTTTCCCAACATGTGGCAATGACTGAGCTAAGCCAATAGTGGCTTGATATACATCTGTTGAATAAATTTTCACTTTATCAATAAATATTTATTGACTCCTGACTATGTGCCACTCATATAGGACTGTGAAAGTAACAATGAAAAATTAATTCCTAACTAAATAAAGGAATAATGAATTTTTAAATAATGAATGTTGTTTGTTACCAGAAAACTCAAAAGACAAAGAGACATTACTAAAACAAGTAAACAAAAGCAGCTTAACGTTTATTACACACCGAGGATTTCATCACACATACAATTGTTTTCTTTTCCTTGATGGGAATTCACTATTAATTATAGCTTTTAACATCTACTGTACAATGATAAATCATTTTCATAATAGTAATCCAAAAGAAATTCAAGATTTTAAAGTGTTATCTTAATCTAAGATTAAATTATGTCTATTGTACTCTTGTGTTCTACTGCATTTTGTGATATTCTTACTGCAGGAAAAATGCCAACTTAATGGGTTAACATGCTAGAAGACATAAGAAGTTCATAACTTTACAGATGGAAAAATAGATTCATAAAAGTAAAATACCTTGCCTTAGGTCACACAACCAGTTAAGAACTGAACTACAGTGGATGCCTGGGTGGCTCAGTCATTTGAGCTTCTGACTCTTGATTCTGGCTCAGGTCATGATCTTAGTGTCCTGGGTTTAAGGCCCATGGGGAGCTTTGCACTCAGTGGGAAGTCTGTTTGGGATTCTCTCTCCCTCCCTCTGCCCCTCCCCACTCTGTAGACGTGAGCACGCTCTCTCTCTCTCTCAAATAAATGAATGAATGAATGAATAAAATCAAGAAAGAAAAGAAGAAAGAAGAGAGAAAGAAAGAGAGAGAGAGAAAGAGAGAGAGAAAGAAAGAAAGAAAGAAAGAAAGAAAGAAAGAAAGAAAGAAAGAAAGAAAGAAAGAAAGAAAAAGAAAGGAAGGAAGGAAGGAAGGAAGGAAGGAAGGAAGGAAGGAAGGAAGAAAGAAACTGAATCACTGGTATAAATCACTCCTCCTAAGCCTGCACTTCTTAGATCCCATCAAATGAACTTCTCTCTTGGTGACTAGGATATCTGGTCCCAGACTAAATCATGCTGAATTACACTCCACTGTCCAAGGAACAGAACATTATTATGAATAAAACATTACTCTTCACTGTTTAAATGTGGTAAAACTTGAAAAATATAAAACAATACTATTGCTCTATGAAATATTAAGTGGCTTTGAACTAACTAAGGTTTTTAAGCATTTAAAGACTGATTGCTAGGGATTGATGCCTCATTTAAAAGGGGAAAAAGGTATTTAAATAATAGGTTTATTATTATTCCTTAAATATGCTAACACACGTAAGCATTATCACTGTATAACAATTGTAACCAAAACTTTAATACTTAGTCATACACAGATTAAGAGCTGTAGCTCAGATTAGCTGAGATAAAGAGTATATTCACTGGGGATTCAAGTCATCCATTTTCTACTCAATGCCTCTACTTCCTTCATTTGCAGAATTGGGTTAAGAATAGTGACTGTGGGGGGACCTGGATGGCTAGTTGAGCATCTGCATTTGGCTCAGGTCGTGATCTCCAGGTCTAGGATCAAGTCCTGCATTGGGCTCCCTGCAGGGAGCTGGCCTCTCTCTCTGCCTGTGTCTCTGCCTCTCTCATGAATAAGTAAATAAAATCTTAAAAAGAAGAATGACTATAAACTGTTATAAAGAAATGAGATTACCCACTTAAAGCTCAAATATTGTTGCTGCAACATTCTAAAACACTTAATGAAGGTTAGACATAACATTTTATTTATTAATGAGAGACACAGAAAGAGGCAGAGACTTAGGCAGAGGGAGAAGCAGGCTCCCAATGGGGAGCCTGATACAGACTCAATCCCAGGACCCCGGGATCACGACCTGAGCCAAAGGAAGATGCTCAACCACTGAGCCACCCAGATGCCCCAATATGTTAGTTTTTAAAAATGAATTGGAAGGGTGTCTGGTGGCTCAGTCAATTAAGTATCTGCCTTTGGCTCAGATCATGATCCCAGGGTCCTGGGATGGAGCCCCACGTAGGGCCCTCTGCTCAGTGGGGAGCCTGCTTCTCCCTCCGCCTCTGCCTGCCACTCCTCCTGCTTGTGCGCTCTCTCTCACCGCCAAATAAATAAGTAAAAATCTTTAAAAATGAATTGGAATAAAATAAAGTGGTAGTTCTTATGGAATGGGGAATAAAACAAATGTAAGTTGGATTCATTCAAGAAAAGCAGCAAAAAAATTCTTATAAAACTTATTTTGCAAAGGTTACAAATGGTCCTGGATATTAAATTATCTTTATGCCTTAATTCTTTATAGAATAATTCTGATGCCATCAGCCATTGGTAAATATCAGGGTTTCTCATTCAGTAACAGAATGTTTTTTCTTGCCTATACGATTCATTTTCTCATGTACAATGTGAATATATTCGTCTAGATAATTATTCAGTTCTCGTTCCATCCTATAATGCTACAGGATGACATGCATAGTTGCGGAAGTTATGCACTGCACAAGTACACCCAGCAAAGGTGAATGCATATGAAATGTAGCTTGAGTTCCACTTGCTAAGCTATGTTGAGGGATATGACTGCCCAGAGAGTGTCTTTGCATAAATTTCAAAAATATAAAATCTGAGATTATAATCCTATACTCAAATGTATGAGTTACATTATAAATGCACTGCAATAAATTGACTTTAATCGGTATATTTCTCATTGTTTTAATCTGTTTAACTTTTCTAACTCTTTTTCTTTAATTTCTGTACTTACTCCCTTTTAATTTGAAAACAGTGCACTGAAGACCTTAACCACCTGTAAATGGACATCTTGGTGAGAACCTAAGCTCTCATCAACTTCCTACCTTTTCCTATAAACTGGCTATCATTTATCTCATCAGCATTTCACTCCCCTCAAAACACTGAATCGCTGGCTGTTTTTTTGATAATTGTTTTTTCTGTTTTTGTTTTTGTCTTTTCCTATTCCTCCTATTTCTCATACAGATCTGTCTGTGTACTTGACAATTAGACAAATCTCCTTACAAATTGTCTATAATACAATTCCTCTTTAGTTAAAAATAAAGAAATCCTTTACCATTTCTTAGTACTTCCCTTTCTACAGTCTGGTTTGAGATTAAGCTGATTCTGATGATGGCAACAATTTCTTATCCCAAGTAACTTCCACATCTGTCCACCTTACGTTTCCATTGTAGCGCAATTGTGCAA
Organism: Canis lupus familiaris; assembly: GCF_011100685.1. NCBI lineage: Eukaryota > Metazoa > Chordata > Mammalia > Carnivora > Canidae > Canis > Canis lupus. The sequence goes on along the minus strand of NC_049252.1, from coordinate 8,834,878 downwards.
CACTAGATATTTATTCTCTGTACACCTGCATTCATTTAGCTTTGTTTTGCAAATCATAATGAGTTTATAAATGCTCTTTTCAAATCACAGATATTTTCTTTAGCTTCCTTTTTAGCCCTCCCCACAGTTCACAGCAGGCTACTCCAAAGTGGGCTGTTAGTTTTCAAGTAAGTCAAAATGAGAATCAGTATTTTTTAAAGGTGCCGATGAAAATAGCTAGTTCTCATTATAAAACTTACAATTCATCAAGGGTACATAAATTAAATGAATGTTAACTACATTTATTTAAAAAAATCAAAATTAGTAGAGGGAAACAGATAAGAGCACGAATCCTATGTTCAGACTTCCAGATCTGAAATCAGTTCCGTGACTTCCGACCTAACTGCTTTTCTCTGCTTTTTTTCTGTTTCCTTTAAAATAAGGAATAAGGATAACCACTTATCCTTTTCTTGTTTTGAAAAGTAGGGTTAACACTAGTTCCTGTCACTAAAGTGTGATAATGCATGTATCTTAGAAAAGGGACACTATTATTCTGGCCACTTCTATTATGTAACTACATTTAATATGACCAATATTTATTTCTGATAGGAAGAATACATTTATGAAACAGTGTTTTATAAAACAGGTTTCAGTGAATTTCAAGAATTATTTCTTGATACTTTTCTAACATTATCATTAATTGAGTACCCAGTATGTTTCAGGATAAAGCTACGTTTGTCATATTATCATGCCATTTAATCCCCATGACATCCCTGGGATGCAGGTATTACCACTTTACCATTTTTCGATGTGTGATCCAAATCTTACAGAAACTAAGCAACTCACCCAGCATCACACAATTAATAAGGGAACAAGAAATGGAACTTGGGTCTGCGTAAGTCCAGAGCTGGAGCTCCTAAACTAGTAGATCTCAAACTTTGCCACTTACAACAGAATTACCTAGATGGCTGGATAAAATACAGATTGCTGGGACCCACGCTCAGGGTTTTTAATTCAGTTACTCCTCGTGTAGGACCTGAGAATTTGCTCCTAACAAGCTCCGAGGTGATACAGCTGCTGCTAGCCAGCTGGAACTAGACTTTGGGAATCATTGACTTAAATTATTAAACATGCCGATTTGGTTATTTAAGTAACCTATAAAAAACTAATTAGCAATTGTGTAGTCATAGACCAGTATTTCAAGTTTGTTGTAATAGAACTATTCATAATGTTGTAACCTTTATGTGATTTAGGACTTAAAAATTAACACTATTGATTGAAATTAAAGATAGCAAATGTACTTCAATTTCTTGACACAGAATATGGAAAATATAATGCTTAACATAGTCAAATCAGAGTACCATTTATTTAGTTTAAGTAAGAATTTTTTTTTTTAGTAATCCAATACTGAATTCTGGGAGCAAGATTTTACTGATTTATTAAAGGGAATGAGTTGGGATCCCTGGGTGGCGCAGCGGTTTAGCGCCTGCCTTTGGCCCAGGGCGTGATCCTGGAGACCCGGGATCGAATCCCACGTCAGGCTCCCGGTGCATGGAGCCTGCTTCTCCCTCTGCCTATGTCTCTGCCTCTCTCTCTCTGTGATGACTATCATAAATAAAAATTAAAAAAAATAAATAAAGGGAATGAGTTCATCTAAGATACATAATATTCATAACTACTTGCACTTTGATGGGATATATTTTTCTGTTGATTTAATTAATTTTTAAATTTTATTTCTGTTCTAAGTAAAATCTGATTTAATACAAGCCATCTCCTTTGTGTGATTTTCATATGCTAATATTCCTGCAGAATCATTTCAGAACAAATTAAAAAAATAAAATTTAAAAAGTTATTCTTAGGACCTAGAACATCCAGTGTCACCAAATAAAATAATTAGATCTCTGATATTCAAATTCAGCTCTCCACACTGAGTCCAATTATATAGCTTATTTTATAAGAGGCTTTTACCATGTTCAGTTCTTCTAAAAGCAGTCCTGTTCTCAGTTACAATTTTAAATAATTCTAAATTATCTAATTGTTTACCATCTCTTGGTGGCGTATTTTGCTCTGTTTAAAAAAAACACAACAACAACAATCAGTTGAAGTCCTCAGTACTGTACAATTATAAAATACTAGAACTTCTTATTAGAATTGGCAAAACTGACAGCTAAAACTAAATCTTAAATAAACACTAAACATTTATAAAATGTTAAAAATCAACTGAGGAATTAAAAAAGATATCTCTAAGGTACTCTATAATTTCATCATTCTATAAGTACACTGTAATAAGAATCAGACAAGATTTCACACTATAAAATTTTAATAAAACCACAACCAGTAATAATATTTAGAATACATAAATGCCTATGACATTTGGAGGAAAACATTTATGAATGGACTGTTTCACTAATCTAAAATGAGCTGGGCCAAACACTAAGATATGAAATATCAGTATTGTCATCCAAAATAACAAACCTACTTAGTAAGTCTGAATAAAGTGCTGAAATTTATTTCTAATATGTGTTGACTGATCTTGGCAAATCTAGAGAACTAGACCACACACAAATAAAATTCAACAAGTCGGCACTGGTGCTGTGTCCCAGGGGACAAGAGTGAGTAGGAACAAGATTATCACTTTTAACGATGAAAATGAAGAGAAAAAATAAAGCTGAGATATTGATAACAACTTTCTCAATTCAAAGGCATTAATTTGGATTTCACTTCAACTTTTGGCTCAAATTTGCAAATGAAATGAGGGTTCAAATATGAACTAATCTTTTAATGAATAAGAGTAAGTACTATCTCACAATCTCTCAGCACATTAGGAAAAAAAGTAGGATTCCTCTCAGTAATGATTGGTGACTGACATTCTGAGCAGCATGGATTATCTTCCAATACAAATAAAAATAAACCACGCCTTTTAATTATAAATGATGGGTGTCGTTGTACGGAATCAGAAACTCCATACCTCGTTTTTACTGGATTAATAATATTAACAAGTATTAAATAATATTTAATAATCATTGTAAATCATTATTGTATAATTTTTGGAAATTTTTAATTATTTTTTTAAAGATTTTATTGATTTATTCATGACGGACAGAGAGAGGCAGAGACACAGACAGAGGGAGAAGCAGGCTCCATGCAAGATCACACCCCGGGCCAAAGGTGGCGCCAAACCGCTGGGCCACTGGGGCTGCCCAAATTTTAATTATTTATCTTCCATCTCTTCCATACCTTCACACCCTTTTGTCTTAAACAAAATCTGGCTAACCTGAGAGAACATCTTGGAGGCTCTCACTATTTTCCAGTGCTAGGAAGGAATGCTAACATTTCCTTTACCAGCTCACAGAGACTTTAAATTTATTGATCTTACACTACCAGGAGGAAAACTTCCCCCTCTCTAGCCGTCCTGGGTTATCATCGCTTTCAGCCACCACCTCTGCTGAATCAAGATTTTGGACAATTCAATTCTATATACCCTCCCGCACCTTCCCAAATGCTACCAACATCTTGTTCTAGCTCAGCATCTATAGAAATGACTCAAGCAAAACCTTAGCAGTAGTTGTTGTTTTCACTTTTACAATAACTTAAATCTTTACTCCACTGCTGTCTTTTCCTCCATTAAGTCCATAAAGCTATAACCTTGAGATAAACTGGAGACTGAACCCAGAAAGATAAATTCTCAAATCTCTGACAGGCTATTCTTCCAGTTTTCTTTTCTTTTCTTTTCTTCTTTTCTTTCTTTTCAGATTTACTTATTTATTCATGAGAGACACAGAGAGAGAAGCAGAGACACAGGCAGAGGAAGAAGCAGGCTCCATGCAGGGAGCCCAAGGTGGGACTCGATCCCGGATCCTGGGATCAACGCCCTGGGCTGAAGGCAGATGCTCAACCACTGAGCCACCCAGGCATCCCTCTTCCAGTTTTCTTAATCTTATTATACATGTGGTCAGACGCTAAAAGTTATCTAAACCTCCAGGTTTTAGTTCCACCCCAAACCCACTGTCCATCTCATATCATTCTTTTCCTAGATTTGCAGCTTCTCCTCTGCAGCTCAGAATTCATGATCCAGTGTTTTAAATATTGGTATCAGCAAGAACACTCACCTCCAAATCTCCAACACTCTCAGGCAACTGCATTAAGGGTATTATCTCACCAAACCAGAAGTCCTGAGGTAAGGAAATTCTGTCCTTCCATGTTTCCACTTTCCAATATTCACCTTTTGCATTTGCTTCCCCATTATAGTTGAAAGATGGCTGCTGTAACTCTAGGTCTCATAAGTAGAAACAATATGGACAGGTGGTGGTGGTGGTAGGAGAAATGCCAATCTCAACCTCTTGAAGAACAGGAAGACTTCTCTTCCTATTTCATTGTCAGGAATGGGCCATCTACCGGAATGGGACACTTGGGTGGCTCTGGTTGAGCACAGGCCTTTGGCTCAGGGTGTGATCCCAGAGTCCTGGGATCGAGTTCCACATTGGGCTTCCTGCATGGAGCCTGCTTCTCTCTCTGCCTATGTCTCTGCCTCTCTCTGAGTCTCTCATGAATAAATAAATAAATAAAATCTTATTTTGGAAGCCAATTACTGCTAAGGAAGTAAAGTAATAGGAATAAGGGTTTACCCTGTAGCTAGTGAAAGGATTGTCCTTCCTTAAGTCTTATGGTGAAGGATGGACACACTAGTTCTAAACTGAAACTCTGCCAGCAAGAATGAAGGAGAGAAAAGGTGCCAGATCCACAACCAGCCAAGGTCTGCTTCTTTGTTTTCTTGCCAGTATCCATTTGCCTGTTGCCACTTTTTCTTCCTACATTCCTTCATTATAGGCACACCATTGGATCAGGCACAAAATCTAAAGAACTATTAGAATATTAATGGCTGTCTATGATTCTACCCCATAGATTAATATAGGAATCCATGCCAATTTACTAGATGATCTAATAAAAAGAACAGTATGGCATAGCAGAAAGAGTCTCTTGCTTCAAATAAAATAAAACAACGAAATCTCTGTAATCACGCAATTCAAGTCCTGACTCTGATACTTTCACCTTGGGAAAGCCACCAACTTTAAAAACCAGTATGCACAGGTGGATTTATCCTGAATCTAATAAAGCACAAGCTTTTAAGGCTCTCCACTGACACAGGCTCGTTAGACATCCTTGATTATGCATTCTTCTATTGTATTATTTTTTAAAGACTCTGAAATTTTTATGGGCTTCAGATTTCTAAAAATGGTATCTGCCTCTGCTGATACGTCAATCTCTTCTACTTGTGTGCTACTCTGTATGTCACTGCCCTCTATCCATCCATTTCCTCATCCTCAGAATTGCTTGACTAGAAGGAGCCCTACCTTGCTTGCGAAACTGCAACGAGGATTGGTAATACGTATATAAAAGTGCTATGTAGCAATGTTCTGGGTGATTATTATAATCACCAGTATACAGTGTTCTCTTGTGGCTGCTGTTTCCCAGCAAGAGGCTGCTATTGCATCTGCTCCTGCCAGCTTGTCTCCAGGATGTTCCAAGAGCTGAGCTGTAAATGAGCTGAGCCATCTCGGCTTGCTGTCCAGAATTCAGCTGCAGGTGTTCTCAGATGCTCTCCTGTGATGTTACATTGCTTCAGGCTGTGCTACAGGGGACTCTCGGAGGGTTTCATCTGCCTACCATGTGCTCCACTCCCCTCCAGCCCTGGGGAGCTGACTTTCACATGTAGAGTGGTTTCAACTTCTCCGGGTTGCCTGAGTCCTGGGACCCCACTGTAGGAAACTATACCCTCCCATCTGGTGTGAAGCATGGGGCTAAGAGATGCTGATAGAATTTGTCTCGTCACTGGACATGGTGACAGTAGGTGTCGTTTCCATAAACAAGGCTAGACAGCACAATAGCTTCATAGACTTTAATTTCGGTCTGGAATGTGTTTCTTTGTTTTCATCATCCTGTCATTCTTTGCGAATGTTATGAGTTTTAAAATATGATTTATTACTTTACCCACTAATGTGCCATTATTAGGTAGGGAGCTGCTGAAGTAGCAGAATTTGGTAACAAGCAATTTCGTGAGTAATTATGCAGTCATGAGTTGAGTGCATCCAAGTGCTATAAGGGCTGAATGGACAATAACACACATAGAAAGCTATCAAAAGGTACAAGGATGAGCAGCCTGTGTTTCAAAGAGAAATGACTATTCCCGTCCTGCATATATCATTATAGCATTGATGAGAACAATCAGGTACTGAGGATTCTACTCAGGACAAATCCTATGGTGGCCTCATTTCTCTCCTCTTCACATTTCATATCAATTAAAACAAATTAAAATCAATAGTAATCTCTACCCCTTATTGAGCATTTACTACATACCTCACACTGTTAAGTTCTTATTTGTATTAGCAGATTTCATCCTTATAATAACCTTATGAGATAAGTAGTCATATCAATGTTTTCTACATAAAGAAACAGAGGATTATAGGTAGCAAGTTAGCTTACAAATTACAGTTAGTAGCTCATGGAGGAGCACTATAAACACAAGTCCATCAGATTCCAAAGACTTCATTTTAATTCATTGCTTTTTAACCATATGGGCAAAATGGAATCTCCTCTGAAGAGAAAGAAAAAAAAGAAAGAGAGAGAGAGAGAGAAGAAGGGAAGGAAGGAAGGAAGGAAGGAAGGAAGGAAGGAAGGAAGGAAGGAAGGAAGGAGTGAACGATGAAACTCATGCCTATCAAATTCACGAAGTTGGGCTGGGACTCGGATTCCTACATTAAACTACATATATATTCTATAGGTAATTCTGATGTACATGTTAGTTGAAGCCCTCTGATTATACTTAGTCTTACAAAGAATAATCATCAAATGTCATCCAAAGTTTGATGGTGAGTAGTAGGAAAGAAACTTGCTTTAGAAGTGGAGTCTAAGTGCAGGTATGTGATCTACCTTTTTTTTCCCCACTGAAACATGGCAGATCAAAGTTTCTCCCTGCCCTGAGTGACAAGTCAATCAAGAGCAAATGGTTTAATTACTAAACCCCATTGTAGGATATCACATAAAGTATGTCAAGATGCCAATGCTAAAGATATAGTATACTTTAGAGTAGAAGGTAGAGAGGAAGTAAAAACTGAAAAACAAAACTGGCTTTATAAAAAATTATCAAGGTACTCAGTTTTACACATTTGAATGTGTCAACTAATACTCGAATTTAATTTGTTTCCCTGTAAGGATGCCTAGGTGGCTCAGTGGTTGAGCATCTGCCTTCCACTCAGGTCATGATCCCAGAGTCCTGGGATCGAGTCCCACATTAGGCTCCCTGAGAGGACCCTGCTTCTCCCTCTGCCTGTCTCTGCCTCTCTCTCTGTCTCTCATGAATAAGTAAATGAAATCTTTAAAAAAAAATACTTTGTTTCTCCATAAATACAGGCAATTCTCTATGACAAAAAAAAAAAAAAAAAAAAAAAGAAGCACAGATCCTGGAAACATTTTTTTTTTAATCAAGGAAATATTGGGTTATTTAAAAATTTTTAATTTAAATTACACTTATATAGAATTATTTTTAACTAAATTCATGTTAAAAGGATCTTTAAGAATCTTTTTTTTAAAAAGGGTATTTATTTACTTATTTATCTGAAAGAGAGAGAGAAAGAGAGAGAACACCCAGGAAGAACCAGAGATGGAGGGAGAGGGACAAGCAGATTTCATGCTGAGCAAGGAGCCAAAAATCAAAAGTCTGACGCTTTATCAACTGAACCATCCAGGTGCCCCAAGGAAAATCATGACTTCTTAATAGTTAATATTTAGCTAAATTATACATACGTATTCAAAGACTAGCACTTGACTCTTAATCTTAAATAAATAAAAACACAAATAAAAATACAATGCAAAGTACTATAGTTATTGGACAAGAGAAATGATTATCGAACCCAAGTGTTTAGACTGGATCCTGGCTTTGGCCTGAGCTAGCTGTGTCACCCTTGGCAGGTCACTTACTTCTCCTTGCCTCAACTTCTCTATCAATAGAATAGAAATAATAACTATGCTTATTAATTAGATTATTATGAGGACTATATAAAATTAAAATATATAAAACAGAATAGTGCCTAATATATAATAAGCACTATGTTAATATTTACCATGATCATTATTATCTTATTTTCAGTCTTAAAACTCCAATTTCTAATGAAAGAGTATGGGACTTAAGAGTTGGGATGAGTCCCTTTACAAGAAATAAATGAAAACCTAAGTCACTTGCAAAAGCCAGTCACAAGGCGCAGTCAGAACTAGTGTACAGTATGCTGAAGAGAGAAAGACAGTACTCTTATAGCAAAGACATTCTTTACCAGTGACTGTGTTTGGGGAGTTTTAAAAAGGAATAACTACAAATGACTCATTTTAAATATTTTTCAAAAAAGTCTCTTATGAGTAGTCTTGGGTTATAATTAGATTTAAAAGAAAGCAAACTATACTGAAAAAATAGCTGGAATTATGTCATGTGTTCAAACTACCAATTTATACTTTCTTTGCAGAAAAAAAAAGGCCTATAAAATGAGATTTCCTTCCAATATATACCCTATGTAACACTCTACCGAGCTAACCTTTCTTCTTCAACTACAAAGTTGACAAATTACAGAAAGAAACTAATGAAGCTTGATAAAAGTAAGAGCATCAAGTCATACTCCAGGTATCCTTTTAATTATCCCCATTAGTAAATATGAAGCCATTTCTCAAAGGAAATAATAAACTTTCTCAACATCATCTCAAGGACTAAAATTACTGCTCCCTTCCATAACAACTTGAAAATGTATAACATCCTGGTTTAAGGAACATATTTTTTTTTTTTTCAAAGGGAAAGACATTTTTTATTTTATTTTCTTTTTTCAAGTAAGCTCTATACATACTATGGGGCTTGAACTCATGGCCCTGAGATGAAGAGTTCCATGCTCTACGAACTGAACCAGCCAGGCACCCCAAAGACCATACTTTTTGATAGAAAGCTTTTGAAAACTTCACAGCCTTTATAAACAGCTTTGCAGATATAAATAACACCATGACTGGGAGCCAGACACCATCTTTATTGAGATCTCAAAGAACAAAATATTATGTAAAGATGTAAGAGAAAATGCTAAGGTCACTTCCTGCAAGTATCATAACATATTTGGTGAAAGACACAAATGTAAACATGAAGATGATTTACAATTATCTATAAAATATAATGTAAAAGGGAGTTAGAAAATGATATTATAATCCTAAACCAAAAAGGAGGAAAAGTGAATCTATAGCTGCTGACTTTAAAAGCTCTATACAGAATATTTTCTGGAGCCTATGATTTTGCAAATGGGAGAGGAATTTCAATTACAGCTCATACGGAAGTTACACTTGATCACCAGAGGGAATAGTGGGACAGGCAGGAAGGCATAACCTGAGGAACTGGCAAAGAGACATCTGAGCACAGAACAGATCTTTGACCCTTCACAAATGAAAGGAAAGGCTGTTCTTGAGAAGCAACTTCTCTGAAAGCATTGATGGAGCCAAATTATTAATTATTATTATTATTATTATTATTATTATTATTATTTTAAAGATTTTATTTATTTATTCATGAGACACACAGAGAGAGGCAGAGATGTAGTCAGAGGGAGAGGCAGGCTCCCCATGAGGAGTCTGATGCAGTACTTGATCCGGGGACCCCGGGATAACAACCTGAGCAGAAGGCAGATGCTCAACCACTGAGCCACCCAGGTGTTCCAATGGAGCCAAATTAAATCTGAACTTCAAATCCTTGAGATAGACCTCGACACGGTGATCTAAGTTTGAATCCTGGTCCCATCACATATTAGCAATGTGATCTTGGGCAAGTTACACTATTTCCTTCTCTCTTCATCATTATAAAATGTGGATGATAATGAGTAGCAAAATGTGGCAGTCATGAGGAGTAAATGAAATATTTTAGCTAAAGTACTTGAGATAAGGCTTGTCGCCTGGCAGATACTCATATGTTAGTCATTTATTACTACTTCTCTAATTATTAGAGTAGAGCACATCAAAATAATAAAAAAAAATCTTTCTACAGATGAAGAGAAGAAACATTTCCCTTGGTCACATCTGGCTAAAAGATATGACTAACGAGAGACTGAAATTCAGTATCAGACCCCATACAGTTATTAGTGTACACACACTGCATGTGTTGAGCACACATACACTTGTGCTCCTTGCTGAGGTTTACAGTGTAACAAAGTATAACCAGATATAGGATATAAATATCCCAAGCCCACTTACCTCAGGGCCGCTTAGCCACTCTCATTTCTGTGTTCTACAGGCATCTCAAACCTACTATAGCCAAAACTAAACTTCCAATCTTTTCTATCCTCCTCTTGTAATTCTCCAGAATTTCCACTAATTCTATTGCACCAAATCCCACTCCTCTGCCAATCTACTGTAAATCTCTTCAATCTGCCATCAAATCTCATCACTCCTCCATTGGACCTTCAATTCTGTCCACTTTGCTGAAATTCCATAACCGCTCTTAACTTCTGTCCTCTGTCCTTTCTCCTGACTGGTTTACACCAGCTCAGTCCCTGTGTCTCCAAACTTCCCTCCCTAAATTCACCTTCTCTCTGGTCCAAGAGTGTGCCCTTTAACGGCATAGTTGAAACATGTCACTATCTTAGTTAAAATCCAAGTCACTTTTCATTTCTTTTAGAAGAAAGTCCAAGTTCTATAGCACAGTGTATAATTCATACAGTGACCCTTTCTATTGCAACTTAATCTCTCTTCTTTCCACCCCTTGTCCTCTATTCTCTCCAATCCACTAAGTTACTTTTCATCCCATGTGGCTCTTTTGCTAGCTCCTCCCACATATCTCCATCCACCACTTGGACAGCTGTTCCTCTTGGATCTTGCCCTCACTCTCTAAAAGTCTGGGACAGGTACCCCTTCTGTGCTTTGTACTATGCGCTCACCTTATATCTCCCTTCCTAAGTTTATATCCCATCATTGTATCCTCATGTTTAAATGAGTCTCCCACAAGACCAAAAGCTTTCAGAAGTTAGGGATGTTGTCGCTGTTCATAGGTATATTCCTAACACCTGGTCCAATGCCAATCACACAGAAATGGAAAATGAGTATCAACGGGATTGAACTTTATAATGTTCTCATTCTACGGTATTGGTTAAGTTGTTTTCAATTAATCATCCTATTATCTTTACTTTAAAACTCCATATTGCTATAAATACATATATGTAATGGGAAGGCCAACTCTTATTAGGGATCTGGGACCCACTGCGGGTCTAATGGTGAAGCACTACTACTTACAGCCTTACGCTACCTCCACATAGTTCTGTCTGCTTCTGAGCCATGGTTATCCAAAGGCAAAACTGAGTATGTCTCAAGAGGATATGCAGTTAATCAGGAATAACTAGAGATTCTTCTTTAGTCACTTTTCAAAAAGCAGAGAGATTTGGGGGGGATGGTGATAAAAGTAACCAAAGTAACCTTGGTATAACGAAACGTTTGATTCTATATCAAAATGAAACTTCCTTAGTTTTTTCAAAAGACCACCATTATGACATATTAGAACTATGTCTCTTGAAAATATATATGAAATGAATAAATAAATATGTAAAGAAAAAACCCTGAAAATCAAATATTTAGATGTAATGAACTACATTTTGAAATCATGCAAATGCCTGGCATGAGATAACAAAGCAAACCAAAATGTGACCTCTGTTTGCATATATAATGACTATTCTTTATGATATGAAGAAACAGAGAATAGCAGTATAATATACTGTAAGTGATATTTTTTTAGTTTTCTTTCCCTAAAAAAGCATTAAATAATTCAAACCATCTATAATTTTTGAGATATATGTGTTAGTTTTATCATATTTCATATATGGAATTTAGTATAAAGAAGATTGATGTTATTTAGAAACACACCATAAAATCCAGAAGAGTATGATGAATGCAGGATTTTTCAGAATACAGTATATTATCATTTCAGTAACTGTTATACCTAAAAAAAAACACTTTCTTCAGAAAAACATAAAGTGGTATCCTTCTTAAGTGGTGAATTAAGGTCCTGCATATGATATTTTCACTAAAGTGTCAAATGAGCATGTCAGAACAGATGCACAAAATACATAAAATTACTAGGTAGTATGTATAGATACTATCAAAAGTTTTGATTGACTCATACTTTATTTACTCTGCATTTAGTTACCAAAGCCACAAGCTTAATAGTTCTGTTTATAAAAACAAAGTTAGGCAGGCTAAATGCTAAGAGCAAATATATGTGAACTCATTTTTAGCTTGTGGATGCATGCATACACACACATCTTTTTATTATCAGCACGCTCCCAAATTAAAATTGTTACCACATGCTAAGTAAACTTTTTCAGATGTTCAACAAAGGAGATCAAAAGAGATTTCATCATATATTTTTAGATCTCTGACCAGTCAAACATATAGGAACACAGACATGTCAAAACATCAAGTAATCCAAAGGTAAAACAATTTGGAAATTTTCGGTTCAATGAAACTTATGAAGAGTTGTTTAGTATACTTTCATACTTTCCTTACTGACGTCTTACAGGTGAAGCTATTCATGGAAACTTCTTTAATAGTTATGTGGGGGTAAGACTTGAGTAGGGATCAAGATGAAGACTAGAACATAGATAAGCCAGGAAGAGGGTTTTGGCTTTCTGGGTAGATAGAAAAACAAAACAAAACAAAGCAAGCAGGTGGAAGAGAACATGCTGTTTGGGGCCATGAGCAAATCAGCTTGGATGATTGTATGCTGTACTTATGTGGTAGATCAGTATCATACAGTGAGGTCTAATAAACATTTCTAAAAATTTTCTCTGCCTGCCACCAATTCTCATAGCTTTTGTTAAACCTGATTTTGTTAATAGGAGAAATGTAACAGATATGTGTGATTCATTCCTTAGTGGATAAACACCAAATCAAGCTTACTATTTGTCCTAGTCTTAGCTGAAATATTCGATGCAGTAATTGAGTTTTAGCATAGATCCATGCAAACCTGTTTTCTAGTCTGTCTTTAGAAACTGAGTTATTTTACTCTACCATTTTTGAACCCTTACCTTGTCTCTGCCTAGTACTCGAGTTCTGGTCTTCCTTTTGCTAATCTTCTGGACTTCTTCCACCTTCAGCATCCATGATTGGATTGCCATTTTCTGAATTCAAGACTCCCTCAGGCTAATCCTTTATCTGTCCAGACCCCCACTACTACACTATGTCGGACTCTGCTGATACTGTGCACTGCTTTCCATTTGGTACTACTTTAAGTCACTTGTGCAGACTCCATCTTATTTTCTGTTCAAGGATTCACTTTTCTTATATTTTCCGCTGATAAATATATCTGGGTTCTAAGTCATGATCAACCTAACCTGACAAGTAGTGGCATCAATTCACCTGAATACTTTCCTGAAGTCCCTCATCACTGTCTCCTTTTTTTAATTGGTTCTGATGTAGGAACTCTGGACAGATGTTTGCTAACAGGTGAAATGTGTTTTCAATGTTTCAAAGGATCTCACAATGGCATTCTCAACAGCTGGCATTAACGGTTTTCATTTATCTTCATAATGAAGGGTCTTTTGTTTATTTTTCTATTCAAATACATTTTAAAATCCTGCAATATTTCTGGGACAAAAAAAAAGACATTTAGAAAGCAGCACAGAAACAGATTACAACAAAAAGATGGCTAAGTCATTTAGCAAGACTTGTTCAGTGGCAAGCAATGATAGTTACAGTAATTTTTGGATCCCTTATCAAATCTTAAAAGATTTTTGCCTAAATATAAACTAGAAGAAAGGTAACAAACAATCTTAATGGGTATGCTCAGGAAACTTAAAGACAAGGACTCTAATCGAGAAAATATGAAATAGTTCATGAACAGAATGGATACTGATTATCCTAATCTTGCATGTTTCATCACAGACTGAATGCCATGCCACTTCAGGTAGGTGAAAATACAGTGATTGTTTTACTCAGTTGACTCATGATTTTACTCAGTTAAACAAACTTACAGCACTCACTATTGTGAGACATGGTATGGCTAAATAATCAACAATTCACATAAGGCTTAGGGTGCATAAACTATAGGTTCAGAAGATACTATGAAAGGAAGTTAGGGACTATTCCAATTTATTTGTCAAAAAGTTCGTAGCTATAATTGCCATGGAAAGAATTCTGGACAGCATAAATTAGTGCTTACATTTTTTTGTGTTTGCTGAAAATTTGTTCAGGACATACTCAGTTCTAAAAGAGTTTTCTAATTCTTTGAGATTAAAACAAAGGACATTCTTTTCATCTTTTTAATCATGAGCCTATTACCATATCAGATATATTCGGTGTTTCAGTAGAACAAGAATTTATATCAAAAAATTCAGATATGAAAAATCTAAAATTGCAATGCAATATTTCCTATTAAATTCTCTTGATAATTTTATCCTGATTCTGATACTGACAAAATGCATATAGACAAAATGAAAATGCTATATTTGAGTTACAGTTATTTAAACAGAAAAAAAAATCCTGTAAATGTGTTATATAAAATGTAAATACAAAAACTAAATGGATACTTGCAGATAATTAAATAAACCTAGAAGTAATTGAAGTGTTGCAAATATAATAAGGGGTACTTTCTACAAGTTTGCTTAACAAATCAGTGTTTTAACTAATTTGTATTTCTCCATATAAAATCTTATAATGAGTGGGAATGAAACTGGCTCGAAAATGAAATGACTCTAAATAATTTAAGAACAGATATTCTGGAAACATTTGGTGGTACATTTACAAATGTGATATATATGACATGACAAAATCAGGAAAAGGAAATGCTTCCTATGGATTTGTGATGATTTTTTTTTAGTGTTTGATGCCACTGGAGTAATCAATGTATTCACTTTTTAGTGTGATCATATTAGACCACATTTAAAAGATTTTCCCATGCTGATCTTTTTTCCTAAAGAGATCTCATAAATGTCAAGTCCTTCCAAGCAGAAGGCAGTTTTCTGGTCATCATTTGCATTACTTTGCAATTAAGATCAGATCGATGATTCAACAGGCTAAGGACCAATACTAGGAAAAGATTTTCATGAGCAGCAGTTTTAGAAACAGTAAGGGTTGTACCAGCTGGGTTCAAAAGACTTTCTTTATTACATAAATTCTCTAGTTAATTTTCCACAAAAGTACATTTTTCAGGACGTCTGAGTGGCTCAGTGGTTAAGCACCTGCCTTCAGCCTGCAGTGTGATCCTGGGGCCCTGGGATCCAGTCCCACATTGGGCTCCCTGCATGGAGCCTGCTTCTCCCTCTGCCTCTTTGTCTCTGTGTCTCTCATCAATAAATAAATAAAACCTTTTTTAAAATAAATAAAATCTTTTTTTTTTTAATTTTTTTTTTTATTTATTTATGATAGTCACAGAGAGAGAGAGAGAGAGGCAGAGACATAGGCAGAGGGAGAAGCAGGCTCCATGCACCGGGAGCCCGACGTGGGATTCGATCCCGGGTCTCCAGGATCGCGCCCTGGGCCAAAGGCAGGCGCCAAACCGCTGCGCCACCCAGGGATCCCAAAATAAATAAAATCTTAAAAACAAAAACAAAAGTACATTTTTCTATATCTAACCAATTCTACTGTCTCCGGATAATGTATGATTTAGGGGATAACATCCCTGCAGTGATATATTGCTATTAATAATACTAGTTGAAAGAACATAAAAATAAAGAGCTTTTCAAGACACAACCATTCAGATTAAGAAATAAGCACCAACTACACATCAAGATCTTCAGTACACATAGAAACATGTTGTAGGGTCCTTCCTAATCACCATCAGGCAACATAGCACTGAAATATCTCTTTAGTAAGTTATAGCAAGAACACTCCAAATATATAATCAAGATATATCAAAAGATTTGGAGAGGTCATCACACAATCTGGTATAAAACCAAATCAAAACAAAATAAAAAACTGGATCAATTCAGAGATACAAGTGTTTTTTTAAAAAAAATAAGAAATTAAACCTACTTAGTTAATTTTGATTTAACAAATATGTGCTTTCAATCCTATAGATTTTTGTGGAAAGGATACTATAGAAAGAACCCATGGACTATAATCATCATCTTCATTGACATCATCCTCATTGTCATCATCATCATAGGCAGCGACAAGCTACAATACTTTACACTTTAAAGCATCCTGCAGAGTATTTTCAAATTGATTATTTTTTTAAAAAAGATTTTATTTATTCATGAGAGACACTGAGAGAGAGGCAGAGACACAGGCAGAGGAAGAAGCAGGCTCCCTTCCCTGACTCCATCAGGGCACTCCGGGATCACCACCCTGAGCCAAAGGCAGATGCTTAACCCCTGAGCCACCCAGGCATCCCTCAAATAGATTATTTTGCTAAATTTAAGTCACAGGGCAGCCCCAGTGGCTCAGTGGTTTAGCGCCGCCTACAGCCTAGGGCGTGATCCTGGAGAACCAGGATCGAGTCCCAAGTTGGGCTCCCTGTGTGAAGCCTGCTTCTCCCTCTGCCTGTGTCTCTGCCTCTCTGTGTGTGTGTGTGTCTCATGAATAAATAAATAAAATCTTAAAAAAAATAAAAAAATAAATTTAAGTTACAATGTTTCCATAAGTAAGCGGATCATATTTTATATATATATATATATATGTGTGTGTGTGTGTGTGTGTATATATATATATATATATAATTCTTGTAGATATGAAAACTGAAGTGCAGAAAAGGCATATAAATTTTCTTGACCAAGAAAACATAGCTAGTATGTATTCTCAATAAATACTACTTGAAGTTCTTTTTACTTCACACTAGAAAGTATTTACATTGTATCTACATTGAAAAGAACAAATAATATCTGATCTATGCCTCTCTCAATTCTAGTAGGAGAAAATATGCTATTGTAGAAAGACCAGGGTCCTGAGCATCAGATATATGAGTTCAAATTCCCACTTTCCACTTACTAGCTGTGCATCTTTGGTAAGCTAATCTACCCTCTTGACCTAAAACTTCCTCATCTGCATACCGGAAATAATGCCTCTTTCTGTCCTTCATAGGGTTAGTATGAAAATTAAATGAGATACTTATAATAATGTCTAGAGCAATACTATGTGCGTACGAAAAAAAACATGTTTGTTCTTTCTTCTCCTAATGATATAAACACTCCATACCATGTGCCTGATGCTATGTCAAGGACAAAATTTTATATGGTGCCTGCTCTTGAGGAAATTTTCATCACTGAGAAGAAAAAATGTTAAGGTATAGAACCATATACTAAAAATGAGAGATTATAAAAATGAGACACCAATCACTCTTATTACAGAATATCAGACTAGAGAGAAAATAAAGCAGTACAGATTAGTCACTTTCTGCTAATAATTCTAATTTTAGCTAGTAATCTTTTAATCTTCTTCTACATATCAGTTTTCAAAGGCCATTGTTATCTATCTCCTTTTTTGGATATCCTCATGAAACACAAGAAATTCATGAAAATGTCCTCCTCCTTTCCCCCTGTAAGCTATGAAAGGGCTGCTGTTGGAAATAGAGAGTGATAGGAATATATCAGCCAATGGACTCACCTATGGCTTAGGAAACCAACAACACCAGAAAACCAAAAGAGAATAGAGAAGAAAGAAGGTTATTGGGGCTGTCTAATCAAGGCAAGCCTAGATACTATATCTTCAGAGTGATCACTTCCTAAATGTGCATGTGTATTTCCAAAGTGATACTATATTTCAAGGTGTACTTAAAAGATTTTCCCTCTATATAAGCATCATATGCATCTAAACCTGTGTATCTCTTGTGCTACAAAGTATGGCGTCTTTAAGAGAACCCCAAGCCATTTTCCTTCAAAGCCCATGTTCTTCAGATTTCACTGAAGTCAACAAACAAACCCCTACTCATCAACACTTTGAAATACTCTTTTAAAACTAATGACATTAATTCATCTTTCCATATAAATGTTTACATTTCCATGTGGTAAATATGTTGGACTATTACTTGAAGACTTGTCTGTTTATCTTTCATGATTTCTACTATTAATTCTGTTCCAAATCTGAGAATTAATAGAAATGAAATATTAAGCAAAGTTCTGACTTTTTCCCTCAAACATGTAATTAGTTTTATTCTCACATTAAAAATGAAGCTAAGCTAGTCTTATTTCTCAAGCATTTTAGCTTAAGTTTCTTCTTTCTTCCACTAAAACATCTTCTGTGTATACAATATCATTAAGGAAAACCACAACAGTTGTTATTTGCCAATGAGAATATTTCAAAAACTATTACTTCAAAGTGGCTTCCTTTATTTCTCCTTTTTTTTTTTTTTTTTTGGCAAAGGAGTCTTTTATTAAACCCACCACACTTCTCAATCATCCCCCCACCCCATCCCCACTTCCACTCTGAAAAATATCACGCTGAGGGATATTTTTTTACATTGCAGAACAGTCTGGAAATCTAGCAATTTGATGGGAAATTGAGTATCTATTCCTTGACTCAACTCACTGGAGCAAAAGCAAAAAGAGCACTCAGGCTTTGGCAAAAACACTTTTCCCCTGGACATATTCCACTGGCTTGTGGCACAACTGCTGTATATCCATTAGGAGTTTCAATGTCTATTGGTTGGTTTCATCTACTTCAGGCATTTCCCTTTTAAGCTCAGCACTTCTTGGGCTTGTAAGAGCTCCTCGAAGGTTCAGTTTCAAAAACCTCTTTTGGTCACAAGAGCTCCCTCTGCTCGTTCCTTTAAACAGCTTCCTGTTTGTGCTTGTTTATTAAATGTCCTTTTTCCAAGTAACTATCGATCGTTGGAACTTTTACAGGATTCCCAGAGATTCATTTGAACTTCAAATGCTTGGACAGAATCAGTGTTGGTCCTCTCCATTTTCTACCACTTGAAAGTCTGTCAGCCCAATCAACACATTCTCATTCATGAACTAGTAGGGCTTTCTGTGGGAAAGTTTCCACCAAATTAACAGAAATTTAGAAGTTATGTAGATTGTTTTCTTTCCAAGGATTTATGCTTTTAAATGTTAAGAAATATACTTGCTAGATTTTTTGTGACTAATCTAGTGTCCTTCTCCCTTTCATTTGTTAATGACACAAACCACATGAGAAAGTCACTAAAACATGTGAAATTATAAATCTCTCTTTAAAGTGTATATTTAGGGATTCCTGGGTGGCTCAGCGGTTAAGTGCCTGCCTTCAGCCCAGGGCGTGATCCTGGAGACCCAGTATCAAACCCATGTCAGGCTCCCTGCATGAAGCCTGCTTCTCCCTCTGCCTGTGTCTCTGCCTCTCTCTCTCTCTCATGAATAAATAAATAAAATCTTTAAAAAATAAATAAAGTGTATATTTAAATTACTTATACGTAAATAATTGTCAACTTACATGATCTGATTGACTAAAATAAATAAATTTATCTTTTTTTTCTAACTCTTAGCTTGGATTTAAAATTTCCATTACATGGTTCTTTTAATAAATACATTAGTATCCAAATATGAAGATAGTCTAAGCATTTGAGAATAAGGTGATTTTAATAACAATCATCACAGTGCTATTTTTTAAGAGTAACTGATTAAGTCTATTGGAGAAAAATATACCAGTTAGATGATAGTAAGTAAACTTCCATTGCTACCACCTAATCTTATTATAATATTTTTAACTCACACTATTTTAAACCTAAATCTTGTGCTTTAAATAAAGTTGACCCTTTAACAACACAGGGGGGAGGGGCACCAATCTCCTGTACCATCAAAAATCCATCTATACTGTTGGTGGGAATGTGAACTGGTGCAGCCACTCTAGAAAACTGTGTGGAGGTTCCTCAAAGAGTTAAAAATAGTCCTGCCCTACGACCCAGCAATTGCACTGCTGGGGATTTACCCCAAAGATTCAGATGCAATGAAACGCCGGGACACCTGCACCCCGATGTTTATAGCAGCAATGGCCACAATAGCCAAACTGTGGAAGGAGCCTCGGTGTCCATCGAAAGATGAATGGATAAAGAAGATGTGGTTTATGTATACAATGGAATATTGGAATATTGGAATCCAAGGAATATTACTGAGCCATTAGAAACGACAAATACCCACCATTTGCTTCAACGTGGATGGAACTGGAGGGTATTATGCTGAGTGAAGTAAGCCAGTCGGAGAAGGACAAACATTATATGTTTTCATTCATGTGGGGAATATAAATAATAGTGAAAGGGAATATAAGGGAAGGGAGAAGAAATGTGTGGGAAATATCAGAAAGGGAGACAGAACGTAAAGACTGCTAACTCTGGGAAACGAACTAGGGGTGGTGGAAGGGGAGGAGGGCGGGGGGTGGGAGTGAATGGGCGACGGGCACTGGGGGTTATTCTGTATGTTGGTAAATTGAACACCAATAAAAAAAAATTCATCTATAACTTTTTTCCCCAAAACTTATTAAGAGCCTATTGTTGACTGAAAGCATTACTAGTAACATAAATGATTAAGTAAACACACATTTTATATGTTATATGTATTCTATACTGTATTCTTTTTTTTTTTTTAAGAGAGAGAGAGACAGGCAGATGGGGTGGGGGATGGGCAGAGGAAGAGGGAGAGATAAAATCTTAAGCAGGCTCCAGGCCCAGTATAGAGTCTGTCATGGGGCTCGATTTCACAATCTTGAGATCAAGACATGTGCCAAAATCAAGAGGCAGATGCTTAACAGACTGAGCCATCCAGGCACCCCTTTTTTAAAGTAGGCATCACACCCAGTGTGGAACCCAATGTGGGGCTTGAACTCATGACCCTGAGATCAAGATCTGAGCTGAAATCAGGAGTCGGGGACACTTGACTAACTGAGCCACCTAGAGATCCCTCTATGCCATATTTTTATAATAATGTAAGCTAGAGAAAAGAAAATGTTACTAAGAAAATTATAAGGAAGAGAAAATACTATAGTACTATACTATATTTATTAACAGTACTATACTATATTTATTTTTTAAAAATCCACTCACGAGTTCCCTGCATGGTTCAAACAACCACACACCCTAGATATAATAGATTTTGATTTACCAATCAGTATATTATATCGTAAATTAAAGAATAAAGTAACTATGTAGTATAGTATAATCACACTTTATTTTAGTCAGTGGTGTATTTGTTCTACAATTATAAGCATTATATGGCTTGACAACTTATACTTTCAAAGGACTTTTGAAAGATGCTACAAGAATAATAATTTGCTGTATCCAGTTTTGGAGTTATTTGTAGCTGACCCTAACCCTAACCAACATAGCTCCTGATTCAGACTTGAGGTACCAGTGAAGGTCTCCTAAAAGGAAGCAGTGTCCAAATGGAGAACTAGCAGGTGCAGGGACAGGGTTAGGATAAGAGGTGGTGACAGTGTTTCACGATGAGGAAGCAGGATGTACAACAGTATAGGACAGAGCATGGCCTGCTTCACATTAAATAATATCTGAAAAATAGAGTTTGTGGAAGTGGGAAGTGTTCAGGAGATAACAGTGTAGATAGAAATAAGGACGGATCAAATAGGACTTACAAATCAAATTAAGGAATCTGGACTTTATATTTTAGGAATTGAAAAGCCTCTGAAGTTTTTTTGTTTTGTGTTAAGCAGGTGTGTCACATAACCAGATTTGCAATGCAGAAAGATTATCTTGTCAGAAGATATCTAGAAGTCCATTCCAATAACATGGACACTTCTGCACATTAAAAACTTGTGAAAGCCCACAACAGAGAATGAATTTAAACAAACGCTTTATACTAAAAGACATGAATTTGATAATACAAATGTCTGTATAATGTTACCTTTTAATTGCCCATTTATGTATGCATGAGTTCTAAGTTGGGATTTCTGTATATGGTAGTGTTACAGATGAAAATAATATTAATTTCTAATCTGTACAGTGCTTTATAGTTACTAAAGTCCTTTACATACTTAATGAATTAGATCTTCTAGAAAAGGACAATGAAATTTTCTACTGTGCCTTGGTCTGCGCAGAAAAAAAAAATCATCTTTTAATCAGGAAATCAGTAGGATATTGTATTTCTTTTCCAAGAGTTTCTCACAGAGCAGTGTATAAGAAGGAATGTACAAACAGTGGTGGGGTTAAGAATTCTGGAATGTAGAAGAGAAAAAAAGAAATTATATTCGTCCATTTTTCTCTTAAGAAAATAACTTTACAGTTTAAACAATTTTATAAAGATACTCAAATGACATTTTACCTATCTCTGACCTTCTAGCCCCTTTTGTGAACTAAAGTATTTCCCAAAGAAACTAAAAGGCTGCATATGATGAAGAATAACACAGCAACTGGCTTCCAAGGCAAAAGAAATTTCCCTTCCATAGACAAAATGAGGTTTTATTATTTCCTTCCCCTTTTAGTGCAACATGTGGCCATATATTACTGAAACTAAAGTGCTTTCAATTGTAAAGCTTACCCTGATTTTAGAGCTGTTATATGTGGACAAAACGATGGCATTACAAACGATGAAGAACATTCCAGTGACAGAAAGAGTGAAGGTACCAGGGAACTTCCTGTCAGAATCAAATAATGAAGAGTTTGTTGTATACAAATAAAAACTTATGAGAACACATGGTTGCAACCTCTTAAGCTCTAGGTGAAACATTTATATACATACATACAGTATGTGCACGCCCGCACACCTTTGTGTGTGCGTGTGTCTGCGTGTACACACTTGCACGTGGGTGTGTGGGTGTGTCTGTGGACTGTAGTTCCAAAGGGGAAAAAAGGAAGGAAGAGGGAACAAAAATAGGGCACTAAATAGCCATACTACAAAAGGAAAATGAGCTGTAGCACTCTTAGCAGAATTAATATCTAACACACATTTACTAAAACCTTGACAACACATGAACAAGATTTGTCATTACAGTTCTGCCCCATACCAGTGAGAGAGCAGCACTGAATAATGATGCATTCAACATGCAGAACCTAAAACTTGTCCATTTTCCTCATGAGGGTTTTAAGACAACTTATGAAATAAATGAGATAGATACATCATACCAAGAATGAAGGAATTTGTCATACAAAATAATTAATTTCATAGACTCAGATGGCTTCCTCTCAGCAAAAATCACAACTCCTTTCCCTGACCGATGATCGGGTTCAAAACATCCAAAATTAATGTCATAATGTGTATTTTAAATGCTATGCCTAGCTAAAGCCAACACCACTGAAATAACTGAAATAATGTGGGTAAAGATAAAGTACAAAGATCCTTAAATGAAACTATAATAATAACCAAAACAGAGAAATCTAAATGCCATAGCCTCAGTGACATTAAATATATATTATTTTAAAGATCCCTATGTTAAAAAGGAGTTTCATAATTCAACACTCATGTTACAAGCAACTGTCCCAGGTTGGAGAGAGATGCAGGGAAATTTGGACCTAAAAATGTAAGACATATGGTCTTGATTGCCTTTCGCAGCTACGTTAGGAGTTCAGTGTAAAGAAAAGCTTTCCAAACGCCAGCTTGCAAACTAGGTTTTTATGTGAAACTCTAATAAAACAGCAGCAGATGTTTCTATGCTATTAATTTGTTTGGGACATTTTTGGCTGGTTCACTCCAAATCAACTGTTATTCCTGTCCAACAACTGCAGCATTCATGTCTTTTTTACACAGAGAGAGAGGGAGAAAGGAAGAAGGAAGCTTTTCCTTTGGAGCAGATACTGCACCAATTTGCTGTATTCATGGGAAAAGGGAATGCCAGCTCTTGTGTTTTGTTTTGTTACTTTTTCTTTCTTTTTCTGAATGCCCTTACAAACCGATAAAAGGGGCTTTTTACTATAGGAGGTGTGGGCAGAAATCATTCAGCCAAGGAATTGCTAAAGCAAAAATGAAGTGTACCATTGGCGGGGGGGTTGGGGTGGGTGGGGTGACCATATTTTGAGGAACAGAGCACAGACTTTATTTCAAAAACTAATGAAACAAATCTTGACTTATTTCTTTCCAAAACTGCTTCTATGGATGTAGTTGATCATGATTTACTCTGGTGCTAATTCACATGACAAAAAGTCATCACCTTGTAAAGTTTTTACACTTCTCAGGGTTCATTCACTTTCTTTCCCCCTCTCCCAACCTGTGATCCATTCTTGCTGCCCCAAAGATCGGGAGATCACCTTCCTTTGCATGTAAATGTATCTCTTCTTGATTCTACTTGAATATGGAACATGTTTGACCTTCAGAAAGAAAACAAAGGAGATTTTTTTAAGATTTTATTTATTTATTCATGAAAGGCAGAGAGAGAGAGAGAGAGAGAGACTGAAACATGGGTAGAGGGAGAAGCAGGCTTTTATGGAGGGAGCCCAAAGCAGGACTCCATCCTGGGACTCTAGGATCACACCCCGAGCTGAAGGCTGACGCTCAGCTGCTGAGCCACCCAGGCGTCCCACAAAGGGGATTTTTAAAAATTAAAGGCTTTCTTTAATTTAGTCACTTTCCCAATTATTTATTAATCACTCTTTCCCAGCATAAGTGAGAGAAAACACCACATCAAGCTGATTCTTTCCAGTGAGGCCAAAATGTGTTCACTCCTAAACAGCGTTCCCCTGTAACTGGGCAGTTAGCTTTATATGAAATTACACTTTCTGGCTGGTGATTCTGAGAATTTGCTTTTAAGGATCATTCTCAGTCCATACAGGTTATTAATATCTTTTAAGATTATACAGAAATCTTTAATGGGATTCAAATGGAAGCCCTAAAGCCTATTACTCTATGAAATTACTCAGGCTTCTGACTAAAGTGCCAAAATTATTTGGATTTCAGTTTTGTTTCTAAAACAAATGTAATAAAGTATCATTAACAAATTCAACTATAGTTGGTTCAAGTTCAAAAAGTCTACACATTCTAGTGTAATTAGAGACAAGAAAGTTTTAAAGCCCTAATGGAATTTTCTATAATTCTCCCCTAATTGGAAAACGTTCGCTACTTGGAAGTGTTTCCATGATACTGGAGCCAACTAACAAAGCAAAGTACCTTATAAGATTCTTTCTCTGTATGTATCTACTCTGATCTTTTGACACTGCAGCTGCTCTTCCAGGCCTGTGGAAACAGCTAGATCCTACAATATCTCTCAGTGCTCCTGAGAATAGAATCCGTGATGTTGTTTGATGAGCACCTTCATGATCTGGCTCTTCCCTGCTCATCTCATCAGCTGCCATGCTTGACCTCCTCTGCCACTCTATATTCCATGTGGACTGAACTAACTTCACTTCCTAAGCTACTTACTATTTCTCTACTGTTCAGATGTTACTATATTATTTTCTACATCCCAAAGTTTTACCTAGTTACCTACTATTAGATTTGTGTTGTTGTCATTCACCTACAAATTTTGTCCTTAATTCCTTTCTTCCCGCAGCATCGACCTGGCCATGACTGCCTCCTCAACACAATGTAGAATGAATCTCATCTGTATGTGCTGACATAGAACACAGCTCTTACCTTTGTGAGAGCAAATATACTGCATTTGTCAATCCTACCCAAGCTTCTTCACAGGAGGCACTCTTTACTGTTACCATTAAATCTTCTTTTTCTAGCAAGGTCCTTGAATTTTAGAAGTCGTTTGATAACATCTTTGGAATTGAATACCATCTAGTATCTCTACACCACCAGCACACATTTTGTTAGGTAGAGGCCATGCATCTCAATTTCTGGAGTCTGCCAATTCTGCTGGATCAAGAATGGGTTTCTAAACTTCTCTTGCCCCAAACTAAGACTCCTCTCTGAACCCTCTTCTAATACTCCTACCAAATTATGTTTCTCTCACATTCATCCCTGCCTCAAAAACTCTCCAAGTCTCCCACCTCAAAGTAAAACCAAAATTTTTACAGTGGTCTAGAAGACATGTGCTCATGCCTTTACCTTTTTATTGCTTTTTAAAAATCTATGTCTATCTTACTTCGTCCTAACCATGCTGGGATCTTAGCCATTCCTTCAATGCCTCAAGCACTTTTCCTCCCTTAGGATCTTGCAGTTACTATTCATACTGCCAGCACCCTAAGCTCCCTCCATCAGTTTCTTCAGATTCTTGGTCAAATGTCACATACTCAGTGAGGTCTTATCTTGCTTCCCACATTTAAAATGGAATGAACATCCTCACAGTTGGCATTCCCCAGCCCCTCTTCCTGTTTTATTTCATTCTTTCAGCATCTAACAAACTATACATTTTATTTTTATTACTTACTGCATACTGCCCCCCTTCTGTACTACAAACTCCATGAGAGTAGGGATTTGAAATTGCGTTTTGTTTTGTTGTATTCCCTCATCCCAGTACCTAGAATAGTGCCTGTCACTAAGGAGATATACTAAACTAATATTAATTAAATAGTATGTGATAAATATAATAAAGTTGAACTACATATTTTTATGTCTAAGAATGGTCTCTTGTTATACTAAAAACCCTAAAATCCCGACCTTAATTATGATCTTTAATTGCATTATTGCAATTATTCACATGGTAGAATTTAAAAACGGATGACAAAATATTAGCAACTTATAGCTAATATCTACAAGTATTTTATCTATTTTTGTCGTCTTGCAGAAATTGACAGAAGGTTTTCAGTAAAAATATTTTCTTTAGAGTGTAGGAAAACGAACTATGAACTATTCCAGGATCTTTAACCAAACTAAAACACATAGCTACTTTATCAATCATTATATGATCTAATCTTTGGAAAAATAAAACTACACCTTAACCAAATTTCAAATAATTGGGAAGAAAATAGTTTTATACCAAATATTACTCACCTAGATGCCTTAAACTTTTTTTTAAATTTTTATTTATTTATTCATGGGGGACACAGAGAGGCAGAGACATGGGTAGAGGGAGAAGCAGGGTCCCTGTGGGGAGCCAATGTGGAACTCGATCCCAGGACCCTGGGATCATGACCTGAGCCAAAGGCAGATGCTCAACCACTGAGCTAGAGGCTTTAAACACATGTGCACACACATACACTCACACAAGTACACATAATAATTTGATAGCAAATTGAATACAAGAAATTTTTTAAATCACAAAGAAATTTACATCATGACTAAGCTGAACACTCATATTTGTAAAACATCTGTCAAACTGAAAATCATTTCTTAATTTTGCCAGTTTTTACAAGGGACAAATATGTGTATAAAGACATAAACATGGATGTATCTTTATTCATGTGGGCCAAAGATGAATGAATATACATGACCCTAATTTAAAGTTAAAAATGAATATAGTGGACTGTCCGTTCATCAGAAATCAGTTAAAGAGAAGCCTCAGAAAAATTTCATCTAATCAAATACATTTTTTGTCAACCACATTAAAAAAGAAAGTTATATATTATGCCATGCACACCTGTGCCTTCAATCTCAATGCTACACAGGTGGTGAGTCAGATATCTGAACCCTGGCAGTGTGACTGTAGAGCCCATTCTTTAATCATTACTCAATACTGCCTCCCTATAGCACCAGTCTAAGTCTATTTAACATTCATTTCTGCTCTCACTTCTTTCATAGTAGTAGTTCTCATTTACTGAATGTCCTCTATAGGCTGGATCCAGAGTAGAGAGATTCATTCATTTGTTCATTTATTCATACTTGGGTAAGTGTTCTATTCCTCCCAAATCCTAGACCTGTTAGCTTACCAGGCTGCTACTTAAGTGTATGCCATTTGTTTTCTTGGCAAATGGCAAGTGTGGTTTTCTGAGGCAAATACTTAAAATAGGGTGTAGGGTCCTTTAGGCAGTGCTATCCCACTAATGATGAACCACTTTTACTCTTTATCAATGGATGAAAAGGTGATTTTATGATTTTTTGTCTTTAGGTCTCCCACCTAATTCTTACTTTTAGACTTATCTTATTTCTGGTTTCTTGCCCTATAAAATTTTATATCAACTTGTCAGCCTCTCCTCTTACACACACACAAGCCTGTTGAGATTTTTTTTTTTTTTCAAATTGAAAAGAAAAAAAAAAAAACAGAATTCTTATTCTCAATGAGGGAAAATGATTCCCAGGTAAGATCCACTATAGCTATCCATTGCCTAATGGGATAGAATTTTTACAACTTTTGGATTTAGGCCATCCTTCCGTCTCTATAAACAGGTCTTTATAATGGACCCAGATCACTGGAACAGAAATGAAAGAACACAATCTAATGAAAACATAAAATGATGTGATCCAATATGAAGGTTAAAGGATTTCATAGTTAGCCCGCATTCAGTAATTTTTTATTTTCTGTCAGGTTGGGTCTACCGACATATTATTTTAGTGTACATCCAATCTGTATGATCTGTATGATCAGAGGTAAATTCCTTTAAAACTGAGAACAACTTGTTCACTCAAGTGAAACTCTTCAGTGCTTATATTCTGCACTGTTGTGTTTGATGCTTTTTAATTTTCCGAGTTTCTATGTAGGTCAGGCCTTGCCAAAAATTAAGGATTTTGTGTCTAATCATTCCTGTTTCTAATAATCCTTATAGGATTATTATTATTATTATTATTATGGATGCTATTATCTCCACATCATAGCTACAGAAAATGAATTTTAGAGAGTTCAGTTAAATAACTTATCCAAGTAACTTGCCCAAAAAATGGCACAACCTGGATTGAAAAACAAGTTTTTCTAACTTTAAAGTATGTTGAGTAAATGTTTGTTCTAAAAAATTGTAATAGAATTCAGATTTGGAAGAGACTAATGTGGATATACTAGAAGTGATTAAAGATGTATGATATTAATTGAGTTTTTATTTACTTAAATCATTCATTGTTGATAGGTTGAGTCTACACCAGACCTTGTGATCCCTTCTCTGGAATTATTCCATTCATCTGTGGCTAGATCTATGCACTGTTTGTCTTGCCAAGAACCTCAGCTAGTCCAGGGAGCCTCACATACTGGTCTATGACTGTAATAAAACTGCTACAAATAACTGCTGAACAGACTGTCTCTTGTATCATTCAAACCAGAAGTTCAGTGGCAACATGCCACCACAACAACTTTTTGATTTGGTAGCTATAAAATTTGCTCTAGCATTCTTTCTTTTTGAGAATACAAAAATTATTGTCTCTCACTCCCTCTCATACACACACACACATAATCTAAACTACTTTCTGATCTTTCTTAAGATATGATTTTAATTATAGCGAAGCTGCATCTATCTGGCCCACTAAGAAAAAAATTCAGGCAAATTAACTAGGTCACCCCTCTAATTTTTTTTTTTTTTTTGGTACAAGTTTTATGAAGCACAATTTATTTTTTAATCTGTAAATGTCAATTAATATATAGTGGACATTTCAAATTATATGAAAGTACAAATAATTGCTTATATGTGCATTTTATGTTATTTCTGTCTTATCATATTACATTCCATTTGTAAAGTTGATTTTACCTGTCCAGATGTGCCTATTCTTAAATTTTTACTTTTTTTCTCTCCATTGGTAGTTTTTCATGTGTAATAGGCTTACGTACCAGACTACAATTGAGTTAATATTGTTTATGAATTGTCAATGGATTCTTAATAATAAGATGCTCCATTCTGTCCTCCTCAGCTCTCATGACAGCATATAATAAGTATTTGGATTTAGCCCAGAGAAATGATCTTGTAGGGTAATTTAATTTAATTCAGTTCAGTTCTACGTAATTCAATTCCTTTCAACAAACTTTTGCAGACATCAGTGGCTAGTCCAATACTCCAAGAATGTAGGTCCCTGTCCCTTGCTCCTGAAACAGATCCTGGGAGAAGTTTTCAAGTGCCATCATGTTGAGGTGCATGAGGAATTCAAAGAATGAAAGGAAGACAATACAGGGTGTTTCCAGGAGTAGATAGAGTGTCACTGCAGACAATGGGTCAGTCTCACCAGAGCTCTCTGGGACATTATGTAACACAAATCTCAGAGTTATTCTACCAGAGTGAAAGGAAGCCGAGGTACAATTATGCATCAAATCCCATCTAAGGAAACAAAACAAATGCCTAGCATCAGTTGAGGGCTACTTCTGGACATGCTATTTCAAAGCAGTTTCAGGGTCCCTACATACACAACCCAAGCATGGGACCAGAGAAAATTTGTGGAAAGAAACCCTAGGCATGTACAGAAGCAGTAAGTACAAAGGAGATATGGGCAACATCTTTAAAATGCACAAAAAGAACAATCTAGAGATTCTATTTCTCTATTCTAGGTTCTGTTTGTGCCTGCTGCCCTGAATCAACCAAATATTATTTGGATGTTTTCTATGCAAATTCTATATTAGACACTATGGAAAAAAATGAAGACACAAAGACTTGGTCCCTGAAAACCCAATAGGCTAGTAGTGAGCTTTGATGACTCTGTAGTCTGGTGAAAAAGTTCTACTCTCACTCCCTAAACTAAAGAAACTAGACTTCAGATACTACAAAAAGACCATGGGCAGACTACATATTGCATATTCCACAATGCATATCATAATACATGTTTACCCCTGAAGAATCAACATTCCCTTGGGCTAAAAATCATTTCTGCCTTGCTCATTCTGGCCCAATTTAATAAGTCTGTCCAAAATGAAAAGGAAGCTAGTGGAAAAGGGAGGAAAAAGGAGGGGAGCTCAAGTAGTTGCATATACTTGAAAAAACAAGTAAATATTTTCCAGTGATTGAAAATTAATATTTACAAATTTAATAGAATACGCTTTGTTCATGTACAATAGTGCATTTGTTAACAGTGACATATTTATCTGGCCTTTCCTAGTCTTAGGAAAAAATTATGTCAATTTTCCTTCAGACTGCCTTCCTATTCTGTCACACAAATTATTTCATGAAACATGAATCCAAATGTTCTGTTCTTTTTCAATTTCCTTTCACCACAAATTCCAGAATTCTGTACTTCATGGCTTTTCAGTAACAATTCAGTCTTTTTATTCTAATGGCAAAAACGCAATAGTGCTGTCTTTAATCAAGCTACTTTTGACATGTCTTCAATTGTGAAGATTTAGCCTTTTGTGTTAAGGGAAACTTTAAAAAATAATTACAATGATTTAAAATGATTTTTTGCTGATGCATTTTCAGCTCTTCAGATCCTCATTATTACATTTTCCCATCAGTTTCTGTAATGCTTTTGCTCATTTTACAATGCTAGACAATCCCTATAAAGTCAGAAAATGTCTTATTTTAAAGATTTCTCACTGGACAAGGAAATACTTATAATGTATAATGTATCTAGAAATATTCATAGATTACTATCCTACATCTTTACTAACAAGTATAAGATCTAAGAGTAAAATAACAGAAAAAATATTGGGCAAATGTCTTTATGAAATAGCTGAAAGCAAACAGACTAACTCCAGTAATTTGTCAACAAATTGTAAAGATCATCGATACATAATTAAGTGACAGGAAGGCTGTTGCTCCTTTAAGTTGTCATCCAAGCAATAAAAACCTGCAAAAGGATATGGCCGATAGGGACCTTTAAGATCTGGCCCTGCCTACATCTCCAGCCTCAGTTCACATCATTTCCCCCAAGGTCTTTAAATGTGAATAGTTCTTTCCTGCCTCTAGACTTTTAACCATCTAACCTCTAGACTTTTAACCACCTACCTAGCACTCTTTATCTCCAGCTGCCCCTGCCAAATCCATACTTATTCTTCTGTCTCAGATATGTGACCCGCTTTTGAGACTTTTTTCCCTAATTATGAAATTTAAAGTAGATCCCTACCAGCATCCACCCTCAGAGTATTCCTTCTGTTCCTCACAAATTTTGTCACAATTTATGTAAATATCTGTGCACAGGTGTATCCTACAGTAAGAATGGCTTTGAGGCCAGGAAGCATTTCTACATCAGGTACCCATCATCTGTTACACTTAGTGACTACCCAATTAATATTAGTCAATTAAATGAGTAAGTGGATAGCAATCAATTTCTATTCAAAACTTTGGAATAAATAGGAATCTGCACATTTATTATTTATTAACATTAATGAAAGACATGCATGGCTGAAATCCATGATGCTGTATTACACTAGCTTCTGAAGAGCATGAACTAGAAATTATTCATTTTTGTTTCCTTATTCCTAGAATAGTGTCTAGCATATTGTAGGGACATTTAAAAAAAATGCTTGTTAGATTAAGTAAATCAATGAACATGATATGATAGAGTTCCTAAATTTTCACATTATTCAGCGGCAAGAAGTATATTAAGTCTGTGACAAAAGGTTATATATTATCAAGGCTCTTTATCTTCCACTCTCTAAAAACAATTATATTTGTTTTTGAGATTTCTTTTACCCTGTTTGAGATAAAGTCAACATGAAATGTCCGGCAAGGAAGGATTCATTGTGATTATTGCGTATTCAAAGCGGACTGTAAACTCTTTCTGGATTTTTTTTTTAAGATTTTATTTATTTATTTATTCATGGGAGACACACACAGATTGATAGAGAGAGAGAGAGAGGCAGAGACACAGGCAGAGGGAGAAGCAGGCTCCATGCAGGGAGCCCGACGTGGGACTCGATCCCGGGTCTCCAGGATCAGACCCTGGGCTGAAGGCGGCGCTAAACCCCTGAGCCACCAGGGCTGCCCTCTTTCTGGACTTTTAACAACAACAACAACAACAAAGACTTGTAATGCTAAATGGCAAAGGCTGGCTTCTGACACTATTTGGAGCTTCAGTTTATAATGATGGAAGTCAAGATATAATAGAAGGTACAAAAAAAGAAGCTTGAAATCAAAGCCAGATTCAAGTCCTAATTTAGATACTTAAAAGACATATGACTTTGGGTAAATTATTTAGACTCCTTGAAAGAAGATTTCACAAGCATAATAGTACCTCCATATATTTTGAAAGGATTGGGAAAGGCTAAATTAAGCAAATAATATAATGGCGCACATATGCCATAGTAACCTCTTAAGAAAGAACGGCTATAATTATAGTAATTATTTTTATTCATTATTGTTTTATTAGGCAACACATATAAATCCCTTAATCTGTTATTTTCTCCCCTTTATCTCCGCTCAGCGCTTATTGCCTCATACTTGTTCCACCTCAGAAATGAGTTTCTATTCCTTCCCAAAGCTCTTTCTTTCACCTAAATTCTGCATCTCACTTTCGTTTCACCCTCTATTAAAATTCTTTTCTGAACAACCTTTTTTTCTATAAAACCCAAGTTAATTTCACTTAAGGTTATCATTCTAATAAGACAAGAGTTTCCTCAAATATGTATATATAGTATAAATTAGTCACAAATACTTGTCTTTACATATAAATAAACATTTTCTGGTTTAAAAATAGCAGCCTTGTACAGTTTCCATTCACACTTGCAGAGGCATTTCTAATACTTAAAAACTACCAGCCTAATAGTAAGAGAACAAGAGTATACAAAGAAAGTCAAACCAGTTTGATGTCAGCAGAAAATATGCCCTGTAGCAAAATGGTCTCCACCCAGATGATATTACTCATCAAATGAGCCCTGATTTAGAATAGCTGCTGAACTCAAAAAGGAAAGGAAGAGTCCAGAAACAAAATATGTAAACCAGAGTAGCTGATGACAAGTTGACCAAAATCTTTCTCAGGAGAGAAATTAGAAATATCCCAGTCCCGACAGAAGTTTATTTTAAGACAGCCACATGTGTCTTTCTTCCAAGAGACAGTGTTCATAAAGGCATGGTGATCAATTTTCTAGAAAACAAGGAGAGAAGGAAAATACAGTTTTTTGCTGTCATTTTTTTCCTGTCTCTTGAATCATATCATCATGAAGTAAGAGACTAGGTACATGTACCCTTAGAAGATGTTTTCACATAAGGATGTTTAACAGAGGCCCTACCTGACAAAATGTCAGCTCTGTTTCAAATTCAAGAGACTGTAGCTTCATGCAAATCTGATTTGGATATCAACTGCAAAAGTGATATTCTCTCTGGGACAATCATCTCATATAAAATGTGCTGATACTGTTCAATCTAGATGCCTTAATTAAATCTGTCATATCCCAAGGACTTTTATTAAATAAACGGAATAATGACTCCTGCTAAGATTCTGAAAAAATGTAAAGTATCCACAGAGATTACTTTGCTATGGTTCTTATTGAAGAAAACAGTCTACATTCAGCAAATAACGCCTACCATCAAGGATAGCTGTAAACTTCTGAATCAGCATGCTCATGTCCCTGTTTGTAGTACAGTCACAGAGCTGTAACATTTTCTATTTTCTCTGATAAGTACTAAGTCAGCTGTAATTTATTAAGGAAGTTGTTCAAGCCAAATTAAATTTTCCAGAAACTGAATCATCAGACATCGAGGAACTATGCTTTAGTAACAGATTCAGGAAAGATCAGTTAGTTTTTAAGCATCACTCCTTTAATCTCATGTAATCCTGTGATGAATATACAATGCCCATTCTATTTCATAAAATAATCAGTGTGTACTTGCACATTATTGCTTCAATGAGCTTTTTGTTTATTGAACCTTTACTGAGACATCTTTCTCAAAAAGGGCTTTAATTCTGTAATTTGTCTCATTTTGAAGTCATAATATGCCACAACTTTTAGGCAGAAGTTAGTTCCTTAATTCCTAAGGGGGGGGGGAATGGTTATTTTTGTGACACTTCAACACCTGTGGAAGAACCTGAGGTTGCCAGAGTTCCATCCGCGAGCTATTGGCCTGTGCTTAGTGTAAAAGGGAAGAGATACTTGTCTAAGAAACATGCCTCTCACCAACAACCCTGTTGGAATCAAGAGCTGAAGCTATCAAGGCCATTTAGAATCTGTATTTCTTGGACACCAAAATGTTCCACTGAATCACTGCAAGTGCTACTATGTAGAAGAGGAGGGGAATGAAGATACAAACAGTGGGTTCTCATTCTCCAAATCCTGCTTCAACCAGAGCAGTTCTGTTATAGTCATCAACTTTTCATCTATTCATCTCTCATACAACCTACACATTCAGACGTTATATGTTGACACCCTCAAATTATTCTTTGTATGATGAGCACCTTCAGCTAAAGTAACTGTATGGTGACACAGCTTGGCAACTGACATTTCAAATTTGGCAGCTGCCATCTTTCCCAGGGCAGCAATGTATCTCTATTTTAATATATGATTGTGCATATACATATGTATGTATTGTCAAGTTTTACCCTTATTTTACAAAAAAAATAAAACGAAACAGAAAAATGAAATGCTGACACTAAGAGCAAGCACAAGTCTCAAATATAACATAATTATAAATCTAAACTAGGCATATAGAGAAAGATCATTTTAATTTCAACTGTATATTTCAGTGGATGTGTTTCACTTTGCTTATGAAACTGAGAAAATATTGTCAATACTGTGTTTAAACAGTGAGGTAGAATTAATAATTACATGTCTCAGATTTCTTGGACTGGAACTTCTTGTCTTTCTATATGTAAATATATTATTCAATTTTTCCACTATTAAGCTATGCTATAATATTTTGTTTCTAATACTTAAAAAAAGTTACAAATGACACATTTGTTCCAATCCCCTGCAGTAATAATTAAGAAAACTGAAGCCCAAAATGTTAAAGAGACTAATCTAAGTCCATATAGCAGGTAAGTGACAGTGGTCTTTTGAATACGTCACAATCTATACTTGTGGAATCATGTCTTTCTCATGTGTATTAGTTAGGTTTCTCCAGAGAACAGAACCAATGGTATATGCATGAGCACATGTGTAAGAGTCTGTGGGTGTGGGTGTGGGTGTTGGCATGGGCATGTGTGTGTGTGTAGGAAGACAGAGTGACAGGGAGGGATGGGGGAAGGGACTGATGGGAAGGGAGAGATCTTAAGGAATTGTCTCATGCAAATACGGAGGCTGGCAACTCTGAAATGTGCTGGACAGGCCGGCAGGCTGGATACCAGCCAATAGTTGATGCTGCAGATTGAATCCAAAGGGAGTCTGGAGACAGAATTCTTTCTTCCTTTTTTTTTTTTTTTTTAAGATTTTATTTATTTATTCATGAGAGACACAGAGAGAGAGGGAGAGAGGGAAAGGAGAAGAGAGAGAGAGAGGCAGAGACACAGGCAGAGGGAGAAGCAGGCTCCCTGCAAGGAGCCCCATATGGGACTCAATCTCGGATCCTGGGGTCACACCCTGAGCTGAAGGCAGATGCTCAACTGCTGAGCCACCCAGGTGTCCCGAATTCTTTCTTCCTTAGGGGATCTCAGTCTTTTTCTCTTAAGGCAATCAACTGATTTGATGAAACCTACCTACATTAGAGAGGATAATCTGATTTACTCAAAGTCTACTGATTTAAATATCAACCTCATCTAAAAATTACCTTCACAGCAATGTCTAGATGGGTGTTGGACTAAATATGTGGGTATCATGGCCTAGCCTAGTTGACACATAAAATTAACCATCAAATGGTGCTGAAAGACTCGATTTAGGAAAAAAATAAAACCAGATGCTATCAACATTTTGATGTACAACCATCCAAAGATTTAAATTAAACCCATACTCTAGCTAGGTTAGTTTTGCTTTGTCGTCAGAGAAGGTTAAGTATGGAAAGTTGGAAGGCAGGTTAGCTTATCCGGTAGCTTAAAAATCTGACTGCAACATTAATTTTACTTATTTTTCTTCTCGGCATAAAATTCATTTTCTGCAAGTTGATTTTCACTGATGTTGCATTTTTCAGTTCTATGTTATGCATATTAAGCCTTCCAGAATGTAGTTTTATCTTGTCTAAGGGGCCAATTTTTTAACAAGCTCCAGAGAATTTCCAAAAGGGCAAAAGGTGGTCAGTGGAACAGATTGCATTGCTAGAATACAGTAATTTATTACTGTAATCTTCATTTGAAAATGTGTTATTTAATGACCTAGGAAAATGTTGCATGCACCCAAGCATAAGAACAATAATTTACTGGCAGATAAGTTTCATAGTATCATACTAACCCTAAAACGAATGCCTCCATCAGGTACAAAGGGAGAAAAAGATAGGTGTATGAATTAAATTACAAAGAAATCAAAATATTTTTTGAATCCTAACACACTACTTCATGATTTTGATCACTTGGTTATATAAGAAACATGGAATTAAGTAACTTTAAAGGGATCTCCTTATTTTCTAGATGAGCAACTGCTTCCTTTGACAAAGGTCAAACAGCATGTTAGGCCTGAACCATGTCAGGAAACTTGGTGCCTTGCATACTTTTCACTATAATAGGTGGTTTTTAGTGGGGAAGGTTCTTGTTCCAATATTACATTAAATCAAGTTTGTAGAAACTAATAAAAATCACACAATCGGGGACTTTATCCATTAGCTAACTTTAGAAAAAGAACTTTCATATATTCTCAAAATAAACTTTTTTATGACAGAAGACAGGTGGAATACTTCTCAAGGAATCATTTTGTAGATCCTGGAATAGCATTAAGGACAGTTCCACAACACAAGGGCACAGTGGTTTGCAATCAGGTAATGAAATCAGTCTCTGGAACCACGCTGTTATTCTAGTGTGTTTGCCAGTGTACTGAAAACATAATATTAGCTGCCATCTACAATATGTTAAAATAACAAATTTGTAATTATATTGTATCATTCCCTTAAAAAGACAAAACAAAACAGAACAGTAACCGAAATAGACTAGTCCTCAATAAACACTTGATGAGGCAGAAAAGGTTTTTAAAGAATCAGTTATGATAGCACTGTCATTTTCAGGAAGCAAATGTAATTCTTAATATATTTAGAAAGACAAATAGATTAAGGATATACTTATTAAATTTCATTGATTTGTTCCTTCCCTACTAGTAGCATCATTCACAATCTATATAAACAGGTCAGAATTAACTCTATAATCTTGTCTCACTTATTTTTTTTTCCTGCTTTTTGTCCATTTTTTCTGCCCTGCAAATATCTCTGTAGGTAATAAGAGCTAACAGTGTTTGGCCCCTCCTCCCAACATGAAGAGAGATCTGTGACAACATGAATATTCTATGTCATCAAGAGCTAATGATTTTAGCCTCTATCATTTTCCTAGGGTAGCCCTTAGATTTGTGCCTATTTTCACTCCTAAAAAAGACCATAAAGCTCCCTTTTGAGATAAGGAGAGGGCTGTAGATTCAAGAAGAGTTCTAACTTCCCTTGGAGGGAGAGATCCTATTTAGAAGTTGGTTGTGTGACTTATTTTTATGTGTAAATCAGGGCCACGTAGTTACCTGTGTGAACATATTTCACGATGGAAATACAGAAATATTAGTTACATCATTTAATGTCTAAAGACTGTCCTTTACCTTGGGCTTTACATTTTAAAAAGAAGGAACTGGGTAGGATGAGTAAATAGAAAGTTATGGGTAGATTTTATAGTTTTCTACCCAATCTCCAGAAACATGGGGCAGCTGTATAAAATAAAGGTGATACAAGTCTAAGTGTAGACTTGTTTAATCATCAGCCAATTTCCATTAAAAGTCTGGAAAAACAAATCCACCCATGGAGGCTAGTGACTGAGTCAGTCATGCATCCAGTCCTGTTTTTCTTTCTCTATATCTCACTGTCTCTTGGTCCTTGCGAAATGACTAAAAGGTCTGGCCCTCCATCTCTCAGCATCAAATTATGACAGAACAATGGTCCACTACCATTGCCAGAACACTTCTCTCTCCTGAGATTGCTATCCTTACTGACAATGCAGACTTTGCTTGCAATATTACTTCTTGACTTGAACACGGATGCATGCTACACGCTCCTATGCTACAAGAAACCTTGATAATAATAATCCACAATTCGTGATTTTTTTTAAAAAAAGGAAGCCCAGATTGAATGACTCATTTGGTCATTTTTTTTTTTTTAATTAATGGGGGCATAACAGATAGAAGTCAGTTCTCATGAATTTCTGGCAGGACATTTCCAGAATATAAATCTAGAAATAGATTTAGAACGTGGCTGAGATATTTACTAATGGACCAACACCCCACAATTCCTGCTTTGGCAACCTTGGATTCTAATTTTAAAGCCACATTCATTGACAAAGCACTTCTCAGACGCATGAGCAAATCTGATTATAAACAAGAGTAATTACTTTTACAGCTTTGGTAACAGAAATACCAAAGCTAACTCATATTGAAAATGATATCAAAAGTCCTTCTATAAATATTTAGATAGATGAATAAAAACATTCTGCAAATAATAGTTTGTTTTTCTTTAATATTTATTCTGAATGTAAACTACATATAAGAGGCAACCAAATGCATTTGCCTGCTATTTCTCAGTGTTTCCTGCTATATTTATTAAATAGCTAATAAAATACATGGCACATATTTTCAGTTGTGCATAATATACAGAGGAGATACCAGATTGTCTTACCTACCAGAAAATTACTACCAGGCAGTAGTTTATTTACTTATTTTTAAGTAGCTTTATTGAGGTATAATTAATACACAACAAAACCTGGACGTATTTAATGTATAGAATTTGATGAGTCTGGACACTAGCATGCACGCATAAAATTATCACCGCAATCAAGGTAATAAACATATCCATCACCTTCAAAAGTTTCCTCCTGTCTCTGTGTCATTGTTCTCTTGTGGCAAGAAGAGCCAATATGAGATCTACACTCTAAACAAAATGTTAAGTGTATAATACTGAATTGTTAACTCTAGGCACTACTCTAGAACTCATCTTTCATAACTCAAACTTTACACTTATTGAGCAAGTACCCCCCCCCCCCCCCCCGCCCAATCTTCCCTTTCCCAGCCCCTGGCAGCTACCACTCTACTCTGTTCCAATGAGTTTGACTGTTTTAGATAGTTCACGTAAGTGAAAACATGCAGTTTTTTTCCACTGTGAACTGGCTTATTTCATGTCCTCCAAGAACTCACCACTCAAAATTACTCACTAAATGTGTGTGGTATGTGTCAGGGGGCTAAGGGAGGCAGGTGATGATAAATGAAACTACTTTGGTAAAATAGTGATAATTGTTAAGGCTTAGTAGTAGATATACGAGAGTTAATTTTACTATTTTTTTCTACCTTTGAGGTTGTTTTAAAATTTTCAAAATAATAATAAAAATAATCACTCATTGACTCTCATCCATCCTTCCATTTGGTTGCAATAGATTAATATCTTCCCATTCAATAGCTCAGAGGTAATTCAATGTTAGATACTTCTTAAATTTCTGGCCTCACTCACTAACCCTTCTCTGCAGTCCTTTTCCTCTCTTAACTCAAAATATTTTCTTTAACTCATCCTTTGTTCCTTTGTACAAACACATATATTTATGCAGGTGCATACAGGTTCCACCTTTAAAGCAGATCTCTGCCAGAATTACTGAGCAACATAGACCCCAGTTTCTTGTACTTTTTCTTCTTTATTCAGAGAAGGGCTAACATCATGAGTGATCTGACCTCCTCCCCTAATCGCTAAACAGAGATGTCGGAGGATAACTAAATGATCCATAGTTTCATTCATTTACTGACTTAACCAATGTTTGTCGACAATGAAGTAAATGTTAACATTGTAGTAAGAGCTAGGTATACAAAGAAAAATAGGACACAATCTATGTCTTTACCACACAAAACTTGGTAGCAAGTCAATAATGTAAGTGTGTTTTAGTATTTTGTAAAATCCTTAAAGCAGAGAAGAGTGATACCAAAGCTACTCAGATGAATTGTAAAGTTAGGTAAGAAAAAGATCTTGGGAACAGTACTTCCTGAGCATAGGAGTTTAAAAAAAAAAAAATAGAAGAATATAAAGTAGGAGGAGGACAACCATAGGAAGAGGAAAGGCACAAAACAGACAAACAAGGTAGTACATTCAGAGAATGGTAAACAGTTAACCTTGAATACAGCATGAGGTGGGAGGTATGGGAGGACTATTGATAAGGCCATAGGTCTAGTGGAGGCAAGATAAGAAACAGTTTCATATCATATGGTAAGGATGTTGGATTTTATCCTGTAGGTAACTAGAAAGCAAATGTTTAAACAATTAAAGATGTTATCAGATTTCCATTCTAGATAGATGTATGAACATTCTATATAGGGTTGATTACAAAGGGGTATCAATGAAAGTGGTGTTATCAGTCCAGATGAGAGGTCGTAAGGGCTAAAGGTAGGGCAGTGAAAAGTAAAGATGAAGAAAAGGGTGAAACTGTTAAAAAATAATTCATATATTAAGCAGATTTTAATAATATTAATTATCTGTGGGGCATAAAAGTGCAATGAGGGAAAAGCAAACACTTACTCCTAGTTTTTTTTAGTTTAGTTGATCAGGTAAATGATTGTATTAACAACTGATAAAGAGAATACCGGTGGGAAAAAATGTTTAATTATATGGATGAATCCAGCTTGGGATATCTCCTTAGGATTGATTTTTTTGGGGGATGAATAAAGTAAAACTTATAGACTTAGTACTGGACATACAGTAAATGTCTCATAAATATTACCTATGATATAGGTACTTAGGGTAAATAAAGGTAGAGATGACTAATAGGCAGTTGGCTACAAAAATTCTGAAATCACTTCCAAAGGTCTGAAGAAGAGAGAAATTGGGAACCTAGTATCATGTCTGACATTATGATCCCAAATAAGTTGAACCAGGAACAATGTGTAGAGTAAAATACAAACACATAAAACAAAAATAACAATAAAACAAGAGGCTAAGTTCTGACCTCTAGCAACCACCAATTCTGGGGTAAGCAGAAAGAAGGAACAGTAACTTTATATGAGATGATGAATTGCAAAGGACCTAGGAAATAATATGATGAAAGTATAAAATTGAACAGAGAGGTTCAGAAAGATGATTGGAGCATGGTTGCTTGCATACTCTGAATAGAAGGACATTAGTGAGCTAATTAAGAAGAGTTACAACAGAGTGATGGTGATTGAAACCACATTACAGCAGTTGTCACTGAGAAAGGAAGGCTAATAACTAAATATAATTAGGGTACACCAAACATTCAGAAAGTCCTAGTGAAAAAGGATAGAGAGGGTGGGGAGAGAAAGAGAGAGAGAGAGAGGGAGAGAGAGAGAAAGAGAGAGGAGAGAGAGAGAATGGATTATAGGGTCTAGGGATGTATTTTGTTGTTGAGGTAGTGGTTTTGGATGGGGGAAAGCTTAGGTATATTTACAGAGGGAAGTTAGTAGGAAATGAGAGTTTGAGGGGGCAAAGAGAAGGAATAACTGCGCGGAGTGAGGGAGATGAAACAGAAGATGAAATTCTTTGAGAACACAAATGAATATAGAAAACAAAACAACAATAAAGCCAGGTTTTTCATGTTTGATTATTTGAAATATATCTCTAGTACCTCCATAATTATATCACAACCTCCAATTTTTATTAATTTCATCATCAAGGAGCTTAAACCAGTTAATGATCAAAATTATTATTAACATAGAAGCTAATTTCTTTGAAAAATGCAATCCTACTATTAAGAGGCAAAAATTACTAAATGCATACACATTCTTCTTTATCTGGCCTTAAATGACCATCTATGAACTGCTGAACTGAGCTGATCTAAGGGATTGGCCTGGTTTTCAATTGAAGTAGCTAAACTCATTGAAGTCATTGTTGGACTTGATTTTTAAAAACATGCCCTGAAAATATTCTGAAGAGCTGTATACGAATATTAAACCACTTGATAATGAATTGTTAGTATAGAATAAATTTTCCTCTCCTATGCTAATTATGGAAATGAATATTTTTCCCCAAAATGTGTTTGTGTATATAATAACACAGCATTAAAAAGGCTAGAGTAAAGCTTTTGTCCCCAACTAAAGCTTTAGATTTTATTTTTTTAAAGTAATCTTTATAGCCAGTGTGGGGCTCAAACTCACAACCCTAAGATCAAGAGTCTCATGCTCTACCAACTGAGCTAGCCAAGTGCCACCCCTCCACCTCAAATAACACTTTAAAAACAATACATTCAACTTGTTTACAAGTGGGATTCATCAGTTTTGAGACTACTGTTGCAGAGGGAAGCCGAAAGATGAATCAAAGCCTATTCTATATTAAACAGATGTTTTTGTCATCCAACTTTTTCATTACTTATAGAACAGAAGCCTCCATTAGAATCATCCTCTAAAGTCCCACACTTCAAGGAACTGAAATACTGTTTTCTTCATGAGCAATGTCATCAAAAATTATGTATTTAATAATACCCTCCAAATGTTGTCTTATTTTGCTTTTCTAGATGAAACAAAGAGCAATCAATAGAAAAGTAAATTACCCCAAGAAAACATCAAGATGAGTATTTGGTAGTAAAGACACAGAAAAGCACTCAGAAATGAGATTTATAACTTGGCAGACAAAACACCTGAACATGACATTTTTAAGAGACAGTGATTCAGTACCATGGGTTTATAAGCAACATTATTAATACCTCCAAAGGAAAAAAAAACCCTAGGAAACTGCTATGACACAGTAGCCTATATTCTTCGCATTATGATACTGTCTGCTAAATTTCCTACAATGAGCACATGAGATTGCATTATAAAACAGTAATTTCTAGGTAAAAATCCTGCCAGGAAATGATACACTCCTAGTTTTATGCAGACAATATGTCTAAGGAATTGTATCAACTTAACAAATTATAAATTCCCACATTTAATCGACTGGGAAATGCACATTTCATTGTATTTCTAACTGCTATATTAATCTTCTACATCTCAATGTAGTAAGACAGCCAAATTAAACATTTTTAAAGCCACAGTCATATATTCAGGTTTTAAACTAAAATTATTCCTGTCTTACAAACGCAAGAGTCTAATTAATTACAATCTTAGGGATGACATTTTCCATACTGTGTCTTAATACCATTTTTAAGCACTTGAAAATTTTAAATTACTTCACCTGTTTTTGTAGTGGAACTAAATCATTCCAGTGGGTTAGACGAAACTTTTTTGAGAGAAACTAGTGATGTGAATATCTGGTAGGATCAAAAGATAAAATACATATTGAGTGAACAATGTTGCCTAAACCAAATGATCCCGCTTACCCTGTTAAATATCAGTGAAATGTATTTTATGACTGATTTGTGTAAACCATTACCTAGAAATGTCATTTCCCTGTTCTATTTATAAAAGAGTTTGGTTGCTTTCATGCCTTTTTCAAATCTCTTTATAAAATTTACCATTTAAGAATTCGTTTAAAAAGCATGGAAAACCCTCATAGTAAATAGTGTCAACTGAAAACTGTAACATAGACAATTACTATGATAAATAATCATAACAACTTACTACTCTGCTGAAGCTAAGCCAAGAAAACACAGTAAAATAACTGTTTGCTGATTAAAATTGTAATTTAAATGTATTAGAGGGGGAACTGGCCTGCATGATAAAGGAAAGAGTTATATTTGTCCAAAATATTTTTTCTTTCTACCAAAAAACTGAGTTGTAACAAAGTTTTTTGACTTAAGAATGAAATAGAAGCATTTTAAAGTAACAATGTTAAACTACAGTACTCAAATCTACTAATTTGTAATATTCATTTTTATACCAAATGAAAAGAAAAGAGCATAAGCACCTATTGTAATCCATAGAGCAACAACAGCAAGTCACTATGGCATATGTACAACTTTCTGTTAATTTATTAAAGGTTTAACTTAAACATATTACTATTATAAT
This sequence comes from Canis lupus familiaris, assembly GCF_011100685.1. Taxonomy (NCBI): domain Eukaryota; kingdom Metazoa; phylum Chordata; class Mammalia; order Carnivora; family Canidae; genus Canis; species Canis lupus. The sequence continues at coordinate 8,790,364 of NC_049252.1, read as the reverse complement.
AGGAAAAATGAAAAATAAAAACAATATACAATAAACATTGTAAAGGAATTATAATTTACAAATGAATTGATACAGATATAAATGACTTAGAACGATTACTTAAAAACAAATGTGGGCTTATCTAAATTCTTCACAATTAAAAAACACGTCATATTGATGTCCTTTATATTGCTTATAATGTTGGCTATATCCAGCTCTAAATATGAAGTTCAATAAGGAAAAAATTATTGGTAGTTTTATTGAATTAACAGAAAAATCTGTGAGTAAAAATTCCTAAATAATGGAGAACCTGCCTAAAAAGTCTCTTCTACGACACTGCCAAACAACAGGGATTTTTGGTGAATATATATTTTGGTTAATAGAACATTGCTGAGAGAAGTTTAAAAAACTCACTTATTATGATTTAAAATGGCTATTTCCTATTACATAAATAGGCAACATCATACTTAACAGTGAGGAAATATATTCAGAAAGAAAAAAATGTTATCACAATTATTATTTTATATTCTTCTGAATGTGCTATCCAATGCTATTTGATAGGAAAGAATATATCAAGTATAGATATTGGGAAAAGAATGGCAAAACTATCACTTTTTGATGATATGAGCCTTAAATGGCAACCTAAAAGAATCAGCTGACAATCTAGAAGAATATATAATAAAGTGTTCAAATTAAATAATGAAAATGTCTTCTTTCCTATCTATCAAGAGTCAAGAATACAAAGACAATAATTATACCCACAAAAATATGAAATATACAAAAATAAAATTAACAAAAAATGTGCAGGACCACTACAAAGCAACATAAGTGCATACACCCACAAGCATGCATTCATGCACATGTGCACAAACATAGTCACAGCAGCATCAAATACCAGGTAACTATATGAAAAAATAAGTACCATGCTATGCATAATGAGATAATTCCTGATTACAAATATGGTAAATCTCTTCAACCTATTAACCAAATGTTACCTAATTAAATTTCCAATTTTGCAAATATATCATAACATTTAGTATTTGATTTTTATCTTTAAAAACTATTAATATTCTGGGGCACATGGGTGGCACAGTTGGTTGGGCATCCGACTCTTGGTTTTGGCTCAGTACATGATCTCAGGGTCATGGGATCAAGCCCCGTGGCAGGCTTCCTGCACTCAGCCCTCGTCTACTTAGGACTCTCTCTTGCTGTCCCTCTGCCCTTCCCCCACCCCTACTCTTCCTCTCTCTCCTCCAAATGAATAAATCTTAAAAAACAAAGCAAAAAAAAAACCCTATATTAAAATTCTAAGTGATTTCAAGATTCTTAATAGTGTCAAACACATCTTTACATTTAAGGACATCTATTGTGATTATAACTTCAGCTAATATGTTAATATCTTTAATTAGAATTATTAAAAGTTTAATTCAGATTGATAAGAATTACAAGTTAACCTTTCTATGCTCCCTTTTCATTGATTCTATAAATGGCCATTATGAAAGGAACTACCAAAAAAATTATCCCTCATAATTAAAGGTCTGTTGACAGTGATCACAAGGTATGTGTACTTAAGGATCAATACATGACTAAGAATCTTGTCTAGTTCCCTTTCTGGGTTGCTATGTGGTCTACTACTTCTAAAGCTGATCACTGTTTTTTAATTCTCTCTGAGACAGAAGTCATTGCTCAAAGACAAGTAGCCAAAGAATTCTCAACCTTCTTTTCTTATCCCACACTCCCCAATATAGACATCCTGATATTCCATGAATCAAATCTAAATACTACATGTTTCTTACTATGGGCTAGTGCCCTGCTTTTCAATTGTTTCAAGCCATGACCTTACATGACAAACAAACAAACAAAAAATATTTCTCCAGAGATCCTGAGAGATTTTCTTTGTGGGCTTATCTTTTTTCTAAAATCTATCCTTGGCTAGGAATCTCACCCCAGGTGGATTGATCTATCTCAGATGTGGAATTCTTCAGAAGGTATTAGAGTTAAAAGAGGTAAGGTTCATTGCATTTCATTCTTACAGTTGTCCAATATTCAAATAAAATTTTGGTTGCTAGCATTTTTGAGTACTTGGTCTTTTCTGTGTGTAAGTATAAAATTGATGGCCTTCCCAGTCCAGGAATTTATGTTGGTTTGTGCTGGATTTTTTTTCCCAGTAAGACTTGTCAGTAATATTAATAAAACATCACAGTAAACATTTTTCAGGGTAGAAAAAGATAAACAGTGTTTATTAAATAAACAGTTATTTTCTGAAACTAATTCTTTAAATAATTCATTACAGTCCCTTCATTAGGATCAAGTTCATGTTCATCTTAGCAACAGCACGATTTTATCACCTTTAATCATACCCACTTCAAACAAAATCTTTCTAGACTGAAAATCTTAGACTTGTCACGATGTAAGCATATAAAAACCGTTTCTTCTCCGGAACCACTTCAGTTTGCTCTCCTTTGAACTATGCCCATCCCTTAGATCACACCCATGAGCAACAAAAGCGCAAAATGCCACCTCTTCTGCTGCCTCTCAGGCCATGTGTAGCAAAATGGCTCTGAATGAATCACCCCCATGAATCATCTGTTTACATTTATTGAGATAACAGAGAACAAATGATAACAAAAAATATATTAGCTAAATGATGAATATGCTACTAGAAGCCACACAAGATATCAATGAAATGTCAAGAAGGCAATATGGGACTATGTCTTACCTGTCAAAAGTAATTTCCAAAATAAATGGACCTTAGACAGCATGGCCAATGCTTTCATTTTGGCTGTCTTAATGATCAAAGCAAATCATTGCATGATTGATTCAGCTGTTTCAATCACAATGAAGGCCAAAATGAATGGATTAGATGTTCAGCTGTCTTGATCATCCAAAGGAAATAGATACAGTCTCAGAGTTAAAAAAAAAAAAAAAAATTGTTGTGATCTGGTGATACCTGAAAATGACTAAAATTGTACCTTCAAATGGAACAAATAGTGTATATTTTATAACCAGTCTACCAGTCATATTCACCCTCTATCAAATTATCTGAACCTGGATTTCATAATTGGAAAGTAATGATATAAAAAAATGATCAGTAATGTTTACTGAAGCCTTAATGTATGCCATAAATTAGTTTAAGTGCCTCATAAGTCTTAATTCATTCATCCTCACAACAATCCTCTGAGATGAGTACTGTTAATATCCACATTTTAAAGATGAGGAAACCACGCATGAGGCCACATTTGCACGAGCTATCAGTAATAGCTGCACAAAATTGCATATCTGGTTATTGAGTCACTCTACTGTCAAACCTTAATCCCTCCACAGTAGTATGATTAAAACACTTAGTTGAAATGAATATTAAATGACAAATTAATGTAGATAATGAATTTATATTGATGTAAATAGAAGAATGAAAAGTAAAAAAAGTTTAAAAACCCATAAGCCTTTTAATTCTAATAATCATGAAGAGTGAATAAAATATATATCACAGTTCATTATTTATAACAAATAACAAATGTATTAATATAATAATGGACACTAATAGCACATAGTCAACTCAAATTATGTACTATAATGAGAAGGAAGGGCCCTGGATAAACCTAAATCACAGGTAAAACTAAACTATAACTCTCAATCATCAGAGCAAACAGAAATCATAGATAAAGCATTAGGGAAAACCAGGCATTTGCTTATCTCCCTGCACGACTTGAAATTAGACAGCTTCTTATTGCTGTACTCTTTAGGCTTAAAGGAGGTTCACTCAAGTGTTGGAGCTGGGTCCCATGGGAAACATAAAGGAACCCCTCCTTTCCTCAATCAGAGCAAGTACAAGGTCTCTGCAGTGTGCTAGCCATAATTAACCAGCAAAGCAGTACAATGTTCAGAACTGCTGACACTTGCCTCAGCCCAATTACCTAATTTTGACCATAAATGGAGTGGAAGTAATAATAGGAGAACTAATTTATACCCTAGGAGTAGAGAAAGACTTTCTAACAATGTCACAAAAGCCAGAGTCATAAAAGAAAAAAAAAATCGATAAAGTCAATCACTTAAACTCCAATTTTCTGTACTGCAAAATCACCATAAATGAAATAAAAAGACAAATGGCAAACTGTGAAGATATTTACAATTCCCATGACACATTACAATTTCCCTAATATATAAAGAACTCATACAAATCAATAAGAAAAAGACTAACAAGAGAAACATGAAAAGTATGACCAAATTGTTCTCTCTCACAAACACACACAAATGGCTTTTAAACACATAAAGTAATGCTCCACATCACCCATAACAAGGGGACTGCAAATTAAGACTTTAATGATATATCAGATAGACAAAAATTCAACAAAACACACAAAAAAATGATTTTATGCTATTAGTGAAGGTTTTGGAGAAATAGAAACTATCTTGCTTCAATGGTGGGATGATAACTCCTATAACTGGTGGGGGAAAAAAAACAAGTGGCAATATCAAATAAAATTATAGATGCATATAGTTTTTTTTTTTTTTGCATATAGTTTTTGACACAGATTTAACTCTAGGAATTTATTCACTGATCACTTTTCAACTTGCAAAATGACATTTCTACAGGATTATTCATTGTTAGCACTGTTTGCCATAGTAAAGAGATTGGAAACCACACAAATGTATATTTAGATGGAACTGGATAAAATATACCCTATTCAGGCACCTATGTGTCTTTATAATAATAAAAATGAGGAAGTTCCTCATGTACTGGTATCAATATGTATAATATGCTACTATTTGTGTGATAAACATGCTTTTATTTTCATATTTTTTAAAATTATCTCTGAAAGGATCCCCTAAAACCTAACAATTTGGAGGTTTCCTGTGGAGACGAACTAGGAAGCAGGAAGACTTTCTATTACAGATAATTTTTGAAGTCTCTGAATACTCAACTATGCGAATGTCTTAATTATTTAATAGCTTGATTAGAAAAATAGTAATCCGATTTTCAGAACCAAAAATCAGTACTTCATTCCTTCACTGAGTAGGAGAGAGAGATTTACCTTCCATGAGGCTAAATTTAAGTTCATAATTCCATTTCCAGCAGTGCTTTATATCATAGCAAATGTCTGTTAAGCAGGAGTTAATTATTTTTAATATATTTTACACAAAATTCATGTTTTATATAATTTAACTCTCTAGAAGCTCTCCGATTTTCCCTTAATCAGTTATACTTGCACAGAAAACACCAAGAACAAATAGGTACTAGGTAAATATAGGTAAACATGTCTCAGAGGAAGTATCTTTCAATAAGAATATATTTCTCGGGATCCCTAGGTGGCGCCGCGGTTTGGCGCCTGCCTTTGGCCCAGGGCACGATCCTGGAGACCCCGGATCGAATCCCATGTCGGGCTCTCGGTGCATGGAGCCTGCTTCTCCCTCTGCCTGTGTCTCTGCCTCTCTCTCTCCCTCTGTTACTATCATAAATAAATAAAAATTAAAAAAAAAAAAAAAGAATATATTTCTCCAAAAGTTTTAATAAAAGCTATGTCATGAGCTGGAAATAAATTATATGATATCAAATACAAAGCTAACTTTCATTCTTTTTTATAGACAGATTTCTAGCAAAAAGTAATTCTAGAAACTGAAGTTTAGAAAGAATCCTTTCGTAAAGAATAAAATATCCATGTAGCAGAGGAACTATCAGGTCAATATAATAAAGTATACTCTCAATAAATTGAATGAAAGGATATGAAATGAATTGAATGGAAGTTTAAATGTGAGTCCACATTTATTTCATTAAGATTTTTAGCTCATCTGTAAGTCAGAGTATAGACAGCTTACCTACATGTGCCTATGACAAATAGCACAAAGAAGACCATATGAATGCCACTGACATCACTTTATGCTAATACCAGTATTTTGGGAAAAAATAATTTTCAATTATTCCATTTATATGCGTCATACTGCTAAAATTGCTGTTTGTGTTTTCTTTACATTGCTTAGAAGGAGTCACATTTTAAAATTCATTTTGCCAGGGTGCCTGGGTGGCTCAGTTGGTTAAGCATCTGTCTTTGGCTCAGGTCATGATCTCAGGTGTCTGGGACTGACCCTCTCATTGGGCTCCCTGCTGAGTGGGGAGCCTGCTTCTCCTTCTTCCCCTGCCCCCCAACCCCACTGCTGACATGCACGCTCGCTCACTTGCTCGCTCTATCACACACGTGTGTTTCTCAAATAAATAAATAAAATCTTTTAAAAATACATAAATAAAATTCATTTTGTCTCCCAGTCAGCTATTCTGAAGGAAATGCATATTTGATATGTTTTACAAAGAAAGTCAAAGTGAATTTAATTAGCTAGGATAAAACCAATCTCAAGCCTTCTCTTTTCTCAGTCCCTTCTCCTAAAGATAACTTGTTTGTGTTTTTGGACTCAATCGGATTTTTCTGACCTTTAGCTGTCTGCAATTTTTTTTAACCTCCTTTTCTGGATTATCCAACTGTTAAATATATTCACACAGAGTCTCCTGGCCTTTCAAAGCTTCAAAGGATCTATTAGGAAAGAAGTTTGTGATACACCATAATTTTACAGGAACAAATAAAAGGTCAAAGGATCCAAGCCCAGAGATGACAAGATAGTTCACTGAATAAATCAATATTAGGCTCTATGTTGACCATGACAGAAAGTTTATGAGCAAAGGGCAAATCATTTAGAGGGTTCCAGGAAACCTTGTGCTTGAGCAAGATCGCTCCCTCTGCACTTCTGTCTCACCTGAAAATCCTCCCATTTTGCACCATAGTTCTCAGTATAATAAAATACAAATTTAAAGTCAGGTTCTAACATTTAAAATATTTTAAATGAAAGTTTTTCCATATATTTTCAACTAAATCAAGAAAGCATACATTCAGTAAGTGACATGGAAGTTAGGATGGCCTTATGGTTTAATAATTAATGAATCCCAGCTTCCACTTGGGTATAGGTAACACCTTGAAATTCCTCCAAGCCAGTCTCTGGAAAATGGAGGCTATAGATTTAAGTGCACCACCAAACATGTGTAGTATCTTAATGCATCAAAGCTATTTTAAAAGATAGGTCTATAACTAAAGTAATTCTGTTAAAATTTTTAAAAATACCACTTTATTAATTATGTTATACTTAAAGAGGTCAAAGGAAAAACATGGTCAAAATCTGACACTTTTAAAATTCTAAGAGCCTACCTAAGGATTTACTTTCAAAATAGTATTTTAGTATATATGTGTACTTGCACTGTCCAATAAGGCAGCTGCTAACCATTTGTGACTATCATACACTAAGATGTTCTAGAAATGTAAAATTCACAGATTTTAAAGACTTTGGTATGAAAAAAGGATGTAGATCTCAATAATTTTTATATTGATTACACTTAAAAATGCTATGACTTTGGATACTAAGGTAAATCAAATGTATTATTAGGATTAGTTTTACTTCTTTCTTTTTTCCCTTTAACATGAGTCCTATAAAACAAAAAACTTATATGTGTGGCTCACATTCATACCTTACATTATATTTCTATTATCCTTTATGTGCATGTGCCTTAGCATTTATAACATATTGTGCACATGTATGCATGTACACATAAATATATAGATAATATTTTAATATTTGATATATATTTACATGGATATATATATTTCCTAAAGAATTATATATTGATATATATATTTACATAGATATATATTTATATATATTTACATAGATATATATATGATATATATTTACATAGATATATATATTTCCTAAAGAATTATATATAAATCTTTTAGATTTAGAGACAGACAGAGATAGGTAGGTATTTATTTCCCAAAGGAAAAAAAAAAACTTATTGGAAAAGAATTAGCTAAATGATAGAAGATAACTTGTGAAATGTAGTTTTTTTAAAGGCCACTCTAACTACTACACAAACAAATGCTGGCTTTGAATGGCACAAGTTCAAGAACGGGTCAGCAGAAGCTAAGCATAATGCCCATAATGTCTGGGAAGCCTCCAAAGGGGAAAGTGATAGCATGTCTACATGTTTTAATCCCCCAGTAGCACAGGCATTCGCTCTGGAGGACTGCAATAAGCTGCCTTTCCAGATAAGGTAATACAAGTGATTATGAAGAAAAGCTTTAAAATCCGTGCAGTAAATCACTTAAAAAAAAAAAAAAACCCATTTTGTGCTCAGAATTCTTGAGGCAAGTAAATTATTTTTCCTGGATTGTGGTAGCATGCTCTGCTTTGCTGGTTTGTAAAGGTGGCCCTTGGAGACTCTTAAGTATTGGAATTTAGTTTATTTTTATAGAACATCAAATATATGCTTAAATAAGCTCCAAAGACTTCTTTTTCTCTGCCAATGTCCTAGAATGAGGCTTCTTCCTGCCACTAAACACTAGGGAGATGGTAAGAAAGATATAAATGTAAAATCTAATTTGTAATCTCTTTTGTAATTACAAACAAACTGCATCAAGGAGTCCATCTTTAGTTAAGTCACCACAAAGTCAGAATCAGTGAGGTTTGAGTGAAAATTTCCTCTGCAAAGGCAAGACAAATATAAAAGCCACAAGCTTGTCTTCTTGTTGACTTGGAGGTAAATGTCAAATTCACTAAAATGACCTTTAATCTTTTAACTCATCAATCACATTTCATTGCATTGATGTTTTGATATAACAAATTGATATTAAAATGTATGCAAATTTGATCCTCCTCATTGCCAAGTAAACCGATGTCCAATCTGAAAGTCTTTCCTGTGAATATCAAACATCTCTCCAGTTAAAGCAATCAATACCATTTTCATTTATGATGACGGTACCTCTTCTGTCATGATATTTTAGATAGGAAAGAAAAGTTGTTAAGGCTACAGAAAATGTTACTTTATGAATAGAATTTTATAAAATATAATCTTGGATTCATAGATTCCACAACTACGAGACCAATTTAAGGATTCCAATTGACTTTGGTGTTTCTTTTCCTGTTTTTAATTGGTCTAATCTAGACAAGCCCACACTATGTTCATAGTATAGTTAAATACCATGTGTTGACTCCTGACATTATGCTGTTATTACCTTAAAATGGAAACATTCATTTAAAGTATATAAGTGGTGTACTTTTAAAGAACCTTTCTGTGGTTTTTCCAAAAGCATTCCAGAGAGGTTACTTACATTGCTTTGAAACTGGTTTGAGTTATGGGAAGGCTGTAGCCTTCGACCAGCAGCTGAGACAGCAAAGGAGATGAAAGTTTTTAGCTCTGAGATCCAAGGGGAAACACAGCTGCTGCAGCTGGCCTGCTAAGATCTCAACACTTAGTACAACGATCTAGAAGGCGATAATGCCATGTCTCGGCTTGAAAAGTGCATTAATAAAAACAATCCTTAAACAAAACAGGGAAATCGATTAATCAAATCTAGGCTCCAGGCTGAAAAACAAAATGATTTAAAGAAACAAAAGGCAAGTGAAGGGGAAATCCTTTTAGATTTTTAGAGATACCTGCTTTTGAGACATCATCTTGGCTCAAAGACATCCTATAGGGGACGGAATATTAACTTGTTAAGAAACCAAGTTTAGGAGTGCCTGGCAGGCGCAGTCAGTACAGCATGTGACTCTTGATCTCAAGGTTGTAAATTTGGCTCCCACATTGGGTGTAGAGATTATTTAAAAATAAAATCTAAAAAAGAAGAAGAGGGATGCCTGGGTGGCTCAGAGGTTGAGAGTCTGCCTTTGGCTTGGGGCATGATCCTGGGGTCCTGGGATTGAGTCCTACATCAGGCTCCCTGCAAGGAGCCTGCTTCACCCTCTGCCTCTGTCTCTGTCTCTCTCTCTCTCTGTCTCTCATGAATAAATAAATAAAACCTTAAAAAAGGAATAAAAGTAAAAAAGAAGAAGAAAGCAGAAGGAGAGAGAAGAAGAATGGAGGAGGAAGAGGAGCAAAAGGAAGAAGCCACTGCCACCAAGTTTACCTTGGATAAGTACTTCTAAAGAGTTTCTCAAATTAATATAATAGAAAATGGGAGTCTGACAAATGTGTATCTTCCATAATAGGTGCCAGAAATGTCTTGGGCCACAGTTTGTTTCCCTTTATTAGTTACACTGCAGAACACATGTGTAAAGCTGGTAGATCTTAGAAATTAACTGTGCGTTGCAACATGTGAAGTACCTGAAGCTGTACCTCAAACAGTTTGTCTACAGAGGGCAAACATATTTCCATGAATCTGTCAGAGAAGCTATGGCAAAATATCTGGATATGGTGTTTTTTTTCCAAAATAATTATAAATATCAGGAAAATGTAAGACTCCTCTTCTCATATTAATAACATCTTACTTCCAAGGACTTCAAAGTCCTAAACAGCCATTATCTTATTAAGCTTAACAACCAGTCAAGCAGGTAAGAGAGTAGCATTATTATGACTATTATTACACCTATTTTAAAGATAAGGGCCCAGGCTTGGTAAGGGCATGTAACTTCCCCAAGGCCACACACTAAGTTAAAGAGGAAATAAAACTGGGGCAGCTCATCTGGTCTAGAAATTCTTCACTGTTCATTTGCAGTAAATTCTGCTTTCAGGTTAAAATTAAAGTTAAGATAATTAAATGCATTATCTTTTATATATATAATTGTTTTGTTTGTATGACAACAGTGCATTTCGAAAAAGGGCAACCTGACAAATGATTATAAAAACTATCAGACAACTAAGCAGCCTTCCAATATCTTTTTCCTCCAATTTGCTCTTGTCAAAAGGCAACATAAAATTAACCTGTGCATTCTGTTTAGAGACTTGTTTTTTTTTTTTTTTAAGTGATCTCTATATCTAATGTGGGGCTTGAGCTCATGACCCAGAAATCAAGAATCACAAGCTATACCAATTCAATCAGCCAGGTGTCCCAGCCTGTGCATTCTGAACGGTACGACCTTATTACTTTTCTGGATGCAAGAAACATCCCATGATTTTATGTTTTCTCAACTACCAAAGAAATGTGTTAGTTTAAATCGGCTTATTAGCTTTCTTTAATGGAAAAGGACAAATTTGTAGATATTACTACTTTATCCTACCTCCAAAAGCAGAAATGTATTTAAAAGTTATATCACAACTTCTGTAGGAATTATTTCCATCCAATCACTCATTCATTCAAATGAATTTGTTCTGGATCCTAAAGATGAAGCAGTGAACAAAAAAAGATGGAGTCTGCTCTAACAGTGATAAGTGCTAAGTAGAAAATCTAGAACAGGGTAAAGGGGGTGAGAGAGTACGGGTAGGTGCGGTGCAGGTTACCCTATTACATAGGAAATCAGGTTTTTTGTGAAGGTCGTATAGCTCAGATTTAAAGGAAATACAGAAGCAAACCAAATGGGTATGCAGTTGATAGAACTGTCTAGGCTGACGGTATCCTGTAAGCCTGGGGAGAAATAAGCCTCAGTAGAGAACACAAGGTCAAAGAGAGACCTGTGCCAGGGTGGGGGTAGAGGGATGATAAACATCATGTCAGGTTCATGGTCCCTGTGGAGACTTTGGCTTTGACACAAAGTGAATCAAAACATCCAAGAGTTTACTTCTCACGAAGTAAATTACATTTTTTTAAAGATATTATTTATTGGAGCACCTGGGTGGCTCAGTGGTTGAGCATCTACCTTTGGCTCAGGTCATGATCCCCTGGGTCCTGGGATTGAGTCCCACATCAGACTCCCTCCAGGGAGCCTGCATCTCCCTCTGCCTATGTCTCTGCCTCTCTCTCTGTCTCTCATAAACAAACAAACAAACAAATAAATAAATTTAAAAATCTTTTTTTAAAAGACTTTTTAAAAGATTTTATTTATTTATTTATTTATTTATTTATTTATTTATTTATTTAATTATTATGGAGCATGCACAAGGAGTAGAGAGAGAGGGAGAAGGACAAGCAGACTCCCCATTGAGCATGGGGCTGGACATAAGGCTCAATTCCAGGTCCCGGGACCTTGAGTTCATAACCTGAACCAAAGTCAGATGCTTAACTGACTAAGCCACCCAGGGGCCCCATGAATTCCATTTTAAAAGGATCATTCTAGATGCCCTGAGAAGAAAGAGAGATGTGGTTATGGAGCAGGATGGTAGCAGGAGCACAATTAGGTGGTAACTGCAAGTAACTCAGGTAGAAACAATGGTGGCTCTGTCTGTCACAGTAGTGGTAACACAAAAACAGGATGAGAGCCTGGATACATGTTGAAGGCACATATGACAAGACTTGCTGATGGACTGGATGAGGGGTATGAAAGATAGAGAGGAGTCAAGCCTGACTTTATGGCCTTTAAGTTGAGCAACTAGAACATGGAATGTCTATGTATTGAGCTGCAAAGGCTAGGGGGTAGATCAGTCTTTAGATATTTGTTTTGGACACAGTGAGGTTAGGGCGTCCCTTCCATCTTCTAAGTAGAGATGCTCAGTTGGCAGTTCAGTAGGGTTTAGTGGAGCAATACTTTAAAATTATAGAGAGTTAGGGAACCTTAACCAACAACTTTCACTTACTTTGAAGGGAAACACAGTGAATGTTCTCAGAAACACATGTTCCACTACAAGCCTTGGCAGGAGCCAGGGTCCTTTGATTCCCAATTTATCTCTTACTTCAATATATCATGTTATAATCAAATATGAAAAAATGGTCATTTTTTTAAAGGATCTTTAAGGAAACAACTGCAATTTCAAATCTTCAAGTCAGATTGATTTTACTAGTTTTCTTTCTGAGAATGCTCAAAGAGAAATTTAGTCTCTTTTGAATGGCTCAGTTATTATGAGAATATCAATAAATACATAAAGTTGAAAGTAAATATCTGAAGCCTGTTTTTGTTTGAGTTTTAAAATAATTTATATCTCTTCAGGGCACCTGGGTTGATCAGTCGGTTAAACATCTGCCTTTGTCTCAGGTCATGATCCCAGGGTCCTGAGAATGAGGCCCAGGTTGGGTTCCCTGCTCAGTGGGGAGTTTGCTTCTCCCTCAGTCTCTCCCCCTTGCTTGTGTTTCTCTTTCTCAAATAAGAATCTTAAAAAATAAAAATAAAAAAATAATTTATACCTTTCATATTCTTTCTTCTCTTCATCTCATCTTACTTTTCTAGCTATTGTCAGTGTGCCTTGCAAGAGCAAGTACAGAAGATACAAAAGGATTTAAAGGGAGGTTCACAGCATCCTTCTAGGAGTAACATTAAACTTTATTGCTTAATTCCTAGTTTTCACACATCTTTAAGACAGATGAGGCTAGGCTGGACCCTTTATGTTGTTTTCAATCAACCGCTCTGTCATATATCATACATATAAGTACATGTACAGACACACACACACACACACACACACACACACACACACACACACATTTTAAGTCCCCTTTTTGGGGTGGCATTGGGCATTAAGTTTGGCTGCAAACTTATGTTTCCAAATATGGGTTAATAAGCTTTATTTCAGAGTATGAAAATAACTTTTTTTTGAAGAGAAAAAAGGTACCCAAAATAGGTACCTATATCAACCTATTACTAGTAAATTTTAATATTAAATTTGAAACCAAATAACAATTTTAATGAGAAATCACACTGAAGGTCAAGGCCCTACCAGCAAGAAAATAACAAAGAGCTCAAGCTTTTTCATCCCATTTTGTTATGCAAGTCATAGGTAAACTATTGAAGCAAATATGTGATATAGAATAAAATAAAATCTTTCATGAATTTTAGTGAACACAAAAGTCTGTCAGGAAGTCCTATATGGAAAAGGGCTGTTAGAATAAGAACCGTCCACAATGGCTAGTGACAATGCCGCAGAGATGCTTCAGGCAGAAGTGCTGTGGCATGGGTGGGCACACCCAATCATTGCAGTAAATTATGCCTTCATTTTATCAGTGCAATTCTTCAGTTTTTGTCCTGCTGGTTGGTCTACACATAGATTGTTGGAGAACACAATAACAGAAGATTCTAGAAGATAAACATAGAATTTTTTCTGTCTCTGGAAAGTCCATTTCTGGTCTGGGAAACAGAGGGATAACAATCTTTATTACCTTTACTCTTTCATATACATCTTTTAAATAATCTTAAACATATAAGATTACATTTGAAAAATACACATCCATGGGCCGCCTGGGTGGCACAGTTAGTTGAGCATACAACTCTTGACTTCAGCTCAGGTCATGACTTCAGGGTCCTAGGATTGAGCCTTGTGTCCCTGTGTCCCTGTTTCGGTGGCTGTGCTCAGCAAGGAGTGTGCTTGGGGATTTTTTCCCTCTCCTTCTGTCCTTCCTCCTGTTCGTGTTCTCTCTCTCTTTCTCTCAAATAAATACGTCTTTAAAGAAAAATACATGTCTATTAGCTTACTTTGAGTATTGTCAAAAAAAATCTATTTGTTATCTACTCCAAAATTAAGAGAATAAGAATGGTTGGCATTTGGGGAAGTCTGGACCATCACCAGGTCTCATTTTCCACATTATAAGGCAGTTGTGGAGATTAACTGTTATATACCTGCTATACAAAGAACACTCAATAATTTTTGGCTTTTTCTTACTACATGTTTATCTATAATTTATAGCTAATAATTCTCACAGATAAAGTATAAGAATTTATTTGGAAAGGGAAACTGAAAGCACTTGAAAATATGTAAATCAGTTTTATAAGGTGTGTATCAGTATTATAAACCATTGTTGACTGATCCTCAACAATGTAAGGTATGGAAAATATAAAAAGTAAATTAATAGAATTATTTGAAAATAAAACAACAAAAAACAGAGATAACTTTTTGAAAATATAAAGCAGCTTTGCTACTGAGATTTTGTTTTTCAGTTAATCCCCTTCATTTAATTCAAAATAATTTATAGGCTGTCAAACAAGACATTGATTTCCTATTAAAATATTAAAAATTTAGTATTTTTAGTAGAACATAACAAAGCATAACATAAATATAAAAACATTATAAGCAAACACTGATGAGATGCTTATGCTAGTTATCAATATTATGAATAATCTCTCTATATATTATAAATTTAAGCAATACATTAAGCCAATGTGTGTAGCTTCCCAGAAATTTAAACCATGTTTTAATTTAGAATCAGTTCCTAGGTAATGAAACATAACATCTAGCATGCATTCATTTTTCATGGTTTCTCTCAAATCACTAAAACTACTTAAGAATTTCATTTAGTATTGTAGGATATTTATAATTAAGCAAAGCAATTTAATACATGTTAAACAGAAGGACAATGATGATTTGTGGGAAGGAGTACTTAAAACACTCTGAAATATGTCTGACTCCAATTAAGTGAGACTCTTTATCATTAAAACATTTTTCTTTTCACTACGGTAATGCCCATTCTACTTTCTGTAGTACAACAACTCTTTATTTTTTTTAAGATTTTAAAAATGTATTTATTCATGAGACAAAGAAAGAGAGACTCAGAGACACAGACAGAGGGAGAAGCAGGCTCCGTGCAAGGAGCCGGACGTGGGACTCGATCCCATGACCCTGGGATCATACCTTGAGCCGAAGGCAGATGCTCGACCACTGATCACCCAGGTGTCCCTGTTACAACTACTCTTATTAAATAATACTACCAGTGCCAAAACTCCTTAACTGGAGACTAGCAAACCAAACAACATTAAGAAATTACCTACAAAGGGTACGTGGCTGGCTCAATCAGTAGAGCATGCAACTCTTGCTCTTGCTTGAGTTCAAGCCCTATGTTGGGCATAGAGTGGACTTAAAATAATAATAAACAAATTAATAGAAAAATGTTTTTAAAAAGTTACCAAAAATAGGAAAAAATGTGGTCAGGATTGTAATTTCTCCTTATCATAACTTTTCATAAAAATAGTTAATGCTTCCTCATTCTTCAATTATTTGTCATCACTATTCAGTGCCCTGTTATTTTAGCAATAAGAAGGAAGATATCTATAAATGAAACAAGGGAACTAGATAGGGATTAAATCATAAAGGACTTTGAGTAACAGGCTAAGAAATTTTATTTTATCATGAAGACAAAGACCTTTTGAGAGATTTGTAGAAAATAAAAATGATGAGATGTGGTTTGCATATCAAATAAATGTTTCTTTTAAAAAAAAAAAAGATTTTATTTATTCATGAGAGACATCGAGAGAGAGAGGCAGAGTCACAGGCAGAGGGAGAAGCAGGCTCCCTGTAGGGAGCCTGCTGTGGGATTCAATCCCGGGTCTCCAGGATCACACCATGGGCTGAAGGCAGGCGCTCAACCGCTGAGCCACCCAGGGATCCCCTCAAATAAATGTTTCAATGGCAAAGTAGAAAGCAGTTTTTCAAGGGGATGGAGGCCATAGGCAGAGACATAGTTAAGAAATGCCAAGTGGTAGTGATGGATTATAAGATATATGGTCAACAGAGTCTATTTATGGTGGCCAGTCCATGGGAATACAATGGTTAATAGATAGTAAGAAGATGGTGACATTAAAAATGGCTTGTGCCATTCATTTTAAAGAAAAAAATAAAAAGGAATAGATTTGAAGAAATAATAAATTCAGTTTCAGACACTTTCTGAGGTGATTGTAGGAGGTGCCAATGAAGATCACAGTAAGCATTTGGTACTTATGACTTTGCAGATTTGAACCAAGTTCTCGGAGTCATCACTTACTTGAGTGACTGGAAAAGCAGGGGAGGGGATAGAAGCAGGATGAGAGGGAAAGAATGGAGGGAAGATGACCAGGGAAAGGAGAGGAGAGGTGGTAAGCAAAAGTCGCACACAAAGGAAATGAGGAAAGTAAGGAACATCACACATACACATTACATGTATTCATAGTACACATATATATTATATACATATATACATACCATATATAACGCATATACTATACACGTCATGTAATAATGTGTTATATACAGTATGTGTGTATATTATATTGTGCATGTGTGCACATAGGATACATTTAATATTACATATAAATATATATAAGGTCACTGTGATGGTTAATTTTATATGTCAACTTGGCAAGGCAATGTTACTCAGTTGTTTGGTCAAACAGCAGTCTAGATGTTACTGAAAAGTTATTGTTTAAATGTGATTAACGTCCAAATCAACCCCAGCAGAGTGGACACCCAGGACTCCAAAATGGCTTCCTCCACACCAGTGAAGAAGAAGCTTATGGATGCGAAACTAGGAGAGCTACCAAGCTGGATAATCATGCAGGATTTCACCCCTGAAGGCATTGCTGGAACATTTCAAAGAGGTTACTAAGGGTATTACAACAAGTACGTTAGTGTGAAGAAAGGAAACATTGCTCGGATTTCTATGGTGTTGGCAGCTTCTATGCTGTTCACCTACTGTCATTACTACAAGGAACTCAAAGGTGAGCGGCTATGTGGTGCCACTGGTGAAGGCCCAGTGTGGAGGCACACTTGGCATTCCTACCTGTGCCTGGCACTTTTGAATCTTTCATAACCTAACTCAGAATCAACCTCTAATAAAAGATGACTGACACTCAGAAAAAAAAAAATCTAAATCAGTACCCTTTAAGTAAATTAGAATACCCTCCATAATGTAGGAAGTCTTCATCCAAACACTTGCAGTCCTTAGGAGAAAAGGCTGAGATACCTTCTCATCCCTCCTCCCTCCATTCACACCACAAGGAATTCTACCTCCAGACTCAAGACAGCAGTATCAACTCTTCTCTGAATCTCCAGTCTGTGAGTATGCTTTGCAGAATTTGTCAGTCACCTCCCATCTCCTATTTTGTCTATAATCTCTCCTCCATGTAGACCTAATATTATTTCTGTTTCTCTGGAGAAGCCTCACTAATATAATCACTTCAAAGTCAAGGAATATATTTGCATTGAAAATATATATGCCAAAATGTGAAAAGTTGCTTTCTCTGCATGTCAAGATTATGGATGAATTCTACTTTCTTCTTTATTCGTTTCTGTATTCTATGATTTCTCTTGGAAGAGCACATATTAGTTTTACTTTTATAATCAGAAATGAGCCATAAATTCTTTTACCCAAATGTAAGAATTAGAAATTCACATTATAATTCCCAAATAAATCCTTTATGGCAACTATTAAAAATTTTCCAAAATTGTATACATGTTGGAAATTGTATACAATTTTAATAGGGATTTTTCAAAAAAAATGCAATGAAGATTATAGGTTGTTTTCATATTTCGACTAACTTTTATAGTTTGCCAAAATATCAAACATTTTAAAAGGTCTTGGCCAAATGGATGAGATGTTTTCTAGAGCACCAAAATTTGCTCATATTCTGAAAGGATGGTCTAATTTACCTAAAAAAGAAGGTTATAACTAGAAAGGGTGAGAAATGATCAACAAAATAATAAATAAAAAGGTAATCATAAACCAGAAGTTTGAGATTAACATCCAACTACTGTCCATTGAGAAAGGTGCCAATGAACAAAAATGTGATTTATCTGGTCCTGGGAGCACAGAGTGCCATTTTGAAGATGGTATCATTAAGTTCACTAAATCTGATGCCACTAAACATTTGAACCACACCCTGGTCACTTTGATTTCATTTTTACCCAGTGGCAGCCCAAAGGGAATATGTCTTTGTATTATAGCCATTAAGAGAAAACGTGGTGTTTTGGAGAACATTAAACGTCTGAGTTAGTGTCCTGGTTTATTCTAATAAGTTTCCCTAAGTTTGATTAACATGAATCTCTCTGAGAAACAGATTTACTCTTGGAGTGCTAACAAACCAGGTTTCTGAACCTGCAAAGCCAGGCACAATGCTGGCAAAGGTAGATTCAGCAAGGCAAATTTGCTAATGCCATCCTGTGAGAGCTACCTGGGTAGATAATTTGCCTTAAACAATTTTCACATCTCTACAGTGCCAGGCAATGTGAGTTTTTCATTAACATTTTACACCATAATTATTCAAATTATATGGTACTTGAAACTTAAAGTGGTTCAGATAACCTCATTAAACTATGCTTTACATATTATTATGTGTCTTTAAAATTCTCTGCTCAGGCTTCATGCACTGTTATTACTGCTACAACTAGCATTACTTTAAGCTTAATTTTTAAAACTAGGTCACACACGATAGCACAAAAAGGAAGAAAAGTCTATTTTAAATATCATTAAACAGAAAAAAATATTTTGATTTAAACAAACATCCTAGTAGAAACAAAAAAGTACTGCAAAAGAAACTTGAAATATCACAAGCTGCTCATTCACTCAACATAAAATGGTGAAAACCTAGAACAATCTTCCACCTCTCCTCCTTTTTAAAACACTAAGGCAAATAAAAGTGGGAAAATACACCCAAATGAAAAAGCACTTTTACATGTTGTTTTTATTCTAAGAAGAGAGAACATTTAAATGTTAAAATATAGTTAGTTCCAAGGGAATATTCAGAAATGATACACTACCTGAACTTTCTATTTTTTTTTAAGCTTCATGGGTAACAAATTGTATTCTGAAAGGATGATCAATTTGCTAATTAATCTATACAATAGTTATAATCCATTTACAGTTTTGAACATCAGAAATGGGTTTTGAACAGGAAATGTAAATTGCTGTTTCCAGAATTTACTGTTAATTTTGTATAGGAACAAAACTTCAGCTAAACTTAAAAAGTATACTTAACCTGTAGTAAATATCGTACCAGTGCAAAAAACAGTATAAAAAATTTCAGGGGAAAAGGCCAAGAACAAGCACATAAACAAAGTGAATAAACATGTCACCAGAAGACTATAGAAGCTATCTAAAGCTGAATAACTTCTCTATGCTTATTACAAGAATGTCATCTTGGGAGATAAAATATAGTACCATAATTTTAAAGGTCACTGAATTTTTCAAGGTAACCCAAACACTGTAAGAACATACAATTAATTCTCCCAACAGTTAGTGTATAACCAATAATTGCAAGAGCCCAGTTATACCTCATAAAGTCTATATCTACTTATGTGCCCTGACCTTTAGGTACAGTCCATCTTAATGAAAATGAACTAGATTATCTAATCTTCTTTGATATATTTTATGTTTAGAGCATACTGACCAAAAAAAAAAAATACTTTTTAAAACATCATATTTATACAATTAAATGAATAATATGCATTTGACCAAAATGTACTTCACTTTCTGGATTGTCATTGTAATCTATAAACGATGATAGACATTAGAAATCATCAGCATTATTTTCTCTAGTCCTAAAGAGCCACTTCTGAATTTTATCCTCTTAATCCTCTAAAAATCCCATCCCAAATTATTCTATTGACTTTTTAGAATAATGTTTACAATGTTAGTTAACTAAAGATTAATTACATTTAAAAGGGAGTTAAACTGATTATTCATATTTAAATCCATTTAAAAAACTCCAAAAGAGCTCAGGTACTAAATATTAGTTCTTATATTTATTCATCAATATTCAACTTTTTTTTTTAAGATTTTACTTATTTATTCATGAGAGACATAGAGAGAGAGAGGCAGAGACACAGGCAGAGGGAGAAGCAGGCTCCATGTAGGAAGCCCGAGATGGGATTCGATTCCGGGACTCCAGGATCACACCCAGGGCTGAAGGCGGCGCTAAACCGCTGAGCCACCTGGGCTGCCCTCAACTTTTTTTTTTTAATAGTCAACCTTTTAAGAGCTAATTTTCAAGACCCCAAATGGGTGGTATCATTAGGTAACAAATTTGTGGAATCCAATGAATATAACAGGTCCTAAGTTGTGTACCTAAGAAAAGATGGTAGCCTCATAGGCAGGCTACATTTTGTAGCTATTGGACATGGGCATAAATGACAGGAAAAAATGTGTTTTTGCTATTGTAATGGTTAATAGGCAGATGTAAAAAACTTCAAATTTTGAAAATTTAAATTTTGTGTGCTTTTGGCAATGAATGAACCATAAATGGTTAACTCAAGAGTGAAACATCAGACCAATCCTGATTGTGAGCCTGATGTTTCAAATTGTGCCCTATTCTTACAACTGCTCTAAATATGCCTTGTTTTTACATAAAGAAACAGATTTGAAGAGGTTAAGGCAGTGGTTCTCAAAGTGTTGTCTCTGGACCAGCAGCATTAGCATCATATGGGAACACTTTAGAAATTCAAACTCTCAGACCCAACTCCAGAACTGCTGAATCAGAAACTCTGGGGGTACCATTAGCAATCTGTATTTTATGAAGCCCTTATGGTAACGGTGATACATGCTAAAATTCAGAACAATCATGGGTTGAGGTAATTTGCCTAAGGTCACACATCAATAATTGGTGAAGCCCCAGGAGAACCAGGTCAGCCTCCCTCTTTTAAGGCCCAAACTTTAAGCCAGTACCTTATATATGGCCTTCGGTTAAAAGAGACGCTTTTTGTTTCAAATCCATATTTCTTTCTAAACTGAGTGACTTCTGCTAAAGAGAATATGCTGAACTTAATGGAAACTTTGATGTTATGGAATCTTACAATGCCTCAAGGTCAGCATTCTGACAAATGTTCGACTGTCATGTAAAACACAGGAAACATTCCTGATATATTATCAAGATTTGAGATTGAAATATATAATGCCTCCAGCTCCCAGCTGTTGATCTGGCCAGACGAATTCTCCATTCGACCTTCTCAGACTATAAACAGGCCTTCTTCTTTAACAGGGAGGGGGCGGTGTTTGAGGTCTGGCATTCTGACAAGGAGATGGTTATTTAACGTTGGGAAGCAAGCAGAACTGGGGACATTTTTCCTCTCCTAGGACACACCAGAAGAAACCAGAGGCACACATGCAGGCCCACACCTCAACAACAGCTCTCTCATGTACCTCCTCACCCATTTCAGATCCCTCCTTCACTAGGACCACCAGCAGACATTTGATGAACTATGCTACACCCAAGTTGTTATCACGAACAAACTCTGACAATGGGACCAACCAATGCTAGCCAGAGATTCAGTACCAGCAGATCCTCAGGAAGCGGAAACATGGAATCAGTATGGGTACGTGTCCAAAGCACTTTGATTAATGGTATACATAAGTAAGGCCAAGTCTAGAAGTCAAGTTTTCCACAACTTAAACAATAGTGAAGAGACTTACCATTATTACCTCAGCACATATTCTGGGAACTGCTTTTAAAAATCCCAAATGCTTTCTTTTTCCTCAACATGCATAAATCATTCATTAGTTCAACTATCTGCTGAACTCCTGTTCTGTATCATAGAGGGTCTAGGTGGAATGTAGGGAGGCAGGAAGACCAGTGCAGAACCATGAAGTAATACAGTAGAAAGTAATTCATGTCAGGGTGGTCCTAGTAGAGATGGAGAGAAGTATTATAGACAGAGTTGGCGTGTGTTTGGAAGTAGACTCTTACTGATGAGTTAGATGTAATGACAAAGTCTGAAGTATAGATTTTGGAGAAAGTATGATTTTGAAGGTGATAAGACCTAGGATAGGACCAAGGAAAAGCAGAATAAAAAAATTATTGTAGATAAAAAGATCAGGGAACTAAAGTCCAACTCTCTAAGATGGTGACAGATTTCATAATTGAAAGAAAGGCAATAAATGTGGTGTTAAAGTTATTACCGAAAGAAAAGAACTGGAGATATCAGTGTATGATAGCAAGGAGAAAGGATATTGAGAGGTAGAATCTGCTTAAATGAACCTCAAAGAAACAGGGATTTTTGGAAAATAAGGGAAGAAAAATCATACTTTTGTTACCCCATGAGGTATTCTGAATAGAAAAAAGATGTGGGGAACAGTTGCTTCAAGAACATAATGATGCCTCTAATTATTCTGGTCTAACTATGGTTGAAGATTTCTTCCTTGGCTCAGAGGAAATGATGATGGATCTTTTTCCCTCAAAGACTCATTACCAGGAAACTAAGGAAGCTGAACAACACAAGAGTAGAAAGGCACAGAAATGAATAAACTTAAAAGAAGGATTCCTCAACACAAAGAACTAGTCTAACCGCAGACTGAATTGCCTGG
This sequence comes from Canis lupus familiaris, assembly GCF_011100685.1. NCBI lineage: Eukaryota > Metazoa > Chordata > Mammalia > Carnivora > Canidae > Canis > Canis lupus. Next base: position 8,767,511 of record NC_049252.1, on the reverse strand, counting down.
AACCAGGACTGAACATTCGGCCCTGATTAATTTTCCTCACCCAGAACCCATGGGGGCTTGCCTGTCAAATGAAGTGGCTTCAACTCAACTCAACCAGAGGTTAGATTTTTAGCCTCTGCCAGGACCTCCCAGTTATCAGCCCTCAAGGTATTCTCTTTGGCTGCCCTCTACAACTTGAAGCTTCCCTCACTTAGCCAATGATCTCTTCTTGGAAGAGGTACTTTCCCATCTTGTCCCCAAAACTGTCTCAACAGTTGTTGTTGTTTTAAATTTCAGCTTTATTGCGGTGCCTGCGTGGCTCAGTGGTTGAGCGTCTGCCTTTGGCGCAGGTTGTGATCCCAGGGTCCTGAGATCGAGTCCCACATTCGGCTCTCCACAGGGAGCCTGCTTCTCCCTCTGCCTGTGTCTCTGCCTGTATCTTTCATGAATGAATGAATGAATAAATAAATAAATAAATAAATAAATAAATCTTAAGTTTTCAGCTTTATTGAGGTTTTCCAGACAAACAAAATTGTAGCTGAGTGAAGTAAGTCAGTCGGAGAAGGACAAACATTATATGTTCTCATTCATTTGGGGAATATAAATAATAGTGAAAGGGAAAAGAAGGGAAGGGGGAAGAAATGTGTGGGAAATATCAGAAAGGGAGACAGAACGTAAAGACTGCTAACTCTGGGAAACGAACTAGGGGTGGTAGAAGGGGAGGAGGGCGGGGGGTGGGAGTGAATGGGTGACGGGCACTGGGTGTTATTCTGTATGTTAGTAAATTGAACACCAATAAAAAAATAAAAAAATAAAAAAATAAAAAAAAAAACAAAATTGTAAGATATTTAAGGTATATATCATGATTTGGTATGTGTATACATTGTGGAAGGATTCCCCATCCAGTTAATCAATATATTTGTCGCATCACATATTTAACTTTTGTGTGTGTGTGTGTGTGTGTGTGTGTGTGTCTGAGAGAGAGAGAGAGAGAGAGAGAGAGAGAATATTAAAGTTCTACTCTCTTAGTGAATTTCACTATTTAATACAATGTTGTCACCTATAGACACCATGTTTTAAATGAGATCCTCAGACCTTATTTATTGGGGGAAACAGGGAGAGACTGGTAAAAGAATACACACTTTTCTTGTCTAATTTTGAAGTTGCCCTGCTGGAGGTTTTTCTCAACCATCACATGTGATTGCATATGAACTTCCTTCACCAATTAAATTCCTGCTACCTCCTTTGTCATATGTGGATTATCTATTTGCGAGACTATTATTAGTCTCGCAAAGGAGTTTGTGGGTTTCTTCTGCAATTTTTAAAAATATTTTATTTCTTTTTTCTTAAAAAATTATTTATTCCTGAGAGACACACAGAGACAGGCAGAGACACAGGCAGAGGGAGAAGCAGGCTCCATGCAGGGAGCCCGATGTGGGACTCGATCCCAGGACTCCAGGGTCATGCCCTAAGCCAAAGGCAGATGCTCAACCAGTGAGCCACTCAGGCGTCCCTAAAGATTTTATTTCTAAGTAATCTCTATACCGAACATGAGGCTCAAACTCACAACCCAAGGTCAAGAATCACATACCTATTGACTGAAACCAACCAGTCACCCCTCTTCTGCATTTTTTACTAAATGTCCTTACCCCTGTTTCTGCCTTGACTATCATATTGCTGATGCATCTCCTAAACATAGCTCTGGCCTGCAACTCTCCTGATTTCCTTCTCAGATTGCACGAGGATATTAAATGAACAAATCCAAGCTCCATCTTCTCACTCAGAAACCCTATTGTTCTTCCTATCTCCTTTATTTTCAGATAATAGCATCACCGTCCTCAGTTTCCAAGGCTAGAAAATGTCCCATCTGAACTCTACCTTTACCTTCAGCCCTTCATTTAGGCAGTCGATCACCCTGAAAGAATTTCTCCACCTGACTGCATAATTTCTACCCTTCCTACTGACATATTCTGCCTTTGGCTTCTCCTTCTGCACAACAGCCTTCCAATGGCTTCCAACAGCCATTCCAGGCAATGCAGCCTCCCCAGTGACAGCAGGGTCACCTTTTCTAAAACATGTCTGTTAGTCTATTATTTCCCGCAGCCTAAAAGTTTCACTGACTCCTATTATAGAATAAAGTTCTAACTTCTTAGCATGGTCATACAAATTTCCATTTTCATTATATATCACCATGAATCTTACCTAGCTACTGCCATATCCTGAATATAGCATATGTCTCTGCTTTTATGCGTTATCATCCATAAGACAAAAAATATCTTTCCCTTACTCATCTTTCAGGATACTTTTCAAAAGCTACCTCTTCAAAGAAGCTTTCCTTGATCTTTTTTTTCTTCCTGTTAGAAATAGCTGCAATTCCCTTTAGGTACTTTTTTTTTTTTTTTTTTTTGTAGCTCTCTTGAGCCCCTTATATCTAAGTAGGGGTATATTGACTTTATTTCTCAACTAGAGTAAGTTTCTTGGACATCCTTGGATATTTCATATAAGCTGTTGAATGAGTAAAAGGGAGAACAGAAAAAGGTTCCCTAAGACTTTCACATTTTAAAATATTTGGATTTAGAACAACCTAGGGATGATAGATACACTAGCTCTCCAAAGATATTCATGCCCTACCTACTCCTTCGGATCTGGGACTACTGTTGTTACCTCACATGGCAAAAGATGCTTTGCAGATGTAATTAAGGCAATACATCTTAAGACAGAGAGGACACACTGGATTATACAGGTGGGCCTGATGTAATCACAGGAACCCTTATAAGCAGAGAGCCTTCTCTGATCTGTATCAGAAAAAATGCAGCAAAAGTCATGTAAAGCATGAGAGCTTGCAAAGCATGAGATGCAGCAAAAGGCTGTAAAGCATGAGAGAGACTCAGCCAGCCCTTGTTGGAATAAAGTTAAGCAACAGGAGCAAAGCCTGGCCTCTGTTTGACAGGCAACAAGATAACCGGGACCTCATTCCTACAACCACAACCACAATGAACCAAATTTGGCAAACAATCTGAATAATACTGGAAGAGGAATTTTTTTCTAAAATCTTCAGTAGGCAACACAGCCTTAATCAACATCTTCATTCTAGCTCATGGGATCCCAAGCAAGGGACCTAGCTGAGCCCATTCGGACTTCTAAGCTATATCACAGTGAAATAAGTATGTGTTTTTAAAATGCTAAATTTGTGGTGATTTGTTAAAGCAGCAAGAGGAGATGAATACAACAAATTTAAAGTAGCAGTTTTGTCGAGAGCATCTAAACAATTAGTCTTTAAAACTTCACTTTTACTCATGGAAACCTGACTAAATTTAAATAAGTAAAAATATTTTTAAAAATAGCTTATAAATATAGTCCCTAGCTTCTCTCCTACTGTGAACATACTTGAGAGATATGATGTAAACCTCTCAGCAATTACCAAAGAACAGTGTTTGGGTGGAGGCTGTTTATATCAGAATTTGCAGGGTGTCATATCCTCTTGACATTCTAATACACCCCATTCCCCAACTCCCTTGAAGCCTTCTCTAGTCCAGCTAGTTAAGAAACACTGGTTTGGAAATGTCAAGGATCAAGACTCTTAAAGACTCTTAATGAAGTTTAAAATAATCTTAATTTTCCGAAAACTCAATTTTAAACTGCCCCTGAAAGATCCAATTTTAAAAAGAAATACCAAAAAATAAAAATAAAAAGAAATACCTAACCACGTCTACAGTAGGGTAATATCAATAAAAACAATATAGTAATTATGGAAAGTATTTATTGAATGTTTACGCTGAGCCAAGAAATGTTCTAAATGGCACATCGTTTAATTCAGTCAAAGAATCTATAGGATAGTTTCTCTGATTCTTTATTGTTCAGATGAAGAAACCGAGGGGAATCAAGTGAACTAAGTTGTCCTATGTCTCATAACTAAGGAGTGGTACAGGTCATAATTAACCTAGAGAACTCATATTCTCAATATCCAATCTGTTCAGAACTGTAACAACATCTTCAGGATCCACTGAGACCCTCTTGGATTTTATAGACCATACTTGCATTTTTCACTACAAAACTTTAGAATTTTAGGACTAAGGGCAAGAAGCAGCAGCCAATCAGGAAATATGCAAACTATGTGAGAAGAAACAGTGTGCAGAATGGGAGCCAGTGGTAAACCAGCAGGGGAGGCCATTGCAGAGGGACTGCCAACTACAGCCAGGGACCATTCACCAGTGGGGAAATTTTAGCAGTGGGGAGTGTACAGGGATCTGGGGAAAGTAGTCTCCCTGCCACCAAGCCAATGGTTCCTCCCAGTTACTGTAGGAGCAAGGCCAAAAATTACACTTGTTTTATAGTTTCTTCATTTCAGGGGATTCTTTGGATCTGAAATTTCATATGCTTGGTTTCAATCCACCATGTTCTTTCAGTTAAATGTCAGCTGCTTTCAGTTAGAAGGCCAGGGAACTATGCCAAAATATACCCAAATGCAGTCACCGCTGCATTGCATGCTATTTCTGGTCCAACTACTGGGAGTGAAAGAATGAGGGATGGGAGGGTCTGTTGACCGGCAAGATCATCTTGGCAAATGTTAGATAGATAAATGTCTCATCTGGGATGGGTCAGAAGAATCCATGGCACACTGACTCGGCTGAGAATGACATAACTTTTTATGTCCTATAATTAAAATTTATTGTACAACAACCTGTTGCCTCTACAGTGAGATTCCTCTCATCATAACAGTGCAAGGTCCTTCAGACAGTTGGCTTGCTGCATTCTCTGCTACTTACAGAGTTCACGAATTCATCAACTACCTTTTTCCCATCTTACTAGGAACATAATGAGATCTACTCCTTCCTCATCAGGAAGAATATGTTAACTTAGCTTCCAAACTACCCTAATCCATCTTATTTATTCCTCTTCTCCTAAAAATAAGCAAACAAAACAAACCATTCGCTTCATGGCTTAGGAAGAAATGTCATTTACCTTCTGAACCCTTTTCTTGGCCTTGGATGATCAGTTTGCTAGCTCTTAACTAAAAGAAATAATCCTGGTATCCACAATGTTTAAGAAAGTGAAAACAAATCAATTGCCTAGTGTAAGCAGTGTTGAGAGAATTCAGATATAAACTGATACAGCATTTCCCCTGGGAGGCTATGCATAAAGAGCCTATACTTTAGTAATCTTAATAAATTTTTAAACAAGATTATATACATACAAATAAATTTTTCAGGGACAAAAAAGTTACTAAGGAAGGTATTTTTTACATAGCAATGCATAGCTTGAAAGTTGATTAATTCTCTAACAAATAAATTTATTACTTAAAGCTAAATTAACCTCAAAATTCATTTTCAAAATTAGCTTGCATAAATAGATGAATTTTGAATTAAATATAACCATTTTTAGGATCTAAAGTTCTTAGCAAAAAGATCTTATGCTTTTCATAATAACCTTTTAAAACATGTATAGAAACTATTATATATTTTTTTAAACCTTACCTAACTCTGAGTAAATAAGAAAAAAAATGCACACGTGCACGCATACACACATACACACACATACGAGGTTTTTTCAGGGGAGAATAAGAGAAAAAGACAAAAGGCATTAAAAATATCACTATCAGATGATACTGTTTAAATATAGGACTTTATGATTATAAAGAGTAAAAAAAAAGACTTGTTTTTTTGTCTTATCTGATAAATTTTCATATTTGAACACTATTGTAATGGGGAACAATATCTACTAAAACAGATCTCCAATTTTTTGCATTATTATTTATTCATTTTATTTTTTAGGATTTTATTTATTTATTTGAGAGAAACAGAGTGAGCATAAGCATCAGGGTAGGGAGGTGCAGAGGGAGAGAGAGAAGCAGAACCCCACGGAGCAGGCAGCCTGACATGGGGCTCTATCCCAGGATCCTGGGATCATGACCTGAGTTGAAGGCAGATGTTTAACCGGCTGAGCCACCCAGGTGCCCCTCACTTATTCATTTTAGAATGTAATGTATTATTGTTTTTGTACCTATGATACTACACTACTATTTTGCCTGGTTGTAAGGAACTGTTCAGCTCAGGGTGTGTGTCTACACATTTTACTTATTAGTTTGAACTGGATTAATCAAGCACAGTTCCTTTTGTACAGTACTTAGGAGAAAAGAAATAACTGGAACAAAATGTACAAAGCAAAATAACAATAAGTTACTATTAAAATTGCCATAAATGACACAGCAACACTTATGTGGTGAAATGCTACATTGTTTTGATTTTTCTTCACAACTGGCAAAGACACTATAATACTAAAAAAAAAAAAATTACCACCATATGTTTGCAGTTAAAGATATCTGATGTTCCATTTTTTTAAATTTATTTTTATTTTTATTATTTATTTTATTTTAATTTTTTTTATGTTCCATTTTTAACTTAATATTACAGGGGTGCCTATGTGGCTCAGTCAGTTAAGCGTCCATCTTTTGATTTCAGCTCAGGTCATGATCACAAGGTTGTGAGGTCCAGCACCCTGTTGGGCTCTATGCTGGGCATGGAACCTGCTTAAGGTTCCATTCTCTCTCTCCCTCACCCACTGCTCCTCCCCCCACTCAAACTCACTTTCTCTCTCTCTCTCTTTAAAAAAAAAAAAAAACAAAGTTGCTAAAAAAAGATTACACAAATACCTAATTTCTTAATGAATCACCTTTTTTACTGTAGATACCACATATTATCTATCATAATAGTTATTGATTTGTCTGCATTTTTTGAGAAAAGTATTTGGACACTATTAATGTCACAGTGCTTTATGCTTGTACTCTTTTCTAGTACCTAGAAAAGTGCTTTGCACAGAGGAAACATTCTAAAAATATGTATTAAATATGTTTCATAGTTATATAAACTATAATTGTTTTTGAGACAAAGGAAGGCATGATAGTAAATTTTCAATTAAACTTTATTATGGTTTGAGAGACAGTAGTTAGCTACTACCAAATCATGCCATGTATTATAATCTTGTTGGCTATATACAGATAATGCCAGTTATTATCCAGAATAATCCTGTCTTCACAAGACCTCAGTTTTTCTTAATGACCTCATATAATCTCATTTGTTAGTTCTCTAAAACAATCTCCATAGTCCAAAATAGATGCATCTGTGGAAAAATTAGACTTTTCTCTGATATTCCTCCTGCTTAACAGTTCTCTATGTACCCTCAGAACTCCCCACACCACACTCATTATATGTAGGACCACAGTGTTTGTGGTCCTCTGGTTGGTATTTTAAATTTAACAGAAAAGCTCAAATATTTACCCATCATCCTTATTAGAGTGATTTCTCAAATTTCACAACTCACACAATACAAGGAATAACAAAAGTTGCAATGAAAAGAGAATCATTCAATATGCTTCATAAATTAAGTTACTATAAAAAAAATTAAGTTACTATGGGTAAATTTCCTACCAATTGATAGTTGTTTCACCAGACAATAAAGTCTGTGAGTTAAATGTATTTGTGCAGACATACAGTCTTAGCTTTGCATTTCTTAGGTTTAATACAAACTATGGAACATAAATTTATTCTGAAGGTCACAGAATTAAAATTCTACAATCAAAGATTATTTTAAGGGTAGTATTTTTAGGAAACAGTTCTGACAGTGAAAGAAACAAACAACATTAATTGTGATTTTTAAAAAGAAATTAAAAAGACACAGAAAATTCCATTTACTTGTGGTTACATGGGGGAAATGTGCTAACTCAACAGGACAAACTCCTTGGCTGACAAGCCAACATTATAATATAAAATATATTTAGCTTTACATTAAAATGTTGGGACATGAGGGGCGCCTGGGTGGCTCAGTCACTTGTGTCTGCCTTCAGCTCAGGTCATGATCTCTGGGATCCTGGGATCAAGCCCTACATTAGGCTCCCTGATCAGTAAGGAGTCCACTTCTTTCTCTCTCTCTGCCCCTCCCCCTACCTCACCCCCCCCCCCCGCCTTGTAATCCACACTCTCTTTCTCTCTCCCAAATAAATGGATAAAATCTTTTTTAAAATGTTGGGATATGGGGCATCCCTGGGTGGCTCAGCGGTTTTAGTGCCTGCCTTCGGCCCAGGGTGTGATCCTGGAGTACCCGGAACGAGTCCCACATCGGGCTCCCTGCATGGAGCCTGCTTCTCGCTCTGCCTGTGTCTCTGCCTCTCATTCTCTCTCTCTCTCTCATGAATAAATAAAATCTTTTTAAAAAAATGTTGGGATATGATTCTCAAATAGAAGATATATATAGATAGATAGATAATATCTATATATATCATAATATCTATATTTGTGTATATTATAGATGCTTCAACCAAATTCAACTGTAACAAAAATACTTCTTGGAAATTCTATCTTAAGTTCACCAAACAGGCACAAAATAAATTTCAACTCTATCTTCCTTGCATTATTTTTACATGAGAATTATTTATATGTTTATTAAAATTGTCATTTTGGGGATGCCTGGCTGGCTCAGTAGGTGGAGCACAGAACTCTTGATGTCGGGGTTGCAAGCTGAAGACACTATTCAGGTGTAGAGATTACTTAAAAAAATAAAATCTTTAAAAAAAAATTTTAAAAACTGTTTTCTTACAATTAAACTGAGATTTAATTAATTTAGATTAATTTTGCTAAGACAAAACAACAGAGAGTATTAAAAATTATTATTAACAAATGCAGACATTTGCCAACCAAAAGCAATAGAAATTTTAGAACATTATTTTCTATTTATTAATAATAATGCTGTGTGAAATTTTTTTTTAAAAAAGAAAAATGCATAGAGAACAGCATTTTCCACAAGTATTCTTTAACTACATATCCCAACGAGATGCTTCATTTAAAATAAGGTAGGGAAGGGGTGTCTTGGGTGACTCAGCTGGTTAAGTGCCCCACTCTTGGTTTTGGCTCAGGATCTCAGGGTCATGATTTCAGGGTCCTGAGATCAAGCCCCTAAAGGAGCCTGGCACATGGGGCCTAACAGTGTGGAGCCGGCTGGAGATTCTCACCCCCTCTCCTACCCTCGCCCTCTGCTCCTCCTCTGGCTCGTTTGTGTATGTGCTCTCTTCACTCTCTCTCTCAAATACATAAGTAAATAAATAAAATCTTAAAAAACATAATGTAGGGGGATCCCTGGGTGGCGCAGCGGTTTGGCGCCTGCCTTTGGCCCAGGGCGCGATCCTGGAGACCCGGGATCGAATCCCATGTCGGGCTCCCGGTGCATGGAGCCTGCTTCTCCCTCTGCCTGTGTCTCTGCCTCTCTCTCTCTCTGTGACTATCATAAATAAATAAAAAAAAATTAAAAAAAAAAAAAAAAAAAAACATAATGTAGGAAAGATGGAGACTGCTAGCTCCTACCATTAAGGCTCTTTGCCTCTCTTTACTGAATTTCTAGACTATAGACCTCTGCTTTCCACCCCCACTCCATGCCATTTCCTTCAACATGCACACATGCATATTTTCTTTTTTTAAATTTTTTTATGCACGTATTTTCTTAAAGAAACCACTATTGTGTTGACTTAGAACCAGAAATCTATCTTGTAGTAATGCACTGCTGAAGCATAAATTCACATAGCAATCCAGGTGACTACAATAAAATACACTCGGGGATCTTAAAAATTGTTTGTTAAATATTCATCCACATAATTCCTGTTTTGCACTAGTAAATGTAGAAACAACTTAATTGACATGGTTTTAAAATTGCCACGTATAATTACAGTTCATACAGGGCTTTGTCTACACTGCATTCATCTCTTGAGAATTGTGGATGATGGGAGAGAGAAAAAAGAAATATAGTCTATAATACCAGCCATGAAAGATCTCTACTGGTATCAAACTGTGATACTCTACATAGCCGCAATTTACACAGGAGAGTTTAGACTGTAATAGATCCTTTTGTGCTTCAGTTACCACCAACTAAGAATGTGATTAGAATAAGAAGACAAAATTGCCCACTAGGTTTGTATTTCTTATTTGAAAGATTTGGTCTATCATTAATTTTGACAAATTGAGACATTATTTTCATTGAACTTTCTGTTTATCCTGGAGAACAATTCAGTACCTCATTAAGAAAATCTCTTTGCTCTTAACTTGAATATTTCAAAGGATGGTTCCTTTACCACAAACCCAAGCCATCAGTTCCATGCTTGTGCATTCTTTTCTTTTCTTCAGATTATTTGTTCCATGAAGCTACCTTGTCAGGAAACTACAAAATTGCCTTCTTCATTTATATTACCTTAGATGTATGTGTAGTCTTATGATTATATCTCTTCATTCCCATGGGATGGAAGCGAAATGCTAGCAGTCTGAGGATACAGGAAATTGAAATTTTGTCACCTGCAGAGGACTAAAAATGTGTTTGATTTTTTCCCCCTTCACCACTAAGAAAGGATCTCTTGTGCGTGAAAGAAAATTACCTTCCCTTCAGTGAGACACATCTGGAAATATTCTTAACTATAGTCTTGCAGAATGACTAAGAAAGCTGATACCAATGTTTTTGTGATTTATTACAAGAATGCAGCGGAGTCTTTAAGGGATGTTTTCTTTCTACTCAGCTATTTGCTTGGGAATCGTGATGCAACTGCTTAGCCAGAAACAGGAATTTTTCTTCACCGAAGGGCATTTTGCTCTGGATATCTACACACCGCATCAAAATAAAGTTGAAAACCAAATAACCCAGTGGGCTCTTCAGCCTTCCAGAAATGCCTTCTAGCTTGTTTTAAAAGCCAAATTGGCTACAAATTTTCTTCAAGTGGCCCACAATAGAACTCTTATCTTGTTATTCATCAAATCTTCAACAGAAGATGCCTGCCAGCTCCTAAGAGCCCCTGCTGTGCAGCCACAAAATGCGACTGCAGCAGAGTAACCCATTTGCCTCAGAATGGAGACTAATAGCAGGGCTCTCGGTCTCCTTGGGTCTTTAAGGCTTGTTAGACTCCCGATGGGGAGGAAAGTTTCCCTGCTGATAGAGTTGTAGCATATCAAAAATGAATCATGAGTACAAAGAAAGATTATTTTGTTCAATGAGACATTTCTTACTCCCTTGCTCAGGCGACAGCATTTCTGGCTAATTACCCAATTACCACTGATAAAAGGTAAGAGAATTCAGGACGGAAGGAAAGGACACGTGGAGCCACCAAGCTATACTGATGAGACCATATTCCCATCTCAGCAATGTGCCAGAAGAACCAGAGCACAGGAGAAAATGATTATAATATACACTGTCACATACTCGGTCATAGGATTGTCACTAAATTTAGAGAAGATGTGATGTGATGGCCAACCTGGGGACTCCCAGGCACGTGCGCACATGCGCGTGCACACACACACACACACACACACACACACACAGTCATGTTCTAAGTTAGAACTGAAAAAGAAAACAATAGCCAAAAAGTTGACGATATCATCCAATGAATTACCTAAAAGAGAAACCGGAGTGAGTTTAATGAGTGATTTAAAATGTAATTGTCTCTTCTTTTTATAATGGCATTATTTCTTAGATACATAGAGCAATTACCATCCTGCTCAACAAAATGGTCCCTATTAGAAATCTTATGCTTTCATCCACAATTTAAGGCATTATCCAAAGGTAGCAACAAAACTATTGAATTTCATTGTTAAAGTCTTCACGTTAAAATTTCAGAATAAAGTAGACATAGGGAAATTGAGCATTATATAACACTGAAGCAGGAAGGGAATTATGCACTGGAGCACAAGATAAAAAGAGAAAAAAATACACTTGGTACATCACAGCTGTCTTCCATTACATATAATTATCCATTCTCAGCCTGAGCCTGGGGAACAAAAGCTTAGAAAGAACAATGAATATGTAGATGTCAAAAGGTAATACTTCTCTTCAACTATGTAGCTTTTTTATTTAAAAAAAATTTTTTAAAGAAGTGTAGGTAGAAACAGAACAACCTGTTTCTGTGCAGCAAACTTTATTTTGCAAACTTGCATAAAATGATGTTAAAAGTGTTGAGCAAGAATGAATTTTGGCTTCAAACAGTACACTATTAAATTATTTTGTTGAAATAAACATGTCTACTTTTATTTAAAATGAACATATTACTTATTTAAAATTTCGAGTTGAATATCAACCTAAAATAAGCATCATAGTTTTTTTCTTAAAAAAAATATTGCAACAAATGATTCTGTTGCAACAAATGATTCAGTGCAACTGATATTTAACTGTATTATTTAAATGATATTATTTTTTTAAATCAAAGCTAGGGTCTCAGTAGTTTCAGAGTTAAAAGTTTTGAATCCATCTGCCTCTCTTTAATTATTCTACTTAGGGCTGCCTGGGTGGCTCAGCGGTTGGGCATCTGCCTTCGGCCCAGGGTGTGATCCTGAAGTCTCGGATCGAGTCCCACATCAGGCTCCCTGCATGGAGCCTGCTTCTCCCTCTGCCTAAGTCTCTGCCTCTCTATTTCTCTGTGTCTCTAACTAAACTTGTATGCAATATTTTGGGGATTGAATCTTACCATTTAAACCAACATTTTTTGCATGTGATAAAGGTTTCAAAATTTATGTTCTACTTTACACCCACAATTAATAAGCTTTAAGCGAGAAAGGTAGTGTTTCACGTCTGCTATATTTAAACCATATAATGAGGAGTTACTTCAATACACAGGTCACCAACATTTGGTTATCTTTTCAAAGATTAATATGCTTTCTACAGCTTAGGTGCTTATAGTTTAAAATAAGATGATGCCATGGCAACTGAAAACAAAAAGAACTCTGGGTAAAATATGGGCCATGAATCTAAAAGCAAAGAACAAACTTTACTTTTTAATGAGTATTTTTGTCACTCATTGTATTCACAGTTCTTATTTTTCATCCACACTGACTTTATGTTCCACCTTTGCTTCTGCTGGGGTCTGTTCACTTGATTTGCCTTAGGGGGCCTGGCCAGCTCCATCTATTTGCCTGCAAGTGATAAAATATGGCAATGAAAATAAGTTGGCAATAAATCTGGAGGCTGCCGATAGGGATTCTGGTGCTCAGTGATGCCTTCAAGGTCCCAGACTCTCATTTTTAGTTCTATGTGTGTGTTTGCCATGTTCTCCCTTGGATCAAATGAGGACTCCTGCAAGTGCCAGCATCTCATTCTCACACAGCACTACCTTCAGAAGTACAGAAATGGTTAGGAATAAAAATCTTTGCCTTGCATCACCTTACAGGAAAGAAATGATTCTCATATAACAATGTCCTCCAATGGACAGAAAAGGGTCAGAATAAAAAGGCTTTTCTCTTGTACTGCCTTCCATGGAGGAAATGTTTCCCAGGAGGGCTCTGGAGCCAATTTATGTTTGCAAACCTCTGGAGTCACTGCTGAGCCCATCGTCAATGGCAAAGGGTAAAAAAGATTGCCAAACTCAGGATTCGTCCTCTCAGGCTGGGCACATGGTTACCCAGGTAACATCAAGATACTGTGAGCAAGAGAAAACACTGGATGCAGTGTTTGTCAATGGTGTTCGCCAGTCTTGGGACCCGGGCCTCCACTTACTAACTACATGACCATGAGGAAGTCTCCTTCCTAAACCTGTGTCCACACCTGTAAAACAGGAATTAATATAACAGCATGTGCTTCACCAGATTATTTTAAAGATTAAGTGACATGATACATATAAAACACTAGGTGTAATTATTGGAATACAGCAAAAGCCCAGTAAATGCCATTAGTTGTTAGCTGTTACGGTGCTATTAAAAATATGAGATCCTGCTCTGCCCATTTTAAGAAAAGCTGCGTTTCCTTGTTTTCTTCTAAGAGTAATCTTCTGAAAGGGGGGGGGAAGTCATGCAAAGATACTGGTGTCCACACAAGTGTGAGCATTTTTTTTTTAAGATTTTATTTATTTATTCATGACAGTCACAGAGAGAGAGAGAGAGAGAGGCAGAGACATAGGCAGAGGGAGAAGCAGGCTCCATGCCGGGAGCCCGATGTGGGATTCGATCCCGGGTCTCCAGGATCGCGCCCTGGGCCAAAGGCAGGCGCCAAACCGCTGCGCCACCCAGGGATCCCAAGTGTGAGCATTTGAAGTAGGAGGGAAGGATTCTCGTATGAAAGTCAATGGCATAAAGCCTGGTGTACTTTGTGACGTTAGATATGATTCCAAATCTCTGACAATTAATGATTAGAAGTTTTGTGCTTTTCATGTGAGTTAGTTTCATTGTTATTATGTAACTTAAAATATATTGAGCTTTATGGGGTGCCTGGGTGGCTCAGTTGGTTAAGCCTCTGCCTTTGGCTTAGGTCATGATCTCAGGGTCCTGGATTGAGCCCAGCATTGGGCTCCCTGATCAATAGGGAGTCTGATTCTTTTTCTACCCTTCCCCCTGCTGGTGCTCTCTCAAGTAAATGAATAAAAATTCTTTACAAATATATATATATTATATATCTACACACATACATACATATATATATTTGTATATATATGTGTATATAGATATATATATATAGAGAGAGAGAGAGAGGCTTAGATTTTCATCTTTTCTTATAACTTATTAAATTCCTTTTAAGAAAAAAAAAAAACACAACTTTCCATCTCCTTAGCTTTAACTTTGTATAGTGCCACTTGATTTCACTAAAGTAGGATTTTTTTCACTCACAGCACTACTATTTTGACAAAGCTATACAATTTTCACTATGCACCTGGTTTTTTGAAAGTTACTACTTTTGCATTCTTTTCCTTCTTTCTATTAAGGGGCCTTATTTTTTCTAATTTTATTTTTACAATGTGTGAAAGAAAAACAAGTGAAGTTTGGGAATCTACTATTCTTTTGTAAAGCTAAATGTCAGAAAAAGACATTCTTTGTGCTACATGCTTTTACCACCGCCAAAAAAAAAAAAAAAAAAAAAAAAAAAACAATTTGTAAAGCGAAGTTTTTGGTTTAAAAAGAAGTGTGTAAAGATCTGAGTCTGAAACAGACCCATTTAAGAATTTCAGCATCCACCTATCTGAAAGTGGAGTAAATCCATTCGTCTCCATAATATGCTTCCAATGTTCAGTTGCATTAAAAAGAGACAAAGAATGACAGAAACCCATCCCCCTTTGCTTTATATTCATGACCATCAATTTTGGGCCAAAGAGCTTTTCTTTGTCACTCACTCTATTATCAATAATATGAGACTGATTATTGAGTCTAGGTCTCCCTGGGCCATATTTTATTGTAGGTATTTTATAAGATGTGAGCATAACTTGCTTGTCATTTTACTGTTTTCTGAGACTTGTGACTACATATACTTCAGCCTAGGGAATTTTCTGACTTTTAACAAATCCTCTCTTCTACGATTCCTTGTTGCAACCAATCCCCTCCATTTCTTCTCAACCCCCTCTGCTTCCTCTCACCCCTTTCTCCCCAAACTTGACTAATATGACCGTAAGTAGAACCACTCCAGGGGTGGGGAGGAAAAGAGACAACGTTCCCAGAACTGCCTGTGTGCTTTGATAAGGAAGTAACTCCAAACTATGCTGAGTTTGGGGGAAGGTACGATGTCTGCTTTGATAAATCTGGACTTTCCAACTCTACTCTTGTTTCAACTTCCTCTACTGCAATCTGAATCTATTTTGGAATCCTAGAGGACTACAAAAGGACGAAAGAAATTTCTTTATTGTTATAAGGTTTATGACCTTCCGTTTGATGTTTGACAGATGAGAAGGATTATTCTCTTTTCCTAAAAGTCAGCAACTGCCTTGGAGACCCCAACATTATATGAAACAAGCACATGGAAGGACAAATTCTGATTAGTCAGATATTCAAAATTAAATACAACATGGTCGGGGGGATCGGAGAGGGGTGATGGATTTAAAAGCAGGCTCGTTTCCAGGTTGTAACACTGACATTATCAGTAAGTTCCCTAGACAAATCAAGGTATTTGTCCTTTCAAAAGTCTTATTTAATTCAATAGCCCAAGTATACAAGTTTCAGAAACTCTCATGATATTGGTAACCCCACAGATAACTGTTTTTTCACTTCAGAAATTCTTAAGTGAAGAAGTATTTAAAATGTGAAGTACTGAGGTCTGTTTCAAGAGGTTGCATCATTATACGGTATACAAATTCGAATTTAGGTTTCATTTGAAAGTTAGGAAAGAGAACATTGAAAATGTTTCTATTTCCCAACTCAGGAGAAACATATCTTTCTCTTGTTGTGGAAGAGCAGAAAAAAGCATGGATTGGATAAGACTGACCTGATAATGTTCTTTCCTTTCTTTACTGGAATACATTATTAAAAATACTAATATACCATCATATTTACAGAAAGTTCTTTCCTCTCCCCAAAACAATTTAAGGAAAATACTGGGAACTCTCTTCTCTCTAGTACTAAGGACTATGTGTAGTTCCTAAACCAGTCAGCCTCTGTTTCCTCTCCTTCCCCCCTCCTTTAGCTCTCCAAAGGAACTCAGGTAGCTCTGTCAGACGAAAGGGGATTTATTGTGCCACAGCACTTAGATCTCCCTCTGGAGATATCCAATTTTACCCTATCTCTTCCTTCGAAAGGAAAATAGATGAGCTGGCTAAACTGTTAGATCTTACTTCTGGATTCTCCACAGATTTCTGCCTGTGAATTGAAACCCTAGTTGAAACAACATCAAAGACATGAATTCCAATTCTTTCCCAGAGTGATAGTCTGCACAAGTGTTTTATTACTTGTCATATGCTTGGGACTAAGGAGATTTCTTCTTACACTTGAGCAAATTTAAAAATAGGATATCAATTTGCAAAATACTCCCAAATAGATATTTCTAATATTTGAGTCATGTAAAGGCTCCAGTATAAAATTAAAGGAATATTTCCTCAAAAATCTAATTTATCATCTGCATATTCCTGAGAGGATTAGGGAATTTTTTATAAAAGCCTTCCAGGGAAGAAGAGAAAAGTTGAAGGGTTAATAAATACCCTTTTTGTGTATTCATTGGTTTGTTTTCCAGTGACTTCCATTAGCCAAACTTTTTGGGCCATATGGGCATATTTTATATTTCAATAATCTCATTGAATATCTTTATTTCAATTTTACAGATGAGGGAACTAAGCCTTTAGAAATCAAATAACCTATCTAAAGTATCATAGCTTACACTCAAACTCAATTTGTCTGTCTCTGTAATCGAAACTTCCATTATATCCTATACCCCTGTGGAAATAGAGAGAGGAAATATTCTTTAAGATATATGACCTCCGTTACTAACTTTAAAGAATCAGCAGTCGATAAAAGCTCAGTTTTCAAAGAAATATTCTGAAGGAAATGAGAGTTAAAATATTAAATTAGAGGAGGTATTAAAATATATTTAATCACTCAATCAATTTACAGCACTTTTAAGAAAAATTACTTACATCTCCTATAATTAGCATTACCTAGCACACAGTAGGCACAAAATAAATGTTTACTGGGTCACTGTTAATTAAAATATACCTGTTTTTTCATAATTGTATATCCATAAAATTCTGTGATATGAAAGATGGTTAGGTAGTTAAAAGAATTTTCTCTTAAGTTTATAAGCCTTTAATACTTATCTAAAGCCATCATAAAACTAAGTTTAAAAAATTATGTCAAAATACCTATTTCATAATGTGCATTATAATATATATGTAATACATATGTAGTAAGGAAATTAGCATTTGGCTTTCAAATATTTGTGTCATACATATAATAACATGTACTTTAATAATATATAATACATAGTTATAATACGAAGCATTAACTATGAATACTATAGAAGCTAAATGTATAGGAGCAAAGAAATCTTTGAAAAACTACATATTCTCAAATATTCAATATTTTCTGGGTTTTGTTTTTGCTTCATTTCTAATTATTTGATATAGCTCAGAAAACATTTAATAGAAAAAACGAAGTACAAAATAAAATTTCATAGTATAAGAAATCGAACTAGTTAATTTCACTATTAGCATCAACCATCGTAAAGTGATTCTACCATATGATAGATGAAAATATGGGTAAACTCCAAAACTACAATGTTGTCTCAAATTATTGTTACTTCCATAACATGACCTACTGTTACTTCAATAAGTTCCCTCAAATTAAATACCTCTATTCTCCTGAAATTTACCTTAGATCCAAAAAAAATAATTCTATACCCACCTGAATTATTGGCTGATAACAGATTAGAGTATCAACCTATTTTTTTAAAAATAGAAATTGTTAATATATGAGGTGTGTAGAATTGCACTGAAACCCTCAAAGTATTATTAGCCTCCAGAAAAGTCATGGCAAGATGAAGAAAGGACAAAATTTGGAAATTTAAAGTTTCATCCTGAAGTTTTAAAAATGGAGTAAAACTTGAGTCTTCAACCGGCCAAAAAAATGATCTTAGCAGCAACTGCAGAGTAATTATGAAATGATTCATTTAAATAATAAATGGATTAGGGAAGATTAGAAAGGGAAAGGCAACCATAAGGAATCTGTGGGTTCACTAAAAAAAAGTCATACAAGCTTCCAGTTTTTCTGGACTGTTGACTGGGAAAATATGATAGAAACCAAATGACATGATATTTTTATGAAAAATACCAGGACAGAAAATTAGTAAGCTTAAAAGCAAAAGTAAACCAAACACAATTAAAATAAAGTCAAGAAATAAATCATAAGGGCCCTACAATTGTGAAGTCGCATAAACAACATATGATAGTAAATTGAAAAAAGCTTCAATCTAATAGCTACAGTGACCCAATTTCACTGATTACTAACTTTATAATAAAGCTAGGATAGAAAAAAAAAAAAACAAAATACAAGCACTCGGAATAGCTTATGGAAATATTTGCAAAGCATCTGCCAGTCCAAAGGAGACTAAAGAGAGGGTATGTTACCAATTGAAAAATTATCAGAATTCAGGCCAAGTGTTCTGGCAGTCTCCAAACATCAGAACATTCAGACAATTTGGTTTTAGGAAGACAAAACGTTACAGAGAGAATCATGAAAATCTGTCCCACATGGGGATTAAAAGAGGAATCAAAGTGAAAAACATCAAGCCCTTACCTGTCATGGTTAGGAACTAACAACTCAGTGGAGAAAGAAGAGCTATTAATAAATGCTTCACATACATAATCTTGGCAATTTAAACCCTACTTTTCTTTAGTGACAGATTTGATTACCTGAAGTCAATCACCATTTACCATAAGAACAATACACTACATACTAAATATAGGCCAGCACATAGTCAGAGAAGACCTACCAATTAAGAATTCAGTATTGCCATACAGGACTGATTCACATTATAAGTACCGCGCAATGACTGGGGAGTACAAAGTCCCAGGAATGAAAAGGAAAGGTCAGTCAAAGTTGAGTAATCAATAAAAGATAATAATGAATTCCAAAGATGAAAGCTGTCATTTCTTGAGTACCAAATTCACTATTTTCATTTTTAAAAAAGTATTGTCAAATAGGCTAGATGGTAATCTAAATAAAGTTTTCAATAATAAAAATAAATTTCATATCATTCAAAATAGCTCTAGGTAGTGTAACCACACATAAAATAGTCCAAGGAATCAAATACAGACTTACTTATAGAAAATAAAGCTAAAGAATCTGTATCAGCTTAGCCATAATTATATCTTATATTATCTTATATCTTCTCAGAATCAAGTTAGCTGAGCATACTATAAAATTTGCTGTGCTTACTCACATTGTTATGCAGTCTATTTATAAATTCAGGAAAATATATGTCAAATACTGATGCTACATATAATGTACTCAAACTTATATAATCAATAATTGTTAGAAAAATGAAGTCATTTGATATAATATGGGAAAAATTAAAACCAAGTGTTTAGACTACAAGAAAATTCCGCAATTCAAATGAATAGAAAGTCAAGATAATCTGAAATGAGGCAATGATTAATACAAATAGCTGATGAACTCCATTCAAGATCACTATTGGACACCATGGTGAAGAACCTACTAGAGTTTAGTCTTAGGGTGCATTTATTTTGAAAGCTCTACTGTGTTAGATTTAAAATAGTTTTGGTCAAACCAAACACATGAATAAATATAGAAAAATTCTGAACCAAAAAAGTATCTTTAAAGTCCCATCATTTGGGGGCACCTGGGTGGCTCAGTTGGTTGCCATCAACTCTTGCTTTTGGCTCAGGTCTTAATCTCAGGGTGCTGGGATTGAGCCCCATATAGGGCTCCATACTTAGCACAGAGTTGGCTGGAAGATTCTTTCTCTCCCTCTGCCCCTCCCCTCAGGACATGCGTTCTCTCTCTCTCTCTCTCTCTCACAAATAAATAAATAAATAAATAAATAAATAAATAAATCTTTTCTAAAAAGTAAAATAAATCTCATAATTTTTTGTTCTCTATCTGAACTATTGAGAAATTTTATTTACAATATATATAATATTTTTTTAAATTTTTATTTATTTATGATAGTTACAGAGAGAGAGAGAGAGGCAGAGACACAGGCAGAGGGAGAAGCAGGCTCCATGCACCGGAAGCCCGATGTGGGATTCGATCCCGAGTCTCTGGGATAGCGCCCTGGGCCAAAGGCAGGCGCCAAACCGCTGCGCCACCCAGGGATCCCTATTTACAATATATATAATATCATTTGGGATTCACTTGCTGTGACTGCATCACTTTATAGAGACCACTGAATCCCACAATGTGGTATCAGTGCCATTCTTTGCACCTCCAATAGGATGTAAGCTCCATCAAGGCAAGGATTTTCATTCACTCCTTTCACTGCTGGATCCAAGAGCCTACAACAGAGTCTGGCATATAGTAGCTGCTAAATACAATTTACCGAGAATGAATGCAAAAGGTCAACACAAAAGCAAATGATGGTACTAAAAATTTTAAATACAAGCTTGATAATTTGGAGTATAGTTATATTCTATATATTTTAAGTATAGTAAATATAAAAGAATAAAGAAGTTCTTGTGGAGAATTTTAAGACCTCTAAGAATACATCTACTGGGGAAGAAAAAAAGAATACATCTACTGAGATAAGTAATATTGACACAGAACTAAAATTTCCACATGAAAGAAAATGATAAAGATGACAGAGTAACAACATAAGGTTAATGAGAACTATGCTATTCATTAGAAGAATTCACTGATACGAAGTACTAAAAAGCATGAAAACACTAAAATAAATCTAAACAAAAGAAAAACATATAAATGCACATTGGCTTACACTAAATTTAGAAAAGAAAAAAATGCATAATTCAATTTTAAGCCCAATGAGGGCTTAAAAATAATTCTGGTATATTATTAAGAAAAATAGTTTAGGGACTTCTGGGTGGTTGAGCGGTTGAGCATCTGCCTTTGGCTCAGGGCATGATCCTGGAGTCCTGGGATCGAGTCCCGCATCGGGCTCCCTGCATAGAGCCTGCTTCTCCTTCTGCCTGCGTTTCATGAATAAATAAATAAAATCTTCAAAAAAAATACTTTAGATCTAACTTTTTAAATAGTTGTAAGGCAAAATGAGCATTCTTGCCACTTCTAACTATATTCTTAATTTCATCTTGCCACTTCTAACTATATTCTTAATTTCAATATCTTTCAGATAACTCCTAAATAGTATCCATAAACAGAGTTAAAAAATATCTTTGAACACAAAGTAAAGCCGTCTTCTTTTCATTCATATAAAGAACTAAAAATAATACCTTCACAGAGAAACCTCTATGAGGTGCTATGTTAAAAACAAAACATAATGTGGAACAGGGCATACAAAACAGTAAAATTTGTATAAAATTGCCTGAATACATCGGTTTGGTTTGGTTTTGTTTTTAGAGAGACAGGAAGTGTGAGTAGGAGGAGGGGCTGCAGGAGAGGAAGAGATAAAGTATCTTAGGCAGATTCCATGCCCAGCACAGAGCTCAGCCCAGGCCTCAGTCTCACAACCCTGAGATCATGATCTGAGCCAAAGTCAAGAGTCAGATGCTTAACTGACTGAGCCACCCAGGCTCCCCTTATCTGAATACTTCTTGAATTCTCAACCAGATTGAAAACAATTTACATCTATTCAAAACTAAAAAATGTATCTCAATGAAGATCTCCAAATTGGAACACAGCCTGTATATGTACAGCCTTCTGGCTTCAACAGACTCCTGAATCACATACCTACTGAAGGACATGCTTCTTAGGCATATCCTCACACTCTTTATAAATTTTCAGTGAAGATTTCTTTTGACTTAGGGCCATTGCTCATAATGAGAAGTGCTATACTACTTTAGGAACGTTCTTATTTAAAATACCAAAAGGCAAACAATACCTTAACACTGACTAATCCAGGCCTACTTACAATCCAAACTTACACCCAAATCCACTCTCCAACTCCAGATTCAAACCCATGCCTCAGCAAAACTCCAACATCTAAATGCCATGTGCATTGGAAGACACTAGTAACTTGTGAAATGTATAATTTAGACTACTGCATAGTGGACACCTGTATTTTAAACTACTTTGGAAATAATCAGCCAAAATAAGATGGACAAATTACTTTCTCAATGATATAAGAATAACCATATTCACATATTTAAGCCAAAATAAGATGGACAAATTACTTTCTCAATGATACGAGAATAACCATATTCACATATTTAAGCTAAATAGAATACGCAGAACCAAATTTTATCTATCATCAACCAATCCATCAGCCATCTATGATTTACCTGTCATCTATCTATCAACTCATGCATTTCTTCATTTTGAAAAGCCTTAAAGAATTCAACAGGAAATTCATATAGTGTTCTGTGGAACAAAAGTTGAATATTATCTTTTACAGTCCAGGTAAAAAAATACCTGTTTTCCTTCATAGCATGCAGATGACAAAAAGATAAAACACTGCAATTACAAAACAAAAATCTTAAAGCTCACAGTTGGCCATTTTTTGGTGGAAACTATCCTGTATATGTGGAGAAAAACAAGTCACTGTGTTTGCATCATAAGATAGTTGCTCCTATTTAAAATTGTTCATTGTCTCAGCCCTGCAGTTGTTTATTCTTCCCTAATTCACTGTGCTCTAATATCATTCTGCCAAAAGCAGTTTAAACTAAACCAAATAGCATGTGTAACAAATTTCCTCTGTTATGTTAGGTTGGACTTAATAAAAATTATTAAAGAATATAATGAAGGAATTATGGGCAGGATAGAAAACTTATGAGAAAAACTCTCATTTTTCCCAGTAAAATATCCCCCAATTTCAAATGGCATATACACGATCTGCCTTGGTACATGTATGAGAGGGTGTGTGTGTGCATGTAGGCCATGCCTACAAGCTGGGTGGGTAAAACAGGCATCATCTCTTTCTATAAATTTCACAGATCTTTTTTACCCATCGTCTGACCTATACAGAAGGTTAGGCAAATATAACCAAAACTCAAGTAGCATTTTTTTTATCCTATAAAAATTCATGAACATCATTACCACATGCTTTCATTCATTTAAAAAAAAAAAACTAAATACCATCTGTGCACAACAGTCTAATTAGGGGATTAGAATCACAGACGCTTTGCTGGCTCACATGTTCAAGCACATGCCCCCTTGACCATTTCAGAAAAGAAAATAAAGGTGAACAACAAAAATGTAGTCAGGAGCATCCCTTTAGATTCAGCATTGGCTACTAGAATTAACTAAGCCCACAGAATTTAGCTGTCTAGCACTCCCACTGGAAATGGACTTTTTTTTTCTCCCTTGATGCGCATGCTGGCCCCAGCACAAGCCTTAGAATAAACTTGGCATCACATGAATCAGGTTTTAATAAGTTCAAACAACATTTTACAGTAGACTGGTAGTCACAGTCTGCAACACACTACAGGGACCAATTTTTCTGGATTTGGTATCCACAATAGAAAAATCAAATGATAATACTAACTTGTTCTGAAAGAAAATAAATGACCTATAATCATTACTCAAGAGTGATGTATAATGTATACATGACCCTACAAAATATGTGTAATAGAACTTGTACTACCTATTCAAGCTTCACATTACGTTTAGGGTCTATGAATTATAGAAGCTCAATTGGTAAAATGAGTTCATACAGAAAAGTCAAGGGACATCATGTTTCTTTCAATTAGGGCTACTCTTCTTCCTTACCCTAAATTCTAGTAAAATTATTGCACTAGAAGCATTTTAAACTATAAAGATCATACAATCAGGGATCCCTGGGTGGCTCAGCGGTTTAGCACCTGCCTTTGGCCCAGGGCGCGGTCCTGGAGTCCCGGGATCAAGTCCCGCGTCGGGCTCTGGCATGGAGCCTACTTCTCCTCTGCCTGTTTCTCTGCCTCTCTCTCTCTCTCTATGTCTATCATAAATAAATAAAAATACATCTTTAAAAAAAATCATACAATCTAATCTGATATGTATCCTACTAGTCCTATCACCTAGGATCAGTAGATTGAATCCCCCATAGTTATTTAAGATATTAACAAATATATTCTGCAAAAAGAAAAAACAGTGAAACTTTGTTGTATTTCATAAGCATAAAGAAATGTAACTTTGTAGATTACAAAGGTTTTCATCTTAGAAAATGTTGGATGATGGGTAAGTACAAAACTGTCATCACTTATTGAAATGGGCACCTTTAAGTCCTCTCCACACAGCACAAGGTAAAAATAAATCAATAAATAAAACACAGTAAAAATAGTAAGAATAACCACAGATTCAGTAATGAAGGAAGGGAATAAATCAGTTAAAATCTCAGTCGTTAAAAACATTTAAACAATTACATTTAAAATTAATGCATTATCAACAAAAATTAAATGGTGATACTAACCAGGCCACAGCTCTTTCAACCATCATAGCACCTTGAGACCCAAATTTTTATCTATTTTTTAAATTTCTATTCCAATCACAGTAATCCACAAAAGGAGTGACCAGTCTGCTAAAGAACAGCTCTTTATGTCCCGGTTTCATAAGACAGATCCAAGTCCAGCTGGAAATAAGTTCAGGCATTTTCAGCCCAAGCCAGCTATATAACTAGGTCTTTTCAAGTAAAATTAGGTCTACACAGATTCTCCACATTCTGATCCAAAGAGAAAAAGCCCCAATTTAAATATAGCTTATAAAATCTGGAATTATATGCTATTCTTTCAGTGGTCAGACTTTGCTGGTTATTGACTAGTGCATCTCTTTGGATTCTGGAGGCCATTTCTTATGAATATTGGCTGTTGGAACAATTTCATATTGTCAACAGATGCTGTGATGCTGCTTATTCAGCTCAGGAGCGGTTGCCAGTGGAGGCTCATTGCTTCAGGCTGAAGCAAATTAATCCCAGCAGAGATGAGTTTTATTTGTTTCTCTAATAGTGGGAAGAAATATTGATGACAGCATTCTGAGCTCTACTAAGGACAAGAGACTGCTGAAGATCTCACCAACTCAATTTAGCATCTCCAACTTGGTGGGAAGGTATGGGAGGGAAACTCACTCAGTCTGCAGTACCCGTAGGGCATTCACCCCTGACTCCCCTTTTCAGATCAAACATACAGCTCTTTGTTCTCCCTCTGCTTACAGTGGGAAGGCTTAGTCTCCAGTATGGATGTATTTATATCTAGCACTACAAATTTTTGAAGATAATAAAAATGCCACTAAAAATTGTAAACAGCAACAACTAAAAGCATTTTATGGTCTAATGTTGAAAAGTCTGATTATTTTTAGAAACTCATCATCTTACACAAGTATTCTGCTTTTCAGAATTTAACTTTGATGAGATAATTTTCTAACTTAAGACACTATTTTCTATATTCTTCTCTTATTTCCTAATGAGAATCCTTCCTCCCCCGGAGTAAAAACTAGCAGATTTTACTAACAACTGCTCTGAGTTCATGGTCTAGGATAGACAAGAGTAACAGTAAAGGAATAGGCAAGAATAAAAAGAGAAATACATTACAGACTTTTAATTAGAAATTCCTTTAACATTAGCATCCAATAAAGGTAAAGTTACTCATGTTTTAATAAGAGGTACTAATTTAACTTATTTTTAATAGACATGGTATTAGATCAAACAGAAGTAAACACACAAACAGAGGTTATGGATTTTAACCCTTCAATAATTGTTATAGGGATGTTAAATAAGTAACACAGGAATTTGGGAGTGAATTTTATGTTAGATTTGATGTGTATCTTCCTTTCAGCCTTGTTTTCCATCTCTTTAAAAGATAATGGTTTAGGGGTGCCTGGCTGGCTCAGCTGAAGGAGCAATGGACTCCTGATCTCAGGGTTGTGAGCTGGAGCCCCATGCTTGGTGTAGAGATTACTTAAACAAAAATTAAAAACAAACAAAAAACTTAAAAACAAATAAAAGATAGTGAAAATTGAATTTTAGACATTTTTTGCTTTGATTTTAGAGTTTCCAAGCACTAAATATTATAGTGTAAATTTAGGGTCTTTTTTTTTTTAATAGTGTAAATTTAGAGTCTTTTTTTTTATTTTATTTATTTATTCATGTGACACGGGGGGAAGGGAGGGCAAAGACACAGGCAGAGGGAGAAGCAGGCTCCTTGCGATCAGCCTGATTCAGGACTCAATCCCAGGACCCTGGGATCATGACCTGAGCCAAAGGCAGACACTCAACCACTGAGCAAACCTGGTGTCCCTAGAGCAAATTTTTAACTTAAAAATCTTATAGAAATTACTACCTTTGGAGGAAGTGTGTGCTGCAATAGTGTTAGTCATATTTAGTCCAAGTCCTAAATTTTATTTTCCATTTCTTGCCTTTTAAAAAGGTCAAAAAAGAAAAAAAAAAAAGAAGGGAGGAGAAATTGGTATGTGAGGAAGGTCTCCGCCCAACTAAAAAGTAGTAAATACTTTTCGACTAAAACAATGAAAGTTGAATCACATATTCATCTGCTTTACAAACAAAGGCCATAATGAACATCCTACACGTTCAAAACACCATCGTGTCCTGCCTTCCCTTATGTTTCTGTTCTCATCTGCTAGATCTTACCCTTTTTTACTTCAAAATATAACAAGCTGTTTTGAGCTGACATTTGGAGCATACGGCCATCATGGTGAAATATCTTCCAAATGTTTCTTCTCTATATCTTTGTCACCCCAGGGACGATACACACTCTCCTTTTTCCTTGTTTTCCCAACATCTATATCACAGAATTATCAACCTAGGTCCTCAGGTCCTGTCCAGTTTTTGCACCTCCCCCAGTCTCCCTTTATCTTTTCCTTTGTCAATTACATCTATTCATGTCTTTTTGTCAAAAACTTGGAGGAAATACTTCTCAGCCTCCACACATTCAGGGAGAACCCCTGTGTTTCCCACCTTTCTTTCCCACCTGCTCTTTACCGTAGTAAATGCATTGAAATAAGCCATAGGGTTCATTCTTTTATTTTTTTAAAAGATTTCATTCATTTATTCATGAGAGACAGACAGAGAGAGAGAGAGAGAGAGAGAGAGAGAGAGAGAGGCAGAGACACAGGCAGAGGGAGAAGCAGGCTCCTCTCAGGGAGCCCGTCGTGGGACTTGATCCTGGGTCTCCAGGGTCACACCCTGGGCCAAAGGCGGCGCTAAACCGCTGAGCCACCGGGGCTGCCCCATTGGGTTCATTTTGACAAACTTCCCCCCCCCCCCCGGAACATTTTTGTTCAGGTTTTTAATTTTCTACTTTTTGTTGGGTTTTTAAAAAAAATGTACCTGGGGCATGATGAAATTTAGCCTATTAATAAAGTAATATTTTGCCATGACTTCTAGGTACTCTCTTTGAGTGACAATTACTGCTATGAATACCCCTGGTTATCTTCGAGCAGAAGATTTTTATTTACCTGTTTGTTTGTTTATGATTTTATTTTTTTATTCATGAGAGACACACACAGAGAGGCAGAGACATAGGCAGAGGGAGAAGCAGGCTCCCTGCAGGGAGCCCAATGTGGGACTCGATCCTAGGACCCTGGGATCATGCTCAACCACTGAGCCACCCAGGTGCCCCGAGCAGAAGACATTTAAATGATTACAATTTTCTGTCTTATTCTCCTGTATTATTAATGATTTGTTATTATGCAATACCTATCTCACTAGAGTATATGCTCTTTTGGATTCACTCAATCCAGCCACCATTTAATACTCTCTCCCCGCACCTAATGCCTAAAGCCTCTTAGTTTCACAGCTTTTAGATCTGGAAAAGACTTCAGAGTACAATCTTCTTATTTTATAAATGAGGGCCTAAAGCCCAAAGAGTAAAAGGGGTTGGCCCAACATTTCACAACAAAGCTAGGACAGGGAAGTTACATTGCCGGTATAAAGTCAGAGAGCCTGACTGGGTAGTTCAGGACTGTGGGTGGGAGGAGTAAACACGAAGGCAAGGTGAGGGGCGCCTGTGTGGCCCCACACTGTTAAACCACCAACTGTTGGTTTTGGCTCAGGTGCTGAGACCCAGCTAGTGAAGGGGCTCTGCACTCAAGGCTGAATCTGCTTGAGACTCTCTCTCCCTCTTGCCCCCTCTCCCACTGTGTACACTCTCTCTTTAAAATAAATAATCTTTAGGGCCCTGGAATCAAGCCCCACATCAGGCTCCCTGCAGGAAGTCTGCTTCTCCCTCTGCCTGTGTCTCTGCCTCTCTCTGTGTGTCTCTCATGAATAAATGAATAAAATCTTTAAAAAAGAGAGAAGAAAAGGAAGGCACGGATTAGACCCTGAAGAATTTCCTCTATATGCCTGGCACACAATGATGACTCGATACACATTTCATTAATTAAATTTAGATGCCAAGTAAAGGAGTTGAAATTTTATTATATATCCGATGAGGAGTCACTATAGAACTATAACATAGGAAATAGTGACACGAGACCAATACTGTAGGATATCAGTTATTACCAACAATGCAGCGGAAAGAATGACTTCTGTAAAATGGTACTAGAAGCCCAAAAACCAGTTAAGAAAATGTACTAGTTCAGACAAGAAATTGTAAGATCCAAGACTGAAATAATGCCAGTAGGAAAAAGAAGGAATAAATTCTGTGTTTATGTGCGTGTGTGTGTGTGTGTGTGTCTCCTGCTGGTTCCCATCATGGAACTCAAGTCATTCCTTTGTATGAATGCCCTCCACTGGCAACACTCTGACCCAATCTATGAGATGTCATGTGAGATAATCTCCATGAAGTCCAAATAATGCCATGAAAAATTCTGAGCATTCTCAAAACTGTTTCTCTTAAAATTCCATTTGCCAAGCTGACGATTTTCTGTCTATGCAAACCACAGTAATGAGATAATTATATTGACAAAGTAATAATAATAATGACAACAATAGCACTTGACACATTAGGAATATACGTGTGCCGGATAATATTCTCAATGTATTAACTCCTTTAATCCTCAAAGCAACTTAATGAGGTAGGGACTATTATTTCTCCATTTTACAGATTTTCTCACATGTCCATTACTAAACAACTACAAGGTAGAGTGAACTGAAACTCTGTCAGTTTTTAGAAAAATAATGATCATGTAATCTTGCCCATTTTACAAATTTTACAGATTAATAAAACGAAGTAAAATACATGTTCAAGGCCATATAATTACTGATAGAGTGTGTGTATGTGTATATGCATATTTATATTTCAATTAATTCAATATTCATTTGATAAATAATATTACCTCGATATAAATAAGCTCATATTTTTGTAAAATATTTGATATGTAATTATTTCCTTAGTTTTGTTTTAAAAAAACCTTCAAATAATTATGCCAAATATAATCAGTTAACCCTTAGTAGTATAGAAATTTAGCATATAAATCTTTTAGAAGAGAATAATAATAAGCTGATTGTAAGAAATATACTTAGGGATCCCTGGGTGGCGCAGCGGTTTGGCGCCTGCCTTTGGCCCAGGGCGTGATCCTGGAGACCCGGGATCGAATCCCACATCTCTGAAAAAGACAATATGGAATATAAGAAAGCACACACAAAATACTACATATCTTGATTCTATTTATGTTAAGGTAAAAACCATCAAAACCAATATAACTAATATACAACATTAGAAGTCAAGATACTGGTACTATGGGAGAGAAAGCAGGGGCAAAGACTGAGAGGAGCGTCAGGAAGAATCTGGCAAAATTCTATATATTATTAATCTGCATAGGGGTCACATGGCTATGCCTAATTTGTTATAACTTACTTAGCTATACACTCACACTTTATAAAATTTTCTGTATCCATATTTAAATTAGGTTTATATTTTAAAAACACTCATTATTAATTTGGTAGGCATTTTTGACCATTTTATTAAATCAATGTGAGTTTCTAGCACTGAAGAAGAAAATATGGATGCAAACAATTAAAACCAGATCTCATAGAGTAAGGGAAAGAAAAAAGACCAAAAAATACATCAACAGCATGATGGCAAAAGGTTAGGTTAAGAATTACGTGAATTTTAGAGTCAAGGGGGCCTCAGCTCAAAAAATTTGCCTAGTCACTTCTTAGTTTGGGACTTAGCTGTTAACGTGGGCGTTTGAGCAGACTTAGTCAAATTCATTACTTGGCTTCAATCAACCTTATTTCTCTTGTCTTTATAGTGTTTTATAAAGTTGCATGCAAATGCAAAAAAATGTGGTTCATTTAAGCTATAAGGTTAGAAAACTGTTACAAAATTTAAGACTTCCCAGAAATGACAACTGAACAGGTACTTGAAGCAGAAGGAGCTGAACTTGACCAAGAGGATTTCAGGGAAAAGCAAACTTCCAAAAAAACAAAAGAACACACATAGACACCAAGCTATTCAAATTCAGTGAGACTTAGTAGGTCTGTGTGTGGAAAGTGTGTGTGTGTGTGTGTGTGTGTGCACGCACTGGTGCGCGAGTGCTGGGAGATGAGTGGAGAGATAAAAGGAGAAACTGATATGTTTAAACCAGGTTATGTCTAAAATAGGCCGTGTTTAAACTCGGTTGTGAAGGGCCTTGTAAACTAATGCAGGAGTGGTTTGCTTGGTTTGCTTTTATCCTATAATTATGTGGTCTAACATAAATACCAGGCTCACCTGGTTCCTTGAGATCTGAGTAATATTGTCCAAATATCCCTTCCAAATCCTTGGCGGTTCAAACACCTCCTCAAGAGTTAGGCCAAATCCCTGAATCCCACTCTCTAACTGTGATTTGTTTTACATTGCATTACCAAATATGAGACTGAGACTCTTCGCAGTTTTCATATGACCCCACCCTCAACAACAAAAAAATCCTTTCCAGAAAGCATTTGTGACTTCAGTCGTCTTGAGTGGGAAGATACTGAGAAGACTGTACTGCACAAATGCATATGACTTCAAGTTCAAGAATAGGTATTGATTTCTTAAGGTATTGCCTCACAACAAAGGGAATTTAGGACTGAGAAATTCTTTCCTGTTTATCTTTTCTTGAAAGCAGTTTTGGCCAATTGAATATTTTTTTTTAATATTTTTTAAATATTTTATTTATTTATTTAGGATAGTCACAGAGAGAGAGAGAGAGAGAGAGAGGCAGAGACACAGGTGAGGGAGAAGCAGGCTCCATGCACCGGGAGCCTGACGTGGGATTCGATCCCGGGTCTCCAGGATCGCGCCCTGGGCCAAAGGCAGGCGCCAAACCGCTGCGCCACCCAGGGATCCCTCAATTGAATATTTTTAAACAAAATAAACCATCAAAAACCTGCTTCCCTGTAAAATATATATTTAATTCATCAAAATGTCCCAGAAATGAGATTAAAATAAAAATAATTTTCAGGTTAACAATCTATTACTGGTAAGTCACTGATTTACTAATTTGGAATTTTTATACGTATGTGGGGTCTTAACATCTTATCTGATAATGGTAGGAAAATGTAAACTATGGTTTGTACTACAACAAAGTAACAATTTCTAGTCTTTTGTGGTAAGATATTTGAAGTATCTAATGATAATATTCTTCAAACAAGTCTTATTCCAAAACCCCCTTCTTGCTCAAGAACAACACCCCCCCCAAAAAAAAAAGAATACCACACCATTTTAGAATGTCTAGTTAAAATTAAGTAACCATTTGACCCTAAAATGAACACTGTCAGCAAACAAACAAGATTATAGAAGTCCTTTCTCCACCTTGAAACAGTAGTTCTTTACATTTCATAAAACCCTTTGTGTTGCTTTCTTGTCTTGACTTCAAAGAGATATATAAAGCTTAGATCAATTTTGCAGTGGCATATAGCATGATGAGAAAGGAGCCTGGCTCTGTTTCAGGTCACGGTGAACCAACCTCCAAAAATGTGAAAAACTATACAAGTTTTATAAAAATTCCCTTTAGTAGAGCCATAAAATAACTAGCTATTACATTAAGAATGGCTTAAACCTGTAAACCACTCAAAAAAATAACTCTTCACCCATTGGTTTGATGTTTCTCATGTTATACTCGATATAAACAGAATGTAAACAATGGGTCTTAAGAAGTACAAAACTGCAGTCCATTCTTATGACAAGATGATGCATTCTATACAAAGATACCTTCTTTCAGAGTCAATGTTGGAGCTTGTACCGATAGATAACAGAAAACAGGTTCCTGAGAAAGAGATCTGATGTTATTCAATGCCACAATTTCAAGAGTTAAACTATTGGGGAGCTCTTAGAACTGATCATAAACAAGTTCAATATATATACCAAGTGTCTTAATACTTCTAGCACAAAGTAAAATAGTGTTTTTGCTTTCCTTGTTCTATATTTACATTAAGCATTTTTTTTCAAAACATGCCAGTTTGTGTTTATTTCATAAATATCAAAAAGAATGAAAGATAAGCCAGGACAGCACATTTCTTCACATATGTTGGAGCAGCATATTAAGGGGAACGCTACAGGCTACAGTACTCTTTCTTTCCAAATTGAATTACATTTCCAAGTTTACCATACATAGAACCCTAAAATTAAAATGAAATCCACCAACTTGACTTTTTTAGAGAGCCATGACTAGGAAGGAAGCATGCATGTACATGAGGTTACATACATATAAACATGATTCTAATTAGGGTGGACACCACCTTCTAGTGATTGATGCACACATGATGTTTCTTCCTAGTTAGGCAGAAATGTTAGAAGTCAGCAATTTGGTGGAAACAGAGACTGCCATGTATACTGCCAGTTGGGCAGCTTGACAACATGGGGTTTTGAATCCTGCCTGGGAACTGTGTGTTCATAATAGCACAAGTCTAATTTGGATTGAAGGAGCATAGAAAATAACTCCAAGGAAAACGACCAGTGGGAAATGTCAGTCAGTAAAAAAGGATATATTTAGAAATGCACATGATTTAAAAATTAACAATTACAATACAGTTTCTAAAGAAACAGGATTGGAAGAAATAAAATTCTTAATAAAAGTACAATGTTCCAAACTAATGATGCTAGAGTTTACTCATTTGTTCTTGCTCTTCCTTTTGGTCTCCCCGACTCCAGTACTATCAAATTTTACTCAAATGTCACCCTCTTTGTTCAAGTCCCCCCGCCCCATACTATTCTAAAGGAAACCCTTGCTAATCCCAGTGCTCTCCCTAGATCCTATTCACCCCTTTATTTCCTTCCACAGCATCAACAGAATCTTAATCTACCATACATTTCCTTTAGTCTCTTAAGGTTCATCTCTTCCCACTAGAATATAAAATCTGTAAGGTCAGGAAGGTTTGCAGTTTTGTTCACTACAGTGTCTGCAGGACTCAGAAAATTTGTGAACAGACTAGGGGTTTCATAATCATTTGTAAATAAACAAAGGATTCCCATTAGTGAAATCAGTAGAGTGGGGAAAAACAGCAGGACATTTTGCTGTCCACTAAGATATATTCTAAACTTATTTTTTCAGTCTCATTTTTAGTTATCAGGATACTTTATCTGTTGATAACATTTACAATAAGTTATTTTTTTCCTGTGTAATCTAAATAAGTGGTTTATTTTAATATCTTCCCCATTCCTTTTTAGATGGAATAATATTTTCCAAACTGATAAAGAAAGGCTTATAACACAGGAATAGTAGAGAAATCAAGGTAGGAACCACTTGAGACAATTATAAAAAATGAGTCAAAGATATGTGCTTATAGCTGCAGCTTAGTAATGGCTGAGCAACTTAAAGTAACTCACCCACAGATAACTATTATATGCTTTGAACAAAAATTAAGGAACAGCTCTTTGAAGGCACTAAAAATGGCACAAAATGGAGAGATCTGACCTTGAGACAAGGAAACTTCACTGGGGATTAATGCAGATTAGTATACTCTTCCACGAAGACACTCCCTAGGCCATGTAGAAATGATGTGTTAGAACTCAATCACAGAACTCAAGCAGAAAGCCACAGTTTTATTGGCCTGAGATGTAAGAGAATGAAGCTCACAGCTGCCAGAGTGGCTAGAAATTGAAGGAGCAAAATATTCCAGAAATGAGAGTCAAATATGAAGGAGCTCCAAATCTGCATATAACCTTTCCTCACATCCTTGGATGACCCATGAATAGTACATGTGCACTGGAGACACCATAGATCCCAACAGGAAGCATTAGTTAAAAGGCCAAAAGAGCTGAGACTGACATGAAAGGTGGAGTTGAAGTCATGCCATGTTAGAAGATCCGTATCTTACGAATAAAACCATGTCCTGTGCAGAAGGGATTCATCTTGAACCAAATGCAAACCCAACCAAACAAACAAAAATTCATACTAAAGGAAAGTAAAACCAAGCCACCACAATGTTTAAGGCATCAGAATTTAGTTTAATTGCCTGCAGGAAGGAAAATTAACACTCTTCAGGAAAAGATAACAAAACACAGACTCTCTCCAATGTCTAATTTGAACAATCAAAATTTCTAGACATGTAACTAATATACAGGAATATGCTGATGAAGGAAAACCAATTCTACAGAAAACAGACCTCAACATATCTCTAACACTGGACTTATAAGGCAAGAGCTTGAAAGCAACTAGTATAAGTAAGTACAGTGACTTATGGAAAAGGTGGTCATAATAATTGAGCAGATGGAAATATTCAGCAGAAAATTCGAAAATGTCAAAGAGAGCAAAAATTGCATTTAGAACTAGAAATAAACACCTGAAATGAAATCCATTGCATTAGCTTAATAGCAGACTGGAAATGGTAAAATGGTGAATCTCCAAAATGGTCTCTGGAAATTATTCACCTGAGGAACAGAAAGAAAAAGTATTGCAGTAAAATGAGCAGAGCCTCACGGGCAGATGAGACACAACAGAATGGCCTAATATGCACATAAATAAAAACTGCAAGAGGAGAGGTCAGTGAAAATGGACAGGAAATAATTCTATGGAAAAATAGCAAAATTTTCCTAAAGTAAAATACACAAATAAAAACTATAAACTAAAACGTTCCAAGGAACTTTCTGAACACCGGCATATAAATAAAAAAAAAAAAAAAAACACACATTTAAACACATCACAGTCAAACTTCTGAAAAGCAAAATATAAGGAGAAAGCTTTGAAAGAAACTAGAGCAAAAGATGGATATAAATTTTATCTAATTTCTCTCTCAGAATCAAGAACCAGGAGACATAGATTGTTAAAGTGCTGAAAGATTAAAACAAAACAAAATAACAACATTAAAAAAAAAAAACTCCATAGAATTCTATATCCAGTCAATATATCCTTCAAAAGTGAGGTGAAATAAGGCCATATTCAGATAAAGTCTGTGAGAATGTACTGCCAAGAGAACTGCACCACAGAAATGCTAAATGAACTTCTTTGGGCCAGAGAAAAATTACACCAGATGGAAACCTTAAACTACAAAGGAATGAAAAGCACTAGAAATGGTAGACATGTGGATAACTGAAGGCAATTTTATTTTTCACATAATTTCATTTAAAAACTAATTTTTAAGGCAAAAATTCTAAAATATTGTGGGTCTTATAACAGGTCAATGTAAATTATGACACAGCATTACACAAAAGATAGTAAAGGTAAACAGAATTATGCTGGTACAAAGTTCTCACATTTTCCTTGAAGTAGTATAACACGGATGCTAAGTAGACTATTATCATTAAAATATGCATATATTTATACATAAAACAATAATTTAAAAATAATACTAATAGCATAGCTAAAAAAGAGTATAGTTAAAAAGCCAATGGAGAAACTGGAATGCTAATATATATATATTTGATATATATGTTTGAATATATGCATATATATTTAACCCAGAAGGTAGGAAAGAAAGCACAGAAGAACACAGTTACATATGGAAAAGAGAAACTGAATGACCAAACCCAACCATATCAATAATTACATTAACTATAAACTAAATATTCTATTTAATAGGCATAGATATTATTAGATTATTAGATTGGTAATATTAGATTGAAATGAAAAAGCAAGACTACCTAGCCTTGAGAGATGCACTGCAAATATGAACATACATACAACTTACAAGTATGTGGATGGAAAAATGATATACCATGCAAAAATAAATATAACAAAGCGAGTATGTCCATACTAATATCAGACACTGTAGAATTCAGGAAAAGAATCAAAGAAGAGTGGGATATTTCACCATAATAGTGTCAATAATAATCTTAATTTGTATATGCTTAATAAAAAAATTAAAAATACATCTAAAAAATTAACATAACTAAAATGGAGAGCAGATTAACCTACAATTATACTTGAAGATTTTAACATCCTTTCTTAAAAACTGTTAGAAAAACTTCATATTGAACAGATGTCCATTTTGCACAAAATGATTTATAGATTCAATACAGTCCTAATAAAATCAAAACTGGCTTATTCTTTTGTACACATTAACAAAGCTTATATTTGTTTTTGGCATAACCAAGGAAAAATAGATCAGTGGAACAGAAGAGAAAGTCTGGACATAAATCCACACGTATACAACTAACTCATTTAAATGAAAGCACCAAGGCAATTCTGTTGGGAAAGTCTCTTGAACAACTCATATTGGAACTTCTGAGTAAACATATAAAACATATGAAAAATAAATTTTGCCTCTTTCTTCACACTACCCACAAAGATCAGTTTGATATACATCATTGAAACATAACTGCTAAAATGATAAATCATCTGGAAGAAAACACAACATATTCATGAGCTTCGGAATAGGCAGATTTTTTAGGACAGAAACAACACTAAACATATTGTTTAAATGGATAAACTGGACTTCATCAAAATGAAAACCTTCCATTCATCTGAAGATACTATAAATTAAATGCAAAAGCCACAGACTGAGAGAAAATATTTTATCTCTATATTTATATGATTTCATTTCTAAAATAGTGTTTGTGTGTTTAAGACTTTATTTTTAAGTGATCTCTACACCCAATGTGGGGATCAACAGTCACCTGCTCTGACAACTGAGCCAGCTAGGAAGCCCTAAAATAGATTTTAAAACCTTCTACAGAGCAGCCCCAGTGGCCCAGGGGTTTAGCGCCACCTTTGGCCTGGGGTGTGATCCTGGAGACCAGGGATTGAGTCCCAGGTCAGGCTCCCTGCATGGAGCCTGCTTCTCCCTCTGCCTGTGTCTCTCCCTCTCTCTCTCTCTCTCTCTCTCTCTCTCTCTCTCTGTGTGTCTGTCATGAATAAATAAATAAAATCTTTAAAAAAACAAAAAACAAAAACCTTCTACAAATCAATAATAGGAAGACAAATAGGCTTCCTAAGTGGGCAAAAGACCTGGATAGAAAATTTACAAAAGATAGACAAATGGCTTATAAGTACATGAAAAGAAGTTCAATATCATAAGGCATTACAGATACCAAATTATATCACATTGAGATCTCATAATCCCTAGAATGCCTACAATAAAAAGACTTAAGACACTAAAGATAATGAGGATGTGAAACACCTAGAATACTCACA
Organism: Canis lupus familiaris; assembly: GCF_011100685.1. Taxonomy (NCBI): domain Eukaryota; kingdom Metazoa; phylum Chordata; class Mammalia; order Carnivora; family Canidae; genus Canis; species Canis lupus. The sequence continues at coordinate 8,729,778 of NC_049252.1, read as the reverse complement.
CCACTAGTAGAATATAAAATAGTACAATCACCTTGGGAATTGGTTGTCTTTTATAAAGTTAAAGATATGACCCACCAAATTCCACTATTTACCCCTGCAAAATGAAAACATATGTCCATAAAAATACTTGTAAATTACGCTTCTAGTAGCACATACATAGTAGCACAAAATTCAAATAAACTAGGTATCCATTAATAGGAGAATGGACAAATTGTCATATATTCATACAATAATAAAAAAAAAGAACTACTGATGTGTGCAAACTGATGAAGGAATTTCACAAACATTTTTTAAAAATATTTTATATATTTATGCATAAGAGACACACAGAGAGAGGCAGAGACAGACAGGGAGAAGCAGGTTCCCTGTGGGGAGCCCAATGTGGGACTCAATCCCAGGACCCCAGGATCATGCCCTGAGCCAAAGGCAGATGCTCAACCACTGAGCTACCCAGGTGCCTCATTTCATAAACATATTAAGTAAAAGAAGCCATAATAAAAGGGCACACACTAAGCAGTTTCATTTACATAAAGTTAAAGAACAAGATAAACTAATCTTTTGTGATAACTATCTAAATAGCAGTTGTCTGTGATGATAGGGATTGACTAGAAAAGACAATGAGAAAACTTCTGGAATGATGGCCATGTTCTGTATCTTGATTAAGAGTTGTAGTTATATGGATGTCTACATTCATCAGTATTCATCGTATTAGGCAGATATCTATGCATTTCACTCTAGGTAAATTTTATCTCAGTAAAATATGTGATTGTCAATTCCCTATTTTGATATGTATTTCAAAATTAACCTTTTAAAATTTTTTTACAGATAGAATGAGACAGCGTGAGCTGGGGGGTGAGGGGGAGAGACAGAGAGAGAAGAGAATCTTTAAGCAGGCTCCATGTTCAGCATGAAGACCCACACAGGGCTCTATCTCATGATCTCCAGATCATGACCTGAGCCAAAACCAAGAGTCAAATGCTTACCTGACTGAGCCAACCAGACAACCCTCAAAATTAACTTTTAAAATATAAACTTTATCAGTTTAAACACTAATTATCAACTCATGAGCTATCAGTTAATTTGAAATACCAAATAATGTGAGATTTGTTTTTCTAGAATTAGAACAGACATTACAATCAGCACTAAAGTATTCCTATATTACTTAGCTTTTGTGTCCAAAAAGAAAATTAAAAACTAATTACTGAGGGCAAATCGAACTTCAATTAAAAAATATACCAAAATAAAAAACTAATTACTGATGTTAAAATGATCCTTTCTGTATCACTGAAAGAGAATACAGAAGAGTTCCTAACACTTCAGTGGTCTTCTGTAATTTAAAAGTATTCTTGCAGTGCGTGGGTGGCTCAGTTGGTTAAGCAGCTGCCTTCAGCTCAGATCATGATCCCAGGGCCTTGGGATCCAGCACTTTGGGCTTCCTGCTCAGCAAGGAGCCTGCTTCTCCCTCTCCCTGTGCTGCTCCCCCTGCTTGTGCTCTCGCACTCTATCAAATAAATAAAATCTTTTAAAATATATATTTAGAAGTATTCTTTCTCCACATTTAAGAAAGTTGTTTTTTTTTTTTTTTTAATCTAAAATACTTGTCTTCAGTGGCTTTGTAGTAGAGCTTGAAATCTGGCAGTATGGTACCATACAGCCATACCAAAAAAATGTTCTTTTTCAAGATTGCTTTGGATATTTCGGGTCTTCTGTGGTTCTACAAAATTTTAGTATTATTTATTCTAGTTCTGTGAAAAATGCTAGAGCCCATAAATAAACCCATGCTTAAATGGTCAATTCATCTACATCAAAGATGGCAAGAATATACAACTGGAAAAGACAGTGTCCTCAATAAATAAACTACTAAATAAACAAATAAACTACTACATGCAAAAGAATGAAACCGTACCACTTTCTCACACCATATATAAAAATGAACTCAAAATGAAAGACCTGAAACCATAAAACTCCCCCAAAGAAAACATAGGCAGTAAACTCTTGAACATCAGTCTTAGCAATATTTTTTTGGAACTGTCTCCTCAGGCAGTGGAGATAAAATTAAAAGTAAAAAAAATCAAGATTACATTAAACCAAAAAGCTTTATGTACAGCAAAGAAAACCATCAATGAAACAAAAAGCCAACCTACTAAATGAGAGATGTTTGCAAATGATATATCTGGTATGGGGTTAATATATACTTTTTAAAAAACACCAAAAAGCTTACTCAACTCTTAAAAAATGGACAGAGGACCAGAAAAGACATTTTTGCAAAGAAGACATACAGATGCCCAACAGGTACATGAAAAGATGCTCTGCATCACAGAAATCAAAGAAATAGAAATCAAAATGACAATGAGATATCACTTCAACCTGGCAGAGTGGGATTATCAAAAAGACAAGAAATATGTGTTGGCAAGGATTTAGAGAAAAGGAAACCCTCATACACTGTAGGTAGGAATGTAAACTGATACAGTTACTAGAGAGAACAGTATGGGGGTTCCTAAAAAAAATAAAAATAGAACTGATCCAGCAATTTTACTTTGGGCTGTTTACCCAAAGAAAACAACACTAATTTGAAAAGATAAATGCACCCTAAGTTCATTGCAGCATTATTTACAGTAGCCAGGACATGGAAGTAACCTGAGCATCCACATGGACATGAAAGTAACCTGAGTATCCACTAATATATGAATGGAGAAAGAAGGTATGGTATGTATATATAGTATGTGTATTTTGTGTACACACACACACACACACACACACACAATGGAATATTACTTAGACATGAAAAAGAATGAAATCCTGCCACTGTGACAACATGGATAGACCTAAGGAATATTATACTAAGTGAAATAAACCAGAGATTCTCTCCCTCTCCCTCTGCCCCTCTGCCTACTCACACACACACGTGTGTTCTCTCTCTCCAAAATAAATAAATAAAATATTTTTAAAAAAAAGAAAATTGGGACACCTGGGTGGCTCAGCAGTTGAGCGTCTACCTTTGGCTCAGGGCATGATCCTGGAGTCCTGGGATCAAGTCCCACATTGTGCTCTCCTCGAGGAGACTGCTTCTCCCTCTGCCTATGTCTCTGCCTCTCTCTCTGTGTCTCTTATGAATAAATAAATAAAATCTTATAAAAAAATAAAAAAGAAAAATAAAAAAAAGAAAATCACCTAATAATTGTAATTTTAACTTTGCATATAATGACAATTTTAAGTCTAAGCCTAAATGATAAGTAAGCTTTCTAATTTTTCCTAAGATTAAAAAAAAAAAAAACAGTAACATTGAATTGTTTGGAGAAAGCACAAGATCCTATTCCATATGTGGAAATTTCATTTTATTAGTAAATTTAAATTTAATTTAGATTTAATACAGATCCTGTACTATGAAGCTAACATTTCAGAGCCATAAAGATGATAAAGACATGAAGAGATGAGTTTCCTTTTCTTTAGAATATATTAACACTACAATCCTACCAAAGTTTGTAGTACACTATTGGTGCTACCTATATGCTTAGAGTGTTAATGTCTTCAGTGCATGAGATTCAAGAGTGACATAACAAAATAAAGGATAAGAATAGGAGTGCACCACTGAAATTAACTGCTTTGTTGCATTGAACAGAAATTCAAATATTTGGCAATTTTTTTAAAGATTTTATTTATTCATGAGAGAGAGAGAGAGAGAGAGAGAGAGAGAGAGAGAGAGAGGGCAGAGACACAGGCAGGGGGAGAAGCAGGCTCCATGCAGGGAGCCTGATGTGGGACTCGATCCCGGGTCTCCAGGATCATGTATTTGGCAATTTTTAAAAAGAGTCTTTCTTTTCTTTTTTTCTTTTCTTTTCTTTTCTTTTCTTTTCTTTTCTTTTTTCTTTTCTTTCTTTTCTTACTTTCTTTCTTTTTTCTTTTTTTTCTTTCTTTTCTTTCTTTTTTCTTTCTTTTCTTTTCTTTTCTTTTCTTTTCTTTTCTTTTCTTTTCTTTTCTTTTCTTTCTTGAGAGACAGAGAGAACACAAGTGGGGAGAAGAGGGAGAAGAAGCAGGCTCCCCTCTGATTAGGGTGCCTGATGGGTAGCTCCCTCCTAGGACCCTGGGATCATGACCTGAGCTGAAGGCAGATGCTTAACAGACTGAGCCACCCAGGCTCCCCATATTTGGTCATTTCAGGAAAAATGTGTTCCAAGGATAGATACCTCATGGGGGAAATTTGGTCAGTTTCTCATTAACAATCAATATAGTTGAATCCCAAAAACTTGAAAGCACATGAATAGAATATGAGTGAATACCGTTTTGTTTTTCATCATACTGTGCACTTGACAAGTAGTAGACTACCTGGCACACAGAGGAGTTCAATAAATATTGGTGAATACAAAAGAAGGAATGAAATTAAGAAAAAAAAAGTTTTCATTTGAGACAGGGTAAAAAATCAGTTCATTACCAATTCATGGAGGCTGATGCTTCTAATATGATATGACACAAAATACACCTTGATGGGGGAAAAAAAAAAAAAGTGACTTTCTTTTTTAAGTAGTAGACTGATGGGTAGAGCATGGACTCTGGAAGAAAGACCTGGAAGGTGTGATAAACCATTGGCCACATAATCAACTTGGACAAGTTAGTTTATCTCTCTAAGCCTCCCCTAAAATGGTAATAATAATACATACTATGTTATATTAAGCAGAGTCATTGTATGAGTCTATATGAAGCTTTAAGCACAGGGAGTGGTAATAGTAACTGCTCAATAAATATTTTATCATCATCATCATCATCATCATCACCTGTCATTCCCAAGATTATCATCATCATTGCTATCAATCTGAATGCTAAAACAAAAGACTGAAAGTCTCACTTTATTTTTTTTTTTTTTTTAAGATTTATTTACTTATCCATGAGACACAGAGAGAGAGAGAGAGACAGAGACAAAGGCAGAGGGAGAAGCAGGCTCCACGCAGGGATCCCGATGTGGAACTTGATCCCGGATCCCAGGATCACACCCTGAACCGAAGGCAGACAGACGCCCAACTGCTGAGCCACCCAGGAATCCCTGAAAATTTTTACTTTAAATCGAGTTAAAAAGCTATATTTTTGCAGCTAGTGGATCAGTAGAAAAAGTACTTAGTTCATGTTTCTGAAGAATGTATTTCTTAAAATTTTTATGTCTAAGTGGGCCATCTATCTCAGATCATTCTAGTTTCTATTAGGCTGAGTTTTCTTAGATCCCTTATATAAAATCAACTACCTACTCATAGGATTTTCTTCCCACTCCACTCTCAGGAAGGGAACCTCCCCCCAATTCTGTAACCCATCAGGACAACCACTTCTGCCCTATGTTTCTCCCATCTTAGTTCCCCAGATTTCATAAAAGGGAAACCTCATTCTGGTATGAGCACAGAATACCTGCAACATCTATCACCTCCCCTATCCACTCTGGCCCATTACCACTCCCACTGTGGTAAGCACAGCTCAATGGGAGATGTATTCTTGATATCACAAGTTAAAATTCTGAATGCATTGGTCACAGAAACACTACTGGGTCTCATGTATAGGCTATTTTTTAACATTAGTCCCATGCATCATATGTAAATATTATAATTATAATTTATAATTATTTAACTATAATTTTCTTGAGCATGTTTAAGAATTAACCAACATGAGTTTTAATGAGAAAATAATTTTTAGGTTGAAACAATGTATTACACTTTGGGAAAAAAATGTCATCTAAGTAAATGAAAATTACCTTTTTTTCCTCTTTCATACAAGCAAACTCAGGCAGCCCGGGTGGCTCAGTGGTTTAGCACCGCCTTCAGCCCAGGGTGTGATCCTGGAGACCCGGTATCAAGTCCCACGTAGGGCTCCCTGCATGGAGTCTGCTTCTCCCTCTGCCTGTCTCTCTGCCTCTCTCTCCTGTGTCTCTCATGAATAAATAAAATCTTAAAAATAAAATAAAATAAAAACACACAAGCAAACTCTATCATACAGGACAATGACTGACTTCACTAAAATATTATGACAGGTTTTTCTCTAGGATCTGGTATTAGAAACTTCTCTGTGTTGAGAGAAGAGAAGCTTCTAGATGATGAATTAGTATATGGAAGACCACAAAAGGGCTTTTGCTCTTTTCTTTGTGACTCACCTATTTTGAACTTCAGCCTACTTGTTTTCCTATTCTTAAAAAGAAGAGATCTCTAAAACTTCTAGTAAGATTTCTGAATATCTGCAGATAAGGTTTTGCCAGAAATGCTTCATCTTTTCCACATGTATCTGAATCTCAGTTTCTTTGCCTATAAAACAATAGTTCATTTACCTATAAGGTGGAAAGGTCAAATTAAAAGAATATATCATCCTAACTGTGAAAGAAAACAAACCAAAATGGAACCTACATTATTAATATTTCCCTCAGCCAACACACCATTCATTTTCAAGATAATCTGACAAGCACAAAAAGTCAAAGCTATGAAAAATGTAAAGATGCCAATTAATGTGCTATTATTATTACTATTATATATATGCTTTCACTATCTCAAAATTTTAAATACATAAAAAAACACTCAGTGATCTATGTTTCTGAAATAAACAGCACTGAAAACAATACTGAATACTCATCAATGTTTACCTAATACTTGTTTACTGTTCTGATAAACTATAAAGATAAGATATTATACAAAGGATTCGTTGAGCTGCATTTTGTGACCAAAATTTCATGATTATATTTTTAACTGTTCATGGATATTCAGTGTTTATGAACAACTGTTAAAACAGAAAATGGATTTCCTAGGACCTCACTATAAAAAAAGATAACACAGAGGAAATGAAGAAAGAGGAATCGAACATGAAGTTTCTGTCTTAAAATTACCTGTTAATTTCCTAAGAACGACCAGTTGGTTTAAAGAAAAAGAATAATACAGCAGAAGTGACTTGCCACTGAAATTCACCAAAATTTCCAAAAATAAGAAGCCTTGCTGTTCTGCCTATTGTGGTGGCCATATGTGCCCACAGGAATCCCCAAGACAGAATGGAGTCTTTCTAAATCTCTGATTACACCGCTGTCTTAGCCCACCTCAGGCAGCTGAAAGGTTCTGTTAATCAATTAGCTGGTTCAGGCTCAGCCCAGAAAGAGAACACTGTAAAGGAGCGAACAAAGCTATCTATTGCAGTGGATGAGCTTTTCTCGTGCATATGCACATGGGCCATTGTTCCATTCTGGAAGGATCACATTAATCAATGTTCCGAGGCTGTACCTCCGAAATAGTGAGTTGGCTGTTCATCAGTGATTTATTACAGAGCCCAACATGCCTTTGACATGAAACAAGTTGGTAGTTTGGAAGCTGCTGGCGGAGGGGGGAGGAGAGGAATGGTCTGAAGGTTGAGGGGTGCTAAGGCAGACACAAATCAGTTCCCCTCTGCAGTCAGAAAAATACTGCTGCTGACAATTATGGTTACAAACATCCATGCTTTCCTTCATCGAAGGCTATGTGTATTATTCTGATCAGCAGAATTAGGGAAATGCTGAGACTTGACAACTGAAAAAGAAAGAGAAGGGAAGGGAAAAGGGGGGGGGTGGGAAGGAGAAAGAAATTCAAGATGGGGAGGATTATTTGAAAAAGGGTGTCCTTGTTTTTCAGAATAGCTTAAGCTGTTAAAAGTAATCTTGCTTATGGGACATATTTTAAAATGCTTTCACTGGAAAGAAAACCATCAATATCCAACTGCCTTTTTAGGTGACATAAATTATAAACTACAAAATGAAGTATAAATTTAAAAATAAGTTGTGTTGCACTAATTGAGTATTCTCTTGTTTTACTAAATGACCAGAAACCTGTTATATCACCTTAAAAAATAACAACAACAACATTTTCTTGGGTGAAAAATTATCTGTGCTTTGGCAGAGTTTGGCATTACCAACACAAAAGTTGATCAAGTAAGTTTCAGTTGAGCAGGAAACAGTGGTTGTATTGTGGTAGTCCTCTTAATTCTCAACATAATTTCTTTTGAAACAAAAGCCATTTTTAGAAATAACAATCACATATTTGAAACAAAAATCTGGATACAAAATTTGATGTGTTTCAGATGACTTATTTGGCAATAGAACCGAATTTTTTAGAATTGGGAGTCTCCTAGCAAATAAGGAGCATACTTTTGTCACACACTTAAAAGCAACCCTCAAAATTTCAGAGATAGGAAGAAGAATGCATATTTAATTAGTCCTGTTAGATAAAAGTAATTATTCATCACCATTCACATATCTTAACTGCTCAAGACATCAAAACCTTCAGAGACTTAGCACTATAAGAAACAGCTGCTTTTGGCCAATTATGTTCTGGGCTGTCAAGATTTATAATACTCAGAGTTCCTTCTCCCTATTAAAATAGGGAAAATTATTCAAATAGGTATGTTGACGGTAGTAGGAATTTTAACTTGACTGAAAAGAAAGAATGTACCCAAAGAGGATTCTATATTTCTCTTCCTTTGCTTTAGTTTCCTAAGCTATAAAATGGGATAACAGTACTAAGTGACAGGGTTGTTTGGCTAAGTGCTCAATAAATGTCTCCATTTGTTTGAATTTTAAAATATCGATATATGTAATAATTTCGTCAAACGTTTTTAAAAAATGCATTCATGGTCAATTTCTTATTTTTACCCATCTTGTATTCATAAAGGAAAAAAGGTGTAGGGGAGGAACAAGGGAAAGGAACTTCTAGCTTCTAGTCCTTGAATTAGCCACTCGGTATACCACCAGTCCCAACAATGAATGAATCTGCTGCCTACACAAAATTAATTCTTGGTTCACAACTGGATGGGATCAGAATAGCAAAGGTAAGAAAAAGCAACAATACTGCATGATTTACTCCTATCGGTTGTTCATTTAAATGAGCATGCGTGCACATACACTCCCACATACAATAGGTTCTACTGTCTGTCTAGTTACATTTGTAGAAGGGAACAATTTGGTATACTCATGAAAATGACCAGGATCTTACCCTTATTATTCTACTTCAAAGGTCTAGACTAGGGATTCCGAAACTTCTCTGAACAACAGAATTCACCTGGGATCTTTTAAAAATTCCAAAACCCAGGCCACATCTCAATCCAGATAATTCGAGGGGAGGGGGCAGGGACGGAGATGGGAACATCAGTATTTTTAGAAGGCCTCCAGGTGATTCCAGTGTTCAGACACGTCTGGGAACCATAAATGTATCAAAAGCAATTTCCAGGCAGGTACCATGTTTAAAAGTCAGGACTGAGAAGAGCCCTTATGTATTTTTGGATATCCCAAGGAGTTAACATAGCATATTTGTCTTTTGGTTTATTCTTTCATCAGTTACTCTTAGAGAAATTTTAAAACTGTTTAATTAAAATCTTAAATTAGTAAGGATTTGTGTTGGTTCACGTGTGTTATTCTGAAAGCAGCTTGGATGACCAAGAACTCATTTTTAAAGGCTATCCTTGTATTCTCTTTATACTTATTACAGCACATGACAACATTTATCTAAACCTAATATATTTTAAATAGATTTGTAAAATGAAGCAATATTTGTATCATTGCTTTTCAGTAAAATTGCAAACTCATAATTGCACATGAGAAACATGAAAAAAACATTATGGCCATGGCTAAAATTTAAAAAGTAGTGCATCAGGGTACTTGGCTGGCTCAGTTGGTAAAGCATGTGACTCTTGTCTCAGGGTTGTGAGTTTGAGCCCATGCTGGGTGTAGAGGTTACTTAAAAAAAAAAAAATCATAACTAAATAAATATAATTGTTTTTTTTTTTTTAAATAGGTAGTACACCACTGATGGGTCCTCATTCTTGACTAGGAACAAAAAGATGTAATAAGGAGGTGGTGTTCAGATTTTTGACTTGCATTTACCAAATATTTGTTAATATACCACATACATAGTCAATAGTAGAACTGATATGTGACATAGTTAATAAACAAACAAAAAACACAAAAAGCCAGATAATGTTTATTTTATACTTCATATCTATATCTATGGATATATTTATATCTTAAAAGTGATTTCTCAGTTTTAAAAAATGTCATGTCTGTCCTCAGGTACTCTGGGCACAGTCTGGGTATTGGCAGGCAGAGATAGAATAAGCAGCCCGGAGGCGCCAGCAGTGCAGCATGCCCAAAAACCCCAGCCATCATCCACGAGTCAGTGCATTTGTTCTTTCCTCTCACTTTCATCTAATTTATTGCCAATGTCCTGTGCCAGGACTAGTATCCCAGTGTTCACCAGTTCTAGAATCATTAACTGGCTCCGTTTTTAAAATAAATTCAATAAATTTTTAATATTTAAAGTATTAAGTATCCTTTTGATCTATACATACTGATCATAGAATAAATATACTACTCTTTTTGTTTCTTTTTAAAAAGATAAAGCAATTAGAGGTGGAGGGACAAAAGAAAAGGGTGATTACATTTTCTGAAGATGGAAATTCTGGTTCCTATAAAAATGCCATGCTATATGACTTCATATATCTGGCAGCCACTAAAATTGTAGGTATCATTCATTGCAAAGGAAACAAATTAACATAGTCTTATTAAGCAACTTAAAGAAGCTATTATTATTCCCTGGTATTATGTTTTAAGGTCAAGGAAAACAGTTATTTCTCTGCAGCTCAGTATTCAATAGTAGAAAGCAGGGTTATGCCACACTACAGGTAAGCTGACTTCAGTTTGGGTTAATATACTCCTGTTTTTGTATTAGACAATATCAGGGAACCAGGGAAACTGAGGATGTTTATTCTCTAAACATAAATTTTTATTTTTATTTTTTTAAGATTTTATTTATTTATTCATGAGAGACAGAGACAGAGAGAGAGGCAGAGACACAGGCAGAGGGAGAAGCAGGCTCCATGCAGGGAGCCCGACATGGGACTCGGATCCTGGGTCCCCAGCATTACACCCTGGGCTGCAGGCGGCGCTAAACCACTGAGCCACCAGGGGCTGCCCTCTAAACATAAATTTTTAAACTATAAATATGGCCTTGTTATAAGGCAACAACTAAAAGGGACTCACTTTAAAAATAAACAAAGAACTTAAACTCAAAAGCTTCTCCTTGGGCAGCCCAGGTGGCTCAGGGGTTTAGCGCCGCCTTAAGCCCAGGGCCTGATCCTAGAGACCCAGGATCGAGTGCCACGTCCGGCTCCTTGCATGGAGCCTGCTTCCCTCTTTGCCTATGTTTCTGCCTCTCTTTCTCTCTCTCTCTGTGTCTCTCATGAATAAATAAATAAATCTTTAAAAAAAAAAAAAAGCTTCTCCTAAACATCATACTTTCATTTATATGGTAAAAGAAATGCAAATGTAGCATATATTTACAGATTTTTAATAACCACTTTCCTCCTTTTTTGCCTATTTATCATAAACAATGATTGCTTCCTTAAAAGTAACATCACTTAGAAAAGCATACATCCTATAGGATAAAGGCACCCACTATGAATTAGTCAATATGATAGGTTAGCAGTGGGAATTTAAACGAGATAAATGCAGTTAATTATGAATTGTATTATGAAATGAAATTGCTTTCAATAGCATCGTTATGATTTCTTGTTCTCAAAGTCAGTCTGAAGCCCCTGCAGTTGCACTCCGAGTACTAGGCAGGAAAACCTTTGGGACTCTGGATGTGTGAGGCTATTATTTCTAGGCTTTGGCAGTAAGAAATATGATCTGTGCCCCAGGAAAAACACTGAAACCAGAAGACAGCAATTTAAGGCTTGACCACAAAAAACAGAAAGTTCAGTTACACATAATTGCACTTTTCTAAGATAGAATCAATACCAACATATTAACAAGTAGTTGTTAAATTAATATTTAATTTGATTCACCAATAAAATTCTTAACACATTTAAGATTATTTAATAATTCCTAACACTTTTTTTTTCAAAGATTTAATTTTTTTATTTATTCATGAGAAACAGAGAGTGAGAGGCAGAGACATGGGCAGAGGGAGAAGCAGACTCCCCGCAAGGAGCCCAATACAGGACTCAATCCTAGGACTCCAGGATTGCACCCTGAGCCAAAGGCAGACGCTCAACCACTGAGCCACCCAGGTGTCCCCCTATCACTCTTCAATAACTATATAAACACAGAAGGTAAACTAGAAAATCATTTCTGATTATTTAATTCTCAAAAAATAAATGTATAGATTTACTGGTCTTAAGTTATTGTATTAAACATTCAGAATATTGTGATAACCTAAGAACACAAACTTCTAAAGTTCTTGAACTGTAGATCTGATAAAAGAACTTGCATGATGTTCTCAATGGAAATGTTGGCTGCCAAATTACCTAAAATATTTGTATTAATACATGCATTCATATTTTAAAATTCAATTTTGTTGAATAGTTTTAAATAGCCCCCCCCCAAAAAAAATTTCAGGGACAACAGATTCTATTTGCCTATAGGCTTGCTTTAAAAATGAATGTAAATGGGCAAATGTTTAAGCATGTAGATGTTCTATGATTCCTGAGTGTTGATTTTTCTAAATTGATCTTTTATCTTTAAAAACAAAAAAACATTATTAGAGTTACAGAGTATGTTAACCAATTTCCAATATAAAATAAAAATGTTATCTTTTTTTCTCCAAAATAAATGCCATGGCCTAGCATGAAAAAGAAAAAAAAAAAAAGAAAGAAAGAAAGAAAAGAAAGAAAAAGAAACTGGAAACAAATCCTTTTATAGTATTAATTTTATAGAAATTACAAAAAAGTAAAAAATAGAAAATGAAATGTAACACCTTTATTCATCTCATCTGTCTCTTTCTCATTATCCACCCATGGAGACATTAACAGCCTCACTACAGAGAGAGAAATTGCTTGTTCATTTATTGTGAGAATCTTTTTCAGATAAGTGGCAATTTGCATCCTCATGAGCAATGTATGGCAATGTCTCATCTGGTCCAATGCAGTATGCAATTTTGCACACAATGTCATGCTGACCTGAAGTAAGTAGGATATATTGCTTGCATAAGAAATATAATGGGTAGGGGAGATATCCACATTCATGTGTTCCAGCCCACAATTTCATTATGCCATGACAATCAAGAACACAGCAGATGCCACACCTGAAAATATTAGGAAGTTAATTAACCAATGGAATATCATCAGGGACTTCCATTCAGCCAGCAAAAATAATAATGCAGAGTTCACTCAGACTAAAGACAGCAAAAGTTTTATACAACTCCTCAACATTTACCAAAAGAAAATTAATAATGGATGGGAATATGCCCTGAAGAAATTTTACTTTAAAATACAGTAAATATAAAAGAGAAGCAATGTAAAATATTAAAACTTACTACTAATTATAGCTAATTTCTGTATCCAGTAGGGATTTTTTAAACAATGCCATTTATTTTAAAATGCTCTTTTAAATTGTCAGAAAGCTTTTAAAATTATTTTTGACTAAAATCAAGAGGGAAATTTGACTACAATGGGAGTAATGTATCCTTCTCTAACAGGAATGATTTAAATCTGTGAAAAGTGAGGCCTGACAGGCATAAATTGGCTCCTGTCTTTTGATATTTAGAAGATGCATTAGCTCTCTCTTCTTGACAGAATACAGTATTCCATAGGTAGATTAGACCCCATCAAATGTCTACACTAATAACATTTGTGATTGCCCATCTTTCCATTACAAGTGGCCACTTTTTCCATTGTTTTCTTTCTGTCATTTACTGCTGGGGGGAGAGAAAAATCGGTTTGATGAAATTTAAGGGCCCTTTATAGTTCTCTCCAAAAATTACAGCTTATTTTCTTATACTAGACTCCAAGTCCATCTCACATTCTAGAATTCTTGATAAACACCAGCCTAGAAAGCAAGAGAACTCAAGCAATCATTTAGTCCTACTAATCCATGACCACTTGATACTCTGGCATCTTTGATGATTTTCGAAGCTATTATAAGGGTAAAATATTTTCTATGCTTAATGAAATAAATACTTAGAATTTTATAAAAAAAACTTTAATGAAATAAAATGCATCTAACACTTTTAATACATGGGGAACTGGAGCTATATTTAAATATGCAAATGATATTTGAAATCAAAGAATAATCTTAAGCTCTATTTAATTTTTTTTTTAAGCTCTATTTAAAAGGTCAAAGAATTCTCTTAACCATAGTACTACCCCCATAGAAAATAGATCCGTTCCTGGTTTGCAAAGATTAGGGGATAAAGATTTTTAATGTTTAAATTGATCTCTTTTGCTATATTCTTTGCTGGCTTCAGGGCACAAAGAATAACTTCTCATGTAACAAAATTTCGTTGTTTTTTTTAAAAGATTTTATTTATTTATTTGACACAGAGAGAGGTACAAACTAGGGGAGTGGGAGGCAGAGGCAGAGGGAGAGGGAGAAGAAGGCTCCTTGTTGAGCAAGGAGCCCACTGCTAGGCTCAATCCCAGGATCTGATCATGCATGATCTGAGCCCAAGGCGCTTAACCAACTGAATTCCCCAGGCACCCCAGGTATCATTTTGTGTTCTCTGAAGAAGGCAAATAATAGGGGATGCCTGGGTGGCTCAGTAGTTGAGTGTCTGCCTTCAGCTGGGGTTGTGATCCTGGGGTCCTGGGATGGAGTCCTGCATCAGGTTCTCTGCAGGGAGCCTGCTTTTCCCTCTGCCTATATCTCTGCTTCTCCCTCTGTGTCTCATGAATGAATAAATAAAATCTTACCGAAAAAAAAAAAAAAGGCAAATAATACAAAAATTCTGTCAGGAAAAATATTAAACACGTATTTTTTAGTACAGACACATTTTCTCATATAGTACTATAATCCAACCTACAGAGCTTTATTTTTCCTGCAGTTAACTTTCTTTTACTCCTAAATCACAGAAAGATGTAATTATGGTCAGGTAGAAAAAGATTTAGAAAACTGCTCATTTATGTATAAAGGGTTCAAAGACTACTCTCACAAAAAAAGAAGTAGCTACAATTTAATGAGGAGAACAGAAACATAACCCTCTTCTATTATATACAAATAAATAAATATCATAAATATAATTAATGTTTGCTGCTTTGTATTAATCTAATCTTCACCAAGGTACTTTCTTTTGAATCCTCTTTTAGAATTTCAAATCCCACACACATCATATACCATAAATATTATTGGTTTTCAATTTAGCCAACAGAAAGTTTAGAGTCTGACCAATTAAATACTTTCTCCAAATGTCTATTTTACTTTTGGAAGTCTGTCCTGCAACACACCCATCTCCAACACCTGCCTTCCAGCTTAACTTCAAAGAGATATTTCATATAAAAGCATCTGAGAGGAAGAGAAAAATCTGACACCACACTTGTTTGAATTTCCATTTTCAAAAAAGTATAAAATAAGTAAATATATATTTATTTCTTAAAAGAATGAGGCAGTTTAAAAAAAAATCCAGAAGTATGTCTTGCAACAACTCTGGATTATCTTAGAGAGACCAAATGATGAAAGAAATAAATAAGAGAGAATAGGTTATATTGTCTTGGTTGAAATTCAGGCTATCATACACCAATAACATGACTGGTGTATGATGATAAGCTAACTTATCATGCTGAGGGTACTTACTTCATCAATGAAATGGGAGCACAGATTTTATTTACCTCAGAGGACTGTTTTATTAAATAACACTGATCCCAGACAAAGCACTTATAACGGGGCCTGACACAGAGCCCTCAATAAATGTTAGGTGAGGTGAGTATAATTATATTGGTTAGATGACTATAGTTATTATTGTTAGTGTATGTATACATTAGATAGTCATTTATAATTATGCACACTTATATGTGTGTGTCTCATTAACCTAAAGAGCATGAATTAATTCAGTAAATTTAACTTCATTCTCCAAAAATTCTTAAGTGCTGGTATTATTAATTAAATACAAATACTGAATGAAACATATAATCCATTTGATAAACCTTTATGTACTATGACATTAATCCATTGTAAATATTCACCACAGCTAGTATATCAAACAGCTTATGACACTGCGACCAAATTTTAGTTTTTCTTCTAGCTCACTAGACTTCATCCCTGGCAAAGCTGTAACTGGGGAGAAAAACACACAAGCAACCAAAAGTCCCCAAACATCAATAGCTCATCTTTTACCCAAACTTTATTTACATCCATGAGGAATTGGGGCTAGATAAATAGCTCCGAATGCCATGTTCTTAGTATATGTTGGAGCACACTGGAAAAATGATAATCATCCAAGAGAACTCAAGTAGAATGGGCTTGCATGCAGACCTATTCACACAAACACACAAATCATGGACATGCACACACCCTACATCTTATGGCTTATCTCATATTAAAATTCAGTGAAGCAATGGACCACAATAATTGAGAGGAATTTCTGTTTTATGTAAATGTGGTCATCTCTACTTATTTGCCCAACTCATTCTCTCAGTTACTAAACTAAAAACAAAACACTCCCCTATCATAACAGGAATGGATTCTCAAGTTTGCTTTCAAATAAGACTGATCCCATTCTTTTGAACTGAGGAATCAATAACTATGATACAAATACTAAAGTCATATTTGCCTAGGGTCTTATTTCTCTATAATTTCCTAAATTGCTTTTGCCATAATTAAAGTAATTAAAGCATAAGGATGATGCAAGAAGAAGAACGCAAGTTTCTGTTTAACTAAAAATATCGGGCATCTGGATGGCTCAGTGGTTGAGCATTTGACTTTGGCCCAGGTAAAGGGATCAAATCTTGGGATTGAGTCCCACATCGGGCTCCCTGCATGTAGCCTGCTTCTCCCTCTGCCTGTGTCTCTGCTTCCTTCTCTGTGTCTCTCATGAATAAATAAATAAAATCTTAAAAAGAAAACCCTAAAAAATAAACTAAAAATATCAAAGTATGAGAGATCATACTTTGTCATTAATTATGAATTGACCTGACTTGACTTTAGAACTTATGTCTAAGGACCCCTAAGAGGCTATTTTTATTTTCCCTGAAAATGATTAGGTAGCCACTACATGAACCCTTTAATTTCTGTCTTCATACACTATACCTCTGGAATCAAGGCAACACTGAGATATTTAAATGGGGAAGAGCAGGGGGTGAAGCAGGGATGAGAGAAAGAGATCTCCAACATTAAAACTCTGTTGTTGCTTGCTAGCACTAAATCTTTTCTTCCTTTCTTTCTTTCTTTCTTTCTTTCTTTCTTTCTTTCTTTCTTTCTTTCTTTTTTTTTCTTTTCTTTCTTTTCTCTTTCCTTCTATCTATAGAGAGAGCACACACAGATGCACTCACTATAAGAAAGGTACTGTATTTCATACTTAAATATGTTTTAATATTCACAATAAACCTTCAAGAGAGTAGTATTACTCATTTTCAGATGAAGAGATTGAGCCCTGGTGAAGTAAGACAACTTGCCAGCACTCACACAAACAGTAAGTGTTGGAGGCAAAATTTGGATTTGAGTGTCTGAGTGACTTCAAAGCCATGGCTTTAACAACTATGATAGATTGCCTTCTACAGCTAATGGCATGACTGTCAAGACTAGGTATAATGGTTGAACAAGTCAACATCATTCTAATCAAAGTGTAAAAGTGGTATAAATCTGGAAGAGAGGAGCTTTTTTGCTTTGCTTTTTGCTTGTTTCTTGGTTTTGTTTTAGACATACACTATTTAGTATCACCGGCAAGAACATTCTTATTCTTGAATCCGGAGGTCCTCCCTGCCATATTAGGTCTTCTCTGACAATCATTATGAACAGACCAGCTGTCCAACATCGTTCATAAAATAGTTCCTAATTCACACAGAATCGCTTGCCCTGAACCCCTCTCTCCTGTCTTCTTTAAAAAGCACATGTCACAGCTGCATTTCAGCAAAGCTCAAGTAGTGCCTCATCTGTGAGCCATCTCAATGGACAAGTAACATTTTGAAATGCACACAAAATGGGACCAAGCGTGCCTTACTGTTAATTAAAACCATCCTGACAGCCACGGACTTGGCCTTTATGATCAGCTTCTCTCCATGTTTGCTGAGTTGAGTCAACACATCTGCACCTGTAGGCTGGCTCAAGATGAATCAAATGTGAAAACTCAAGTGATCCTTGAAAAACAGGCAGGCTGGACTCCTTTTTCCTAGGATAAGCAATTCTCTTGTACCAAATATGTATGTGTACATTCAGTCCAATACTTAGAACATCACTATTATTGCCAACAAAGGAACGTTGGACATTCTGATACCTTAAAGCAGCTGTTATCAAATGATCTGGTGTCAGGAGCCTTTTGCACTCTTAAAATTACTGAGAACCCCAAAGCATTTTTATTTATGGGAATCCTATCCACTGATGCAATAATGTTAGAAATTTAAATGGAGAAAAATTTAAAATACTTACTTTAAAATAAAGATAACCTTATTTAATGTCCATACAAATAACATTTTCACAAAAGCTAACTATATTTTCCCAAATATATACAGTGAAAAGAATGGTACTGTTTTACATTTTTGCAGATTTTTTTTAAGATTTTATTTATTTATTCATGAGAGACACAGAGAGAGGCAGAGACACAGGCAGAGGGAGAAGCAGGCTCCATGCAGGATCCCAATGTGGAATTCGATCCCGGGACTTCGGGATCAAACCCTGAGCCAAAGGCAGATGTTCAACTGCTGAGCCACTCAGGCGTCCCTGCTGACTTGTTTTTAATGTTTGGCTTAATGAATAGAGAGCTGGCTGCTATCTATCTGTTCTTAGATTCAGTCTCTTACAATACATAATTTTGTTGAAATATGTGAAGAAAAGTAAGCCTCACAAAGACATCTAGGTAGAAAAGGGAGAAGTATCTTAACTGCCTTTTCAAATAATCGTGGATATTCTTATTTTTTACTACACTAACAGTCAACATGTAGTAGTCACTTAAATGTTAGTGACAAAGTGGAATCTGAAAACACATCAACCAACTTTTTGAAACCTATTAGATTAAAATATATTATTTTGCCTTGACCTTTGAATGAATCTTTTACCATGCATGATTTTGACCTTGTGGACTTCCTAAGAGGAACTCTGGACCAAACTTTGAGAATCACTTATGCAAAAAAAAATAAATAAATAAAACAAATAAAAAACAAAAAACCCACCTCTGAAAAAAGTATGAATTGAATGAATCTAGCATAGTGACAAAGATGTAGCAATTGTACAAAGAACCTTACAAAAGCATTCAAGATTTCATTTACTACATGGTAGTAGATTTGTGAAGATTAGAAAAGAGGCCCTCCTGGAGACCCAGTCTTACAAACTTGTTCTGGAGAGTAGGGAGTCAGAGGAGACTATAGCCTATGCTCCCTTGGCCAGACTGGTCCTTTCACAGTGAACGAACTATACAATCATATGTGGTGGTCCTAGCTATAATTAATGGAAAGGGCTAGCAATCTACACAGAGTAGAAAAAATAGAAGAAAAACAACTTTGGGGGATCCCTGGGTGGCGCAGCGGTTCAGTGCCTGCCTTTGGCCCAGGGCGCGATCCTGGAGACCCGGGATCGAGTCCCACGTCAGGCTCCCGGTGCATGGGGCCTGCTTCTCCCTCTGCCTGTGTCTCTGCCTCTCTCTCTCTCTCTGTGACTATCATAAGTAAATAAAAATTAAAAAAAAAAAAAAAGAAAAACAACTTTGCACTTGTGAGCCACAACAGTGATAAAATTCATGTTATTCCTTTATTCTTTCACTTGTGCCATCTATCCACGACAAGTTTGACAATTAAAAGTTCATGATCAGGAGAAATAATATTAGGTTCCAGCACAGGGCTTTTATTTTATGACCTGGGTACTGAGTGGGGGAAAGTAGATACAGAGAAAAACACTGAAAAATAAATAAACCTAACTTGTAAATCATAACAATAAGAGCTTTTTTAAAAAAGTGAACAGTTCCCTTCAGGTAAAAGCAATAAAATTTAAATTTCTAGGCATTTTGACTTTGTTTCATAAAAAAGGTACATACCACCCAAAGAGAGTGCCTTTGGGTCAGTTTAATGAGAATATAATGAGAGTAAGATGGAATAGAAGATTCTAAAATAGCAGATTTCATAAAAACTGAAATAGTTTAAAACTTTTTTCTTTAAAATTTTCAGAGACCACTAATTTTAGCTAGTTTGCATCAACTGAAGAGTATATTAGTGAAGATATTTATAACTAAATTAATATTCAGCAAAAATTAATCTCTATCTCATTGCTCCTTAAATTATCACACCATGCTGTAAGAATGATAAATAATAATAATAAATTGTCATGCCATGCTGCAACCATTATCACATTCAGAATACTCTCTAATTCAATTTATTTATATTTAGTTATAATGAACATCTGACTTTTACCAACATAACTTGCTATCAAGCAAACAAACAAATAACCTAGCTATTTCCTACTATATATGTTGACCAGAGGGCATGTTTTAAAACTATGGTAATTGCTGAGCACCAATGTCTTCAGAGACTTCTTCTGTGTGGTAAATATGCAAGTTTGCAAAACACAGGGTTTATAAATGATGATTCATATGTACTGGAGTTTACCAATAAGTCTGAGTTGCCACTTAAAATGAATATATTAAATGTTGGTCATGAGTAGAAAAATTACTATATTTGGTACTAATTGTGGTTCTTTTTTCCTTTCCACTGTCTGAGCTCATTAGAATCACATGCTGTGCAAATCTCTCCCCTTCGGAAAGTCAGACATGATTGCCCCCCTTATGCCACTAGTTAACATTAAGTTTCACTGTACCAAGAAGCCATGGGCATTGAAAGTACACACTGCAGCAGTGGTAAGGACAGTTTCTATTCCACAGATGAAGAGTATGCAGGAGCTGTGTACTGAACATTAATCTGCACTCTAGAGTTTGCTAAAATTCTTCTAACAGACATTTTTGGTCAGTCTTTCAACATAGATACAATAAAAATGTAAGATGCATTCCATACCCTATTCTAAAAGTCAATTTTAGAGTTTTACTGAAAACGAGCATTAAAACCCAAAAATATAAACACAAAGCTTAAAATAATTCACAGATTTATTTTAATTACAAAAACAATTTAAATTACAGGGATATAGGTGGTAAGGCAAAAAGAAAATCTATTATGATCCACGCTTTTCTTCATAATGATGAATTATGGAACTCTGCATTTCAGGACAGGAAACTGGTGTTTAGCATGAGTATCTCTACCTAGATTTCACTAATGCCCTAGGAAGTCAAATTCTGGTTGCCCCAGATATGTTAGAAATTTATTCCTCTTTAAACAGAAAACTAGGGATCCCTGGGTGGCTCAGTGGTTTAGCACCTGCCTTCGGCCCAGGGCATGATCCTGGAGTCCCAGGATCGAATCCCATATCGGGCTCCCTGCATGGAGCCTGCTCCTCCTCTGCCTGTGTCTCTGCCTCTCTCTTGTCTCTCATGAATAAATAAATAAAATCCTTAAAAAAAATAAACAGAAAACTACATTCACATTAACTTTGAAATTGTTCAGAAAATCAAACTGAGAATTATATATAAAATCACTGTCATATTCACACAAAGGATTAAATTGTAAATCCCATACTGTTTATAAGCATCTATTTACTTGGCTCAAAAAGAAAAACAGAGGCGTCTGCTGGCTGCGTCAGACAAGCATGCAACTCCTGTTCTCAAGGTTATGAGTTTGAGCCCTATGTTGGGTGTAGAGATTACTTAAATAAATGAATAAATAAAAACTTAAAAAAGAAAAAAATGTAGCCAATATGAGTTCTATATTGTTAATAGGATATAACTTTTGCCTAAGAGTTGCAAACCCAAAGATTATCCCTCTAGGAGATAAGAGGTACACATATTATTATGATTTTTTTTTTTTTTTTTTAGAGGGGAGGTACATGGGTGCACGGTCTGGAGTAGTGGTGGAGGGGTGGAGAGGGAAAGAGAGAATCCTAAGTAGGCTCCATGCCCAGGACCGAGCCCAATATGGGGCTTGATCTCAGGATCCTGAGATCATAACCTGAGCCAAAACAAAATCAAGAATTGGGACTCTTACCCTACTGAGCCACCCAGCCACCCCAAAAGGTACATGTATTAAACCCAATGAAGTACCTTAAGAATAACAAACACTTTTTCTCTAATTGCATGTTCACCAAAAAACCTTATAATCTGATTTCCTGACAGCAAAAAAATTTACCTGTGGCTGTAAATATTCTAATTTTCTAATAAGCTCAATAAATCATCAAACTGAAAATTAATAAATTGCTATTATCATTTCTTTTTCCTTGAAAAAGGTATTCACTTGACATTTTTATCAATGATATATCAAAGATAAAAAAGCAATTCTGAGAGAAAAATCTAGTCATTTTCTCAGACCACCAGTATATTTTGGTAAATATTTACTTAATTTTGCTATCAGGCATTATGCAATTAAAATAATTTGTAAAGTAACTGTAATAACTATCAATAGTTATTGCTGCTTAACCATTAGGTATCCCAAACTGAACCTAATACTTTAAACTATAAAAACCGATGATGCCACAAAAAAATAATAAAATTATATGACCCTGAAACTCTCCAAAATTTAAGTAATATAAAGCTAAACATTCATAGTAGCATTTCATGAAGACATTAAGTGAAAATATGTGTGTCAAAATACTCTTGAGACTTACTATTATAGTATTTAATATTTTTAAAAAGATTTATTTATTTGATTGAGAGAGACAGAGTGAGAACACATGTGGAGGGGCAGACGCAGAGGGAGAAGAAAAGAAGCAGATTCCCTGCTGAGCCGGGAGCCTGATGTGGAACTCCATCCTAGGACCCATGAGATCTTGACCTGAGCAGAAATCGAAAGTGGGATGCTCAATGGACTGAGATACTCAGGCGCCCCTATACTACTTAATATTAAAGGACTTTATTTTGAAAGAGAGAACAAATGAGGAATATACATTCACACATCTTTAATGTATTAGACAATCAACAGTGTGCATGTGTTTATAAGGGATTCTTCGTGGTCCTATAGAATAAAGTCTTCATTAAATTGAATTTTCAAACCATTTTATGTATTTCAAAGGTGTCACATATTGTTTATATACGTAATAAGTACACTAATGTCAAGAGGTTTGTAAGTTTCTATAGTTTTCTTTTTACTCCTCAGTAAAAGATTACTTTAAATCAGACCTACATTCACCTAAGGAATGGCACTTTTGTAGACTTTATTCCAAGGAAGCAGAAGAAAGTTTCAGTCTTTCCAATCCCACTAATACCAAAACTGATTCAACTCCTAGAAGGGATCAGTGAAAATCTGAAACATCATTAGGTAACTCGTAAGAGAGTCGAGTAGAGTCAAATGTGAAGGAAATGTTGAAGAAAACTCCATTGTGGAAGAAGAGGATTAGGACAGAAAGAAATGGGGAGGAGAAATGAAAAGTGGGAGGAAATGCCAGTGGTTTCCTAAATGCCCCTCCCAAATCCATCAAGCAAATGTTTTTACAATGGTTTGCTCATACACTACAGCAAATATTCTAGGCATCCTTTGGGTAATTTCTTCATTACAGTAGAGGCCATACTTTTGAAAGGTGGTAACTAATTCAAATAGGCTGAAATAACATTTAAAAGTATTTTACAGAGCTGACGTTCCCAGCGTGCCCTCTCTGACCCAGTTTCATCAGCCACACCTGGGAACTCGCCAGGAATGCAAATTCTTAGGCCTAACCCCAGCCCTGCTAACTCAGAAGACCTGCCAACCCAGGGATCAGGCTTGAACAAGCAATCCAGGTGATCTGATACACACTGTAGTTTGAGAACTCCTGTTCTATACTTGAATTACACCCCAGGGAGAAAGTCAGGGCAAAGATCATTTAGTTTTGTCATTGCACTAAATAAAGCCAACTATTGCAAAACCATGAATATAGAAGGAGAAGGTGGCCATTAGAAAACATAGAACTGCAGACATGAAAGTACTTAAAGGAAGTAATAGATACTTAAGCCCCTACTTTGAGACGTTCTGAAATCGAATTTCTGGGAAATAATTATTGACTTCACATTTGTAGTTTTGAAGTCTACTTTTGTAGAGCATACATTTTTTTTTTTTAATGAAATCGATGTATAGCTCCAGCCACAAAATTTACTTATCTGAAATGGAGTGAATATGTAAAAGAGCATTTGGTTTTAATAAACAAGAATTCAGTGCATGTGCTGAACTCTCACTATCCTAGCTCATTCAGTTACTGTGTGAGTACCCTTAGCTCTTTTACAGATAGGGACAGTATTAGTGATACCAATTCCGCAATACTTGGACGAGAGAGATTAGAATAATGCCCAGTGTGCTCCAGGAAACCGCTGATCCTGATCTTACTAAAGTGAGTAAGAATGTCATGCACCAGTAATCTGACCTTTAACCTCACCTTGCCTTTGGGGAATTTTGAGACATACTAAATCAATTGATATGGCCATTACAATCGAAGGCCCTGTCAAAATTTTTACAGTATTTGAAAGGGGTAATTGGAATCTGAAATGAACTGTAAGCAACACAGAACTCCAGTTCTCAATATGCCAGGTATCCAGCAGATTTGATTTCTTCTTTACACTGAATAACAGGAAGCAAGCAAAAATGTTAAAAAAAAACAATTTCCAAGCAGATACTGAGAGAGTCTACTATTATGATTCCAATACATGTCCAATAATCCTTCCAGTAATATAAGAAATGATAGGAGACACATAGCTTTTTTTAAAAATGACTTTAACAAATATCTCCTGATGGTATGAACTAAAGATTTTCCCTGAAAACTTCATAATTTGGGGAATATGGAATATAGGGAAGAGAGTTCTCTTACCTAGTTCAAAGGAAAAATATTTTACAGGAGAGCCGAGTTAAAGATAATCTTTATTTTACATTTAAAAAAACAATTAAATTGAAGCTTAAACTTTTCAAGTTCAAAAACTAAAATATATGTCTTTTTTGTCTGTTTGTTTTGATTTATGCCTGGCCCACAAAGTGCTTTTTGTAGTGGACAGAGAAACAGAATGCTTTTTAACATCAATGTGTGTTTTGAATTATACTAATAAGCGACATATCAGCTGCGAGGTGAGACTACATAGAAAAAGACTGCTTCAGCTTACGGAAAATACCAGCTGTCTCCACTCTGTGAAGATGGATTACCACCTGTCCTGTTATCTTCCAGACACAATACAAGGCACGTTGGCCATTTTAACCAGGATAACTGTACCCATATGTTCTTTAATTCTGGTCTACATGCTGCCTACCATGAAATGTTCCTAATGGATCATTGTAAATAGGAGATTAGCATGGAAGACAGGGTGTTTAAGCAGAGTGTAAGACCCTATCTTATTAAACCTCCTTCCTTGTTCTCAAAACCTCTACGAGCACAAATATTTGTGATAATATCATCAATTTTAGCTAACTAGTAAAAGCATCCAAGCATAAATGGAAAACAGTGAGTTGTGTGTACGTGTTTTTAAAGACACGGGAAGTTCAGGCTACATGTCACAATACATTAAAACATAGATTGCCACTAAAAAAACGCAGCATATTCATTAACCTTTAAAATGATCACATACATAATTTGCTATAAGCAATTTTGCTAGAAATTTCCTCCTTTTCTCACCAAAATGTTACATTACTGAATATACTTAACAGAAAATAGGATCTGAAAAGAATCCGGTTTTTAAAATATGATAGCTGAAAAAAGTTACCTTTATTTGAAAAATAAAATGTATATTTAGAATTATATCAGTCACTGTACTAAGTCTTTAGCCAACAAATGGGGATGGATACATAGGATTTCTACTATGGAATAACTGAAGTAAAAAACATGATCCATTATCAAACACACTATTTATCTGGTCAGCTTAATATGTAACCAATAGTATAACTGAGTTCTGTTTTAGTGTGTTCAGGGGTAACTTGAACTACATAGAATCAAACACAAAGTTGTAGCCCTACTATATTTACATTTAATGCTGGAACCAAATGAGCAATGAACCAAACAACAGGTCCACTAGCAACTGTTTTATATAGTGACCAATATTTGAGACCTCGATTCAGTATGATTAGATCCTAAATATTAACTAATAACCTAAAATAATGCAAAAAATTATTAAAACAGGCTGCAGAGTATATTTAAAATCGCAAAAATAAAATAAAATCGCATTGCTTCATTTTAGACTAACTAGAAAGATAAAATAAACTCAAATATAATCTCTCCACCATAAATAGTCAAAAATTTCAGTCCTGATGGAGGAAATAATAGATTGATATTTGCAGGTGTATTTAGTCTTACATTGTTGAGTTCTGATTCATATTAGTCAAATATTTTATTTCTTTCAATTTGTGAAATGCTAGAATTCCTAATTAAACTTTGAAATAAAAAGAATAGGGAGAAGCAAATAGAGATTAAAGGAACACATCACAAAAGCTTTCTTGATTTACAAAACTTTTCTTAAAGGAAAGCAGAAAGCTATTGTAATGGTTAAAGACAGAGCCCTTTTATGTGTGCAGATGGGAAGTGTTCCTAGAGAGGGTCATATTTCCTTAGGCTAGACCAAGAAAACTTAACTGCCCCAGGCTTGGAGTTTGATGGTGAGAACAATTCATTCATTGAGCGCTAAGATTCAGTAATCAAAGTATGAGGACAAGGGTGTGATTTTCATCTTATATAAGGACAAGTGACTACCAACCAATTCAAAGGAAACAAATGAAAAAAAAAAAAAAAAAAAAGGAAACAAATGGCAGTAAGAAAATGGAATCTCCTGTATGGCTGGGATTTTTAAATGTATGGTCCCTTCTTCATTCACTTTTAAATTTCATTTTGTACAAACTGACTATATAATAAGCCAGAAACATACACTCTGACAGTTTCCAACAACAGTTTCATGCTATATTTTAAAAATCTCTTAAAAAATCACAAAGGATAAAACTACTTGCATCAAAAATTCAAAAAGATATGCTAAGTGTAGAAATTTATCAAATATTTTTAACATCAACATTCACAACATGAAAACGCATGCAAATTTAAAGGTAACAGTTACATTATTTTTTTTCAAATAATACTTCACTCAGTGCATGCAGTAAGCCTTGTTGAATAGTTTAATTTTAGAAGGGGCTTGGGGTACCTGGGTGGCTCAGTCAGTTAAGCTTCTGCCTTGGGCTCCGGTCATAATCCCCAGGTCCTGCTCACTGAGAGCCTGTCAGTTAAGTGTCTGCCTTTGGTTTTAAGTCATGCTCTTGGGGTCCTGGGATGGAGATCCACAAAGGGCTCCTTGCTCAGAGGGGAGTCCGCTTTGCCCTCTCCCTCTGCCCCTCCCCGCTGCTCATTTTCTCTAATAAATAAATAAAATCTTCAAAAAGAAGAGGCTTAAGAGCCAGATAGAAAAGCTGAATATATTTAATATACATATTTATCCCATCCATTTGACATACCTTTCAGACTCCAATAGCCCTCATCCTCTATAACTATTTGTGACACTACTACAATTCTCAATGAATGACCAGAAGAATCAATAATATGCATCCATATTTTTACTAAATGTAACTTGCTTGGTTTTTAACATTAACCTTGGAAATAGTGCAATGGCTTACAATATCCATTTAATTTTACCTACTTAAACTTAACTAAAATCTTAGGTAAAAATGGAGAAAATTCATTTTAAAGATATGTAGTATTTAAAAATGGCAACTGTTATGAAAAATGCCAAATTAACCATCTGTTCTACCTGAAAATATTTTCTCTTAAAGAATCAGCACAGAACACTTACAAATAAGCCTATTACCTTTTTTCATTATTTTTTACTGGGTGTTTAGTTGAAACAAGACAAACAAAACACTGACAAACTGGAAGGACAAAGGGGGTATAAAAAAAGAGGCCCCACCATTGCACACATTACAATTAAAAAAAATATATTCACCTCTTCTAACAAGGTCAAAATTAGCCTTTACACTTTGGGCCCCCGGAAACATAATGCTCAAAAATATAGAACTGACAGTGGCCTACATTCAGATTTACTCAAAATTCTAAAGGTGCCAAATAATAAGAAACACCTAGAATTTTCTAAAGGATTTTTACAATTCTAAAATTATTTAAAATTTGGGGAAGATAAAAAGAAAAAAATAGCATTACGTGTTTCTGATTTGATTTTAACCCACTTCTATCAAAGGTTCAAAGATGTTTATATTCAATTTCTGTTTAAAATTAAATTTATAATCCTCATGCTCAATTTCAAGCAAAATCACAATGAAAAATATAGATCATATGACTATTGGTTCTTGTCTGGTATAACTCATTCCCAGTATTTTTACATCCTGACTGATAATTTTTCCCTCCCACATCTTTATTTTATTTGTGACAGACTTAAAAATATTTTTCTACAAGGGCACCTGGGTGGCTCAGTCAGTTAAGCATCTGCCTTCGACTCAGGTCATGATCCCAGGGTCCTGAGACTGAGCCCCACATCCGCTCCCTGCCTATGTGTTCTCTCTCTCTCTCTCTCAAATAAATATAAATAAATAAATCTTATTTTTTTTCTACATTATAACCCTTATTGAGAGGCTCAATTCCTAAAGTAAAATTATAGACTATATCCAAAATATGCTTTTAAATATTTGTATGGAAAAACCTTGATTTATAAAACATCAAGTGGGAATACATTCAGATCATTCTTTTCCCAAGGTGATCTCTTCTAAATGAAAGAGTTTAGAATTGGATCTATAAGTAATACTGTTTATCTATAATCTCTCTCTCTCTTTTTTTCTTTTTTGACAGAGGAATTGGGAATGGGCATTAAACCGGATGGATCACTTCACTTACAAAGTCTCTTTCTCCACCCATAGATGATATCAGAGAAGAATAAAAATATGGAACGTTTCACAAATCTGTGTACCATCCTTACCATGCTAATCTTCTCTGTATGGTTCCAATTTTAAATATGGGCTGCCAAAATGAGCACTATCTAACTTCCTTATGTATCTGTCTTATAAGAGTTGTGACTATGAAGAGGTATGGTACTATTAACAACTAGGGCTACAGTTTCTTTAAAAAAAAATATTTTTATTTATTTTTTATTTATTTATGATAGTCACACAGAGAGAGAGAGAGGCAGAGACATAGGCAGAGGGAGAAGCAGGCTCCATGCACCGGGAGCCTGACGTGGGATTCGATCCCGGGTCTCCAGGGTCGCGCCCTGGGCCAAAGGCAGGCGCTAAACCGCTGCGCCACCCAGGAATCCCCAGGGCTACAGTTTCTAATACTAATTAAATAGTGTAGCTTCCAGGAGTTACAGTCCTGCTTACCCAGAGTCCAAACAGACATTACTAGTTGGCTTCAGGTACTCTCTTTTTGAAAAAAAGAAAAAGAAAAGACAGATGTACAAATAAAAGTTTATTTATATCCATCTTCTCTGAATTAGTCAGAACACGAAAGCCTCCACTGTGAACTTTATTATATAAGTGTACCTCGAGAAGAAAGACTTAAGCATTAGCAAACCAGTTAAAAAAATCTAAAATTGACAATGTTCACCTTGAGTTCTGAGGCTGCACCACTGAATATTCATATCCTAATCAATCATGATAATATCAATAGTCAGAATTTCTCTTTTAAAAGTAAATCCGGGATCCCTGGGTGGCGCAGTGGTTTGGCGCCTGCCTTTGGCCCAGGGCGGGATCCTGGAGACCCGGGATCGAATCCCACGTCGGGCTCCCGGTGCATGGAGCCTGCTTCTCCCTTTGTCTATGTCTCTGCCTCTCTCTCTCTCTCTCTCTCTCTCTCTCTCTGTGTGTGACTATCATAAATAAATAAAATTTAAAAAAAAATAAATAAAATAAAAAATAAAAGTAAATCCAAGGGATGCTTGGATGGCTCAGCGGTTGGGTGCCTGCCTTGGGCCTAGTGCGTGATGATCCTGGCGTCCCTGGATCCTGGAGTCCTGCATCGGGCTCCCTGCATGGAGCTTGCTTCTCTCTCGGCCTACGTCTCTGCCTCTCTCTCTGTGTGTCTCTCATGAATGAATGAATGAATGAATGAATGAATGAATAAATGTAAATCTAAAATATTCTGTATCAAAAAGGATATTACCTCTTGGAAAAAATAAGTATGTCTAAATTAAGAAAAGATTAAGCTAAGTTATACAAATTGAGGCTGTTTATTTTGCCTTTGATGTCATATTAAATATAAATGTAATTTGTTGAGGGTGGCCAATTGTTTTATACCTACAAATATGATTAACTTTATAAAATCTGAATTTCATCATCATTCTTCAGCTGTAATAAAGAAAAAAGCAAACGTATTAAAGGAAAGACTGTTAAAACTCCAATTTGAATAAATCCTTAGTCATCTTGAACCTTTAAACAGGCCTTTGGCATAAACTCAGATCATGTCCCAGTAAGATAATTTCTCTGGGGACATATCATTCACTCAGCTTTGAAGGATTCCTCTTAGACAGATTGATCTGGCCTATTAACAATTCTAATTCAAAGAATCCAAATAAGAAAGCAAGCAAAAAGGAAATAACTGGTTTTTTTTTTCCCCCAGCTCTGTTTCCATTCAAAAAATATCTTCCTTCTTTTTATCCTTTCCTATGCAACCTCTCACTAATGTTGCTAAACAGCAGAAGCTATTATACAAGACAGAGCCCAGAATAACTCCATGATTGTTATATTTTTTTAGATACACAGCACAGTTCTCTTCTGCCCATAGGCTTTCAGCACACATCAATTGATGTTGAGTAATACTTGATAGTAAGTTAAATATAAAGCATCATGTTGTGAGCACCAAAGTCTATTGGTAGCAGATTTTTACACAACTATGAAAAGAACACACATATATGGTAAACCATTTATAGAAAAAAATTATAAAATAATTTTAATTTATTCCTTCTCCTGTGATATAAAGTTAATTATGTTAATGACATTTACATCTATAAATGGAAAAGAAATTAGTGAAAATCCCATCTTGCAAAGAGAAATATGTAAATATTTTGGAATGCCTACGTCCATAAAAGAAACCAGAGTATTAAAAGTGATGATGAAAAAAAATAAAAATAAAAAATAAAAGTGATGAGAGAAAAAATAAATAAATAAAAGTGATGAGAGAAATGTGTGAAAACCCATGTTGGAAGAACAGCTCGGAAAAGTTATTAACCAGAAAAAGTTCTAGCATGGAGAATATGGTAACTTATTGGTTATTAAATGTGGTTCAATAGATAAATAAATATGGTTCAATTTAGAGAACTAAAATTAGCTATAAATTTGATGCTTTTAACAATTAAAGATAAACCATTACTCCTTATTTGACAATTTTTGGGTTTTGTTTCATGTAAATTTGCAGCAATCTTTCTTAATTCAGTGCCTGCTTACTCTTTAGGGTATATTAAAAAAAAAAAAAAAATCACCAGGTACTCTGTGGTAGGGCAGCCAAAAGAAATAAAACATCGGCTCCATGAGATCCCAGCTTTTTTTCTTGAACTTTATGAGTTCAGACTGTTGATTGTCATTTGTCTTCTTAGAGAGTATACCAGTGAAGTTGGGCACAATACACCTTGTACATCCTTCATACCTTTTTTATGTTGTTGTTCATGAGAGACAGAGAGAGAGGCAGAGACACAGGCAAAGGGAGAAGCAGGCTCCATGCAGGGAGCCCGATGCAGGACTCGATCCCGGGTCTCCAGGATCACGCCCTGAGCCGAAGGCAGGCGCTAAACCGGCTGAGCCACCCGGGAATCCCCTCCTTCATACCTTTACAGAACCTCATGCAGAAAAGAATTTTCATGGATCCTGAGCTGACCACCATAAAATATTCAGATATGAAAATAGAAAGTACCTGGCAACTGTCCTAATTTGGGTATGTATATCTAATTCTCCACCACATGCTCCTGCAACCAATTTACTGATCATTATGGTTCTTTCAGGAGCAGAGGAACATTACCACATTGACATGATCCTTCATATACTTAACACATACTTTACTTATTTTACTGAAAAGGTCAATGATACACTGACATGTTCTCTCCGAAACTATCACATCAAAGTAAACTATGACTACTGCCCTCTGACACAAAATTTATGTCTTTCAATGCTATCAATTTGTGTTTGGTTTTCCCAATGGCTATTATATCTGACACTGGGGAGATCGTGGCCACCTGAGCTTCAAGCAGCCTCAAGGGAGTCCTCAGAAGTGAAGCTTCTGTGGATCCTCCAAGCAGGGGAATTCATACATTTTCTAGGTGGGATAGTCAAGATCAGATGGAAATACTGGGACTTTCACGTTACTGAACTTAGCCAGAGATGATAACTCCAATTTTTTATGCTGAAGGCTTATATGTTGACTTTGATAACATAAAACAAGATTAAGCATACATTAAGTAGAATCAAAGTAAATGAGCCTAACACAAAGCTGAAAACATCACAAGAACAATCTCATCAACAGGAGAGAAAGGGAAGCGGTATGTGTTCACAATGTAAGCCAACTGAAGCTTTACTGCTTCCCAGCTATTTACTTAGTGGATTGCCCTGTCAATATCTCAGCTTTAAAAGATTACCTCTGCCTTGTCAGAAGATCCCATGTATTGATCTCTCCTGAACACACCAGACATGTTCTTTTAAGGGGTCATACTGGGAATGGTTTCTTTACTTGAAGTTGTTTTTTTTTTTTTTTTCCCAAGTTTTTATTTAAATTCCAGTTAGTTAACATACAGTGCAATATTAGTTTCAGGAGTAGAATTTAGTGATTCATCACTTACCTATAACACCCAGGACTCATCACAACTGCCCTCCTTGATCCCCATCACCCATCTAACCCATCCCCCTCTGCCCACCTCCCCTCCAGCAAACTTCAGTTTGTTCTCTATAGTTGAGAGTCTGTCTTCTGGTTTGCCATCCCCTCTCTCTCTCTCTCTCTCTTTTTTTTTCCATCTTTTTTTTCATATTTTGTTTCTTAAATTCCACATGAGTAAAATCATGGCATTTGCTTTTCTCTGACTGAGGAAGTCATTTTATCTTTATATATCACAAGAAATTGAGGGAAGTATAGGTAAAATTTCTTAACCTTATTAAAAAACAATAAAGACAAAAAGAAAGAACACTAACCAAGTATCAATTTATCTCCTCCTTTTAGCCCATTTCAAGTTTTATTTGGGGAGCGTATTTTTAAGTATACTAATTTTATAACAGTTTGGTTTCTCAATAATGCATAGACATCAATGCCACAGCTTAATCCTAAATGTAAAATGTGTTGATAGTGAACCAGTTGACCATGGCTGAGTAAAAGTAAGATTTTCATGTATGAAAAGGATTTGCATGTAAAACTTAACATTTTACTGGTTCTTATCTATAACTACAGATTAAGAAAACAGAAATATATAAACTGAAAATTCTATATTTTAGAACCTACTGACTGCCACATGAACAGTTACCTTAACAAAGGAAGTAAATGTATATCAAGCTTTGGCATCATTATGTGAGAAGGTAATTGTCTCACATATAAAATGGATTTGTCTTAAGTTTCACATTCATGATTAAGAATCTCTCATGATTAAGAAGACTCATTAAGTGTGAGAAGCAAAAGAGCATCAGGATTATGAGCATGGGCAAAGATATTTAAACTACCTGGGCCTTGATTTCATCTAAAAAGGGTAATAACATACCTACTTCATTGAGTTTTTGTGAGGATTAAGTAAATTAATATGTGTAAAACAGAGTTTGGCACATAGCCCACATTCAGAAGTACTGGTTATTACTATAATTAATATGGCCTTCTACCTCAACTTCTTCAAATTAGAACAAAACAAAACAAAACAAAACTTAGATTGTATTCTATAATACAATTATAGAATTACAGTTTTACTAAGAGCCAATTTATCTCACTAAGTTAAATACGAAATAGAAATAAGTTATGTTAGCTTGAATATTAAAATTCAATATTCTTCTTCCTCTGGGTCTGTTCAGAATTTCAGTGGCAATATTCCATATACATAAACACAATTTCCATTGCTAAGTACTCTCTCTTTGGTGCTTAAAAAGCTTCCAAACAGCCAGGACTGTACTTAAGCAGTTTGATTAGCCCCTTATGTCAGATAAATGAACAGTTTTGTGTAAACATTAAGTGAAATATGGGTCATTGTGAAATGAGAGATTCTCTGTAGTATAATAAATGTCCCAAATGGAATGTCTCTAAAATAATATGATTCTGTCTTCAAAATAAATCCACTTTTTAAAAAGTCAGAATTTTTGGGATATAAGTATAAAAAGAAAAAGGTTATCAGTGGTATAATACAAATGGGCATGTTTCACATGCCAAATTCAGTTTACTGAATAACAGTTCACTCGAACACTTGTAAACAAGGAATGAAATCTGGCACAGACAGTTAAATTTTCCAAACAACTATTACATAAAGGGAAGACACAGTACATGTAAGAAAAAAAAAAAAAAAAACACCAGTTCTGCCCATATAATGAATTAAATATATAAAGGACAAGCTACGTTTTCATAGAACTAACGCATAAAAGGCTAGTCAACAAATAAATGCTGTGAGAATATAATCCAAAACTAAGGTTAAAGCTGTCCTTCAGGAATAAAGACCAAAATATCTCTGACAGAAACATTTCTTCCACCTGCACATCACCAAGTAAAACTGTCTGGGAAACATGGAGGAATGCACCTTCCTTTTATTTTTTTCAAGATTTTATTTTTAAGTAATCTCTACACCCCATAGGAGGATTGAGCTCACAACCCCAAGAACAAGAGTCGCACTAAGCAACTCCAACTGACCAAGCCAGGCTCCTCAGGAACACCCCTTCTGAAAGCAGGCTTATCATCCCTGCAAAATATGATCATGGCCTACACTCACTCACTAATTTGCCCTGGGCACACAAATCCACATCCCCAGGCTAAAAAACTAAAAATATCAATTAAATAAAAATACACAGTCTTATAAAAAAGTGTAATTTTAAAGAAAGTCTCATAGAAGTGGTCATTAGAGCAAATTAAATTTAAAACCCTCTCCCTCTCCTTCCTCTTCCTCTCCTATCTTTCTTTCAGATACTAAGACAGTACAATTTTGCAAAAGCATAAGAAATATCAGAAGTTCTGAAGACATCATTGATTAGTTAATAAAGATAACCCCCTCTCATCTGTACATTGCCTATCTCTAACCAGTCCAAATTACTTTCCAATAGTTAACCAATTATGCAATTATTATGTAAGATACCAAGTAGCAGTGCCTATTTGTAGATAAGAAAATTAAGTCATAGAGGTTAGAAGGTACTATCAGGCCTTTAGGCAAGTCCCAGAAAATCAATTCCTAGCATTAAACTTACATAGCGTTCATCCACCAAACATTTCAGATACTTGTCAGGCATTGTTCTAGATCAGCAGTGATAGTGACAAGCTCCTTGTCCTCATGCAGCACACACAGCAGGAAGAAAAATCAATGGTAAAGATATATATCGCTAGTCACATGATCCCAACCTTGTTTTCTGTTTCTTTTTTTCTTTTTTTCTTTTTGTTTTTTTTTTTTTTTTTTGCAAGTTATTTACTGCTAAAGGGGAAAAGAACTGGATTAATATCTCCTTTTTCCCAGATGATGCACAAAGCATTGTAGGTTATCAATGGACAGATTCCAGGTTCTTGAGCTGAAGGGAGAACAAACTCTGGGAGATGTGTGTAGCGCTTCTCTAAAGTAGCCTCTTCCTTTGTACCAAACCAAGTTTATTAAGGGGAGAAAAGATGGTGAGATTGGGAAGAGGGGGGTAAGACAGCACCCCTTGTTCCAGAAGAAATCAATCCTCTTTCATCTCTTCCTCTCATCAACTCAAGTTGCCTAAGAATACGGTCCCTCTAGGTCCTTGGCCTCTGCACCTGGACGAGCATCAGGAACTCAACAGCTTTCACTAAGAACTGATTGCCCGAGGTCGTCAGATATGTGAATGAAAGAAATAGTCCTGTGAAATACAGACTTGATCTGTTTTCTGTGGATTCAGTGAGCTGTATTTTTAAATTGCTAAATACTGTCATTTACAACAGTTACATGTTATATACTTCATATTAGAAGGAAGCTGGAGGAGCAGGTGT
This sequence comes from Canis lupus familiaris, assembly GCF_011100685.1. Taxonomy (NCBI): domain Eukaryota; kingdom Metazoa; phylum Chordata; class Mammalia; order Carnivora; family Canidae; genus Canis; species Canis lupus. The sequence continues at coordinate 8,693,780 of NC_049252.1, read as the reverse complement.
TACTAGGTCAAAAAACAGACGTTTTATTTACTCATTATAAAATATATTACTTATAAACTGAGAAAATGGTGCTTTGAATAATAAAATGGAGTGATTATAAAGACATTCACACTCAAGTTTTCCAATGTATACTTAGCATCTTAAAATGTGACATAGTTACATCTAAACTTCAATCTATAAAATAATTTCAAATTAAATATTAATCAAAGGTACAGTTATACCAAATCAATTTCATGCATTGCCATTTTAAAGGATGAAGGCAAACTGAAGTATAAATTATTTATAAGAAAAAATAACCCACAATAACATTGAGCTAATTATCACAGTAACTGTAGCATTCAGGGCAAGAATAGAGGAAGACGATTTCTTTGTTCATATTTTTCCTAGCCAAAATTTCATGAATAAATCATATGCTTCAACCATATTTTTAAGAATCTAAAGAAGACTTGAGTCTGACATTCTTTTAAAACATTAAAAAGGAGCTTTAACTGAATCCATAATAGCATATAAAAATATTTCCTCAATTTGTGTGTGTGTGTATGAGTTTCACTGTGTGTATATATTTTCCAACTTCAGTAAAAATCCTAAAATTGGAGCCATTTCAGTGTAGCCACTATGGAAAATGGTATGGAGGTTCCTCAAAAAATTAAAAATAGAACTTACATAAGATCCAGCAATTCAAATTCCAGGTATTTATGAAGGAAATGAAATTGCTACCTCGAAGAGATATCTACACTTCTATGTTCACTTCAGCATTATTTACAAAGGCCAAGACATGGAAACAACCTATGAGCGAACAAATAAAATAAATATGGTGTCTGTGTCTGTATTTCTCCACACACACAATGGAATGTTTTTCAGCCACAAAAAGGAAGGGAATCTTGTCATATGCAACAGCATAGAGAGACCTTGAGGGCATCATGTTAAGTGAAATAAATTAGAGAAGAGAAAACAAACTCACAGATACAGGGAACAGATTAAGGGGTACTAGAGGTGGGGGTGGGGTGAAGGCAGAGGGGTGGGGAAAATTAGATGAAGTTGCTCAAAAACGACAAACCTCCAATTATTAGAGATGTAAGTCCTAGGGATATAAGGGTATAGCATGATGACTATAGTTACCAACACTCCGTTGCATATTTGAAAGTCGCTAAGAGAATAGATCTTACAAGTTCTTATCACAAGAAAAAATATATATAATTATATATAGTGAGAGATGTTAGCTAAACTTATTGTGGTAATCATTTTGCAATATACACATGTATCAAATCATTATGTTGTTTACCTAAAAGTAACATTTTATATGTCAATTACATCTCAATAAGATTAGTTAATAAATTAATTAATTAAATTGAAACCATTTCACTTAAATTAACATTCCTTCCATCCACCCCCAGTAGCACTGTTATGGCTTAGAAAATAGTTTTCAGCATGAGTCAGTCAAAAGAATTACCAATGTAAAGGACTGTGTCCAATGTTAAGGTCTGTGTCCTTTTAGGGTCTAGGGTTTGTGCCTTAATTTAAGAAAAAGCAGAAAGAGTGCTCTAAAATTTTGTAATATTTAACATGTTTGTTTTATACTTACATGAAAAACATTTAGATTTTTAAATATTAATATTAAATCTTTCTAGCAATGTTTTTATTTTATTAATTTTTAAATCTAACAAAATAAAGACAAAAATCTGAATTCTAAAGTTTTTGGAAGGTTTCTCTGTTGGTCATGCATCATAACTGATGTTCAAGCAGTATATGTTAGATTAGTAATACAAACACTATACAATTAAATATAAATGTTAATGGATAGTCTGTTCCACAAAAATTATCTTAACAATGTAGGGTAGAGAGTGATGCTTATTTTTACTGAACTATATTCATACACATTTCTTTTTCAATATCCCTGCACAGTATTCAGTACTTGGTTTAAATTCTAAAACTTAATTTCATTCTATGTATGTTAAATTTTATAGTCCAAGCTAATGATCAGAAATATGGTATTAAATAAATGAATATTGTACTTGAAACTCTTTTTAGAAAAATTAGCTGAGATGTACAATCATGGACTTGACTTGTCACTGGAATTGATTCTAGGGGAAAAAATGTTTCTAATGAGGGAAGGGGAAAAAAGAGTGAGGGATAAAACACACCAGGCTCAAAACTACAGAGTATGTGTGCAATCTCTCATTTCTACTGAGGAAACAAAATGCCAAATTGTACATTAGCACCTTTGAACATAAAGAAAACATTTTTTTTCATGATTGTTGGTTGGTTATGATCATTATACAGAATTGTTTACTGATGGAGATGTAGCAATAATACACCCTTGGTGACCTGTCCTAGATACTACAAGTTACACACAGTGTTTAGAATTAAGTGGGAAATACAATCTAATTACAATATAGGTGTTACATACAATATGATAAAGGAATATAGGAAGGGACATACAATATGATAAAGGAATATAGGAAGGGAGGTGTGAGTAAGGTTGATTAGTGATAGGGGTAGCTGGGGCAATACGCAGAAAAGGAGGCTGAGAGTAAAGGATGGCTCTCCTGAGCTCTGAGACAATAAACACTTTTTTTCAGACCAAAGGGATGAGGTGAAGAGAGAGTTCTAGACCATAAAGCCAGGATCACACTGATACTGGCAAATCATTTTTTTAAAATTTTACTTATTTATTTATTCATGAGAGACACACACAGAGAGAGGCAGAGACACAGGCAGAGGGAGAAGCAGGCTCCATGCAGGAAGCCTGATGTGGGACTCGATCCCAGGACTCCAGAATCATGGCCTGGGCCGAAGGCAGGCACTAAACCGCTGAGCCACTCAGGGATCCCCCCCAGCAAATAATTTTAAAGAATGTAGACTTCAGGGACCTTCAAGAATCTCTGAGTGAGCAATCAAGAGAGATCCTTGCAAATCATTTAAGAGTTTAGACTTGGGACTCCTGCTCAGGTGACTGCCTTCAGCTCAGGTTTTGATCCTGGGATCAAGCCCCAAGCCCATGTGGCTCCCTGCTCAGTGGGGAGGCTGCTTCCCTCTCTTCCTTGGCCCTTTCCACCCACTCATGCTCTTTCTCTCATTCTCTCTCTCTCAAATAAATAAATAAAATCTTTAAAAAAGAAAATAAAGAGTTTAGACTTTAAGGGCATTTAAAATCTCTGAGTGAGCAATCAAGAAGGACAGATCAGATTTTCACTCGCAAAAGAGTATTCCAGTTATCTAGGTGAGAAATGATGGTGACACCAATTAGAAGAATAGTGAGGGGGATGGAGATAAATGGAAAAATTCTAAAGCTATTCAGGACACATCATCAGCTAGGCCCGAGGATCAATGGATGCGAACAGATGGAAAGAAAGTACAAAAGAAGTAATCTCGGGTCTCTGGTCTGGAGGGCTGGATTGATGGCGCTATCCTTTCCATAGCTAGGAAAAAAATAGTAGAAAGGCAGGGATGGAAAGGAAGATGGTTTAAGTCTTATATTGGACATTTGAGCTGGAGGTACTACCAGGACCTACCAAAGGAGCTGGGTGTATTGGTCCAGTCTAGAGATAAGACAACAGGAGTAAATCTGGACAATAGTTTTCGGTCAATCCAGACGTAGGTATGGCCATTCAGAGTAAGTCACAGAGTAAAAAAGAGAAGAATAAACACTCCATTAGGGGATCCCTGGGTGGCTCAGTGGTTTAGCACCTGCCTTTGGCCCAGGGCGCGATCCTGAAGTCCCGGGATCGAGTCCCGCATCAGGCTCCTGGCATGGAGTCTGCTTCTCCCTCCTACTGTGTCTCCGCCTCTCTCTCTCTCTATGTCTATCATAAATAATAAATAAATAAATAAATATTTTAAAAAATAAAAAAATAAACACTCCATTAACTTGAACATTTCAGTGATAAGGCTGAAAGACTCAGCCAGATAAAGAAGAAAATCAATAGCCTGTATCTGGTGGACCTTACTAGTTGCCTACTACATATCATTCTCTGTTCTTTCTTTCAACAAAATACCAAATTTTGTTTGGGGAAGAAATGGGTTGGTTAAAAATATCTCTCCTTGCTAAAAACAAACAAACAAAAACAACAACAACAACAACAACAAAAAACACAAAACTATAGGCTCAAAGTGGAGTCACTTGCCCCCAGGACAACAAATCAAGACTCACATGCAGTGAGTCAACCTCTCCAGGAATGGAATTCTAAGCCAATAAATCTAAAATTATCTGGTCAGTACTAATGAGATAATCTGTCACAGGGACCCTCTCCATTCCTCAAAGGAAGATGAGGTAATGTGTGCGATTAAGACCCCCTGTCCTTCCTCCTTATGGAAGGTGACCTTGCCAGAAACAATTCTTCCTTTTCTTTAGCTAATAACTACTAGCCCCACCCTATAAAAACCTTCCATTTGTTGTTACAACCCCTAGAGTTATCTTTATGCTTGCCATTTGGGATGCTGCCTGATTCATTAATCACTTAATAAAATCAATTAGATCTTCCCAGTTACTCCCTTGAATTTTGTTTTTGAACATCACACATCTTTGAAACTAAAGGTGGCCACATGACACAATTCTAGCAAATGAAATGTAATAGAATTCTACTGGGTGAGATTTCCAGAAATATACTGTTGTCCTGATTTTTTTCAAAAAGGGTGGGTGGGGGGAGCTGCTGATTTTTTATATTCCTCCTTTTAGTATAGCACAGAAAGGTGACATTAAGAGGTAGAGCCATTACCTTATCACTGTGGGACCCAGGAAATTTAACAAAAATCCCCTAGCCCTGGACAAGCAGAGCAGGACTAACTCCATTTTGTGCAGCACCCTCCACCTCCTGTATGACCCCCACATGACCTGCTTATTGCTTAAGGCGCTGCCCCACCCTAGTCAGGCCGCTGGGCACACCCTTATCAGGAAATCGGCTCATAACAATGTAACCCTGCCTTGTGCCCACCCAAACTGTGCACCAATTCTGACCAAAATAATAGGCCAGCTCAAATAGATACTATAGGGTAAAATGTGATTCAATTGGCCACCTGCGTTTGGACCGACATGACTGTGCAACTTCCAGCGTATGTTACAATCCCATTGGCCACTGGCCCCTATAAAGCTGCTATGCCTCTTAGTCTCGGGGTCCAAGTCCCTGCTCCCCTGTGTCGGGTGCACTTGGACCCAAGCTCGAGCTTGTAAATAAACCCTCGTGTGTTTGCATCAGTGTCGGCTCCTTGGTGGTTTCTCGGATTCGCAGTCTTGGGCACAACAATAACCACAAGGAGGAAAACCATACTAAGGCTGGCAAAGCAGAAAAACAGAAGGAAGCTGGATTCGTGATGGCTTCTTGGAACCACCAACCTTTCACTGTATAGTCTTCCCCCAGAATCAAATTTAAACCTGTCTATTAAATTGCTTGACTTTGGTTACATGCAGTAGGATATAATCTGGATCTAGTTGGGTGCCATGAAATTCTGGGAAAGTGAACATTTCCCAAAGGAGGTCAGTTGTGTCAAATGCTCACAAGAGGTAAATTGTATCCATTATAGAAAGCAACATTTAGAAAGCTGAGGTCAAAACTATTAACAGTAATATGATATTAGTGAGAGCGAAGGGTAAGGCCACACACAATGCTTAGCACCTCTTTGCAAAGTTTTGGTAAAGCAACATATTTAAATTGCCTATGTTTGTAATATTGAATGGATCCCTGTTATAGCCTTAACATACTGATGTAGAAGAAAACATTCCTGGAAGAAAAAAAATAAAAATAGAATAGTATATTATATTCTTACTCTTATGTTCTTGAAACAAAGGAACTATGTAGATAAATAACTACAAACCTGAATTGGAGACATGCAGACCCTTTTGAAATTGTATGGCCACCCCCACAGGACACCAAATTCTAATTTTTACCCAAAATGCATTCTGAGAAAACAAATTATTCTCTGAAAAAATATTTTGGCATTCCATATAAATGTGGGAATTGTAGTAATTTAGATCCTCTCATGCTTCACAGAATTCATTAATATTTTAAAGCCTCTGAAGTCTTACAGGAAAGAGATATATATATATAAAAGTTTGTTTAAAGACTTCTTTTACAAATTATTTTTTAACAGCTTACAGAAATACTTTACTGGAACGTATTTTGAGAAAAGCCACAATGAAATATTTAAATGCTAACCATGCCAATGACAATAACTTTATAAACCCTCAAAAAATATATTTATCATAAAAGACATACCATGCACTGATATATGAAGGCAATACAACATTTAACAAATATTTATATGGATTTTAAGTACATTTATGTATGAGAGGATGCCTGACTCTGGGAACGAAAAACTCATTCTGAATGTAACCATATATGGCATTAGTTGCTCAGCCTTCAGTTACTTGCAATGAAGAGAGACATCCTTTGGAACCACAGAAAAGGAAGGAGTACACCTAGCTAGTAATGTGCCCAGCATAGTAAATAGCACATGATATAAGAGTTACCATACATACACAGTGCTTTATCAACCAGACACACTTCTAAGCGTTTTGTATATAATCAATTTATTTAATCCTCCTCAAATCTCTCTAAGGTAAGTAGAATTAATACCCTCCTTTTACAGGAGAGGGAACTGAAGTATAAAGAGGTTAGTTTAATCACCAGGGTCACAGAGCTATGCTAAATGAACATTTACTGGATTTGTTGAGAACAAAATTAATGACAGAATTAGTTGTAACTAATTCTATACAAATTATATATGTACAAACATATATGTAAATGCAAAATACATATTTGTATACATATATGCAAATTACATACATACAAATTCTATTCATAACTGTAATGAGTGTCCATAATGTACTCAATGGTTAAAAATCATTGTACAGGGTTAAGAGAACCCATCACATTCAAACAACACCAACTCCTCTTGAAATAGATCATAAGAAATGCATGATTGATTATTCACCTAAGGTTGATAATTAAAATTTTGACAGAGGCTTAAAGAAATAACCAACACAGTTCAAAAACAAAAAAAAAGGGATCCCTGGGTGGCGCAGCGGTTTGGCGCTTGCCTTTGGCTCAGGGCACGATCCTGGAGACCCGGGATTGAATCCCACATCGGGCTCCCGATTCATGGAGCCTGCTTTTCTCTCTGCCTGTGTCTCTGCCTCTCTCTCTCTCTCTCTCTGTGTGACTATCATAAATAAATTAAAAAAAAAATTTAAAAAAAAAAAAAAAAAAAGAGAGAGAGAGAGACTTTAGTGGTAATTAATGGAAGGAAGAAAAGAAAAAAGAAAACAAAAGAAAAGAAAACAAAAGAGAAAAAGCAACGAATTAAGAAAACTATGTTAAGGAATTGACTTTATTACCTCCCCCTGTTACACACTATGACCACAGAATTCTGAGTTTCTTCAAGTTTTTAGTTTTTGGTGATTTAGGCACAAGATGAGAGGACAGGAGTTAAAGGCAACTGTCAACATGTTCTCAATCCTCTGACCACAGAAATATTTCTCCTCTCCTGTGGAATTTTGGCTCTTTGCTACTTTCTTTCCTGAGGTAGCCCCAAAGGAAAATATGCTATAATCATATTTTCCAAGAATTCCCTTAAGCAAGATTCAACAAGGTTACAACCTGTCCTACGTTTTCATTTTAGAACTGAGGAAGTCACTTGGGTAAGCTATGACAAGTGCTGAGTTATGTGATCAAAATGCTCTCAGTGTCCTTCTACATCAAACACAGACTCCTAATCCATTTTCTGGTGTCTGACAGAGATAAGAATCTGATAAAATGGTAACTTAATGTGACTCAATCTAGATAAAGTACAGTATTATGTGGTAAAGAGATACAGGGTGATGGAGAGGGAAAGATTGAGAAAGAATATAAATCCTAGGGGGAAAGGATGTCCTTTCCCATTTTCTTTTTAACTTCTTGGCTTTTCTTCTAAGTTTTACTCCATCATTTACTTCATAAAATTAAAAGTGTCCCCACTCAGGCATACTAAATAACTTGGTCATAAACTTTTATTTCTCTTGACAAGTATAAAATGTCACAGGTGCTATTAAACCTAAATTTAGACCTTAGGTTAAATATGACTTAAAATGTTACTAAAGCTACAATTTCCATTTCGGAAATACTAAGAGACTGAGATTAGAAAGTGTCTTATACTCAGAAACCTAAATTAAACATCAGATATAATTTATTAAAAATTAGTCTCCACTTAATAACTATCTTCAAACATATAAGCTGCTATATTAAAAAATGGCTTATCTATTATCACTTAGCATATAAAAAGAAAGACTTCCACAGCGTAGGGTTTAAGTAAATTAAAGTAATAACTTTGTGTTAACATATGCTGATGCATGTAAGGGGTACTGATGATAGAGGCTAGATAATCTCTGGCTCCGAACAAATGATCTTTAGATAATTTAAACTAAAAGTCAGAGGAGCAGAGTAAATGACTTCCAAATGACCCTTCCAGCACGGTTCTATTCTTATTAATAAATTACAGTTTTTCTATAGTTTTCGTTTTAGAAAATGTAAAGTAAAACAGCCACACACACATACACACACACACACACACACACACACACACACACAGCATTTCACTTCTGGATTATGTGAGGTAAATAAAGCCTTCCATGAATTTACAAAAAACACCCAAGATATAGTTCATGTATTACTTTCCTTAATAAGCAATGTGGATACTGATAAAGTTTTGAGTATCCTGTTCTTTGATTAATATGCCACTATCTGTAAATATTCATACATAGTAAACATTGTTTTCCTTCTCCTTTCAGGCTACTTTATCTCTCTACTCTTCTAAATTCAATCCTTACCATAACTACCCCACCCCCACTCCCCAGCACATATTTTCTCTACCTTTCTTCTGTCTGCATCTCTCTCTCCCTTTCCCCTTGTCTGTCTTGCTCTCTCTTATCCCCTCTCCTTCTCTCTCTGTCTCTGAGTTTCTCTGTTTCTCTGGATATGTCTCGCGCTCTGTCCTCCCGTGTTTTTCTTTCTCTGCAATTCCCTCTCTCCATCTCTGCCCCTCCCTTGCTATCTCTACTAGTCTCCTACATATCCTTCACCACTTTCCCCTGCCCTCACTCTTGTTTAGAAACCCAGGGTAATTCAACCCACCAAAAATCATGTTCTTAACTGCTTCTAGGGGATGAGCTGGGGTCTGTGAACTCCAGTTTAGCACAATGTATCCCACTGCTTCTCCAATTTGAATTGGCATGAGTTAAATTGTAATATTGTTAAATACAGGGTCTGATTCAGCATATCTAACTTGCTTCCAGGTAAAGCCAATGCTATTGGTCCCCAACCACATTTGGAGCAGAAGCCTCCAGCTGCTGCCTGTAGCCAACTCAATCCTTCCCTCACTACAGTTTGCTTCCCTCACGTGGCTAGCCACATTACTATCCATGTGGGTTTCTTCCCTTTCTTATCTATATCTTGCCTACTTATTGCAGTGTCTAGATTTCCACTGGCTTTTACGTATTAATTATAACTAAGTGCTTAAAAAAATCATTAACCACAGAAAAAAGCCTCAGATTGTAATAAGAAATTTAAAACATTACCATGCTGTAACAACTTCCCTTTGATTTTTCGTCAAATTTGTTTCATTAAATATAAATCTACTGGACTATGATAATAGCTTTAAGTGGAATATAGGTTACTGGTAAAGTACAAGAATACAAATAATTCTGTTATAGAATACTTATTTTGGGGGCACCTGGGTGGCTCAGTGGTTGAGCATCTGCCTTTGGCCCAGGTCATGATCCCAGGGTCTTGGGATGGAGTCCCCTATCAGGTTCCCCACAGGGAACCTGCTTCTCCCTCTGCCTGTGTCTCTCATGAATAAATAAAATCTGTAAAAAAAAGGGAATACTTATTTTGTGTATTTTTTCCCTATCCAGGAAGAAACAGAGAAAGTATAAAGATACTTAGGTATTATTCTGAATGTGTAGACTTTCTCCAGGGAACTTCAGATAACCCCTTTGGGTACTGCTCAATTTCCTTAGTAATGTTATCCCCAGAAGAGCTTCTTAAATATTCCAGAACCTTGAAAGAAAAAAGAGCTCCCAGGGAAACAGTACCTTATGACTGCATTCTAAGCACTGTGCTTTCAAATGAGTGTTGGAGACATGTGAACTGCTTGACTTTACAAAGAGATTGTGTGGGGAATGAGCAAAAAGAGTAGATTAGACTGTTCCTTGAAGTGGCATTATGACACTTTATCATGTTTGTCACACATGGAATAAAACGCTTCTGAGTTACATATTCGATCACTTCACTTGCAATGTGCCAGGAATGGTACTAGACCCTTGGATAATGGCATGGTTCCAGAGAAGATGACTCTTGAGATGACTGTAAAGTAATGACCAATGGAACAAGAAAGCAAGCATATTGCAGGCTGAGAAACAAGAGGAAAATACAATTTCTTGGGATTGTAATGGGCTGTAGCACTCTGAACTCTATTAGTCACCCAAAGATTACACCACCTAATTCAAAGGCTCAATCCCTTCTGCATGGTCATAGACTAGACCTTAACTTTGCCATCACCACTAATTGTATCTCTTGCAAAATTTCAACCCCTACTGTCTAACCCTTCAGAATTAAGCCAAGTCTTCAATATTCAAATCTATTCCTTTCTTTGCTCTTCACCTACATGACTACCAAGTGCTTCACTAGCATCATCTTCTGTCTGGAATACTGCCGGAGTTTCCTAACTGGTTTCCCCCAGGCATTCTGCAACTCATTCTCTATGCATATAGAAAATATGAAGTATTACATGAATGACATTTTTTAAGTATAAATCACGTCATGTCACCTCCACCGTTGTCCCAAAACCTTCTGCGGTTCTCATTGCACTGAACATATAATCCAACATTACTAATCTGGTAACAGAATCCTGCACGATCTAGACCCCACCTATCTCCATAGCGGTCTTCCTTGCTCATATGCCATACCAACCATTTCATTTTCCCAAATATGTCCAAGTCTTTCATTTTCTCATGGCCTCTTAGATGTACTGTTCTTCTGCCTGAAATGCTTTTTCTTTTACTCTGTGTCTTGGTCACATCTTGTATTTCAGTTCTTAGCTTGGCCCCAATCCTTCCTGGCACTTGTCACAATTTTTAACCATAAAGTTATGGTAGTTGCTTATTTTCTGTCCTCATTCCTTCTACCCATTGTATTGTAATTTCCATGAAGGCAGAAACCACTTCTTTTTTGTTCACCACTAAATAGCTAGAACTAAGTAGAATATCTAGAAAGAGTTACTTTGGAGGGGAAAAAAAACACAATTTTTTTTGATAAACTATATTTGGTATTCTTTACATATTTATTTAATTTCCAGCTTTAAAAACAACATTTTTAAGTGCCCATTTTGAGTAACAAAGAAACAGAACATTAATACCCACCAAAACATTCAATAGTATTTTATTCTAACCTGACAAAATAAATTGATAATGTATGACAGCTTAAGCTAATTTATAATATAGTAATTAAAATTAGGAATGCCTGGGATGCCTGGGTGGCTCAGCAATTGAGTGTCTGCCTTTGGCTCAGGGCGTGATCCTGGGGTCCAGGAATCGACGCCCGCATCAGGCTCCCTGCAAGGAACCTCTTCTCCCTCTGCCTATGTGTCTGCCACTCTCTCTGTGTCTCTCATGAATGAATAGATTTTAAAATCTTTAAAAAATAAATAAATAAAAAACAAAATTAGGGATGCCTGAGTGACTCAGTCATTTGAGTATCTAACTCTTGATCTTAGCTTGAGTCTTGATCTCAGGGTGGTGAGGTCAAGTCCTGCATTGGGCTCCACATAAGCATGGAGCCTACTTAAAAAATAATGAAAATAAAAATAAAAATTCTTAAAATTAATTCTACTAAGAAGGTTTAGGTATGTTTTATTAAATTTGTCACTCATTTTAAAATATATACAAGTGATTCTGAAGTTGTTCTGTGTACGTGGGAAAGACTTCTAGCATGTAAGTCATAAGTAAATTAGGAAGATTAAAAGGAGGAGTGATGATAAGATTTGAGAAGTAACCAGATCTATCTTGTTATTTGAATATTTTTTACAGAAAGTACTGTTGAAAGGAGGAGACACTGCCAAGAATTTCCCATAAATAACTAAATACTGAATTGATTTTCTGGAAGCATCAAGGAGCTTTATATCTAAGTATCAACAGCATTGAAATAATCATCTTAATATTTTTCAGCAAAAATGAACACCATCTACTTTTTGAGAAAATAAAAGGAGTGGCTCATGAGACTGGTAATGGTATATGTAACCTTTAACCCCAGAATTACTGGATTGAATCTTGTCCAGGATAGTGTATCTTAGTAATATTCGGCAGAAGGAAGTTGTTTTGTAGCATCCAATCTAAAGAACTAAACTTTTCCAATTAGTCTTTATGACACAGATGTGTTCCAAGATATCCAATGCCTTTTTTTGGCCACCTAAGACTGAATAATGTTGAATAGTGAATAGTTTTCCTCAGAGCACATATAGGGACTTTAGGGTATCTAAAATGATATCTACTCAACTTTCAACAGTAGTTAACTCTGAATAATGAGATTACAAGAACATGTATGTATTATCACAAATAAAACACAATTTTCTGAAGTTACACAGAAATGATCTCTGTAAGCTTATTATTCACATTCCTTAACCTGTGATTGGGAGTAAAGAAAAAGAAATGCATAATGTGCCTCTACTCTTAAGGCCTTTCTACAAATCTACTAAAGATTAATATATAACAGGTATGTGAGATAAAGAAGAAAACATAAAAAGTTTACTGAAGTCTACTGAACATGTGCCTTCAGCTGTGTTTAACTAGCAGTGGTTTTAAGATAAAATATAACCTGTTGGTTATCTATGAATAAATAGTACATTCTCTAACACAGCCAACTCCCCTAATAGCACACTCAAATAGTCAGCAAGCTTTGCCCTCTTCTAACAAGATGCCCACTGAGATTCAAATTTTCCCTTTCACCCATCGTCACTGTCATCTCTCACATGGATTATGAAATATAGGTTTCTGCCTTCCTATTCATATTAAATACTCTTTGGAAAGATAAAACCAAAAGAGAGAGAAGGGAGAAAGAAAGAATTTTTATGTTCTTTTAAAAGAGAATGACCACTATCTTCTCTCTTAATGTAGTAACTAAAGGATGCTGCTTTTACTTTTCTCAACAAATAAAGAAATCCCCCAATCCTATATTCATATTGAAGGTATGATGTGTCTATACTTGATTTACAACACCATTTAAGCCTAACATCTCGATGCAACAAGATGACCTGATACTTACATCATGGAGATTACATAACTTTACCCCCTGATTTTCTGAATTTTATTTCTCAGTTACCTAATATGATAAAATAACTATAAATCCAAAAACAAGAATCTAAAAATAATCATCAAAGGCAGCTATGGACTAAATGTTTGTGTCTCTCCACCAACCCACAAATTCGTTTGTTTAAGTCTTAATCCCCAATGAGATGATGGTATTTGGAGATGGGGACTTGGGATGGTAATTTGGGTTTGATGGATTCATGGGGGTAAAGCCCGTATGATAGGACTGTCTTTACACAGGGATAAAAACACCCGAGCTCTCTCTCTACCATGGGGGAAAACCAAGAAAGAACTCTCCCCAGAATCTAATCATGTTGGCACCCTGATCTCCAACTTCCCAGCCTCCAGAACTGTGAGACATTAATGTTTGTTGTTTAAGTCACTCAGTACAAGGTATTCTTGTTATAGTTGCATAAGCAGATTAAGACAGGCAACAATAAAAGAGTATTATTCAACTGATAGTAAAAACTCAAGTATTTAGTAACCAGAATCATGTCATAGAACTTAGCAATGCTGCCTCTTTACTTAAGTACACAAATTTAATTAGAAAAAATATGAATGCTATATCAACTGTAAAAGTTGTAACACTGAATTCTTTCATTTGTCCTTGAAATAAAAAAGATTTGAATCAGCATTATTGCATGTCCTACATTAGCACTAAGGATTTTAAGGTAAGAGCAAATGTCTCATACCATTGATTTCAATTCAAGGTGGAATTTAATATATTCAACACATTTTTTACTTAATTGGGAATTAATTTAAGAAAAATAAATTATTGAAGCATCATACTTATATTTTAGTATATTAACATGCTTATCTTTAAATTTAAAATGAAGTGAGTTCATTTTTCAAGTCAGAAGAATCAGATCCCTTTCCTAAAAAATAATTTTGGTGTTTGATGGAAAGATATAAGAGGAAAAAAGTAATGAAAATAACAGCACCAAAATTAAATTCATGATTTATAGTTCATGATTTATAATTACGCGCCAGTTACTGTGCTACACACCTTATATACATAACTTAATTTAATCATGAATCCATTTTGGAACAAAGAATCAGTTCATTTTAGGATATAACTGTATCAGGAAGTGGAAAGATTTTAAGTCAGTAAACTAAATGACTCTTTAACATTCTTCCCTTGAATACCAAAAACAAAAATGAGATATAAAAAAGGTTTTAGAATGTGGTGATAGCACTTGAAAATGATAAGTTAAAAAAATAAAACAAATTAAATAGAGAAAACTATTTTTAAGTATGCAATATAAAGCAAATTCAACTTCTAAGATAAAAAGTCTATCAGGGAACAATGTACGTGTGTGTGTGTGTGTGTGTGTGTGTGTGCATATAAACTATAAATAATTCTAGTGCCTGACCATAATAGAGGTCAGATTGATTATGTGTGTGCACACAATCAATCAATCAATATTTTAAAATATAATGGCATATTCTACTTCCACCTGCTCATCTGACCATTTCATCTCAAAGAGTAATCCTTCCATCTTCCAAGGTCCAGATTTTAGGAATACAATCTATTGTACCTAGGTAAACACATGGTTACTTAGTATCCATAGTCAGTTTGCTTTGTCATTTTACCCAAAGGAGGAATCTTGGATCAATTAAATTCTAAATCACTCTGATGAGTATTATTTAATAATAATAACAACAAAAGATCATGATATATTGAAAGGGGTGGGAAAATTTTACTTCAAAATATTAACATTTACCCCCAAAGTAATTACTATTAAAATGTACCCCAGTAAATAAAACCATGGAAGACCTAATCTTTGATTAATTGGACAATTCTTTTTTTTTTTTTTCCCCAGGAAAGATAGTTCCCTGGTTTTGCTGCTAAGACAGCTAGCAGATGTCTGCCTAGTCTAAAGGGAATTTCTTTCCCTCAAGAGAAAACAGCTTAAATAGGAAACAAATAGCCATATGCTAACTGTGCACTGCTTAGCAGATGACGTAGATGGCCATGTTCTACAATGGAAAGCATGAGGGTCAAGGTTCAGATTAATTTTCGTCAAAATTCAATGCAATTACCCAAGATCAAATTACTTATTAAATATAAGTTGTGTCTAAGAACTGTGCTATCAATTTGTTCCAGGCACAAAATAGAGTTCTAAATTTAGTAAGTGATAATGTTGGGTACAGGAGAATGGAGAATGGACCCATTAAATATTTTCCTAGATGTTTAGCAGACTCTTGAATAGAGCTAATACAAGACAAACAAGACAATACCACTTGCAAGACGGTTTTAGAAAGTTTAGTTTGCAACTGAATTAGATAGAGTGAAGTTTTCATAAATCTTAGAAACAGTGGGAAATTAAATTTCCAATTTAATGTCCCCATCAAGATATATCATTCTAGGTTTGCAAAGAAAAATAAGAATTAAAAAAAAAAAAAAACTAAAGAAATAACATCTGTGATTAAAAGTTCTTTTCCTGTACAAAGATAAATGTCTAAAACTTCCAGGAAACTTTCATAAAGGTATCATCATATATTTCTTAGCATTCCAATTTTTGGACTTTATAATTGTGTGAGATAACTTTTTAACTGCATCGAAACTGAGTTTTCAAGAACAAGGAATACAGCTTTTACTACGTGGTAAGGATCGGCACCAAAAGGCCGACCAGTGCTTTTCACTGGGTCTAAACCTGGTTATAATTGGGACTGAAATAAAAATAAAAATAAACAATTCTAAAAATAACCAATAAATGCAATCCTTTTGGTGTACTTTCTAAACTTGAATAAATGTTAAAAACACAAAAGACACGATTATTATCACTTCTGTACAGAAACAAAGATTTTCAATGACATTCAATATCTTTTTTTTTAGTGTTTGAGAGATTGACAATTGTTAGGAACTGAGAAATGCAGTTGTTGTTACAGCTGTAAAACTTGGTTTAAATGCAAACAAAACACAGATAAATGTTTTTAAAAACATTACCAACAACTGTGCTGTGAAATCTGTGTTGCCTCTAGACACTTTTTTTTTCCCTCTAGACACTTTTGTTAATGCTATTACTCTTGGCTACACTGTCACTGAGAAATTAGATGCAATCTTTGTCTTCCTGTGTCTTTGGTAAGAATAAGAATAGTTCTTATTGAACTTACGGTACCTAAACTAAGAAAATGTGAAAAAAAAAAAAGTAGAATATTCTCCAAGAAAAAAATAAAACCAAACTATAATAGTACTTCACAGATTTAATCTATAGCATAGCATAGCATACTAACCTACCAAAGCAAGTATGGCCCATGTTTCCCTGGACTTCCACCCCTGCCCCCTACCTCCCAAATACACACACAACTTGTTCATAAATTACAAAAGGCAACTTTCCATTTTAGGACACAAACATATTTTAAAATGGTAACTTAACAGTCACTATTGCCTAAAATAAGTAACTGAAATATATGTGAACTATATCACTACATATCTATATGTAGTGTACTGAAACTTGAATTTAGTAAATAATGTTTTAAACACACAAAACCCATTTTAACTGCAGAGCACTTATTTTTTTTTCCCATATAATTTATGGTACAAAATAATACAGTTTACCCAAATAAAAACATGCTGTTTATTATCACAATTAAACAGGTATAAAAATTGCAATACAAACAATACTCAAACTTTTTTCAGGGTTTAAAATAATTATTATCACTAATAAAAATTTTTATTATCAAACTATCCTTGTTAATATCAAAATATATTTGCTAAATATATGATACCTATAGTCTGCCTTTCTACATATTTGAATTGTTAATGAATATGATCTTAAAGTATTGTTTAAAGCACTTTAACTAGATTCTATAAATTATAATATTCTCTTTAATCTGGAATTTGAAACATTTTGGAGACATACTGAGAAATATTACACTAAAATTTGTGACTTATCCATTCAGGGACTATGTATTTGAATATTTTACTGGTACAAGTAATATAATGATTTTTTGTCTGGTTTCAATTCCTTGAAGGTATATTTGTTGACTAAGACTGGAAAAGCATTTCCCATAATGAACTCACAAGGTAATGGAATGTCTTGCTTAGAAAAGAATTTAACTGGAAATTCATAATATCTTTTAAAATAGCCACACAAGTGCCAGATTGGAAAAACACAGTTCTCTAAATCCCCAGTGCATTAAGGGTATCTTGATCATCTAAAGTAAAACTAAAGGAGTTTTGAGGCAAGATCTAGAGGGTAAGCATTTAGATATTCTATTCAAGTCTGTAACCTTTTCTATAAACTCTGGCAATGATCAGAATGCAAGTAGAGTAAGAAATACCGCAGAAACACAGTATGATCCTAAGATATATATTTCTATCAGCACACTTCGTTCATAAGAAATAATTTCAGAGAATAAATAATTAATCTGCTTTTCCTTCTAATCTTCAGTTTCTTATCTACCAAAAATAAGAGTTGGCCTAGGTCATCTACACCACCTTTCTTGATTCTTTATATCTGTTTTCAAATGTTAACTTAATTTTACCTCCACAGGGAATAAGTATTCTTAAATATAAACACATCAAAAGGTAGAAAGGTATTAATATCATAACCTGAAAGAAGACTGTATCAAAATATATACATCCTCTTATGAAAACAGTTAAGCTTCTTTTTGCCTACACCACATTTAAATTTGTGCAAAAAAAAGAAACAAGAAAAAGAAAAGTAGCCTACTCTGTGATTATAGCTTTTATACATCTCAGTTACATAGTTCTAAGATTTTCACTGAGAATCAAGGCAATACAAGAAAGTACAATACAATATGCTTACAATCAATTAAATTTGATTAGAAATATAAATTGAGTTTCAAGCAAATGTTTTAAAAACGTGAGTCGCTACTTCTGACACAGTTTTAAATGGTTGCTCTCATTTTTTCTAATTAATTTTATGTTCATGTTAGACATCTTTGGCATTCTGTTTACTACATGGTTCTATAAGTGTGATCAACTTATCTAAATTCTTGAGGAACTTATCCCACATTAATAATCTAATTAAGTTGGGAAATCTGTCTTTAAATTCCTATCTTGTCTATATTGCATAACTATCTGTGGATCTATATATTCAAGTTCTAGTTGAATGTCAGAGATGATGTTAGAGTTTATGAAACTGAATATATAGTTAAAATTTTGAACATAAATTATATCAAAATATCAATCATCTTAGAAAGCATTATATATACATAACTACATAGTTATGTATGCAGTTTCACCTATAATTTTATGTAAAATGAATTAGAGATCTAAATTTCACTTGTCTTTCCAATCCCTATGCAATTCTCAATTGTACATTTAATACACAGAATGATTCTTCCAAACAAATGAAACTTTCTGGCTACCTCTTGAATGTTTATTGAAAATAAGAGAATCCCAATTTGTATTTAAATACATTACACACCCAGACTCTAGCTATAACAATTTAATCATTAATTGATAGAACCTTCTTGAGGTAATTGCAAATTAACTGCATTTGGCGTTTGTGTAAATAAACTAAACCATCGGCTACTTGAGGATTACGTACACAGGTTTTCCTCCAAGAGCACACTAGAATAGCCAAGATAATAAAGTATGAGGCAGAGACATACATTTCTCTACCCATAGCTGTACCAAAAGTGTAATGTATGTCTAAAAATTAGAATCCATTTAAAACCATATCTTCTACTACCAGTTGAAAGTATTTCTCCAAATGAAGACAAATGAAAAATACCTCATGCTATTCTTTTTACAGAAATATGCTTGTATTCAATATATTTAAAAGTAACAAAAAAGGATAAATCAATTTTTTAGAATAGATCAATTTCAGTGAAAATGTTTAAAAGAAAGCAGCTCCAAATCCAAATGGTAAAATGGTTCAACAACTATGTGCAAATCCCAAATTAGCTTGAACAACTAGCTACGATGAGAAATATTAAAGAAAAAAAATCAAATAGGTGGAGAATTGTATTCATCATACAGAAAGCTAGAAATTTTCCTCAAGTAAAGCCTAGGATACCTGTTTGACTTTTGATTACCATCCTCCAGGCAAATGATCCCACTGTACTATTCCTGCTGCAAAAGCCAAAAGCCCATTTTACTTACTAGCCACCTCCAGCGATGCATTATGGCTCACAGCCTCTCCGAGGTAATTCCGTGCCACACAGACGTAGACCCCTTCATCAGGCCTACTTTTTCGTCCATGTACTATACGTAAGAAAAATAAAGATCCACTTGGCAGCAACATTCGGTGTGAGCGAGGGTCATCTTTGTCTGTCTCCACTCTCTCCCCACCTTTGTACCATTCAATGGTGGGCGTGGGGCGGCCTTCAGCTTTACAGTTCAGAGTTGCAGGTTCTCCTTTTGACACAATTAGGTCTGAAGGGTGTTCAACAATACGAGGTGGAAAATCTTCCTGACGGAGACGGGAGCCTGCAGAAGAATTGATGAAATAGCTTTGTATTATCACACGGAAACAATTAAAAGTCTTATTTCAGAAGCCAAGGCTTCAGCACTGCTATGTAAACAGGGCATAATACTGACTACCCTCTTAACTCTATCTCCTAATTAATCCTTCTGGTGTCCACCTCAACACACCTTCCAATTCTTGAATCCTTTTGACCCTCCACTTAGAATTCACTCCCACTTAAACTTGGCCTACACATCCCATCTGTTCTTCAAATCCCTTGTCCACAAAGCCTTTCAGAACCCATTACCCCATCTATATTTACCACATACATGCCTGTTTTGCAGAGGAATGTGTGAAAGAAGTGTAGAGCATTACAAGTAATAGCATGGCTTCTTAGAATCTCCTTTGTAACTAACATCTATCAACACTTAAAAAAAAAAAAAACCTATTCTGTAGACTAATGAACATCATATTCAAATATACGGTAAAACTGCTCTTTATATAGATTTTTATATCTTCCTAAATAGTAAAAGTGCAATGTGTGTATACACTTTCCGAGAGTTTAAATTAAAATTAATTTCATTAGTTACCAACAGTTACATGTTAATATTTAACATACTTCACAGATGAAATGTTATATAATTGAGTTTAAATAATTAAATATAAAAGGAAAAAGGATATTGGGTAAGGGAGTATATTCTGTATTGCATCATATTTGAAGTCATTTAAATATGTGTCATTTAATATTTCCTGTGTCTGTACCTTATTTTTTCCAATGAGATTATAACTTCTAAAATGGGGATCAAGATTCATATTTTTTAATATTCCTACCATATTTTTTAATATTCCTAACCTATTGCTGCCATAGATAAATTTAATACATAAATTTCTTCAAGATTTCTCAAATGCAACAGCCCAAGGCTTAATTTAACTGAGCCCCAAACCTTGTTCTCATCTGGTCATCCAATCTCAATGAATAATGCAAAGTAGAAACCAGGCTTCCTTGACACCCCCCCCTTTCTTTCCTCTCCTCCTCCCCAATATTTCTCCAATCAATCTACTCATCTCCATCTCTACAGCTAGTTACCAACCCAGGTCAAACTACTATCAATTCCCACCCGGATTTAGGAAAGCTCTTAAACTACTTCACTTCAGGGAATGCCTGGGTGGCTCAGTGGTTGAGCTGAGCGCCTGCCTTTGGCTGAGGGCGTGATCCTGGAGTTGCAGGATGGAGTCCCACATTGGGCTCCCTGCATGCAATCTGCTTCGCTCTCTGCCTCTCTCTCCGTGTTTCTCATGAATAAATAAATTAAACTGCTTCACTTCAGCGTAGCCACATGAAGGCTTTGAAATGCAAATACAATCTGGGTTCTTCCCTACTTCAGTGGCTCTTAAAATAAACTCATTGCTCTTAAGATAAGGTCCTTAACAAGATCTACAAGTGTTCATTCCCCTATCTAGCTCTTCAGATTCTTCCTGTTCCACTTCTTGCTCTGCTTTCTTCACCTCACCTTGTGTTAGTTCACAAATACAATGCACTTCCTCCTGCCACAGGCCTACACCTGCCATGGGGTCTGTGCTCAAAATGGTCTTACTCTAGTTAATATCCACTTTCCTTTCAAATCTCTGCCCTCTCAGATCTTTCAAAAAAAGTCAAATGCTCCTTTTATAAGCCTAGATAGCACTATATAGCTACATCTGGTAAGAATGATCAGAATTACAATTTAATGTTTTTTGTTTGATGCTTTGAATATGGTCTTTCCTATTCCTCTGTAAGGTCTACGGGTCTGGTTTTGCTCATGGTTGCTTCTCTTATTCCTGGCAGAGTGCTGAGCATACTATAGGTACACAATAAATATGTGTTGAATAAATGAAAACTTGAATGAGGTCCTGATCATTCCTTCTTGATGGGGAAGACCTATTTCAGTAGAATGATCTGAACTTACTAATCATGTATTCTATAAAGAGACATTAGGAGACTTTATTTTATAAATTATACCCAGTGTGCAATCTAGTCAACCTTTCCTAGACTGTATGCTCTGCATGGACTGATTTATATCTCTAATTTATAACTACTGCAATTAACATTTTTTCTTAATGAATGAAATTAGCAGATGAATGATGAAACTTAAAGAGCCTTTATTTATATCAGCCATGAAATAACAAAAAAATTCACCTGAAATATTGAATAATAGTTTTAATCTGAAACACTGAGAAACAGCTTTAGTCCAATGCATGGACTATACAACATACTATAAATTCTTTAAGTAAAACAGCCTCTAAAGGAGGAAGAAGAAATAAACCAGCAACATGGGGAAAAAATAACTTGAAAAGTCATACTTTCTCACATAAAGCATACTGAAGTCAAATGAAACTTAAATTAGATTTTAGATTATTCAATTGCAAATACTATACAATTTCAAAAAAAATAAAACATTATATATGACCATCCCTGACTTTGGTATAATTATGAAAGCTGGATGCTACTGAGGATCAACTACTGAGGTAATAAATATGTAATTAAAGCACACGTTATTTTAAATTCTGAAAGTCCATTTCAGATAGGAAATAGGGACACACAGTTTGCTGTGAGAAAACAAAGAAAGGACACCTAAGACTGCCTGAACAAGAGACAGTGAAGGTTTCCTGAAACAGCAAATTTGAGAGGAATCTTGAAAATGAGTCAAGAACAAAGGAGATGATTTCACTGGGGGCACAGCTACAAAAGAATATGGTACACCTGTGGGACCTGCGGGGTGTTAATATGGCCTAAGTGTGAGGTTGGACTCATGTCAGAGATTAACAAATATGTGCCTGAAGGAGTAGTCAGAAGCAATAACGTGATTGGTTTTGTACATCACATCAATGTTCTGGAGCCTACCTAAATGCAACAAAACATTCAAATATTTTAAGCAAGGCATGGGTACAGTCATGCTTGCCCATGGGCTCACCATTGGTAGTATGAAACTGGACCATACAGCAGGCTAAATTAGGAAGTAATTGGTCAGGAAACTTTTGCACTCTTTAAACAATAAATTCTGAAAACTTGGACTCTTGACAGAAGAGAAAATGGAGGAAAGAATCTAGAGATATTTAGTTATAAAATCAACAGGACCTGATCAGTGGCAAAGTGGGGTAAGATAGAAATGAAAAGTGCACAAGATGGAGGAGAAGCATAAGCTAGAGGATTCCGAGTTTATGAACTGAGCAGTGGGTGAATGGCAATCCCAAAGAAGGTGGAGAATGAAAAAGTAAAATATGGTGGGAGGAAGGACAGAGGAGATGATTTATTCAGTCTTCAACATGGAGGGGTACTTCCTGAATATCCAACTGGAGATGACATGTTGCCAACTAAATATCCAGGTGTAACCTCAGAAAAAAAATCTCAGCTGGAGATTTAGATGAGAATCAAGCCAGAGACTGAAACTATGGGAAAGAATAAAACTGTATAGGGACAGTATATGGAGGAAGTAACATCCAATTACAGAACTTGGAGATCACCCAGGCTCCACCAAAGTACAGTGTAGCTCAAGACTCTACCCCTAACCTACAGTCCCATTATAGCTGGACCACAGCTAGCATGACTTGAGGAATGGAAAACTTAGGCCTAAGTTTTCACCAGAATGTTTGTACAGCAGTATTCAGTAAAAGAGTTTCAGAAATAAAAATGTTGTCTCTATTACTAAAGGCTAAATCATCAGAAATGCTCCACAGAATACTCTTTCCTCAGATTGTTCATATGTATTGCTCAAAAAAAAGAGTTACAGTTCTCAGGGTGTTTGGCCTTGCTAACACACACTATGATGCACCAAAAGAAAAGTATTCTATGCAGCATTTCTCAAACTTTTTTGGCTACTAAGCTCTTGTTTTCTTTTTTCAGGATATCACACTGAACTTTGCTTCTGAGGAACACACTTCCAGAGAAAATATACTCTGTTAGCATATAAAAATCTGAAGTAAATTAATAGGCTTACCAAAAAAAGTTATTTGAATATAGAACCCATATCTTTGAAAATCATAACAAAAATGTAGAAATCTCACATTCCTCAACATGTCTAACTTTCAGAAAAGAAACTTTCCAATTCCCAAGTGATATTCATAATGAGTAACTGGTTAACCTCCACAATAAAAATTATAAATGGTAATCATCGTCTCCAGAAAAACTATAATATTCTTTACTATCAAGTATAATAAGCTGGAAGGAAAGGAACGAAAGAGAAAACTACCATTAATTATCCATCATACCCTCCATCACAACAACAGCTTTAGGAAGTGGGCGTTGTTATATCCGGTGTCCATATGGGGAAAGCGAGACTCTCAGCTGTCATTCAGCTGGAAGGTGGCAGCGCTGGGATTCAACCCTAGTCAAATTCAAAACCCTTGCTCTTCCAAGTAATCCATAAATGCTGCTAGGATTAATTAGTTAAAATTCACAGTGAAACATGCTTTGCCTGTTCTTGTTTTCAACAATGGAGGTGTTCATTTTGATTGCTTATTTTTAAAATGTGGATGATAAAAACAAGAAGCAGGCAAACCTGGTGGCAAATGTTGTTCTTTCCCTGTGCATACAGAGAATACCTAACTCTAAATTGCATGATTTCATATTCCTTTTATTCAGTAAAGAATCTGATAATAAACAAATGGAGATACAAAGCTTTTCTTACATGGTATCATCTTCTCTAAATATGAGCTTGAATTTTCGATTCTCTAAATATGAGCTTGAATTTTTTATTAAATAGCCTTATAACGCCAGTTCTTAATTCCTACGTAACTGTTCACGCAATTAAAATTCAGTATTGGGGCACCTGGGTGGCTCAGTGGTTGAGCATCTGCCTTGGGCTCGGGTCATGATCCCAGGGTCCCAGGATCGAGTCCCATATCGGGCTCCCCACAGGGAGCCTGCTTCTCCCTCTGCCTGTGTCTCTGCCTCTCTCTGTGTGTCTCTCATGAATAAATAAATTAAAAAAAAATTCAGTATCACTGGGGCACCTGGCTGGCTCAGTCAGTGAAACATGAGACTCAATCTCAGGGTTATGAGTTCCAGCCCCATGTTAGGTGTAGAGATGACTTAATATTAAAAAAATATATCTTTAAAAACATTCAGTATCACTGGTTCCCCAATTTTTTCTACCAATATATTTTGAGGGAAAAGTCTCTCATCTTGTATCAATAATTGCTGACTCACTTTCTCAAAGGGAAACTTCAAGAGAGGTATACCAAGATCAAATTAGGAACTCTCATATTCCTCCCTAAAGCAGGTAGTGCTCACCTCTACTGGGTCACAAAACTTCTCTCTCTATTTAATATTCTTGATTCATTCACAAAAAAACCTTCTCTCTTCCATCATGAATTCTGAGTTCCTGTAAGCCACCTGACAATCACCATTCTAGTTATGCTCATGTGTTGT
Source organism: Canis lupus familiaris (assembly GCF_011100685.1). Lineage (NCBI taxonomy): Eukaryota > Metazoa > Chordata > Mammalia > Carnivora > Canidae > Canis > Canis lupus. Next base: position 8,668,660 of record NC_049252.1, on the reverse strand, counting down.
TATTTATTTGTATGTTATACGGTATGAGGTTTCTATCACACTTGGTAAAACCAACTTCCTGGTTTCAACCAAACTCTGAAGAGGAAACAGAAAAGTGACAAAGAGAAGCGTCAAAGAAGAAAGAGAAGGGTAAGGAACAAGGATGATGATGTCAGCTGCCCTCAGCAAGAATCCTGGTGGAACCTTGGGAAGAGAACACAGTCGACTTTAGGCAGGACAGAATTCCTTCAACAACTGCCCGGTTGGAAGATAAAATATAAACATGAGTGACTGAAATATCTAAATATTTACACAACCGCAGCTGGAAAAAGATATACACGTAAGTGCTAAGTATTTCAAGGAAATATATCAAAGTCACATGAGATTTATGATGAGGAAACCAAACTCCTAGTTGGCCGTAAACTGCTCCCCCCTTTAAAACATCACTTTTACAGGCACGCAAGCAAGTAACCATTTAAGAGACAGATCTTGGTAATATTCTACTGAGCTATGCAAAACACACAAATAGATAATTTTATTCTTTTTTTATACATATGATTCTATTTTTTTTCCTAGCATGGCAGTAACATTTGTCTCACAGTTTTGTTTGTTTACGTTTTCAAGTCTGTTTCTTCTTAGTAGATTGAGTGAAAAAGTATTTATTTTATTAACAAAGTCTTATTTTGATTTGAATTTCTCTTTCATATTCTTTGGCAGGTTAAAATTAGAAAACATTAAATGATTAAAATATCCATTTGTCTCATATATCGTATGAAAACATCTTGTAGTGCAGAAATGCTTGTAAAATTACTAACAGCACAAGAGTAACAAGTTCAGAGAGTACTTGACAGATGCACAATGAATATTAATAGACAACTGGTGACATCTGTCCTAGGTGGGGGGGGGGGGATGATTTATATCTGCCTTGACAACAAACGTATATTTGTAAAAAGAACACCTATATTCTTCTTTTTTTTTTTTTTTTAGAACACCTATATTCTTAAAAGAGCCTTGCCTCTTATCCTTTTAATTTAAGCTCCATTTACATTTTAAGGAGCATACAGCCTCCAATTATTAACATAAATCCTATCATGGGCACCAATCCTGTAATTCTCCTGTCAGAAATTCATCCTACAAGGAGTTATTTGTTAAAAATAAGAAGACATCATCCATTATTACTGTGTACAGAGTAGACTTAAATATCCACTAATGAGTCATACACATTTCCCAAATACACATTTTTGGAATAAGTATAAAACACACTGTACCATGGAAAAAACTTAGAGTTTCACCTGGAATAATGTATAGGAATACAAGGGAAACAGAACACATTACAACAACTCCATGATTAATGAATCATGACATTTCTTTAGGTATTTGTTTCATCTTAATTTCCTATGATTATAATTTTCCCTAAAGATGGGGGGGGGGCAGGGTTTTAGCCAAAATGTAGAATAATCCCTCAAATTACCTGAAGGTCATTAATGGTACCTGTTATCATCTAAAATGATTACCAAAATTGTCCAAATGGAATTCTAGAAGTGAATCCCTGGTGTTTCTGTAATATTCCTATAGAATCTAATATCATATGGCTGTGTCCCAAAAGATATGAGAAAGACAGACAGTAGAATAAGTTAAATTTTAAAAACAATATTGCTTGCTCCCCACCCCCATTTTTAATAATATGGAGTCTAAGTAGAACAGACTTTTCCATCATGGGACCCAAATATTGCAGAAGCTACTAAGGCATAAGCTGCAGAAACTGCCTCAACAGATTCAAATCAGGGAGGATTCCACTATGAGCTGTAACTAGAGGGGTTGTAGGGTTGAAGTTGATTAGCTGAGTTCATGCTTCCTATTGCCCTTGAAGCAAAATTTCCAATCAGTATACAAAGAGAAGAATTCTACCTTCTGTAAAATGTCAAACAAAAATATTTGCATATCTTAAGGTCCAAATTTTCTCACTCTCCTATTTATTGGTTTACCTCTACATTGAACATATATTGTATTAAGAATTATGCTAAGCATTGGCAACACAAAGAAATATGAAATAAAATCCTTGACCTTAACTACCTGGAGTTCACCAAGAAGAAATTGTATAGGTGAGGGGAAAAAAAATGGGCTAAAAATTTCCCATTTATGGGGAAAGTTTATTCAATCTAGAGAATGGATTTAGTGTGTCTGCATTCAAATTCAAGCTCTGCAACTTGTTAGCTGTGTAAACTCAGATAAATTCCTTAACTCTCTAAATGTTAGTTTCTTCGTCTGTAAAATGAGTATAAAAATACTATCTATATTTTATAGGTTAGCATAATCCCTGGTGAGTAAGATATTACACTGACCCTTGATTGGAACCACTGATAACAGTATTTGGAAGTTGGCATAAGGACTATTGTTTAATTTTACAATTTTACTTTCCACCCTCTCCTGGAATTATATTGGGATCCCTATCAACTAGAAATCAGTAACTTTTTTTTTCTAAATTTGTAAGAAAAGTTATAAACTAAGTAAGGATCTAATTTTAGTTGAGAATTCAACTCAAAATTATTTTCCATTTACACAGTTCTTGGCAGGATCTGGCACAAATCCAGCAAAACATCTATCAAAAGAGAAGAAAAACAAAATAAAATAAAACTAAAGCACTTAGCCCATTCAACTTATTGTTTTACTAAAAATCATCAGAGGGTGAGTCTCTCCAAAGCCACTTATAATAAAGAATTTTTGTTCCATGTGGAAAATATCCCATACAGATTCATTGATTAAATGTGTTCCTTTAATTTGAAAGACACACTAATACACTTAAAATATTACTGTGTGAATAGTAATATTATCTTTCTTTTTTAACAGATCTCTTTTTTTAAATTATTTATTTACTTATTTATTTATGATAGTCTCACAGAGAGAGAGAGAGAGAGAGAGGCAGAGACACAGGCAGAGGGAGAAGCAGGCTCCATGCACCGGGAGCCCGATGTGGGATTCGATCCCGGGTCTCCAGGATCGCGCCCTGGGCCAAAGGCAGGCGCCAAACCGCTGCGCCACCCAGGGATCCCATCTTTCTTTTTTATTACAAATACAAAAATCCCGTGGGTTCATCCTATAAATCAAGTTTGTAATGGTGCATAATTACATTTCAAGACAATTTTCTTTAAAATATATTATTTATTTATTTATTTAAGAGAGAGAGAGAGAGAGAGAGGGAGGGAGAGAGAGCATGAACAGGGGCAGAAGGAGAGGAAGAAGCAAACTCCCCTCTGAGCAGGGAACCTGACTAGGGCTCAATCCCGGGACACTGGGATCATAATCTAAACCTAAAGCAGATGCTTAACAGACTGAGCCACCCAGGTACCCTAAGACAACTTTCTATAGATACACTAAGGTATTAAAATTCACAAATAATTCTTTATTTACTATTGCCTATCATAATGGACCCAAAGAGTTAGGCCTGAAAATATAATAACTTATTTCAGCTGTTAGAACCATTTTTCACAGATGACAAATTCTGAACAAAATATTTTTTACGATTTTATTTATTTGAGAGAGAGAGAGATAGCAAAAGAGAAAAAAGCAGACTCCCCACTAAAGCAGGGGGCCCAACTTGATGTGGGGACCATGACTAGAGCCAAAGGCAGACGCCTAACTGACTGAGCTATCCAGGTGCCCCATGAACGATATTCTGAACTGTGTAAAACAGTATTTGGGTAGTCCTGTGAATGTTTTTTATTGCTAGGTAAACACAGTTCATCCTAATATATTCAATTTTCAACATTTTAGGACAAATTACATGAATTGCAATCAACATTAACCTACATTTCACTTTTTAAATATATAATATGGAAATTACAGATGGTTATAAATCTGAACCAACTATAATCTAAATATACAGAACAGGAACAAACTTCATTATTTAAATTACAACTCAAATATACTTTTATAACTGTAAAAAAACAAAAAACAAAAAAACCTTGCTTACCAAATTTCCTCTGTCCTGAATTTAAATTTCTAAGGGAAAAGTTTTATGCTGAAATTTTTTTTGTGTTTAACATCATATTCTTAAGTCATATTTTTGTGTTTAACATCATATTCTTAAGTCATAAATTAAAAGTATGTAAAAACAAATAGGGATATAATACAATTTGTTAACCACATTAAGTTTTTAAAAATTATTATGTAAAGTAGTATTTATCAATTTTTTCTCTAAAGACTTACATTATATTTTCATAGAATATGCACATTAAGACACAATTTACTGAGTCAATAACCTAAAATCAATTAAAGTACTAAGAATAAGGCTTTTGACTTCTTAAATTAGGTAGTCATATTAAGCTATATTTAGAGAACCCTTGAATCTAGGTGAATTAGTCTATTTGAGGTGGAGTATAGAATTGCAATTTTAAGGATAATTATCTAAAGACAATTACACTTTTGGAAAACAAAATACTTAAAATAGCCTTTTAAAAGATTACTGAGAAATCCCTGTAGGAATGCAATTTCACTTATTTTTAAACTCAGTCCGTACTTCTGACATGAACAAGAACTTTGAAAGAATCTTGTTTGTACACTAGCAAACTGTCATTTTAACCTTCCCTGTACTTACCCTATTTCTCTCACTGTATCTTGGATTTAGACCTTAAAGGTTCTAAAGGGCACCTAACAATGGATAATGAGAGGCTGATTCTATCACCTGACTTACAAGATATGGAAACTTACAGGGTATTCCAAATGTTAACTTAAAAATCTACTCAGGAATCTTTATTTTCTAACAGGGTCAAGTAAATAATTCATCAGTGCAAAACAGAGCTATGTGTGTGGTTGATCTAACGGGAAAATCCACCATACATGACATGGAACATACACAACTTTTGATACCAAAAGATAAGAAATCCAAAACAGATCTCCTAACTCTAAAAGCATCTCTTTTTTTTTTCCTACATTTTTTCTCTCTGAGATTTTTTGCTTTCTGTTTCTTTCCTTCTGAAGGTAAGTTGCCTTTTTTTTTTTTTCTTTTTCCTCTTGGAATAGAGTTATAGTGTCACTTTTTCCTGAGTTCTTAAATTTTTAATTGTGATAATATGACATGTTATCATTCTGTATGTCAATGCAACTTAAAAGGAAAATATAATAACTTTAGTCATTATTTTGATGGTGATTTAATTTTAAAGGGAAAGAGTCATACAATTAGTTTTGCCTAGAAAGCACGTGTAATATTGAAATACTTATTTTTATTTTTATTTTTTTTAATTTTTTAAGATTTTATTTATTTATTCATGAGAGACACGCACAGGCAGAGGGAGAAGCAGGCTCCATGCAGGGAGCCTGATGTGGGACTCGATCCGGGGTCTCCAGGATCAGGCCCTGGGCTGAAGGTGGTGCTAAACTGCTGAGCCACCTGGGCTGCCCGAAATACTTATTTTTAGTTGCTAAACATACAATTACTGAAATACTTATACATTTCCAATGCCTACAATAGCACCTGACACTTAGCATGTACTCAATGAACATTTGTTGAATGAATGAACAGATAATGGAAAGAAAATGATGGGATACCTCATGTGTATTTGTAAATAGTTTAGAACACAGGATGTACAAACATCCATGCTTGGAGGCAGTCAGCACACCTCTGAGTTCAAGAGGAAGTTAAGGGAAATCCTTATTTCTATTCTAGGGAGCAGACACCCACAGAGGAAAGGAGCTCTGAGAGTCATGGCCTCCTGGAAGGCATTGGGATAAACAACACTAGGTCCACTCAAAGTAAATTAATTCTAAGACCATTGAAACCTTAACAGAGTGATTAAAAGAGATGTAAACTGTACAACTCTAGCAGCAGAAACAGTGAGGGAAAGAGACAGAAAGAGAAAGAGAGCTAGAAAAAAAAGATCTAAAAAAAAATCTTAACTTTGATTTCTTAGGGACCACTGAAAAATGGACAGTTTTTGTTTCCTTCTATGTTTCTCTAGTCTGGTGTTATTTTCATAATAAAATATTTTTGTTTTAGAAGTGTGAAAGCCAACAATTTTTTTTAAGATTTTATTTATTATTCATTAGAGACTCAGAGAGAGGCCAAGACACAGGCAGAGGGAGAAGCAGGCTCCATGCAGGGAGCCCGATGTGGGACTTGATCACAGATCCTGGGATCATGCACTGAGCCTAAAGGCAGATGCTCAACCACTGAGCCACCCAGGAGTCCCGCCAACAAAAATTTTTGAAAAAAATATGGAGAAAATAAAATTCAGCTTTGGCTAACTCTTCAGTATTCATTTACCCACTCAACAGATAGGTACTAATTATGCACACTGCACCAGGTCTGTGCTGGACACTGGTGCTACAAGAGCGCAGACAAAAACCGTGGTAGCTCACTCGCTCTCTCTTTAGTTAGTAAAGATGCAAAGTTAATGTGAGTGATATACAAGTAACACTGTGCACTTAAACAAGTACAAGTACTTATATACCTCGTAGACAACATTAAATTCTTTTTGTGGGCACACAAAAACACTAGCAAACAAAATGGTAAGAGTTGTATATGAAAAATGACAGGCAACAGAGAATGTGTGGAAACAACACTCCGACTGAAAATAAACTTTCATGGAAAGGCGAAAATGTGTATGAATTAAATGAATAGAGGCCATAAACTCTAAAGCACATAGCTGCTCCATCATGCCTTGTGTGATCTCTAGGGGTTCAAAGACTGGAAATGGCTTCAAACCAATTAACAGGTATCAGTTGCTTTTCTCATTAAAAAGCAAAAAGAGTTACTTATTTTACTCTTCTTCCATACCATTACAAGGTAATTCCTGATCTATGCTGTCCAGGGAAAATTATTTCTGTGAGTTTTCACTTGACACTTGACCATTTTTAGCAATTCTGAGACCCTCTAATATTATTAAATTAAGCCCCAATTACATGATCAAAATATGCTTATCTTCTTACTCAGACTATAATAACTGGTAGGGTATCTCAGTAAAATGGGTATTGCCCTAGATTTCTGCTAGCACTGACACAAGAACTGAGATAGAGAGCAATGAATTATACGTTTGTTTTTTGTTTGGTTGAATTTTTATCAATTCAAGGACTATATTTATGAGGCACCTGGGAGGCTCAGCTGGCCAAGTATCTGCCCTGGGCTGAGGTCATGATCCCAGCATCCTGGGATGGAGCTCCAGGTAGGGCTCCCTGCTTAGCGGGGAGCTTGTTTCTCTCTTCTCTCAGCCATTCTCACCTGTTTGTGCTTTCTCTCTTTCTCTCAAATAAATAAATAAAGTCTTTTAAAAAAAGAACTATATTTATGTACTACGATCTTTTAAAAAATAAAGAGTAATTTTCCTTTGAGTATTTTATGTATTACATGTATGCATAAAATTGTATGTAGATATTTTCAGAGTCAAAATGAGCCAAGCAATGAAAACTTCAAAATCTGCTCCAAGAGTAGGAAATATAACTTAACTTGAGCTATTGTCCCAACTTTACTCAACTGATAAGTCAACTTACATATAAAGAAGCACCTAAAAATCAACAGAAAAATATGTCATGGCTTCCTTTCATAAATTACTTCTATAAATAAAAAAAAATACAAAACTATTACAAATTAAAACAGGTAGTAAAAGGCATATTATAAAAATGTAGAAAGTTGGGCAGCCTGGGTGGCTCAGCGGTTTAGCACCGTCTTCAGCCCAGGGCCTGATCCTGGAGTCCCAGGATTGAGTCCCATGTCGGGCTCCCTGCATGGAGCCTGCTTCTTCCTCGGCCTGTGTCTCTGTCTTTCTGTCGCTCATGAATGAATAAATAAATATTTTTTAAAAATGTAGAAAGTGTAGAGTAAAATAAATAATTAAATACTTATTTATACTTCTATATGCTTACAAAGAACACCAAGGGTATGATTTTAACATCTTTCTTTCCAGTGTTATTCTATCAGCTTTTACACATAAAGTATACTATGACTACTTTTTCACTCATTTTAAACATTCTGCCCTTTCACTAATACCTTACAAAAAATATATCTTTAAATATACAAACAATATATCATACAGATGTGTTACAATTAACTGAACTTCCTTGTGGGAAGTTTATTTATTTTAAGGATTATTAAAATCTGAAGGTTAGTATCATAATGTTCAGTATACATCCTTATCCATGTATTAAATTATTTCTTTAATGTATTTTCATTATGGAACTTGACCTATGTGTTTAAAAAATTTTAAGAGTTGATACATACCTTCAAAATAGTTTTAAAGATGTCTTTTAAAAAATTCCAGTAATTCCAAAAAAGTTTTGACATCTTGTTTAAAATGCTAAATTCGTTTTTTGTTTCATTTGTAACTTAAAGTTCTTTGGTACTTTATCGTTGTCCTTCTAAAATACTTTAAAATTCTCTCTAATCCTTTAAGGTATAAAACTGGAAAATGGGTATAAGTATACCATTAAATATCTGAGTTTTCCTTAATGTCATATTCTCAGTTTTATCACCTTTTAAATTATGCCTATTTGTCCCTTCAATTTGGTTCACACTGATCAAAACTTCCTGAAATACTGATGTCTAGTGAAATCCCCTATTTTCATTTTAGATTATATCCCTTAAGGGATTTTAAACTAACATATATCTTTCAATATTTGTTCATTCTCAAAACAACTTTAATACTGTTCATAGAAGATCTTCAAATTTTAATTCTCATTTATCCATTAGTCCAACAACTCAATGTTTAAACATTAATATGGAAGCCTAAGTAATTCTAAACATTGATGCATCAGATTGTCAGATATACAGCATTATTTTAGGACCAAGTCCCAAGAACTTCTTTCCAATAGGTACCCTCAGTGTAAAAACAGTAATATCTCTTTCTTTGAACACAACCTCCCAATAAAAGCATACAGAAAGCCTCATGTATTTCTAGTTTATTGATACAGATAAATTAGTAAGATGAAATTAACTCATTCTTTTTAAATACAGAAATCCTCTCTCAGGTTGACCAGTTCAACCTGGTTTAACTGTCACCTTCCCAGATTTACTAATGAAAATCCTCTTCAGTCATTTCCAGGTAAATTAGGGCCAATGGGATCCTCTCTCCTTTAAACATCAAACAGACAAAAAAAAAAAAAACAAAGAACAAAAAAAAAAAAACAATATTCTATCCAAAATATCCATTATGATAACTGGTGCCAAAATTACTAATCAAATGAAATAAAAGGTATATTCTCTCTGTGTGTCTCATGAATAAATAAATAAAATCTTTAAAAAAAATTGTCCTGAGATAGAAACTTCTTTTTTAAGATAATGCACTACATGGTAGATACACATCATGGGCAGAAAAAGAAGTTAGTTCTTGGTCAACTTATTAGACAAATAAGAAAAAAGTTGGCTGTGAGACAAAGTATGTGAAGGAAACGAGTTGCCATATTACTGTCAGATTTGATATTTTTAGTTTTACTACAAATATAGAATAGTCTGTTTAATGTGGAAATAAAGACAGAAATCCAATGCAAAGAGGAAACCTACAGCAATTTTTCCACCTATTTGCTTTCTGTAGCTGGTTTAATTAGAAAACCATGAGAATGATGACCAGTAATGGCAGCGGTCCAGAAGAAAATAATCTAAAGTGATGCAGAGAAGTAAAATTATTTCTTTCACCAAATGTTTATTGAACCCTAGGCCTACAAATTGTAGATGGAAGCTAAAAACTAATAGCACATATTGAGCTTATAAGAAGTGCAAAGAGAAGGAACAATATGAAATCAGCCACAAAACTGTATTATAGACAGATCCAAGTTTTATAAATTCACCTACTTTCAGCTAGTGATACATAACATCTAAAGACCTCAAAGGATACCATATAAAGCAACAAATTTGTGTCAATATACTAGTTGGTGTTTAATATACACAAAGCACAGCATTTCAATAAAGGTAAATTTCTGGTTGTTCTTGTTAAGCATGGACTTCGTGTGATTATGATACATCAATGTAGCTCCATCAGTTCTAACAAATATATCACTCTGGTGGAAACTGTTGATAATGGGGGAATCCATGCATTTGTGGAGGAAGGAAATATATGGGAAATCTCCGTAACTTCCCTTCAATTTGTCTGTAAAGGTAAAACCACTTTAAAAAATACTACATATACATACATATATGTATACACACACACACACGCACACACATTACATATATATTTAAGTATATATAAAAAGTCTTAATTTTAAAAAGTTACCTAATCATAAGTGTAATGCTCTTAAAAAGAAATATCTGCAAATATCTGCAAATGCAAATAGGTATATATATCCATACATATCTGTATATAAGATATGCATATATAAATTAAAATGATTACTTTGACTTACATGACTAAAATGAAATCATAGAAGGAGAAAAGTAATAATAAGTAATAATAAAGAAAATACTCAAGGAATGAAGTGTTTTTCCTGGCTTTTCCCTTCATAAACTTTTCTCTTGGGAAAGGGTATGCAGACTATTATTTCTAGTGTTTTGCTTTTGCTTCACTCTAACCATTGCAATGCAGTCTATATTCACATGCATAAACAAAGTGGAGCTTATGCCAATTCCTAGGGTTTCCATTTCACTTCATAATACCTTTGTTCTGTAATACACAAAACATCATCTTGGCTGTGATCTACAGCAAGTCCCTCTCCATCCTTAGTTACTGGGTCAGTTTCTTCATCCATAAAATTAGGTTAATATACCATGTTAAAGCTAGAATAAGAACAGATAAATCCGTCAACTCTCCCATCCTCCAAACAAAGGAAATCAAGTCAACAGATTGAAAATATTTGATTAAGGCTGACAAAAAAAAAAAAAAAAAAAAAAAAAAGTCCCTGGTAGCCAGAACCAGGACCCTGTTTTTTTGAATCCCATTAACACAAGGATAGAAGTAAAACCTTTTGTAAAAGAAGATTAAAGAGGTGTTCTTAGCTTGTTCAGGATGTGCTCCTAAGTGTCCATGAATTTTTGGAAAGGGATACAAATTTCTCTGACCATACACAGAGATACAAATAATGACATAACATTAAAAGAGGTTCTAATTTTCTCAAGAAGGATAATCATCATTAATTTGTGGGGCACCTGGGTGGCCCAGTCAGTGAAGCATCTGCCTTCACCCCAGGTCATGATCTAGGGTCCTGGGATCAAGCCCTGTGTTGGGCTCCCTGCTCAGCGGGGAGTCTACTTCTCCTTCTCCCTCAGCCCCTCCCTCTCCACCACACCCCACCCTACTCAAGCTCTCTCTCTCAAATAAATATTTTTAAATTATCTTTAATTTGTTTTAACTGAATAAAGAAAAGCTCTGAAGGATTTAATTCATTTAATTCTCCTAATAGAGATATTTACACATATCTCATACTTGTACAGTATCATATTGCACAGTATTTCCCATGTAATTCACAGAGAGCAGAGACTCAAACTCTAGGATCTAGACTCCAGAATCTGCAGCCCCTGCATAGTGTTGCCACCTGCAACACTGCCTGCTTCTCTGACTTCTCATTTTAAACCTCCCTTTAAAAAAAAAAAAGATTCAAGGAGCCTGACATGGGACTCAATCCCGGGTCTCCAGGATCACAACCTGGGCTAAAGGTGGCACTAAACCACTGGGCCACCCAGGCTGCCTTAAACCTCTTTTCACACCTACTCTGCACTGACGCTGGACCCATTGCAGGCTGAATGAAGTAACACCTGCTATCACTATTCCCTTGGTGAAGCAGGAAGCTCAAGTTGTTTTCTGTTGAGAAGTATTATAGCAGACATTAAAGCCAGGGAACAGCAATAGCTGGCTCTTAGGTACTGAGCACTCAGTATCACCCAGGCATTTATTGGGAACAGTGAACACATGCTTTCCTCCTACCTTAGGTATATAATCACTTTGCGGTGTTGGTAAAGTAACCCTATCCTTCAAAACCTTACAATCTAGGATTTCAGGGTCTCGAAAGATTAGTGTTGTCAAGTTGGGGGGGGGGGTGCTGACATATGTTGAAAAGCTCAGACTGCAAGAAGATTGTGATGAAGCACTAAAAGCAAAACACACAGAGTAAATGCCAAAGGAGAAATAAGAGCTAGAGGTTAACTAAAGCAGGCAGTTTGCTTTCTCAGAGATGAGGTTTTGGTTGGATGTTGAGGGCTGGATAGGATTTGGGTTGGTCAGAGGTTGTCTGCCCCTCAAATTATTTGGAGTTTTGTGTTTATGAATATATTTGCATTTTTCTACCGAGAAGAGCCATCCAGAGAAAAGACCATCATAGTCTTGAAGTGGGGTATTAGTGCAAACATTTTGTAGACAAACAATAAAATAATGGGTGTATCCTTTTCTTAGTGTTGCTGTAACAAAATATCACAAAGAGGGTAGCTTTAAAAATAGCAACGTATTGTGGCTGGAGGCTAGAAGTGCAGGTGTCAGCAGGGGTGGTTCCTTTTGAGGGCTGTAAGTGAGGATTTGTTTTATGCCTCTTTCCTAGTTCCTAGGAGTTTATTGAAGTTCCTTGGTTTTTGCTGCATCACTCACCCCAAACTGCCTTCATCCTCACATGCATCGTCCTGTGTCTGTGTTTCTGTGTCCAAATTCTCCCTTTTTATAAGGACATATTCATCTTGGATTAATGCCCACCCTAATGACTTCATCTAACTCGCTCATCTCCAAAGACTCTATTCCAAATAATCTCACATTCACAGATTACAATTTAAACAACCTTTTATGGGACACAATTCAACCCATAAGGATGGGATATGCACAGATGAGTGGGAAGGATGCTTCAAATCAGAGTATACTAGGGAGGAAAAGAATAACGTGGTAATAAGAAGCCCAGAATGATTTGTATTAAGGGTTTGGTCTAAGACTAATAGAAAATAGGAGGTGAAATGCTGGCTGTGGCCAGACTGTGATCTAAAAATATTTAAAACAGGCTTTTGCGGGGTGCCTTGGTGGCTCAGCCACTTAAACATTGGATTCTTGATTTCAGCTCAAGTCTTGATGTCAGGGTCGTGAGTTCAAGCCCCACACCGGGCTCTATGCAGGGTATGAGGCCTACTTCAAACAAACAAACAAACAAAACAAAAAACCTAAAAAAAGCTTTTGGATTCTAGCCTATTAGCAACAAAAAAGTTCATAAAAGATTTTGAAAAGTAATGAAAAACATTATAAAAATGTTATTTAAGAATATTAAATTCACAGGGCTAGGCAGGATGCAGAGTGGAGAAAGGAACCCCATGACGCCCATAATCACTCCCATAACATAGATGTGAGGCAACAGAGGTAATGTGAATTAAAAAAAAAAATCTAAATTTTAGAAAAATCTAAAAAGCATTCTTTAGGAAGAATTCACACAACTCAGTCCAACAGCTCTGAGGTTTGGGATCTAAGAGACAAGAAGAAAGCTAGCTCAGTGCTGCTTCCATTTTTAACTTGTGTTTGATTTTGAGAAAGAAACCAACACTGTAAATTTCATTTTTTCATACATTAAGTATGACATAACTCTAAGACTTTAAAAACCAACTCGAGGCTCAACAGATGATATTTTAAAGAGTGCAAAGGGGAGTTTCTTTCCATCTCATTCCCAGAATTTTTATTTCAAGAATTGTATGTTTCAAGTTATAATTTATAGTTATATATCTGTTATATATCTCCCAAGATAACTGCACTTAGTAATTTATAAATTATAGTCAATATGTTCAGGAAAATGCTATCTAACATATATATTTAAAGATTTAATGCTAAATTCCATGAACATTTTTTTAAAAGATTTATTTATTTATTCATTCATTCATTCATTCATTCATTTGAAAAAGAGCAAGAGTGGTGGGGAAGAACAGAGGGAAAAATACAAGCGGCCTCCCCAATAAGCAGGGAGCCCAATGTGGGGCTTTATCCCAGAATAAATTGGGATCATTACCTGAGGTGAAGGCAGACACTTAACTGACTGAGCCCCCAGGTGCTCCTCCACAAACGTTTTATATAGAAAGTCTTTTGATGATACACACAACATGCTGATGTAATGTAGCAACATAAAGACAAATCCTGAAGGCTACTTAGACCACAGCTTCATTTTTGTAGATCATCTTTAAACCTGTTTCATCAAGTGACAAAATATCGAGGCCACTCCAACTTCTTTGAGCACAGTAAGAAATGGTCTTCCAGGAAAGTTTTTAAGTGGGAACATCCCGTGTACATCAAAAGAGTCTTTAGATGATTACTATTCCAGTACAAGCAGAAGTCATCCAAGTAGTTGATCTTCTCTAGGCATGTTTATTCCATTCAAAGAGAGAATAAAGCATGCAATATTTATTATTTAATTAGAATTACTTTTTTAAAAAGATTTTATTCATATATTTCAGAGAGAGAGTATGTGAGTGGGAGAGACAGGGAGAGAATCTGAAGCAGACTCCACGCTGAGCAGAGTCCAATGTGGGGCTCAATCTCATGACCTCAAGAACACAACCTGAGTGAGATCACTTGCTTAACCAACTGAGCCACCCTCATGCCCCAATTAGAAGTAGTTTTTAATATGGAAGCTACTTTTGTAAAGAAAATGTATGTTCCTCCTTAAAGAAAGAGTTATTTAATAAGTACAACTTTAAAAAACAATTCCCAATATCATAAAAACTACATTGGGATCAAATTTCATTATTCATACCTTCTGATTCAGTGCTGTGCAGGAGAACCTTCTGCAGTAATGATTAAAATGTTCCATTATGTGTTCCCTGTGATACAGTAGCCACCAGTCACATGAGGCATTTGAGCACTTGAATTCACCTTTTATTTCATTTCACTTTAATTTCACTTAAATAGTCGCACATAATCGGTGGCTACTGTTTTAGACAATATAGTTCTAATCTACTGTTAAGTGAAAATAAATGCAGAAGAAAAAATCAAAACCTACACCTGTGGCTCTTAAACACTGGGATCTATCGCAATGAAAATCATCATTTATATCCATGAGTCTCACCAGCATGAACTACAGAAAGTGAAATCTTAAAAACTCAGATGTCAGAGACCCCCACTCCTGATCTACTGAATTTATTCTTTAAAATATCTATTTTTAACAAGCATCAGAAGTAATTCTCAGATGCATCTTAAGGTTTGAGAACACCTAATCTATTTCTGATTTCATTACAGTCACTGTATTTCTCCAACAGGAAATATGCTTTGTGTGGTTTAACTATTGAGTTCTAATATTAAAACATATTGTTTCAATTTAAATAGCATTGTCACCTTTTAACCAACATTTTTCTAACAGTGCCATCTCTTTAGAAACAACTGGAGAGGGCAGCCCCGGAGGCGCAGCAGTTTGGTGCCGCCTGCAGCCTGGGGTGTGATCCTGGGGACCCAGGATCGAGTCCCACGTAGGGCTTCCTGCATGGAGCCTGCTTCTCTCTCTGTGTCTCTGCGCCTCTCTCTGTGTGTCTATGAATAAATAAAATCTTAAAAAAAAAAAAAAGGAAACAACTGGAGAGTAAATTATTTTCACATTCTAAAACACGGAGTATCAACCAATTTCCCTGGACCAATGCTGTACTTCATCAGATCTTGTCTTTCTGTAGATCCCAAAGTAAATGAATTCTCTGCCTAGAGTATTACACACAACTCTCTTTTTATTCTACATCTTTAAACCCACGCCCTAATGCTTATTATATAAATCTATGCAATGCCATTCTCTGATTACCAATTTACTTAACTGTAAGATGAACTAAAACTGGAATGAACACTCCTACCTCAAGGATCATTCTCAAGGCTGAATGTGAAGTGCCTAGCAGTGTCTGGCACCTGTGCAATAATGGCTAGGTACCAGTTTTCTTCCTTTTCTCAATGACTGTTTTCTACTTGTTTTCCTTTAATTCACTTACCTGTCAATACTGTTGACAGTTGCCAAAAATCATTTACTTGCAGTTTTCAGGCCACAAAGAGCCCTAGAGCACTGCCTCCAGTGGGCAGGGGAAATTTAGGGACATGGGACTCTTTGTCAAGTCATCTTTGTATGGCTGATATGCTAAGACCTGGTCACCCTTGCCCAACCCCCAACTCTACCCCCACTCCATCCTCAAAGCTGGCTATTATTTTATTACTCCAAGCCAAACCCAGTTCCTAGAACTAAAAACCTTGCTTCCCTCCGCATGACTTGGTTTTGTCTTGCACCCAACCTTCCCTTTTCATATCACCTCCCACAGAGAAAGAAAATTAGGCAATAAAATTATCCCTCATTAGACAGGACTTGGAAGTAGAGTGTCCTCAATCTGAACACACAGCATTTGGCATATTTTGTTTAGAAGTGAAGAAGCAATGATGATCCTCTTTATTATTTTTTTTTACTGGTGTTATATAGCTCTAGGATTGGTCCATGTTTTTAATATATTTTCACTTAAAAAAGTCAATCCCTCACATCAATGTGAAAAAAATTCCTAAAATAAAAAAATAATAAACTTATAAAAGCATTTCAACATTATATAAAATGATTTCTTCATCTCAGAATATATATAACTTTTTGCAATAGGGTAAAATTGAATGCTATCTAAAAACAACAGGAAAAAAAGTTTTGATTATTCTCAAACTGGCTACAATTACAGACCAAATTCTTCAGAGGTCTACCTTTTAGTCTTTCAAAGGTGAAAATATCACACACTTGTAAATCATTTTGAAATTAATATAGTAACCAAATTAACTTTCTTATTGAAATCTAAGAAACTTAGGGTGGAGGGAAATCAATATATTTAAATACAGTTTATTTTTAAAGTCCTATTACAAAAATATCAAAAGACTCTAGAAGTTTTTAAAAGTTTTACTTTTATCTCGTTTGGAAAGCCATGAGATTTAATTTGATGACAAGCCACTTTGATATGGCAACTTCACAAGGACCTCAAAGAATACTGGCAACCTACTTGAGGTGGAAGTCTCAGGAGTCATAAAATGGAAAGAATGATGCTTTATGCTAACGGCAGAAATGGAATTTAAAATAAAATATGGATTTTTAAAATGACAAAATAACGTTTTGACCTTTCAAAAATAATTAAGTTAGGGGCACCTGGGTGGCTCAGTAGTTGAACATCTCCTTTGGCTCAGGGCCTGATCCCAGGGTCCCTGGGATTAAGTCCCACATTGGGCTCCCCTGCATGGAGCCTGCTTCTCCCTCTGCCTATGTCTCTGCCTCTCTCTGTGTCTCTCATGAATAAATTAAAATCTTCGTTTCTTTCTTTCTTTTTTAAATATTTATTTATTCATGAGAGATCAAGCCCTATGTTGGGTCCCACACTCAGTGTGGAGCCTGCTTGAGAAATTCTCTCTCCTTCTCCTTTTCCCTCTACACCTCCCCCAGCTTCTATGCATGTGTCCACACAAGTGCTCTCTCTCTCAAATAAATAAATAAAATAAAATCTTAAAAAAATAAATAAAATACTCACAGATGAAAGGAAGGGTCAAAATAGTTAAAAAACTTTTTTGAGATCTAATTTTGGTAAATTACTTGAGACTGTCTGACTCTACTCCAATACGCTAGAATCATCTGGATTTTGTAAAGCCAATGTGTACACCAGTGATCTGAAAACCTAATCTGTATCAAGCAGTACACTATAAATAACTGGTTATGTACACAAATGTACTTTTCTAAAATAAAATAGTTGTGATCAATACAATATACATTTTCTGTAAAACATGACTGAATCTGAGGCACCCAAGTGGCTCAGTCAGTTAAGTAGTCGACTCTTGATATGGGCTCAGACCATGATCTCAGGGTACTGGGATTAAGTGCTGCATGGGGAGTCGGCTTGAGGATTCTCTCTCCCCTTCTCTCTTTGCTCCTCCCCCTACTCATATACATTCCCTCTCTAAAATAAATGTCTTAAATATTTTATTTACATATTCATGAGAGACACAGAGAGAGAGGCAGAGACATAGGAAGAGGGAGAAGCAGGCTCCTCGAGGGGACCCCAATGCAGGACTAGATCCCGGGACTCCAGGATCACGCCCTGGGCTGAAGGGAAGGTGCTCAACCACTGAGCCACCCTGGTATCCCTCTCTAAAATAAATTTAAAAATCTAAAACATTACTGAATTCCTTCAGCTTTGTTCCCCAAAGTCAAATGCTACAACGTAACTGCTATCATTACAGAAGCTCAGCTATTAAAATCAGGCTGCTGCATTCATAAAAGATGAAGAAAATGCTGTCCAGAACAGCACACAAGTCTACAAATAGATAAAATACCCAACTCATGTGTCCTCCTAGCAACTATTTTGAAGTACATGTTGGTTAAATAGCTAATTATCTGGAACAGGTATGCTGGACACATGACAGCTAAGTAAGGTAGGCCATAACATACTTTATTCTGACTATCAGGGTATTTGAAAATGCCTATAATAGTGGTAGAATCAAATCTGCGGTGAGTTCCACTTCCTGGACATTCTCCTTCAAGCCACTTGGGAAGCACAGTACCATTTAGTATGTATATTCAGTGGTGCATATGCTGTGCTGAAAGAGCAGCCCACCATGATGTGTCTGGCAACATCATATGTGGAGATTTTAAGCCCTCCCATTTTCTAAACTTTGTCTTTCAAAAAACCTGAAGCCAAACATATGAAAATGATTATTTTACATAAAAATCATATGGGCACAAACTTAATTTTCCATTGCACATAAAATTAAAAATAAACAAGTGAAGTATTTGGTGTTTGCAGACAGAATTAAATGACTATTATTAAACATTGCTAAAGATCCATTGAGTTCTGAGTGGGATATTTCACACAAAAACAAGAAGATAGCTAAGCATGCTCTTCATCATAAATTTCTGAATTTTTTATTTATTTATTTTTATTTATTTATGATAGTCACACACAGAGAGAGAGAGAGAGGCAGAGACATAGGCAGAGGGAGAAGCAGGCTCCAGGCACCGGGAGCCCGACGTGGGATTCGATCCTGGGTCTCCAGGATCACGCCCTGGGCCAAAGGCAGGCGCCAAACCGCTGTGCCACCCAGGGATCCCAGAAACTTCTGAATTTTTAAATGCAGTATTTTTGGATGCATGGGGCAAAAGCTAATAAATGGTTATTAGGTCACTTTATATTTTAGAGCATATCTTATTTCTCAAAATGGGGTACAGAGAGAAGACAAAAGGCCAAGTAAAGGTGAAGGATAAAAGAAATAATAAACTACACACTAATTACCTCAGTAGAATATTTCTCTCTCTGTTTATGGTATAACTGACGTACAATGTTACGTTAGTTTCAAGTGTACAACATAGTGATCTGACAATTCTTTTTTTTTTTTTTTTTTTTATGATAGTCACACACAGAGAGAGAGAGAGAGAGAGAGGCAGAGACATAGGCAGAGGGAGAAGCAGGCTCCATGCACCGGGAGCCCAACGTGGGATTCGATCCCGGATCTCCAGGATCGCGCCCTGGGCCAAAGGCAGGCACCAAACCGCTACGCCACCCAGGGATCCCTGATCTGACAATTCTTTACTCAAAGCTCACCACAGGAAGTATAGGTCACCATCTGTTAGAATACATTATTACGATATTATTAACTATAGCCCCTATGTTGTACTTTGCATCTCTATTATTTATTTTATATCTGGAGGTTTTGTACTTCTTAATTACCTTCACCTATTTAACTCATTCCCCCTAATCCAAGGATGTTGGATTCTCATACATATGAGAATATGGTAAATAATGCTTGAATGAACAAAGATCAAGTGTCAATGATCCTCAAGAACTGGTAGTAGTATCAGCTTCACAGATTATATAATTTAGGAGAGAATACTAAACCCAGTGCCTCATAATATTTACTGACATATACTGGTTTCCCTCCTGTTTTCCTTCTTTGATGTTGGATAAAAGACCAAAGGATTTTCTGGTTAATAATAATGGTACATTACATGATGCTATGGACAACTTTTATCATTAAGGCTCAATCTTCAAGCTTTAAACTGTATCCACCCATCTAAAGTTTAAGGTACATTGAAGTGAGGTTGCTTTATACTTCTCATGAACTCAACTAAGCACAGTTGTTACTTACATATTACATTCCCCAAATCTAAAAACTGAGTAAGTTAAGAAGTCCAGATGACTTGTTCAGGGAATTTAATATTAATATTATCCACAACATAAATTAATAAAGTAAAAGAATGATCAAGTAATTACAATGACATAAATATCCTTGCATAAGTAATGAGGAAATTGTCTTCCAGAAATATTATTAATCTCTTTTAATCCACCATCAACATATGTAATAATTTATATATTTATGTGTTTATGGAGGGTAAATTCCTCAACTGATTCTTTTTGATGGCTATATTTTTTTAATTAAGCTATAACTGACATATCAGCTTCAGATGTACAACTAAATGATTTGATATTTGTATCTATTGTCAATGGCTTTTTTTAAAGATTTGATTTATTTATTTGAGAGAGAGAGAGATAGCACGAGTTGGGTGAGGGGCAGAGTGAAGAGCAGACTCCTCACTAAGCAGGGAGCCTGATAGTATGGACAATCCCCCAGACTCCAGGATCATGCCCTGAGCCAAAGCTTAATGGACTGAGCCACCAAGGTGCTCCTCAACGGATGCTTTTATTATTCCCAGTTTACCCAGAGGAAACTGAAAACAAGAGTCAGGTGTCTCTCTCATTGCTTCTCGGCCTTTTGGCTAAGATCAAGTGAAGAGTCAAATGTCTCATTCGAGGTTATTTAATCAATTAGTAACTGAGGTAGGATTTGAAACCAGGTCATTTGATTGCAAAGTTCTCCCTATCATATATGATGCTGGTGGGTGTTTATCATGACAGATTTGCAGAAAATATGTCACTATTTTCTGAGAAGCAACAACAAAAGTAAGAGGAAAAATACAGGGCAGCCTGGGTGGCTCAGCGGTTAGCACCACCTTCAGTCCAGGGCCTGATCCTGGAGACCCGGGATCGAGTCCCACGTCAGGCTCCCGGCATGGAGCCTGCTTCTCCCTCTGCCTGTGTTTCTGTCTCTTTCTGTCTCTCTCTCTTGTGAATAAATAATAAAATCTTTAAAAGTAAAAAAAGAGTAAAAACACAGTTCTTAGATTTGGTACAGAGCAGAATCACCTGGGAAGTTTGCTCTAAAAATGGCCAGGACTCAGCTTCACACTTATGAATTGGTCTGAGGTCTAGCTCAGGCCCTAAAATTTGGGAACCACCAGCTCATAACATAAAAAATGAACACAGACCTAGTGATGCACAGACAAGGAGATCCCAATGCAGGCAAATGGGTTAGACATAAAAACATGAAATGGGTAAAGAGGTCAGGTCAAGAGCAGCAATCCCAATATCCCTCTAACTTGCCTAATACAAAATGACCTCAGAAACCTACAAATCCAAAGGAGAAACAGAGAAATTCCTAGGACAATAGAATTAGATAAGGTAAAAATCTAATGCTTTCTACTGACATTTTAAATTCTTTAAAATATCTAAAGAGCTAGCAAACCCATTTCTTTTTATAAATATTCACAGCAAGGGATGTGGCTGTTGATCATATGAGTTAGTTACCACACAGCTTACTAAAGTCCACAGTGTAATTTTTAGAATTCCTTTTTAGAAATTTCTTCGTGCATCAACAAAGCCTTAGTTTGAATATTTTCCAGATAGTGTCAGAAGCTTATCTTCAAAGGTCTACTAAACAGTACCATCCCTTCAACATTTGTACTTTGAAAAACAAGTCAATATTATATAGTATAATCGTAACATCTATTTCATGAACATGAAGAATGGACCAGCATGTTTACCTTAAAATAGCTTAAGAATTTTCCACTGTCAAATTTTTCAAAAAGTAGTTACAGTAATATTGTTATAATTAAGAAAAAATAGCATACATGGTACTGGCCAGAGATATGCTAACTAGAATTGTATTATAAGCTCACTAACCTATAAAGGAATTTGACACAAGGTAGCATTCTTAATTTTATTCATGATTCATTATCACTCACATATTATTAAAATCATTCATTCCTCCCTGTTAAGTATCAAATAGAAAGTTCCTTCAGCTACATATTTTTTTAAAGATTTTATTTATTTATTCATGAGAGACACAGAAAGAGAGAGAGGCAGAGACACAGGCAGAGGGAGAAGCAGGCTCCACACAGGGAGCCTGATGTGGAACTCGATCTCAGGACCCCGGGATCACGACCTGAGCCAAAGGCAGACACTCAACCACTGAGCCACCCAGGTGCCCCTCTTCAGCTACATATTAATTGCCCATGGTGACAAGTTGAGGCAATTTGTGAGTCTGGGGAAGTCTTTGGCCAGCAGACTTTTCCTCCATTCCTCAAATAACACACTCCATTCATGGACCACAGTGGTGAGGATGGGCTCCAGGCTGGTGACTCTAATTACTGGTCAAGGAATGTACACATGACTAATGCTGGGATGACTGGAACCCTTCCCTGGGATTTTCCTACCTAGAGTTGGCAGGGAAAAGCTATGAGATTGTGAGCTGCCAAGCTGCCAAGCATCATGTTTGCTCTTGCATGGAAAAGATTTGTCTATAAAGTTGAAAAATGAACCAGCCACACAAGAGGAAATAGAGAAAAGAAAACCAAAACATACTGATGGCATTTCATTATTTTTTCTATTTCCCCATTAAATTTGATCCCACCAAAGCATTTTCTACAGCTGCAGCATATGAATCATAGAATTTTCCTCTTGTGATTGGATGGGTTTCTTTCACTTGCAACAAAATAGTCCTGATCCACTAATTTCCCTATATTAAATGAAGCTTTTCCTCCCTTGGACTGTGTCATTATGAAGACCCTACTAGGTATTTTACACCATCACCTCTCCACTTCTCAAACACCTTCAAGTTTTTATTATCACCTCTTCTTCCATGAAGTCCTGCCAGACCAGTAAAACCCATGTTCTCTTAATTAAAAAATACTATGTCATTTTGTCATCTATAACCTAATATTCAAATTGTCATTATTATTTAACCTTTTGCATGTATATTTCTTTTCCTTTAACTTAATTTTTAACAGCTTAAGGTAAAAAATATGTCTTAAATTTATTTGTAATCACCACAGGTTTTCATACATTTCCAAGCATACATATATAATATAGCAAAGGCAACTGAATGAGTTCTGGCATACTTTTCATATTTTACAGTGGGAACTGAGAATGTAGTACTAGTTAAAGAATTTGACTCACTCAAATGAAAGATGTTACAAAAATACTAGTTATTTAACATTTAGGAGTTCTCTGAATACTTCTGAAGTGTTTATTCTAAATAATAAAGTCTGAGGTGGACATGAAATACACTTATATTTTGTCTGTTTTTAAAAACTTCATTTTCAAAGAGCAGTCAGTGTCTATTACATTTTTCTCATAAAATATATAATCAGCACTATACTACTCAGGTCTAAAGGAAACTTATAAGACTGAATAGATGAGCTACCTAAATGAAACCATAAGTATTCACCAAATCAAAAGCATTTTCTTAGAGTACTCTGGTTGTTTTAATTTCAAAATACTCTTGCTATTTAATAAGAAACATGGAATCATTGAGAGAACTATTTCTTTTAAAAGCGAGTTCTACATAAATTCTTTTCAAACATTACAGGCATCCTATATTTATATCCTGGGCCAATGTACCAATTTCTATTAATGTATCATTAAAATCCACAGTACTCAACTCTCTTGAAACACATTAAATGATTGTGTTTGGAAAATGAAAAAGAAAAGAAAGAAAAGAAAAGAAAAGAAAAGAAAAGAAAAGAAAAGAAAAGAAAAGAAAAGGAGAAAGAAAGAAAGAAAGAAAGAAAGAAAGAAAGAAAGAAAGAAAGAAAAGAAAAGAAAAGAAAGAAAGGAATAGAAAAAGGAAAAGAGAAAGAAGAAAGGGAAATTCCATGCGATTCACAACTTAGGAAATTTAAAAAAAAAAAAAAGATTTATTTCTTGATGGAATGTGTCTCTATTGAAAACTGAACCAAAAGTCATGGTAGCGGCTGTGGATTCTTTAGACAGATGGTGTCAACAGACCAGTCGATTAGTCAGCTTGGCAATGGAAGAAGGATAGATAGTTTTACAAAATACCACCAAACTCAGTATATGAAAAATAGAAAGAGGCTTGAATTTGAACTCTGATACTTGATCCTGGTTACTGCATGGTTTGTAAAATAGGCTAGTCATGTCACCAGCAGTTTAGAGTTTCCTCATTCGATTTTCATAGAAATGGTTCTCAGCACACAAAAGCCAAATCCCAGAAGGGACAGCTGGGTTTAACAGGTGAAGAGATCACATCTAATGGTTTTTCCTATCAAAGCCCCACTGCCGATTTTCTTTCTTCTTTTTTACCTACTATAAGCTAACAGTATCTCCTATTTTTAAAGACATCATTTGTGAATTTACTCATAACCTAAGATGAACAGATACTGTACCTCAAATTTAAAGTACCTATTTGCAAATACAATAATTTAATTTTTTTTGTTGCTCAAGGTAAATTTTATATTAGATTATATTTCGTCAAGTTAAAATTAGCTTTCAATAATTCTTTCCCAGGAGCCTAAAACCATGTCAACTAATGCCACCAAATTAAATCAGAACCAGAAAGTTCAATTTGATTAGTAATTTTCTCCATGAGCATGGGGTCCTTCCAATGTAAATTAAAATTTCATTAACATGGGAATGAGACCAGGATATGGGGTCCTGCAGAAAGAAAAAAAAAAAAAAGAAAAAAAGAGCAGGTTTGAGAATCCAGGAAGCTGATTTTGCTTCTAAAAAGTGAGGTGCCTTGGATAAGTCTTTTAGACTCAGCTCACCCTTACATATTTATCTACAAGATGAAGAGACTGCAGTAAATTATACTTAAATCAAATCTCTTCCCAGCTAGCTCTGATAATAAAAGCAAGTTAAATGAACATTTTCATTTCCTTCCAATGTATCACAAACAAGCACTTGAAAGATTATCTATTTTCATGGCTTGCTATATAAAGGGAATTTCATCTGGTAAAACAATAACTTCTGCGACAATTTTGTTAGTGGTTTCATAAAGGTAAAATCAACCTGCTTTCCCGTCCTCTTTTAGGGAGACTGTTGGTACAATGGATGAAGAGAATGAGATTTGGACTTTGGAGTTCCAACTCTGCCCTTGAACTACTTGTGTAAATTTGGGCCATCAGTTTAATTTCTCTGAACCTTAATCTCCTGACCAAAAAAAAAAAAAAAAAAAAAAAAAAAAAAACCTATTGAGGGGATTCAATGAAATACAATGTGAAAAATACTCTAGTCTGACACAAAAGCCTTCAGTAAATGTTTCCTTTAAAAGCTAAAACTTGGGATCCCTGGGTGGCGCAGAGGTTTGGCGCCTGCCTTTGGCCCAGGGCGCGATCCTGGAGACCCGGGATCGAATCCCACATCAGGCTCCCGGTGCATGGAGCCTGCTTCTCCCTCGGCCTATGTCTCTGCCTCTCTCTCTCTCTCTCTCTCTCTCTCTCTCTCTCTCTCTGTGACTATCATAAATAAATAAAAAAAATTAAAAAAAAAAAAAAAAGCTAAAACTTTTAGGTTCTAGTCAACAAAACTAGGATCAAGGAAAAACAGAATTGTTGAAGATGCAATTATATGAACACTGAAAACAATGTGTCAACCTCTCCCATGGCCCAAGGTGGTCAGCAGTAAGCATAAAAGAGAACAGAAAACTCCCTGCACTGAAGTGGTGAGCGTGTTTCTATACTCAGAATGTGACATTTCAGACCATTTCACCCTAACATTCAACTTTGATGCTGAAAACTCTATCTGCTTTAAAGTGTCGTAAAGACTTCAATGTAACAAATCCTTAAATTACATCAATGTACATAGGTCAGCCTAATCTCGTTCCTTTGTTTTATTGTGGTGGTGGTTTTTTAATCCTAAATTTGATCAGGATTGGTTCATCATACACATGCATTAGGTACTAAACAGAACAGATTCAACGTAATACACACATTAAGAACTGCTCCAGCAGAGGGTAGGGGCTCAAAATCAAGAGCAAAGGTTGAAGGTAGAGTGCTGAGAAATAGCAGTGACAGCAAACCACGGATCTGCGCCCTACACTATGCAACCTGGACTTGGTGTTTCCCTGAACCCCAAAGTGAAGACCTCAGGAGCCACCTAAAGATGGAGGAAAAAGAGGGAAAGAGCCACTCCGTCGTGCAGTTTCATGAGAGTTAGTGCCCATGTCCATTCATCCTAGGGCCCGACCTTGGCCTGGGCTACTCTGCCTGAGAGCCTCTTGCACGCAGATGATCAGGAGTCAGAAGCCAGAACCCCGACTGACAGATCCTCAGGATTCCAGTTAGTCGCCCTGCCTGGATTTACCTGCAGCCTACTTTCCTTGATGGAACTTCCTGCCTCTGGCTTGTGACAGCACAATCAGGATCTCTCTCCTGTGGCAGCCTAATCCCTCATGTGGCCGCCTAATCCCTCGTGTGGCCACCTAATCCTGCACCAATTATAACCTATCTTGGCCCTTTCCTGTCTCTCCTCTTCCTATCAGCATTTGCTCAATTTCAGTTCTACTCCAATCCTATGCTGACTCTTTTCTCATCAGCATATAACTGAATCGATATATTTTACTACATATACAGTTAAACATCTTGGAAGCCTTTCTTCACTTAATACGGCCAACTAAGAAATCTAGTCCTGTACTGGATGAGAAATAAGAATAAGGTCAGCAAAATGTACAGGGCGATGTTTTATATAAAAGAACAGGAAAAACAGATTAATTCTCCCCAAAATTTACATCAAGACCACACTATGTGGCTGCCTCGTACATTTCATAAATCACAACAAATATAAGATATAGCCCCATTGCATTTTAACAATGAAGGCCTGAACTTTGCTTAGCACCAAATCCCTTTTTTCCCTTAAATTTCTTCACATAATTTTTTTTAATTTATTTTTTATTAGTGTTCAATTTACTAACATACAGAATAACCCCCAGTGCCCGTCACCCATTCACTCCCACCCCCCGCCCTTCTCCCCTTCCACCACCCCTAGTTCGTTTCCCAGAGTTAGCAGTCTTTACGTTCTGTCTCCCTTTCTGATATTTCCCACACATTTCTTCCCCCTTCCCTTATATTCCCTTTCACTATTATTTATATTCCCCAAATGAATGAGAACATATAATGTTTGTCCTTCTCCGACTGACTTACTTCACTCAGCTCTTCACATAATTTGAAAAGTGGATTCAACAAGGCTATAAAACAGAGAAATTGTTATAAAGCTCTTTCTTTCCTAAAGTGATGGTGGCCATTTAAGCTGAATATTCCCTCTCAACTGTAAGATAAATTCCAAACCACTTAGCCTGTCAGTTAAAACCTTCCACAACCTGACCTCAGTCTACTTTTTTAAACCCCAATTCCCACAATTACCCTCAGATCTAGAAAAATCAGATTATTCACAGGCGTGCGAACGTACTTTGTTCTATATCCCCGCACTCATCTCTTCCTAAAACTCATTATCTCTTCCACCTCTCCTTGCCTTCACTCTATCTTCTCCGAAATATATCATTCATTTAAAATATTTCAGCATGAAACTATTTCTCCCTGTAAAGATTTCAATTATATTTCTTTCTTCTCTCGAATAGGAACTTAAATTGCATAAATTATTTAACTATTTATTATTTTTGCACTCCCAACTGCAATGTAAGCTCCTTGAGGACAGGGACAGAAATTTTTATATTTCCTCATTCTAACCAGAGCATCTAGCAGAGGATCTCCATTCAAACAGTCAATTAATAGTTTAAAAAAATTCATAAGCTGCACTGAAAAGAAAGTGTAAAAGAAACTAATCATGAGAAAACAAAATCCTTTTAGAAACGTGTGCCACAATACTGGCATCACATATCTGAAATCTTAAGTCCTACTTACTCACATATGTATGCAATACCTCTCAAACTAGTGATTATGATCACTTAGGACCTTCCTAAAAATAAAATCAGTCCCTCTAGGCTGAAAAAACGTACTTAGCATTGTATAAATTTTTAATATCTATATAGTAAGCTGTTCTAATGTATATTAGTGAATAAAAACAACTATTATTATGCCATTTAAACTGAGAGAACAGAATATTTTGCTAATTACTTTTAAATATTACCAATACATTCATCATAAACTGAAGGTATACAAGTCCCACATATGCATTTCCAGAATCTTGTTATTTTTTGCTTTCCTTTCCTATTTAATCCCAGTTAAACTCTACAGATTTCAAAATTATCAACTGCACTAAATCTGATCTTTAAAATTTAGATATGCATATCTATTCATAAAAGACCTACATATTTACAGATATAAAACCAATAAAAATGTATGCTTCCATCTAGTGGCCAATTCAATCAACCAAGGTAGGGTGGAAGAATGGATACATGAAATCCCCATGACACCTGCAATACCATTTTAGCCAAATAACCCTAGCTTTGGACCCAGGTGTCTTTTGGACCCAGGTGTCTTCTTCCATATACTGTTGCCTTATATTTGTTTGACACGTCCAGAGGTAATAATGATACTATTGTAAGAACAGGAATGCCAATAGCCACTTTTTGTGTCCTTAATGAATGTCAAAAGTATCACCCATGGTGTTACACATACTGTGCCATGCTTAACAATGACTTGAAAAACAGATAATATTATCCTCATTTTGAAGGTAGCAAAATTGAAACTCAAAGATATGAAGTGCCTTTCCTAATTTTTTTTTTTTTTTATTTTTAGTGATCTGTAAACCCAATGTGGGGCTTGGACTTACAAATCTGAGATCAAGAGTCCCATACTCTCCCACCCGAACCACCCAGGGGCACCCTCCTAAGTGCCACACTAGTTAGCAGCAAAGAGATTCACACCCAGGTATGGTTCTGTGTTCCAAAGCCTGTGCTCTTTCCATAGTATTCGGTGTTACACATTAAAATACAAAGAAAGAGCTGATGATCCACAAATAGATTGTTTTTCCTCCTAATAATTAAAATCTGACTGTACTTAAACTGAAAAAAACAATTTTTAAAGTTCTGCAGATTGTATGCCCAGTCACCTCCCTTGCAGCTGAGGTCAAATGCAACTTGAATCTATTCTTCGACTATTTACGGACCTCTTTATCAATGTTAGTACTCTTCAAGTTCTGACATCTCTCTTCAGGCCAGAAGTATTTATTTAATCAACAAGTACAGCTTGAGGAACATCAGGCTCTTATTCATGGTTAAGTAATTAAAACCGGAAAACACATCACCAAGTGCCTAATATATGCAAGCATTAATTGGTTCAATTGGTGAATGTTTTCCCAGACTGCATTTGTTTCTTATGGAAGGGTGCTGTGTTCTATCCATGCTTCATGGCTTTCAGGGTTTGCTAATTAGTGCTTTCCTAATCCCATTCAGAAAACTGGAGCAAGTTTTTGCCATTCCCCTTCCATAAATGGGTGGTCACTGAGATTAGGTCAAGCCAGCTCAACCCACAATAGCATCCTTAATCAGCCAATGTGAAATAAAAATGAGGCAAAAATCCTGGCTTTTATCTCACACTGTCTTTGGAGCTAATTAAAATGCACAGGCTCTTCCTCCTGTTACAACCCTGCTGTTCTATACACTAATAAGCCAACAAAAGGTGCTGAAAGCAATGGGCTGAATAATCGCTGAAATTTACAGTTCCTTAAAGGCAACTGTTAAAAGATTTCTGTCTCCTCAGCAATGTAGATCATATTCTGATAAAGTATCATTAACATCTCCTCTCATATTTATATTAAGAATCACACAAATCTAGGGAGGATTAAGATCCCATAATTGATGACTGTTTTTGTGGATTTTTTTTTTACTTATTTGGCTTTTAATCTAATTTACTAACCAAAGAGTTAAAACACCACCATGTTCTTTAACTAAAATCTGCCCCCAGAGTACCCTGGGCCTCTGATGTTTTAAAAGTGCTATGAAAAAAAAAGAAAAAGAAAAAAAAAAAAGTGCTATGAAAGCCCACTGGCATAATAAACAAAAAGGTGGGAGGGATGAGTGGGATAACACTGGATGCAGACAGAAAGAAAATGAACACACACACACACACACACACACATATGCATTCAAGTGATCTATTCGGGCTCATACCCTTCCTAGCCATTTTACCCACCAAAAATAATCCTTAAATTAATAATCAACCTTAATAAAACTATCTTCTAAAATAGAGTAAGCTTTTGATCTTACTGTTCCCCAGCCTCAGGGTATTCCTTTATATTTATTAAAATATACCTTGAGCATGTTACAAGTAAAACAATAATTTCCTACACTTTAATACATGCACAAGCATATAATTTAAGGAAACATTCGCCAAGGAACAGCACATGTTCCAAACACATATACCAAATTAAATTCACATTATAATTATATTTAAAAATCAATACATTAAGTAAGAATTCAGCATGTTCAAAGAGGCATATTAGCCCCAAACTGTAATTATATAAGAAAGTGACCTGCCTCCCTGAGATTGGGCAGGATGTGATACGTCTGGACAGAGTGAGGATTACAATCACCACCTCCTGCCCCACCACACTACCCCCCCCCCAAAAAAAAAACACATGGACACAAAGAACTCGCATATTTTCCTCCATGCTTGGCACTTGTTACTATGCCTTAATGAGGTGAAAACTTCAGAAGGCAAAGAATGCTTCTTTTGAAGCTACACAAAAAAACTCTAAAGGCTCTAAAAACACAAATGGATAAGGATAATTAATGAAACATTCTTTTCCAACAGAGGAATATTCATTCCTTATTTCAAAATTTTAAACTTCTGGACTATCTTCACTATAGAGTCTTGCATGCACAGTCAGTTTCTCTGCAGCCTGGTGTTCACTTAAACACCGTTAACACTGAGATTTGTAGCATGTGGAACTGACTGAGAGATAAACAGTAGGAAAACTTTCCTCACCGAACAGAACTTAGGTTCTTTGGTGTTCCCCCCACCCCCGACCTCTGCTTAGTTACAGAAAATTCTATAAGCTACCTCAAAACACTCCAGTGTATGGGAATGTGTAGCTATAGTTGTAAAATGACCCATCAAGGGAGGTCATATTAAATAAAAAGAAATAGTAATTGAGAGTAATTAGTGAGCTTAAAATACATATTACTTTAAACTATAAACCCACTAACATCCGAACTATCATTATTTTCTAAATCACCAAAGATAATAATAACACTCACATAAAACACAGTATATGTGTTTTTTTTGTATTAATTTATTCAATCTTTTCAACAACCATATGAAATAAATCGTACTGCTTTATCCAAACAGAAGTGAGAAGCCTCATGAACACAGAGAGTATGAGGAATTCAAATTTTCCGAGCATACCTAAGTTGTAATTATGCACTGAGTTTGTACTCATAATTATTATGGCATTCTATACAATTAAATAAATTACAGCAGATTATAGTTCGCTTTGTTGTACTCTATGCATTAGCAATGGTTCCACATTTGTAAGGAGTTAGACTATGTTAAGTACTTCACGCACACCATCTCACTTAAATCTCTCCAGAATAAGGAGGTGGGTCCTATGAGTGTCTCACCCTTAAGTGACTGCAGATCAACCTTTTAAACAGACCAAAAAAAAAAAAAAAAGAGATACCCTACTTCTGCTACAAAAAACTCAATAAGCAATGGCATTATGATGAAGGCATTTTTGCCTAGATTAAATATTGAGCATTTTCCTTAGAATCATAATAAAAATATATAATATGAAATATACTAGATTAATCATTTTTAAAGATACATTTCAGTAGGGTTAAATATATCCACATTTCTTTCTGAAACAGATCTCCAGAACTTGTCCATCTTGCAAAACTGAATTCTATACTCATTATACAACTTCTTTTCCCCTGCCCCCTAAAGCAGTCAAATACTGAGCATTTTTGTATCATTATAAACATCTATAAGCACACTCCTACACACAAATGATAGTAACTAGATTTAAAAAGAGAAATTTTTTTAAGTTATGAAAATAGCATAGATTTGAAAGCATTTACACAGTAAGAATTGAGCCTTTCTATCAAGTTCCAAATGAAAGAGAGCTCGATGGTTGTCTTTTTGCAGATTTTGCATTTTTAGACAAGAAAAAACAGTTGAGGTCACTTTGAAAGGTTTCAATACACTAATCACAGTTATCAGAATCAAATGACTGATAGAGGAAAATTTGAAATTAAAAAGTAACAACTAAAAAACAAATTTACATCTCCCCCTTCTTCCCACCTTATCGCCTAAGCTGCCATACACAATACACAGGCCAATTTCCTACTGAGAACAAAGAAACAATTTTAAACTAAATTACTGCTTACACTATCTTTTCTTCTTAGTTGTTAAATGAAAACACAATGAACCCTGGAAGACATTTACAGAATCTGTTTCTCAATCCCAGAGGTCAGGATATTTGATACAAACGCTAATCAAAAAAGCATTTTTTTATTCAAAGTGCCAAAAGATTCAAATACTCAAACTCAGTATATTAGAAAGGGAGAACAGTCTGTCAGAAGTCATTCGGTAGCCTTTTTTTTCTGTGACTGAATAATACTTGGCATTATAGAGAATACAGAAAATTTCAAAAAGCTAAGCAACAAAAAAACCAAACCTATAATATGAAGGAAATACAGAAGAGGAGAAAGAAAAGGATAAAGACATGGGACCAATGTCAAGTATAAATCTAAGTATTTGAGTATTTAAGTAATAGGTAAATCAACACTGTCTTGGGTTAAATTGGAAGGCACTGAAGTAGGGGTGTGAAGACACTAGTAAGTTTATTGAAAAGGGAAAAAAAATCTTTTAAGGAGAAAACTTTAAGGGCAATTGGCCTCATGTTGGTACAAGCGGCTTGTAATCTAGAGCTGGCAAACTCAAATAAGGTGAAACACAAACAAACACAGAGTTGGAGAATCCATGCTACACATGCATGTTATCAATGCACAACTGTAAGAATATTAACAACAATGAGAATAATAAAGTGTCAAAGATCTGTGGCAGACACTGTGCTATGCTTTATTAATATATTACTTTATCCTTCCAATAACCTTATAAGTGGACTGTGATGATGATGACAATGATGATTTTACAGATGCACTTTACAGAAAGGGAAACTGAGGCTGACAGCTCTCAAGGACATAAATTGAGGCACTCTGACTCCAGAGTCTGTGCTATTTACCATTCTTCTATGTTGATTCATGAGATTAGGAAAATCAGGAAATCACTGCTAAACTCACCTTCCCCAAAGCATAACTGAGATGATTCAGAAGGTAAATCAAGACAAGAGAGATGAGAGGGAAGAAAGCAAATCAGGAGCCTATTTCAATAAACATCGGGTTCACAAAAGAATGATATGAGAAGGGGATCCTTGGGTGGCTCAGCGGTTTAGCGCCTGCCTTGGGCTCAGGTTGTGATCCTGGAGTCCCGGAATCAGGTCCTGCATCGGGCTCCCTGCATGGAGCCTGCTTCTCCCTCCCTCTTTATTCTCTTGTGAACAAATAAATAAAATCTTAAAAAAAAAAAAAAGAATGATATGAGAAGTATGTAGACATAATATGAGTAATAATTATACTGAAAAAGAGATTATAAGTAAAGTGTAAAAAGTATTAAAATCTCTTGGTGCCCCCAGGATCATCATTTTTACTGTTTTGTTTTTTAATTGTGATATAATTGACATATAACATTGTGTAAGTTTAAGGTATACAGCTTATTGATTTGATACATTTATACACTGCAGTATGACTGCCATCACAGGGTTAGCTAATACCTCTATCATTTCACATAATTATCCTTTCTTTTTCTGTGGTGAAAACCATTAAGATCTAGTCTCTTAGCAACTTGGACATTTACAACACAGCATTGTTGACTATAATTACTATGCTGTGCACTGATACCCCGAATGTATTTATCTACAGTTATAAGTTTGTACCCCTAAAAAACATCTCTCCCCCTCACCCCCAAAATACCACCTCTCCAATTCCCTTACTTCCTAGGCCCTGGTAACCATCATTCTACCCTCTGTTACTAACCGTTCAGCTTTTTGAGAGGGAGAGGGAAAGAGAGAATTCCAAGCAGGCTCCATCCATGCTCAGCACGGAGCCTGATGCCGGGCTCGTTCTCACGACCCTGAGATCCTGCCCTGAGCCGAAATCAAGAGACAGATGTTTAACTGACTGAGCCACTCAGACACACACCCGAGTTCAGGTTTTATAGATTCCATAAGTGATATCATCTAGTTTTTGTCTTTCTCTGTTCAGGACCATCATGTGCATTTCCATTCTGTGTCTTTTTTTTTTTTTTTAAGATTTATTTATTCAAGAGGGTGAAAGAGAGAGAGAGAGAGAGAGAGAGAGAGAGAGCGCGCACCGGAGCAGGGGGGCAGGCAGAGGGAGAAGCAAGGGAGCCTGACTAGATGTGGGGCTCAATCCCAGGACCTGGAGATCATGACCCGAGCCGAAGGCAGATGCTTAACCCACTGTGCGACCCACATGCCCCCATCATGTGTCTTTCTATGCACATTCAGCTCTCAGAGCTCCTTGATGAATGAGTACATCGGCGCCTGTCTTTCTTCTCTGGTCCAAAATTTGTTTTCCCCTGATCTCTGTTTTTAGTTCCTGTTCTTGATGAGGATGAGAAAAAATGGACCATTCAGACCAGCTGGTTAACACATTACACTACACAGGTGACTACACCAATCTTGGTCCAAAAAGTAAAAGGAAGTGGTGGTATAAGAGACCATTTTTACAGGTGTAAAGATTGCATATGGTGGAGAAATGATTTTATCTTATAGCAAGGTTTTTCAAACTTGTCTCAAATTGGCATTCTGAGCAGGATCATTCCCTGTTGTGAGAGGCTATCCTAGCTAGTATAGGACATTTAGCAGCATCATTCATTTCTGCTCACGAGATGCCAGGACACCTTCAGTTATATCAACCAAAATCGCCAAATGTCCAGGGCAACCATCTTAGATATATTTAAGTTTTCCTTGTTTGTTTTGCCCTGTTTGTGATGATTATTATTTGTATGGTGTCTTCAAAACAAGATTTGCAGGGGGTAAAAAAAAAAAAAAAAAAAGAAGGTGAGATTTCAACTTATGTTGCTTGACTTATGCTGCTAAGAATTTATGGAAATTCCACCTACTCAAGTATCAGTTCTCCTGAGTTAAGATTCAAGTTATAGGGACAGTAACAGCACCAACAGTGAAAAGAATGAAGGACAGCAGAGAGTGAGTCCATGATTAAACCTTGAACAGGTAACATGAAGTTAATGATCATGCAAAAGACATCAGCAAAAAGGATACTGAAATAAGAATACAAGGTTTAAGACATGCCTTCTTCTCCAAAGCCATAAGGAGCCTGAATAATCCTCCAGAAGATGCAAGAAAGTTGATGCCGTTGCTTTGAGCCAACAGGGAATGATTGGCTGCCTATCTCAGTGAAAGAGCTAAAAAGAACTTTTGCAGCCACCATCTCACCATTTGTTGCCCTGGAGTGGTCCTTAATTACCATAACAGAATGAAAAAGTTAATGTATATTCTAATATGCTTGGGTTGCTAGCAATTATTAGAAGCATAGGTTATACTTCCATGGCAGCATTCAATGAGGGGAAAGAAAGAATCAAACCTAGTCCTTCTGAGTTGTGGGTGCTAATCAGTCAACCATGCTGGCCAAATCCTGCCTCTCAAATCTCTTTGTAATATATACTATTCACCCAGGCAGAAGTCTTCAATGACAGCTATTCATGTATCCGTATCCCAAACTGATCACACGCAGGCCACAGTAATGGCTCGGCACTATGTGCCTTTCCTGGAGGAACAGAAAGATTTTCCCAACCCTCAGTCTGGCACACAAACTCTCCTGCTTCCTTTAGGCTTTTAATGGAGTGCCCTCCAAATGGCACATCAGAGAAAACATTTCATCTAAAGAACATGTTATAGAGGCAGCTACTTGTTCAGCTGCAACCCTGGCCTTTTGGGATATGTGCAGTCTTGGTTCTGAATAACGGGGGATAAGGAAAAAAAAAAAAAAAAGCTTTCCCCTCTATTCTAAATACGTCTTAGTCTCCTTTGAGTCAAAGCCGCTAATTATGCCAGGCAAGCTGAATGATGAGTAGTGGTTTTGTGATCCCAACTATTGTTCAGAAGGGCTGAGATCACCAATGCATTTTCCTAGGTATAGAGAATTTGAAGGGAAAAGTCTGAGTACTTATTATCTCTTTGTTTTCTTAAACAGTGCCTATTTACAAACTTTTCACTAGTGAGTAAAAACATTTACTGGCAATAAAACACAGCAGTGTTTCAGAATGTTAACCTCTTCCCCCAAAACATGATAAAGTACTCTGAGCGTTTAGGAGGAACAAAGCTGCTTTCTTTTTGTTTCTTGCCACAACACAGGGTGAGAAGAGGGGAAGAAACGAGAAAGAAAATTAGAAATAATATATATATATATTATATATATATAGTATAGTCTATATTAAATATTATATGTTTCCTTAAGAGTTGCCTATAGTGCAAAATTAGCAACTGCACCCAACCTTTACAAAACCTCAACAAAATAAATGAAACAACACATCATGATGGATTGGGGAAGAATCACTCTTACTCCTCACAAAATTATATTGGTAATGAAATACAGACCATAGGAGTAAAGAAAAGATAACTGCTGGATGATAAATCCTGTGGCTTCTGAGGTAGACTAGCAAGCTTCCCTTTGGGTGGCTATTTGTTCTCTGAAAAAAATGAGTGGGATCTTGCTAAATCATTTAGTTTCAAAGCATTTTAATTATTTCTGGGCCTTGCTTTCATAAAAATCCCTGAGGCAAGAGTCATGCCATAAAGATATTATGTATTTAAAGTCACTGGATATGTAGAACTGTATTCAAAGATACATAATAAATAATTGATCAGCTAAGATAACAAGTGAACTCACACTTGTTTCTATACAGCCTGCATGTCCTATTTAAAAATCTGGTACGTAAACAGATACTGCAATGTCTTCTTTAGCATCAAGGATACTGAAATAAATCTTGAGGGAAAATTGTGAGCATATGAAGAACAAACTGTCCAAATGCTATTTCCTCTTGAGAGTGAAATTTTAAATCTTGCTGTCTGTGTATTTTCCTCATATGTTTGTAATTTACTTCTGAGTTCCCGTTTTGTCAGAGTTTTCATATCCATTAAACAGAGCTAAGAACTGAAAGGCAACTTTTTATGAAGGTAATTGTGTTTATCTCGTAAGACTGGCACTCTTCTATTTGGTCCAGTTTGGGGAAACATTCATTTTAATTAGCCAAAATTGGAAGCAAACAAGCTGTGAAGATACAAAAAAGAGTGTTGCCTGCTCTAATTTCCAGAATGTAATTCTGGAGCCTCTCATTTTTGTGGTCTTTATCCTTATAGGACACAGCAGATTACTAGCATCATTGACAGAAACCTTTTAACTCCACCTGCTGGAAGCATGAAACATAACTGGGTCCAAGATAATCGTTGACATATTTCAGAAATAAAAAAAAAAAAATTGTACAAATTAGATTTAAAGTTACCCATCTTAAACTATAGCCTTTGGTACATTATTTCTGTCACTGATTGACTCACAACCCTAAAACCCTTTGTTTTGTGATTGTGACAAGGTTTCTTCTTCTTGTCTGTTTCTTTTAAAGTTGGCCACTACATTCCATCAAAATTGCCAGGCAATTATTTTGCAAAGAAAATGATGGAAGTAGATGATAGTTAGATACTAGTCAAATTATGGTCCTGAGGAAAGACACTGGTATGGAAAAATCATATACCCTATTTCTTGAGTTTATGAGTAATGTAGTGCACATTTTTATAATATACAAAAGAAAAATGATGCAGAAGTAAGAGCTTCAAAAAATAGATTTATGTTTAAAAAACAAAAACCTCCTTTTTTTTAGGATGTAACACTGGGTTTTAGCTGCCTCAGGGGGTATGGAAACAGCAGCTGCCTGGGTTCACCTTCTGTTGTATAAATTAATCATCACTGTTGATTATTCACTAATTTACTAAAAAAAAAACTATGTATCTTCTAAAAAAGTTATCTTTTAGATTGTTTAATTATAATTGAATGTAATGAATTTAGTTGGAAGCCTAAGATTACTACGGAAAACCAAAATAAAAGCTATGCATAATGAGTATAAAAACAAAATATTTGCCTTTTGTTTAAAAATGTTTATACTTTTATGGTAATTAATAGCAGCAATAACCACGGTAGAAAAAAAAAGGAAGGAGAAATTATCTGCCAACATTGGATTTCTTCCTTTTGAACTAAATAATACTTTTTTCAAGCTTCCTAAGAAAATATTGAATACATTATACTTTTTTCCTGATACCCGGGATTCCCCCCCCCCTTAATACTCTTACAGTCATTTTTGATTGGCAGTATGCCATTTCAGTTATGTTGAATATATAAAAACATGAAGAAACCATTTTTCAGCAAATATTTCAGAATTCTAGAAGTTGTGTATTTCCTCTACCAGCATTTAAACAGGAGAGCAACAGAAAGCCCCTGCCAAAAGTTTACCACCCCACACATAAGCGGATATTTTTAATGAATCTGAGTCCGTTTCCTGGCAAATAAGTCAGTTTTTTCTTTTTCCTTTTTTTTTAAGCTCCACTCAATGTGGTGCTCAAACTCACAACCCCAAAATCAAAAGTCACAAGCTCTACCCACTGAGCCAGCCAGGCATTCTAGTTTTGCTTTTTAGTTAAATATAAGTAAAAGTAAAAATGAATCCATTAGAATAGCACTAATACATAGATAATAACAAAGCAATGGAATTGTATTCATACATTCAATATATACTTACAGAATGGCTGTTACTTGTAAGTGATATATTTGGCTGAGAAATCATAAACAAAATGGTAAACATCTCCCTTCCCCTTCCAAATTTACATTTAGCTCACTCTAAAAGAAGGAATGTTATTTATATTCTTTCTCAAACCTCACTGTCCGTTTTCGTCCTTTAATTAGATTTATTAAGTATTAAAACACGAATTATATGAAACTGAAGATATTATGTATCAGGTAATATTCTCAGTAACCAGCACTCCAAAATTTTATAGATTTCAGTTGAATCAATGAAACAAGAGTAAGAGAAATTGATCCTGAATTTAACTATTTATGTCTCTTTAAGCAAGCAATCAATGGCAAATATAAACTGTTGCACATGTAGTTAAAATAAAAGCTATCTGAGTTGTTTTTGCAATAGGAATCAGTTTGTGCTTGTTTCATTTAGGTTCTAATAAATTACTATGGAAATATTAGCATTGTATTCCAACCATGTTATTCTCACAGGCAATAATTTACATTACAAATCTAAATATGCATTATATTATGCAGATCATTAGCAAGTGATTAAAACAGCAGATTAAGCACATACACAATGGCCTCCACTCTTTCTGAAGTCACTGACACAAAAGTTCTGAGACGGGGTACAGGTATAGGTATCACCAATGAAGACATTTCTGGAGGCAAGAGAACAAATGAGAATGTGCTTAGGAACCAGAGTTGCAACTTAAAATCTGCTATAAGGCTGCTCTAGAAAATGTACAAGTCTGCAGAGGCAGCTGTTGGAAGTCAAGACCCAGTCAGCAGGTACTGTGGAAGATGGCTGTGAAAAGGACACTTAAGAAAGGGGGATTAATTAAAGGTCTGCATGACGGCATCTTTTTCACTTGAAACCCCCTCCTTCCCAAATGCAGACAAAACCAGGCAGCCGGCATTTACCTCCAGCAAGAACAGCTGACCCTTTCCCAGTGAAACTGAACTGTCAGGTGAAGCCTGACATAATCCTTTTCTTGAATTTGAGTGCTCCTAGAGTCTATACAGCTGGCTTCCTAGCCGGTCCCTGAACCACAATACCCCTACCAAAGCAAAGTCTCCCTTTTACTTACCTCACACAGAACTCACAATGAGATTTCCAAGTAACAGTCAGTTGTAACTCAGAGGCCCTTCATTAACTATGCAGTCCCTTTTTCTGTAGGAAGCATTATCAGACATACAAAGAAAGCTACAGAATGAGATGGAAGGATCAAAATTAGGAAACTAAAAATTGACTCCAGAGGAAATTAAGATAACTCAAGCATCACAGAAATCAGGCAGAGAGACTAACAATAAACTCTTATTTCTGAATAAACTCAGGAATCTTCAAGAAGTGACTACATCCACAAAACAAGAAAATAATGCTATAAAAAAGGAATAATTAGGAAACAAGAGCATGCTTGTGGAGATTAAAATTATGACCAAAGTTCACATTATGGCTAAAATTAAAAATGAAGACTATGCAGTAGACTTACAGAGAAGATAGCCCGGACTGGAACACAATGGTGCATCGCTCTGGTAGTGTAGTTTCCACTGATGGGTACATGAGTAAATTTACTTGACAAAAAATGTGGTAGGCATATTCCTTCTTCCTAACGGCCAACATGTTGTTCAGGCATCCACCCCTCACCAGCACATCTCAGGTGAAGGTGATCCCAATCCTGGCTCAGGTGCCAAGGCCAACCTCCATATGTCATTTCCCTGGTACATTTATTGGTTCCCAAGGTAATGATTATCTAAAGATGCCTCAACCAGACTGAAGAGAAGTACTCGTAGCCTCAAGGTTTGGGGATGTTACTCTCACTATTGTGAAAATTGAAACAAGGATCCATAATTACCACCAGCAGCCATTCTACCTCAACCACAACCACAGTCCTAAGCTGAAGGAGACCACGGGGATGTCAGAATTAAGAGGCAGGAAGAATCCAGTGTTTGATGACATCTGTGAGTAGCTTGTGGGCTGGATTTCTACGCATATGACATAACACATTTGCTTACTGGTCAAATCAGTGTGAATCAAGATTTGTTAGACTTGCCAACAAAAACTGCACAACTCCAAGTCTAACTACTTAATTTAGAATACAGATATCCTTGGAATTGTGCCCTGTATCAATTCTTCCTACAGTATTAAAGTCAAGATGAGTGCAGGTACAAGAGACTCAGGTGGTCCCAATCAAGGTCTAAGAATACAGTATAATCATGGAGTAATTTCAGATGAGAAGACACCCAAGATGTTGAAGCATTCCTGTGTAACTCCAGTGTTTCCCAGAGAACAGGAAGCCCCTTCCAAGGAAAGCTTTGAAAAAAATCTGATTTTTTTATTTTACTAAAACCTGAAGTAGCAATGAGGACCTGAGGACCAGAGTACATGCCAAGATTTGGGGTGGAGACAAGAGTGTGTGTGCATACGTACACACACACACAAGCAAACACACACATGTTCCCCATGGAGTAGCAGAAAAGATGCTTGATATTTCATCCAGGTATTTCATGATATTGTGCTAGGACTTTCTCAATTCTCCTCGACGAATCATTATAGAACCCAACTAAATTTAAAACCATCAATGTCACCAGTAAATTATCTCTGACACAGGAGGACTGAATTCAAACCAAATAAAGTTAAGTTAGTTCATGCTCTTGAATCAAGTATGTTCCAAGGCATGGGTGTATGTGGGTAAAAAGACTGATTTTTAAGAAGATGCTCACAGATGTATTCATAAACATATATAACATATTTTTTAAATGTTTCTAAGGGAAAAAACCTGATTTCACAAGCATACTCTCATCCTGAGTAAAGTGTTTTTTAAGGAGAATTTATTTTTCTCCCTCATAGTTGTAAATTTTTTGAATTTGAGTCAGGTTTAGATAGCGACACAAAGGTCTAAAAGCCTGCATTTATTCAGTTCCTTCTTTAAGTTAGGGAAAAAGCATAATATACTTATATATGGAGTTGAACCCAGTCAAGTCAGTTCTTAGACTTATTAGGGCATGACGCTGTTGACACAAGGCTAAGTGTAAGCCTTGACCTCTGCACTTCCGCTGTGACCTCAGGGACTAGACCTAAGAATCTCATGGCAACCTTTACAACTTGAATGATGTCAGATCAAGGCTGCTGTTTTTTAAGGGATCAGTTAGCCCAAATGAAATTTATTTACTTTGCCTGTTGTTATTAATTCCTCTGAGTGTTTTTTTTCCCAGAAACTCTAGTCAAATCTATTCTACTTCTGTAAAAACAAAATGTTCTCTAAATTTTTTAAAGTTTACATCTAAAATCTATTAACCCAAAACATTTTTTCCCACAAAATCCTATCATATTTTGACAGAAATTTAAACCAACGCTAAAGCTATAAGTAAAAAGTGTTAAATATTAAAGAAGAGAGTGTCTAATTTGTTACATATTAGGACTTTAAAAAAAATGTCCAGGGTATTATAGTTCCCAGCAGTTACCTTAAGTTCCAGGTGAGCAGCCTCAAAATATCTAGTCTTTTAAGCAAAACTAGTCCACATAAGTGTCAGACTTCATTTATAAATCTGTCTTTAAGATGGACATAAATACTAAACACAGCTTTGAAAGGAAGCCTTTTAGCCTTCTAATCCCATTCCTGGGTCATAATAAGCAACCTTCTGCCCTCAACCTTCCTTCTCTACTGAAATCCAGTCTCCAAGATTTGAATCCAACTAGTGAAAAGGAAAAGGTTAGATCAAATTACCTAAAGTACTTACTGGATGGAAGAAATGGAGAGAAATGGAAGCACTTGGGGGTAGCTGGATCTATTAAAAACAGTCAGTGGAGAGAAAAAGGCAATTTTCCCTTCTAAGAGTGTGCTAGGGTATTTTATGGTAAATTGCCTTCTTTATGTAAAAGATAGTAAATCTGTTGATGCCATTTGTTAGGATAGTCTTATCTCAACAAAGGCCATGTATTCAGAATCTGAAGTTTCTGAATCTCAGCAATGTTAAACAGGGCTTTAAAAAAGAACTTTCAATTCAAAATACTGAGTAAATGGGTGCACACAGCATGAATTTTATTGTAGACCAACCTAATTTTCACATTTTCCTCTCTATAACAAGCAAGTCATTTGTTCTCCACACTCATAATGGAAAGAAAACAAGAGTTTCTTTGTTTGTGTACATTAACTCGATGCTGTAAAAGTCATTCAGTCAGGCTTCACTATACTTTCACCCTTAAACCTTAACCTGACTTGGAACAATATTTGTAGCCTCTAAAATTACACTCGTTGAACCCAGACGAAGTTAATCACCCTTCACTGTCTCAGTGAAAAGTATAATGACCTACCATTTAATGTGAACCCATTAAAATGCTAGAAGGGGCAAGAATTCACATTGTGTGTTTATAAATACCTCACAGACATGAATCCATACATTCAAGCTACCAGGACACTTTTCATATGGCACTTGTTTAGAGAACCAGATGGAAAATAATGACCGCTGTACACTGAAATCCAGAAGCGTCTATTCTGTTGTCTTCTATACTGCACCTTCTACTTTTAATACTGACATAAACTATTTCATCTGTAACTAAACAGAGACGATTAAAATCAAAGTTGAGTAATTATGACATTATTTTCTTTCCCTAACTACTGTTGCTTCCCACACGAGGCAAATCCATAAGCAAGATCTTGCATTTCTTACTGTGGATTTCTATTCCAAATGCCTTCCTTCAAGACTGCTACATGGCACAAGTCCCGGGGGCACTGTTCCCATCATACATGGGCTCTGTGCTTGAGAGGTTGGTCATTCAGGTCAGCATGAACCATACAACTAGGACTACAACAGAGGCCAAGACCACTTCTCTCCATCCCCCTGGTATCACCTCGGATGGAGCCAGCATCCACCCCTTCCTCAGCATCCTCTTAAATCTTCTCCCCATTTCCACTCTTGCCTCTGTAATCTAGCCTTCCAGAGCATGCTAAATAATCTCAGTTTTTACAGCGGAGCATGGTATTCCTGTGCTTGCTACCATCTTAATTCACTTGAAGTAAAAAAAGTCCGTACGAGGCCCTTCAAGTCCCAAAATTAGAGAACGAAAAGTACCTATCTACAGGCCATGTGGTTAAATAATAACAAGGGCTGGGCAGTAAGACCTGAGCACACTCATATACAATATGAGTGGAGGATACCTGCAAGCCAGGAAGACTGCCTACAGGGGTCTTCCTCATCCAGCTCCAAGGGACAGCTTCCAGCTTCCACATGTGAGGGAGAATCTGAAATTACCAGATCATCTAGTTTCTCAGAAGATGCTAGAAACCTGGGTTTTTAAAGAAACCTCAATTTTTAAATGTTGCCTGAAATTCTTAAAATATAAAAAGAAAAAAAACAAATAGCTCTACAAATTGGCATAAGAGGCTATTGGATGACGACACTTGATGACAATCTCCGTTTATCACCATACTTGGACAAACTGACACTTCAGTTCCTCTCATTCACCAAGTTTTTCTACCTCAACCTTGTGTCATAGCCTATGCTTAGCCCATGTTTTTTTACATTCGTTTTCAACCCTTAGATCTGAACTCTAATGTCTCCCCTTCAAATCTTTCCCTCACTATTCTATCTAATGGAAGTCCTCCCCACAAATCACTACCACATCGGCCTGTTTATTTTTCTTATAGTGTATCATCCCCACAGAAGAGGACTTGACCAATTCCCACTAGGAAATTTAGTCTGTAAGAAATGACTTTCTTGACTTATTAATAAAACCCACTTTCAGTGAAAATCAATACAGAATATGTTCAATTGAGCCAATAATATACACACACAGACACACACCTTTCAAGCTTCATTACTTCATAAATGCATATTGGCAGGATGACAAGTTGTTGTTTGTTCACTAAATATCTACAATAGTTTTTCATGATAGAAAAAAAACACTGTGTGTGTGGGCACAAACATATGTTTCTATGTGTATTGTGTATAGAAACAGGTTAATACATAAAAAGATATTAATCTAGTTTGGCCAGGTGAACTCTTTGCGAGAAGTTCATGTAGGTATGAAGCAGTGGTTCTCAACTTGAGGCAATATCCTCTGTGAGCCGTGGCAATATCTGGAGACATTTTTTTGC
Organism: Canis lupus familiaris; assembly: GCF_011100685.1. Classification (NCBI taxonomy): domain Eukaryota; kingdom Metazoa; phylum Chordata; class Mammalia; order Carnivora; family Canidae; genus Canis; species Canis lupus. The sequence goes on along the minus strand of NC_049252.1, from coordinate 8,623,827 downwards.
ATGTCTGAACTAGGGGGGATGCTATTGACATTTAGTGATACAGGCCAAGGAGGCTGCTAAACATCCTACGAGGCACAAGACAATCTCCAAAAAAGAAAGAATCGTCTGGCCCAAAATGTCATTTGTGCCAAGCTTAAGAAACACTGATTGATACAAGGTCTTCTCCTTCCCTCCTGCCAACTTTGCCAAAATAAAGGAATGGCCATCTCACATTTTTGTTTTGGAGAAGGTAGGGAATAGTTTTAATTTTGTTCCTCAACATCACTGTGAGTTTGTTTAAAAAGTCTGTTTAGAAAAAAGTTTGATCGTTTCTCTAACAGCATGTAATTATATAAGGGACCAAACAAACAATCAAACCCAAAAAACCCCGTTCAGTTGTTTTGATTTTGTTTGGTACCTAGCGCAGTACCTGATCCATTCCAAGCCTTGAATAAGTAAACAAACACACAAATGATACAGCACAATGTAAAGTAAAGGCATATACGACACTATTATAGTAGTGCATAGAAGGGCCAATTCATCTGGACCTGAAGAACTGGGTGATGGGATGGAGGGGATAGGCAGGACATCTGTGTACAAATTAGGCAGATGAGTAGGAGGAAAAAACAGCATTTTGAAAGATGACCAAGAGAAGCTGAAAAAGAGCAAGTCATTTAGCATTCCTGGAGTAAGGGGCTGGTGTCTCTTTGGAAATAAGAGGAGGAACATATTAAGGCCTTAATATGTGAACATAAATAAATTACTGTCTTAGTATACATTGGGCCAGATCTCTTTGTTTCCTTCCTACTTGGAGATTCCATGAGCCTAAAATTTCTTCAATTACCTAATTATAGACCTGCCCTTAAACATCCTTCCTCATAACCTGTTTTTGCCACATTTGTTTACAGAAAGTCTCTTTGAGCCTATGTACAATGATAACAAATCAACACTTTAATCCAGCAGTAGAAAAGCTTATAATCCCAAAGATCAAAACTTACCTAAGATCAAATCAGCATTCATGCAACTCAGGTCCTCTGGCCTAGGGCTTTTGTCCGAATCATTTTTGTTTTTACATTTCCAGTGTTTATCCCAAATAACGTTATGTAGTGATTACTCTGCAGATATTAGTAGAATTGAATCATAACTTGAATCTACTCCAGACCCCACATTTTTTTTCTAAATCAACAGTACATATTGAAATTGCAGTGAACTTATCAAAGTGTAAGCATGTTCAAAATTGAGGTGTATGCAGCTAAAACTGACTCAGAAATAGCCATTTCCTTTAATTCTCCCTTCTTTAATAACACATGCCTCTAATCTTAGGTACAGGCTTGTATTATTGTAATCTAAATAGTAATAATAACAAAAACAGGCAAGGTGAACTCATTTTAGGACCTGCCTGCCCTCTGTCTCCCACTTTACAAACCTCAAGACTCTCACTGGAGAAATTTCTCCTGACATTTTATCTCTAAATAATTCTCTTTGAATCCACATGGAATTTTTCAGCATTTCAGGAACTGAAGAATGCTCATGTGGACAACACATTGACATCATAAACTCAACCTATCAAAGGACAAGTCACAGCATTTCCTCTACACATACTGTTCCTCCATTATTATCGAAATTCCTGATGCTCATGGACCCTCCATCCTGCAACAAGTCTATGTATTCGTTCTACCATCCCCAAACTCTGTAACTTTCCCTTTGTTTTATCTCTACCACCACTGTATTTCTACATCATCTGTCCCTTTTATTGATAGTCTTCTAAGTTTTCTCATGGTCTGTGCTATCCCTGCCTATTCAACCCATCATCTGCGCCATTGGTTGAGCGATCTTTCTAACCCACCAGAGTTTTTCCCTACCTAAAAAAACTTCCCTGGTTTTCCTTTGCCACATAATGAACTTCATTATAGTGAGTATGGAAGAGGAGAACTTTTATATTCTGTTCACAGGTTTATCCTCACAGGTACCCAATAAGTTAACAATTCCAAACAATTTCTGGTTCCTCAGTATCCCACACAATTTCTTTTCTCTTTGCCTATACATGTGGGTTTCTTCTGTTTCATCTGGTGGCAAACAAGCAGAGGAAAGGATATCTTCAGTATTTACTTCAATTATTCTTCAAACATTGCCTGACTCTGGTAGGAAGTACATTTTTCCTTCTTGCGTATCTATACATATATGTGAAATTATATTATGCAAATATCATATAAATATCCTCAACTATCAGACAATGTGAACTTTGTATGTAGGGACCATAACTAAATTCATCTTCACATATCAGCAGTACCTACAAATTTCTCACAAATGGCAGGTGCCCAGGAGAAGTTATTTTGAATGGTAAATATCTTAAAAAATAGGAGAACATTACATGGTATGTTTCATGCCTAAAATATGTTTTATGCCCATCTTCCTATGAATGAGTTTCAGAAAGAAGGAACTTTTTCTGTTTCTTTTTTTAATAACCCAAAGCTCTTGAATTCTCTAGATGTTTCTCTACAACCTCCATTATAGATCTTACCCACTGTAACTATGTTTAACTGTTCCTAAAAGAAACAAACATTTAAATCTCTCTCCCCTAACAATATTCAAGGCAAACCTAAACAATGTAAGTTTTTTACTATTACATTTATGGAAAAAATAAACATAAGAGAGAATTAAAATATTAGATAATACAGTCTCATTTATCTTTCTTTTGTCGGAAGATTTATTATTTTTTCATAAGATACACTTTAGTTTTTTAGAATGTTAAAATGATCTGTTTTGACTGTTCACTCAACAAATACTTACTGAGTACCCACAAAGTGTTATGTGAGTGCTAACTATTGATGATACTTAATTCTGTAAAACAGACATGGGTCATCCCTCAGAGATGTGAGACTATTGTAAAAAGCAGAATTTAAATAATAATGGACACTAATTAATAATAGTGAAGCTGACACAGTGCTTTGGTAAGAGTATGCAGTGCCTTTAAGAAAGCCTGAGAGTAAGGAAGAAAAAATAAAAATAGTAAGTGACCAGGAGCACATGGCAAGGAAGCAGCGGTGAAAGACATACTGGACCACTGGCCTGGGATTAAATATAGAGAACAGGGATCCCTGGGTGGCGCAGCGGTTTGGCGCCTGCCTTTGGCCCAGGGCGCCATCCTGGAGATCCGGGATCGAATCCCACATCGGGCTCCCAGTGCATGGAGCCTGCTTCTCCCTCTGCCTGTGTCTCTGCCTCTCTCTCTCTCTCTCTGTGACTATCATAAATAAATAAAAATTTTTAAAAAATTTAAATATAGAGAACAGCATAAAGGCAGATGTGCCACACTCAAACTAATAGCAATATTACTAAATAGACTGCTCCTCTGGCCATGAAACTTTGAGTCTACAACTTTCCCTACCCTCACCAAAGTTCTTCTGATACTAGTGCTATTAATTAGTACTTAATTAGCATTAGCTACTGCTGCTCCAATATTCTGCTGCTTTTCCAGAAAATACATTCTCATATGAAGAGATAAAATGAAATAAAATCCCTAAGATTTTTGTGTATTAAGATTTGGAAGTATAAATTCTGTATGTGAATTTTATCTCTTTGGAGAATAAAGTGATATTTCTAGTGAATAATCTAAGAAGTACTGTCATTTATAACTTGTCTCCATCAACAGAGACACAATTTCATCTCATCTTATTAAACCACACACACACACACACAATCTCAGAATCTCAGTATTGCTTTGAATTCTGAGTTCATTTCAATATCATTTTTGGGCTTTGAACTTCTATCACTTATTAAATATTTCTTCTAAGAAAAATAATGTCTTTTTCCATTTTGATCTCAAAATTCTTCAAGGCAGGCATTATTACTATCTCCAATTCACAGATGAAGAAACCTAGGCTTAAAAAACCTAAGTGATATAACCATTAACATACTTAACTAATGTATTAATTATACTTTCTTATTTTCTTGTATTGTTGATGCCCTGGCATCTGGGGCCTTGCTGACAGGGAGGACCTGCCTCTCCCAGGGCTAGTCAATTCTTGGAGATGGCAAACACTCACTGAAGAGCACACCCCTCAAATACAAATCAATCTATCCAGAGTCCACACACTGAGGCACTTCTTCCGTCTGGCTCTTACCACCCCAAATCCAAGCAATGGACAACTAGGAACTTTCCTGTAGCTCACAGCCTGCTGAAATTATTGAAACTGTCCAATCTTAAATCTTTTTGGCTTTTATACCCTGCCTCATCACTCCTGCTTTCCCATGAAAACCACAATGAAAGGCTTTGCCCAAGCCATCCTCTCCCTCCTTCTGCCTCCCACCCAACCCTGCTGCTTCTCTGCGTGGTCTTGCATGGTGCCCTGTGCCTGTTTCTTGGATTTGTGAGTAAAATCTTCATGACAGTCATTACCAAGTCTGCATGTCTTGCTATTCCTGAAGACAATAAGTCCCAGGTACGTCTTAAAACAGCCGGTGATCATACCAAGATTAGAGCACAGCCAGCTAGACACACAGAATATGATAAGTAATTACTGATTAAATACATGAATTACATCTGGAGGCTGAAATCTTAGTCATTATATTATTCCATAAAAGACACATTTTCCCAAACCTATATCCTTGACTCATCTAAAAATTGTGGTTTTTTTTTTTTTTAAACATCTATTCATTGAAGATAGAGAAATACACACAGAGAGAGAGAGCATGAGCAGGAGGAGAGGCAGAGGGAGAAGTAGACACCCTCCTGAGCCAGGAGCCCCATGCGGGGCTCGAACCCAGGACCTAGAGATCATGACCTGAGCCAAAGATTCATTATCTGAGCCTACAGGTGCCCTAAAAATCAGGTTCTCTGTACCGTAACAGTGATGTTTCTAATTTGATTTTTTGGTTTCCTGAAGAACTTTAATATAAAGGAGCTAGATACAATATTTCTAGATTCAGAGAACATTTTTAACATGTAGAGTTCGTTGCAGATACTTCTCCGCCTCCTCTGCCAGTTCCACTCTCCCTGGCTGGGCCCGGTATTACTCCAGGATCCCAATGGCCTCACCATTCTCCATCCTTGGCACTTCCCAATGTGTCACCATCCGACTGGCCAAATGAAAACTTCCATTCCCCAAGTGCTAAAAGCTGAACTCCAAGTAAAAGAGGACCTATAATCTGATTAAAATAATTCACAGTAAATTGCAAATCTCTTAATCCTCTTAGAGGCATTAACATTTTTTTAAGAGTGTGTGTGTGGGGGGGGGGTGGAACAATCAGCTATAACCTCTAATTGTTGGCATTTCTGTACAGCATAAACAATAATATCTTGCTTTATTCAGACAGAAATGGCTATCACACTGACATGGCAATCTGCCCAGAAATCTGTCTCCAACCTGTCAAATTAACCCTGAATTTTCTCTTAAGAACATTCACGCTTTTTCTGCTTTTGTTTGTTTGTTGCTTTTTAAATCTCTGGCAAGAGGTCTTAAAGTTTGAATTCTCCGTAGGGATAATTGTTATGTTCAGGGGTTGTAACTCAGGGTCTATACCAAGCAACTATCACAAAGTAGTTTCTTTAAAAGAAAAAAAAAAAAATCTTGATAAAGACTACTCATCAGGGGATCCCTGGGTGGCTCAGCGGTTTAGAGCCTACCTTTGGCCCAGGGCATGATCCTGGAGTTCCTGGATTGAGTCCTGAGTCCCACAGGAAGCTTGCTTCTCCCTCTGCCTGTGTCTCTGACTCTCTCTCATGAATAAATAAATAAAAAAATCTTAAAAAAAAGACTACTTATCAGCAATATAATAATAAAAACAATAATTCACACTTCAATAGATATTAGAACATGTTAAATACCCTTTTAAATATTTCACAAATATTAGCTTAATTAACCTTCATAGCATCCCTATGAACAGCTATCAAAATTATTTCTATTTTACTGATAAGGCAACCAAAAAGTGAGATATATAACCTGCTAAAGTGACATGGATGGTCAGCAGTGAGGCCAGGTATTTTAACTCTGAAGCCTACACCTTTGCAATCACTACATGCTACTGAGAGATGTAATGACTAGAAAAAACTCACTGATAAATATTTCAGTTCATTGTACTATTCCTGCGTTAAAAACTACAGAACTAAAATTCTGAAAGTGGTCTAAGTATCAACTGTTTCAATTTCTGAACTTTTAGAGATGAAGAAACCAACTCACTCTAGCATGGTAAAAAAGCAAGGTAGTGGCAGATTCAAAGCCAGCAACAACCATGTCTAAATCCAAGTGATGTTTTTTCACTTGTCATAGTACAGTTAGTCCATAGAAAAATCGTAGGAAAATCTATAAACTTCAAACAAAGGTAGACACTCAAAGTCCTATGCAACCTATTTTGTAGGATCCAGTAAATACATAGCTATTGGGAGCACCCCCCCCCCCTTTCAATTACTTTCAAATTTGGTGCTTTACAACATTTCTACCACAAGTTATTCCAGAAAAAAAAAAAAAATGAAGTAAACACAGGGATGAGGATTTGTGGTATTTGGTAATTCTGGTTTTTCTTCTTTCCAATTGTTTCCTTCTCTGTTTCTAGAATAAAACTTTACCCAAGAATAAGAGGGAGTAGTAATCCCTTTTAAAACTCCTGTCAAAGCAAATTAATTTATGTCCTGAATCACTTATTAATTCACTGAATGTGCTAGTTGTGATACTTAATTAGACATATACTCTCATGGTTGGAAAGGATATCTAGACAAGTAAATGCAATACAGCATGATTGCCCTCAAGATCATATACTCTTTCATAGGGTGCTAGAGAAAAATATATGGAAAACATCAAATCTATATAGGTGGGTGGGAGGAGTAGCTAAGGCTTTCTGGAGGAAGAAACATCTATATTGATTCATCAGGGGAAACAGGAATTGGAATGGAAAGCAGAAGAGGAAGAAGGAGAAAAAGGTATGGCCCTAGACAGAGCATTCCCTAAGAGCAGGAAAGCATCTAGAAAAGCCAGAGGAGGGCAGCCCAAGTGGCTTAGCAGTTTAGCACTGCCTGCAGCCCAGGGTGTGATCCTGGAGACTCCGGGATCGAGTCCCACGTCGGGCTCCCTGCATGGAGCCTGCTTCTGTGTCTCTGCCTCTCTCTCTCTCTCTCTCTCTGTGTGTCTCTATGAATAGATAAATAAAATCAAAAGAAAAAGAAAAGAAAAGAAAAGAAAAGAAAAGAAAAGAAAAGAAAAGGAAAGAAAAGAAAGAAAAGAAGAAAAGCCAGAGGACTTGGGAGGGTACTCACCTGGCTGAAGCTGGCTCACAGGCAGGAAACCCTCATTAGACAGATGTACAATATGATCACATCAATAATACCAATACATCTTAAACACAAAGTACTTCCCTGTGAGAAAATAACTCAAACATAACATTTCTGTGGTTCACAAAGAAGGAAGAAAGAGTCTTTATGTGGAAGGAAGTAGGGAAATGAAATTAGAGTTATGGTCCAGGGCAATAAAGATCAACCAGACTTAGGCTAATTAATTACTATATTCTCATTACGTTCTTCTAAAGGCTGCAGTTATCAACCGTAGGAATAATTTCCATATAAACACGGAAATCATGGCTACCCTTGGAGGTGATGAAGAATCTATTATTGACAAGCCATTTTGTCAGAGCATCAAATAATGCTCATCTTTAAACATGTCTCCTATGGACAATGAACTAACTGCTGCTGACGGTTTCCAGCTACAAATGAACCAGCATTCCTTGCTCAGGGCACATTACTGCTTCTGACCTCTTCCCCTGCCCGTGCCTTGACCTTCTCCCACTCAGACGCTATTCCCTGCCTTGTGCCTGTGAGCATCTTGTATTATTTGCGAGCTGTGGCTCCAGAATTTAGCATGAGGAGGGCGGCCCCTGATAGATGTCTAACAGGAGTAATACTCCTAATGATCCCCAATGGGACTCTGCCATAGTCTTCCCACCGGATGAGCCGTTTGAAGAAGGAAGAAATCCCACGTACTTTATAGTAAAACATAATGAAAAATAGAAATCTCCACGTAAAGGAACAGTTTACTTAGATTTGGTGAGAAATGATCAGGTTTTTTTTTTTTTTTTTTTTAAGAGTCCACAAAAGTTTCTTCATAGATGTTTAGCTTTGCAGTATATCTTGAACACCTGAGCAAATTATACCATTGCCTAAAGAAATCCTCCAAATGTTATTTTAGAAACATTTATGAATTATGCACAAGATTTCCTCAAGAAGTGCTAGATATGCTCTCAAGAACTGTGCATAAATCAATATTTTGTGAATTAAATAACATTTTCTATTAACAAATTATTTCAGAGATGTTTCATTTTCATTTCTGATCATTTTCAACTTGGTAATGATTACTGACCCTTTAGATTAAGCTTCTCTCCTGATGATATTCCTGTCAAATAGCTAATGATCTACAAACAAAAACAAAACAAATAAGGGAAACTAGATTTTCAAAAGCATCCTGCAATAAGTTCTTGCAAAAGTTGAAGGCTCCTTTGCAATTCAACCACAGCCTAAATTTTCTTAATTTATTTCTTCAAATTCCCTTCCTGTATTTTCTCAACCTGTAATTCAAATGCAGTGCAGTGGTGTGCCTCTTAATAGCAATCAGTAAACCTTTAGACTGTCTGTGTTGATAATTTCTCTTCTTAGTCAAGAATATATTTATTCAGTTCATCAGGGACTCTTAGCTCATCAAAGGGCTTGTCGGTTTGTTTTCTTTGTTTGTTAGCTTTAGGACAAAAGAATAAACACAAACAGTCAAAGTAATCACTCTGACTGGTTCAACAAATACAATTTGTAAACTGTAAATAGCTCTTAATATAGGCAGAAGCTTTTGGTTAAATAAATAAGCAATTATTTAACCATTTAACTAGTCACAATATAGTAAGGAAGGCCAAACATCAGAAAAGTTAAAGCTTCTAAAACACTAAAGATAACAGAAAGTGAAGGTATGTATACTTCTGTACTTAGAGTAGGAATGAGCAGCTACAGGCAGGTCAGTTCTAAGTGGGGTGGATGATGTAATACTGTCCCACAAACTGCTGACCTGTAGGGTCACATGAGGGGTTGAGATCTATTATTGTTATTAACAGTCTCAATTGCTCTCATGTATCAGTTACAATATTTTACCTAAAAATATGGATTTATGCCGTCTTGAAAACTCTGGAGGTCTATCTGTATTGGGCTCTATTTCTCCATGGGAACATCCAGCCAATCATCCCCCTCAGACCTAACTTGAGTCCTTCCTTACAAGCCCTGTGTAGACATTTGTTTTCAGCCACCACAAAATATTATCAGAGAAGAAAAAACAGAATCTCACAAATTTTATTTTGTTTTTCTTCCCCGCCAAGAATTGTGACTTCAGACCAGGAAGAGCAATTTTAAGTTGGTTCAGTGAGAAATCAAGGTGGGGAGGTAAGTATCTAGTTTCTTAATACATTTTAAATCTCTTGATCCAGAAAAGCATTACATCCCACAATACTGAGAGAACCTTTTAGATAAAATGAAAGATTAGAAGAGTGGGAAAAAGTTAAAGGCCTATCCACGTTTTTAACTACAAAAAAAGGTAGGATCCTCAAACTTCATGTTGCACTTTAGGACACGAACAAAATCATTAATAAAAACAGTAATAACAAAAACAACACAACCAAGGGAAACGACTCTTCAGCAAATGAGGAAAATTGGAAGAAACTATACCTGGAGAACAGCAGATTTAGAAAGAACACAACTGTCTTCAAATATTGAAACAGTTTCATGTAGAAACTAAACTAGATTCACCATGGACAGCTTTGGAGGGTAAAAACTAGGGCCAGGAAGACACAAAATAAAGCTGGGCTTCAGCTTAATATGAAAAAAGTGTTCATAAAAATTATAAATAGAATCTTCTATACTATGGGGACGTAGGTCCTGTCACAGAAAGTAACTAGAGTAGGATAAAGACTATATATTCTGGGTACTGCAGACAGGCCATAGGCAAAGAGAGATTGTTAATGTTCTATTGATTCTCTGACAGGTTATTGATAATAATATAGTATTATAACTAAATCTATTCATCAGTCCATGGCTACCCATACCCCCAAAGAAAATGGCCCCCAAAACCCCCATGTCTAATCAAGAATTTAATCATCATATTTACATTTATTTTATATCACTTCTTCACATGGCAGAAGCTTTTGTGGTCTAAACATAGGCCCCCAGAGCAGTCACACATGCCTCTATTAAATTATCTATATGGCAATCAACCATTCATCATCAATTTCTCAAGTACAAGGAATAAGCTTTCTTTTTTATTTTTATTTTTTTTTAGCTTTCTTTTTTTTAATAATCTGTTGTCTACTAAGGTTGATTAAATAAATAAAACAAATGTACAGAATTACTGAATAGCAAAATAAGACATCATAAGCGAAAATCTATAATTATGTAAAATTTACCTCTTGAAATAGATTGTCAGTAACTCAGATCACACTCCTGGATGCACCTCTCAAATTCTTCCCTTCACCTAACAAGATATCCCATTCTTTCTTTCAACTCTGGGAATCTACTCATTCCATAGAGTTTTTCCTGACCTAGTAAATCCCCTTGATCTATCGGTTCCCGAAAGGCATTTCTATTTCTCCCTTCTCTCACATCAAACATCCTTCATTCATATATTGCTAACAATTCACTGACATGATACGACATTCATTTTCCTATCTACATGTTCACAACCAGGATCTTTAATGAAAAGCCCTTATACAGTATCAGGTACATCTAACACATTCTTTAAAATATCTAATAGCAACAAAAGTTGACGGCTAGTTAATAATAATTTTTGATTGTCATCAAAAGGATTAAACCATGTTATTAAGCCCCATTAATAATAAACAAATAGTATTATCAAACACAAATGAATGGCTAACTGCAAGGCAATGAATACAGAGAAATAAATTTGTTATGAAGTATATTTTCAGACAAAGAGTAAAACCTTAAGGCTGAGAGACCCCAACTCCCATATAAAGGAAGATTTTGAATGTGATACCATTTTGATTAGCGGTACTGTGTAAGGAGCCAGGAACAGCTTCAATCTTCTCTTAAGCCTTATGTAAAGTAACAACCTATGGAATTAACAAAGAGTACAGATGTACCTCTCATCTACACTTTTGGAAATAACTGTGGAAGTCAGTGAGTTCAACTGAGAAAACCATACCTTAGAAATCATACAGAACAATCTTAGTCAAACATATGTATTTAAAGGAGTAAGAAAAAGCAAAAGAATAACATTTTAAAAACCAACTATATTACTTCTGAAAAGCTACTGATTACAGTACAGTTTTTGATAGTTAATACAGACTAGCAGGTTTCATTCACAGGGATCATGTTAACCAATGTTGCATTCTTTGTTTTTTATAAAATTTGTCATAATTAAGCTTCTGCTTAATGCGTTTTTATTATCTGTATTAATTTATTATCTGTAACAACTTATCACCAAGTAAGTAACCATCTATTTTCAAACTCAAAAAACAAAAATTCAACATGTTCCCAGGAGAAGTTAGATCCCAATGATAGTGAGGTTTTTTCCTATGTATAAGGAGACTTTTATTCACTTAGACAACTGAACTATCACAAAACCTACTTGGTTTTTTACTACTTCAAATGTACTCCACAAACAGAAAAGCACTGAATTCCACCAAACCATGCTATGGGGCTGGACCTATATGTTTCTATATTCTGTTCTGTATCATACCAGGATACATTCTTTGTTATGGGTTATCATGTGACAAGCAGAAGGGAGGAACAGATCATCACAGAGACCAGAAAAATCTGAAATCTAAAAAGGAACTAAAACAGCTTGGCAGCACAATCTACCACAATTCTGTATCACGGAAAGCATCACAGACACACAAGAATTTGATAGTCATATATACATTTGACAGTTTCATCTACAATCATATTCCTTTGAAGGGAAGAGTGCAGCGTGTCTGTAAAATGGTAAAGAACAAAAAATCTGGGATCAGACTTGTTGGTTTCAAATCCTCACTCTACTGAATGAGCTGACTGACCAGTCAAGACACCAACTTTTCTAACTTCATTTTCCGTATTGATAAACAGGGGGGATGATGGCAATGCCTTCATTCCTAATGCGATATTAAATAAGATAAGGCATGTTAAACACTTTGCTGTGGGGCATACGGTAAACACTATAAATTTTAGGCTTTACAATTATTATTTTAATTGATTCCTAGTCCTTCAATTAGGGTATGCATCAATTCATCATCTAATTAATCACTTTATTTTTTATCAGGATATATATTATATATATGCGTGTATATTAAGTATATATATGTATACATACATGTACTTAATAATTGTGTATATTTAAACATGTTAAATATGTCAAATGGTAAATGGTAAAAGGATAATTTTGAATATGAAATCCTAGGAAATGATGAGCTCCTCAGAATGAATGGCCAATAATAGGAGAAAAGACCAAAGGATGCAATGAATTTCGTTTTCCCTCTGGCCACACTAACCCTCACTTAAAGCTGCCCTCATGCTGCATTTATTCCACCCTAATTCACTGAGACTAATAGTGACAATGTTATCACAGGATGACCCCCCCCCCCCCTTTGGATAGTACCCAGGTGAAGGCTCTGACTCGCTCCTATTTTCCTTCTACATGTTTAGGCAATATATTATTAAGTTCACAAATTTAAAAACTTCTAATTCTAAACTCGGTATCAGACTGCTAAGGAAATTTTCACTTCTCTTCAAATATGAGGGGGAAAAAACCAATGAGTTCATCTTCCACAGCATGTACAAGTCAGTTTACTTTGTTCAGACAACCTGTTAATTGAAAGGTCTGGAGACACTAAAATTACTTCCCCCAACTCAAGTCACTTAAAGCTACCCAGAGGTGTGCAGTTAACACATACAAATGTGCCTTAACTCACTTTGTTATGTGAGTAAGCCCCATTGTAGTGAAGTTTCAGAGTAATAAAGACTGCCTTTTAAAGCAAGCCTGAGTAAACAAAATCCACTTTAGATCTCTGAAACTAAAAACAGTATATATTTTATAATTCCTCATGTAGGAAAGAGATTGCAGGCAGACACTTGTAGCCAAACTAAGGGTCAGCAACATCACTGGAAATGTGGAAAAGATACTGCAAGTTAAAACAAAAAATATAATTAGTGTGCAGGTTATTTATATTTGGAGATCAAGTTATAGGACTGAGCATATCTCATTCGCACCATATGATGTCAAACGATCCTTTCTTTTGTTAAAGATTTTATTTATTTATCCATGAGAGGCACAGAGGGAGACAGAGACAGTGACACAGGCAGAGGGAGAAGCAGGCTCTAATGTGGGGAGCCGATGCAGGACTTGATCCCAGGACCCTGGAATCACAACCTGAGCCAAAGACAGAGGCTCAGCCGCTAAGCCACCCAGGCATCCCGAAGCCAAATGATCTTGAAAGAGATATGTGTGGCCTGATTCTCTGATTCTTTGGCCCCATTTTCGTTTCAAACTCTACCTGGGGTTGCTAATAACATATAAGGACCTCAGTCACATCAGAGGGGAGTAACTGTAATAGGACCTCTGTTTCCTCTTCTGCTAAAATCCAGGAATGAGTTTACCAAGTTGATGTATCTTTCTATAATCGTGCAAAAAATTATGACCATACATAACACGCTGCAAAGAACTTTACGGTCATATAAACATTGTATTGTTATGCTTTTTTTTTTTTTTTTTTTTTTTATGATAGTAACAGAGGGAGAGAGAGAGAGGCAGAGACTCAGGCAAAGAGAGAAGCAGGCTCCATGCACCGAGAGCCCGACGTGGGATTCAATCCTGGGTCTCCAGGATCGCGCCCTGGGCCAAAGGCAGGCGCCAAACCGCTGCGCCACCCAGGGATCCCTGTATTGTTATGCTTATTGAAATTTTCAGTTAAATCAAGAGATGACATTTACCTAAAATGATTTTTAAAGTCCTAACTGGTCACGTGTGACAATTTTATTTCTCTTAAAATACTTTTCCTGGCATTAAAAGAAGAATAGATAGGGAAACAAGAATCTACAGCGTTAGAGATACAGACTGGGTCTAATAGTCTCAGGTAGAACCTCTTGCAGATAATTTTAGGGGAAAGTTCCAAGGACACCAAGCTCCTGCCATGGCTGACTGTGGATGAGCTGTCTTTGGTTCTCAGGCCATGTACAGATGAACTAAACACAGGCAGAGGCAGCCCATACTTTGAACTTGATGCTTTCTGAAATCCAATCAAAAGAGCATTTTGAGAAAGTGTAACCATCAGCTGCTATACTGACAGAAGTGCTTTAAGAAACATATTTTTTTCACGGCACCTGGGTGGCTCAGTGGTTGAGCATCTGCCTTTGGCTCAGGTCATGATCCCAGGGTCCTGGGATCAAGTCCCGCATCAGGCTCCTTGCGGGCAGCCTGATTCTCCCGCTGCCTATGTCTCTGCCTCTCTCTTATGAATAAATAAAATCTTAAAATATATATTTTTCCAGTAAAAAAGACTAATAACTAAAAACTAGATCCCCCAAATTCATGGTGTTTTTAGGAATCAAAGTCTACTCATCCTTATATGCTGCATACAAATCAATCACGTGACATAAAAAGAACATACTCCCACTTAACAGAACCACACTGCTCTGTTGACATTTGCTTGTAGCCATTGAAGGTGCTTTTAACGCTTCATTTAAGTGTCAAACTAGGTGACAGGCATTAAGGCTATAGGTTATTCTGCATCAAACTAGTAGCTAAAGAACATTTTCAACAATTGTTACCTTCCATACATACATTCTCCTCTAAATAACAAAATGAATTAATTAAATAAAATAAGCAGATACTCATTTTCGGCTCCAAGCCATGGACAGCTGTGAACACTGCAGAGGTACTTCTCTCATTGAATGAAATCAGAAAGCTATGCACAGTCAAGCTGTTCAAAATATTGTTTTATGTGTGGAACAACATTGTCATAAGATGTTTGGAAGCCAAGTAAAATCTCAGAAGTAAGGGAATCTGTAGCAGCCTGTTTTGGCTGAAGGGAAATGAGACTGAGCTCTCCCATGAAGCAAGCAACATGACACCTTCCAGTGTTAGAAATAGCCTTTTGGATGGTTAAAAAAAAAAAAAAAAAAATTTTTTTTTTTTTTTAAGAAAAGAGCAGAGAGCGAGAGAAAGGCAAGGAAGTGAAGATCAAAGTTATCTCCCTGTACACTAGAGATAATCTTTTTTCTTCCTCTTCAACAGCAAGATTGAAGGAAAGGACTGAAGATGGAGGGAGAAGGGGAAAAAGAAACCATGCTAATCCAGAATTGTAAAGAAAGGAGGTGGTCTTTTGATCTCCACAGGATGGCAACTTTATTGGCTATGCATAAGCAGTTTCCAACCAGCTGATCAACCAGGTATTAATGCTCAACCCTTCCATGATCAGTAACCATGAAGTGAGTCATCTGTGAACAGCAGTCAAGCAGAAGGCTCATCTACTACTAAATGACTGCCAGCTCATGCTCAACATAGAGGGGAAGAGCAACCCCAGGGGAAATGATTGTCTCTCCACAGGCTCTTCCTTGACGAGTGCCAATTATTTGCCTTGGGACTCGGAGCAAAATCTTTCTAATGTGCCTGAATGAGAATGGCATTCATTTTCCAAAATACAGCTTGGAATCTGTGTGCTTCGGCATCACCAGCAGTCAGTCTTTGGACTTTCTGTTCAGTCACTTCTTTTAAGCATGCTGGACAAATGCAGACCTGATAAAGGCTAGATGTGAATCGGTTCAATGTAAAGAACTGATTGTCTTGCCTGATGATCTAAGACTTTAAAGACCATTTACTTAATGGCAGGAAAAAATGCCCCCTTCCAGATTTTCAAGTGTTCAAACCACAGTCTTGTTTAGGTGGATTTTTTTTTGGATGAGTTTTAACATTAAAAGATATATATATATTGAACCATAATCTTTCTTTTTAAAATCTTTCTTTTCTCTCTTTCACCTGAGAAAGTACATGGTGGTTAAGAGTTTTGGAATTAGCTTGTTTCAAATCCCTGCTCTTCCACTTCTCCTAACCTCTCAGTGATGTAGTTTCTACAACTATAAAATAAGGATAAAGTAATACTTTATCACTAACAGTACTTATGTCATAAGGTTCCTATAAGCATTAATAGGATAAAGATGAATGCTCAATAAATGATAACATGTCTTCAGAGCAACAGAAGTAGACATTGTAGAGTTTCTTATGGTACCCCAAAATGCAAATTTCATATCATTTTTTAATGATTTTCTTCTTTTACTTTACTGATCTCCTCTAACCAAAAATGTTATGATACAGAAGTCAATTACCCACTTTTTCACTCCTTTATATAAATCAAGGTAGTCAATATTCTAAAGTTTTGTTAGACATAGCTTAAGAAAACTGTTCTATGAACTGAAAGATTTAAATATTTCGAACTGCTTTTGGTTTTAAAAATACAAGGTATTTAGTTCTTTATACAGTTGCTAAATATAGAATGTACACACAGACATCAAGTTTTCAGAAATCCACTTTCAGATTTGCTTCTTATAATGTATATGGTCAGAGGGTGTGGTTAGACACGGCTGCTCTCTCTGTTCCCACTCCACCTCTTCCTAATAGTTTAAAACTAGTTTAATTCTGGATCTATTTCCACTACACTTCTCTTGACTTCTGCTTCTGTTTCACTTTTTCTTCCCTTTCTTATTACCAAATTTCTTAATTTATTCTCACAGACTATCATAGATCTAATTTTAAGTTGAATAACAACTTTGATTCTATTCTTCTATAAGAAACCAAGCCTGCCAAGGCTGTTATACTTTAAAGAAGTAAACATTCTTAAAAGGTCCAGAAATCAACATGAGCATTACCTTAGTATCTTTTACCAACACAAATGACACAAGAAGACTCAACTATTTATGATCTTCACCAACAAGCTGCGATTCTATATTTCTTCCTCATCCCATCCCTGGTACCAGCATTTTTAATTTTAGATATCTGCTCAACGTCAAATAAACAAACAACCGTCACTGTAGGTTTGAAATATCATTTTGTAACAGCTTAACTCACACAAGAATATTTCATTTGTCATAGTGAACACTAAGGGAAAACTTCAGGTAAACTTTCTGTTCTAGATTTTAACCATAAGTATCTTACGTGTTAGAGAGCTCATCACCAAGAAATAAGGATATCTTAAAAGATGTCACAGTTTTCAGGTAAGTATATTTAAATGCCAAAAAGCTTATTTAAAAAAACTAATAAGAGGGGCAGCCCTGGTGGCTCGGTGATTTAGCGCCACCTTCGGCCCAGGGCGTGATCCTGGAGACCTGGGATCAAGTCCCACGTCAGGCTCCCTGCATGAAGCCTGCTTCTCCCTCAGCCTCTGTCTCTGCCTCTTTCTGTGTTTCTCATGAATAAATAAATTAATAAGTCAAAATTAATTAATTAATTAATTAATTAATTAGAAATTGTCAGGACTCACCAACGAATCTTGTGCAGAGGTCTTGGATGAGGAAAGACCAGAAACCCAGATGAGTGGCTCTGCATAGTGAAACTTATCTAAAAAGCATCCCTCCTCCCAAGAGAAAAAGATCCCCCACACACATATCAAAAGAAAAAAAAAGGAAGGAGGAAGAAAGATAGCACTGCATATTTTTGCTTTATGTGAAATTGAGATCTCATCCTTAAATTTGAACTGAAGGTCAATTACTTTTTCTCCTTAAAATCGGGTTTTAGAAAATGGAGTTGAGAAGAGGAAGTCAACCAGGGAAGAATGTTTAGAATCAGTCCCTGAGAGATTGCACAGATTCTTTTTCTTCAGTGCTACCCCAACGGCTCCACTCACCAAAAGTCTAGCTATCCACAGAAAAGAACATGCAGATATATAAACTCACTAGAGACGTTTACCTTAAAAAATGAATTTCTGAGTACTCATTTTTTTCCAAAATCTGTTTTCTAAAATAAAAACAGTTGTGGCATTTGATTAATAAATAAAAGGCTACAGAAAGTGAACTCAAACAGAATATTTGATGTTAAGTATGACATCAACACATCAAAATGGTTTTTAGTCTTTTTTGAAGAAAACTATAAAACATTGTTAGGTTGGCATCCAAGTTAAAAAAAAAAAAAAGAAGAAGAAGAAAAAGAAAGAAAGAAAAAAAAAAAAGAACTGACAACCAATAGATACTTTTACAGGTTAAATCTTGTTGAAGGCACCTTACCCCTCAGTACACTTTGATTTATTTAAGCTCACCACATTTCTCTTAAATACACTCCATTAACAAGTGATAGACTGTGATCTTAGGCTTGAGGCAAGATATGAAACACAATCTTTCAAGAACTTCATTCATTCCCTGCCCAGGTGTCTTGAGCACACCCAACTCTAGTCACTTATCTGAGTTCTGTGAAGTTTTATTCAAATCAATAGTGTGGCTTTAGAACAGCACACTGTCAGGAAATCACCCCAGCAGCCCAGCAATTTGGCCTCCCAAATCCTAGTCCTAGTCCTAGTCCTAGTCCAAGTCATAGCAGGAGTGAAAGTCATCAGAGGAATGATAAAGAGCTTCAGGTTAAAGAGGAGAAAGCACTTCCCAAAGACACCTCTGACCTGCAACCTGGTGAACCAAGCAGACAGGACACTCCTGTGGGGAAAACTCAGGCTTATTAAAAGTCATCTGTGACTTAAATGGAAAACTAAATTAGAAACAGCAAAGCCAGACATCAGTTAAGCTTTAAGATTAGAAATGCTACCTATCTGCTTAAATTACAAACCTCAGATACTAATTAATCAAATTATTAAATCTGAAAGGATGGTACACACACCCCCACACCCGCAGCCCCCCCCCGATATTTCCCCAAGACAGAATTTGCACACTGACGCGACCAGCCTTCAGTGATACCCTATTAGTGTGACCCTATCTTTAATCTACAGACGTGATAAAATGTCCCAACATATACAAACTCAGCTCAAACAGTGACTAAAGATCATTAATCCCCCTATCTTCAGGAATCTGCCCCTCCAGTCATTTATCACACTGACACTTCACTTTACACACGTGAATAAACTTTAACTGAGAAGGTGAATCAACAAAAATCTCAAAGGTATCTGAAGCTGTAAATTAAACTGGGGGAGACACAGCAAAGAGAGACAAATAGAGAGATCAGGTCCTAATGTTTTTGATTTGCATCCTCGGCTGGCCGGTGGGGGTGGGGAACCTATTCAGTCCTTCAGATCTGCAAACTAAGGGGAAAAAAAAAAAAAAACTACATTACAGAAAAGGGAAGCTGGAAGTAAGGAGAGGCAATCCCTAAGAGTGGGTTTAATCTATTCATCTATTCACTGTGAAATATATAAAAACTTCAGTTTTCTGTTGTCTTCAAAGGAATAACAATTTAATGAAGTTCTTAGTTTAGCTGCAACTGCTCCTGTTAGTCAGGAAGCATATTCAGTGGGCTAATTCTTTTAGGGATCTGCTATCACTTAGCTGATGTGCATTCTTCTCTTTTTCGGATTTCATTAAGTAAAATCCTTGGTCAAAATATAAACCATAGCCATGGACGGCGAAAAGCAAAAACCCACCTTTCAAAACTGTTTCATAATCGTGAAAATTGAGTGACTCAAAGTTACAGGCCCTGATGCAACTTGAAGCTCGGTATTCAACTATTAAAAAAAAAAAAAAATCCCCTGAGGTGTATTTGTGTGTGTGTGTGTGTGTGTGTGTGTGTGTGTGTTAAGGCCTGAAACCGGAGCCTTGATTGAAACCAGAATCTACCAAGAGGGAAGAAAGAAAAGTTGAGTCGTGGCTCACCCTTAGTAAAAGTTTCTTAGGGAGCCTGAAGAAAACTATTTTAAGTGTCAGAAGGACCTCATCGCAGCATCCTTCCAGCACTTCATATGGAGAGACTCAGTACCACCGTGTAATTAATCGCCAAAATCCTAAATTCAGCCTTCTGCTTTTCCCTCCCAAGGAAGATTCCCCGGCACTGACTGTTCCCCTTCAGATGCTTGGAACTGCCTGTGTTCCTTCTCGAGGCAGCCAGGCAGAGCGGTAGCTGATATCCCACCGTAAGGAGGAGTTATTTCCTGAAGTTTCTTCAGCATCGAATTTAATTACAGACTTTGGTTACACAAAACAACTACTAATAATCCCTGTACTGGGGAGAGGAGGGGGCGACCTGGGCGACCGGGTCCGGGAACCCTGGCGGGTCCCTGGGCCCCAAGCTCCCGGGGCGCACGTCTCCGTCTCCGGGGGAAGAGAGGAGGAAGGTCACGTTGGCTCATCCTGAGGGTCCCCCCCCCCACGGCCGCCCCCCGCCCCGGGAGCTCGGACCCCGCGAGCGCCCAGGGCGGCCAGGGCGGGCCCTGAACTTGGCGAAAGGCCGAGGTCCGCGCCGGGGCGTGGGGGTCTCGGGGGATGGGGGCAAAGGGCCGACCCAAGCGCAAACTAGGCACGGCCCTTCCGGCTTAAAACCCCGCCGGGGCTCGAGCCCCTCCGGCCTCCAGACGGGAGGTCGCCGAGATGCAGTCCGGGGTCTGCCGCCGCGGAGTGGGGAGGGGGCGTGCGGGGGTGACGGCAGGAGCGAGCGCGCCGTTACCTGAGCAGAGACAGAGCAATCCGAAGAGGTACAGGCGGGCGGGCTCCGCGATCATTGTCCTCGGGCGCGTCCTGCGTGCAGTCTCATGCCAAGAGGAGGGGCAGCGACGGGGCCCCCGAGCTCGCGCGGCCGCACACCCCACACGCCCCACGCAGAGGCTTAATGTGAGCGACGTGGGTCGATCCGCCAAGAGTTTTCGGGGCGACTGATGACTTGTCCGGCCCTTGCGGACGCCCGTCAGTGCCTCGGAGCCCCTCGCAGACCCGCAGCTCCGAGGCGCGGCTCCGGGCTCCGGGCTCCGGGCTCCGGGCTCCGGGCTCCGCGCTCCGCGCTCCGGGCTCCGCGCTCCGGGCTCCGGGCGCACAACAAAGGGCCGAGCGGACCAGCAGCCGCGCCGCTTCCTGCCCGCGGGCCCCGCCGAGCCCCCCGGCGCGCGCCCCCCGGCGAGCCCGAGCGCCGCGGCGAGGGCAGGCGCGGCGGCGGCGAGCTTGGGGCGTGAGGCCCGAGTCGGGAGCGCCCGGGCGCGGCTGCGGCTGCGGCTGCGGCTGCGGCTGCGGCTCCGGCTCCGGCTACGGCGCGGCGCGGTCTGCGGCTGGCCCCGGGCGGCGGCGGCGGCGGCGGCGGCGGCGCGGGAGGCGGCCGCGGGGCGCCGGCGGCTCGGGTGCTGCGGGGGCGCCTGGGCGGCCGGACGAGCGGGGGCGGCGGCGGCGGCGGCGGCGGTGGCCCGGGCCGGCGCCCGCTCCCATCACCTGCGGGACGAGCGGGGCGCGGAGGGCACGGGGGCCAGCGGCCGCGGCGCGGGCAGACGCGCGCCCCCCCGGGGCCCCCAGCGCCGCGCGCCGCTCAGCATCGCCCCGGGTCCCTCGCCCGCTGGGGCGCGCGCGGGCGCCCGGGGTCTCGGCGGCCGGGACGGCGCGGCGCGAAGTTCCGAGGGCGGCGGAGAGGCGGCCCCGACGCCGCGGGGCGGAGCGCGCAGGAGGCTGTGCGGAGGGCCCCGCCGAGCAGCCCCGAGCTCCGGGCTCTCCCGCCGCCGCAGCCGCCGCAGCCGCCTTAGCCGCCGCCGCTCCTCGGGCTCGCGGGCCTGTGGGTCTCCCGGGCGCCGGCCCCGGCCCCGGCCCCGGCCCCGGCCCCGCCCCGCCCCGCCGGCCCGCGAGCACTTAAAGGGGCCGCGCAGCCCGCCCCGCGCGGCGCTCTGGGCCCGACGCCGGCCGGCAGCTCCCGCTCGGCAGGTCCCGCTCGGCAGGTCCCGCTCGCGGCGATTGCGCCGCCCGCGCCGGGAGCCCGACTGCGGCCGCGGGGGAGGGCGCGCGCGCTCGCGACCCGAAGCCCAGACCCTCGGGACCTCCCTCGCCTGCTTCCCCCGCCCCCGGCTCCCCTGCACCTTTCCCCAAATGGAACCTCCCAGCCCAGGACTTCAGAAACCCTCCTGGTCCTCCTTAACCTCTTCCTGGCCGCTGCCCGGAGTTGGGAGAAACTCCGCTGGGCTCCGCCCTGCGTCAGTCACATTCTCTTTTTGGCCTTCGATCGAATGGGGGCCAGAAGCCGGTAGGACGGGGGGAGCGTGATGACTCCCGCGACCATATTAACCATCACACTCGTTGCCAAACAGTGGGGCACTGGGCCGCAGAAATCACTTGAGCTGCGGTTGCTGGCAGTCGTGTAGACCGTCTACCCAACTCGAGGGGCACAGGAGTGAGCCAGGGGGCCTCTTCTTTGTTTCACCAAGAGCCTCTCCTTCAACTCCTAGACTGTTAACAAATGGGGGAGTAATTCTGAAATAGGGACAAATGCAATAAAAAAAAATGAAAAAAAAATCCTTGACTATCCCCAAGTTTGCGGCTATAAGGGAAGCCATTCAGCATTGTCTAAACCAGCGGGTCTACACCCCATATACCCTCCCTGAAACCCCAACCCACCAGTTACTATTTCTGTTATCATGCCAAATCTCAGTCATCTCTACTCAAAAATAGAGACGCTTGAGATATTAACAAATTTTAACAAATCACACCCAAACCAAACTAAACCTGGCATATCTGAGGAGCAATCTTGCACTCATTCACTTTTTTTTCTATTAAGTAAAATACTGTAGGCAAAACACCTGAGACATGGTGTGTGCCCAATAAATGGTAAATGTTGGTATTTAGAACTGGTCTTTCAAGTGAATCACTACCTATAAAATTATGTACAATAATTTCAAAATTTGAAATTTGGTATCTATCTGAATATACCAGACCTGCTTTCAGTGATGATCTCTGGAAAGGAGAACTGCATGCTAGATGGGGGCGGGGGGGGGGGGGGGGGGGGGGGGGTAGGGAATGGGGATGGATTGGCTCTTTATGCTGTTGTGCTTCTCTATTTTTTTTTTAAGTGAGCACAAGCATTACCTAATGAAAGATAATCTTTTAAAAGCAAATTATACATTCATTATACATTCATTTTGGTTGCTGCTCCTACAACCAATGACCATGGAGTAGCATTTTGAAGAAAGAAACTCTGGTTAATAGCACCTATCTCTGAAAGTGAAAGATAGTTTAATCCTGGGAAAGCTAACTGCAAATTCAGTAAACAGGCCGGAGATAAGAATTCAAAGACTCCAACCAAAATCTGTCCAGCAGTAAAAACAAGAATGTGCCATAACTGCTGGAAAACATACATTGATTTGGTCTTTGTGAAAGGACATTTAGTGAGAAAGGTAGAATACATCTTTTTTCCCCTTGGGATAAAACATGCTTGTAAGATAAAGCTTACCCACTAACAGAAAATAAAAAAAGGTAGACCATGGTACTTGAGAAAGAGAGAGGGAAAAAATCCTCCAAATATTTTAAATAAAGATTTTTTGGGGAAAAAAAGATTTTGGGGAGAATCCCTGGGTGGTTCAGCAGTTTAGCGCCTACCGTTGGCCCAGGGTGCCGTCCTGGAGTCCCAGGATCAAGTCCCACATCCGGCTCCCTGCATGGAGCCTGCTTCTCCCTCTGCCTGGGTCTCTGCCTCTCTCTCCCTGTCTCTCATGAATGAATAAATAAAATCTTTAAAAAAAAAATAAAGATTTTTAACAACCACTTAGTAAAAAGTGTGTACTTTTAAATATAAACCAGAATAGATAAGAGAATCCCTAGTTCATTGTTTTCCAAAGTGCATCTTCTGATCTCTGGAAGTTTGCTAAAATTTCTCGAGATTTCCTTCATTGATCTCATTATCATTGAGTGGAAACCATAGGAATACTCCTTTCAATCCAATCCTTTTATTTTTCACCCTCAGTTGGCAACAACCCCCTCCCTCCATCTCCTCTATCTTACCCTTAGAGATTATATTACCTAGGAGTCAGCAATAAGAATCCTCAAGGAGTTAACTTTTGAGGAGTCCCTGATGAGGACTATTATCACAAACACATATGCTGGCCCTTTCTTCTTCCTCTGTCTCTTGCAAAGTATACTTTTCCGTCAATTGTATCAGTAAAAGTGGCATCAGAAGACAAGAATTTGTATTCAGAAGATACTAGGGATATATTAAGAAGTGGGACTCAAAGTACCTGAGAACTTTTGCAACTCCTTTCTTCCACTCACTTACTTACTCTTACTTGTGCAAAGAAACACTGGATAAATGTCATCTATGTGCAGGAACCAGTAAAGGGCCCTATAGTGGCACGATTCAAGTAGAAACTCAGTCACCCGGCCCTCAGAGCTCGTATTATAGCAAGCTACACAAGCTCCAGAGTAGAACCTATCAGAAAAAGTAGAGACAGCATGTCATTAGGGTTAAATGATAGTTCAGTCACTCCTGGAGATGGGTGAATCATAGCAACCAGTCACCTCTCCACTGCTACTCCTGGAGAATAAATTACTATTAGAGTTCATAAAATGTTCAATGTGTCTGTATGACCATGTGTACAAGTGTGAGTGTGTACACATGGATACAATGTCTACCTGTGTCAGTCTATAGGCAACTCTGACACACAACAGAACTCTGACAAATAGCAAGGTAAGGAGAAAATGTCTTAATTTTCACTCAGAAACTATTCTGATCACCATGATCTGAATGAGTCACAAATTCTAAGTTTCCGTTTACAAAATTCTGATCTCATTTGGAGCTTGTGAAATTCAGGATCCCTAAAAAGTCTCCCTGAGAATTTTGAGGAAACCCAAAAATAACATACTCCAATAGTTATGTGAATGGGGCTTCTTGGACAGTAAAGATTCTAGAGCTGTGTTAATCTCTGAGGTTGGTCTGATCTGATTTTATCTTTTATGGGGGTAGTCGCAGGAACTCAGGAAATAACAAAATTCCCAGGCTCCCTCCTGGGATTCCAGATATCACTTCCCCAGATCAATGGGAGCAGGCTAGAGTTCCTAAGGAAACTACAAACCAGAACATTGCTCTCTCTTCGCCTCTTAGGAAGAAGCCTTAGAATCAGGCCGCGCCAGAGTCTGGGATACTGTTGGAAGTTCCAGGAGATCTGGTCAGAGGCAGCGTAATACAAGCCATACACACTACGGCTGTGCTGCATATTCCAAGAGACTGTCTCTCAGGGTCCAACAGCTAGCTTAGCAATTTTCACATGAAACTGCTGAATAATCTGTGAAATCTTTAATATCTGAGTTAATGAACTAGGTTGAATATTTGAATACTTTAATATTTGAATTTTTTTTTCTAAGTTTGAATATATAAGAGAAGTTTCATGCAGGAGTGGTGGGTGGTTCAGTCAGTTAAGCAAGGGGCTCTTGATTTCAGCTCAGGTCTTGATCTCAAGGTCATGAGTTCAAACCCAGCGTTGGGCTTCACCCTGTGTATGGAGCATACTTAAAAAGAGAGAGAGAGAGAGAGAGAGAGAGAGAGATCCCATTCAATAAAGTAACCTAAAGTAACTCTAATAAAGGGAGAATAAACACATCTGTTGGAAACATCTACTGTTTTGGGAAGCCGTGTCTCCTTAGTAAACATTGCTCAGTCTGTGCCATGCTACTCAGGTAACAATATCTCTAATCCTCTATTCCTAACAATTAGGAACTGCAGCTTTCCTCACTAAACAGCATATGGTCGTTACTTTGGGGGAAACTTATTTTTTTTGTTGTTTAATTGAGTATTGCGTACTGATTCTAGCTGCCATATGTGATAGCAACAAGTCACACGTAATAAATCACATATAGCGGGGTATAGATTTAACATGCAATGGCAATTCAAGGAAGAGAGAAATAATTTAGGATTAGAGCAGTAAAAAAAAAAAAATGAAAGAATGGTAGGTAGGATTTCAAAATATGCCTTAGCTTTTTTCATGAAAGAATAAAGTTTACCATGATGCTTTCTCTTATGCTTTCTCTTAAGAGTACATAGGACACATTTTAACAGCATTACTTTTGTTTGTTTGCTTCTCTGCCTTTTAGAATGTGTGATATTGCCGCCCCCCCACCCCCCACCCCCCCGCACTGGGAACCATAGGGAGAGGAGAGAGACTTCCTGAGTTATCTGTCTTCACTTACTTAAAGACTTACTGTGATGTTACCTGGGCCAGTTTCTTCACTACACGGAAGAGTGGGATAGGACTCCGTGAGTCTGTCTCTAAAGCTCATTAAAACGTATCAACTATGATGCACTCAAGCTTCTGTGGAATTGCTGTCAGTGTGCTTGCCTTTTAGCATCTCAGCATCCTGGGAACATTATGAATGTTCTAAACCTAGGGGCTATATTGCTAAATCCTTTCCGTAGGACCTGGGACCTTAACTATTAGCAACATAGGTCTCACTAGAATTTACTCCTCTGATATTGGCAATTTGTTTTTGAAGATGAAGGAGGGGGACACTGGGATTGATTGAGGGCAATATTTTGGGCCCTTTAGATACTGCCTTGACCAAATTCTCACCATGATTATGTTAGGTGGTATTATTATCCTAACTTAGGGATCAGGTTGAGACAGTAAATCATTAACTGAAGGTCCAGGGGTGTGGAGGTCATGGATCTTATATTTAAACTCAGCTTGTTTTGCACGTGGGAGCGGGCGTTTTGGGGAGGGTGCAGTTTCATGGAAGGATAGGCCTGGGAGACTTTGAAGTCAACATTTGGAAGGATTTCCCAAAGCCTTTAATATGCAAATGAGCTTGTGAGTCCCCAAGGGAAGAGCATCTGGAGAAGCCCTGGCTTTTTAGTAAACATTGCCCCTCCACACCACACAGCTACTATAGTAGTATCTCCAGTGCTCCCTGACTAGATTGCATATGTTACTTATGTGGGGGGGGCGGGGGGGGGGGAACTTATTTGTCTTGAAATGAGCAACGCAGTCTTCCTTACTGAGAAAGGCTGTAAACTGAAATGACTGCACTTCCAGGCCACACTTCAAAGAGCAGCCAGAGGGATCCTGTTGAAACCTGAGTCCATCGTGTCTCTGCTCTGCTTCGAAGCCTCCAGTGGTCTCCCTCCCACATAGAGTGGAAGCTCACTCTTCCCCAACAGCATCTCCTTACCCCCATTGACTTGCCAGTGCTTGTTCTGCTCCCATGCAGGGGCCTTTGTGCCATTCTGGAGTGTTAGCAGGCCACCACCTGCCCCGATTTTTTTATTCTTCCTCTGGCTTGAATCCTTGCTTCCATAAATCTACAAACCCACTCTTTCCTCTCACATCTTTTAATAAAAATCAAACCTTCCCAGAGAGTATTTTTCTGACCACCAATTATACAACGACATCTTAACACCATACTTTTCATACTCATGTCATGCTTTATTTTTCGGTTTTGTTTCGTTTTTCTCAACAGAGAGCTTACCCCATCTAGGATACTACATATATATTTCTTTATTTTTGTTGACTACTTCATTCCTCTTAAAATATTATATGGAGTCAGGAATTCTTGACTATTTTACTCACTTTTCTATTTCTATCCAGAGCCTAGTACCTCTTAGGCACTCAAATGTTTGTGGAATGAATGAATAAATGAAGGAACAAGTCATATTTCATGGTTAATATATCTTTTGAGAAAGCCTTCTTTAAAGAACCTATTTCCGTAGTTCTAAAGTGTATTTTCTCTAATATATAGTTCTATTATTTATTCAATCATTAACTTTATAATTGAGAAACCTGAAGCCTAAAGAAACTGACTTTCCCCAAAACACTCTTAGTTTTAATTTAGTCAAAACCAGAACCCAGGGTGCAGATGGTTAAGCGTCTGCCTTCAGCTCAGATCATAATCTTTGGGTCCTGAGATGAAGCCCTGCATCAGGCTCCCAGGGCAGCAGGGAGTCTGCTTCTCCCTCTCCTTCTGCCTTGCCCCCTGCTCTCTCTTTTTCTCAAATGAATAAATGAAATCTTTTAAAAATAATAAAAATAAAACAAAAAAATCCCAGTCCTCTCAGTCATGAGAGGGGCACCTGGGTGGTGCAGTCAGTTAAGTGGCAGACTTCACTTTGGCCTGGGGTGATCTCAGGGCACTCACCTCAGGGTCATGGATGGAGCTCTGTGCTCAGTGTTAAGTCTGCTTAAGACTCTCTGCCCCTTCCTGCTCTCTCTTTCCCTCTCAAATAAATAAATAAATCTTAATAATTCATGAGATTTCTTTCCACTGAAACAGATTAATCAGAAACCTTTGGACAAGATTATTTTTTTCTTTTAAAGTATTTATTTATTTATTCATGAGAGGCACACAGAGAGAGGCAGAGACACAGGCAGAGGGAGAAGCAGGCTTCCTGTGGGGGACCTGATGTGGGACTCAGTCCCAGGACCCTAGAAACATGACCTGAGCTGAAGGCAGACGCTCAACCACTGAGCCACCCAGGCGCCCCAGACAAGATTCTTTACCTTTGGAATTCATTCATCAGTAGATACACTATAATTGATATTATATTATTCTATATTATATAGTGAAGTTTGCATATTTCTGACTTATCTTTTAAAAAATTTAAAGATCTTCAACTCCTAATAGCATAAACTAATAACAGCCAACATTTATATAGCATTATGTGCTAGAGGTACTGTATTCTTAGTATTTTATGTATTCTGACTCATATATCCTAAATTCATAAATACATTATTTGATAGGTTACTACTATTATCCTATTTTATGTGTGAGGAGATAGAGGATGTTCAGCTATTATGAGGATGAACACATATTTGAACCTTGGCTACTTGAATTTATCCCTACACCAGATCATTAGATGCAAATAAAAGCTGTTGCTTAAAGTAATGTTATTCTTACAGATTTGGTTCTAGTTGAAAAAAGCTATCACGGTGCAACTTTGTTTTGTTTGTTTAGAGATCAACTTTCATTTTGGGAATGAGTACAAGAAAGTGACTCTGAAGTATATGCATCTGTAGTTCTACTTCTATATGGAATTTAGATGTTTAAATCTCTTTTATTTTATATACAAAATGTTCAAAGGGGTTTTTTGTTTCTCTTAACTCTGACGAGAAGGCATGAAAAAATATACAGTACAAGTTTTTTTGGAACTTCAAAATATACTGAAAAACATAAAGATGCATATATATTTATATCTTACCACAAAATTTTGCTATCTTTTGGTTCTTACTTCCAGATATATCTGGTACGAAGCATATACTATACTAATCATGAATTAAAATTCTCTTAAATTGGGATCATAGTTAACAGCTGCACAGCTGAATGAAACACGCTATAGGCCTACAATTTGAACACAAACTGACTATTTTGTAAGTAATTTACATTATATTTAATTCTGCAGATGTGTTTTACAAAACTGTTTAAAGTTTTTGGGGTTTTATTGCTTTTTAAAAAATCCTTTCAAGAAATATTTAGAAGATTGAGGTACATATGTTGGGACTTATGTCTCATTTGTACCTTCATATGTTTAGCCCCACCTCTGCTTTATTTATTCTGAATAATGTTTTACCTAGGTTCTAAAAGTTATTTTAATCAGTTCATTAATGAAATATTATGTTGACTTGAAAAACATCTTGAAATTTTATTAAGCGTTTCCTATTTTCCGGGTTATTTTCTGGGTCAGCAAATTAAAAGTAGGCCTACATATTTAATGTTATATTAACTAGAAGAAATAAAGTATTCAAATTTATTGTAAGTACTACTACTACTAACAACATTAATAATAAGGAATTAATTAAATTGTAGCATTGCACGTCATTTGGAAAATTTTATGTTATTTATTTTACAGCCTCTTAATGTATTTTTCTCTTATGGTTTATGAAAAAATGACTTCTCATTTGAAAAGCTAAATTGGGGCTTTGGAATTTAATAGCTGCCTGGTGTGATTGAGGCCTAGGATTCTAAATCTGGAGGTGCTCATTCTTGTGGATAAATACTGACTCTATATCCCACAATTGTCATTGAGGAACAATCTGCTGTTGAAATTGACATGAAATGTAAACCTACTGTCTTAACAACAAGGATAATTATATATTTTCCCAAGAGTTTAATCACCTCCTCTCTAGTGCCCTGGCCACATTCCAACAAAATCATCCAATTCCATTATTCTTTGTTGATTTGATCTAATCTCATCTTCTCAATTTCCTATCACTATCTACTACTTAAAAGCTGCTTTATCACACCTACCAGCTAGAATTTCACTGGTACAGTACATATCTTGTTGCATTTATGTATCATATCAGTATCTTTGAAACAAAACAGATGTTTGCTGAAGCCAGTAAAACAACCTTACCAAAAAGATATCACATGAAAATTATTCAAAGATTTCTAAACATTAATTTTTACTTACAATGCTTCAACTACAAAGTAAAAAAAAAATATTATGTGAATTTGGCATGTCAATGTTTTGCCACAATTTTTCTTAGATTACATACTATAAGTAACATGGTTGTACTCAAATGCTATTTGGTTCTAATGTGGTTTCATTTAATTTTCTTCAAAATATAGGAATAATGCATTTACAGAACATTTGGAAAATACCCTCCAAACCCAAATTTATAATAATTCACTCAAGTATCATCACATATGCTATCAACATTTTATTGGATTGTCTTTCTTTCTTTTTTCCTTCCTTCCTTCCTCCCTCCTTTCCTTCCTTCCTTCCTTCCTTCCTTCCTTCCTTCCTTCCTTCCTTCCTTCCTTCCTTCCTTCCTTCTTTCCATCCTTTCTCCCTCCCTCTGTGTGTAGAGACTTTTCTTCTTACCATATGGAATAATACTCTAAAAACTGCTGTATATAACCTACATTTTCACTCAACAATATGTCATGACAATTTTTCTGTGTCATAAATTATTCTTTAACACCATCATTAAAGGGATAAAATAGAATTCCATCACATGAATGTACTAAAATACATGTAACTAATCTCCAGTGGTTAAATATTTAGGTTATTTCCAATTGCCACTAAGATGTATAGAATCTGAATCTTAAAAAAGAAATCGTATTAGGATATTGTCTTGCTGGTAAACTGTTAATACATTTCATTTTAATCACAGATATTCTATGAAGCAAACCATGCTTCCCACAATTTAAGTGACTTATTGTTTGGAGTTACCAGGCAGCTTGTTCAAATGCTCTTAGAACCAACATAGGTAGGTGTTAAAGATCACAGACAACAATAAAGAACTATTAGACAATTCTTAACACCTAAAATTTTCACCTTTTTTCCAATAGAATTATTTGTTTGCTCAAGGAGTGCCTTTTGTTTTCATTACAACAGATTAATAATTGAAAGTGTTTGTATTTCACAGGTATGCTTGATTTCACAGGTTTTGTATTTCACACCAGAAAGTAAACTTTGTTCTTTAGCAAGGGCAATAAATCAAGACCTAAGGCTTTTCCTAAACAATTACCTTTGAGAAAAAGTATAAACTAAAGGACAATTCATTATTTTGCTAATTGTTCTTTCCAGCTGGAAGTGTATACTGTTTAGCATATGGCTATCATAACTACAGACAATGACCATATAATGTGACCATACATAAATACACTAGTCTAAATAGGATCAACCTAGATGTATTGTGTGCATCCTAATTTATCCAGATCATATTATTTTGGTTAACATACATAGTCATCTATTCATTTTCCTCTAAATTCCACATGGGGCTCATTGTAGAATAGGAGTTTGAAAAAATGTAACTATCTTCCCTTTCCTGGTGAAATATGAACCATAAGGTTAGAATAATTAGAGAAAAGACATCAATTCCCATATTGGATGCCTTAATATTTGAAGATAAAATGCCATTATTTCTTGAGGGTGGTAATGTTATCACTATTTATTTATATACTTATTTTGAGAGAGAGAGCGAGAGCACCCACACGGTGGTGGGGGTGAGGGCAGAGGAACAGTGAGAGAACCTTTAAGCAGACTCTAGACTCAGAGTGGATCCTAATGAGGTACTCTATCTCAAGACCTTGAGATCATGACCTGAGCCGAAATCGTTAGTCACTTGACTGAATCACCCAGGTGCCCCAATTTTATCACTTTTTAAATATGAGATCTTTAGGGGTGTCTCGGTGGCTCAGTGGTTGAGCATCTGCCTTTGGCTCAGGGCATGATCCTGGGGTCCTGGGATCTAGTCCTGCATCAGGCTCCCCACAAGGAGCTTTGTCTCTGCCTATGTCTCTGCCTCACTCTCTGTGTCTTTCATGAATAAATAAATTAAATCTTAAAAAAATAGATCTTTATATGGAAAATCTATGTTTGAAATAGTTGTGGATTTTTTTGTAAGTTCTGCTTAAGTCATAGAGCAATATACAGAACACTTGGCAAAGTCTAATTAATAAACCAAATTATCCACTACTCTAGATTTTTCTGACCTTGCTCCCTTTAATATTTCACAACAACAAGAATACTTGAAAAGGTGATTGTGAATATTAAGATGTTTCTTTCAACGTGTTTATGCATCCTAGAACATCATTAAAGGTATTTCCCAGGTGGAAACTATGTGATTAAGGGAGCAGAACAGAGTCTGGAGAGCTTGCCTTCTAGTTCAGACTTTCCCTGGGTAACTCTTCATTTTTTAAGTTAGATGAAAGTCTCTTTCCCAGAAAGCCTTCCCAGACCTGCCATTCCCCACCTTCCCTGATAGGTCAGCTGTCTCTGTAAAATGCTTAGATACATTTGGACTATTTCTTCATAGCATTGATCACAAATAATTGCTGTAAAAGTAAGTCTTTTAAGCTTGCCTCCTCTGCCTCCACAGTGGCTGTAATGACTTCTGACTGTTCACCAATAGCATTTTAGCTCTTATCAAAGTTCACTGAATGTGACTTTGTGCTTATGCTTCTGTACAATATACTAAATTTTGAAAAAATATTTAGCTAGACTAAGAGGAAGAATAAGAAGAAAGTGTAAATGCAGGCATATGGGCATTAAATCTAACTACACAATTCCCTTGGAAATTTTATTTTATTGATTTATTCTATTTCAGTTTTCTCAGTAAGGGAGGTGGTATCATTTTGTCCCCTCCCCCTGGCCTGGAGAATATTTGACAATGTCTAGAGACATGTGTGGTTGTCACACTAGGTGGAGAAGGGATAAAGGGCTACTGGCATCTAGTGTATAGAGGAAAGGGATATAGGAAACATCTCACATTATATACAGGACAGTCCTTCACCCCCAACAAAGAACAATTGGGGCCAATATGTCCATAGTATCAAGATTGATAAACACTGTTCCAGTCTAGCTCAATACATTCTAAGGGGATTTTTTTTTTTTGGTGAGGATTAAATAAGAGAGTAGACATGTGTCTTATAAATGGGGTACAGTTAGGTTCTAAAGTTTTTATTTTTATTTTTTTTAATTCATGGGAGACACACACACACAGAGAGGCAGAGACACAGGCAGAGAGAGAAGCAGGCAGAGAGAGAAGCAGGCTCCATGCAGAAAGCCTGATGTGGGACTCGATCCGGGGACTCCAGCCACGCCCTGGGCCGAAGGCAGGCGCTAAACCGCTGAGCCACCCAGGGATCCCCAGGTTCTAAAGTTATTAGGCAAGCTATATTGTGTACCAACTGTAAAGGGAAATATTGTAAATAACATAAAATTGAATGCAAACACAGCCAAAGCATTATGAAATGCTTATATACCTTAAAATAGACAATTTAATTACATTTTTCTGAAAATTGCAATCTAGCCTATTTAAAGAGGTATATTTATTCAATAATATGTTATTTACTTCTGTCTATACTTGGAATGAATAGAGTAAGAAGGATGATACTTAAAGATAAGGCAAACTGGAAAGTTGAATTGGTGTGGATTACACCAGGTATGTGCTATTGACAGGGATCAGAAAGCTGTTATGGTCATAATTCCTAAATGCTACAAACTTGACATGATGCAAGGAGTATTAGCAAAATTTTGCTGTTGTGTGGACATGAATTTGAATGAGCATATAATAAATATCTGTTATGTTTCAAAGCATATAAGTATACTTTTATTTATATGTCTTTAGTAAGAAAAACAAGCATATAATATTTATACTACTCATCTTCCAGTGAACTACAAGATAAGGGGATGTCCAAGGAAAATTCAAAGTTGAGAGTATTTAGTGTTTATTTAAACTTTGCTCTCTGGGGGCATCTGTGTGGCTCAGTTGGTTAAGCGTCTGCCTTTGGCTCAAGTCATGATCCCAGGACCAAGTGTTCAGGGATGGAGCCCTTGGTCGGGTTGGGCTGTCTGCTCAGCAGGGAGTTTGCTTCTCGCTCTGGCTCTCCTGCTCATGCTCACTTGCTCTCTCTCTCTCTCTCTCTCTCTAATAAATAAAATCTTAAAAAAACAAACGTTGCCATTTGGGGTGGGTAAAGTGATAGTTTGGTGCAAACTTAGGACAATGATGAGGTACAATATTTGTTTCTAAAATGCATAAAGAGATATCTGTCACTGACTAGCTGGGTGACCTTGGACATGTCTCTTAATATCTCTAAGATATTTTATATTAAGTTATATTAAGTTAATTTTTAAGCCTTTTATATTAAGTTAAAAGAATAATAGCTCTTACCTCATGGGGGTGTGAGGATTGAAACACATAATATGCATAAAGTGCTTAGCATAGTGCTTGGAATATAGTAAGCAAAGGTTACATATCAATTGTTATGATTTACTGTGAAAAAGAGCACTATCCTGGGAACCTCAGGATTAAGTTTACAGTTAGTAGAAGACCACAAACATGTATTTCTTTTAATTTAAAAAAAGTTATTTTTTCATTTTTAAAATAATTGAGCAATGTGTATAAAGTTTGTTGCTAAAAAAAGTGTTCCAAAAGCCAGAGAGCTTAAAAGATATCTGTATAGAATAACATTTTTTTAATATTTTATTTATTCATTTATTCGAGAGAGAGAGAGAGAGCGAGAGAGGCAGAGACACAGGCAGAGGGAGAAGCAGGCTCCATGTAGGGAGCCGAACGTGGGACTTGATCCTGATCCTGGTTCTGCAGGATCACACCCTGGGCTGAAGGCGGCGCTAAACCGCTGAGCCACCCGGGTTGCCCAAAATTAAACCGGAAATGCAATGGGCTGAGAGGTTATTGATATAATATTCTCAAAGCATATCCCCTCTTAAAGGCTATGAAAATAAGTAAACATGATTTTTAAAGCAATTAAGAACGAAACTTTCCAAATTAGGAATTTAAAAAATGTATAATATTTTATTTTATTCTATGACAAAATGATAAAATCTGTTTAGAATAGTATATCATTACAAGTTCAGAAATGTACAAGCTGACTTATAGAGGGCACAAAGCCAAGAGAATGAACATAAAACTCTCAATGTCTATATTTAACTGTCATGAAATGAGCTTTCTAATGCTTATTTATTTGTGAGTAGATGAGGCTTAAGGGCAGAAAACAGTAGCTTCTAGAATCAAAGAATCACTTACTTAAGGCTAGGAGGTTCAGAGATATTTTCTCTGACATTACTATATATATATATATATAATTATAATATATATATATGTATAAAATTAACTCTCCAATACATAGTAAGGAGTACCAAAAAACTCCTTCAGAACCAATTTGGTCTTGAAAGAAAATACTACTTTGTATTTAAATTAGATTTTATCAAGATTTCCCTCACATTGCATGGTGTATAAGTAATCCTCATACATTCTTTAAGAAGTAGATTTTCGTAGTCCATCATAAAATTATTTTAAAACAATAATTAATATAATATATTAAACTGAGCTTTAAACATGAGGCTTAGTACTTTATGGGAAACCATTTACTTATAAAACATAAATAACTCGAGTTATTCTTTTAACTCAAAGATAATTCTCTTCATGTCCTGCCACTATGAAATGGGTAAAAGAATCTCCCAATACAAACCTCTTTACAAATATTGGGAATTTGTAGTGTTTGAAATTCCCTTCAAGACTGGATTACGTTTTTCACTAGGATATTTCTTAGTTCATGCATGTTCCCTTGGACTAATTTTAAAGTTCACTCTAGTTCATAGTAAATTATCAAAACATAATTCAAAATTCAAGGCACGTGCACACACACACACACACACACACATTTTGATGAGGAAGTTCACAGTAGGTCTTTTTCTATTTTATTTTTGTAACTTCATCAATAAAGTAAAATACCTTCTCCTTGACCTGTTTCAATTGGCTGAGGGTGTTTAGTATACAATGCTCTGTTGCCCTCTGCTGGCTGAAAAATGATAAATAAAAACTTCCCATCTGCTCCTTAACTATATGGGGGCCATGGAAAACAACATGAGAAATAAAGACATAGTTCAAAGGTATAAAACAGTACATTAGAGTGATAGGAAATAAAAAATGAATTTCTAGAACATTTTAGCATGTTTCAAAAAGTCCCTAAATTTGGGTTATTTTTAATTAGTTTTTGTATTAGCTCAATAATGTGATTATTTTATATAACCCTAAACACTCATTAATTTTAAAAAATGCTCTATTCCATTATATTAAAGTGATAATTACAATACTTATAGTTGTCTAGGAATCTCCTGGGGTTTACCGACAGGATGTGTATGATGTTCTAATCACCAACATGTTTGTGGAATATTTTTATAATGATATTATGATATGTCTAGTATGATTTTATTTTTGTAAAGAATTGTTTTTTATCTAGTTGAAAAAATATCCTCAACATATTTTTAGTAAAAGTGTAAATAGCTGGATATTAAATTTCTCCTATACTAATTAAGCAAGTGATTTATGGTGCATATTTCCTTCTCTTTTAGCACATTCTTTGTTACTACTCACATCTCACTGAGGAAAAAGTAACATCAGTGTATTATGATGCGTAAATTTTTTAATAAAAATAGCAGTGACAGTGCCCCAAGGAACATAAAAGGCATAGACTGATGAATTTACCTGGTTTTATTTTTGCACGGCACGCTGCTTTAATGCTTGATTACATTTATTTCAAAAACATTTCTAAAGAGTACCCTTACCATCCATGGCAGAAGAGTCAGACTTTATTTTTAAGGGGATCTCGCTGGTTTTTCTAAAACATACATGGGTTAAAAGTTTAAAACAAAGCTGTCACTGTTTTTTTCAGAATTTTGGCCTGGATTTTGAATCTGGGATTTATTTTATATTTTCAATAGTTTCTCTCAGCTACAATATAAGTTGAAATAATCTGGTTTTCATTTCTCTGAGTATATTTCTTTGGAACATTTATAAAACTTGGGTCACGGTTCTTTGCAACAGGCTTTATTCCATGAGCTCTGCCTTCCTATTTTATCCTCACAACCAGTATCCATTATGAATCAAGAGGATAATTTTTCCCCATGGCTTCCTTGCCAAAACAACTGTCAATACTTTTAAAATTTTCTGGAGCAAATAATGTTTTATAACTTACTCTAACTACCTCTGTTCTAGAATGTATTCACATCTCAAATTTTCCAAGAACATATCTTCAGCCCAATCTTCAAGTCACTTGAAGTCTTTGGTTCTCCATAAATTGAGAGGAAAAAAGTTTCGTCTTGAAAAATGTAATTACATCAATAAGGTAGAAAATAATTTTTTTTACTTTCCAATTCACAAGTGAGATTTAAAAAAAGAAGATGCACTGTTCAGTTTTTAACATTTCATCCTCATAAAAACACCAGGAAGATTTTTTTTAAGTGTGCATTGTAAGACTTAGGAAAATAGGAAAATGAAATGCAGAAGGCCATTTTCCATATTCACAGGATGGCTTGTAGATCAAAAGGTAGATCTGCCCACCTCTAAATGCATGTTTTTTTTTTTTTGTTTTTGTTTTTTTTTTTTTTTTATGACACCTCTCAGCCTCCAAAGGAGGAAACAAAGCTGGGAGGCCATTTGTATCAGGGTCTTTTTTTTTTTTTTTCCCAAAGATTTTATTTATTTATTTATTCATGAGAGACACAGAGAGAGAGAAAGAGAGAGAGAGAGAGAGAGACAGGCAGAGGGAGAAGCAGGCTCCATGCCAGGAGCCTGACGTGGGACTCAATCCCAGGGCTCCAGGATCAGGCCCTGGGCTGAAGGCGGCACTAAACCACTGAGCCACCCAGGCTGCCCTGTATCAGGGTCTTAAAGTGATCATGCCCTTTGATGCAGTAATCCTAACTCTGGGAAGCTAAGCAAATATTCTATATCCTTCACAGCATTAATTAAAATAATGTAGGAAACAAGGGAAGAATAGGAAAGGGTTAATTAAATTTCTTCCTTCCTTTTTTTTTTTTTAAGATTTTATTTTTAAGTAATCTCTATACCCAATGCGAAGCTCGAACTCACAACCCCAAGATCAAGAGTCTTACCTTCCACCAATGGAGCCAGTCAGGTGCCCCCAAAAGGGCTAAATTTCTAATAAAAAATAATGGGTAAGTAAGTAAACTATGGTGTCACTTAATGGACTATTAGTCATTAAAATAATAGTTATGAGTTATTCAGAAAGCTGTGAGTTGCTTAGGATAATATTGGCAAAATATTATAAAAGTTTATATATTATGTAATTAAATTGGAAAAGATGTATTTGTAGGTACCAATAGAGAAAGGTATCCCATATATTGTTGGGTGAAAATAACTAGCTATGTATTGAAAAATAATAATAATATGAATGTTCTATGTAAATTAAAATAAATTCTTCTACTCTATTTCTGTGTGATGTATATAAAGTTATTGATGATCTAGGAAACAAAAGCTGTTAGTAATTTGTTAGGTATATATTTTTATAGTATTTAAATTTAGAACATATTACTTTTAGAATTATAAGAAGAATAACAATATAATATTAACAGTATGATTATAGGTATGTTGAAAAATAACCAGTGACAATAGTTGATATTTTAGGGTGATGAATACATATCTGTTGTTTTTTTAAAAAACATGCTTTCTACATGCTTTTATTTGTTTTATTAAAAAAAATAGAATAAGCGTTATAAAAATAAAACCCGACTATTAAGTTCCTTCTTTTTATTTCTCTATCTCATGCATTTTTATGAGAAATGTTATTTTGCTTTGTGGCTCTTGAAGGAGTAAGGCAGGTTCTCCTAACAAATAACAGCCTTGGATAGGTTTATTACTCTGATAGAACTAATTTACTTAGCTAATTTCTATGAAAATGTTAAAATTGAAAGTCGCTTTACTGAATAATTGCTGATGCCCATTAAGGATAAAAAGAAAATAAGTACGATAGTGTTCTATGAACTTGGAATTCTTTAATTCTCAAAAATGGTAACCTGAAATTTAGCTTTTGTTAAACAACTTGAATAGTACACACAAAACTGCCATGACCATTGATGCATTTAACTAAGAGACTTCATGGGTTTTGTGCATCTCGAGTACTTCAGAGATACTTTTGAATTTGTAATTTTATTTCAAAAAAATTATATGTATTTTTAAAAATCCTTTTTAGGGCAGCCCGGGTGGCTCAGTGGTTTAGCGCCACCTTCTGCCCGGGGCGTGATCCTGGAGTCTCACATGGGCCCCCTGCATGGAGCCTGCTTCTCCCTCTGCCTGTGTCTCTGCCTCTCTCTCTCTCTCTCTCTCTCTCTGTTTCTATCATGAATAAATAAAATCTTAAAAAAAAAATCCTTTTGGGACACCTGGGTGGCTCAGCGGTTTAAAAAAAATCCTTTTTAAAGTTATGAGGCAATATCTTCTTTCCCTCCTAATATCAGCATAATAGTTAGAAAATGTTACAAATTAATCTATATTAACCGGAACTTCCTGTAAGAATTGGAGCCAGGTAGTATCAACATTGACTTCTTCATGTTACTGAGAGAACTCCTTCTAAATGTTTATGAAAAATGTTATTAGTCTTTTTTTTTCTCCCTCTCTCCTCTCTTTCTCTTTTCATCATAACCATAAAGATAAATAATCATTTATACAGTGAATATATTTTGTGTTTTAGGGAGGTAAATGTTACCTTGAATAAACGTACAGATGTGATTTTATTCATTTTCTCTTTTTTTGATACACACGCCTTTTGGGTTTCTCTACGACAGAGAGCTAAATGGAAACTTGCTTTAATTCCAACATCATGTCAGACATCACTGAATATATACTGACTTTCATATACAAACATCTTTTAAATCTCATGCCCAAAAAAATGCTCTGCTTTTAGAAGGAATCATGTGAATGAATAAAGTACCTTATATATATAAATTATATATATATATATATATATATATATATATATAGTCCCCAACTCCTCCTATGCACAAATTTTTAAAAAGCCTTCAAAACTTAAAAAGCATTTATGATTAAAATATTAATTAGATAATGATGTTATTAAAGAATACAAGTATAACAAAATTATCAGTTTCCTTTATTCTTCCTTGGTGAAAAAAAAAAAAAATGACATTGAGTGGGAGTTTTAAATGGCCCAAAGGAAAGAAGGCCTCTGTGTGCCTCAAATTTGATATTTTAAGTTGAAGTCAGCTGTTAAGAATTACTGAATTATCCAGGGCAGAATCTTGGGTATGGCTCACGTTACAGTATGTTGGATATGAAAAGTTGAACACAAAAGGAGTGAAAACTTTGCAGTGATTAAAAAGGCCTGTGGGATTGAATTTTTAGATTCCAGAGCAGCACATCAAGAGGAATGTTGCAGATTCTCGAGTTCTCGCAGCAAATTGTGTCTGTAAATTGATAAAGTGTTTCTGAGGAAACATCAAGATGGCTCTATAGAGTATATAAAATTTCTTTTAGTTCTCTTGGGAATGAAAATTAAATCTTATGAGTGAAAACAAATACAAAACAAAGTTAAGAAATTGAACATATCTCGATTTCAATCAGGACAGAACGTAGAGTGGATATAGTTGGCTATTTCTACCTATTTTCTACTTTCCATCTTTTGAAACAACATTTTTTAATATTTCAGGATTCACTTTAATTAACCTTTATTGTGTCTTTTAAATATTTTAGGCATTTTGTGAAATATAGTGAATATCTCTCTGTATGAAGATTGCATAATTCCTTCAGATTTTATTACTTAGATTTTAATAAAATTTCTCTCCCATTTCCTATTTATTTGCCTCCGAACCATTTTTCCTCATAAATACAACTGAAATCTAATGAAACATGATCAGTTTGTGGATTACTGAGAATATTGTAGGTATTGTCAATTTAACCATGGAACCCCAAGATGAGCATTATGGAAGGATTCCATTGTTTACTCAAACAAAATATGCTTCTTTCATGCCAGAAGGAATAAATATTGATAAAATTTGTTACAGAATTTGCATACATTGCTAAGGGGTTTACATTTAAGGAGAAAATTCTTTAGCATCTATGCTTCTAGATAGAGTCTGCTTTTAATATGTGCAAATGTGTGAGGAAGTATGTGTGTATGCATTTAACTTCAAGAAAATATATTTGGTAAAACTTTGCATTTTTGGTAAAGGATATCATAAAAGTTTGTGAATTTATTCAAAGTAAATTGGAGGTATTTTTACATTGCATTTTATGCTAGAATTGAGCATTTAACTGAGGAAGCTGACTGTGAATGGGAACCAGACATTTTTACAAATGTGTTTCTTTGTGATACTTAACTGTCCCTTTAATGTTTCTTTCTTAGATAAGGAGTGATAGTTCTTTTAAACACTGTTCTTTTGAAAAATGAAAGTAGATACAAGTTCAATAATCTCTCTATTGTCCCTTCATTATGATCCAAGAAATAATTTATTAAAAAAACTAAAGCAGCTGAAATTTAAGTGCTTCTGAACGAAGAAAGTGCTGTATGACAGTGCTTTCTTAAATGTCATAGCTCTTGGGGCATCTGGGTGGCTCAGTGGTTGAGCATCTGCCTTTGGCTCAGGTTGTGATCCCTGGGTTCCAGGATGGAGTCCTGTATCAGGCTCCCCGCAGTAAGCCTGCTTCTCCCTCTGCCTATGTCTCTGCTTCTCTCTGTGTGTGTCTCTCATGAATAAAGAAATAAAATCTTTAAAGAAAATTCATAGCTCTCAACAATTTTATAGGTATTCATAATAAAATAATTGAAGGTAAGAAAATCACACATTGGAATCTTAATCAAAGCATGGAACATCTAAAACTAAGTTTAGTAGAGGCATCTCTATCTTATGGTGATTTATGCAACAGAATTGGAACAAGAATACATTTGGCATATACTCCGGGAAGACTCACATTTACCGAATTACTC
Organism: Canis lupus familiaris; assembly: GCF_011100685.1. NCBI lineage: Eukaryota > Metazoa > Chordata > Mammalia > Carnivora > Canidae > Canis > Canis lupus. The sequence continues at coordinate 8,581,769 of NC_049252.1, read as the reverse complement.
AGGGAAGCTGTAAACCTATGTGTGGTGGTGTCTTTCTTACACAGTATAGCCTTGTGATGGTGGTGCCTGCCTACAGCTGTTGAAGAACTGGCAGCCTTTTCTTTCAGTGATTTGGTCTAGATTCTGAATCTTGTAAAGAGTTAACCCTCTGGGCAGCCCCGGTGGCTCAGCAGTTTAGTGCTGCCTTCAGCCCCGGGTGTGATTCTGGGGACCCGGGATCGAGTCCCACGTCAGACTCCCTGCATGGAGCCTGCTTCTCCCTCTGCCTGTGTCTCTGCCTCTCTCTCTCTCTCTCATGCATAAATAAGTAAAATCTTTAAAAAAAAATTGAAACCTAGGTGGATTTTAAGATTCACCCAACAAAGTCATCTGTAAAATACGAAAACTAGAAGTAGAGTTCAAAAACAAAAACAAAAACAAACATCCAAACTCTCCCTGAAGAGTGTATTGTCACAGCTGATATTATAAATGAAATTCTAATGACCTCCCCAATGTCACATTGATCATGAGGTCAAATCCTACATTTCTTCCTCTAAGGTCCAGCCGGTAGCACTTCCTGTGGCCAAGCAGACACTCAAAGCAAATAAATACTCAGATCAAGAGTAGAACTGGCTGTATTCTCTAAGCCCTTAATAAATACAGATGGCAGCTTCCACAGAGAGGCTGCTCCTTTCCCTCTATGAAGAACAAAAACATCCCTCTGTTATCAAATGTAGAAAGTGTAGATATATCAAGTGTAGAAAGACAACAAGGAGAGCAAGTTTGCTGCGTGGGAAGGTCCTGCAAGCAGGAAAGATAGATGACTGAAGACTTCGTTGGACAATAGCTCAGAGCTGATGTACAGAAAGAGTCTTGACCTCATGTTCTGTATATTTTGGTAATGTTAGGTAGAAAAGGTTTAAAGAGAATTGGCTTTAATATGTGTTTCAAAAAATAGAGGTAATTTTTCTCCCTACAGTAAATACCAGTGGGGGTACTTTCTTCCTTTTTTTTTTAGTTCTTATTTTGAAATCCAGTTCTCCACTCTTTTCCAGGGAATGTATCTTCTCCTAAAAAAACAAAAAAACAAAAAAACAAAAAACAAAAAACAAAAACAAAACCTTTATTTTTTCCTGTGAAAGCCTTGGAGCTGAAGTGTTATGTAATTTAACTTAAGAATCGAATTATCAATCAATGCCCTTTGTAGGTCAGGAGATCGGGGAGTATTGTACTGCTTCCCAGGAAGGAAAAGCTGGGCAATTGAAACTGCCATGGCTTTGGACTGAGTTGGGCATGAGTGTAATGATCTGTTCGTCTACTTTAAGACTCCATGACTACAGGCAGTTTTCTTAATTTCATTCTGTTTCCACATTTGTAGAAAGAGGACAATAATGGCTTCCTTTCAGGAGTACTGCAAGATGCAGTAAGATACTGAATACATAGTAAATGTCTGTGATACAGTAGATACCTGAAGAATAACCATCATTATTATTACACAGTTGTTTTTACAACTGATATAACAATAGTAATCAAACACAGAAATATAAACATTTCTTTCTGATCTAGGCTCACCAAGGACTTCTGTTTAGAAATGGACTAAGGAGTAAGTAAAGGGAGTATGAATGATGAATGATGTCAACTAAAACCTGAACAGAGCTCAGGATTCTCCTCAATCGTTCCTTCATCAGAAGCAAATCTTGTATCTCACAGTGTCTTCAGGAAGGGGAGAGGTACCTCATACCAATGTTGCAGATCAGATGAGATAATATGTCAAAATGTGCTTTGCAAGCTTTAATATTTAAAAAAATGTTAAGTCATCATTGAATTTTCAGTTATTCATACCACTTCATGAATCTAACATCCCCCAAATGCTAAGTCACCAGACTCTCTGTTATTGATGCCATTTCAATAAACGCAAGATATAACCTCTAAGTGCTAATAAAAAGAATCATTTACTAGAAAGGATGAAAAGTAAACTTTCCACAGTTTAAAACTTAAAGGAATTAATTGCTGGAAAGGATGAAATTGCATATTTATGATATAGGTAATACCAAAGGTCCAACTATTACTTTACCTCTAAAGCAAAAACACAACAACACAACTCTCATCTTATTTTTGCTTTTCCAACATAAACACACCAGGTCTTCGACTATTACACACATCACCTAGCTTTTCCACTCTTCTCTCTCTTGACATAATATATATTTAATATTTATTGGCTGCTGTTATTAGAGTGTTACTTTCTACCCCTTGATGTGGACATAAAGCACCCTAAAATTATGCTAGCTTTTAATTTTTACTTTGCCATTTCAGTGGTTAACTATAATTCCTAGCTCCGGATCCCATGAGTCATCTCTTTCTCAACATAAAGCATTCAATTATGTGATACTTCCCTTTAAACTTCGATATCTCTCTAACTGCTTACAAGAAAACATTCCAGACACTTTAGAATAGCCCAAAAGGCTCCCAGCACTCCAGCTCACTCCTTAACCCTTTCCTTCTTTTGGCTTTCTCAAGTGCCTTGATAGAACTACCAGGTCCCCCAATCTTCTCAGAAACCACCCACACCATATCAGGAAGGTATCTTTTCTCATGGCTTTTCTGTTAATTTCCTTGAGCACTGAAAATTAGTTTAGATGTTCCTCTTCCTTCACCATGCCCACTCCTCCAGGAGGAATAGATCTGCTGGGGGAAGTCAGGATTTTATAGTCCTATATCCCTTTATACATTCATTATCTAGCACGAGTCATAGTTTCCTGTTTCTTTATCTCTGTTTTTGGTTGTTACTTGTGTGACTGTTTCTTTCACTTATAAAGTCTTTAATCACCTAGACAATACCTTGTTGGTCTTTATGTCCCTAAGACTTGAGGATTTCTCTTCTACCTCCTCAAGGAAATCTTAGAGACATAAATATTTGTGAGCCATTGCATATATCTTCAAGTTGAAATAGGAACCTCTGAAAGTAATGATTAATCTTAACATTGTAGAAACGTTCATCTTTTTACGTATCCCAGAGGGTGTTTTTCACCTATGTTTATCAAATTATTGGATATATTTTTAAATGTATCCCAGAGGGTGTTTTTCACCTATGTTTATCAAATTATTGGATATATTTTTTAAATGAGTGTCTCTTCTCATGCTTCTGATGCCAAGAGAGTCAAAGAGTGAAAGATACAAGTAAAAACTAGAATGAGGCTAGAATAATAGCCAACAGTGTCACCATTTACATGAGAATGCCAATCAGAATACTTTGTTTTCTGCTAATTTCTACGAACTTGTTCTACCAATTGCTGATATCAAAGTACAGCTTGGCTAAATTCTGCAAGGCCAGACCTGCTTTTTCCAAAAGGAGCTGCTCTGGATGGGTTCATATGGTTATCCCACGCAGGCAGCCTTTAACATTCTACCTTCTGTGAACGGGAGCCTAGAGTGCTGGCCATCTCCCTGTGGTCACGGGACAAATGTTACACATACGACTACCCACAGACTGGGATTGGAAATGTGAAACCCCATAATGACCCAAGATTTGGTCACATATTCATAGTCATTGTGCTAGTAGAAGTGAAGAAACGGCTAGTGTTACCTTCAGTTCTTTATCTCATATCTGTGACAGAAAGAGTAAACAATTCTGACAGGATGGGACCACAGCACAGCCATCTCCCCTTTCCTTTGGCACTGTTCTGCAACCCTCTAGGCAGGCAACCTTCACAGCACTGAGCTCTTGAAACATTTTGAGGTCACCATTACATTATTTTCCAGAATCATTAAAAAAAGGATGATAGCGACCACTAAGTACCTCTGTTATCTAGGTATCAGACACACATATACACAGAGAACCCAGCAATCTATGTAAACACACACTCTCTTTCTCTCTCTCACATACACACACAAGCACACTCATTCATCCATTAATTCAACAATATTTTGAGTAGCTAAATTATGCCAGCTAATCTTCTACACACACACACACACACACACACTCACACACGCCCTCTCTCACACATACCAGTTTGATATTTGTAACAATCTAACATATCTTTATCCCTTTAAAGATGAAAATTTGAGATTTAGGAAACTGAGGTGCAGAAAGGTAAATACTTTGATTATAGGCACACAACTAATTAAGAGCAACATCCGCTTTTAAACTCATAAATGCCATGAAAAGTACTCTTTACACTTCCTGAGACCACTAAATGAAAATAATAATTTAACCTTGTAATTTCTAAAAGAGTAAGTCAAATATAATAGTAAGGCAAGGACACTGATGTTCTGAAGCTAACAACAGATTACATCAGATTTCTAAAAAGTAATTCTGCAGAGTTCCAGGCACACATTTTCTTTTACCAGGTGAGTTACAAGACCAAAACTTTCTGCATGTGAAAAGTGTGAAGTTTGTCATTGAATCTCTAGGAAAATATGAATGAAGATAATGACTTATCTCTATTATGTGATTTAAATGATAGATGCATCCCAAAATGAACAAATCAACGCATATTTTAGATGCACTGGAAGAGCGCTACTGCAATAAATTCTATAATTGAATCTAAATTCGCAATGACAGCTTCCTGATGCTCCATTTTATTGCTAAATCTGGATTTTTCTCCCCACCAGGTCTTTCCATTCTCTTAATGTGCCAGCTCAGACAATAAAGTTGTATTTTGTCATACCTTTAGGTTTATTTTTCTCCATAATATAAAAGCTGCCAAATGTAATTCTTACACTCCTTCTTTTACTGCCTCTCTGTTCTTGAGACCATCATACAAAGAGATACAAAAAATTATGCTAATATAACACTTTCCACAAATAAACACAATTGCCTAATACTCAAGAAGTCTGTCAATAAGATACACTAGATGCACATATCAAATGTTTCCGAGAGACCTATAATTGGAGGTTTGTGGATAGCCATCTTAATGCATTACAAAAATAAATTGCAGAAAATAAAAGGACAGTAATAAGCTGATTTAACATGGAATTCCATTTTCAATTGGTTTGAAGCTTTATGCTTTTTGAATTTGCTGTTTTCAGGCACAGAATTCATATATGGGTCTTAGTTACTATTTTCAATTAAAAGGAATTCCCTTTGGAAAATGATCCATCTGTTTACAGAAACAATCCTTTGCAAAGCCAAGGAGGTCACTTTGGGTCAAAATCCATATCTAAGTTGGTTTAAGCTTAGGGTAACTTAAATAGTGTGTCAAATTGGACTACCAGATACATAAAATGACATCATATAATTTTTATTTTTCAAAACTCTTCTCAGATTCTGCATTCCTTGTAAAGAACTAGTTTTAAGGGTAAGAACTGGGAGGGAAAACCTGTTGGAATGCAAAAGTGCATTTTACATTTGTTTATATTTCCACATCATTATGCTAGATTTAAGCTGTCAAACTAAGTTGATAACAAATGTTAAGTATAGAAATGTATACAGCAACCAGCCTACTGCCAAATCAGGCAAACAAAGAACTCTTGTCAGAGGGTTACAAATTCCAAAGTTAAATGCAAGGTAATATTTTTAGGGCAAGGTTTGCTTTTTATCTCTAACTGAATTATTTCTTTAAAATAGCTCACATTTGCACAGCAGACCAGGATGGATACATTTTGCAGTGGGGTTCTACACAATGATTCACCTACAAAACCGCTCTACAAACGTGAATCTTGCAGAGCTGAATTGAAACTTCCCTTGAGAAATAATACTTGAGATAAAGCATAGGTTTTAAAAATATATACTTAACTTTCTCCTGCTTAATATGGAGCAAGTAATTTGCATCTCTGTTATCACATTTTGGTTAAGTAAATTAATACAAATGAGAGACGTATGTGAAACCATGTTATTTCCATTTCATTAGGATTATATTTCTATCACTTCAATAGCCCATAAAAAAACAATTACATCTATTAAAGGACATATTACACGACCAATATTCTAAAGGATACAAACACAGGTTTGTTTCCTCCACACAAGACATTTATAGTTTGGTTTCAGGAATAACTCATCAACTAATAATGCAAAAAAATGATATTAATATGTGACACAAAAATGCAATGAGATACTTGAAGAAAAGGGCCTTGTATCATTAACTTCTGATGTTCAGAACCTAACTGTGGCAGTTAGAGGAAGGAGAGAAAAAAGAGATCCAGCTTTTAATCCAGGAACAGTTAGTTTGCTGTCTGATTGAGAAAATAATTAAGTCTCAGTTTCCTTTGATGCACACTGAGGATAACAACATTTGATCAACACTTAAGAAACAAAACACATTTTTTTGTATATTGTATATATACCCCTTCTGAAACATGAATGACTTTTACTGGCTACTCCCTACACCTAATTTAGCATGCCACATTAAGCTCTCAGTAAATGACAGTTTTTTAAATGAGAAACTTATAAAGGGGGAAAAATGATTTTAATCCTTGAAACACAGAGAGGGGCACTTGGGTGGCTCAGTCACTTAACAGCTCACTCTTTGATTTTGGCTCAGGTCAAGATCTCAGGGTTGTGAATTGATGCCCATGTGGGGCTCCAGTTCAGCAGGGAGTCTGCTTGACATTTCCTCCCTCCGTCTCCTTCGGTCTATCTCCTCAATCCCCCCTCAAATAAATAAATAGATAAACAAATAAATAAATTTAATTAAAAAAAGAAAAGAAACAGAGATAGGGTAAAAAATAAAAATAAGTTTTTTTTTTTTTTTAAGGAAATACTATAAGGCAACCCAGGGAAGATAAAAATGAAAATAATTTTGGATTTTTCCTAATTTTCATCATTAAATGATGACAAAAAGTGAAAGATACTAACTTTTGGTACAAACAGAAGTTAATAACTGCATATTAAAATTCCGTTTTTTAAAGAATGGAAGTGAGAATGGGGGGATGTTGGTGATCTTTCACCATTAGGTTCAAAATCATGAAAAGCATTAACTCAAAGTGAGAAAATGCATTGAACTGCAATGAAAATAATATCACTGTATAAATTACTAAAACAGAGAATTAACAATTACTTAAAATCCTATACTTTGAAAATAGCTTTCTTGCTCCCTAATTTGCAACCCGTTAGCGGTTTTGTGAGAGACAATCTCTTCATGGGGGGCAAGAATGTGCTCCACAAATGTATCAACAAAATAGAAGATATAAGAGTGAGTATTTGATCCTCAAAAAACTAGCTTCTATGGTAAAGCCAATAATTGTCAAACTTTCTCAATTTCTCCATATAATTCCTTGTTGACATGATAGAAACAAAAGCTTTCTTTAGTGTGGGGATTCTTCTAAAAAAAAAAATTTGTTAAGATTTTATTTATTTATTCATGAGAGACACACACAGAGAGGCAGAGACACAGGCAGAGGGAGAAACAGGCTCCCTACAGGGAGCCTGATGCCGGACTTGATCTCAGGACCCCAGGATCATGACCTGAGCCAAAGGCAGATGCTCAACCCCTGAGCCACCCAGGAGTCTCATAGTGTGGAGATTTCTTAATACAAGAAGTTCCTGAATTTTAATGAGGAAAAAGATAAATCTTTATTTTCTTAACTATTAACCAGAAGTTGGCATTTTCTTCATTTATATTTTATTTTTTAAAATTAATTAATTAATTAATTAATTATTTATTTATTTGATTGAGAGAGAGAAGGAGAGAAAATCATGTTGGGGAGGAGCAGAGGGAGAGGAGAGAATCCCCAGCAGACTCCTGGCTGAGTGAGGAGCCTGCTGCAGGGCTGGATGGCCGGATCCTGTCAGGGGCTCTGTGGAGAAGCTCTCTTAAAAAGGAACTGATGTCTCTGGCCATTAGGGAATGGGGGCCTAAGGAGCTGATAGCCTTATAAAGGAACTTGCCAAACAGTCTTCCTTCACTCAGGTGGTGAGATGATTTTAGCCTCAGTCAACATCTTGAGAACAACTTTATGGCAGATTCCCTGAGACCGAGGCACTCAGCTAAGCTGTACTCAGATTTCTCACTCAGAGAAACTGAAAGATAATATATGTTTGTTGGTTAAGCTTATAAGCTTTCAAGCTATTTGTTACACAGCAATAGATCATGTAATAGATCATTTTCATACCTAGAAGTGGGGTGCTGCTCTCACAAGTAATTAAAAATGTGGATGTGGCTTTGGAAACTAGGTAGTGGGTAGAGGCCAGAAGAATGTTGAGGAGCATGATGGAGAATACCTGTTGCATTAAACAGACTGTTGGAAATCTCAACTTTGAGGATGCTGCTGGTGAGGGCTCAAGAAGAAGTGGGAAGTATGTAATTGGAAACTGGAGCTAGAGTCTTTGCTATGTAGCAGCAAAATGTAGCAACACTAAACTGTGCCTAATGAACTGGGTGATCTCGGTAACATTTCCCAGAAAAGCGTTTAAGATATTAATATTTTTCTTGCTGCTTAAAATAAAAATGTGAATGGAAAGAGGTAAATTGAAGGGAAAACTTTTAAGGGTGCCAGGACTTTAAAAAAATTCTCAGCCTATCAAGATGGCAAATGATGTAAAAATTAAGCAATGACTTCAGAGTAAAGATCATCCAGGGCACTGCCAGGAAAATGTGGTCTTGAGATGAATCCTCTAGATATAGAGAAACAACCTTATTTCTAAACATTCTCCTCAGTTCTGGCTCTAACTGAAACCTGAGTTTTTCCTGGATATACAGGTATTTTGTAACCCTCCCAAGACACAGTTATGAAAGTAACATCCACACCCCTGATACTGTTTGACCTTAGTGTCTGGTAGGAATCTGCATGCTTCCAATCCTTTCATCCTTCCAAAGACACCCCTCACTTTGATTATAAGGTCCTTATACTGATGACCATGCCATCCTGTGTCAGCTACCTGCTGATCCCTGGGTTCTCCTCCTCTTGTTTGAAAAAAAAAAATTAAGATTTTTTTTTAAAGATTTTATTTATTTATTCATGAGAGACACACACACACAGAGAGACAGAGACACAGGCAGAGGGAGAAGCAGGCTCCATGCAGGGAGCCTGATGCCGGACTTGATCCCGGGACCCTAAGATCACGCTCTGGGCCAAAGGCAGGCACTAAACCGTTGAACCATCCAGGGATCCCTCCTTTTTAAAGATTTTAAGTAATCTCCACACCCAATACAGGGCTCAATCTCACAACCCCAAGATCAAGAGTCACACACTCGGGCACCTGGATGGCTCAGGGGCTGAGCATTTTTGGCTCAAGTCGTGATCTCAGGGTCCTGGGATCGACTTCCGCATCGAGCTCCCCATAGGGAGCCTGCTTCTCCCTCTGCCTGTGTCTCTGCTTCTCTTCTGTGTCTCTCATGAATAAATAAATAAAATCTTTAAAAAAAAAGTCACACACTCTACCAACTGAGCCAGCCAAGCACCCTTGAAATTTTTTATATGCCATTTATCTCAACTATCTACTTCCAAGGCTAGACCTTGCCATCCCCAGTAATTTCAACAGCTCCAAAACTTCAATTCAAGTGATTCCTTTTCTTGTCATCTTCTCATCTTCCCAATGTCCTTCCTCAATTACCCCCATATTCCCTTGATTCCAGTTTGAATTACAATCTATTACCCCTGCCACCAAAATAATTTTTTATTATTCTCTCATCCTTTGTACTTCCTCACCTTTCTATTTCACGCTCCTCCACTATAGTAATTTCCGCATACTTCCTTGCAAGAGTCTCAAAACCTTTGTCTCCTTCTCCTTTACTTTATTCCTCTAGTAAGAATCAACCTCTGGTTAAATCTGACTCTCTCTCACCACCCACCAATCAGATTTCCTGCTTCAGGAAGTAACTGACTACTGGCCTCAATGGTTGTAATCTACACATCCATTATGGAATTTGCAACAGGTTATGGTTTCTACAAGCTGCTCTCAGCCAATGCTGAGGATAGTGGCAAAAAATAATTCAAGTCTTCACTGATGGATGAGTTTCATTCTGACCAAAACATTTCAGAACAGCCTGAGAATCTCATCATCCCACCGTCCTTCTTTTGCTCACTCATTCACAGAGATACACCTGCATCATGGTCTGCAAACTCCTACCACATCTTCTGGCACCCAGTTCTTTTACTGCAATGTGTATTTCCCTATGCTCTTGCCTATCTAATCCTGTCTTGGCATTTGATCTCATGGAGCCCTCAACTAATCAACTGGCATTCATGCCGCGGAGTGTGACTGGAGAGATGTACACAACCTTGCTGACTGCCCTTATTTTAAATTCATGGCCACCAGCTTTAAATGGTATATTCATATTCCCATATGACCAAACTGTGCATTCTTCTCTCTTTATACCTCCATAATCTCTTCGCTTTGTTCTCACACTATGAAAATGCTTTGATTTTTACTTTACTAAGTTAATAGATGCAGATAGAAGAAAGTTTTTACAAATATCTACCAACACACACATAAACCTATTCCATCTGTGTCATATGTTCTGTTTTCCATCCTGACCATGGATGAATCCTCCATGGTCCTAGCTAAGAAAAAGACCTCCATTTGTCCTCTAGACTAGTGGTCAGGAAAATTTCTTCTGTAAAGAGCCAGAAAATAAATATTTCAGACATTGTGGGCTATGTGGATTCAGTTGCAACTCCTCAACTGTCATTGAACCACAAAAACACCCAGAGAAAACACATAAATAGAGGGGTATATAAACACACAAATAGATGGGTATTGTGTTCCAATAAAACTTTACTTACAGAAGCAAGTGGTAAGCTAGATCTGGCCCAGGAGCTGTAACCTGTTGACCTCTATCTACTCTGACCCCTAATCCCATTGCCCTCTTGTCTGGTCAAGAACATAGCTTTAGCAATACTTTTCCTTCCCTTCCTTCCTTCCTTCCTTCCTTCCTTCCTTCCTTCCTTCCTTCCTTCCTTCCTTCCTTTATTTCCTCTCTTCCCTCCCTTTTCTCTTTCTCCCTCTTCCTCTCTGTCTCTCCCCTTCTTATCTTTTCCCCCTCTCCCTCCATCCTTCCCTCTATCTCTTCATCACTTTTTTCAAAAGAAACTGCATCATCTCATTAGAATATAAGCATACTATTATTCCTCTATCTTCAAATAATAATGTCCTATTGTTCTTAACCTCATTTCAGTAAGCTTTAGCTTCCATTGCTCCACCAAACTGCTCTAGTTTATCAATGACCTTCAAATTGCTAAACCCAGTAGTAAATTTCAGTGTTCATTGTATTTGGCCTTTGACACAGTTGATCACTTCCTCCTCCTTGAAACACGGTTTCACTTTGTTTATAAGACAAAGTGAAAAACATTCAATGGTGAAGGAGTAAAAAATATCATAGGTAGAAAGACCAGAAACAAGTATCTGAAGTATTAAAAAAAGGTACACTATCAAAGCTTTCTATGGTCATGTGGAGCTAATGTGACTTGAGGACTTCCAAATGGACAGCTGCTTTTCCCCATGGAATATTTGTTGAATCCCAGGGAAATTATATATGGTAAACCAGTGAGCTAGCATGAAAATTTCTTTAAGATTGAGTAAAAAAACTTATTTTTGAATAAACATTAAAATATAAGAAGCACAACAATGAATAAAAACAACAAATAATGTCATAAAAGGTATAGAAGACATAGTTGTGTATAAAAGCAAATATATATTTATAGAATACTAAATTCTGTCATTCCCTGTCTGTGAGAACCATAATACTCAGTATGGAAGGAAAGAGATACAACTGTGTTATAGTACAGACGAAGCAAAAACCCTGACTAGATCCCTGCTCTGCCCATTGAAAGGCTCAGAAATAATAACCAATCATTGAGCTTCCGTAGACCCAAGATTTTTGTCTTGAAATACCCTTAAATACTCTCCATTAAAGGAGAGTTAAGGCTTCTTGGAAAAATGGCTGATTCTAGGTGTAGGGCAAGGAATGTACAAGATGAATCTGGAATACTTTAGTATAATAGCAAGGAGTTTATCAAGATTATCAAGGTAATATCAAAAGGTTTTGGGAACCAGTTCGCAAAAACTCTACTGGCCAAAGATGAAACAATTTAATCCTTGATAAGAAAAAAGATTTATAATGGATTGACAGCAAATATGCTTTAGTTCATGAGTTAATATTAATATTTTAAAAGTCTAATTGTCACTTTCTGACGATGACTATGAAACAATTCATTTTCTTAAAAACTAGTTGGATAAAAGGAAAGGATCTAACACTTATTCTGTTTTCTCATATGAACTGTACCACTGAATAGCCAAATGAGAGATGATGGTAAATCTATCCTTTCAAAATTATTCCAGCCAGTAAGTTAAAACATATAGAATTAGAATATTATCATTTTGGGACTCCTAAGGAATCAAGAAACAGTAAAAAGCAGATGTTATGTACTTTGTGTCTGCAGACTATATCTTACCAAATGTATATGATTTCATTTTGATCAATCCTACTAGATTCAGTGGCCAATTTACGGAAAATACAGAGATACCTACAGATCAAGTGTTTTGAGTCTCTCAACCAATAAGGGGAAACCTTATTAATTAATTAAATGAGCTCTAAAAGATATGTTAAGAGAATGAGGAACACCAAGCTAAGCTGTCTAAAGATGCTTACTTGCATGATAAAGTAGTAAGGAAAAGCAGGGAGCAATTAGTATAAAAGCCAAAATAGTGGTTATTTTTGGCTGGAATGAGGGATTTGTTACTTGAATTGGATACACATGGAGAGATTTCTATGGTGGCTGGCAGTATAATATTTCTTGACCTGGATTACATGGATATTCTCTCTGTGCTTATTCACTAAGCTATGCAGGTAGCTGGTTTGGTTTTCTGTATTTGCATTTTATTTTACAAGAACCAGTTAAAATGCTATGCTGGTAATTTTTAGTCAAATTGCTGAAAAATGAAGTAAACAATCACTTTGTGATGAGAACACTCACATTGCTATTATATTTTAAAAAGTTTTAGGGATCCCTGGGTGGCTCAGCGGTTTAGTGCCTGCCTTTGGCCCAGGGCATGATCCTGGAGATCTGGGATCGAGTCCCATGTCAGGCTCCCTGCATGGAGCCTGCTTCTCCCTGTGCCTGTGTCTCTGTCTCTCTCTCTCTGTGCCTCTCATGAATAAATAAATAAAATCTTTAAAAAAAAAAATTTAAAGTGACTGTAAACAAAATTGCCCAACTATTTCTTTTCAACATGTAAAAAAAAAAAAAAATGCTTCTTACAGTAAACTGTTATACCAAGCCTGATCTTATCAGTGAAAAATGCAAGCAGGAGGTTCTCCCTTACTATCCTTTTTCTCTTTGTTCTTCTTTTTACCATAATAATGAGCTCTTGGAAGACACTTGAAGCTCACAGGTCACATTTGAAGAAATATCATTCAGGAAGATATAAGGCAGAGACAATATTTTAGAGGACTCCCTAGCATGTCCAGAAAACCTGTAATCATTCTCAGCAGACAACTGATTATTTGGCTGGAATATGTTTAAAAAGGGGAAGCTTTGCTCCAAAGTTGGAGAAGTGAAGGTATGATTTAAGCATGATAAAGAACCGGAAGGGGTAGAGGGGCAGTAACAACTATAAAGCCTTTATGATCTCTTTAATATTGCCAGCAAGAACATAAAAGGTTTCCAGAGCTGACTAGATACTATTAGAAAAATAATTGTGTCTTCCTTGCTGTGAATTACAAGTCTTTTATATGTGGAAAAAATCTAGAGGACACACAATACAGGAAAAGTAGAATCAATTTTAATTTCAAATGCTCTGTGACACCATGCAGTTTTCCCAATTACAAAGATACATCTCACGATTTTAAGGAGTCAGCAAAGCATATAACACTTCTATAAGAAAATGTTGATTATTCTGTTGCAAATAGTTCCCTTAATGAGTGCTAAACTCTTTATATAAACTATAGTAAGACAAATAAAACTCAGTCACTGAAGTAACATAGGGTTACTTTCTTACTTGGTAAATTTCCCACGGAGAAATTTTAAATCTTACAACTTCATAAGGCTTTTAAAGAGGTATTCATCATGGAATCAGTTTCATAATTATTACATGGAATAGTGAAATTGTACTGAATTGGAAGACAGAAGATGTAGGGTAAAATACTGATTCTATCAATTGTAGATGGTGTGACTTTGGGCAGCTTATTCAGCCTGTCTGAATTTCAAATCACTTTCTAAGAAATGAAAGAGTTGAATTATATAGATTTAAGGTGCTTTCAAGCATCAGTATCTTCAAGTTAATCAACACTGATTTATTTTCAATTTGTTTTGGCGGCAAAAATATTCTATAAAGATTTAACAACCAAAAATTATAATGGCCACGCTGGTTATTTAATTGCTGTATAACAAATTACCTTAAAATTATGCAGCTTATTAAAACAAACATTTATTATCTTACATAAATTCGGAGGGTCATGTATCTGGAAGGGGTTTAGCTGACTTTTTCTGCTTAAAGTCTGTCATGAGGTGTGGCAAAGATGTTGGCTGGGACTGCAGTCACCTGAAGGCCTGGTTGGTGCTTCAAATGAGGATCCATTTCTATGTTTACTTCCTTAAAATGGTTGTTGATAGCTCTCAATTCCTCACTAGCTATTGACCGAAGACTTCGATCCCTTATATCATAAGCCTCTCTGTAGGGCTGCTCACAACACAACAGCCAGCGTCCCCCAGAGTGAGTGATCCAAAGACAGTGTGTATATGTTAGAAGTTTTCCAAGATTGAAGGCATAGTCTTTATAAAAGACTAAGCAAAAATGTGAAGTGACAATACCATCACTTCTGTCATATGTTGTTTTTTCAAGATTTTATTTATTCATTAGACACACAGAGAGAGGCAGAGACACAGGCAGAGGGAGAAGCAGGCTCCCCCTGAGGAGCCTGATGTGGGACTCAATCCCAGGACCCGGGGACCACAGCCTGAGCCAACGGCAGACACTCAATCACTGAGCCGCCCAGGCACCCCAACTTTTGTCATATGTTATTGGCCACATAAATCATCCATGAAACCTATAATATGTCAATCCTTGGAGCTAATCTAGGAGGCTGACTACCAAAGGGCCTATATTAAATATATAAATTGAGGCCCAGAGACCTTTTCCCCAACCCTCCCTCTGTCCAGTTAGACAAACCTCTCATACAGTTAGTGATGTGAGTATTGCTAAAGATACTGTTGAGATATAGAGTTCTTTCTGTATTCCTTACCATAAATATAGGAAAACTTCTTCCTTTTCAAAGGGTATCTTATCTTCTTTTCTAGCAAACAGTTGTAGTTGTATATTTACAAAATGTGGTTGTTTGTGCAAGGTATTTTCAGTCAGTCCTTTATATAGCTGGTTATTTCATTATACCTTCATAGTCTCTCGTCATAAAGTTCCTTCAGAAAGCCTTTTCCTGTAGAGATTAATTTCATCAGTGGTCTTAAAGCTATTCCTTTCTCCATGATCACGTCTCATCAATTAATCTTTCTTTATCTCACATTCTTTGTTTGCTCTCTTCTTTTTGTTCAAGTTATTTCCATGGTTTTACCTTATAGCTCTCTAATTCACTTCAAAACTTCCAGTAATAGTCTACACTTTCTCCTGATTGCCTTAACAGCTTTATAGACTTTTGCGGTCTAACTTTCCTCATCACTGTTGTGGAAAGGGCCAGTCTCCCTATTTGCCTCATCTATTGGCTATTCAAATCCTCCACAGCTTCTGGAATATTTAGAAATGCCAGCTTCACTTTTCTTCTTAAAACCTCTTTTCTCTTTCTGTTACCATATATTCTTTCTTCTCTTTACCCTAAGTTCTTTTGTTTGTTTTATGTTTTTTACTTTTTAAATTTTTGAGAGCGAGAGAGTGAGCCAATGGGGGAAGGAGCAGAGGAGGACAGAGAGACTCCTAATACAGACTGCCCACTAAGCATGGAGCTCAATGCAGGCCCTGATCCCAGGACCCCAAGGTCATGACCCCAAAACCAAGATTTGGCCTCTCAACCGACTGAGCCATCCAGGTACCCATACCCTAAGTTTTTAACATCTTTAGTCTCTCTGCTTTTAGAGTCCTTTATTTCTTCATTTTTCTCATAAATATCATGTCAATATAACTAAGGTCAATGGTTACGTTTAACCCTTTTCAGATATTAAAATTCCACTTAATTTTTACTAAAAACTGTATCTGAATTTACAACTAATATCCCGAATTAGACAGATTCAAAATATACCTGTATCTCCATTTAGTAGATGTAGAGAGGGTCTTTTATTTGTTAGTAATATTTCCATTCCTTAAATTATACAAACTTATGGTATTAAAGTTATCTATCTATCTATCTATCTACTATACCTATCATCAATCTATTTTTTTAAAGATTTTATTTATTCACTACAGACACAGAGAGAGAGAGAAAGGCAGAGACACAGGCAGAGGGAGAAGCAGGCGCCATGCAGGGAGCCCGACATGGGACCCGATCCCTGTTCTCCAGGATCACACCCCGGGCTGAAGGCGGCACTAAACCGCGGGCCACCAGGGCTGCCCTATCATCAATCTATTAATCATCTTTCACCAGTGACATGACAATTCAGATTGTATAGCATTTAACATTTTGATATACATGAATTAATCTCATCCATTTCTTTCTCCACACTTCTTTGCTTTCAGCCCTCTAATTCTCTCCTCCCTTTGGGATTTTCCCTTTAAGGTCTTCAATTTCTTTCTCTCCATCTTTCTCAGAGTATTTGGTATTTATAATCTTTTAATGACTTGTTATTGTTCTCAGATTAAGACCCAAATTCTTGACAGATGAACAAAGTCCTTCAAAAGCTCGCCCATGCCACCACTTGAATTTCATTGCAGGCTATTCTTTGCTTTTATCTTTGTTAAAAGAGATAATATGTGATGACAAAACAGTCACTGATTTGATTCCAGAACTGTAGTTGAAACAAACCGAGTTCTACAAGTTTATGGTAACTTTGAGCAACTCTCTTAATCCTTTTATTCCTCAGTTTCCTAAGAGGGAAATAATAGTCTCCTAACAAAAGTAGCTACTTACTAAATTAATTTTTATATTATAACAGTTCCTTGGGAAATAGTAAGATCTATAATATTTGTTTTTACTACTTGATCATATATGCCTGCAGTCTTATATTTTATTTTCTATTAGTTTTCTTTCTTTTTTTCTCCCTCCTTTTTATGATATTTTACTTAAGTTCATCAAGTTTCCTTAACCTACCGCCAAATCCTTTTCTTCAAATGTTTTTGGAGTTATTCACACTATTTCTACTCATCTATTGGTTATTCTTATTTCTATTATTTAAAGATGCAAATTTGATTTAATAAAGTCTTTGATAAACAATGTCTGTAACTTCCTTCCAAAAAAAAGAAAAAAAAATTGAACTTCTAAACTCCAATCACGTCTCATTTTCCTATTACCATTATCAAGTGTGTTAGCACCCCTCTCGTTTTACCACCCCCAATAATTTGTTGTTATTATCTGACATGTTTATTTTGATACACCGATATTTACCCATTCACTTTCTTACAATTAATTCTCCTTGAGTTTGGTCCTTCAGTATTCTAGGTAAAAACTATCTTTTTCTGTGGTTCTTTCTTTATACCACCAAGTTGTAAATTTTGTCTTGCCTAAAAACAATATTCACTTACCCTTATATGGAACAATAGTTTCCCTATGTAGGAAAATACTAAGTTTATATTTGTTTCATTTTTCAGTTAGCGTGTTGATAGTATTATTCCACTGTTTCCTATATGTATTGTTGCTAATAAGATATATATCAAATGGATTTAATTGTCAGTCACATAATCTGTTTTTTTTTTTTTTTTGGAGGGGTGGGGGCAATTGGTTAGTTTTTGTTTCATTTTTGCTTATTTGTGCAAATCCACAATTTGCTTGGTTTTGTTGGTTAAAACTGAGTTGCAGCTTCACTATTTAGAGGTGTTATTTCCTATCAAGTTCACCATGGTGTCCATTTTTGGGTTTCATTTTGTTTTAGATTTTGTCAGTTTCACTTAGTTATATTTCTACCCGGCTTCCACAAGATGTGGTTGTGAAATGATCTTCACAGCTCAGTGTTGCCCATTATTATTGGCCTAGGCTGCAAGATATATATATATATTTTTTTATGTACTGCTATCCATTTGAAATCTGCTTATTAGAAATACAAGAATTAATAAACATTAAGTATTTATTAAGTATTAGTAATTATATTGCTAACCATTACTTGTTTCTATTTTTCTCTGCTATGGAAAATCATGCAGTTATTATAGAAGCACATGATTTTATACACACACATGCAGGTTTACTATACTATAAGAGCGCCTAAATCTGCCTTGGAGATTACTAGATGTATTTGTTAACTCAGTAAATATCTATGCACCACAACCAAATAGGATGCATTCATAGGGAGAGATGGGAATTGTGATACCAACCAAATCATGACAAACTGATTAGGTTATTGCAGAATCTATTAACAACTGACCAAAAAATGAACCTGAAATGTTGCCTGGTTGTCATCTAAGTAGTGGCATTGGGCCAACTGTGCAGCAAAATAACTTTTAAGTTCTAAACAAATAGTCTGATTAGTTTTGTTTGTTTTAAGGAAAAAGGAGCCTGGTCTTATGTTAAATTTAAACTTATTAATGTTTATATTCACAGTGTCTGCCATTTGATTAAAAGCAAAGTTATATAAGTTAACATATAAGATATTAGAAAGTGATATGTATTATATTTCTTAGTAAGTTTTTAATTTCTTAATTGTATAGAGGCTACAGTGTTTATAGAAGCTGGATCGTACAACATTTAAGATTCAGATCTGTGGGAGAGCTTTAAATGGATATTGTAGACATCAAGAATAATAACAAATGAAATCTTAAAACCCCAGTCTCAGGACCTCCATAGTTATATTTTCCAATTATGTGGTGATGGTTTCCTTAGGACAGTGCCACAGGGAGCCCTTCATCTGCAATGCAGACTTTGATACAGGATGAGATTATAGACACTCCTGAAAGAACATAATCAATATTCAGGAAGAACATAGATTTAAAAAAATATATGATCTCAGTTCTTGCTACCTCTCTCTGGAGAGCTTTATAAAAGGGAGAACAAAGAGTATAGTCCTTAGCATTCAAAAACATAGTTCACTTTATGTGGTCTAACCCTGTCTGCGTACATTTGTGCTTTTAATGCTTTGCAAAGGTAGATCATCCAAAATGACAGGAAGACAGTGACTACGACAATGTTTGCTTCCTGATTAGATCATGATTATACTCAACAAAAAATCTGCTACAAGTGCCATTTTGCCACACAGCTCTTTCTTTTCTACAGCCATATTTCTTAGATATATGGCAGCAATGAGCATAGGATAATGCTAATATTTCTCTTCTCTGAAACAGATGTGAAAGCATTGTGAAACATGCTTCCACATAGCAATCCATAGATATTCTTATTGACCAATTACTCTTCAAACATAGCTTCATTGCTCTTTAATTGATTGTGTCCATTTAAACATTTCAGACTAGAAATAAAAAGACATACAGAACTATATTTCTTGAGTTCCTTATCAGGTTTGGAAATAATAAAAAGTCCTGCACTTTTCTTTTTCTTTTCCTCAAACTCTGAACAACTTCCAAATTAAGCAACTTGGAGTTAGGGGAGATCAGTTGCTTCGCAGATTTATCATATTTATTCTGTTTCAAACATCTTATTTCTTAGCACTAATATTGATAAAGAATAATTACAATACTTAGAGATATGTATGTGAATTTTTTTTAATGAAGAGAGTTTAGCAAGATGAGTTAAGCCTGGTTTATCAAATTTAAAACACATGCTGTTTTATTTTAAGCCAACATTGAAAAAAGAAAGTATACTCTGGCTGTTTACTCATTATCTACCAAATACTGCAGAAGTTCACTAATCAAAATAAAAATATTTTTACTAATGTAAAACTCAATAGCTTCAAACATTTTGTTTTCTATTTTATTTAGTATATCTTGTTAATAGTAAGTAAATGTGGATATCACATAGACCAGATGTTGTAAATTTCCCTTTCAAACACAAGGTAGAAAATGTTAACATAGAAGAACCATTTGCAGAAATTTCCATAACATTTTCAAGTTTGCTGGTGATCAGTGAAGACATTACTCTGGATTGACTTGATTCTTCATCATGGGTTTGGGTGGGGGGCCTTTAATAAGATGCTTTGTTTTCTTTACATTTGGTAATACCTTCACATTCAAAATCAACATAATACCATGTCAAATATTTATACAGCAAAACCTGCCATAGTGGAGAGGTACACTGAAAATGTGTAAAGGATTCAGTGTTGTGGACTAACCTCCAGAGTACTGGCATCAGCATATAGCTTTGCATATAGCTATGAATTTGAAAGAAAATAAACATTCCTAATTTTATAAATATGGATCGTCAGTATTTTTTAAAATAAATGCCACCATATAAAGGGAGGAGTCAAACAAAATGTTTACATGAAGTAGTGATAAAATAGATACTTTAATACTAATATGGAGATACATAAAACTACTCAAGGAAGAAGGGCTGAGGCAATTGTGTTATGACTAATAATGGTGTATAAAGCAGATCTTGTCATAGTTAACACCAGTTTTGTAGCAGCACTGGAGAGTGGAAGTTAGTGGAGGGGATACCCCAGGAGATAAATAGGCTCTACACCTAAGAACATTTCACAGAAACCTGAAAGACCATTTCAGGGTTCACAGAGTTCTGAAAGAATTCTAGAATTATCTAGAAATACATGATAGGAATTAGTACATTTAAGTCCATTCTGTTTCACCACACATTGAGTATTTGGAACAAGGGAAAAATTATCATTTCACTGATTATCCTATAGTATAATAACATATGTTCATAATGAAAGAAATGGAGAGATTCAAACAAGTGATATTATTAGGAATGCTTTTTTAGGGGTGCCTGGGTGGCTCACTTGGTTAGGAGTCTGCCTTTGGCTTGGGTCATAATCTGAGGGTCCTGGGATTGAGACCCACGTTGGGATCCCTGCTCAGTGGGGAGTCTGCTTCTCCTTCTCCCTCTGCCATTCCCCTCATTTGTGCTCTCTGTCCCTGTCTCTCTGTCAAATAAATAAATAAATAAATAAATAAATAAATAAATAACACCTTTAAAAATATTTTTTAAAAGATTTATTTATTAAAAAAAAAGATTTATTTATTTTAGAGAAAGTGTATGCATGTGTGTGCACACACATATGGGGGTGGAGCAAAGGGAAAGAATCTTCACGCAGACTCCCCATGGAGAGCAGAGCCTGACTCGGCTAGATACCAAGACCCATGAAATCATGACCTGAGCTGAAACCAAGAGTCAGATACTTAACGGTCTGAGCCAGCCGGGAGCCCCAGAAATGTTTGTTTTTGAGAGCTATATCTAATAAGAGGCAGTATGGTAAAGGTTAAGACCTTGGACTTTGGAACAAGTTGGTTAGTGGTTAAAACCACCATTCACAAACTATGTACACTAAATGTAGACTCGGGAAAGTAATATAATCTTTCTGTGCCTCAGTTATACATCTATACAAAAACTGAGTATGAGAAGTAAGTATTTTTATACTTACAGAGTGCTTAGAAATGTGCATGGATCATGCAAGTGTTTTTAAGTAACAAAAAAACAAATACAGAGTCATATATATATGCATATATATAATAAACATAAATTTTTAATTATTTTCCATTTTGTTTATTCCTATCATTTAGTATATAATTTATTACATTAAATTATTTTATTATTTAACTTGCATTAAAGGCAAACTAGTTTTCTCACGACAAAAAAAGACTTTAAAATCTTAAGAAACTAAATCTTTCCATATGAAGGTTGAACTCAGTAGTGTTATAGCTGTCTACGCTAATTAAATCAGAATGTAGAAAGTCTAATTTATAGTAAAAATAGTATAAATTGATAAATTTCATGTATAAAAGAATAATTACATTCATAGAACATCTGGAATATGCTGTAATACTTAGTTCCATATCCTTTCATAAATTTTGTCAAGAGATTTATTGAAAGAGTGGAAGAAGAACTATACTTCTAGCACCTAGTAGAGTGACTTGCCAATACTATGTGTTGCACTGGATTGAAAAATGAGAGCCAAATGGCCCTCATTTCAAGGAAGGATGAATTCATTAAACATATGAAAGAGCAATGAAGCAATTAGGAGTCTTAGAAGTAGAACAGGCTGCAATTAAGAGATAGTGACTCCCTTGTTCTAGTAGACATTCAAGCTGAAGTTGGAAGATTTTTATTAGATAATTTAAAGAGGGAAATTCAAGTTTTGTTTAGAGTGCTGGAATAGATTATTTTAAAAGCTTTTCCTAAGCCAGGATTCCAGTAACTGTATGAAGATGTAAAATGAATTTTCAAAATAAAGTAAAAAGTTGAAAATAACATATATAGTTAGAACACTCACAAGGAAGGGACTAAAATGAAGACAAATTGAATTTTCTGAGTTGTTTGATCAACATATTTGATCTAAACATATGAAGTCGGCAGCCTGGGTGGCTCAGTGGTTTAGTGCCGCCTTCAGCCCAGAGCATGATCCTGGAGACCCAGGATCAAGTCCTGCGTCGGGTTCCCTGCATGGAGCCTGCTTCTCCCTCTGCCTGTGTCTCTGCCTCTCTCCATCTCTCTCTGTGTGTATCTCGTGAATAAATAAATAAAATCTTAAAAAAATAAAAATAAACATATCAAGTCTACATGTATATGATTGGTTGGATGTTAATTTCCCAATTTAAAATGTTAATTGAATGTAAATGAGATTAAAGAGTTGAGAGGCTACCGATTTGTAAAAAGAACTATTCTTGGATATAGGTAGGACTGTTCAAAATATGTAGGTGGTACCCTCTAGTGGCTCCAACATGCACTGACCTTAAAATAGAATTAATATATACAATATTAATTATACAATTAATATATACAACATACAATAACATTTTTTTTTTGTCAATCTGTTTGTTCTGGGGAACTTCAGCCATTGAGTTTCAAAACCTTCTTATTTTAGATGATTAAGAACAAAAGCTCTAAAATTGCATATGGATTTTACACATTCCAACCAACAGAGGGCAATGAGATGTCCCAACATGCACCACTACCCCTAGAATTCCAAAGCATAAAAGTTCCTGTGGTTCACTATTAAACAGTACATTTAGAACATGTAACACTCAACGTTGGAGGAAAAACACTGCCAAAATGTCATCTCAAATAAGAATAATAGTGTACACTTGTGAAGCTAGTATTAGATAGCTTATAAAGCATTTCCTATACATCATCACATTTAATCCTAAGAGCAACCCTAGGACAGTAGACAGAGCTGTCTTAGCTTACAGACAGAGCTTATCTTGCAAAAGGAAAATTAAGAATCAGTGCAGTTAGATTCAAGATCAATCATTTAATAATACATAAATAGACAGAAAAACAGGAGTTTCAGTCCCTAGTTCACATTTTTCCTTCCTCTTTACCATATTGTCTTTCTTCTTATACAACTCTATTATATTGAATTTACACATTTGTTTTGAATTTACATATTCGATAAGCTGTAGATTCTTTGAGTTAGAAGTAATCTCACAAATCATGGGTGTAAGCATACATAAACCCTCAAAATAAAACTGGGAACTCACATTATTATATAAGTTGGAGACTGTGTGTACATTAAGCTAATATTTAGAGAAAATGAGAAAATAGCATTTGACCTGGAGTTAGTTGCTCATGAACTCTTTTGCCCAATATCACAATACTGAAGCAGATCATCAAACTGTTTATTACAAAATGTAGATCTTATCCATACTTGAAAAAAATAATATTTGCTTTAAAAGGTATATATAATTCATGGCAATTCCTAAATATAATTCTAGAATTTAAAAACTAAATTATTTTTTTAATTTGAAACTTTATAAAAATAAAAATACTATCCAAATTATACAGACACAAAAATTGTTAAAATTTATATAAGAATCACTCATTTCAACAAGATTATTTTCTAAAGAATGATGTTTACAGTCTCTATTTCATAAGGCTGTTCTAAAGTTTTTAATGAATAAATCTAAAATAGTTACAAGTCAAAAGAAGTGGGCTGAGAGACTACTCTCCTGTCATTTTAGAAAATGATTGAATAAGTACTGTTTTTACTGTTTCTACAGTAAGGCAAACAGAGAACAATGCTTATCAATAATTCCCTATGGGAGCTGCATATTTTTAGTGAAACATATTCAATATCCACTTAATTGTTTTGTGATCTGGTAAAAATTAAATATCACCAATGAAATTAAATCTACATTTAGATGTAGATAACTAAAGTTGGACAGAAATAAAACCTACAGTGCCTAAATTAATCTCAAGTAATTTTGCAATTTATAAAGGTGATAAACCATTTTTCAAAGGCACGAGAGTGCTTATCCTGTGTATAAGATGGCCAATATTGTAAATTACAGTCTATTTCTTTAATTAAAAATGACCACAGGGAAAATTTCATAAAGTCAAATAAAGTATATTATGGAAAACACTACTTGGGATCAACACCCCAGATTATGATGATTTTTAATGCACCTTCCTGTTTCAAAAGGTTACATTTATTGTAGAAAAATCGGGACATGACTACAAGCAACATGATAATGAAAGTGATATGCTCACAAAAGTGTTACAGACCTGGCATCGAGTGTATATTTAAAATGGAAAATATATTATTTGTACATATTATTAAAACCATCATGTAAATCGGTATTTACATGAATTTATTTTCAAGAAGCCTTCATTTCCTAATAGTTACTTTCAGTTAGAATACTCGACTATTATATAAAATACTAATGAGAAATTGAGAGCTACTTTACTATTATATAAAATAGTAGTGAGAAGTTTTCCAGCAAAATACGTTTTTCTAGCCTTTCATGTAGTAAAACATTTTGTTGCATTTCATGTTTTGTATGAATCAGGGACCTTGAAGTATACTAACAGATACTCTATAAAATCCAAAAACATAGAATCACGTTATATTCTTTCTTATATGGTTTCTTAAAATTTAAAACCCTCCCTTAAATTACATGGAATTTAAGCTGAAGTTTAAAGATGAAGCATAAAACGTACAAAAATGGACAAGCGGTATGAACAACAACATTTGCATGAAATATTATTGCTATTAATGCCTTTTAAAACATGTTTGATCCTTCAATGAAACGAGTAAGTAGTCTGTAAACATTAGGAAAGGTCATGGCTACACTCCTTCATACACCCTTCATGTTTTCAAGGTGGTATATTAAAAAGCTTAGATGAAACCTTCTCTGACCCAAATAAGTACAATCTCTTCCCAGTTGGTTAGAGCAATTAAGGATTTATGTTTATTTAAAGATTCAGGTTTTCCTTAACCTTTTTTAGAGTATTGACCATGAACCCACAGTTTACCCTGGGATATATTTTAGTATACCACCTCCAAAGAATGAGGCTTTCTGATTTGGCAAATCAAATTAGGGGCCACAGTCCAGGGCATGTATCTAACTTTAAGAGTTGAAGAGATACACTGCATTTAATGTGAACACATTTTTAAAAGAGGGCAATAGAAGCTTTTCTGGATAGAAAATCAACTTACGGAGTCCAGAAATCTTTCACCAAAAAGTCATGCATTTTTTATTACCAGGCACATTACTCCGTACCATGACTATTAAAGCACACATTTTTTCCTGATAGGGATTTTTTTTTTTTTTTTTGAGTAAACTTCTCTCGCCCTTCCCTTCCATGTTAAGATGCTGCCATTGCATTAATACAATAGGTCAATCATTTGGTGGGCATCATATCTTTTTAAAAGATTCCCACACTCAGATGGCTGTCAATGGTGGTGCCAGTGAACCGTTATGCAAAGCCCCCCAAACACTTTGCAAACTCGAAGCTTTGAGCACAATGGTAAAGTGCAGCGCTGGAAAGAGATAGTGTACTGAATACACAATACCGAGCTTTGTCTGATTGGGGCTTCTGTTAAGGAGAAGGCTACTTAATCTCCCTATTTGCCCTGGGGATTCTAACTGTTTTAATGTGTCCTTTTTGAGAGTCTGTGAACTGTAGAATATATGCTGGTAACAACTTTCTTTGGGGCTTTCCTTGGAAAAGCCCAAAGCTGCTAACACAAGAAAGCTGACACACTGGTGCTAGCAAACACAAAAGAGACCTTTCGCTGTTTGTGCAAACTGCCTGGCTAAAGTTTCATGTCTTGCCTTGATGAAAGATCTAATTCTTTGGCTCATTTCATAGGAATCTAGCTTTTGTGACAGTGTGGAAAGGATAGCTTCTTCATGGAGTTGGGGGAGGGGGGAATGGGCACTTTGACGTAACAACCAGAAAATGTGTGATATGTAAAATAATATAAAGGATTAAATTAACAAGACTATTGAGTGACATTTAATAGTTCATTAATAATTGCCCATGTTGATGATTTTCTCAAGTGTAGGCCATTTTTAGAGCCAAGATTTTCTTAAATGGAATATTTTGGTGAAGGGCAATTTTCTATTTCTATTGGCATTCAATGTTATAGATATACAAAGAACACATTACATGGAAAACTAACCTCAATATGACTTTTAAAATTCAAAAGCTTTTAAGTAATAGTATTTGTAACATTATTTCACCTTTAAAAATAATTTATCTCACTCAAGAATATACCTAAGATCCCCTTTAAAAGAAATCCACAGCTAGAAGAGCTAAGTGTTCTAACCATTCCAATGGCATTTCCTATTCCAAGTTTGATGTAATTTACATGAGCCAATCATCAATATACTAGAATTCTGCCATCCAGAAAAGCATATATTGTCTAGGAGATCTTTTTATAGGAGATCCCACTTATAATGCTCATTAAAGGGTACACACATCATATGTATAAGTTAGTGCAAAGTAGAAACCTTGAGCGTGAAGTATGGATATATTCATTCAAGCATAACATCTAATGAATTTTGTTATTCTGGATGCATTTATTTTTTTTTAATTTTTATTTATTTATGATAGTCACAGAGAGAGAGAGAGAGAGAGAGAGAGAGAGGCAGAGACATAGGCAGAGGGAGAAGCAGGCTCCATGCACCGGGAGCCTGATATGGGACTTGATCCCGGGTCTCCAGGATCGCGCCCTGGGCCAAAGGCAGGCGCCAAACTGCTGCGCCACTCAGGGATCCCTCTGGATGCACTTTAAACACACGATGTGATAAAAACCACACTGATGGTTGATGAAGATGATTGACGAAGATGATTTTCTTTTTTAGTGAAGGCAGTAGGTATCTAGCAGAATTTTGGATTATGAAGTGACTAGATGAAACCATAGATAGAAATGTTCATAATGGATAAAAGAAAAGAGTCTTGATCCCCACAGTGTGATACTAAACCCCAAGTCCCAGCTCATAGAAAGTAAACATCTCTGATAGTTGGCATCTTGGCTGGTCCAATCAATGCCTTGGCCTCTTCTTGACACCTTCTCATCTCCATCCCTCTTTGCCCACTGTACTGACTTGTACCATCCGGAGAGAGGCATGTTGAACTTATTTTCTCTCACTACAAATGAAATCTCCCTTACATCATGTAGTTTATTGTTCTGTTATCATGGTCGACTTTAATGAGGCTTTCTTTTTTAAAAATTTAATTTATTTGAGGGAAAGAGAGAGAGTACACAAACAGGGGGAGAGACTCTCAAGCAGGCCCCACACTGAGTGCAGAGCCTGTCACCAGGTGGATCTCACAACCCTGAGATCATAACCTGAGCTGAATTCAAGAGTCGAGCCCTTAACTGACCGAGCCCTCCCAGGCACCCCTAACCAATTTCATTCTCAACTGAAAGAAGTTCTCATTGGGAAATCGTAGGAACTATATGTAGTCCAATTCAGTTGAACTGGATCAACCAGTGCTCTAATTTATTTCATATGAGCCCATCAGCAACCAAGCAAACTACCATAAGGAAAAAGAAGAGATTTTAACTTTGCAACTGAACAACCTTTAATCCACAGGTATTATTTAATTCTGTGATGGAGAATTCTCTCAAGCTTCTTATCTGGAGCACATGTATCTTTGAAGAGAATTTACTAAATAAAGATTTTCATGAAGGAAATTTCAATTCTGGTCCTGAGCTGAGCTCTAGAAATGTGTCTTAGTCTTATAGAAGAGCATTTTGCTGCCATAAATCTTTCCTTGACTGGAAAGTCAAGGTTCCACTGGTTCTAATCTTCATATTAGTCTAGAGAACCTCAGTGCTTTTCAACTTAAAAGCCTGAGCTGAGCTTTACAAAACTTCATTTGATTGCATCAACTGACTCCAGAAGCAAAACCTAATAACTTTAGCATTTCTGGATTATTGTGAGATAGTCTAGTTTCTTGTCTGAAACCATAGTTCATTGTTGAATTTGAATTCTGATTTTGCCATATATTATTTATGTTGTTATGATCAAATCATTTTTCTTTTTTCAGGTCCCTCATCCATAAAATGAGAATTAAAAAATTTATCAGGTTGTTGTGAATGTTAATATTGGTTAACATTTAATATTGGATGCTTTCTAGGTGCCAGGATTTTTTCTAAATGCTTTTTATATATTCTTACAATGCATTTTTGAAGTAGATTCTATTATTATGGCTTAGTTATATTAGATAATTTGCCCCAAATCATACAACTATTAAATTGTGGAGCTGAGCTTTGAGCCCAGGAATTTAGATTCCAGAATCCATACTCTTAACCACTAAATGACATGCTCTGCATAAGATAACATGTGCAAAGGTATCAGGACAGTGTCTAGTACACAACAGGACTCAGTAAAAGTCAGCTATTGAGATTTTGATTAGTAAGATCTAAAACACCTGCAATCCTGCTATGATGAGATAGGAAATGGACAATATTCCTTATTTTCTCATAAGAGAAATAGTAGTGGACACTAACTGTAAGTGAATTTAAATTTAATTTAAAATTATATCTTTAATATAATGAATATTAATATATTGATAGCAAATAGTATTGGTTGCCAATATTTTTCATCTCTATTTAGGAATATTATTTGAAGCTATACTTCTTTGTATAGACATAGAGACACAATTTTAGAAATACACCCTTGGAAAGTTTTTCAATAGTATAGTTTAACAAAAGCATAAACACTAGTAATTTAATAAAACCTTCCAAATTCAACATCCTATTAGTTGTGTATGTAAACAAAGGGAGCACTTAAATCATTGATATAATTTGAGGGCTTAGAATTAAACTTTATTTCTTTAACTTTGGTGATTCTGAACAATTCTATTGAAAGTATTTGCTCTGATACGGTCTTTGTAAGGTATCTTAATCCACAGAATATAGAAACACTAATATACATGATTGGAACATGATGAGTCATGCTGATTTAATTTATGTTGTTTGGGTATAGTTAAGTTTTAGCCTCACGTGGTTTCATGAAGGAGATCTGATCCAAGATTCAGTTTAAAGGACTGATGGGCAAGGTTTGGCAGTGTAGAAGCAATCGAAAATTTTTCAGGCAAGATTCCTAAGTAGAATCAAAGTGAGAGAACAAGGATATGAGATCACAATACGTAAGACAGGAATGAAGCAGACAAGAGATTTTCTGTAAACAGCACTAAAACACTGAATAACTTCTTTTTTCTGATTCAGAGAATGATAACAATTCTGATTTTGTGACTAGCAAGTAGGAAGATGTGACGATTTTTATCATCTGGAAGAAGACAAGAGAAACTATGCTTAGCCAAATGCCAAGGACTATGCATAAAGATAAAAATTCATATCTTATGGCCTCAGGGAATAACTTGATTACTCTCAGTTTCAGCCATTTGATTAATTAATAGTGAATCCAGTATGTAACCAAGGGCATGTCTCTAATTTTAACTAAGGTGAAGAAGAAGAAAACTTCTATAACTTCTGTATTCATTAGTTAATATATTCATTATACAAATGTCTGGTAAGAGCATATTATCAGCCAGGTAATGTGCTGGACACTGGAAGTTCAAAAATCAATATGGTACCCTTGCAGCCCTTTACTGGCTCACAATTACATACTGAACAAGTGGATTTTCTCTTGTCTAAGTTATTATGTGGAATTTTAGCTAGATCTGAAGACAATGATTTTATGCCCAAAGAAATCCTTCAAATGCTTTCTAGTAACAAAGGTAGTAATACTAATGTGCCTAACGGATTGGGTGGTAACCACATGGCAATTCCGCAAGATGCAATTTTTATTCAACTCAAGTCTTCTTGGAATTTTTTTCCTTAATGCATACTGCTGAGAAAATTAAACTCCTCTAAAAAAGCATCAAATTGCCTGAAAGTTAATTTGTCATTTGGACCATAATAGTGAAATTTAATGACGCTATTTGCTTAATTTTTCAAATACTCTGTGAAGTGATGTGGCTGCGGAAATTCCTGAACAGGACCCTTGTCTCTTCTCAATCTAACAGGAGCTCCTATAGCAAGGGATAAGCAATTCTCAGAACAAGAACACTCTATACATGGACACAAGGAATAAATATTATCAAATTCATTTTTACATGAAAGGCAAGAACTCAAATAAATTGATAAAAGACATACACTAATAAAAACACAGATTTACGATTATGGCTTACCCCATCAACATAATGGATAAACTTGAAATGTATTAATTAGATCTTTCAAGTAGGGGCTTGATAATAGCTCTTTGCAGAGTTTCAGCAATTTTAATAGTCTTTTTATAACTTGCATGGAAAAGCAAAAGTGAAGATTAAATTATATATTTAGAAACTCATGTCTGTTTTAAAAATTAAACATGTGCATCATGAATGTGCAATTATATGAACATCAGCTGATTATTTCTAGGGCGCATATTTTACATTTCTGCTATAATGCAAGAAATAGATTTAACTGATCTATGAAAAGCTGGACAAATCTCTACAGGGCATATTACATTTTTCATAAGAATGCTTCAGAAACATAAGCTACTGCAGAGGCTGCTGATATCAAGTGTCCTCACCAGGCTTTATATGCAGACTGCCGGCTCTCCACTAGATGGGGATCATCAGGAAATGCAGGGACATTTTCTTCCGCACAAGGGAAAACCAAGAGATGGAATCCTCATTTCCACAGAAACAGGCTTTTCTCTCTCCTTATCAATACATGTTTGTAAATAGAAAGAAGCAAATTAAAAAAAAAATCTACCCATATATATCAAAACATACTTAAGAATGAATCCTAAGGCAACGATTAACTATCTCTCATAATCATGAACATTGAAGAGACTCCTCCAGGAGGCTGTTCCTCTTTCTCTACTAGTCATAGGAACATTTTAGGAACTAGTGTTGGATCACATTTCCTATAGATTTGTAAAAATTTCAAAGGGAATGTGCAGAGTAATTGACTAAAATTACCAAACAGTTTGATGTCTACCTTTTACTAATCTTTGGGGACTCTTGGGTGGCTCAGCAGTTGGGCACCTGCTTCCAGCTCATGTCATGATCCCAGGATCCTGGTTCTAGTCTGCATCAAGCTCCCTGCCAGAGGCCTGCTTCTCCCTCTGCCTGTGTCTCTGCCTCTCTCTCTGTCTCAGTCTGTGTCTCTCATGAATAAATAAATAAATCGTAAACTAATCTCTGTAGGGATGCCTGGGTGGCTCAGTGGTTGAGTGTCTGCCTTCCACTCAGGGCCTCATCCCAGGATTCTGGGATCCATTCTCCCATCGGACTCCCTGGGTGGGAAGCCTACTTTTTCCTAGGCTTGTGTCTCTGCCTATGTCTCTGCCTCTCTCTGTGTCTCTCATAAATAAATAAAATCTTAAAAACACCTCTGTAATTGTTAATAAGATTAATAGACATTATTTTTTAAAATCATATTTCTTTGGTAAGTATTAATGTTCACTGAAGAATATAGTTAATCATTTTGAGGACTAGAGGGGTTGATGCATAATAAAGCATAGAAGGAATTCTAGGCTTTTGTCTGTGTGAGAAGTCAGTCAGGGACACAATTCTTTGTGAACACATTCTAGTTTAAAAAAGATAGTAGCTCTTAATTTTAAGCATAAGACTTTCATTTTAGAAATTCTAATGTATTATTATAAATCTAAAATTCATTGATTAAATATAAACAGTGCAATTTCTAGCTTATTTCCTGTGAATTACGTCAAAATTATTAAAATACCTAAATTTTATAGGTTTCCAAACCTTTCATAATGAGATTATTAAAATATAATAATCCTAACTAATTCTTCTTTCTCTCAAATTAAGTGACACAGTTTATTTCAGCCTATTCTTTCTTTCTCTCCTTCCATTCTGCCACTGTCTTGTCTTCCTCCTTCCTTTCCTTCCTTCTTCCTCCTCCCATCTTCCCTTCCTTCTTTTGTTTCTTTTCTGTAATGATCATGTGGAAATGATACTAAAGTAGGCTGTTGGTTTTTCAAATTTGAGTGACTACTGATAAAAAAAACGGGGTAATTTTGATGAAAAACTATATATTTTGTTGGAGAAAAACAAAGTGTAATAAAGAGAGTTTGAGTAACCCAACTCATTTTAATCCACCCCAGACAGTATTGATAACAGTGTTTATGAAGTGTTGAAATACTGCTGAAACAAGTCTTTCTAAAGACTTGTTAATTAAGTGGACATTTTTGTGATTTCCTGGTACCAAGGGGATCCCCATTTACATATGTTTAAAACTTATTTACTGTGATTGTTGGTGGGAGTTCAACGATTTTAGAGACGAAAAAGATTCTTTCTGTCGCCTTCTGTCATGGCAAACAATAGCATCACAATACTAAACTCAACTAGTGTTCATGACTGTTGTGTTCAATTTCACACTAAATTTGGTCTCTTTCTCATGGGGCAAGACTTTAATTCTGCCAGTTATATGATATGAGAAAGCGCTCTGTCGCTATAATATCTGCCATGTGATCCATGTATAACAGAATGACTTCTAAATTGATTTAGAATTATTCATTATAAGCATCCACTCTCTTGTTAAATTGGTAAGAATTAAATTTTCTCATAAAAATTATATGGAATTTAATCTACTATCTTAAGGCCACATTGGACTCTAACTTTGGTCAGAGAAAATACCTGAATGTAGAATGACTTAAAACTTATTTTATCTAATAAGCCATATAGAAGTTAAATTGTAGTTCTTTGAGTTCACGTTTTTTCAAAATATACAAATTCTTATCAATGCTGTAAAAATAATACAAGGTTCCATTGTATATTCTGGATTGTTAGGTTTAATTACCTTTGAAGTAAACACAGTGAGCACTTGTGAAGAGGGTCACAGAAGTAAGATGCATGCCTTTAACTCCAATTAACTTGATTTACTTAAAAACAAAGGATCTTTCTTTTGCCATCAGCAGAAGACTCAATATTCTGAGCAAGTCTGGATATTTAGTGGTTGTAAATTTATCTTCATTCCTTTGTAGAGAAAAGTTATTTGGCTTATAATTATTAATGACCAATTGTTAATGAAAACTAATCATACTATAGGCTTCTTATTTTTAAGAATGCTATAATACAAAACTCTGTGAATCCCTTAGATTGATATGTGTGTGGTATATTTTTGCAATTACATATTTTACTTGTTTAGTAAACCTAAGGGGAACACAATTGAGAAGTCAAATTGGCAAAATTGAGAAAAATCAGAATGAAAGAATTTAAGTATATAATTGGATATGAACTGTAGTAGGACTCATTTATTTGCGAAAATAAGATTTTAGGAAAATATTTATCCTTCACTTTCAGTGAAGTTGATTTAATTTTTAACATACTTAATTTCTTTTATAAAAGGCAAAAATGTATTAATTACCACTTAGCAGGAAAGAACATATATCCTGATGAAGAAATCTAAACCTCATCTAAATTCCCTTTCAAAATTTACATTTTTTTTTGTTTTTTCCTTCTTTCTTTTTTTCTTTTTCTTTCTTTCTTTCTTTCTTTCTTTCTTTCTTTCTTTCTTTCTTCTTTCTTTCTTTCTTTCTTTCTTTCCTTTTTAATTAATAACTTTTAATTGAAGTATAATTAACATGCAGTATTATATCAGTTTCAGGTTTACAATGTAACATGATGATTCAACAATTCTATACATCTCCCAGTGCTCACCATGATAAATGTAGTCATCATCTGTTGCCAAACATCATTACAATCTTATTAACTGTATTTCCTATGCTATATTTTTTATCTTGGTGACTTATTTATTTTTTAACTGGAAATAGGTACCTCTTAATCCCCTTTATCTGTTTCACCCATGCTATCCCCCTACCCACCTCCCCTCTGGCAACCATGAGTTTGTTTTGTTTATAAGAGTCTGTTTCTTTTTGTCTCTTTTTTTTGTCCACTTGTTTTGTTTCTTAAATTCCACATGACTGAAATATATACTCAATGCTTGCTTTTTCACATAGAAAATTCAATCAATAGAGACAAAATTCAGTTGTCACTGAAAATTCCTAAACCCAGTGATTGCCACTGTTAACATGAGATGAACAGCTACATATCACTAATTTTCTCTTTAAACAAATATGATACTGGGGATCCCTGGGTGGCTTGGTGGTTTGGTGCCTGCCTTCGGCCCAGGGCGTGATCCTGAAGACCCAGGATGGGGATCAAGTCCCACATCGGGCTCCCGGCATGGAGCCTGCTTCTTCCTCTGCCTGTGTCTCTGCCTCTTTCTCTCTCTGTATCTCTCATGAATAAATAAATAAAATCTTAAAAAAAATATTATACTTCGCAAGTTAAATGAATAAAAATGTATGCCATCTTTTTAAATAGCTGACTAAACAATTTTATTGATATACCATTATAGGCATATCTTGTTTTATTGCATTTTTCTTTATTTTACTTTATAGATAACTGTGATTTTCAACAAATTGAACATTTGTGGCAACCCTGAGTTGAGGAAGTCTATTGGTATCATTTTTCCAACAGTATTTGCTCACTTAGTGTCTCTGTCATATTTGGGTAGTTTTCACAATATTTCAAAAATTTATATTATTATATTTGTTATGGTGTTCTGTAATCAGTGATCTATGGTGTTATTACCATAATTGTTTTGGGGTGCCACAAACTATGACAAAATAAAATGTCATGTTTAATAAATGATGGTATGTGTTCTGATTGCTCCACTGATCACTGTTTACCCATCTCTTTCTCTTTCTCTCTCTCTCCTCAGGCTTCCCTACTTCCTGAGATACAACAATTTTGAAATTAGGCCAATTAATTACTTCGTAGTGGCCTTTAAGTGTTCAAGTGAAAGGGGAAGTCATACATTCCTAAATGACTAAGCTTTAGAAGGCATGTCAAAAAAACGAGATAGGCTGATAGCTAGGCCTCTTGTGCCTGTTAGCCAAATTGTGAATGCAAAGCAAAAGTTCTTGACGGAAATTAATAGTCCTATTCCAGTGAACTCAAAAATCATAAGAGAGTAAAACAGCCTTATTGCTCATATGGAGAAAGTTTTAATGGTCTGGATAGAAGATCAAACCAGGCTTAAACTACCCTAAAATCATAAACATCTCTTAAAGCCTAATCCAGAGCAAGGCCCTAACTCTCGTCAATGCTGTGAAGGCTGAGAGAGCTGAGGGGACTGCAGAAGGAAAGTGTGAAGCTAGCAGAAATGGTTCATAAGATTTAAGTAAAGAAGCAATATCCACAACATAAAAGTGCCAGGTGGAGCAGCAAGTGCTGATGTAGAAGCTGCAGCAAGTTATCTGGAAGATCTAGTGAAGATCATGAATGCAGGAGGCTACACTAAACACCAGATTTTCAATGTAGATAAAATAGCCTTCCACTGGAAGAAGGTGCCATCTAGGACTTTCATAGCTTGAGAGAAGAAGTCAATGTCTGGCTTCAAAGCTTCAAAGGACAGGCCAACCCTCTTGTTAAGGGACTAATGCAGCTGGTGACTTTAGGTTGAAGCTCCAAAAATCCCAGGGCCTTTAAAAATGATGCTACATGCACTCTGCCTTTTGTTGTTGTAAATGCAACGAGAAAACTTGGATGAAAGTACATCTGTTTACCACATGGTTTACTGAGTATTTGAAGCTCACTGTTGAGACCTACTACTCAGAAAAAAAATTGTTTCTTCCAAAACATGACTGCTCATTGCCAATGGTCATCCAAGAGCCCTGATAGAGATGGACAATCAGATGAATGCTGTTTTCATGGCTGTTAACATGACCCAACTGTAGCCCATGGATCGAGAAGTAATTTCAACTTTCAGGTCTTTTTGTTTTGTTTTATCTTAAAGATTTTATTTATTCATGAGAGACACACAGAGACAGGCAGAGACATAGGTGGAGGAAGAAGCAGGACCTCCACAGGGAGCCCGAAGTGGGACTCCATTCCCAGACCCAAGATCACCCTCTGAGCCGAAGGCAGACACTCGACCACTGAGCCACTCAGGTGTCCCATCAACTTTCAAATCTTATTTAAGAAAAACATTTGGTAAGGTGATAGCTGCCATGGATCGTGATTCCTCTGATGGATCTGGAGAAAGTCAACTCAAAATCTTCTGGAAAGGATTCACCATTCTAGATGCCACTAATAACATTCATGATTCATTGGAAGAGGTGAAAATGTCATTATGAACAAGAGTGTGGAAGAAGTTGATTCCTACCCTCATGTATGACTTTGAGGGGTTCAAGAGCTCAGTGGAGGAAATGACTGCAGATGTGGTGGAAACAGCAGAACTAGAGTAGGAAGTGGAGTCTAAATGTGACTGAGTTACTAAAATCTCATGATAAAATTTTAATGAATGAGGAGCTGCTTTTTCTGGATGAACAAAATTTGGAGAAAAAGCTGCAAAGACTGTTGAAATAAGAACAAAGGATTTAGAATATTACACAAACTTAGTTGGTAAAGCAGTGGCAGGGTGTGAGAGGATTGAAAGAAATTCTACTGTGAGTAAAATGCTATCAAACAGCCTTGCATGTTACAGAGAATCATTTATGGAAAGAAGAGTCCATCCATGCAGTAAACTTCACTACCATCTTATTTTAAGAAATTTCCACAGCTACCTTCGCCCTTCAGCACCCTCCACCCTGTTCAGTCAGTAGGCATCAACATCCGGGCAAGACCCTGCATCAGCAAAAGGATCAACTCACTGAGAGCTCAGATGATCCTTAGCATTTTTAGCAATAAAGTATTTTTAATTGAAGTATGTGCATTTTTTAGACAATGCTATTGCATATTTAATAGACTACACTATTATGTAAAAAAAACTTTAATATGCATTGGGAAACCAAAAATTCATTTAGTTTGTTTCATTGTAATACTTGCTTTATTGTGGTGGTCAGGAACCAAACGTGTAATACGTATTTAACTAGATTTTCACTCATGGAAATGCAGTTCATTTCCAATTTGTCACGATTATAGAAAACTTCAGTGAACAATGCTGTAGAGTACTTTTGCACTGAGTTACTATCTTGTTGAGATTAAAAGTTAGAAATGAAATTTGTTTAATCAAAGGGAACACAGTTTTTAAAAGTTGGTAACCATTATCAGTCTATGCACCTAAAGAATATTTCTGATTCATTTTCTCACTAAAAGTCATGACATTCTCAATAAGATTCATGCTTTAAACCATCACAGTATTCGCCAATCTAGAAGATAACTGTATTCATTACTTTTTTATTTGCATTTCCTTTGTTGCAAATAAAGATGAGTGATATTAGTGTGCAATTATCAGACAATGCTATTTCTTATTCATGAATTTTCTGTTCCAATCTTTTGTCTTTTTTTCTCTTGGCATTGTACATCCTTTTATTAATCAATTGAATTCCCTATATATTAGGGAAAATAACTGATTGCAATGTATCTGGCAGTTATTCCTTTTAACTCTTTCTTTCTTTCTTTCTTTCTTTCTTTCTTTCTTTCTTTCTTTCTTTCTATATTATGTTTGGCTAACATATAATTACAAAGGCCTTTTAAAAATAATTAGAAAGCCCTTTATATCTTAAATATTTTTAAAGATATTATTCTAAATATTCTTCTCCTACTTTCATTGTTTTAAATATTAACTTTGTGTGTGTGTAAGGAGTGAGGTAGTATTTTAACATAATTTTTGGTCAACAAATTACAATATGAATTAGAAGTTAAAAATGTAGGCTTTGGAATACCACATATCTTAGTTCAAATTTTGGTTCTGCCATTCATTATCTCTATGATTTTGAGCCTAATATTTCTGTGCCTTTATTTCTCTAACTGTAAAATGGAGCTGTTGATTATAATATCTACTTCACATGGCTCTTGGGATGGTTGAATGAAACACCATGACATTCCATTGTAAACACTCAAATAATGGTTCCTGTTATTAGGAGTCTTCTTGCCAGCCATAGTCCCAGTGCCATTTGTCTAAAAGAGGGTATTTTGAGATTCTGATTTATAGTTAATTTTATTTCTGGTTTCTCACATATTTTATCTTCCTATTTGCCTTTTACAGTAAGAATAACACATGGTTTTAGTAACCAATTTTATGCTATGTTTAAATTTCTGAGAGATTAAGAACTCTCTTTTTAAGAAATGGTCTGTAGGTTATTCTCCCATTATATTCTGGATAAAATATTGCTGTAACATCTCCATTACATTCATACAGTCACTGAACATACGTTTAAGTTAGGGTCTACTATGTACCAGATGATACTCAGGTCTGGGAAGTAGGCAAGTAAACAAAACAGACAATAATTACTACCTTCATGAAGCTCAAATTTTAGTATGGGAGACAAAATAAACAAATATAACAATATATAGGGTATTACTATGGTATTACATGGTGATAAGGAATATAGAAAAAATAGAGAAGTAGTTTAATTAGATCTCACTTAAATAGTCTTCAGCCTAGACCTGACGAACTTGAGGGAACACACCAGGCAAGTCAGTTGGAAGAGCATTCTGGGCAAAGACATCTGCAAGTTCTGAGGCTCTCAGGTGGGAATACTTCTGGAATGTTTGAGGACCATTAGAAATTTCAGTGTAACTCAACCTGAGTGAATGAAGAAAAGAATAATAGCAGAAGAGTTCAAAAAGACAGAGGTCAGATAAGCGTCCTGCCAGTCTCATAAGGAGAATGAGCTGAGAAGGCATTGGTGGAGTTTTGGGCAAAATAAATATATAATAGTAACCTACTTATGAATAAATAAATAAAATCTTTAAAGAATAAAAAAAAACCCAAGTCTTTAAAATAAATAAATTAGTTAATAATAAAATTTAAAACTGCTAAAGAGTGAACTGTAAAGTGTATTTGTTTCATAAGAGTAAATATTAGTTTATACATGAAATATTTTACTCAATTTTATTAACATATTATATTTGAAATTCTTTTTAATTATTAGCTTCCATTTTACAGCTAAAGAATGAATCAAAATAATGATAATTACTGATTTTCATGATTACGACTTAAAATAATTTTGTCATGTTGAGGAATAGGATATTAAAGAATTATTCACTATGGATTTTAATTATGCTAGATAGGCACTGATACTGATTTCTGCCACTGTTACTGCCTTCCACATCCAAACAATCAACTTTCTAAATTTCTCTAAAACTTCAATATCCAATAAAACCAAAACTTTGAATTCCATTCCGCAAGAAACCTACTGTTCTGAATATTCCCTGTCTCAGTAAAGAGCAATCTATTCTTTTTGATGCTGAGGTCAGAAACTTCCGAAATTATCTTTGACTCTAATCTCATTCTTATTCCCCCCATTCAAAACAAAAAATAAACAATTCCTTCAGACATATGTAAGAATCTACATATTTCTCCCGTCTCTGCCACCCAATGGGGAGTCTGTCTGACACTCTCCCTTTGCCCTGCCCCGCAGTTGTGCTCTCTCTCTCTCAAATAAATAAATGAATCTTTTAAAAAACTCCTTCTTGCCCAATCTATCTCAGTCTCTCATTGTGAGGAGTAGAATAACCCACCACAATAAGAAAAGAATGACTCCACGGAGAATAGGTAATTTTGAACAAATTCTTCCAATTACCCAACATATATACATAAAACACAAATATGTAGAAAATATACAAATATCTCAAATATCTCAAAATCACTTTAATTCAATGAAATTTTAGCTACACATCATACACAACTCTGAAGTTAAGAAGTTGGTGGACTCTTTGGAAGGAAAATGTCCAGTACTATGCGTTTGTCCTTACCTAAAATGGGAGGTATAATTCTTCTGTTGGAATACTAAGGTTACATTTTGAGTTATTCTACCCAAGTCTCATAATTAGTTAAATTATGAAAGAGTGCACAATCAAAATGTATATCCATATATTCATATATGATCTTCAGATTATACCTGAATAGCTATCAACCCTACATGTCAATTTCTCAGTTGCTGTATCCTTTTACTTTGCATAAAAATTATATTTTCTGTATTCTTTTTTCTTCTTCTTTAGAAATTCAAGGTAAATGAGGCACCTGGCTGGCTCAGTAGGAGGAGCATGTGACTCTTGATTTTGGGGTTGTGAGTTCGAGCCCCACATTGGATGTAGAGATTACATAAATAATTAAATTTTAAAAATGAATTAAAGAAAAATGAGCTTGCAATATTTTCTTAGATCATCTACTCAATCTAAGACTATATGCCTGTGTGAATCAGAATCAGGCATAAGGCATATATTTAAAGGGAAATTACGCATATTGTTCAGGTGTGGGAAAATAGCATCTTCCATATTGCTTCTTGGAGTGTTAATTAACATAGCCAAAGTGCAAAAACGAACACAACCTTGACCTAGAATTTCTGATTCTAGGTATTCATCCTGCAGATGCTTTCCACATGTATGCAGAGATGTTTGTACGTGAGTGTTCATCACAGCATTTTTCGTGGGTGTAAAAAAAAAAAAAAAAGACTGGAAATGAAATCAAAAAGTATATCTAAGATAAAGGGTTAAAAACTAATTGATTAGGGATCCCTGGGTGGCTCAGTGGTTTAGCGCCTGCCTTCGGCCCAGGGAGTGATCCTGAAGTCCCGGGATCCAGTCTCACATCGGACTCCCTGCATGGAGCCTGCTTCTCCCTCTGTCTGTGTCTTTGCCTCTCTCTCTCTCTCTCTCTGTGCGTCTCATGAATAAATAAATGAAATCTTAAAAAAATAATTAAAAGTGGTAAATACATGAATTAGACCTATACTCTATGTTTAATGCTATGTAGCCATTAAAAAAGATCAAAAAAGATCAGATACATATCTACCTGGAAAAATTAGGGAAAAACTCCAAGATACACTTATAGAAAAAACAGCATGATCTGGGACATTGTTTTAGGATGCTACAATTGTATACAAAATCAAACACACGCATATACATACATATGAATTGAGAGATTGTGGACAAACTATAGAATATCTTTCCCAATTTATTCAGTAGCAATGTCTGTCTTCCAATTGCTCAGAAAAAAAGCCAAAATACAAAGGAAAACAAAGAACCCCAAAACCATAACAAAAAATCTAAATTTCATTTTCATAATTCTCTCCACTTAGATGCCTAACATGCTCTAAAACAAAAACCTTGAAAACATTTTTTATTCTGTGTGTGTGTGTCTGCCTCTGTCTCTTTCATTCAATGCATTAGCAAATCCGGCTTTACCCTCAGAATACATACATAATCCAACCACTTTCTATTTCCACTACTCTGTCATCTCACACACCATTGTCTCTTTGATTATTAGAATAACTCTCAACTGCTCACCCTGCTATAAATGTCTTTTCTCTTTTTTAAGGCTTTTTTAAAGTAATCTCCCCGCCCAACTTGGGGCTTGAACTCGTGACTCCCAAGATCAAGTGTCACATGCTCTACCGACTGAGCCAGCCAAGCACCCAAATATCTTTCCTGTTAAAGATACCTGTTGAGGGGATCCCTGGGTGGCTTAGCGGTTCAGTGCCTGCACACCAACTCCCAGCATGATGACACTTCCAGCAACTCTTTTTTTTAAAAATATTTTATTTATCTATTCATGAGAGACACAGAGAGAGAAGCAGAGACACAGGCAGAGGGAGAAGCAGGCTCCCCACGGGGAGCTTGATGTGGAACTTCATCCCATGACCCAGGGATCACAACCTGAGCCAAAAGCAGACGCTCAACTTCTGAGCCACCCCAGTGCCCCCCGCCCCCATAAGATACTTTTTAAGGGGAAGTATTTTATCACTAACATTGTTTAGAATTGATAGTACATGAATATAAAAAAGAGACTACATTTAAATCAGTCTTATCATCATTTAAATTTTTTCTATAGTGTATAACCCCTTATTGCCTGTCCACAGGGCAGATACTCCTATTATTAGGCCCTTAGTATGCTACTCTCAAGGATGACATCCATGGTTCTATTTTGGGTGACTTTTTTTTAAACTGAAAGTTCCTCCAATGGAGCACCAGTGTGGCTCAGTCGTTAAGCTTCTGCTTTTGGCTCAGGTCATAATCTCAGAGTCCTGGGATGGAGCCCTATGTGTATCAGGCTCTATGCTCAGCGGGGAGCCTGCTTCTCCCACACCCTCTGTCTGCCACTCCCCCAGCTTGTACACATGCACAAGCATTCGCGCTCTCTCTCTGTCAAATAAATAAATAAAATATTAGAAAAAAAAATAAAGAAAGTGCCTCCAAATAAAATACAGAACACAAACTGAAACAGGGAATGGCAGGTACATTTTCAATCAGCTCCCTGGATGAATCCTATATACAATGAAGGCCTAGCATCCACTGGATTTAAGATTGAATAGAAAAAAAGAAAGCAGAGAAGAATCTGAGTGAAAGGAGGACAGCTAGAAGAATTCTAGGGCACTAAGCATACTTCCCTGAAATGAGGCTTCACTATCTGATTTGCTTTGGCTAATAAATATAAATAGAAGTGAGATGGGTCACTTCTAGGCTGTAGCTTTAAGGGCAGGATGTGTGTCGCTAAATTCTCCTCTTCTCCTGCCATAATGACTGACATCAGAGGTTCTCCATCAGCTTGGGGCCTGAAGTGTAATGATGTAGAGAAGAACCAGGCTTATGTAAGTGAGGAATAAACAACCTTGTTAGAAACTACAGATATGGCGGTGTTTATTACTGCAGCATAATCCAACACTTTATGGCTGATACAGGTTACTTTAAGAAGGATGGAGTAAGAAAGAAATTGCAAATTTAATATAAAGTTCAAATAAGGTAAAGAAGATGGAAGAATGTCTAATGAATTTGTCAGTGAGAAGGTCAATGGTGCATTAGCAAGAGCAATTTCAGCACAGTGGTGGGAGTAAAAGTCAGAAAGATTAATTATCCTGCAAATCATTAGTACTCCATGGACATTCTTTGATATGCAAACAGAAAAGAACCTCCAGGTCTCATCTTCTTCATTGCATGTGACAGTTCAAATTAAAAGTCGGTGAATTTGAATTATTAAGCTACATCTTCTAGAGAAAATTAAAAAATATTGATACTGCCAAAATTATTACTTTAAATGCTCAAGAATAATCAGCTTTTATTGTTTATCAACATTATGAAAAATACTTCGTTTTAAACAATAATATCTTTTAAAAAATGTTTATCTCAAAATTTGTTAAACTATGGGTCTGATTTTGGTGGTGGCAGGGGAGGAACTCCAGACTTAGCAAATATGAAGAAATGAACATAGCGGAGAGGTATTTCCAAATGACTGTTTTTTGGATGAGGAATCATAGATCAACATGCTTCATTGATTCATTCAATCAATCAACAAATATGAAGTCCCCACCGTAAATAAGTCATTCTGTGATACACTGAGGTATTCAATGGAGAATGATCATAAATACTACCTCCAACTTCACAGAACTCACAGTCATTAACATTTTAAAGTTCAAAATGCAAAAATTTCAATGTCATCTGTTTTATATGTGTTGTGATAATTTACAAATATGTGGGTAAATATTTTGATACTCTTCCCTTTGAGAGGTGCTGTTTAATATTCTTCTCTTTGAGCTTGAGCTGGATTGGTTATATCTTGGTTACAAATAGAATACAGAGGAGGTGATGGTATGTGACTTCAGAGATCAGCGAGCTTAAAAGACATTGTAGCTTTCTTCTTGCTCTATATTTCTTGGATTACACATTCTGGAGAAGCTAGCTGCCATGTCAAAAACATATTCAAGCAGTTTTATGGAGTGTTCATGTGACAAGGAACTGAGGCTTCCAGGAATGGCCATGTGAGTGAGCCATCCTGGAAGACAAACCTCTAGCCCTAGTCAAGTTGTCAGGTGACTGAAGCCCCCAATGACATCTTGATTGCAACCTCATGTGAAACCCTGAGCCAGAGCCATGCTGCTAAATTGCTCCTGAATTCCTTATCTTCAGAAACTGTGCAAGAAATAAATAGTTGTTGTTTAAAGCTGCTAAGCTGGGCCGCCTGGGTGGCTTTGCTGGTTAGGTGTCTGTCTTTGGCTCAGGTCATGATCCCAGTCCCATAATGCGCTCCTTGCTTGGCAGGGAGAAGCAGACTCCCTCTTCCCTCTGCTTGTGC
Organism: Canis lupus familiaris; assembly: GCF_011100685.1. NCBI lineage: Eukaryota > Metazoa > Chordata > Mammalia > Carnivora > Canidae > Canis > Canis lupus. Next base: position 8,537,435 of record NC_049252.1, on the reverse strand, counting down.
TCTCTCGCTCTCAAATAAATAAATTTTTTAAAATACTTTATTTATTTATATGAGAGAAAGAGAGAGAGAGAGAAAGAAAGAGAGAGAAAGAGAGAGAGAGAGAGAGAGAGAGAGGCAGAGACACAGGTAGAGGGAGAAGCAGGCTCCATGCAGAGTCCGATGTGGGACTCGATCCCTGGTCTCTAGGATCAGGCCCTGGGCTGAAGGCAGTGCTAAACCACTGAGCTACTCGGGCTGCCCAAATAAATAAAATCTTAAAAAAAATAAAAATAAAGCAGCTAAGTTTTAGACTCTTAACTATGGAGAACGAACTGATGGCTACCAGGAGGGAGAGTGAGGGGGAATGGGTTAAATAGGCAATGGGGATTAAGGAAGATACTTGTGATGAGTACCAGCTGTTGCATGGTAGTGTCGACTCATTAATTCTACACCTGAAACTAATGTTACTAATAAACTCTTGTAAAATAATTGGAGTTTAAATAAAAACTTGAAAACATAAAATATAAAAAAGGAAAAAAAATACAGTAGTTAAGTTTGGGGATGATTTGTTGTACAGTAATAGATAACTAACACATTTATCTATTCACTAATATTTTGTACGATACAGGATTTCTTTTACTCCTAAAGACGCTCTGTATTATTGCCAACATAAGACAACTCCCAAATCTTTAAAAAATTTCCACATAATATATATTTCATGTAATAATTATATATAACAATATATTTTTGTTTTGCATACTCCAACAGAGACCAATTTTACAATAATTTACTCTTTAATTAGACTCTAAAATAAAGATTTTTCTAAGACAACAAAGTTGCTTCAAAATTTATTCACAGTTCTTCAAATACTATTTTTTTGGGAGGAAGGCATCCTAACTTAATGGAGGAAATGCTATATTAGTAAAATGATATATTTTGTTTCTAGAATCTTTTTGTTTGGAAAAAATATATAATTAAAAAATTAGTAGCAAAATGCAAAATTTGAATTTTTGCTTTGATTGTAGAAATAAACTGGAGATATATGTCTAATACTAATTCTGTGCGTTTATAATTACATTCACCTAGCATATGTGTAATCAGAACAGCCTGGGCCTTGGAACTAGAAAAAGAGGAGTTTGAATCTAGACAACCTGCCATATTTTACGTATTAGGCAAGATGTTAGATCCCTTCCCTTTTACACTTATTCTTTTTAAGCTTTCACAAAAGCCTGAGAAAACTCTGCCCTGCGCACACCCTCAAAATGAATCTACTAAGAATCTTGAATAATTAGAAGGTCCGTAAGTCACTGAAACTTCATATAAAATATTGCACGCACATGGCTGTATATATTTTCCTAGGACGTGGAAAGTTCATGGAGTTAATCTGGTTTTCAAAAAAAAAGGTTAAACATCAATGTATACTGGGACACCTGGGTGGCTCAGTGGTTGAGCATCTACCTTTGGCTCAGGGCATGATCCCAGGGTCCTGGGATCGAGTCCTGCATCAGGCTCCTCACATGGAGCCTGCTTCTCCCTCTGCCTATGTCTCTGCCTCTCTCTCTGTGTCTCTCATAAATGAATAAATAAAATATTTTTTAAAAATTCAATGTATGCAAAGAATTGTTCCAATTTTTGTGTTATTCATAACATTCGAAGGTTTTATGATGTGTGATGATCAACCTTTCTTTTTATTTTTCTTTTAAAGGTTTTATTCATTTTTTAAAATAAATTCTTTTTTGTTTGTTTATGATTTTATTTATTCATTCATGAGAGACACAGAGAGAGGCAGAGGGAGAAGCAGGCTCCATACAGGGGGCCCGATGTGGGACTCAATCCCAGGACCTGGGATCACACCCTGAGCCGAAGGGAGACGCTCAACCGCTGAGCCACCCAGGCAGCCCCTATTTATCTATTTGAAAAAGACTGAACATGAACAGAGGGAGCAGCAGAGGCAGAGGGAGAAGCAGACTCCCCGCTGAGCCGGGAGCCTGGTGGGGGCTCCATCCCAGGACCCCAGGATCATGACCTGAGTGGAGGGCAGAGGCTCAACCACTGAGCCGCCCAGGCGTCCCTCAACCTCTCTTTTTAGTTGAGCAAAGGGATAGACAGGAAAGGCCAAGCAGACAGAACCTTGTCTTAAAAGAAAATATTCCCTCTCTTGAATATAGTATATACATTATATTACAGAGACATACTAATAAACAAGTATTTATAACAGTGAAGATATGGCTGTATATATAAAATTCAAATATATAGGGTTCCATTCAATGAGGTTTTAATTGCTAAAATCAGCTTTGAAACCACCATCTATGGCATACAGTTATGCATGATTCTCGGTGCATCTGCCTTGTGGTGTGAAGTGTTAGTTAAAAAAATGGTATCTGCATGGATTTTTCTGATTAGATGGTTACCTCCCAAAAGAGATTAGTTATCATAGCAGGCAGAAAAAAGTTCACATGCCCTAGGAAAACTGCTGTTACATGCTACATGTTAAAAAACAAAACAAAACAAAACAAAACAAAAAAAAACCACGGGCACCCAGGTGGCTCAGTGGTTGAGCATCTGCCTTCCACTCAGGTCATGATCCCCGGGTCCTGGGATCGAGTCTGCATGGAGCTCCTCCGCCGGAGCCTGCTTCTCCCTCTGCCTGTGTGCCTCTCTCTCTGTGTCTCTCTTGAATAAATAAACAAAATCTTAAAAACAATAAAAATAATTAAGAAAACAACAAAAAAATTAAAGTGGCAATGGATTCCCTGAGATACAAAATTCATGTAACTTTATGGTCGATCCTTTTTTTCTTGTTTATTCTATGTCTAAGCACTCCCTTTAATACTTAACACATGGATTCTGATTTTTGGCATGTCTTTGGAGTTATTCTTAGCGCTTTCTGTGTGAATAAACTAAACTGACCCTGATACAGAGAATGGCCCAAATAATCAAACATTCTCATTTGGAACCTGATACAATTCTAGAGTTCAGTCTTGCCCATAACTAGAGTGCTAGGACTCAACAGGTATCTTTTTTTTTTTTTTTTTTTAAGATTTTATTTATTTGTTCATGATAGAGAGAGAGAGAGAGAGGCAGAGACACAGGCAGACTCTATGCTGGGAGCCTGTCGGGGGACTCGATCCCGGGTCTCCAGGATCACGCCCCAGACCAAAGGCAGGCGCTGAACCGCTGAGCCACCCAGGGATCCCCTCAACAGGTATCTTTAACAGGAAAGATATTTGGGTGCTTGGCTGGCTCAGTCGGTAGAGCATGTGACACTTGATCTTGGGAGTCACGAGTTCAAGCCGCAAGTTGGGTGGGGAGATTACTTTAAAAAAGCCTTAAAAAAGAGAAAAGACATTTTATAGCAGGGTGAGCAGTTGAGAGTTATTCTAATAATCAAAGAGACAATGGTGTGTGAGATGACAGAGTAGTGGAAATAGAAAGTGGTTGGATTATGTATGTATTCTGAGGGTAAAGCCGGATTTGCTAATGCATTGAATGAAAGAGACAGAGGCAGACACACACACACAGAATAAAAAATGTTTTCAAGGTTTTTGCTTTAGAGCATGTTAGGCATCTACGTGGAGAGAATTATGAAAATAAAATTTAGATTTTTTGTTATGGTTTTGGGGTTCTTTGTTTTCCTTTGTATTTTGGCTTTTTTTCTGAGCAATTGGAAGACAGACATTGCTACTGAATAAATTGGGAAAGATATTCTATAGTTTGTCCACAATCTCTCAATTCATATGTATGTATATGCGTGTGTTTGATTTTGTATACAATTGTAGCATCCTAAAACAATGTCCCAGATCATGCTGTTTTTTCTATAAGTGTATCTTGGAGTTTTTCCCTAATTTTTCCAGGTAGATATGTATCTGATCTTTTTTGATCTTTTTTAATGGCTACATAGCATTAAACATAGAGTATAGGTCTAATTCATGTATTTACCACTTTTAATTATTTTTTTAAGATTTCATTTATTTATTCATGAGACGCACAGAGAGAGAGAGAGAGAGAGAGAGGCAAAGACACAGACAGAGGGAGAAGCAGGCTCCATGCAGGGAGTCCGATGTGAGACTGGATCCCGGGACTTCAGGATCACGCCCTGGGCCGAAGGCAGGCGCTAAACCACTGAGCCACCCAGGGATCCCTAATCAATTAGTTTTTAACCCTTTATCTTAGATATACTTTTTGATTTCATTTCCAGTCTTTTTTTTTTTTTTTTTTTACACCCACGAAAAATGCTGTGATGAACACTCACGTACAAAAACATCTCTGCATACATGTGGAAAGCATCTACAGGATGAATACCTAGAATCAGAAATTCTAGGTCAAGGTTGTGTTCGTTTTTGCACTTTGGCTATGTTAATTAACACTCCAAGAAGCAATATGGAAGATGCTATTTTCCCACACCTGAACAATATGCCTAATTTCCCTTTAAATATATGCCTTATGCCTGATTCTGATTCACACAGGCATATAGTCTTAGATTGAGTAGATGATCTAAGAAAATATTGCAAGCTCATTTTTCTTTAATTCATTTTTAAAATTTATATGTAATCTCTACATGCATTGTGGGGCTCGAACTCACAACCCCAAAATCAAGAGTCACATGCTCCTCCTACTGAGCCAGCCAGGTGCCTCATTTACCTTGAATTTCTAAAGAAGAAGAAAAAAGAATACAGAAAATATAATTTTTATGCAAAGTAAAAGGATACAGCAACTGAGAAATTGATATGTAGGGTTGATAGCTATTCAGGTATAATCTGAAGATCATATATGAATATATGGATATACATTTTGATTGTGCACTCCTTCATAATTTAACTAATTATGAGACTTGGGTAGAATAATTCAAAATGTAACCTTAAAAAAAAAAATGTAACCTTAGTATTCCAACAGAAGAATTCTACCTCCCATTTTAGGTAAGGACAAACGCATAGTACTGGATATTTTCCTTCCAAAGAGTCCACCAACTTCTTAACTTCAGAGTTGTGTATGATGTGTAGCTAAAATTTCATTGAATTAAGTGAATTTGAGATATTTGTATATTTTCTACATATTTGTGTTTTATGTATATACGTTGAGTAATTGGAGGAATTTGTTCAAAATTACCTATTCTCCGTGGAGTCATTCTTTTCTTATTGTGGTGGGTTATTCTACTCCTCAGAATGAGAGACTGAGATAGATTGGGCAAGAAGGAATTTTTTAAAAGATTCATTTATTTATTTGAGAGAGAGAGAGCACAACTGCGGGGCAGGGCAAAGGGAGAGTGTCAGACAGACTCCCCTGGGGAGTCTGATGGAGAGTGATCCCAGGGCCCCAAGATCATGCCTGGAGCCTAAGTAAGACGCTCGAGGCATCTTGAGCAAGGCACCATTCCGGCACCCTAAGAAAGAATTTTCTTATAAATGTAAGTCTGGTGCTTCATATATTTCGGGAGTGTAATACAGTCTCAAACCAAAGTCATATTAAAATTTTCCATCTGAATTACAAAAGATCAGATCTTACAGAAATCAGTGAATAAAATGGACTCTCCTTAAAGGAAAAATGAACAATAGTATTGTAAATCTGTTTGAATCTAGACAATCCAGAAAACAAGGGCCAGCATGGGAAATGAACACCTTCTGCAGGAAAACAAATGAATTTTGAATTTGACACTATAGGATGTAGAAGACTTAGAGCAATTACAAGCATGGCAGGAATCTTAGGATTCATATTGCCCTGTTCACTTATTTCTTTACAAAATACAATTTAGATATTGAAATATTTCATTTTCATTCCCAAAATGAAGGTCAGTTTCTCATTACTGGTCTTTGGAAGTTGTTTTTTTTTTTTTTTTTTTTTTTTTTTTTAAGATTTTATTTATTTATTCATGAGAGACACACACAGAGAGAGAGAGGCAGAGATACAGGTAGAGGGAGAAGCAGGCTCCATGCAAAAAGCTCGATGTGGGACTCGATCCTGATACTCCAGGTTCATGCCCTGGGCTGAAGGCAGGTGCTAAACCGCTGAGCCACCCAGGGATCCCCCCTGAAAGCTGATCTTAATGAACAAATCTGACCCTAAAGAACTGAAATATGGATGTAATAGGCATCGATAAGAAGAGACACAATCAATAATAAAAGCATGGCATAATGTAGAACTCATCTATAAGAGTTGACATAAGGGCACATTTATAAATATATATACAATACAAAGTCTTATAAGAAATCTATAAAGTGAAACAAACTTGCAAGTAGATAATTTCTAAATCATTTGTTTATTTTTAGAGAGACATCTCATGTATAAACTTATGGACATATCAAAATAGAACATGTGTATTCTTCATGGACTTCCAGTTTCAACAATTGCTGTTGATTTGGAGAATAGATTTTCACTGAAAGGTGAAAGCATGTTTTGTTTCAAGTAAAATAATTCAAATGTTCATTAAAAACAACTTAAGAAAGTGTTGAACAAATATCTTTGATAATTGTGGGACATGTGGCGCTTTGTTTATGGAAAACTAACCCATTCCCACTTGTGATTTTAGTATTATGTAGTTAAATTGACTATTTGTCAAGTCAGTTTAAAATTATGTCTTAGAGACAAAAGACCATTAACCCACTAAGCTATATATTAGTTAAATACTAATCATGAGTCAAAGAATGTTTTCAATGTTTTATTGCTTTTTTATAAAAAAGCATTGCTGGGAGTCTGTGAGAAAAAGTACTGTTAAACAATAATTTACCTTGAAATCTACTACTAATTCATTTTTAGACATTTCCTTTCTCATATCCTTCTAAATCCTTAATATTACATTTCACATGTTATTATGTAACCATCAGTTAGAAGAGGTAAATGATCTGAATTCTTGATCCTGATTAGCCTGTGGAATAAAGCATAGTTCTACTTGAGACCCTTATAATAAAATATTTTTGCTGTTTTCATTTAGAAATCTCTAATAAGGAATGATATATTAATGTGTACACTATCCAAAGAGCAAAGGCTAGCTGTGTTCCCTTCGGTATACTTAGAAGAGTTAGTTACTACAGAGAGGTGAAGACAATAAAGTTAGAAAAAACTGGTTTGATGACCAAGAACTAAAAAGAATGTCTGTTCATTCTCATATTCTTTGTGACAACACAGATGAGATTTATAGGCTGAAAAATGATCCATATGTTGGCTCACTTTCCAATCTTACAGGCTTTTACAATTGTGGACAGGTTAACATGCAAATTCCTTACTTTTTGCTGTCCTTCCATAGAATTGGAGTTCCAAATGTGGCTTTATTAGAGACAGTAATCCTTGTATAGAATTCTAATATCTAGACAGTAGTATTATATTCTAAGAGGAATTTTAGGAGCAATTCTTCTAACACTGGGTTCTCATTGCCATTGTCTTGCTGTGACCACGCTGATGACATGATATATTAGGCATGCTAAAAAAGAACCATGATATTGACATATGGGAGGAATATTCTCAGGGGTTGTCTGTCTCAGTGTAGATTATTTACCCTTAAAGCAAAACACACATGGTCCTGGCCTATGCCTGTTAAGCATTTACTGAATCTAGACGACAAAGGTTACACCCAGTGGGAATAAATTTCTAAACTATGTAGCATGACTATATATAAGAAACAGATGAAATATTTTATGTGGCCTTAGAACAGATTACACAATGTTCCATACAGTTGTTAATATATAGTAAACCAGAAAAATATTACATTTGAGAAAATAACTTTGTAGAAGGGCAAAGAGAATCCTTTGGCTTCCTTTTGAATTAACTAATTGATCTTTTTCATATTTATTTCTCTTTGTTTTAGACTTTTTTTCACATTGTCATTGCCCAATAATGGCAACCATAAACAAAGATACAAAAAAAAGTCTGGTCTCCCAATTTTCTGCCTCCACAGAAATTCTCTAATAATTGCTGTGAAATTTCCCCTGATAATGGACAAACAATATCTCTACATTTTCATTTCTCTCTCTCATTTACATTTTCTCTATATAGATGATTGTTCATCACAAGAAAACAATGAAGACATTTCCTTATAATATGCTACTAATTTTCCTGTTGATGTGACAAAAAGAAAACAAAAACACAACTCTTGCTTTCTCTTCCAAACACTAATCTTTCTCTTCACTCTAAAAAACATTACCGGACATTTTCATTAAGAATACTCTTATACAGGGGCACCTGGGTGGCTCAGTAGTTGAGCATCTGCCTTTTTTTTTTTTTTTTTTGTATTTTTTTTTAATTGGAGTTCGATTTGCCAACATATAGTATAACACCCAGTGCTCATCCTGTCAAGTGCCCCCCCACCAGTGCCTGTCACCCAGTCACCCCATCCCCCTGCCCACCTCCCCTTCCACTACCCCTTGTTCATTTTCCAGAGCTAGGAGTCTCTCATGTTTTGTCACCCTCTCTGATATTTACCACTCATTTTCTCTCCTTTCCCCTTTAATTCTTTTCACTATTTTTTATATTCCCTGAATGAATGAAATCATATAATGTTTGTCCTTCTCCAATTGACTTACTTCACTCAGCATAATACACTCTAGTTCCAACCATGTTGAAGCAAATGGTGGGTATTCGTCCTTTCTGATGGCTGAGTACTATTCCATTGTATATATAGACCACATCTTTATCCATTCATCTTTTGATGGACACCAAGGCTCCTTCCACAGTTTGGCTATTGTGGACATTGCTTCTATAAATATTGGGGTGCAGGTGTCTTGGTTTTTCACTGCACCTGTAAATCCCCAGCAGTGCAATTGCTGGGTCGTAGGGCAGATCTATTTTTAACTCTTTGAAGAACCTCCACACAGTTTTCCAGAGTGGCTGCACCAGTTCACATTCCCACCAACAGTAAAGAGGGTTCCCCTTTCTCCACATCCTCTCCAACATTTGTGGTTTCCTGCCTTGTTAACTTTCCCCATTCTCACTGGTGTGAGGTGGGATCTCATTGTGGTTTGGATTTGTATTTCCCTGATGGCAAGTGATGCAGAGCATTTTCTCATGTGCATGTTGGCCATGTCTATGTCTTCCTCTGTGAGATTTCTGTTCATGTCTTCTGCCCATTGCATGATTGGATTGTTTGTTTCTTGGCTGTTGAGTTTAATAAGTTCTTTATAGATCTTTGGTACTAGCCCTTTATCTGTTATGTCATTTGCAAATATCTTCTCCCATTCTGTAGGTTGTCTTTGAGTTTTGTTGACTGTTTTGCTGTGCAGAAGCTTTTTATCTTGATTAAGTCCCAATAGTTCATTTTTGCTTTTGTGTCCCTTGCCTTCATAGATGTATCTTGCAAGAAGTTGCTGTGGCTGAGTTCAAAAAGGGTGTTGCCTGTGTTCTCCTCTAGGATTTTGATGGATTCTTATCTCACATTTAGATATTTCATCCATTTTGAGTTTATCTTTGTGTATGGTGTAAGAGAACAGTCTAGTTTCATTCTTCTGCACGAGGCTGTCCAATTTTCCCAGCACCATTTATTGAAGAGACTGTCCTTTTTCCAGGGGATAGTCTTTCCTGCTTTGTCGAATATTAGTTGACCATAGAGTTGAGGGCCCATTTCTGGATTCTCTATTCTGTTCCACTGATCTATATGTCTGTTTTTGTGCCAGTACCACACTGTCTTGATGATCACAGCTTTGTAGTACAATTTGAAATCCAGCATTGTGATGACCCTGGCTCTGGTTTTCTTTTTTAATATTCCCCTGGCTATTCAGGGTCTTTCTTGATTCCACACAAATCGTATTTGTTCCAATTCTTTGAAGAAAGTCCATGGTATTTTGATAGGGATTGCATTGAATGTGTAAATTGCCCTGGGTAGCATTGACATTATCACAACATTAATTCTTCTAGTCCATGAGCATGGAATATTTTTCCATCTCTTTGTGTCTTCCTCAATTTCTTTCACAGGTGTTCTATAGGTTTTAGGGCACAGATCTTTTACCTCTTTGGTTAGGTTTATTCCTAGGTATCTTATGCTTTTGGGTGCAATTGTAAATGGGATTGACTCCTTAATTTCTCTTTCTTCAGTCTCATTTTTCGTGTATAGAAATGCCACTGATTTCTGGGCATTGATTTTGTATCCTGCCACACTGCCGAATTGCTGTATGAGTTCCAATCTTGGAGTGGAGTCTTTTGGGTTTTCTAAGTACAGTATCATGTCATCTGCAAAGAGGGAGAGTCTGACTTCTTCTTTGCCAATTTGAATGCCTTTTATTTCTTTTTGTTGTCTGATTGCTGAGGCTAGGACTTCCAGTACTATGTTGAATAGTAGTGGTGAGAGTGGACATCCCTATCGTGTTTCTGATCTTAGGGGAAAGGCTCTCAGTGTTTCCCCATTGAGAATGATATTTGCTGTGGGCTTTTCATAGATGGCTGTTAAGAGAGCATCTGCCTTTGACTCATGTCGTGATTCCGGGGTCCTAGGATCGAGTCCCACATCAGGCTCTTGCAGAGAGCCTGCTTCTCCCTCTGCCTGTGTCTCTGCCTTTCTTTCTATGTGTCTCATGAATAAATAAATAAACTCTTTAAAAAAAAGACTCTTATACAAATACAAAGGAAATGCCCTTTTTCTGCCTCTATGTTGTACTCTTTTCAAGGTATGCTTGTACTTTTTTTTTTTTTTTTTGCTTTAGATTCAATGAAATAAATGAAATACTCAGCACCAATCACTGTCTTATATGTTGTGCACATAAAAAAAATAAGACCTAGCCTTATCCCAGGGGTGCAACCGTTAGGAAATGTAAGGAAGACAGATAGGTAACCTAACAATTATGTGATGTGTGTTATAAACAGGCCACCTGAGTGCCCTGTGGAAGGCAAAACACGATCTTCTTGGAGCAAGTCGGGTAAAATCTCGATGAGATGACACTGACACAGAATTGAAGAGAAAGGCTGGGCAGCCCAGGTGGCTCAGTGGTTTGGCACCACCTTCAGTTCAGGGTTTGATCCGGGAGACCTGGGATCAAGTCCCACATCAGGCTCCCTGCATGGAGCCTGCTTCTCCCTCTGCCTGTGTTTCTGCCTCTCTCTCTCTCTGTGTCTCTCATGAAAAAATAAAATCTTAAAAAAAAAAAAAAAAAAGAAGAGAAAGGCCATTCTAGACGAGAAATGAGAAGGACAAAAGGGACAGAAATTTGAAAATCTGCAACTCAATGTCTGGCTTGGTTTCTAGCTTAGAAAAAGTTAATTTTGGATTTATACAAGTCACCATATTATAATTACTTTTGAAGATGATGGATTTTTTTTTCATTTGTTAATGAGAATAATTTTTGTAATGGGAGATGATAAGTTTATTTCATATAACAAAATGTTTTGATTTAATGGAGGTAACACTGAAGTAGGAGTCAGCAGAGTGAAATTTGACTTGTGTGTGTATATATATATTCATCACTAGATATATTCATCACCCTGAAACTTAATAACTACCCTAACTCCCCAAATATCTGATGAAGATAGTTTTGACTGGGCAGCATGTATACTGAGAGAAAGAAATAACTCATTTACATGTATTCTTTTTTTGTTTTTGTTTTTTGTTTTTTTGTTTTTCATTTACATGCATTCTTGACTCTGTCCCTGTAGAGGAAAGGGAATGAATTAGAAAGAGGTAATTAAATATGATGGCAGGTGAACTAGAGCCTATATTAGATTCTGGGCTGCTGGGCTGCATGAAGCACAGGGGGAAAAATACCATGAGTTTTAAGTTTTAAACATGGAAACAGCCTAAGAGTCTAGCAATGGATGAATTGATAAAGAATGTGTGGTCTATATATTGGATGGTCCCAAGTTATGATAGTTCAACTTGTGAGTTTTCAACTTTACGATGGTAAAAATATATATTCAGTAGAAATTTTGAATTTTTATATTTTTTCAGGTTAGTGATATTTGGTCCCATCCTCTCTTATGATGCTGGCAGCAAGCTGCAGCTCCAAGTCAGTCACAGGATCATGAGGGTAAGCAACTGATACACTTGCAAGCATTCTATACCCATAGTGTTTTTCACTTTCAGTATATTATTCAATAGATTACTTGAGCTGAGCAATATTTCATTATAAAGTAGGCTTTGTGTTACATGAACCTGCCCTATTATAGGCTAGTGCAAGTATTCTGAGCACATTTAAGGTGGGCTAGGCTAATCTATGATGTTTAGTAGGTTAGATATATTAAGTGCATTTTTAACTTACCAAATTTTTAACTTGCGATGGATTTACTGGGATGTTATCCCATTGTAAGTCACAGAAGACCTGTATAATGGGGTATTATCCAGCCATTAAAAAGGAGGCTATTGCCCTACGACCCAGCAATTGCACTGCTGGGGATTTACCCCAAAGATACAGATGCAATGAAACGCCTGGGCACCTGCACCCTGATGTTTCTAGCAGCAATGTCCACAATAGCCAAACTGTGGAAGGAGCCTCGGTGTCTATCGAAAGATGAATGGATAAAGAAGATGTGGTTTATGTATACAATGGAATATTACTCAGCCATTAGAAATGACAAATACCCACCATTTGCTTCAATGTGGATGGAACTGGAGGGTATTATGCTGAGTGAAGTAAGTCAGTCGGAGAAGGACAAACATTATATGGTCTCATTCATTTGGGGAATATAAATAAGAGTGAGAGGGAATAGAGGGGAAGGGAGAAGAAATGGGTCGGAAATATCAGAAAGGGAGACAGAACATGTAAGACTCCTAACTCTGGGAAACGAACTAGGAGTGGTGGAAGGGGAGGAGGGCGGGGGGTGGGGGTGACTGGGTGGTGGGCACTGAGGGGGGCACTTGACGGGATGAGCACTCAGTGTTATTCTGTATGTTAGCAAATTGAGCACCAATAAAAAATAAATTTATTATTAAAAAAAAAGGAGGCTATCCTGCCATTTGTAGTAACATGGATGGATCTTGAAGGCATTATGCTAAGTGAAATAAGTCAGAGAAATACAAATACTGTTTGATTTTATTTATATGTTGAATCTTAAAAAGAAAAATGTAATCGAGACCTAGGGAGGGATAATTGGAAGAAGTTGGTCAAAAGGCACAAACTCCCTGTTACAAGATAAATAAATACTAGAGCTGCAATATACGATATGATGACTATAGCCATCACTGCTGTATGGCATATATGGGAATTGTTATGAGAGAACATCCTAAGAGTTCTCATCATATTATTTTTCCCCTTATTTTATACCTATAGGAGATGATGGATCTTAACTAAACTTACTGGGCTTGTCTCATCACAATGTACGTAAGAAGTCAAATTATGTTGCGCACCTGAATCTTATATACAGTGCTGTGTGTCATTATATCTCAATAGAACTAGGAAAAAAAAAACAAATAAAAATGGATTTAAAAAAATCTTAAAGGAGGATGCCTGGGTAGCTCAGTGTTTGAGCATCTGCCTTCAGCTCAGGGTGTGATCCTGGGTCTGGGGACCGAGTCCCGTATCAGGCTCACTGCGAGGAGCCTGCTTCTCCCTCTGCCTATGTCTCTGCCTCTCTCTCTGTGTCTCTCATAAATAAATAAACAAACAAACAAACAAATAAATAAAATCTTAAAAAAAAGTCTTAAAGGGAAAGATGAATGTGTGGCCAAGACAAATTTATTCAATCTTATAAAGCCTTGCTGTTCCAATATTGAGAAACAGGCAGTAACAATTAGGGAAATACAAAAATTGCAGACCACCACCACACACATTTAGGCACCATCATTGTTTTTAGTCAAAAGGTGATGGATAATTACTAACATTGAATGCCTATTAACTGCCAGGCACTATGCTAGATACTTTAAAAGTACAATTTCAGTTAACACACACACACACTATCCTTTTGAGATAGTTATGTTACCCTTTCGTAGAGAAGTTATCTTCTCTAACTTCTTTTGTCTTTTGGTAGTGTAATCAATTTAAATGTAAGTCTGTGTTACCAAAATTTTCTTTATTTATTTTTTCCTAAACCACATTCCCATTTTTCCATACTGCTCTCATCAAGATGGAGACAAGTGAATAGCTTACGAAGCTAAATTTAGCTGGCCCAAGAGCACAAGAATCAATAAAGAAACTGCAGAGTGAATAAATCTCTTTCTTCTTGAAAGGATCCATGATATGAATTCACATGATCCTATCTAAATTAAGCCTGACTTTTGCTCAGTAAGTGGAAATAATTTATGTTAAGTGACAAATAAGAAGTGTTCACTAAGTCTTCAAACATCTATTTGAAACCATGTTCTGGGGATTGTGGGCTTTTGTGGTCATCTGATCCTTATGTATTCTAGGAAGGTCTGTAATAAAGATATTTCCTGGGTTTAAACAGAAGGCCAGTTTGACGGGAAGACTTTGAGATAAGACTATTGTTTGAACTCTTAATTAGCAGATGGGTCCCTTTGAAAAGAAGCTTGAGGCACCACTGCTTTGTTCTTGAACAGAAGAGAGATTACTTTCAGGATAATCTATAATTTACAGGATTTTGAAAGCTGATTGGATAAACTGAGGGTTCAGTACCTATGGCAAAGAAGAGGGGGTGGTCCTTTTTTTGTTATCAGGCACCATGCCAATCTAGCAGATGGTTGAGGTATATATTGAAGGTGTTTCTGTATTAAACGGATAAAGCAGCTTCCAGGGGCAATGGAAGAAAGAGCTTCACCATGATTGGAAACCAAAACTCTTTTTAAAATGCAGACTCTGGCACCTGAGAACACTTTGGAGAATGGAGATCAATACAGCTCATAAGAAACCGGCCTAATGACATTCATGAATTAGGAGACAAATTTGGTGGCCAAGCCATGTTTGGGAACAAATATAGCAATAAAATGGGCTCCACCAAATCCCACGGGGAGAGACAGTGCAAATTCTATTAGTAAATCATGATGTAGTACCTATGTTGTGTGAGTCACTGTGAACAAAATTTTAAGTTTATAAAAATGATGCGATATGGCAATTTGAGGAAGTTACTGAACAAGAGCATGATTAACTTTAGCTGAATTAATCATGAATCTGCCACCTGCCTACAGGTTGCTTCTCCCACCAGAATCTCAGAGATCCTCACTGTTTTTGTTTTGTTTTGTTTTTTGCCTTGGAGCTCCATGCTATTCTACTTGCTTCTGCAAGGCTCTGATCCTCAGAGTTATTCTTTAGGGTTTTACTCTTGGCAGAGCTCTGTTAATCTGAGAATCACAAGAATCTGAAAGGAAAGAAATAGCTTCAGTATGTGTGTATTTTAAAGCTGGGATATCTGTAAATAGTATAACATTAAGAATGGTAAATATTCCCACAATGTTGCCTAGGCTGTACAAACCCCAAAAATATGTAGGGAATTCAATGTAGCATGATTTCTGGGTAAGATTCATTTGCTTGAATCTAAATATTTTAGAAGAGTGCAGTCATGTTAGGATTTAAGTTTTAAAGCATGATTCGACAAAATGTCAATAAATGCAAATGAGGTTTGTAAAACAAGTTTCATGTGAACCAATATATTGCTCAGCTCACAGAGTTTGCATTTAATTGAAGCTGATCTCATTACACTCTAGGGGATGTAGTCAGAGCTTTGACCTACCTAACGTCAACACCATTATTGAATCTTTTTTCCTTAATAATGTTTATCAGTATTTGTGTGTGCATATGTATATACATATTGATTGTAACTGGCTATAAAAGTGTATATAAATAGATAATATTTCAGCATTTATTCCTTAGGATTAGTGCTTTTCATTGAAAGTGTATGATGCCAAGTAAAAATAGATACCATTTTCAGGTGCAAAATGTGAACAATTTTATAACCTAGATGATTTTCTTCTCTTTTTCTTGTTTTCAAATCTACCAATTTTCAGCTGAGAGATTGTGTTTTACTTGGAGGTCTGCAAATATAAGATTATAACTCTAATCACAGTGTCATGCTTATGTGATGTAACCACAGCTCAAACCATCAGCAGAAAGCTCTGAGAGTCCAAGATTTTCAATCACAAGAGTAAAATCAAGCTGATTAAATATCATAAATTACAGCCATGAAACACATAGACAAGGTAAAGATGTTATTTAACCCTTCTAGGAAGTAATCACTAGATATTCCAAATATTCTGCTTGTCAAATTTATATGAATCATTTTTAGTTATATCACTTTTAAGATTATAAAACAAATTATTAAAAACATGACAGTTGCAAATTTGTGGCAAGGGTTGGTTGACACAAAATAAAATTTAAACAGGAGTTGGCAGATCTTTAGTGTTTTTCTTCCACTTTGACAGATGTCAAATGTCTGGTGTGTGTTGACAAATGTCACTAATGCAGATGTATACGTCCAAAGAGACAAGCACATAGAAATTATTTGTGCTATTTTGCTCTTGACAAATTATTAAAATTATTTCATTATTTATGGTATTATTTTCAGGTTTTCTTTCAAAGAGCTTTTTATGATTCTTCTAATTAAGAATGATTAACTGTGTCTGTGTATAAAATTATTAGCTATAAATTCCTAGTGGCTTGGGATAAAATCTTATATGTGTTTGATGATAAAACAACAGGAAAACTCAAAAGTAAATTACCAGAGAGGTCATCCTAACATGATTCTCAAACCAGAAGACAGAAAGTGAAAGATTCAGTAAAACAAATTATTTGTTATGTAATGAAAGCAGAGCACATATGTTTGACTGAATTTAATGGAAAACAAAAACTCCAATTAAATCTAATTACATTAGTGCATGGTTTGCATATGCTAATAGCAGCTTATCAAACTTAGCAAAGTTAAGCTTTTATGTTTATGTATATATCTTTCATTTTATTTTTTAAAAGATTTTATTTACTTATTTGAGATAGAGAGTGAGACAGAGAGATAGCAAGAGAGCACAAGTGGGAAGCAGGGAGAGGGATAAGCAGGGAGCTATGCGGGCCTGGATCCTAGGACCCATGACCTGAACCCAAAGGCAGATGCTTAACTGACTAAGCCACCCAGGCACCCACATACACATCCTTTAATCTGAATATCAAAAAAGAGAAAGAAAATAAGGCACAGCTGAAAAATGAATATGGACTAATATCCACAAACAGGAATGAGCTACTAGTAAATTCAGACCAAGGCCTGAAGTCAATTTTTGTACTATTGACTGAGGCTTGGTGACTTGTAGGAGATAGAGTTCCCACATACTTGGGAAATCAAGCACATTATCTCCAGTTGAAAAGCAGTAATTACTGTAATAAATGAAGGCTGACTTTAGCTTAAACAAATGGATGCTTGGACAGCCTGGGTGGCTCAGTGGTTTAGTGCTGCCTCCACTTGATCCTGGAGACCAGGGATCGCGTCCCATGTTGGGCTCCCAGCATGGAGCCTACTTCTCCCTCTGCCTGTGTCTCTGCCTCTCTCTCTGTGCCTCTCATGAATAAGTAAATAAAATCTTTAAAAAAAACCCAAATGGATGCTTTTTGTTGAGTCAGCAGTTTACAAATACAACTAGCTCTATGAATTTGCTAAATGTTCTTCCATCTTTATATATTTCCACCAACACACACCAAAATCCCCCTAAAAATAGTGAACTCAGAGTAAACATTATTTCTCCCAATAGTATGAAATATCCAGAATTATTAAGTATAATTCTATCACCTTTATCACATATGAAGTCTTTTACAAAACCTCATCCAATGGGGCACCTGGGTGGCTCAGTGGTTGAGCGTCTGCCTTTGGCTCAGGGCATGATCCCAGTGTTCTGGGATAGAGTCTCCCATCAGGTTCCTTGCAGGGAGCCTGCTTCTCCCTCTGGCTATGTCTCTGCCTCTCTGTGTCTCTTATGGATAAATAAATAAAATCTTTAAAAAAAAATCATCCAAGAAGAAAGAATATATGTATATATACAAACATATTCATGTATATATTCAAATTATATAATTAATAATCACATTTAATAAATATGAGGATCAGGCTTTCTCTGACTTAATTATCATTGAAGCAAATTATTTACTGGTTTTAGCTAGGGCATTCTGCCTTATTTAAAGAAAATGAAGGACAAGAATAAATCAAATTGCATTTTAATTTAATAAACTGGACATTTGGTCAGTGATTCACCTTGGCTGCAAGCCTAAGACTATTTTTTTTTTAACATCTTATTTATTCATGAGAGACACAGAGAGAGAGAGAGAGAGAGAGAGGCAGAGACACAGGCAGAGGGAGAAGCAGGCTCCATGCAAGGACCCGGACATGGGACTCAATCCCAGGTCTCCAGGATCAGGCCCTGGGCTGAAGGCAGCACTAAACTGCTGAGCCACTGCCCCACTGCCCCAAGCCTAAGACTTTGATGTGACAAGAAGGAAGACTGTGGCCTGAACCTCCCACAAAAACAGTGGTTCTCTACGTTTTTGGAACATTAGAATCATCTAGTGGAAATTTTAAAACAAGAATATCAGTGTATGTCTTCCACCCCTGGGGATTCTGATTTATTGGCCTGGAGCAGGTCCTGGGTATGGAAGCCCATGTCAATAATCATTCATTTGAAAAGAACAATGAGACTAGGGACAAGTTTGTCTTCTCTATTTGTGGAAATCTAGATTGTCTCTTTGAAGAATTCTAAACTTTTTCATGGTCATGTTATTTGAAAAACAGTGTAATATTCAATTTAAAAAGTATGCCAACCTAGTGCTGGTCAAGTAAAACAGGTTAGTTGAAACCATTTTACATGAAGTTAGGCTATTTCTGGAAGTAATAAATAAGGACATAACACTTGAAAATTTATTTTTTCAAGTTGTCTTCACTCATAAATAAATCCAATGTTCGTACTGGATATTATTGGAGTAAAATAAATGTATAATTGCAATGTTCTATAGATTATCTCTGTCCCCTAATGAGAGCAGAAACCTAATTATAGGACCTTCTCTTTTTTGTGTTTTTTTTTGAAATTTATTTATTTTTATTTATTTTTAATAGCTTCTGATTTTTTAAAATGATCAATTCTTATTGTTAACATTTATTTGATATTTACAATGCACTTGTCACTTGTAAAGTGATAGGCTTCCGTGATCATCCTTTAATTTTCACACAACCACATGAATTAGATACTGTTAACATCATTCTAAGCCTTAGAGAAGTCACTTAGCTCAAAGTCATATTACTAGAATATCTTAATTAATATAGACACAATCCATGTTCTTGGATGGGAATGACCTACAAAGGCAATCATACCCTTGCCCTATCCTATTTGAAGGGCTACTACAAAGCCATATTAATGAAATCAGTGTGGTACTGGTGCAAGAACAGATGTATAGATTGATGTAACAAAACATTGTAATGTAACAAATGTAATGTAACAAAAACTGTAAACTGTAAAAAATGTAATGTAACAAAACTGCCTGCTTAGAGGCAGGCCCATGTATATATGGGGATATGACTGTGAAAAGTTGCTACCAATGGAGAAAGCATAGATGGCTTTAGTAGATGGGATGGAGAAAAATGACTTACTATCTGAAGAGAAATAAGACACTATATAAAAGTGGTCATATTATGCATTGTAAAGCAAAATTAAAAGCAAACCTGTTATTAGAAAAAATGTAGAAGCTTATTTTTGTGACTAATTTAAAAGCAAAACTGTATGGTAAAATGAGATGTTATGATTTATATGAAAATGAAGGATATCTTTTTTTAAAGGATTT
Organism: Canis lupus familiaris; assembly: GCF_011100685.1. Classification (NCBI taxonomy): domain Eukaryota; kingdom Metazoa; phylum Chordata; class Mammalia; order Carnivora; family Canidae; genus Canis; species Canis lupus. The sequence goes on along the minus strand of NC_049252.1, from coordinate 8,517,855 downwards.
TATTTATTATTTATTTGAGAAAGAGAGAGCACACAAGCTACAGGGGCAGAGAGACTCCCTGCTGAGCAGGGAGCCCAATGTGGGGTTCAATCCCAGGACCCTGGGATCATGACCTAAGCCAAAGGGAGATGCTTAACTGACTGAGCCACCCAGGAGCCCCTGAAAATGAGGGATTTCTGTTTAAGACACCATGGATAAAGAAAACAGACAAATGATTAAAGGGAAAAGATATCTGAAATATGTAAAATCAATAAAGAACTCCTGAAAATCAACAGGGAAAGGGTGATGACATGAGAAATGAACAATGTACATAATCAGTCAATTTATAGAAGAGGAATCCCAAAAGATCTTTGCATATAAAGTGATACTTCAACGTGTTAATAATAAAATAAATGAAAATTGAATGGTATAATATGGTTATACATCTCGTAGACTGGCAAATTCATGAACTTCTCAGGAGTAGCCATTCTGGAGAGCAATCAGGCAACCTGGCAAGTCCAATTTACCTCTAGGTGAAAAAACTAAGTATTAGATCCAATTTGGATTGCACATATTAAATTTATATTATGAATTCCATGCCTACTATGAGTAGTAATAAAGGAAGCATGCTTCCTAAATTTATATTAACACTGATATTGTTAAAATAATTATATTTATGCATTGTTTTGTCCAACTTAGAAACAAGATTTGTGGAAGAAAGAGTAAAGGGGATTGAAAAAAGTCTCAGTGTAACATTTATGTGGTGGAAAGAGTACATCACACAGTTATATACCATTAGACTGAAAGATGTCAACCAATCTCAGTGATGTTGGTTATGGCCATCAATTGGTATTTATAGACCTCCTGCTGTGTATATGGCTCTGGGAAACATTTATTTTTGTAGGCGGGATTGCCTCTGCCAGTTGCTGAGGGTTTCTAGAAGTCTTAGCTTGGATTCTAATTTCTACTTGTTTTGTTCTTGTTAAATATGAAGTAAGGTTATATATATGGAAAGTCCTTCATTATCCTGGGAAATCTTATAAATCTAGTTATGGTAACAGAGTTCCTATTCACATAGATGAATGCCTTGCTCAAAATTAAAGCAACTTGACTAGCTGAAGAAAATACAGTTCTAACAATTGTTTCTTTTTAAAAAAGCAAATATTCTACTTGAAAAATAAAAAATAAAACACTTGCCATATAAGGGAAAAGACAGTTTCTTTGTTTTGCTAGTTAAGAGGTTTCCTAAAGCCTATAAATCAGAGATTTACTATATTTACCATTTATGAGCTCCCTCTGGGAAACATAAAGCTGTAAATTTTATATTAGAATCTCCTAGTACAACTCATTTTTATTATTGCGATGTCACATTCTCAGAGTTTCATTAAATTAGCAACATTTTTAATGAACCTTAATTGCTTTGAATAGTTTTTCTTTCAGTACACTAACACTGCATGAGAAAATGAGACAATTCTATTTTGATAATATGGGACAGTCTTTGAACTACAGACTTTTTCTTTAAAAAAAGATTTTATTTATTCATGATAGACATAGACATAGAGAGAGAGAGAGGTGCAGAGACACAGGCAGAGGGAGAAGCAGGCTCCATGCCGGGAGCCTGACATGGAACTCGATCGCGGGACCCCAGGATCCCGCCCTGGGTCAAAGGCAGGCGCCAAACCGCTGAGCCACCCAGGGATCCCCCTGAACTACAGACTTTTATTTTATTCATGTATTATGAACTTAAATCAACAATGAACTGGGTTTAGTGCATTCATTACTCAAGAATGAATTATTTTTGCAAAGACTCAAAGTCTTAAGCAAGTGCTAACTCCTAAAACCACGTTCAACTTTATTTATTTATTTATTTATAATTTTTTTAAAGATTTTATTTACTTATTCATGAGAGACACAGAGAGAGAGAGAGAGAGAGAGAGAGAGAGAGGCAGAGACACAGGCAGAGGGAGAAGCAGGCTCCATGCAGGGAGCCCAACGTGGACTTCTTACCGGGTTTCCAGGATCAGGCCCTGGGCTGAAGGTGGCGCTAAACCGCTGAGCCACCGGGCTGCCCCCACGTTCAATTTTAATTAGACTACTTCTGAGTAAGTACTGGATTGAATGATGTACTACATCATTAAAATGTTCATGATAATGTAGAAAAATTTGGTTACAAACAGTCTGCATGGATTAAAAAATAAAAAAAGTTAAAACACAGTATACATACACCAAAACACAAGAAGTACAAATTGCAAGTACTTATCATCCTCATATTCATTATCTGAGTACACAAAGTACTGAAGTTGCATGGGAAAGTGAATGATTTTATAACAGTAATATATCCGCTTACAAAGTCATCAGTTATAGATCTATTCCTCTCAAACATCCCACCCCACTTCCATCTAGCACTTATCTCCACTCATTGAGTCAGTCTTTAAAGATCCGCCTCAGCTAATCCAATAATCCAAAGCAAAAACAACACATATTTTACCATAGATACAAGAACCTAACAAAAGGAGAAATTTCCATGAAAATGTTATTGGAGAATGGTTTATATTTCACAGAAAAACATTGACAGATGAGATTTTTTTTTCAGAGATCATCAAGTTAAAGGTTGAGGATGAGGAACTCTGTAAGTATGACTAGATGGATTCTACACAAAGAATATGAAAATTCTGGTAAAATCAAATGTGAAATGATGAAGTCCATATCTTGTCATTGCACAATGTTTTTCAGAAAAATCGTGTTGGATTTGGTGCTTGATGCATCATTCAAGTTAGAACAGAGCTTCAAACATAATTTTATTGAACATAACATAAATTACTTATCCCAAATTGTAGTTTATTTAAAAAAAACTTACTTCCTTTTCAATTTTAATGGCATTTTACGCTAGTTTTTTTGTATATTTGTGTGTGGTTGAATTCTTTTTTTTTTTTTTTTTAATGGTTGAATTCTTTTACGTGGATTTTGTTCAGTATGATAACAGGTGGTACAGGTGCATAATGAGAACTACTTGCATCCTAAATGTTGGGTTTTGATTTTGTCTTTATTTTGTGCTTTTTTAAAAAAAATGAGTGTATTACTTATGTGATCTTTAAGTGTTCAATATAGGTAATTTTTAGAAATCAGTTGACAGTTTTGAATTGCTTAGTTTAATGAAGCTTATTAATCCACACATTTGTAGCACCCTGAGTAGTTTTTAACATTTCTTTGTAAATTATCATTTGGCCAAAATGAAGAGCTAAAGCAATTTCAAATTCAAAAAATAAAACTGAACAGCATTTTCCCCAGAACTAGAACAAACAATCCAAAAATTCGTATGGAACCACAAAAGACCCAAATGGTCAAAGCAATCTTAAAAAAAGAAAAGCGAACCTGGTGGCATCACAATTTCAGACTTCAATTCTATAATAAAGCTGTAGTGATCAAGGCAGTATGGTAGTGGCACAAAAATAGACAAGTAGATCAATGGAACAGGTTAGAAAACCCAGAAATGAATTAATCTTCAAAAAAGCAAAAAATAATTTCCAATGGGAATAAGACAGTCTCTTCAACAAATGATATTGGGAAACTGAACAGCAACATGCAAAAGAAAGAAACTGTACCACTTTCTTACACCATACACAGAAATAAATTCAACATGGATTAAAGACCTAAATATGAGGCAAGAAACCATAAAAATCCTAGAAGAAAACAAAAGCAGTAACTTCATTGACAGAAGATGAAGTAAATATGTCTCCTGAGGCAAGAGAAACAAAAGGAAAAATAAAATATCAGGACAACATCAAAATAAAAAGCTTCTGCACAGCAAAGGAAACACAGCTAAAAGGCAACATATGTAATGGGAGAAGGTATTTGCAAATGACATTTGGTAAAGGGTTGATATGTAAAAAGTATAAAAAATTGATAAAATTCAACACTCAAAAAATCAAGAATCCAATGAAAAAATGGGCAGAACACATGAATAGACATTTTTGCAAAGAAGACATACAGATGGCCAACAGACACATGAGAAGATGTTCATCATTGCCTATGATCAGGGAAATGCAAATCAAAACTACAATAAGGTATCACCTCACACCTGTCAGAATGGCTAAAATCAACAACACAAGAAACAACAGGTATTGGTGAGGATGTGGAGTAGAAGGAACACTCGTGCACTATTGGTGGAAATGAAAACTGGTGCAGCCAGTCTGGAAAACAGTATGGTGTTTCCTCAAAAAGTTAAAAATAGAACTTCCCTATGCGCCAGCAATCACACTACTTGATATTTGCCCAAAGAATACAAAAACAGTAATTCAAAAAGATATATGCAGCCCTATGCTTATTGCAGCATTATTTACAATACATTATTTACAATAGCCAAATTGTGAAAGCAGCCCAAGTGTCCATTGATTGATGAATGGATAAAGAAATATATATATATATATACTTATATATTGGAATATTATTCAGCCATAAAAAGGAATGAGATACTGCAATTTGCAATGACATGGATAGAGCTATAGAGTATAACGTTAAGTGAAATAAGTCAGAGGAAGATAACATATAATTTTACTCACATGTGGAATTTAAGAAACAAAATAAGTGAGTAAAGGGGGAAAAAAAGAGAAAGAGAGAGAGGTCAAGAAACAGACTCTTAACTATAGAGAACAAACTGATGGTTACCAGAGAGGAGGTGTTTGGATGGATGGGTTAAATAAATTATGGGGATTAAAGAGGGCACTTGTGATGAGCACCGGGTGACGTATGGCACTGTTGAATCATTGTATTGCACATCTGAAACTAATATAACACTGCGTATTAACTGGAATCAAAATAAAAACTTAATGTTAAATCTTCCCTAACTTGCCAAAAAATGTGTTTTAGCTGTATAATACAGGTGTCTATTAAAAAGCAATGTAATTTCTGATAAAACAATCAAATAATTCCTTGCTATATGTGAGAATGTTGGCTCAAAATAAAAAGTATACCATAGAATTTTCGTTTCATGTTCTGTTTAAGTAATCCCTAAAACTTTGGTTTTAGTTAAATTGATTGATTCTGATAGTTGCTTGCAAAGCAAATTTAAGTGAAGTATAAATGATAAAAACAACTAATTTTTATAAACTATTTTTTCTTTCATGCATTGAAAACTCCAAGATCCATTTGTATAAATGCCTCATTTTTGTAAGGCAGCAGAAATAATGAGAATGTTATAGCTACTTGTGTAAAAAAAAAAGTGCACTTCTGTAATTGGAAGGTGGCCTTATTTTAACTTTTCTCGGCATTTCACTTGTTCACCTTTATAGTCACTTTTAAGCATTGATAACAAAACCCTAATGCCCATTCAGCTTTTACAAAGTTACTATGGTTATTCTAATACTTCCATTTGAATTAAGTACCAGAGAAATGTATTAAATTACGATAAAATATGGTAATAGAAGGATTTGTTTCTAGAAGCTTCTCTATCTCATTTTTATCTTAGAGACAGTCATTAATTATTGAGTTCAAATCTGAATTTCTCTTTGTACAAGTTTCTCTCCTTGTATAACTACTGTTTGTTAATAGAAATTTAAGATTAGAAATACATAAAAAAGAAATAGGTTAAAACTGAAAAGAACTACGAGTGCACTAAAAGATGTGGGTGTCTCACCTCCGGTTAGTTCAGAATAGTGTCTTGGTTAAATTATAGAGTGAGTGTCTGAAGAGAATCCTTCTCTTTAGAACATTGTCACTAATGAGGATTTCGTTGGCAAATCCCTATTCTGGAAATGGTAATTTTGTTCCATACGATTCTTTGTGAAAGGACTTTGTGTGTCTCCACTTGTTCTTTTTAAGTTGAAAACATCTAAAATTGCATTTGAAAAAAGATAATGAATGAACATGTGCTCATAAGAATCACACACTGTATATATTTTAAATAATAAATAGAATGACATGGTGTTTTATGTAGCTCTTCATATTCTTGGTCTTAAGGTATATCAGAGTGTCTCTCTCTCTCTTTTTTTTAATAGAAAAATCCGTCTCAGGCATTTGTTTCTGGATTAAGTCTTTAAAAACTGAGGTCATGTCTGACCTGAATGGACATTAAAATCCCAGCACATCAAACAGATATTTTACAAGATTTAAATCTTGGACAAAAGATCTTTTCTTCTTTCTTTTGGTTTTATGTTAACATAGCTATGTCAATTTAGAGTGCTTTCTCCAAGCTCTATTACATAACGTTTCTAAAATGCAGATGCTAGCATAAAACATATAACCAAGTAGGCCATGTGACGTAATGGAATCTGGGAGAACTGCAATAATTCTGTAAAAATTAATGTTAATAATTTTTTAAACCCAGTAACCTCAAATTATGAAATATTTTCTACTTGCAGAAAACTACACAAAGAGAATAGACACTCATGTACATATAACATAAATATATAACTATTAAATTTTTGCCACCTTTGTAGTATATCCTCTTTTTAAATAAAAACAAAAATGTACAAAAATGTACAGATATAGCTTAGCTGTATCCCTCACTCTTTCCACTGGTTACTTTCCCAGAGATAACTAGCATCTTAAAGTTGATGCAAATCATTCCCAGGCATGTCTTTATATTTTTACTACATATGCATGGTTCTCTGTAAAATTAAAATATTATACTTAAGAAATTGATATACCATTATTACCAGTTTTTAAAAATTTTATAGAACCAACTGAATAGCACTAGAATAAAATCTCCCAGGCTGTTGCCTGGACTTCAATCTTTAAAATTGATTTTGGGGGAATAAAAAACCCTTTATGTAATAGTTATTATGAAGTGTTCCATTTTTTTCATGACCTTTGTTTCCCACTTGTATAATCATTTATACTGAAATTCATTAGCTTGCTCCTGAAGAGAAGCACTAAGGGCTATATAAGTAACCATGGGTTAATTGGATAACTGTGGTAATTTTAAAGCTTATAAATGCTGACTTTGCAATTATTAATAATACATGAAGCTTACTATGGATAACCCCTACCTTGGTATGGGAGGCAACTGAGAATAGACACTAGCTTCTCTGGATCTGATAACTGTGGCAAACCAGGAAAATTGCTATAAGCTTTCTCTGACTCAGTTTCCTCAATTGCAAAATACAGATAATAAAGCCCACTCTGTCAGCTTTCATGAGGATTTTATGAGAGGATGCCAAATAAACAGCACTAAGTACCCACTAGATGTAAGTTATCACAGTGAATGTGAATTGGGTACACTTTATACTTTAAGAAATAATAAATAAGTTACTGGCTCATTGATAGATTTGGAAGTGTTACATGTAAAGAATTTTCATTGCCATGTTGCCTCCTGATATCCCATTTCTTCATTAAGTGAGACCTAATAGCCTCACTGGTGGACTTCCTGAGCTAATCTCTCCTGTGGGTTATTTTATTTAATTTTTTTCTTAGAGATTTATGTATTTTTTTGAGAAGGGGAAAGAGAGTGAGCGAGCAAGTAGAGGGAGGGGCAGAGAGAGAGGGAGAATCCTGAAGTAGACTCCAGGTTCACTTGAGAGCCCAATTTGGGGCTCAATCTCAGGACCCCAGGACCTGAGCCACAATCAAATCTGTTGCTGAACCAACTGAGCCACCCAGGCACCCCGGCACCCCTCCTGGGGGTTGTTTTAAAGGCCCAGCATCTCTCTTCCCTAGTGATTTTGTAAGCACCTACTGTCTGTATTAAATCCTTTCTTACTAAAGTGTCTAGAATCATTTTTTATTTTTTATTTTTTTTTTTAGATTTTATTTATTTATTTGAGAGAGAGAGCACAAGCAGAGAGAAGGAGATGAGAGAGAGGGAGAAGCAGCTCCCCCACCCCCTCCACCGAGCAGAAAGCTAGACACAGGGCTCGATCTCAGGATCCCAGGATCATGACCCCATCCAAAGGAAGATGCTAAACCCATTGAGCCACCCAGGCTCCCCGATTTCTTTATCTTCAACTCACCATCCAGTGGAGGCTAATGGTGGCCACAGGACCTTCAGAATGAGAATCTGGGACTTATTAACTGTATGATTTGTGATTTTTAAAAAATTTTTACTTATTTATGATAGTCACAGAGAGAGAGAGAGAGAGAGGCAGAGACACAGGTAGAGGGAGAAGCAGGCTCCATGCACCAGGAGCCCGACGTGGGATTCGATCCCGGGTCTCCAGGATAGTGCCCTGGGCCAAAGGCAGGCCCTAAACTGCTGCGCCACCCAGGGATCCCTGATTTGTGATTTGAAGTAACGGAAATCTGAAGAAAATGAGACTTAAGAGTAAATTTTAAAAGTTTAACAAATGAGTACTGTGTTGTGTCACCTGGAGTGGAGTGCCACCACCATTGGTGACCTGAATGGTTCTTGCATTAGGCTATTATAACATTAATAAAGAATACAAGGACTTTGTGGGTGGGCTGTCTGCTTCTAATTGCAGAGAATCATTTACTGAAGTGATACATGCAGTATCTGAAGTTCTTGGCTGAAGGCACAATCAGGGCCATAGAGAATCTCTGTTGACTTGTAGCCTCAGGGCCATTAGAACTAAAATTCTGACTCAATATTGCTGCAGTGGGGTCTATTGTGTGAAAATTTAGAGCACTGACTGGGGAAAGTGCAGGACCGTGAAAATGGAATGAGATTATATGGGCAGGTTCAGATTACCTGAGCATTCCAAACCCTTCTAATTCCACTGATCTTTTCTTGTCGCAGGTAAAGCCCTTACTTCTCATCAGATAAAGCAGGATCTACCTTGCTCAGAGCCTGTGAGGTAGTTACCATGCTAAAGAATATCCATTCACCTCCTATCCAGCTCTAATGTTAATTATCTCCAAAGCAAAGATCAGATTCCCAACAGGTCATAAATACAACACTTAGCCCAGGAAAGGAAGGCTTGCTCGATTTTGCTAATTTATACCAACAGAAAACTGGAGAATATCTATGAGATATGATTCTAAATGGGCTGGAACAAAAAAGAAGAAAAATAATTTTAAAGTGGCTGCATTTATTAAATATGGTTGGATTTACCAGAGTTCTAGAATCAAAGGCCTAGTTTGAACAGCTGGAAGTGGTTCTAGCTGTATGCTTGGTATGGACGGAAACTTATACTCAAATGATGTGTTTAGTAAATAAAATTTAGATGCCAGAAATTCTTTGGCATAACAGAGAGGGAGGAATGCATGTGGCTATCAAGCACTTGACATGTAGCTAATCCAAATCAAGATGTCCTTTAAGTGTAAAATTGTACAAAAATATGTAAACTATCTCAGTAATAATTTTTATATGGATTACATATTGAAATAATATCTTATTAAGTTAAACAAAATAAAATTTTAAAAACAATTTCATTTATTTCTTTTTACTGTGTTTTAAAATATGGCCTCCAGAACATTTAAAAGCTACATGTGCCTTACATTTGTGGCGTGCATTATATTTCTATTGTGCTGCTGTAGAGGGATTCAAATATTTGAGTAGATTTATCATTTGTAACATACTTACTCATCTTCTTACTCTGTCTTTTAAAAGGGCCAAGAAGACAATCCCTATAACAAGGCATTTGGTACTACACTTGAGAGAGAAGCTCCTGTATCCTTGACAAGCATAGTGTTTGTTCTCTGTAGGCTTGTCATGAAGTTTGGAAGCACTGCCATTGTAATTAGGTCTGATCTTAGTGTGGATGATATGGTTATGGAATCGCCAAGGCCAAATGTTAGCAGTTAACTACCAAAGAAAAAGTGTGTATGGTTTTTACAGTAGTCCATGGACTCCCAGTGATATTTTGCTGTGGATTACAAATCATGACTCCTTAGAATTGAAATAATTGTGAAGTTACTAAAGTATAATTAAGTTTAATTAAAACAACAACAAAAAATCTATTTGTGGTGAAAAAGGCCTGATTTGAATCATGTGTTGGATAGTGATGGCCCATTACCCAATCACTGGTTCATGAGCCCTTGCTCAATGCACAGGCTGGGAAGCCAGGGAGTTGTGAAAATGGACCAAGTGATACTATCAAACTTATGTACTATAGGTTTCTTTCTGGACTTCCCTAAAAGAAGCCTATTTATCAAAACGTCTGATTTAAAGAAAGGGAAATGCAGATTATTTGATACCATAAATACCTACAGATGAAGGGGTGCCTGGGCAGCTCAGTTAGGTAAGCATCCGACTCTTGATTTCGGCTCAGTCGTGATCTCAGGGTCATGGGATTGAGTGCCTCATCAGGCTCCACACTCAGCACAGAGTCTGATTGTCCCTCTTCCTCTATCCTTCTCCCCTGCTCCCATTGTCTCTCTAAAATGAATAAATGAATCTAAAAAAAAAAAAATTTACCTACAGAACCAGAATGCTGTTGTGTTTCATTAGTCCAATGACTTAGTTTTATCCAAAGTACATCTGCTGGTGTGCCTGAAATTTTATCTGTGGCAATCTTCCCAGTAAATGAATACCTAGCTGAATCAACAATTAGCACAATAATGCATTGTCTCCCTGGCCCAATGAATGAGGACTTTTTTTTTTTTTTAAATAGCAGGAAGTCCTTAGAATTGCCACAGATTATAAAATCAAAATTTAAAAAATCAAATGAAATACCATATTCTCTATGAAAACATAAGCCAGTTAGTGCCAATTTCAAGGACTTCAAATATACAGAGGGTGTTTGTACTTATGCCCATTAAAGTATCCTCTTTGTCCTGTACAAAAAAGAGGTCTCTGAGAATAACAATGATTATAGTATATTTAGTCAGATGAAGATTTAAATATTAAAATCTCTTTACTAGAGAAAATCAACAGAGACCTTCACGCATAAAATGAGGTACTATCATGGCAAAAGCATTTCTCTTCTCTCCAGTAAATGAACAATACCAGGATAATCTTGCTTTCACTTTGGTAGGTATGGTACTACATAGTCATTATCTTATGTAAGGGCGACACTAACTCTCTTTGTTCTCTGGAATCTTTATAACATCACTCTCCCCAGACAAACATCCTGGTCCACTGGATTGTTGAAATCTTGCTCATAGATCTTGGTGAGCAGTAAGCAGCAGTTACTCTATATGCCTGTGTAAAGCACACACATTTCAATGGATGGGGGATTTACCTCTTAAAAATGTACATTTCTGCACACTATCCCTGTGAATTTGTAGGGTCAAGTCATGTCAGGATATTCTCACCAAAGTGAAAGATAAATGGCTGCTCCTTGACCTACATTTTTCAGCAAAGTGTCTTCTTCCTGGGTGTCTTTGGATAATGGAGAAAACATATACCATATTTGGATGAGTCATGCCTTCCTATTTGTCAACTATGCATAATACCACCCCTTTTGACTGTGACCCAGAGCAAGAGAAGGCTGTTCTATTAATCCAGCTCGCACTACAAAATAGCTCTTATTTGGGCTACATGACTGAATAAATCCAATTGTGCAATGATGGGATATTGTATGTAGCTTCTGGTAATCTGATAGTAGAATCACAGCATAGACCACCTATGGCTTTAGAGAAAAGCAATGACCTCTTTGGAAAACAATTAATTTTCTTTTTAAATCCAGTTTCTATGTTGCAACATGGGTCCAGGAGTGGTTGCATTTCTGATCCAGGGAATCTAAATTCCTATTCAATTCATGCAACCATCATCTACTGGGTGATGCTTGATCCTCTAAGTCAGAGAGTTGGGTAGGCACAGTAACACCATCAAGAGGAACTGGCATTGACAAAACAAGATGAGGTTCAATCAGTCCCTGAAAGCACAAAATGCGGCATGTGTAAGTAGCTACCATTTATGATGCACGTGTTCCTGCTACACTGCCGCCTCTTCCTTGATCCTTACACATGGCTACCTGGGTGTTTCTCATTATCAGTTGACAGAGGAAAAAAACTAAGCTTGATATTCATTCAATTCTTCATGATATATTGGCATTGGTTGGATGTGGACTGCTGCTGCATTCACTGTATCCCATACAGGAGTGCCATGAAGGACAATAGAGAAAGTCAATCCTTACTATAGGAAGAACTTCAAGTGATATAACTGGTCATCCATTTTACCTGGAAAGAGGTATGGAGTAAGACAGATTTAGGAATAGTAACTAAAAGATTGAATAGATATTTGGGGTGTTAGTGGAAGAAGTTTGAAGAATACAAAACAAGAGAATCTGGATAGAAGACTATGAGATGCACCCTTTGAACTGATATCAGTGTGCCGGGTGAACACCTACAAATGAGCATGTGTTATATAGGAGTCTTTTAATAAATAGGCAGTTGACCTATTTTTTGTCAATGTTGACAATGTTGACCCAGAGGTCATTCAGCTCCTTCCCCCACCATCCCACTGCTTGCATGACTGGCTCTTGCGTAGTGTGTTCAGGCAGCATGAAGAGAAGTTTTGTGTGGATTTAAAGACATAGTATTACCCTCAATAAAACTGAATGGCCTCCAATATTGCTGACAGCCCAATCTGCCAGGAGCAGAGAGTAATGCTGAACCATCAATATGATGCAATCGCTATGAGGTCCATCTTGCCAACTTGGTGGTGGGATAATCATATTGAACTCCTTTCCTCATGCAGGAGGGAGAAGTGATATATCTTCACTGGAATAGCTCTATGAATGAATTCTTTCCTTCCCTCCATGCTTTTGTCAGACCCACCATCTGTGCAATTACTGTATGACTTGTTCTATAACAGTTTATCATGTATAACATAGCTTTTGAAGAAAGAAATTATTTTTCAGCAATGAATTGAAGTAAAGAACTGACCATAGGCTTTTGTAACACTGGACTGATCAACTGAATATTCAGTATATCCAGTTATGGAACCATTTGGGTGCCTTATGAAATGACATTTCTTCCCTCAAGGAAAGGGAAAGTGTTCTGAACCAATGACAAATTCCTTGTTTCTTCATTGCTAGTCTGATAGTGATTAGTGTTGTTCTCCAAGTATTTCTAGTTCTCCCTCTTCCAAGTGCCATGGTATGACTGAGCTTTTATACTCTGTGGATTAGGTGCATCCATGTGACTTTCTCTGGATAAATAAAAGAGCAGAAGTCACTTCTGTTCAGAAACCGTTAAAGCCAGCTCATGATTGTTCTTATTGCTACTGTGATCATGGAAGCCTTGTCCTGGTGGCATATCCGTTAGCCTTGGGAATCTGAATGATTATGTTGAAGAGTCCCCCATCATGTTATGCCTTAGTGAAACATACATTTTTTGTTGCATTGCCTTGGAACACCATCTGGAGTTGCCCTGGAAATTTTATTTTTGCTTGTTACTATAGTATTACTTACGGTAGTACTCACCTGTAGCTGTAAAATCAACATGCAGCTGATTCAAAAGTTTCTTTGTGGCAATGTAAAATAATAGTAAAGTGTTTTATTTTTATGGTAAATGCTTATGTACTGACTGCATAGTCCTCTATGTATCAGCTTTTTGCAATGAGCTGAAGTTAGACTGATGTTCACTAACTATGAAAAAACAACTTAAAAAATAGAGCTACCCTATGACACAGCAATTGTACTACTGGGGATTTACCCCAAAGATACAGGTGCAGTGAAAAGCCAAGACACCTGCACCCCAATGTTTATAGCAGTAATGTCCACAATAGCCAAACTGTGGAAGGAGCCTTGGTGTCCATAGACAGATGAATGGATAAAAAAGATGTGGTCTATATATACAATGGAATATTACTCAGCCATTAGAAACGACAAATACCCACCATTTGCTTCGACGTGGATGGAACTGGAGGGTATTATGCTGAGTGAAGTAAGTCAGTTGGAGAAGAACAATCATTATATGGTTTCACTCATTCGGAGAATATAAAAAATAGTGAAAAGAATTATAGGGAAAGGAGAGAAAATGAGTGGGAAAAATCAGAGAGGGTGACAAAACATGAGAGACTCCTAACTGGGAAACGAACAAGGGGTAGTGGAAGGGGAGGTGGGCAGGGGGATGGGGTGACTGAGTGACAAGCACTGAGGGGGGCACTTGACAGGATGAGCACTGGGTGTTATACTATATGTTGGCAAATCGAACTCCAATAAAAAATATACCAAAAAAATGTTAAGGATTAAAAATGGTCACTGCCGGGGCACCTAGGTGGCTCAGCGGTTGAGTGTCTGCCTTCGGCTCAGGTTGTGATCCCTTGGTCCTGGGATGGAGTCCCGCATTGGGCTCCCCACGGGGAGCCTGCTTCTCCCTCTGCCTAAGTCTCTGCCTCTCTCTCTGTCTCATGAATGAATAAATAAAATCCTTAAAAAAAAAAAAAAAGGTCACTGCCTACATTATCTCTAACAATTAGAGATTAGGAAGAGTTAGCCAATTATCCTTTAGGTTCCAAAAACTTAGTCAATCACCAAATATTTTTCCCTTTTTTATGGATCAGGAAAATCCAAAACAAAAAAAGCAGGAGGATGATTTGCATAGGACCACAACAGAGAGCAAAAGCAGAGCAGGGAAAAGACTCCACCCTTGACTGTGTCCTGACAGCTTCTGACTGGAAGATGAGTGTCATGCTGTTGACATGTACTGCTGAGAAGGCTTTGGGCCTGTGGCATGTCTTTCTGGGCTAGCAGGGAGTCATTTCCAAAGCCAGGCCTCTAGAAACAATGTGGAGAATAGTGAAGCTAAAATATTAATTGTCTTGCATAAATTGGTTAAATAAAGATTCTTTAAAAAAAATAAAGAAACAAAACAAAACAAAATAAAGATTCTTATTTGATTATCCATATAATAAGGGATCTGCTTTAAGTAGCTGCCATAAGGATTAAAAAATCATATTAAAATTTCTTTTAAAAACTTTTAATCTGAATTCCTTTTATGTACAGGTGTTCTGTCTTTTGGACATTAACCTACCTAAAGAATGCCTGGTTACTTTATGTTTCTGAGTATGTTTACTTATCTCTATGTGTCTAAAATTTGCCACTTTGGATAAATTTTAAAAATCAAAGCATTCTTTCAAAAATTCAAGTAAAAAAATTTCAAGTCAAAACTATTCATAACAAATATTTTTTTCACTTGAGCTTCTAACTGAAGAAAGTAAAATGAAGTCCAATTTTCATACAAAAATCAAGGCTTTTCCATTTTTATATAGGTCAAACACTGTACGGTTTCTTCCCATACCATAGAAAATCAAAATATTTAACTGTAAAGTTTTCCACATTGAAAATACTGTCAAATACTAAATATAATAGTCCATGCCTCAGTCAACATCTTTTTGGCATGATTTAAATTTCCAAAATGTTCATGAAGAATTCTAGAATTAGAATTAGTGTCACTAATGTGAGAACAACATAAAATTTGCTTCATTTTTTAAAGGTTTATTTATTTATTTATTTTAGAGAGAGAGCATGAGCAAAAGGGAGGGACAGAGAAGGAGAGAGAGACAGAGAGAATCTTAAGCAAGCTCCACACTGAGCGCAGAGTCCTACGTGGGGCTTGATCTCTCCACCCTGAGATCATGACCTGAGCTGAAACTAAGAGCTGGATGCTCAACTGACCAAGCTACTCAGGCACCCAATAATTTGCTTGATTAAAAAATAGAAATAAACTGCTTCAAACTGTTCTTTCACAGAATCCTATGGTCATTAGAGTTTAGCTTACTTTTTAATGCTCAAATCTTCTTGAAGCTTCCAAGTCCCATGTCCTTATAAGACAGATGTAGGCATATCTTTTCCTAATTGTCAATAATTATGAAAATGAAACTATTTTTTCACTTTTTCTCTCAATTCAAGAAGACTCTTGGAGTATTACACATAAATTTAACCCATGATCCCAAACTTCTGTCTCATTTGCTTCCTTTTATATTTTTGAGAATTGGCAAAATTGCCTAAAAATTGAGGTCACTCAAAACAAACCACAAATTTGATGGTTTTATAATTCTAGAAGAAAAAAAAAAAACATGTATCTCTTTTCCTTAACTGCTTAAGACTAATTCAATACTTAAATTGGTGTGACATTATATGTTATTCGCAGTATGTGTCTATAGTAAGTAGAAATGGTTTATTATTATTTAATAACTGTTTTTATGTTTTTATTTATTTTTATTTTTTATTATTTTTAAAAGATTTTTATATATTTATTCATGAGAGACACACAGAGAGAGAGGCAGAGACATAGGCAGAGGGAGAAACAGGCTCCCCTTGGGGAACCTGATGTGGCACTAGATCCCAGGACCAAGGGATCACAACCTAAGCCAAAGGCAGACACTCAACCACTGAGCCACCCAGCTGCCTCGTGTTTTTATTTTTAAGATTTTATTTATTTATTTGAAAGAGTGAGAAACCAGGGTGAGGAGAAGAGTAGAGGGAGAAGGATAAGCAAACTTCTCACTGAGCACAAAGCCTAATGCGGACTCCATCCCACATGAGATCATGACTTGAGCCAAAATCAAGAGTCAGGTGCTTAACTGACTGAGCCACCCAGGAGCCCCAAGAAATGTTTTAAAATTTCCTATTATAGGGGCAACTGGCTGGCTCAGTCGGTTAAATGTCTGACTCTTGGTTTCCCACTCAGGTCGTGATCTCAGGGTTGTGAGGTCGAGCCCCACATTGGGTTGAGAGATTACTTAAATATAAAATCTTTAAAAAAAAATTCCCTATTACACACAAGTTAATTCACAATTAATGCACAAGTTGACAAACAGCACTTTTAATGAGGAGGCCACCAGTTATGATGACCCAGAGAGGAGTCATGTGTGATGTTGATTTTAACAGAGTTTAGATCTTATATACCTCCACATACCTAGTACAAGGCTCAATATGTGAATTTTGTCTAAGTAAATGAATATATGAGTATCCAGATATTTCATAGAGTAAGATAATTATTTTATATGAACTTGTACATTAGTATATTATTTTTTTAGAGCCAAATATAAAGCACTTTAGGGGAACCTAGTGGCTCAGTTGGTTAAGCATCTGATGTCTGACTTTAGCTCAGATCTTGATTCACAGTCCTGGCATTGGGCCCTGTGTCATGCTCCCCACTCAGCTGGGAGTCTGCTTCTCCCTCTCTCTCTGAGTCTCCCCACAACCATATTCTCTCTCTCTCTCTCTGAAATAAATAAAAATCTTTTAAAAAGTATATGTAATCACTAAAGTATAGTGTTAGTTTTATTTCTATTCTTCAGTTTATTTTTCTACACTTTCTCATTTCCTAGCAATTCTGTGAAGATTTTTAAGTTAGGAAAAAAAACACTAAAAATTGAATTTGGGAGATGTTGCATCTTTACTGCTAAATATCTGTACTATCTTGGTTAAGTCATGATAGTTATAAGGGTCTTCGTTTCCTCACTTTTAAACTGATGATTTTTGTGTGCATTTCTAATACTCCATATTTTGGGCACTGCTGACATACAGTGGAAAAAGCAGTTGACTGAAGTGGAAAAAGCAGTTGACTGAAGCAGAAAAATAAGCTTGAAATCTCAATTTATGGAAGCTCTGAATATCAGAGAATGAGAAAGAGCTTTAGGAAATTTAACATATAATAACAAATACAAAATATTTCTATAAGCATTGGTAGACAATAAATATCAGGGATGTTTCCCAGAAAAAAAGAGAGGGAGAGGCAAACCTAGAAAGACTTAACCATAGAGAACAAACTGATAAGGAGGTGGACAGGGGGATGGGTTAAATAGGTGATGGGAGTTAAGGAGGGCCCTTGTGATGAGCAAGGGATGAAGTATGGATATGCAGAATCACCATATTGTACATCTGAAACTAATATTACATTATACGGTAACTAACTGGAATTTAAATAAAAACTTAAAAAGTAAGAATGTTTCCCAGAAAGTTGGAAGGAAAATGATGAAGAATCAGAAATAAGGGAAGAAAAGGTAAGGAACTTAATGAATCAATATAAGAGGTCCACTGCCTAACAGCAATTCCAAAGGGCAGCAGACAATGCAGAGATAAGCATTCTCAAACAATAATTTAAGAAAATTTCTCATAATGGAGATAAATGATTCTCCTATTTGCAAGGTCCCTCGAGTACTCAGCATAATGAAGAAAAACAAACAACAAGCAAAAACGGACAAGCCACCACAAAGCACAAGAGTGTAGGAACTTCTTTATTTCTGATGTTTTTAAAGTTCTATTACGATGTGCTTTCTGGAGACAAGGCTTCGGTTAACAAGGAGATAAACCAGAAGAGAGGAAGACATGAGATCTGGGAAATAGGAAATGCAACAAAAATAAGTGATGAAAAAAGTCCCAGGTCTAGAGAGAAACCATTCATCTTGGGACAAAAACATGAAGTATTTAATGAGGAAGGTGTTGAAAAACCTCAGGCTGGTAGAATATTAGGCAGGCTGAAGCATTTAGGAAGTTTAAGGATGCAATTAACTGCAGACAATAAACAATCTCATGCAGAGAAAGAATAATGCATACCTGCGATTATAGTATTTTACTTGGCTCTGTAATAGACTCATCCAGGAAAACTTTGCTTTATCATAGCCATATAAACCATTTATTTAACAAAGAATGTGCTAGCAAGAGAATGGGGAAAAGAAAATGTCTAGGGAAGCCTGGGTGGCTCGGGTTTAGCGCCGCCTTTTTCCCAGGGCGTGATTCTGGGGTCATGGGATCGAGTTCCACGTCGGGCTCCCTGCATGGAGCCTGCTTCTCCTTCTGCCTGTGTCTCTGCCTCTCTCTCTCTCTCTCTCTGTGTGTGTGTCTCTCATGAATAAATAAATAAAATCTTAAAAAAAAATGTCTAAAACTGGCAAATCAAGAATCATATGTAGATCTGTATTATTTAAAAATAGAAAGAAAACTGTCAGAAGACACATTGAAAAGAGCAAGAAAAGCAGTTTTAAGGGAAGAGGGTTCAAGGATTGGAAGGTGGATCAGGACCCCCTTGTTTTGGTCTAAAAGCTTTTTTCCTGTTTGATTTTTTTTTTAAGAAAATATGTGATCAGTTAGTGTGATAGTAGTGAACCTAGGATAAGAATTAGCAGAGCCCTAAAAATACTGGTGACCAGAACCGGGGTGTTGCAGAGAGCATGGCTCAGCTATTTAATTTCTAACCGCGTGTTCCAGTGTGGCTTGTAGCCATAACCTCAACAACCTCTCATAACCTCTGTAATGTTGGAGAAGGTATAATTAATTTGGGACTAGTCCTGTTCTTGAGTACTCAGACAGACATTAGACACTGTTGCTTTTAACACTGGCCCCTTCTTGAAAGAGGGGTGATGAGGATTAAATGAATTACTGTGTGTAAAGTGTTCAGAAGACTGCACTGCATGCATGAAGTAATATTTAGCACTGGTTATTAGTACATTTTTAAAAATGCACATGCCATGTTGGAATTTTTGCTTGATCTTAAGTGTGAAACTATACAATTAAGAATGTAGAGGGAGAAAAGAATCAAAGTCACCATCAATTAACAGTTATTCACCAAGTTTCAAAACATGAGGCAAAATATATTTTGGGGGTTGCTATTTGAGTCATTTGGGCAAACCCGCTAATTTGTCCAAGATATTTTTTTTAATAAGAGAACATATGTTTTGTTTCCTTTTTTTATTATTTTGTTTCCTTTTAAACAGAATTATAACCAAACTTTACTTGGAAGTAATATTAATGGGTAGAAGACTCTATTATGACCATTTGAAATGCCTCTGAAATTTCTGACATTCCATGGGTAGATTTTTACTTCAATTGATATTGACACAACTCTGATAATCATTTAGTTTTAGGATTTTTAAATTTGCATTTAGCTTTCCTTCCATTATATTACTGTAAATATAGAAGTCTAATCCTTAAAACAGATCTATGGAGATAGGAGATGTCATTTTATTTTTATTATGTAAAATGGGGACAAATGATACATTTTACACATTATAAATAAAATGTACAGGCTCTTTTTGGTACTTAGAAAAAACATAAAGTTCATTTCTTTTCTAATTAATAATTACTGCTTTCTAAAAAGATTAAGAATGCTACTAGGAAATCAGCAGCTCCCACTTATTCTGATTTTTAATGTATCAATAAACTTCTCTTCAAATTTTTTGTCAGTAACTAGAGCTCTACATGGGTTACATGTGTATTTCAGACATTTAAATATTCTTAAACATATTACTTAATTTTTTTTCATATTTATGAAACACCATATGCACTTCCAGAAGTTGAAAACAATGTACTCTTTTCAGGTTTTCCTTTAAAAAAAATCATTGATTACATATTCAACCTCTTTGGAATGATGTGTGTCTGACCCTGCAAAGTGCTGATCTGAAACCCCATCTTACTTGTTCTTGCAACAAAGGCTATATACTGTGAACTGCTAAATAATCCCCAATATTTATGACATGCTTGGTTAAACAGGAAATGGTCTACTTGTCTAAATAATGCGCAAGCCCACTTAATAACACATCACTGCGCCACCTCAGAAATTGCTCTGCATTCATAGATTAGTAAAAGAGAGACTGAAATGTTTTCAAATTTATAATATTGTGACTGAAGATGGTAAGGAGAAAAGGAATTGAAAAGGAATACTGATACCACTTAGATAGGTATGACATATGGTTTAAGAAGCAAGTGTTATTAATAAGATTATCAATCATTGACTAGATCATGAATGAAAATATTAATTTATGTTTATGATCTGAGATCCATAGATTCTACTTTGATGGGCCAGTTTGATAGTGATGGTCCCAAATGATTTGAGGAGTAGAGCAGATGTAGAGGCAAATTAGCTTGCAGTGGAAATGATACTCTTTGTAGTGGTCAAAAAAGAGAATTGGGAGGGCGTGAATATGAATTTTAGTGCCTGGTGATTTCCTTTTGGGATTGTTTCATGTTCCCCCCAAAATGTTTTCCAGAATTGTACAGATTCCTCTGGGAAGCATTTCTTCTTTATATACATAAGTGTTAGGGGAAGAGAGAAGTCTCACTTGTAAGCTCAATGAAGTGAAACAACATGTACTAAAAAATAAACATCAGATACACACAATTTTCAGTCATTTTGTGATATTGTGCAAAATATATAGACCCCTCAAATAATACCTTATATATTTACTTAACTCTCATAAAAATTTATCCTGCAACTAACTCAATGTCAAATGATTTGACAACCACTTTGTATATTCTCTATGCTGCTTAATATTCATATTTTATTTCTAACGATGCCCTATATCCAGAGTTACTAAACTCCAGACATAATATGGACAATTAATATGTAAAAATGTTCCTAAGCAGATAGACTGCCTCACTTCCTTTTGAACTGAATTTCCTCTAATATAAAGATTCTATCAACTCGATCTCATGTGATCAGAGTAAAAGGAAGTCACACACACAGAAGTAGACACACACATACACATTTACCCACACATATGCACACAAAATAAATCTGTTGGTAGTTTCAAGTAATACTTTGCACGATTACTTCAACCTTAGAGTTAACTGAGATCTTTATCGTTCTTATCAAACAGACAAAACCCATTTTTTTCTATTTAATTTTTCTTATGACTTCCAGTGGAGATTTTAATGAGCAAAGAAATGGTCAATATGAAAATGAAAGAGACAAATAGTATGTTTAATTCATATAGTAGAAAAAAGGTTCCTGACTAATCAAGAATTTACTGAAACAACATATCTAGAATGAACTTCCTTCGATACTAGAGTTCATAAACAGTTACAGTCTCAGAGACAAAATCATTCAGAAGATTGTTTTCCAGTCACATCACATTAATGTGCTGCTTTAATCAGTTCCCTTGTAGAATATAAAGATAATTTTATGAGTTCATTACTTCATAATAATTCAACTGATATGTTTAATAGCACAAGTCTGATTACTGATTAACCTAAGAAGGAAAAACAAATAGAAATAAAAAATTTCTGAATGCTACATTTAGTCTTACATGTATTGTTATTTACGTTCTCTCAATTCACCACTTCAATGTGATTTATGTATTGGAGATATATAATTTTCAGGAAATCCATAAAAGACAAAGAGCAAACCCTATTAGTGTATCTAAACAATGCAGTTGTTTAGACTGGGTGAGCACAAGGGAATACATTAGTGTATACTGGCAAAAGAGGGTACCCAGAGAAAGAACATTATCTCCAATTCCTCCTTTCATACAGATGAACTTCCTTGGCATTTACGGTATTAAGAAATGACATTTACAACTCTTGTTCTAGCTAAGTTTCTGGAAAAGTATCACACCAGCTCCCTCACCATCTCCATACCAATGGGCTTTGATTTGTTTGTCCTTTAATTTCAGTTCCTAGGTGAAAGATAAGAGGAAAATGAGAATGAGTTCTGTTCTCTATAAGACTGACATAAATAAATATTAAATTGTATATAAAGATGTTATTAATTTTGGGACTTATTCCACCTGTTTAAAACCTGAAATTGTGTAAAGGGGAGGTAATATTGGAGAAAATTATTTCTATAAAAATAGAGAGACTGCTTCTAAAGTAGAGTAGCAGTTTATTATTTTAAACAAGGCGAAATGTGTTTATCGGATTAGTCTCTTCCTAACAGTTATCTGTACGATTGTAATGTACATAAGACTTCTCCATTATCTTTAACTCCGATTTCTTTAACATGTGTGCGCACGCGTGCACACCCACACACACATACACATACACACACTGATCCACAGCCCACATCCTAGCAGTCTACAGAGAACTGTGCTAATAAGAACTAATGAAAAGAACATAATAAATAGCTGCTATTACAACAAGACCACTGTTACATCATTACCTGATTCAATGGGCTAGAAGTGATGTATTTTATTCTTTGCCTTTATCTAAAGTTGTAGTCAAATTCTCTCAGATATGTAACCTAGGTGATTATATTTAGAACTACACTTAACAAATTCTGCATAAACATTTGTATATTTCCAAGGCAATCACTCTTAGACATTCATAATAGGAATTATCCCAACACAACCAATTAGTTCATTTATACTTTGGTGCCGGCATACACATGCATCTACTTAAAACATGGTTCACAGATAAGGTAACAATAAGTCCATGCAAACACAATCCTGAGATAGTTGTTGGTAATTATGATTGCATTACTCTTAAGAGTTTGCTTTCTGTTGTTTATAAGACCTCAAGTGAAACCCAAACAAGCAAACAAACAAAAACTACAGATAATTTTGGAGCCCAATTACTTTTAGATAGTCTTATTTCTTTATAGAGCAATTCAATTAAATCTCTAAGATAATATATTTATCTTCCTAAACACTCTGCAATATCAAACTTTCGGGCTGAGAAGCAGTCTTTTGTATTAAAAATAGACAACAAGAATGCATGCAGTTTTTATATGACATTTCTTTCCCCCAAAGAGTTTGCTTTAACAATATGACCTCCCGGCTGAAGAATGAAGTCTGGAAAATGAGGACAAGAAGTTGGAGAGGTTGTTAGCGGGAAGCAGGGATGAGTAGATAATTTTACACAGGTGGTTGATGATTGATGGAGGTGGAGGCATTTTTAGGAGGCACGGACTGTTAGTATTTGGGAAAGAAACACTCTACCTGTGTAGCCCAGCGAATTGTCATCATTATCAGAGGTGGGGATTGGCGTCCCGTTGTCGTTCCCCCTCTCTAGGTCTTCAGGGTCTGTCGGAAACAACACCAGAGCTGCTGATGGGGTCACAGTAGTAAGGGTAGTTGCCACTTCGATCACAGCATGTCCAGACACAAGTAAATCCACATGTGACAGAAAAACACACAGGGACAACACACAGCACACTTCCTCCTTGCCCCTCCTGCAGCATACTGAGCTGCACGGAGGTCTCAGCATCCTGGCTCACAATTTCTACTGCTTCTCCTTAATTTCCCTAATTCTCTGCTCTGCCTGCACCTTTGCTGCACTTCAAAGCTGGCGAGGGGCTCCGACTGCCCTCCGTGAGGCCGCCAGCAGGACTGAGGGAGCATATGGAGGAGGGAGAGGGCAGGGTGGCTGAATGCTAGCATTGCTAATTTCCCACCTTATTGTTAATCAAAGCTATTGACTGTGATCACTCCCCATCATCGCTTCATCTCCTGCCAATTACAGACTCAAGGGACTGTACCTCATATGGGTGGGGGGGAAGGGTGTGGGGAAAAATAGGGTCTTGTCAAATTCGAGGGTGGATGATAAAAATGTCATACTTTTCCTGAGCAACAGTAAAGAAAGCAGTGCAGCATCACATCCTTTGGAAGGCAACAATTTGTCATCCTGCAGGACCGAGTTAAATGTACTGAAATGGATGCAGAAGTAAAACAACACTTTTTTTTTTTTTTTTTTTTTTTTATAAAACAACACTTAACTTCGGGCATTGTGGGCTGGATATTTTAAAAACATTACAAATTGCTTCAGATTCTGTATCACACTCATCCAGATAGGCATTTGCATTCATTTATTCTTGCTTTTCTTGAATAAAAGGAATGCTTTTTATGCTTTTTCACATTACACGTGAATTTTCCAATGCAGAATTTTCAAATGAGGCTAAGCATGACGACACTCAAGTTCTAATATCTGGAAGCTGAGTTGCAGTATAAAAATATACAGAAGCCCAACACCATCACCACTAATTTCACTAGTGCTCAGTCACTGCGTATGTCATATCTACACGTGTTAGGTAATTATGAGCTTCCTAGCTGGTAAGTGGACACAGACACAATAAAAACCAAGTGTGTACTTCCTAAATCAGATACCGTAGAGTCATAGGTCATTCACGCTGAGGTGTTTCTGCAGGCTTTTTGTCACCTTACACAGCATCTACAGAGAATTTCTGGGTCTGAGTGAAGGAGCACGTCACTTATGAAGGAGGCAGCCAGTGCATGCAGGTAATGCCCCTCTGGACACATCGCAGGGGTCATTGATTCTGTGCCCCTGCTAGTTTTTTAGCTAGGGTGACACATTTTGTCTTTCACACAGCTCTTCAGGGATGATTTAGAAATTGTTAAAAGAGGACACAATATCTAACATGAGCCGCGTGGTGGCTTTTCTGCATGGAGCATATCTGTCCACTCGATCCCTCTGCTCCCTCCCCTGCTCCTGTGTCATATAATGAATCTGATGGGGCTCATGTGAAAAAAAAAAAAAAAAAAAGGGCAGATCTGTGCAGACTAGAAGGAAAATGCCCGTTATTGCTGTGTTCATTCTTGCCTTTCCAGTGATGGCTGCTGTCCTATTTAGCCTTAAGATCAAGGCCAGAAGTGGTATAGCAGGAAAAGGAACCACGTTCTGCCCCTCCAGCCTGTTAACTTATTTGTACGCATTAATTGTTTAGGGCAGAGTTTTTGTCACATCAGGAAAAGAGAATGGAAAACAGGCATTTGTATGTGTGTGCATTTTTCCTCAGTGCTAGCACAGCGTTGTGCCACAAACTAAGTAGCCTTGCTCAAGCAAACTAAGCAAATAAAGAGGCGGATACAGGAAAATAAATAGAAGGTTCTGCTTCACATGTAGTAAAAGGCTTTTAGGGAGACCTCCTCTGCTTATCCACAATATCGTTTTAAAACATGGGAGCATTTAGGGTCACCTTAATTTGCCAGACTGATTACTTTTAGTTACAGATGCAGCTTTCAGGAGGCAATACTACCTTTAGTATGTGATGGAATATCTTATTTAATGTAGAAGCATACATTTGTCATTGCTCTGTTAAAAATGAAATAAAAATCTATCCATGTTCACAACATGAACTCAGTCTGACAATACACTATCATATCACGTTTGCAGGCTTTGTTATTCAATGTGCCCTAAAAATGAGGACATTGTTACAAAAGCAATAGAGCTGAGGAAAAGAAAGTTCAGTATCATTTCCAACTAGACACTTAGATCTGTTTTAAGTAGAATTTTTCACCTATGTCTAACGTATCCTGAGTGTTTTTAAAATTTACTTTCCTGCCCCCACCCATCACCCTCTGACCCCTTCTTAGGCTCAGGAAAGAATAGATTTTGCATTAATCAATGAATCTTACCGTATCTGTAAAGCACATTCTATCTACCCAGTATTGCCTTTAATTAACAATATGCTAGACCTAAGGAACAAAAGATGCCTTTTTTTCCATAACTGCACTAATTTTTTTTCTTCTCCCTTCATGTCAAAATATAATTAAAACAGGAAATAACCACTCGACTCACTGCACACAAGCTTTAGGACTAACTCAAAGAGAGTTCAAAAGATACTTATTTAAACTTTTTGTTAAGTAGTATTGATTATGTGAGCCATGGAATAGAACACGATGAGGCAAGAGATTATTTAGTGCTTTCAGTGTCTGAAGGAGGGAGTCCTTCTTGTACCCCAAGATTGAATTTAAGGCTGCAGGGATGACAGTCACCATCACATCTAGAAATGCACTGTCACTAAGGGTGCTGGGTTCCATGTGCCTGACACCCCCATTAGACTGAATTCCCAAGGGTTGGGTAATCTGTGTGCATCATATTGGTAAACTCATCACCTTATACTGGACTTACAACATTCTGTAGGCTTGAAAAGCTTTTTTTTCCCTCCCTTTAAGATAATAAATGAATTAATGAACAGATGGTAGCCAAGAATGCAAATCTCACTTAAGTAATAGCCTCTCAATCTCAAAGAACTTGAAAATGCAAAAAACTTGTTATAAATTAACTCAAATGCTAACGTACTCCCTATCTACCCAATATCTCTAAAGGCAAATAGAGCATTTTTTCAACATAAAAGTAAGTCTTAAATCATAAAATCATAGACATTCTGGGTTGGAAACACATTAGATGGCCTCACTACAATCTTCCATCAGATATACAGATTCTTCTGAATTTAGTGGTCATTTGGCCTTTAGTGCTTTTCTAGAAAACCAATTCCAACTTTACAAGTAAGATCTTTATTTTATGTTAGTTTGAAAAAAATCGCTGTTTTCTAGATTCTAATTCTAATTCTAATGTGTGGGGTCCAAAGGAACTGATACCTCATCTATGAAAGCCTGTTTCCCTTCCAACCCTCCTTAAATACTTGTGTTTCATAGGTCTCCTTTTGTTGTTCAACATGCTCATGCTCTCCACTGAGGCTCATCACAAAAACTGTTTTTTTGTTTGTTTTGTTTTGTTTTGTTTTGTTTTAGATAATACAACCCCCACATTTCTTAATTGGAGTTCTACCAAGACTGAATCTTATGTCTACTGCTTGACTTCATGAGGATTCCAAGAAACCTCATATCTTTTATTATCAACACTGAACTCATCCTCTTTTCTTTCAGGCTACTCCTTTCCTATATCCCCTATCTATATTAAGGAAGTCATCATTGTAATATATTTTTAATATTTTATGGTTCAGTTAGATGTTAGTGTCTGGGGTTAAAACTGAACTCTTACAGACTTGATATATATCTCGCGGCATGATTTATTTTTATTTATCTTTCTGGAATGGGTTGTATGCCAAACTTAAATCTATAATATATAAGACTTTATACTATTTGTAAAATTATACATAACTATATAATATACATATTATTTGTATAAGACATACATGTGTGGGCCATCTTGTAATAGTCTTTCACAGATTCAGTGAAAGTGACAATAATAACTAAAAGGAATAAAGATCTGTAGCTTCCAAAAAAATCAATAGCTTCCTTCACAATGGAAATTATGTCTTTTAGGAAAGTTTATCCTTAAATATAACAATTTATTAAAGGTGATACAACTTTATTTAATGGTAAATTAAGTGTAAATTTGAAATTTGTTAATCTGTATGATTCTACTTTTATTGAGATTTCCCCCCAATACCTATATCAAATTATAATGGAAACTCTGCATTAGAAAAATCATTGTACTGCAACCTCTGATAAAATAATTCATTCAGACAACCATTCTCAATGGGTATTAAATCTAGTAGGTAAAAAAATGGTAGGGAATAGAGTACTACACAGTATCAAAGTATCACCCTGGAGATTATTTGTTAACTGCAAATGGGAAAAAATACTTTTATAATGGGTTGATCTGGCGGTTACTACTTGAACTCAGTAATCAAGCTTAGTGTCTACCAATGGTGGGTAGATAAGAGTGGGAAGCCAATGATGTGATATGATGTACAGCATCACCTATATGAAGCATCCACGCTAACAATGCTTGCTCTGACTTCAGTCAAGACTTAAGACTCAAAATCTACAGAAAAATAAAATATATATCCCTTAGCATACACATGTATAATAATTGGTGCACGAGTTATGTTTGATTTACTTTCAAATTGTTCCGAAAAAGTATATTGAGAGGATTAAAAAATTGCATAATATTAACAATTGCTAATTCTGTTATGAAAAACATTCCAAAAAGTTTAGAGGATGGTAGGTGAAGACTGAGTGGTCTAAAGCTTTCTCTACAATGTGCAGCAGAAATTCACATGATGATGCTTCACCTTCACTGGCGACATCATTTCATCATCGGTGCTCATATTAATACAACTTTTCAACCCACATTTCTCTAAATTGCTCATCATGTTACGATAGATAGCCAGTGTTACATTGTAGAAATGTAGACCCTCTGTTGTTTAAATTCAATTTCATTTATTTGTTTTTAATTTTTAAATTGAGTTTGAAATTCACTGTCAAAACACTGGAGTTTTCGTCTATCTTCGGTTTTGTCATATGCAGCTATGAAAGTATATGCCAAAAATAATAACTTCTTCCTTCTGCCCTATTGTAAAGTGTCAGGCTGGTTTCTTTATAGATTTGCACTATCACTGTGCAGGGTTTTGGCATTAATTGACATTTTGAAGATGACCATTAATAAAAGATTAGGGAAAAGCAAATGAATATAAACTACTATCAATATGAGAATTGTGTCCTACAAATTGGATCAATTCTCATTGATTCTTTTCTACTAATCAAGAGGAATGCAGGCAATGGGTACTTTAAATGGAGTACTGAGAACATTTAATTAGAAACCCAGGCAATGAATTACAGAATTAAGTACAAAAACTATGTTTGTGAAGCTTTATATCTGTGTCACAATTTTGCAAGATCAAACTAAAGTTAAATTCAAACTTCTGCTTTAATTATATGTGATTAACATAATTGTGGAGGATAGAATATTATTTGCCCTATTCTTCTGAACTTGGAATAAGGTAAGAAATAAGAATTCTGTCATAGAGATGGAGAGGGGAAAAATCAGTATGTGCTTTTGGGTAGTAGTACTTAAAATAATTCAGAGAGTAAATAAAAAATTCATTTATGATGAGGAATGAATGACTTTTTCAGAATTCTATATGGTTTAGAGTATTAGAAATAATATGGATCAAGTTCTAAAATTGTGCTACGAAAAGTTGAATGAAACTTATTTTTTTTTAAAGCAGCAATATGGTAACAGAATAGAGTGTATTACAACTATTTCCAATTTTGCTATTACAAGGAAAATCAAGGTTGTTTCTTTATGTTTATTTCCAAAATAAAAGAACTAGGATTATAATGATCCATGCAAATAATGACAATGAAAAAAATGTTTCTAGATAAAATAAACCAAACTGTTAGAACTGACATATATATGTATTCAAATAAATTTTTTTGTGAGTGATGATTATTTCTAAATTTAAAGACTTTATCATCCAACACTGTTGAGAAAAGAGCCAGCAAATTCAGTCTGGTTTCATATTTGACTGGATTAAAATAGTCTCCATGATAGAGTGGGTAATTGTAACCCATGACCTGAGATGCCAGGATTGTATTAAATGAAAAACTAGATTTCACACAATGATTTCAAATTATATGTTAGCGCCTTTTCTCATTTTCTAGTTCAGGTGATTAGATAACTGAATGAACCATATGTGAATAATGAGAAGTAAAAACTGTGCTGATTATAAACACAACAAATATCGACATAATGCTTTAGTTTTTAAAATATATAAACCACATTATTTTTTAGATGTGTATATTTCTCATGCAATTCTTACAGTTCTATCATGATTATAGTCATTATCACTATCTGCATCATCTATTTTCCCATTTTAGAGATGCTTAAAGTAAAGCTCAGAGAAATTCTTTTGCCTGTGTTATGCAACTAGTAAAGAGTGGATCTGGAATTCTATTCTAAATGATTTCTACCTCCAAGGTACCTTCTCCTTTCACTATGCCCCATGTCCTTCTTTACACACCAAACCAATTCTAGGAATTGGATGGAATTTTAATAGTATATAAGCAATGGTATACCAGGTTAGTGATTCTTTCCAGGCGCTGAACAATAAGATTGAATAATTTCATGAATCTATTTCTGAGCTCTGTTAGGCATATCGCCATGGCTTCCTCACTGTTTCCTTTTACAATATAAAATATATAATTAATAACATGGTCAGATGTGTTTAAGCTAGAAATACACAATAAAATATTATTAAAATAGGGGTTTGTTATTAAAATAAAGCTTTGCACACATAATTTTATTGTTTCTTTTTAAGATTTAATTTATTTATTTGAGAGAGAGACAGAGACAGAAAACTCTCAAATGCAGCAGAAAGTAGGGAGGGTTAGAGGAAGGAGAAGAAAGTCTCAAGCACAGAGCCAAGGCAGGGCTTGATCTCATGACCCTGAAATCCCGAGGGGAAACTAAGTCAGATGCTTAACTGCCTGTGCCACCCAGGCACCCATCCCACACATTTTAAAATACATAGATTTGGGGATCGAACTACTGATCAAATAAAACTAAGATAAATTCAGATGTCTTTGATAATTACTTTTTAAAAATTATTGTTCAACAACAAAATTTTCCTTTTGGTATAAGTCTTTTTTAAAGATTTTATTTATTTATTCATGAGAGACACAGAGAGAGAGAGAGAGGCAGAGAATTTTCATGTAGCTATTTCTCCTTTTTTTCATAACATTTTTGCAAATTCAAACAGGATATGGTATTGCCAAATGTTAATTCCAAATTTGTGTTATATTAGTTTCATGAGCAGCCTCTCAGAAAAATGCATTTCATTCATCAAGTATATACCTATATTTATATCTGTTATGAAACACTCAAATCAGACAGTCCATAGAATCGAAATACAGTTTACTTATCTTTTCTCAATCAATGAATATCAACGATTTCTTTATTTAGGACTTTATTATATAATTTATCTGTCTAAAATCATAATCATTGTCATAAGATATGTTGTATACATACCTATCCAATTATGAGTCTAATTGAAAACTATATATGGTAAGTTACTGTTGCTGATACAATAATATATTTTCCCTCCACCCCTTCTCATATAAATATATACTCTAGGAAATAGAATTTTGTTTAACTTAAATCAGGTGAAGGATTTAGTAGTGAAAGTTTTCTTTCTTATATATTAAAAAGAGATGATTTACAAATATCCCTGCATGATAAATTGGATATAAAGGAAAGTGTAATAGTGATAATTTTTAAAACCAAAAGAAGTCATAATATAAATAAGAAAGGTATTTAAAGACTGCCAGGTAGGTAAACTGTATTTTGTGTGTGTATATATATATATATATATATATATATATATATATATATAAAACAACATATTCTATTAACATAAAATATACTGCTGAATGTTAGGAAGGTAAATGCATTAATGGATAAGCCAGTAACTCAGAAGAATACAAATGTCACAGAAGAAGCTTTAAACTCATTTAAATTCAACTTAATTTGACAAAACAAGATAAAGTGCCTTCGTTATGGAAATCTATTGATGGAGAAATGCTCATAATTTTAAAACCATTTGTTTCCAGATCTCTTCCAGTGGAAACACTGACAAAGTAGAGCTCTTAGAAATAATTGGGAAAATTATGCTTCATCATGACAACCTGTTTTTTAATTTGATGCCTGAATGTTTGGTCTAAGAAAGTCATGAAGGTTTTCATGGAAATAATCAGTGATGACTACTTTACATATTCAGAAACTAAGCCAATTGTCCAGTTGAAGTCTGCATTTATTCAAAATGCTCAGATCAAATCTTCAATAACATCTGATGTGGCAGATACCTCGGTGGGATGGAATTTAATCTGCAGAGATTTGCTCCCTTGAACTTTCTCTGTGAGAGTTAATTTCCGGTCCATTTTACTAGTATTTCTGGCTCTCTCCGTCTGTTGACTTTTTTTGTTATTCTCTCCACCCACTTTGCCCTGGTATTCAACTGCTTTTCTTTCATTGTGCTTAGCATCTGCTACTGTTCCACTCCCTTCCAGTCAAAGCATACGGTAACTTCAACACAGGCTAATTAAATGGTGCTTGAAATCAGTTAACAGGTGGTGCCCTCAGCTGCCCGCGTGGTATGAACAGATACAGCTCCCATTTTCAAGGACAGAAACGGCACAGCAGCAATACCTGAATTGATGGAGCCCTCCTTCCACAGCACTAAACTGATGTTGGGGGCTCTTTCCTTTGTAGAGGGAGAAAGCAGGTTTGGGCGTCTATGATCCCATTCGAGATCCCGAATCATACCTTAGGCCTCCTTGTCCTTTAACCAGTGCTATTTTCCTTATCATGTATAAGTGTATTACCACTTCCTCCAAGTCTTTTAATAAAGCATGTTTCCAATCACTGCTGCCAGTTCACATGTCAAATGATATTCAAGTAAGATCCATACCATTCCTTCAATTCAAATCATCAAATCATCTACTTAGGATTTTGCAATGATTGCAACTAAGTGGATATTATTACTTAGTTAGGTATTCAATATAGAGTAATGTTTAAGAGCCACTGGCTAACTCTGTGACCTTGGACAAGTTATTTTATCTTTTTTGGGGGGGAGTGTCTCTGTTTCTTCATCTATAAAACATGGGATCATAAGTATCTATGTAACGGGAGCGTAATGAGGAATAAATAAGCAAATATTTGCAAAGACCTTACTATGGTCCCAGACACCTAAGAAGTCAAGCAAGTGTAGGCCATTATCATAATTGATCCAAATTGGAAGTCATGTTTGAAATGATCATTTAGTAATTCTTAATGAAAACAAAGTCTGTATTTGCCTCTTAAAATGAGGAGAGACACATTCTGATACGCTACTTTGGAGTTCATACAGGTGAGAGGTTGAAGAGGGCATCCGTGGAAGTCAAGAGAAAAACTGGCCGTGAAAACTTCATTTCCGTGCAGCCGCGATGCGTCTTTGCACCGCACTGGTTCCGAACTCCTCGGAGCAGAATCCCGCCCTGGATCACGCAAGACGTGTTTTCCATGCAGAGCACTTTCTCCTCGTGGCAAAGATCCTTGAACCGCACACTTTGCTTTTGCGAGTTGTCTGGCTCGTGCTGACAAGGATGGATTTACTCCATTTTATTTCTTGAGGGCGGAAAAAACAAAACCCACCGGCTATTGAAACTACAGACGTCCTCGCTCCGGGCTGAAGCCGCGCCCCTGCACGCCCAACGCTGTTCCGCCTCCGCCTCCGCGAGTCTCGGGGGGCGGGGCCGGGGGCGGGGCGGGGGGGCGGGGCCGGCTGCCGCGTATGCAAATCGGGCCCGGTCACGTGCCGCGCCCGCCCCGCCCCGCCCGGCCCCGGCCCCGCCCCCGCCCCCCGCGACCCTTGCCCGGGCTCGGGGCACCTTCGCTCGCCTGCTGCAGAGACGAGTCTCCTCCACCGTCTCCTCATTGTCTGCTTTTTCTAACCACAGTCACGGCTCTGCGCTCTTCACTCTAATTGTGCTTTTGATTACTAGGGTCACGTTGTGCCTTCCGCTTTCTCAAAGGTCCCAGGGATTAGCCGCGAACAGGCGCGCGCGAGGGGGAGCGCAGGCTCCGCCGCCTCCAGCCGCCCGCACGGGTCTCCCCGGTGTGACCGCGGCAGCGGTGGCGGCCCCCCTTCTGCCTCCTACGGGCTGTTTCCTCGCCCCCGCGCCCCCCCCCCCCCCGAGGAAGGCTGTTGGCAGCTGTCCTTGGCCACGCGGGATCCACGCAGCAGGTCCGCGGGAGGAGCTCGGCTGGGCTCCCCCGGTCCCCTCCGCAGCTCTGGGCCCGTCAGCATTTCCGTCTTAGAAGGTGGACCTGCTCGTCCCAACGGCATTCCCTTTGCTCGCTGTGTCCCGGGTACGCCAGTCACACACACACATCACACGTGTTCTGCGGATGATCACATACAGACACGGTGACACACAGACTAGGCTTCTTTCTCTTTTACCTTGCGGGTTCCGACTTACCTTTGTGCTTTTTACGCACCACCAATATTATTTTGATTTGCATTTGTGTTTTTTTTTTTTTTTTTTTTATGATAGTCACAGAGAGAGAGAGAGAGAGAGGCAGAGACACAGGCAGAGGGAGAAGCAGGCTCCATGCACCGGGAGCCCGACGTGGGATTCGATCCCGGGTCTCCAGGATCGCGCCCTGGGCCAAAGGCAGGCGCCAAACCGCTGCGCCACCCACGGATCCCCTGTTGTTGTTGTTGTTGTTGTTGTTGTTGTTGTTTTTAATGGGAAGCTCTTCCGGCTTCTGTTCATCCTAGCACTTTTATTGTGAGATGATAGGTTTCACTTACTAGCGTTGTTCCAAAAGAGACATTCTTATCATAAATTAATGTAAATTCTTGAACCTAAGATAATAAAAGTAGCTATTTTTAAGGAATTGGTGTATGGATATCCATGCAGGGGGAGTGAGGGTCCTGAGTGGTAAATCTCAAGAAACCCTGAAAACTTAAGGCTATTTGTGTCATCGTCCATATACAAGTGATAGTGGGCAGGGTTTATTACGTAAAGATATTTTCTGGACACGGATGCTCTTGGCTCATGATGAAGGCCATGCATTACTGTGGTCAACAGTTTAAGACACAGTGGCCGGCAATTCTCAGTACTTTTTTCCACCTTGCTAGGAGTCCAGCAACTAGTGACTTTCTAGTTGGTGAGACTATCTGCTTACCTCACAAGAAGGATATAATGAATTATGCCTTGTTTACTAAATAATATGACATCATAAGTAGAATGCTTTCCAGAAACTGTACTGCACGTGCACGTTTAAATGTGAAGATACTGCACCAATGAACTTTCTCCTTCTGCAGTCCCTGTTTTAGCATTCAATTCATAGTACGCTTGTTTGTACATGTGGAAATATGCCCATTCGTAGATTCAGTGGTCTCTGCAATATTGCCTCATTTAACCTTTCAAGCTAATTCTTAAAACTTTCCATAAAGAAAGAGGAGTGATGAGCAAATATTTGATTTTTGTTTCCAATGATGTAGCTGCTGTGTGGATACTTTTAGTCAATACTCGTATGAGAAATGGATGAAACGCTTAGCAACCAATACTCCTTCCGTTGTTGGGCTTCTGTGACCATTTTTTAATAGAGGCCAGAACTTTTAAAGAAACATATTTCTCTACAAAATGGGAAAAAGAAGTTAAGGAAGGAAGTTAAGTGCGTAGATAGAGAATAAAAATCTACTGAGTTTTACATATTGCCAGAATTATGGTAACTATGCATAAACAACCTTAAAGAAATATTATAGAAATCATAAATAAATACTTGAACTCTTGCTAATGGTGAAAAGGAAAAATAACGAAAGGAAAATCTCTGTAACCTGTAATCTGCAATATTTGGCATTTGAAAATGTGTCCTAAGGCTTTAACATAAACCTTAAAACCATGATAAGAGAGTCA
Organism: Canis lupus familiaris; assembly: GCF_011100685.1. Classification (NCBI taxonomy): domain Eukaryota; kingdom Metazoa; phylum Chordata; class Mammalia; order Carnivora; family Canidae; genus Canis; species Canis lupus. The sequence goes on along the minus strand of NC_049252.1, from coordinate 8,482,424 downwards.
CAAATAGTCGTAAGATTCACAATTCATAGTTAACAAATGGATGGCCAATTTTGCATTAGTAGTAAATTAGTGTAAATAAATCAAACATCTAATATATGTACCTTTGTTCTTGGATTTTTTTGAAGAATAAGACTCAGCTATTTATTAATATTAATGTTAAAATGTGATTTTTCTACCGTGTATTTCAGTGCTTAAATAGGATTATAAGAACCACCCTACAGCTTACTACCTGGTGATCAAAATTGCCAATAAATATAATTTTTTAATAGGTTACAATATTACTTATAATTCTGTACCTCTTGGGGGGAGAAAAAGGCTATTTAATTGTACATGACTCTGGCAAAAACAAGTAGGTATAAAATGTCATGGTGAATGAGAAAATGGAAAATATGCCAAAGTAATTATACAATATAGGTAATTCACTGATCATTATAAAAATGATAATAGCTAAAAATAAAAAAATAAAAAAATAAAAAATATAAATAAATAAAATTAAAAAATGATAATAGCATATTGTATTTCACTATTTGAGAATAAAGATATTATCAAACTTTCTACTAATCACATGAGTAATTTACCACGACATATATTCTTCTCATAAAAAATATTGTATTCACGAGGCTATTAAATCGTAACGAATGTCATTCTGACTCCTACTATAAAAACTCAAAGCTCTACCACTTTCGTTGGTAGAGTTTGAGAAGCTTGGAGGTTCCAATTTTATCTTCAGTAAATATTTTTAAGTTAAACTTATTTTGGGATAATAGTGTGTTCACATGCAGTTTTGAGAAATTCTGTAGGAAGATCTATTCTGTCTTTTATCTAGTTTCTCCCAGTGATAATATCCTCCTAAACTACAGTGAGATGGCACAAATAGGATGTTGACATTGTTATAGGCAAGATGAAAAGCATCTCCATCACTATAAGAGTCCTTCATGTGAACCTTTTCTAACCACACTCATTTTCCTCTTTCCCACTCCCTCCTTAGACTTTGGCAACCACTAATCTGTTCTCTGTATGTATCATTTTAAGAATGTTCTATAAGTGAGATAATACAATATAACTCTCTGAGAATGACTTTTTTTCAATCAGTGTAATTCTCTTAAAAATTCTCCCAGGTCAAGATCTCCTTCCTGTTAGTTGCTGTGTAGTACTCTGTGGTATGGCTATAATAGTTTGTTTCACCTGTGATCAAGTGAGGTATATTTTGGTTGTTTCCAGCTCTTGCCTATAATGAATACAGCCGCCTTAAACAATTGTGTACAAGTTTTAGTGTAAACGTAAGTTTTCATTTCTCTGAAATGGTTGCCCAGGAGTACGACTGCTGGGGCATATGGTAATTAACATTTAGTTTTTTAAGAAACTGCCAAACTGTATTTCATTGAAGTTGCACATTTAGCCAATCAGTTTTAAAAGGCATGCATGTATTCACAAGGAATAAATGTCTCAGTGGCATTAGGATTAGGCATTTTTCTTCCTTGAACACATAAAAGGAAGTATACTTAAAAAAAATCGGTCAAACTTTCCTGTTAATTATCATTTTAAAGGAATTTACAGTGCAGTTATAGATTATTCTTTTGGAATAATTCAGTTTATAGCAAGTGCCTAAACTGGTTTCTTCATTGCACAGTATATTCTCTTAAAATGGGCCCTTTAAAGCAATTACATGCATATTAAAAATCCTCATTTCTTTACTCGCTCAAAACATTAATATTCTTAGACAACACGGATCTGAAATGGTGAAACCAGAACTCTCCCTCGCACCTCAAGACAAATCAAGTTAAAGGATCAGGTTAAAGTTAAACTTCTGGGAGTTCTTTTCTTCCTTCCCTCTCCTGTCCTGATAAGTAATGCTACAGTTTGTAGGTCCTTTAAAAACATTGAAACTTGGTTTTATTAGTTTTATAGGCTTTTTAACATTCAATAATATCACTTTCTTTTTTTCTTTTATTAAAAGGAAAAGATATGTGTCCGATATTACGAACCAAGAAAATGTAGAATAGTCTTTTTGGTCCCCTTTTCTAGTGATTGTGCCAAGCTATCAATCGATAGCCAAATAAAAGTCACTTAAGCATAAAAAAATCACAAGGCAGAAATTTGTTATGTTGTCACTATGAACAACAGTATATCCTCAAAAGGCAAAAAAAAAAAAAAAAAAAAAAAGAATAATACCTTGTAGTTTATTATGCAGTTCAGAATACGGCATATTTGGGACTATGTAATCCAACCAAAAGATTTACATTCAAGGCTAATGTGTAACTGTAGATAAAGACCTGAACAAAACTGCTTATTTAAATAATGTTCACAAAAAAAAGCTTTCATACACCATAGATATTTTCACATACTGTTGAAAAACTGGTATTATTATATCAATCTACTAAAAAAAATGACCAAATTGGTTTGGTTTGTTATTGTGAAACTATAATAACAAGTTGCCAGTATTTTAGAAAAAAAGGAATTGTTAAAAGTTACAGGTAAAGTTACAATGACAAAGTTACATGCAACAACAATCTCAGAAAATTCACTATAAAAAAATTCACTATAAAAGCAAATACAAGAGCAATCGGTAGTCTTCATAAATAAATAAAATCAGTTGTAGTCTCAAAATTTTACAGTTATGGAACCAAGAAAAGTTGAATTAAGCTTTCTGATTCCAGAAGTATATAGATGTAAATGCTCATCATATTAAAAACTATATTGTTTTAATGTTTTTATATGAAAATGATAAAGGATGTAGAATTACTTACCATACTAAAGCTGGTCATTTGAAATGAGTATATCTACCATACTTGAAAAATCATGTTATAAGATTTTTTTTTTTAAGATTTTATTTATTTATTAGAGAGAGAGAGAGAGAGAGAGAAAGAGAGGCAGGCTCCATGGAGGGAGCCTGATGCAGGACTCGATCCCGGGACTCCAGGATCATGCCCTGGGCCAAAGGCAGGCGCTTAACTGCTGAGCCACCCAGGGATCCCCATGTTATAAGATTTTATAACAAATCTTATATCGATTAATAAATGGTTTGTCAAATTACCACCATAAAAGATGATGTAAGAACAAAAAAAGTGTTGCCCAACTGACCTGATCAATTTCTGTGATAGAGATTAAAAGAATATTGATGGGGAAAAAAAAAAAAAGAATATTGATGGGGGTCAGGGAGTGGATTGTCCTGAATTTAAACCACAACCTTTTATTTGATAAGCTCTGACAGCCTAGGAGATAAAGTTCAGGTCACACTGGCATTATTTCCCTAAGAGTTGGATAAAATGAAATAAAGCAGTGAAATGAAATGAAATAAGATAAAATGATCACCCTCAAGGTGTTCCTTGAATGAAATGGACAATGACTGAGATAAAGATGTGTGGATAATTCTACTATAGACGATGCAATTAGAGATCATTTAATTGGTAAGAAATCTTACTTGGTGTGTTGGGCTCAACTTCTTAAGCCTTTGTGAATATTTCAAATGGACAAATTCTTTTTAAAGAAAAAGAAAGAAGAGGCTAGTTAAATAAATTGCTTCAGAAATTCTCATGGACTATTTCTATTTATTAAACAACAAATATTTATTATAATAAAACATTTTTTGTTATTTACCTAAAAATAATAAACATTCATACCAATAAAAAGCAATCTTAAATGTACAAAGGCAATAATGTCCCATAATTTAGAATTGTTCCCATGCGCACCTAAGGCCCACCTGTCATCAGTCACCTTTCAGGAATGGCCTGTGAATGGATATTTAAAGCATGAGAGTAAATCCCAGAGGAATAAAGATGGAGAGGAATAAACCATTGAAAACTTTAAGAAAAAGAAATGGTCCATAAAAATGGAGCCCATTAATACTATGAACTATATTGATTTCTTGTCATTTTTGTGAACAGAATTGCAGAATAAAATAGGTTTATTATTATACATTTGAAGAGTTAAATATAAAATGCCAGAAATAGGAAGACCGTATATGTGTGTGTATATATATATATATATCTTGAACCTGTATGGAGTATGCAGATATCTTATTAGCAGAAATTATGAAACGATTATGATTATTATTTTTTCATAATGCTATTTGGGGCTTTATAGAATTAAAGTTATGCTTTATAGACTCACAACTGAAATTGAAAACACAGAAAAAATATGAAGATAATGGAAGAAATAAAGATGAATATTAAAAGAAATAGCTGGAAATGCCCAGTATCAAGTATTTTAAAAAGTTAACATAGGGATCCCTGGGTGGCGCAGCGGTTTAGCGCCTGCCTTTGGCCCAGGGCGCGATCCTGGAGACCCGGGATCGAATCCCATATCGGGCTCCTGGTGCATGGAGCCTGCTTCTCTCTCTGCCTATGTCTCCGCCTCTCTCTCTCTCTCTGTGTGACTATCATAAATAAATAAAAATTAAAAAAAAAAAGTTAACATAGACCTTAGTATATTCTGATTATTCAAGGGCAGTAAAAGGAATGAGGAGGCCTTAAATTCAGGACGAAGACAGATTGCTTTAGGCAAAAGGAAATGGTGAAAATAATTTTTCAATAATTGCTTCAGTTATACATTAATACAGTGTAATGGATATTTCTAAAATGTAGGAAGGAATGTAGGAATTGATTTTGGAAAGAAATACAAATAAATGTTTACATATCCACAAAAAAGAGCATAAAAGTATCCCTGATTAAAACTAAGAGATGCATAGTAGATAGGTTCTAAATTTACTTTTCAAATAACAAGTAAGGATAACATGAATAATTTGGGTTTAGGTTCTATTTTTCATTTGGGGGGGCATTCTATGTCACCTGTCACATAGCACCTTATATTGAATTTAGTAGACAGATAAAAATTGGTTCAGCTATGATTCAAAAGCTGGTTTTACTCTGTCTTAAATTCCCAGTTATGTCTGCCTGAGAGATATACTTTGCCAATCATAAAATTCAGAATATGCCTCCTGTTTGGCAAGAAACAAGTCGTGATGCCCACAAAACTGGCTATTTGTTCATGAAAAAAAGAAACATAAACTGAACAGGTGAGTTTTCTTCTTTGTAAATGAATCATTTTTAAGAGATCAAAGAGGCTGAAGATACCCAATAGTATATTTAGGTGATTTAAAAAAATTTTTTTTATGTTTTTTATTTAGGTGATCTTCACGAGGCAGCTATATTCCATACACAGCTGTTGTCCCCGGTTGGAATTAGTCGTTTAGAATATGCGTTAAGTAATCCCATACTTCAAATGACTTTAGGAAATTGGGTGTTAGGGAGACCCGCCAGCACCATTCAATTAAGTGGTCCTTGAACAGAAAAGTGCTTTTCCTTTAAATGGAGAGAAAAAAGAGTTTGATCACATTTAAGCTAATCTATCATTTATCATACCCAGTGGGTGAGATAGTTAATGAGTCTATTGATTCTTTTTGGTGCTTAGTTTTATATACAACATTTAACCAACGTGAAACTTAATATGAGATTTGTTTTCCATTTGTTATTGATGCCCTTCAATTATCTTTATGTATCTCTGTAGGCACTGCATTTAAAAGGGAGTTTCAAAAGGGCTTTAGGCGGTGTCATTTTCTTAAATTGTATTTTAATTTTCAGATTTTTTTTAAACTTTAGCTTTTTTCCTATGCCTATGGTTACCTTCAGAAGCCCTTTACCTTTACTAAGAAGAAAAAAAATATTGACAATTTGTCAAGAATGTGGATTACAGAATTTGAGAAATGGCTGTTGTTCTTATTTCTTTCCCTTTCTTCATCCGCCTCTTCATATCCTCACTGTTCATTTATGTAGGTCATTGTAATTATCCTCTGATTCCTACCTCTTATTGAGGGTCATATGGGGCATTTCTGGAAAGCTAATCTGTCTTTACAAAAGACAAAAAGACAAAAAAAAAAAAAAAAGAAGAAGAAGAAGCACAAAAGACATGCAGAAGCTGCAACTGTGGTCAGATGGCGTCACAATGGTGAAGAGGATTCACAGTTATAACAAATGGCTATTTAAAAATTAAAAGAAAAAAAAACCCAGCAAGTCTGGTGCAAGGTAAGGTCTAAAATAGCATCCATGGCAAGAACAAAACAGATCAAAATGACTCAGGTTTTATATGAGAAATAGACAAAACTCATTCCTGAATTGAGCTCCATGGGTCGGTTTAGCCAGTATGTATGTTTTCTATTTGTGAATATTCATGCTTAAGTCTAATGATTAGTAAACATAAAGTAAGGTAGGTAAATCCTGAATCTGTCTGAAATCACCCCTGAATGAAAAAAGAATCCAGAAAAATCAGTTTTTAACACTGACACCCATTCCTAAGAAAGTACTCACTGAAATACTGAATTCTTAAACACATTGCCTAGAAAGAATGGCTGATTAAAATAGCTGGATAATGTTGATATAGGTAATAACTAAGGTATAGACATGTCATGAACATAACTTTAGAAAGAAAATTGCTCAGAATAGCAAAATCAAAGATGTGTTTAGACAGCGGTGTGTTGGAGCCTCATAAACTGGCTCCATCAGAGTTAATGGTTCACATCTGCTTCCAGTTCCATATTCGTGTTGGTACCTTGAAATAGTCCATGGTGGGAAAATTTACACCATGGAAATCAGCACACACTCTAAGTTAGAGTCTTTCCCCCAGGGAGCCATTTGTTAACCATCTACCTGCATACCATTGCCTTTGGATAATTATATCACATGTAATACAAACTCTAGATTTATATTAATCAGTGAAAATCCAAAAAAACTAGTTGCCAGTTTCCCTAATTTCCCAATATCCCATTAGGAAACAGGCACAAAATGCATTTTATGATGTGATATCTTCTTGATAGCCCTTTTTTTTTTTTTTTTTTGCTGCTATTTTGTGCTCTTTTTTTTTTTTTAAGATTTTATTTATTCATTCATAAGAGACACACAGAGAGAGGCAGAGACACAGGCAGAGGGAGAAGCAGGCTCCACGCAGGGAGCCTGATGTGGGGCTCAGGATCATTACCTGAGCCAAAGGCAGATGCTCAACCACTGAGCCACCTAGGCATCCCAAGATTTTATTTTTAAATGATCTCTACAACCAACGAGGAGCTTAAACTCACAATCCCAAGATCAAGAGTCACATGCCCTACTCACTGAGCCAGACAGGAGTCCCTTACTGAGATTAAGATTTTTAAAAAATTTTTTTACTATTTTTATTTATTTATTCATGGGAGACACAGAGAGAGAGGCAGAGACATAGGCAGAGGGAGAAGCATGATCCCTGTGGGAAATCTGATGTGGGACTCGATCCCAGGACCACGGGATCACGACCTGAGTCGAAGGCAAATTCTCAACCATTGAGCCACCTAGGTGCCCTAAGATTATGATTTTGAATAAATTGTTATCTGTTAGAGCAATTAAGATTAAGAAAGATAAAGTTTTTATTTTACTTTTACTTATTCCTTCTCCATCCTTTTTTTTTTTTAAATATAGATCAATCAGTTTCTGAAGAACTTCCTTTAACATTTCTTGCAAGGCAGATCTATTGGCAAAAGATGTTCTCAATTTTTGTTTGTCTAAGAAAATCTTTATTTCTCCTTCACTTTGGAAAGATAATTTTTAGGGTACAGGATTCTAGGTTTTTGTGTTTTTTTTTTTTTTTTTTGCCTCTCAGCACAATAAATATTTCACTCCACCATCTTCTTAACTGCATAATTCCTGAAAGAAATGAGATATGATTCCCCTCTTTACTTCTGTATAGGGAAGGTTTTTTTCCCTCTCTGACTTTTTTCAAGATTTGTTTTCATTATCTTTGACTTGTTATAGTTTGAATATGATATGGCTAGGTATAGTCTTTCCTCTGGCTGGTTTTGGTTTTGGTGTTGCATTTATTCTGCTTGGTGTTTTTTGAGCTTCCTGGATCTGTTATTTCATAGATAACGTTGATTTGGGAAATTCTTAGTCATTATTGCTTCAAATATTATTTTTTTCTTTCTTTCTCTGGTATTTCCATTATGCATGCTGCACCTTTTGTAACTGTCCCACAATTCTCGGATATTCTCTTCTTTCCCCCTCAGTCCTTTTTCTCTTTGCTTTTCAGTTTGGGATGTTTATACTGTCATATGGTCAAGGCTAGAGAGTCTTTCCTCAGCCATGTGCAGTCTATTAATGAGCCTATCAAAATCATTCTTCATTTTGTTACAATGTATCTCTAGCATTTCTTTTAATTACTTCTTTGATCTTCCATCTCTCTATTTACATTACCCATCTGTTCTTGCAAGTTCTCTAACTATTAGAGCACTTAGCCTATTAATCACAGTTGTTCTAAATTCCCAGTCGGATAATTCCAACATTCTTGTTATATCTGATTCTGGTTTTGATGCTTGTTCAATCTCTTCACACTGTATTTTTTTTTTTTTTTTTTGCCTTTTTAGTGTGCTTTGTAATTTCTTGTCATAATCAGATATGATGTTAGGAGTGAAAGCAACTCAGGTAAATAGGCCTTTAGTAATGTGGTGGCAAGGTATGGAGGAAGGACAGTGTTTTCTAGTCCAGGAATTAGGTTTCAGTCTTTTGGTGAGCCTGTGCCCCAGGACTGAACTCCACCAGTAGTTCATAGGGTTTTTTTCTCCCTCGTGAGTGGAACAGGAGGCCTGGAAGGGGCTGGGCTGTGTATTTCCCTTCACCCATGTCAGGTAGGCTCTTCTGTAACTCCAGAAGGTTAGGCTCTGGTAAAATAGCCTTCTCTGAAGGTGGTCCTTTTTAAGAAGAGCAGAGGGCTCCTATTTATTTCAGAATGCTTCCTTTCCTCCACCCCATGCTAGAAGACTCAGGGGATTTTTCTCTCATCTTTACTGTGGAACCTGGCCAAGGTCCTCAAGGTAAACCTTACCACACTGTGACAGTTCCCCTGTGATTGAGTCACCATATAGTCTTTAACTCTCAGACGTGTCCACACTGAGACTTCAGCAATTCACCAGTTGTAGTTCAGGCTTCTCTACTCCAGCACTGGTTCTTGAGGGGAAACTAGTGGGTTCTACTGGTGAGATTCTGTTCTGTAAGTTGTGATTCTTTGTATCTGCCTATTTGTGTCTCCAATTTGGAGGAAATGGTCTGCCCTGTGATTTCATTTCTTCCAATAGGTTTTAGAAGAATTGTTTATTTTTTTGTTTGGCTTTTTATGCCTCAGGATGGAGTGATAATCACTAAGCTCCTTACATGTTGCACCAAAAACTAGAAGTCAAGCCTTGTTTCCATACCCCACTCCCCACAATGTGCTACACACAGGATATGAAGAACACTTCCTCTATACATGCATTTTGGATTTTGCATGAAAGCTTATATGTTCAGTTGTTTTCAACTATATATGATAAATGTCAATAGTACTATTTTGAACATTATATTATGGTAGCTAGGAAATACATATAGGAGTGTTCTGATATTTAATATTCCAGAAAATGTGATTGTGAGTTATAAAACTAAACATCTATCTTTAGTGACAAATGATATTTTTAGAACATTTAGATAATTCAAAGGCATAAGCATTTAATACTTAATCATGAAGAAGCTTCTAAGGAAAATAGCGACTCAAGGTAAAAAGCAAACTATAACCACTGGTGTTACATTTTAAAAAAAAACTTCAGATTCCCATATAAATACTTGCTAAATGTACTTTGATGCCTCATTGGTCTCTCAAGCTTACCTTGTCTGAAAAGGAAAATCTCGATTTCCATTCCCATCACCAATATATATACGTGCCAATGATTATCATTGTCTACCTAATCCTGATAGCCAAAAACTTGGCGTCATTCCTTATCCCCCACCCCACCCTCTGACTTCCACATTTCACACATCCGTCCAATCACCAAATACTGTTGGTTCAAGGAACAAAATACACCTTTACTGCTCTTCCTGTCTGTTGTTACGACCTTTCTCTGTTTCCCGCATCTCACACCTGGACCACTACAGTAATCCCTGAACTACTCTCTCCTAGATTTTTGTTGCTTTTCCTCTGCAATTTGTTCTCCAACAAGTAACCAGGGTGATTGGTTAACAATACAAATCAGACTTAATTTTCTACTTAGAACAGTGACTTTCCATCGTATTTAGAACACAGTGAGCATCCTTTTACACAGCTTACAACATCCTTTGTCTTAAATCACAATTGGCACCTGTCTTCCCTTTGTTCTCAATGGACTTTCTCATTGAACAAGACCAAGTGCATTCTTGCCTCTGCACACAGCACTTTCTAGGCCTTAAACTCACTATTCCTTCTCTGCTGAACGGGTTCAAAGGCATCTTAGGTCTTACCTTAAATGCTGTTGCACCACAGTTCTTCCCTAACACCTTTACCTAGCCCTATCTAACAAAAATAAGAGCCCTAGTTTGCACCTAACCTTACTCATATCTTTTTTTTTTTTTTTTAGATTTCATTTATTCATGAGAGTCACAGAAAGAGAGGCAGAGACACAGGCAGAGGGAGAAGCAGGATCCCTGCGGGGAGCCCAATGCGAGACTCCATCCCCAGACCCTGGGATCACACCATGAGCCAAAGCAGATACTCAACTGCTGAGCCACCCAGGCGTGTCCCTACTCATATCTTTTTTTGTTTGTTTTAGCACTGTCCATAATCTGAACTTGCTTTGTTATATTTATTTGAATGTATATTAAGTGTTATCTCATTCCATTGGAATATAAGCTTCATGAGAACATGGCTTGTATATCTCAGCTTTTCTTTCTTTCTTTAATTCCCGCCATCTAGAACAGTGTTTAATGTATGTTCAATAGATAGTCAATAAATGTCTTCAGTGATACACAATTTTATCATTTGTGAAATGAATAAACAAATAGAGCACACAAATTTTGAAATGTAAATAATATAGATGTCTATGGTCAAGGTGAATTTCCATACAATAAAGTTTTCACCTTCCAGAAGGTATTAATGGAAATAAATGCAAAGAGAAGATATGAAGAAAAATTTTAACACGACTAGCAGTATATATACACACATAACTCCCAGGACTATTGGCTTTTAACAAAATAAATCTCATTCTAGGGACAAAACTTAAATGTATTTGAGAGTGACAGGAAAACAAAAGAAAAAATACAGGTCTCCTTTCCTTGGTATAATTATCTTCAGTGTCCAAACCAACAATTAAGCAAGAACAAAAATGATTATCTTTTTTGACTAGGAATTCTTAAATTTATGAAGAAGTTTTTGTTTCCCTCTAGACTCTCTGTTCCCTAGTTCGGTATAGTGGAGTGGTTAGAGAACTCTGAGTCACTGTTTCCTTCAAGTCCTAATTCCATTACTGAATAGTTATGCTATTTTGGGCAAATAATCTGAGCCTCAGTTTCCTCACATATCAAATGTGGTTCATACTTACACGTAATTCACAGAAAGCTTGTTTAGAGAAAATAGTGCTCAGAAAATAGTAGGACCATATAGGTGTTTGTTTTAGGAGTTTTTGCTTGTTTGTTTTAAGTTTTTTATCTAAATTCCAGTTAGTTGACATACAGTATAATAATAATTAGCTTCGGGTGTACCATATAGTGGTGCAACCCTTCCACTCAACACACAGTGCTCATCACAATAATCAGTTGATTGCTTACATCTCTGTTTGAATAGTAGAATTCTTGATATTTCATGACACTTACTGGCACTTTGTCATAAAGAATCTCAATTAGATTTAGGGAGCATGGAAGGAAACAAGCAGAAAGAACAATTCTGAGGATTCAGTAAAGGTGGCTGCATTCCAAATAACTTTCTCTGAAATCCAGAGGTCAATTTACTAAGGCAAGCTGCAGATGGATAGATAAACTCTGATTTCTGCATCCTCCTCAAAGTGGTAATTGTGGGCCTTCTAGCCAAAGGCTTCTTTTAATGAATGAAAGAGGATGAAAAGGTCATTTTTCTTAACATAATCTTCAAGGAGCATTGCTTTCTGAAAATATCACGATCCTAAACAACCTGAAGAAGCCTCCAGGAGGTTGATTTTACTAATCAGGCAGTGGCATACACTGACCCTCCACCATCACTCAGAACCATCCAGTCCCCACAACTAACCTTGAACCTGAGGCAACAGAGACTGAAGAGTTGCTGCATGTTGACAGGGGTCCTCTAGCCTCTGGAGAGGACACTTTGCTCCAGGGCTGGTACATAGATGTGTCTGTTTCTCTTAAGAACATATTCTGAAGTGGAAGAAAGTAGCTCAAACCGGAAAAAAATCCAAACTCCTTCCCTCAAATACTGTAGAGAAAGGTTAAGTAGTCCTTCAATTCTCAATTATCCAAAAAAGGAACTGAGTAAAATCTGTACGCTGTTCAAGAATTAGAAGCAGGCTAATGCAGGGAGCATGAAGCAGGCTCCATGCAGGGAGCCCAATGAGGGACTTGATCCTGGAGTCCCAGGATCACGCCCTAGGCCGAAGGCAGTCGCCAAACTGCTGAGCCACCCAGGGATCCCCCAGAATTTTTTTTATTTCAAGTTTATTCTCTATCATTCCCTACTTTCCACTTTTATGTATGTATGTATGTATGTATTTACATCTCCCTTTTTGTCTACCATTAAGATATGAAATGAGACAAAATCCAATTTGGAATATCATTTCTGGAGAAATTTTTTTTAAATATTTTATTTACTTATTCATGAGAGACACACAGAGAGGCAGAGACACAGACTGAGGGAGAAGCAGGCTCCATGCAGGAAGCCTGACTTGGGACTTGATCCCAGGTTCCAGGATCATGCCCTGGGCTGAAGGCAGCTCTAAACCGCTGAGCCACCGGGCTGCCCTGGAAAAATTTTCTTAATCTGAAATCTCAGTCCTTTACTATTTGGCCTAGAGTTATTTCTTTTTTGATGTAAATAAGCTGGTTTATTTTCATGAATATCCTTGATGCCTTCTAATTCAAATAAAAATAATGATTTTCTAAGATATTTTAATCATTGTGTTAAGCAATAGAGTGAATACAAACTTAAATAAGACAAAATCCCAAACATTCAGGAACTCACAATCTCATGATATTCTTGAAGGTCCCAGGGGATCTATCTTGGTAACAAAACACAATGTTAATGAAAATGAAGTCAGAGCTTTGAGTTGCCTTAAAAGGAGGAATAGCTTTGTTTCCATCTTGGGCAACTGGGTGAAGAAGAAAGAAACCAATAAAAATTAAAAAAGAGGGAAAAGAATGTGGATGTATAGAGTTGAGCATGGGGACAGTAGAAAGGGCTGATGGGTGATGTGGTACAGGACATGGTACTGTGTGCTATATTTCTATTCTAAAACAGACCAAAAAAGAGCACCATCATTTTTAACTGAACTGTTGAGAGAAGAAAAAATCACCTTTTTAAGTTATCTATTTGCCAAATGCAAGGAAAGTCATGTTTATCATATCTACATTGTGTGATAGATCATTCATTCACTCATGGTATTTAGGTGATCATGTAACAAGGGATGCATTTGCTGAGGGATGGCAGTTTGGAAGTAAAGGCTTTTCTGAGCGATATTTAAGTTGAGATTGGAAGAATGGGATACAACTATCTGAATGTTTCAGCAGAAGACACACAGAATACAGGTGTACAAAGGCTCTGAGCTGAAACAGGCTTAGGTGTTTTCATGGATGTAAACAAGCCAACAGCACATTTTGAAATATGAGTAAGGTTCAAGTCTGGGAAGGGCCTAATGGTGTAGCTCTACGTAGACCTCTGTAAAAGTTTAGATTGTCTTCCTACTGAACTAGCGGGCATTTGGAGGAACACAATGTTATTTAGGGTTTTAAAATGCTAGCCTGGCTGTTGTGGGGAGGAGGCTTGTGTGTTATGCGAGAGAGGGTAGTAGTCATATTTTGTGATCCACATCTTACAGCTTTGGGAAGCAAACATCAGGAGAAATTATCATTCAAACTCAAGATTTCTTCAAAATGAAACCACATGGCATCAAGTAGCTAATGCTCCATCACTTAACCCTCTCTTTACCAGGGAGCAAATGGTTGGGTCTCCAACAATAAAACTTCAACAATAGCAACAATAACATATAATTTTATTTTGTGTTAACTGACTATGAGAGTTAGTCATATGCAAGTTCTAACTGTATTTTAAGCTTTCAAAAAAACTGGGGCCCCTGGGTGGCTCAGTCGGTTAAGTGTCGGCCTTCTGCTCAGTCATGAGCCCAGGGTCCTGGGATCAAGCCCTATGTTGGGCTCCCTGCTCAGCAGGGAGCCTGCTTCTCCCTCTCCTTCTGCCGTTCCCTCTGCTTGTGCTCTCTCTCTGTCAAATAAATAAATAAAATATTTTTAAAAATTATAATTAAAGGAGTACTCTGACAATTGCTGCATGGAGAAGTTAACTTTCCCAAGGACACACAGATACTAGCTGGTGAAATCTGGATTTCTTCCCTGTTCTCTGAATTCAGAGCTGGCATTCTTAACCAAGATTACAGAATGGAGACCATTATGTGATATTTCTGGGTTGGTCTAAAGACTTATTACAAAAAATGGCAGGAGGGGTAACAGTTTGACAAAAATTTAAATTCCTCTTCTAGAAATTTGCTTGCTGCTAGAATAGCACTGTTTTATTTCTATAGCTCTTTACAGATTCATTTATTTGAATAAATATATATTACATGATATATTATTTATGTTGGTTATAAATAATATATAAATATACTGAACTAACTTAACTTACATTTCATCATATTTTATCCTTAAAATATTCTGTGTGCTGTGCATGACAATTGCAGTTTTTGTCCCTCTTACTTCTTAAGAAGCAGTCTCATTTTGCTGGGGGATGTATCCAAGGACATTATCAAATATGTGCTTCTCGGATAAGCTGGATCTAAAAACCCGCTCTAAGTCACACCAGTAGTCATTCCTTATTTTACTGTCTGCACAGCATTTATCATCACCCCAAATTATCTTGACTTTGGCAATTTCTTTCTCTGTTTCCCTCATTAAAATTTAAGGCCAATGAGATGAGGGACTTTAATTATCTTAGTCCCTAGCACCTCAGAATGCTTGACACTTAGTGGGTTCAGAGTAAACATTTGTTGGATGAATAGTGCTTTGAAAAACGCAACACTGATAAAAATTGGCAAACCTGGTTTCGAATGAAAATCTTTAGGATCTTTAACACTTATTCTATCCCACTGTACCATCATTTCAGATAACGGTCATTTGAGATCATGTAAAGTCAACAATAAATGAAATGGTATTTTGCATCTCAAAAGCAACTTCAGATGGGTAAATTTTTATTTCAAATTAACCACAGTTACACATCTTGACAACAGAAGTTTGTTTTTTTTTTCCTTTGTTTTCTCAGTGGCATTTCACATGAGGGTGATGAGATCAGTCAACAGTCACTTGAGACTGATCAAAGGATAAAGTATCGCATAAAACAACTCACATTTAACCTTTGCAAATGAATAAGTAAAGGGAAATTCATGAATTCTTAAAATATTGTCCCTTGATGCAGATATCAGCCTCTTTCTGGTTTCAGCATTAATTCACATGGGCATCTTTTCTATGGGCAGTTTTATTTTTCCTAAGCAATTGGTATTGCCATTGAAGTTCATAGGAAAAAAAAAAAACAAGTTTCAAATAATATACTCTTTATTAATCCTGTAACTAGGCTAAATAACATTTAGAAAATAAACTATGTTAGTTTTCAAAAGTTAGCTTTGGAAATAGATTCTTTGAACATTTGTGTTAAGGCTGAAAGTTGTTTTACCTACAATTGATATTTGAGTCAGTTTCTTTAGCACAAAAATGTGTAAGAAGAATAAAATGGTAACCACCTCCGTTTTTTATTTGGTCTCCATTTTCTGTGGTTGAATTCTGTGACAGCTGCTCCCAAGGCGAGGATGAAACTAGACTTACACGTACAGCTCTGCTTGGGTATACACATGAGTGCCTCTCAAAGGACACATTGACTCCCATTGCCAATGATGCATGTGGTTCACAAACAAAGATAGGGGACTACATCCACATCTCAAACATCGAGTGGCACCAGGTCGCAGTGCACAATGCACTGGGCAGATTTTAAAATATCCTTTTTTTTTTGGATTTGCTTTATTGTTTGCTAAGTCACATTCTCCAAAGAAAAGAAAATAGGAGACCTTTTGCAGAGGGAGGGATAAACAGTGTGTATAAGCTGATACAGGTATTTGGGAGGCCAAGTAAGTATCCCTACATTAAGTTGCATTCATTTCTTTGGAATTAAAATAATCAATAAACAAATACTGAAAAACTGAAAGCCAAGTACAGTCATATCTACAAAGAAAAGCTTGTTTTTTCCAAAGATAAGAATAGTTTATCTCTTTGCCAAAAATTAGTGAATCAAACATTTTCTTCAAATATGGCAAGAATATATCTGATCCAATCAGGAACTGACAGCTTATCTTTCCCAATTTATAGCAATGCTAGGGAAGACCAATCTCCTATCCATTACAGTTGAATACCTCGTATCTTGTGCCAGAAACTGTGCCTAGCGTTTTCCATGTGTTATCTCATTTAGTTCTCATAATAACCCTGAAAGGCAGGTCCAGATGTTAACTCCTCTTTTAAGTGAAGAAAAAGAGGATTTGGGAGATCAGAAAACTGTCAATCAAGGTTGCACAACTAGAAAGTGGCAGAGTCAGAGCTTGAATGAGAATTATTATTTTTTTTTAAAGATGTTATTGTGAGAAAGAGCAAGAGCGAGCGAGCAAGAGAGAGCACGAGCAGGGTGAGGGGCAGAGGGAGAAGCAGGCTCCCCGCTAAGCAGGGAGTCCAATGCCACGACACGACCCTGCACTCGATCCCAGGACCCTGGGATCATGACCTGAGCCAAAGGCAAACACTTAACCGACTGAGCCACCAAGTGCCTCAAACAAGAGTCTTATCACCAAACTGCTTTACAAAAAGGGCTTTGTGAGTCAGGCCTTCCTCATTTCCAAACTTGATTCTGCGTGTTCCTACTGTAATCCACCATTCACTATGCTCCTAGAATTAATAAGTGCACACCTAATAGTTCACTTCCTAACCTACCTGTCTCCAAAGTTGATTTTCAGTTTTCCAGCCAGGTATGAAAGGTTCTGGCTCACCTGACAACAGCCAGCCTTTCTAGATGGTCACTGACTCCTGAATGCCCTTAGTGTTCAGCAAACCACACACACCTTTATTCCTTCGCTATACTATTCGTACTCCACGTAACATCCCTTCCAACTTGTGTCCGTGACGGAATTCCATATAAAATTATATAAAATTATATAAAATTTCCTTCCAGAAATACTCCATGTTTATTTACTTTTCAAAGCACAAGCGCATATAAGCACATTTTCTCAAGTTCCCTTGTTTTCCCTTTAACTATACTTTGTGAGTGATGTTCTGTATCAGCTCACATAAATTTGCTTCATTTATTTTCACAGTGGCTTGTTATAT
Source organism: Canis lupus familiaris (assembly GCF_011100685.1). NCBI lineage: Eukaryota > Metazoa > Chordata > Mammalia > Carnivora > Canidae > Canis > Canis lupus. Next base: position 8,465,064 of record NC_049252.1, on the reverse strand, counting down.
GGGGTTACCACGATTTACTTACTGATTCTTGTTTCCAATTAATAGACAATGCTAGCATGAACATATTTGCACCTAAGTAGTTTGGCAAGAATGTGAGTATATTTTTAGTTTAATCCCCCAAAAGGTAAAGTTTAAGCCAAATACTATATGTCTTTTACATTTCTATCAAGACTATGAGAACATAACTACTCTTGCCCACAACACTAAAAGTTTAGTTACATTACAGCTGAAAAATGGAATTTCATTGACACTGTTGTATTGTTGGTTCTGAGTAAAATTAGGCATTGTTTCCTGTGGTCCCACAATCTGCCTGTCCACGTAGTTGGCAAAATGGTCCACCGAATTTCTGTTTCAGTTATTCATTTATATGTTAATGACAAAACATCACATAGTGTTATAATGTTCACATATAATAGTGAGTAACCTGTATAATAGTATTTTATGTGACATATGCTACAAAAAATCTTAGTAACTCCTTTTGTATTTTCTTAATTTTATGTAGATATTTTTATTTCTTATATTGTGACATATCTTAGTAATTTCCTTGAATACTTCTAGGTTTTCTGGGTTTCTCAGAAGTGGAATCCCTACTCCAAAATATTAACCATGCTGTTTTCTTTCTTCTGGACATTTTACTCCTTTCACTGCTATAATTTAAAAATTTTGGTCCACTTGAACTGTGTTTTGTAATAGGGAGTAAAGTAAGAGTCAGCTTCATTTTTTTTTCAAGATATTAAGCACCTCATACCAACTCTACTTGATGTATAATCTTTCTTTCCCCCTGTCTCAAGGGCTGTCTCTCTATTTTATCATATTATTCTGTTTATTCATGAACCAACTCTACCGGATGCTTATACTATGTTTAATATGTACTTTTTGCTGCTAGTATTTATTTACAATAACCAACTTCTTTTGTTATTCTATCATGTGAGGCTGCCATTTTTGGTCATGAAGATTTTACAGACTATATTTAAGAAGTCTGCATCCATGCAATTATTCAAAAATAGATACTATTCTAGATTATGTGCCATTCACTTCTTAGGAACAAAGAGAAGATATTAATGGATGACTAAATTGGAGTTGGAAATAGGAAATATTTTTGGAATAAATATCCCCTCACATCATTCACTAAAACTGGTATTATTGTGAAAGAGAAAATAGAGTATCAGTGCATCTAATTTAAAATCATAAGATGTAGTTCACTGTTTAAGATTTAACACAATGTAACTATACAACTCTAGTAAACCATTTGGCCACAAAAACTCTAGTTTACTGTTGAATAGGAAAAAAAACTACTCTCAGTCTATCTCCGGAGATCATTGTCAGAACCATATGTAACAATGTGTATTCAATTTTTAAAGGGTAAATTACCACTGAAATCATTTGTTATTCTTAGAATCATTCGAAATTGTTCAGTCTATCCAGTGAAGTTTGTAGCATCAACAGGGATCTTCTAGGAGAATCTTCATTTCACCATTATTATCCAGGTTTCACTGTACTTTACAGGAATTTAGGCATCAAAAGCCACTTTTACTTTCACCCATCTCCTAAAATAGGATAGGTGTGTTTGCTAGATATGCTGATCCAATTATAAATATCTACCATGTAGTGACCGGAGCAGTTGTATAAGTGACCAGGTCTACTAACTTCATAAGGTTTACTACTGTACTGATTATCAGCTTGCAAATCAAAAGCCTTTCTATTCAATCATGTCAAGCCCTTTAGTCAACTTGAGAAAATTCTTCCTAACCTGATCATTTGTACTTTTCATGTCTCCTCTGCATTACAATTATTTTCATGTTTTTGAGTCCAGGGCTGGGCACCTGACTCAGGTCTGGCCATCAGCTCTGCATTTCCTGACCACCATTGGGTAGTTCATAGATGGGGATGTCCCCAGTCAAAGCCAATTAAGCATGATGAGGCTTTTATTAACTTTTCTGGAAAAGAAACTATTTCATGTTTTACTTCAATATGAGTAGATACAAATGATAGATCTACTTGGCAACTCTATAATGTCTAAGAAAAAAAGCACACTGAAATGTCAAGAAATAGAAGCACCTTTCCTAAAGACATTTTTTAAGCCTGAAATCTATGTGATGCAAAATATTCCCTTTTGAGCTTAGATCAGCTAAGGCCATTTTTACTTACAAAACTTTATGAGGAATTAAGGGTTACTTAACAATACTGTATCATACCATGATAATTGTTTGCTCAAGTACTCACATTCACAATATTAGAATAATATTAATTTGCAAAAGAAAAGAAAAGAAAAGGTATACATAAGCTGCAGCATGAGTATCAACCAGGCATTAAACTTTTTTTCCCGAGGTGCCTAGATGGCTCAGTCCATTAAGGCTGCCTTTGGCTGAGGTCATGGTCCCAGGGTCTTGGATCGAGCCCTGCATCGGGCTCCCTGCCTAGTGAAGAGTCTGCTTCTCTCTCTTCCTTTGCTCCTCACCCTGCTTGTGTTCTCTCTCTCTCTCTCTCAAATAAATAAATAAAATCTTAAAAAACACAAACTTTTTTCCTCCAACAAAGTCTCTTAATTAAGATACAATTTATCATTGCCAATTTTAATAGTTATGTGGGGCTTTAGAAAATCCTCTTTTGAAGTAAGGGATTTCTATTTTTTAAAGATTTTTATTGGAAGCAAATGATCATTAGCTTATAAATTTCTTATTAGTATATGCTAGTGTCTTCACATAAAACAGTTTAGAAGCTCAGTGTTCACCAAAGGCATATTGTAGATTCTATAAACATTTCAGAAATATTGTCAGGAGTAGCTTGTGAAGGGAAATGTTGACTGACTCTAATTATCAATGTATTGAGATATAAGCTTGCAAAATTTAAAGCTAACACCCTAGTATCTTGCTAATTTTTACAAGATTGACTAGTCTATTATATCATACAACTAGTTGTCCAGATAAACTACTCTCAGAAACTTCATGTGATCACACTATAATTACAGTGTGGATTGACATGGTGATCAGTAAGAAATATTAAAAGAACAATCACATAATACTTCAAACAAAAGAAAAGAGCACTTGATAATACCAAACTTCTTAAGAGGTTTCATACTTTTAATTAAAACAGCCCACTACATGTAAGCATCAAACACACCCACACACAAAAACACTCCTACTAGGTAACATCTAAAATGTTACTCTAGCCATTTTTACTGTGCTTGTCAATGAAATTAAATGAAAACATCCATTAAATATGTTTCACTCATGAGATCATTCTTCAAGTCCAATAATTATGTTTCATTCTGATAGGTATGCTTTTCTCTTTACCTCCTCATTAGAATAACAAAAAGTCAAAGTAATTTTTCGTAATCAAAATGGGAAAGTAGCATGAAGCCATAATAAGGGAAAGCCAGCTGAGGAGCCTGCTACAAAACAATACCATGTATAATTGGTTCTTAATTATGCAAATTTAACAAATGGCAGAAGGATGGTTGTATTTCTTGACCAAGGCTGCCTGCCAAGTCAACAAGCTGGCTTCAATGGAGGAAGAGGCTCACTCTGTGATCTCGACTGCTATATCTCCTTCCGCATTGCCAAAATATTTCGTGGAAGAAAGAAATCTGTTGATTTACTAAAACAAGTTAAATTTATAATTTTAGTGTGTGAATATCTCCAATAGCATCATTAACAAAGTTTTTTTTTAAAAAAGCACATTATTAAATTTTTTTAATCAAAGATTTAAGACACGAGAAGAAACTCAAATAATTAGTATATACATTTATATGGATGATAAGTTTGCTGCATAGTTCTTTTATTCATGAGAGACACAGAGAGAGAGGCAAAGACATAGGCAGAGGGAGAAGCAAGCTCCCCACAGGGGACTCAGGCCCAGGATCCCGGGGTCACGACCTGTGCCAATGGCAGACATTCAACCACTGAGCCACCCAGGTGCCCCCATAGTTCTTCATGAAAAATAATTTTTATATGTTAGAAAAAGGTTTTTGCAAGAAAAAAAATTAAAAAAACAAAAATATGAGCTGTCTATTAAAAGACAGTGAGTATATTCTAATTTGATATAGGCACTAAAGTCATTCCCTACTTCTGAAAGAGTAAAATTTGAAAGGAGTTCCCTGATCATTTGCCAGAGTTTGAGACTCCACATAGAGTCTTGGTAAAAATATATTTTAATGGGTCAAGGAAAATTCCTGAACAGGTTGGAAGATACATACAAAACATTGTCAAGAGGGGTTCCGAGGTGGCTCAGTGGTTGAGCATCTTCCTTCAGCTCAGGGTGTGGTCCCAGAGTCCAGGATCAAGTCCTGCATCAGGCTCCCCTCTAGGAGCTTGCTTCTCCCTCTGCCCATGTCTCTGCCTCTCTCTCTGTTTCTTATAAACAAAATCTTAAAAAAAAAACAAAAAACGAAAATATTGTCAAGAATTGAAGAATAGGGGAAAAGAAGAACAAGAGACAGGAATATGTATAGCAGTGATTTAGAATCAGACTATAAACTAAATTAATGTGAAATATCTAGTAGAATATGTGGGGCAAGGGATGTCCTTCACTGATATTTTTGCCTTAATTTTGGTATGTTCATAAAGTATTCTCTACGTAAAATAGCGCTACCACAGGTGAAAGAAAAAAAATTGTGTCTTTCTTTTTGGAGGGGTGCTATTATGTATCACACATCAGCCAATCATCTATCCTCTCTGTAAATCCTAAATCCCAGAGTTCACATTAAGAATGTTAGGGTTTTATAGATTTCTGTAGTAAAATACAGATGGCCCTGATTTATGACGGTTTTACTTACAGATTTTCAACTTTATGATGTTGCAAAAGTGATACATATTCAGTAAAAACTGTACTTTGAATTCTGAATTTGGATCTTTCCCTGGGCTAGCAATATGCAGCATGGTCATCTCATGATACAGGGCAGTGGCAGTGGCAGTGAGCCATCGGCTCCCAGTCAGCACTGCGATCAGAAGGTAAATAACCAATGTAATACTGCCATTCTGTTTTTCATTTTCAATGAATTACATGAGATCATTCAATACTTTATCATTTGTTAAATGATTTTGCTCATCTATAGGCTAACGTAAGTATCTCATGTAAGGTAGATTTGGTAGGTTAGGTGTATTAAATGCATTTTTGATTTACGATATTTTCAATTTATGATGGGTTTATTGGAAGGTAACTCCAGGATAAGTTGAATAAGATCAATCCTTTATTCATTCAAAATGAGATTAGCCCAGAATATTTTTAGTATTAATGAAACATTGTGTTGCTTTTCAGTCTATTCATATTTCACTTACTTCAATGTGATCAGACATATATTCTTAGCAGAAAACATGAGATTTAAAGATAAAATAAAGTAAAATAAAATAAAACAAAATAAAATAAAGCTGGGTACTGCAGGCCATAAACATCATGAATCACTGATAAAAAATTAAATTTCCAGAACAAATATATAAATAATATATTTAAATGGATGATTCCATGTGCTTTTATAGCATTTTCAGTCATCTTGCTTCTTGTGACTTATATTTTGAGAGATTTTCAGTGTCGTGAAATAAAGAAAACTACCTTACGTAGAAAAGTAGAGCATTTACTTGTTTGTATAGTTCAAACACATGAATGAATGCCATGATAAGGCTTATTCTTCCTGCATCCCCTGACTAAATCTTTTTTTTTTTTTTAAGATTTTATTTATTTATTCATGACAGACAACAGAGAGAGGTAGAGACACAGGCAGAAGGAGAAGCAGGCTCCTTGCAGGGAGCCCGATGTGGGACTTGATCCCGGGACCCTGGGATCAGGACCTTAGCCAAAGGCAGATGCTCAACCACTGAGCCACCCAGGTGTTCCACCCCCTACCTACCCTCCCCACAACTAAATCTTAAAGGAATATAGAATACATGATTTTCAGATATTCACAGTTTACAAATAGCATTGCCCTGGTAATGACATCACTGATTATACTGCAGAAGTATAGTAAGATACATCCCCACAATTCAAAACAATTCTTAGAAGACAACGTACAGTTTTGTCTTATAAGTAGAGATCAAAGTGAAATTCTTCAATCCTATCTCTTGGTTATACCACATTTGATATTTACAGTGGTGGAAAAAATAAAACAGCCAATGAGTCATCAATGTTACCTACACATAGATTATGAAAGAAGCAGCTGTTAATATAATTGTGGTCCAAATCCTTTAACAAATTCAGCAAGAGTCTTTGCATGGTCTCTAATATCTGTAGACAGTATTAAAAAGCAAAAAAAAAAAAAAAGAAAAAGAAAAAGTACAAAATATTTTGTGGTTTCAAAGTAACAGCACAGTCTCCTTAGAAGGAAATACATTAGAAGAACGCATATTTGCAAGACATTTAGAGCAGAGATTCATGTTACCTCACATCTGGTACATGATGACACTACAAAATCAAGTGGCCACCATTTCTATAGTGTAAGCAGAATACAAACACCTCTCTCCTCTTCTGCTGCCCCTGCTACCCTGGTCCAGCCCACCATTCTCACTTGCCTGTTATTATAATAGCTTCAATTGCTCTTCTCGTTTACACTCTTGTTTCTGTATAATCTTCTTTCAAAACAACATTCTCAATAATCCCATTAAAATATAAGTCGAATCATGCTTCTGTTCTGCTCAGAAGTATCCAGTGGTTCCCCTTTAATTCAGAATTAAAGACATAGTTCTTAGAGTGGCCTACAAGGACATTCCCAACCTGGCCTCTTATTAGTGCTCCTATGTCACTCCCTACCCCTCTTTCTGGGAATACCTACTGGTCTTCTTACCGTTTCTCAGACACCCTGCAAGTTTCCTCTGCTAGAACACTTTCCCCGGAGAGACAAATGGCTTACTTTCTTAGATCTGTCAAGCTTTTGCTTGGCTATGACCTTCACAAATCTGACACCTCATTTAGAATGATAACACATTCTATCACATTTCCTTGACACTTATCACATCCTAATTTGCATTAAAGTTAATTTGTGTATGTACTTCTTGTTTTATGCCACTTTCTCCACATTACTAGAATGTAAGCTCCATAAGGACAGGGCTTCTGCATAATTCTTTAAACTAATGCTTCCCTAGAGCCTAGAATAATGCTCAGCACACAAAAAGATGCTCAAGAAGTATCATGCACATAACATCATAATTCACATAACAATACAGCTCAGTAACTTAATGATATATGTTTTGGCTGGAGACCTTGTCCTCTCGTAGTACTTGTTGTAATAATACTCTATAATGTAGCTAGCTATTAGGTCTAGTTATGGCATTATCAATAATTAGTTGAAGCACCTCAAAAATATAAATATGTTCTTATGAAGCACTTTGCAAAATTGACATCTTTCAAATACAACAATTCATCTATTTGAAGTTGTTGGGATGTTATAAATGAACTCTGAATACCCTCCCAGAGAATTTTCAATTCCTCATCATAAAGAGATGATACACAAAGTCTTTTGGCAAGGAGCCAATTCAAATAACTAGGAGTTAATGTCAAAGCATTCTTGTTATATTTAAATAATAGGAAACTCTAAGTTACCTAAGGAGTCCCACGTTCCAAGGCTTGAAAGAGTATCATTCCTCCTAGATCCATCAATTGCAAAAATTCAAATATTACCCCTTAAAACTGCCAAATTTGGGTATTTATAATGGAACAGTGTACATTAAACCAGTTGCATATATAATCCACTAGGATAGTCCTTTTGCTCTATCATCTTGGCAAGGCTACCAAGCCGGTATCCAAAAAAACACAATTCTAAGGATTGCTGTGAAGATATTTTGTGGATGTGATTAAAGTCTATAGTCAGTTGATGTTAATTAAAGAAGATTATCTTGAATGAATAATTTGGACAGACCCGATTCAATCAGTTGAAAGGTCTTAAAATCAGAGCTGGGGCTCCCCTGGGGGTACAAGAAAGTCCACCTGTGGACAGCAGCTTCAGCCCCCAGGCGAGTTCCAGCCTGCTCTCCTGAGAGTCTGCTCTGCAGATTGCAGACTTACCTGGCCAGACCCTGAAATTATGCAAATCAATTCTTTGTAGTAAATTTTTTTTTTAATTTCCTAATGTATTTCTTCTACTGTGTATCTGCCTCTTTGATTGAACCCGGACTGACAGAGCTACTAATGCCTTAAGGTGACATAGGACTTGATGGGGATCACAAGGGCACAGCCACTGCACATTTCATCTAGTACCTGTGGCCAATCCACTGCCATTAGAAATAAGCAGAAATTGAAGAATCTTCACAAACTTGCCCTTGGGTCAATTTTGTCCAGATGCTTATGTTTGATGGCATTGCAGAGCCTGAATGTTTATTATTCATCCAGTGCTTTCATTTGGAATTTTGTATTACCCATTTTATTTTATTCCATTTTATATGTATTCAGGAAGCCCTCTTTTGAAAATGATTTTAGGCCTATGAAATGACATTATCATATCTCAATCATGACATAAAGAATTTTCACGAAATCTCCCACTAGAATGTAAGTTGCGTGATGCAAGGCAGGCTTTTAATGCATGTGTGTACACAACTGTTTTCAGTCCTCAGCCTCTTTCTCCTGTTTTCTAAGTATTAGTTGTCTTTACCATCTTTTCCCTTTCCTTTGGTCAAAGCAGTAATTTACTACGATCCCTTTGAATATTCTGTCCTTTGTATTACATGACTTAATAATCACATTAGTTCCTAGCAACAAATAAACAGGCTTATGTTTGGAACCTATCCTTGTTTCTCTATTCATCTCAGGTCCTTTGTGTGTGTGTGTGGGTGTGTGTGCATGTGTGATAACACATTATAAAGAACAAAAATTACTTAAAAAATAAAATAATATGAAGACCCCCCCCCCCAAATAAAGTTTGTTCATTAACACATCCTCAGTGCCCAAATCAGTAAATAGTAAGAATTTGTTGTGTGAATGAGTCACACTCTTAATGCACTCTACGGAATAAGAAATCTTCCAGGGACATCTTAGGCTTCTAAATTAATGCTACTGATATTCACTCTACCTGAGATGATATTAACATATTGATGAATCTCCAGTGTTGAGTAAACGCTGCCAAAATTCAAGATACTCAATTACTAATCATTTTCAAATCGTGTGTCCTAACAGAGGCAACCAGTGCTGAACCACATCATTTTCCGCGGGTCAAGGTGAATGCTGACTTTACTGACGATCACATCAAATAAAGGATTTTTGGCATAAAATCGATAGTACAAACACATTTCCTCATCTGTCCAGAGCATCGTTAAACTCATGCTGGTAATTTCTTTAAGTTAAAATTTTTGTTTTTGGTTGTTTATTCTTAACCACTTCTGGTTGCTTGTGTCAATACAATTCCAAAATATGCAAGACAGCAATCCATTCTTTAGCAAGAGCAACATATACAATTTGGACCACTGTGGACTCTAACTGCTTTGTATAATCCACATACCACATCTTCCTCAAGAAATCAATTACACAATTCTGTTTTTCCAAATTCTTAATGACATATCTCACAGTATCAGTTGACTGTTGATAAATGACTATTACCATTTTGGGGAAACCCTTTTTATATCAATTATGAAAGTATGCACTGGCCTTCTCATAGGGTATTTTGCCAGCCATGTGCTCTGACTAGTGACTTCCCTTGACATCATTTGAATTTTCAATTTTTTTCTTAAAAAGCAAAATAAAAACCACTTTCATCATCTCACATCTTCATTCCAGATCTCACAATGATCTCTCCTTTTCTACTAATGCAATCTTAGAATACTGATCTGATACTCAAAGCCTTTTAAAAACACGAGCTCCAATGTTAAAACGTCTGTGTTTGAATTTTGGTTTTGCTATTTATTAGCTGTATGACTCAGTGAAATTACTTAAGTGCATTGTACTTCGTCTTCTACATCTGTAAAATGAAGATAATAGAATCCACTTTATGAGGTAGTTAAGAGGACTCAATGAATTAATACATGGAAAGAATTTAGAATGTTTCTGTCAAATGGCAAATGCTGAGTACATGTTAGCTATCACCACCATCATCATCAGTGTTATAAGAATTATTTATAACTGGTACCACATGTTGGTCATGCAGAACCTACTACTTACGGGAATGTGTATTTTAATATGAAAAGAGGTAATTTGCACAGCGAGGAACTTAGAGAAACTGGTTTAGAAGTTATCTCTCCATAACTCTGCTGGGACAACCACACTGGCCTGTTTGTGATTTGGTTAACAGAACATCCAGGGAAGAGCGAACAGAGACAGTTTACCTCATCAGAGGAAACATTCAACTTTAATCATTACCCTACTAAAAGAAATAGTCTGATGCTGAGTCATGACCTTTTGTTTTATGTAATATAATAAATACTGTTTCTTCTGGGAGATTATTTCTATTCTTAGAAATCCTTATCAGGATTCAAAGGAAGAGAGAGAGAGAGAGAGAGAGAGAGAGAGAGAGAGAGATGGAAATGGAGAGAGGGAGAAAGCATGAGAGAGGGAGCAAGCATGAGAGAAAGAAAGACAGTGAGTAAATTTGGGCAGGAACTCCTTTGCTTTAATGAAGATGGCCTTTATACCCCAAATAGTAAAGTACATATGCATTTTATCTCTCTTCTATTAATCCTCAAGTCTACCTCTCTCACTGGCTCATTTTACTATCTCCAAAACTCCTAGGTTAATTTCTGCCACTACTATTTTACTCATGTTGCTCCTCTTCTGTAGAAATCTTTTTCGTGTTTGGAGGTGAAGTTTCAGTTCTGTATGTCCAAAATTCTTCAATATGTCTAGCCACTATCAAACTTTGCATTCATTAGCATTCATGCATTTACTTATTTGGCCAATATTGACTCAGTGCCCCCTATGTTTCAGGCACTGTGTTAGGAGTTAAGGATATACGAGTGGATAAACAAGACTTCTCATTCTCAAAGGAGTGGACTTTAAGAAAAAAATTGTATTGCCATTATTTATACAAACAATGTTATGAAAGTAACATCTATAATTAATGTGCCAGGAGCACATTTAAGAGTGTTTTGGGGAGAGCTTCAAGGAGGAAGTGACACTTAAAGCTCAGGCTTGAAAAATAAAGATGAGATAGTTAAGCACACCCCAATAGCTGAAAGAGAGGACACTGGTAGCACAGAGAAGAGTGATTTGGGTAAGGGTAAGAGGCACTGAAGATGGCAGAATGAGCAGGAGGATGGAGCTGCTGTTGATGAACTGAAGGCAGGCCAGTCCAGCTGTGGCCCACAGAATCATACAGAACCTACATAACCAGCAGAATGACAGATATTGGGCTGGGAATGATCTGGGTCACCTGAAGAGTACTTATGAATGTCAAGCTTCTGTATTCAGCACTGACTGTGCCATACAACAGATAAGCATCAGCTTTATTATTTTATTATAATGCATTACTTTTAGATTTCTCCATATCGTCCATATAAATATTTAATACAAGATTCTAAGTAGAAGTGTAGGGATCTTGTTATTTATTTCTGATTTTGCCCCACAGATACATTGTAGACAATAAGTACCTGTTGAGATTAGAGGACTCCACTTTCATCCTGTTCATCTTTATCATTTTTGTTTGCAGAAAAAGAAAGACATATGTCCATATATACAGGTTTTTAATATGATATGTATAGGAAAGTGTTCAAATAGGGTGCCTGGGTGGCTCAGTCAGTTAAGTGTCTGCCTTTGGCTCAGGTCATGATCCCACGGTGTTGGGATTAAGTCTTACATCGGGCTCCCTGCCTTTCAGAGAGTCTGCTTTTCCCTCTGCCCCTCCCCTCGCTTGTGTGCTCTCTCTCTCAAATAAATAAATACAATATTTTTTAAAAGGTTTTCAAATAAAATCCAAATACTAGAATGATTGCTAGGACTTGATTTTAATCAATGTAGAAAATAACCTTCCTCTATGACTAAAGATTCTAAGTGTTTAAAACCTGGGGGAAAAATCGTCTGATGCAGGCATTGTAATCAGATTCCTTAGGGTTGGTCAGTTTTGTAAGTACTTAACCATGCAATAAAACCACACAAAAATGATTCAGCTCTGGCATTACCATTTTGGGACCAGAGTAAATGTTAGGAACTAGTGATAAGAAATAAACAAACCTAAATGTACTTCATTACCTCAATTCAAAATTCACAAGTTATATAAGTCTTCATGTCTCTGCATAATAAGCAAAGAGAGTGCCCTAGGTTTACTGAGTATACAAAAAAAATCAGGATAGGGCCTACAAATCTCTTATCTTAAAGTTTAGGGGAAAATTACATAAAGATTTGAACATTAATATTTGTCATGGTTTTATTTTTCATTTTTATTTAAAAAAATTTTTATTTGTCATAGTTTTAACTTATAAAAATGTAAATAAGAGGTTTAAAAACTCTAAGATGTAAGTATTCAGAAAGAAAGAAAGGTAGGAGAATGATCTTTAATAACAAAGGAAACCATAACTGCCAGAGCTTTAGCTATCTGCATATCCTAGAGTACAGCTCTTTCATAAAATATTCTCACTAGATTAGAGTTCAGGGCCATTGTGCCAATCAAGAGTAAAGGGGCAAATGGAACCTTCAAGCTTTCATCCTAGGGCCTCATTTACCTACTAATTACTGATGAAATCATTACAGGCCTCCATCAGTTAACACACCGCTCATTTCTGTTAACACATGAATGCTGTCACAAGCCAGGGTGTGCTATTTAGGTTGCTATTTATCAGAAAATTTAAATGTGTTTCCAGCTTAGTTAACAGCCAAAGGTCCCTCTTTTCTTCTTAAAATAATCCAAGTCAAGTAAACACACCAACAGCAATCCATGTAATCGCCAGTAGGGCCTATTACTTAGGCATCTAAGAATTCTATTTGTAAATATTTTGCAACTTTAACCAGGAAAAGATGTGAAATATTCAGATAGCTTTGTGCCTACATTGAAAATTAGTATCTTTTTTGTACAGCAACCTAAATCCAATCTCCTTTCCATGTCTGAACTTAACCAAGGCAATGCAAATTTTTGTTGATTTGCTGCTAATCTATTTTAGAGGGAAACATGTACTTTTGGACACAAATGTTATTATTACCAGTGAATTTAACAAGTTATATTTTCTGTCTCAGGAATTTAAATACATATTAACCAAGCCTGCCAGAAAAAAGTCCAAGAAGGCTAAAGGATAAATAAGCTAGCAAGTAAATAAATAGAGTTGGTTTTTCATCAATTTGATTTTCATGCAGGGCACTTGCATCCATCTGAAATAAGTTATCTTTTATACTTGTGTTCATATCCTTTTAACAAAGAATTTGCTTTATATATAACTTCCCATCATTTAGAAAGATTTTATGTGGTTTATATTTTGCAGTTGTGTGCTAGATCCAGATGTACTAGTTCACAAGAGCCAACTGATACATCTTTGGGGATTTTATAAGCCAGTTAACAAAATCCATTATTTAACAAATTTATTATTAAAAATTAATTATACAAATTTACATTTAAATATGTTAAAACAAAGCTGAGAGATACTAAAAACTCATCCTTGCCATTTTTAAAAAGATTTTATTTATTTATTTGAAAGAGAGCAAAAGCCAGAGAGATCACAGAGGGACTGGGTGACTTTCCGCTAAGCAGAATCTGATGCAGAGGATGATCCCAGGACCCTGACTGAGATTATGACCTGAGCCAAAGGCAGACACTTAGCTGACTGAGTCACATAGGTGCCCTTGTTTCCTAATTTTCTAATTTTGCTATGATCATGACCATGATGTTATTTGCATGTATTTTATCTGTATGGCAGAAATACTACACAATAGTGTGTTGTTGAGCATCTCCTCAATTTTACATTTAGGGACATCACATTAGTAGCTTGACACTGGACATGGTGCAAGTATTTATGCCACAGAAACTGGAAAGAAACCAAACCAATCAGGGATTGACTGATCGTTTTGTTGATTATCTAAAGAAAGTGATGAAGAAAATATTAATAATGCAGTGTAAACTTGTGTAATATCAGTAGCCATTATATTGATACATACTGTACATATATAAATAGTATGCATAAAAAAGAAAATATTCTTCCCTTATTTGAAAACTACTAAATTGTTTCAGCAAAGAAGTTATTCATCTTACTGATGAACAAGTGAACTTCTGGCATACATCCTTATGGTTATGCTTTGTCTTACTCATTAACATTAGTGCAAATGAAAATATCAACCAACATTCATGTCAGAACAAAAAATGCCACCGCATTTAGGCTGGCTAAAAGATACAAAAGTTAGGGGAAAGTCAATTAAAATATTCTCTGAGAATTAATTGACTCTATATGAAATCTACAATAAAAACATGATAGTATTATCACTTATCAATTATGTAGTATACATTATGATATTGGCATTAAATTGACACACACACAGAGTCACAAACTTCCCTCTAGCAAGTCCATTGATAAAATATTTATAACCACATTGGTGCTTGTATGAATATATAAAACATAACAAGATGATATATAAAATAACAGTATGTACTAAAGTAAAACCAATGAATAGGCATAAAGATGGGGCCAGAACCAAGACTTGTAAACAATAACAAGAACAATAATAAAACCCATCAAAGCCTGGTAAGTTTCTGTAGCCTAAATTTCCTCCAAGTTCCCTATTAGTCACTGTGAAAAACAAGACTCATTGGATTCCTAATGTTTACTAAGTGAAAGCATAGCAGTTACTTAGGATTAACTATTTTTGGTCTTATATGTGTTTGTAGGAGCTTGGGTCAAATTGTGATCATCGCAGGTTATTGTGAATGAATACAAAAATGTCCAAACAAATAAATAAACCAAATAAATCATCACCTCATATCTCTGAAAAGGAAAACTTCCTTATTCCTTAACTAAATATCTTTACCCTTCAAGTAAAACACTCTCATTCTATCAAATACAATGTCCAATTTTCTGTATTTAATAGGCTTCCTCAGGAGATAGCCCCCTTGAAAATATGCTTTTCTCAGACCTATCCTCTAAGAATCTGCCTTGCTCAACAGGACAGTGTTGATTACACAGTGCCCTGAAGGTGGGGTTATCACAGACCATCCTCGTTTTTGTTAATCTTGAGCGATCCCAGACTTGACAGACAGTTTTATTTTAAAAAGGACTAAACTGCTCCTAATCATGTGTAACTCGTTATTTTCATTGTTTTAATCCTAAACTACATCTTTCCCACTATATGTACCCTGTGAATTGTTACCGATTATACTGAAATGCTCCCCATTTCTAGGATATGCCATATACAATATTTTGCTTATGAAATTTACTGTTTCAGTCTGAAATATTTCTTTTTTTTTGTGAAATATTTTCCTTATTTAGGGTCAAAGAATCTGTTTACCCTACAAGACTCAGGCCTAGATGCTAACTCTTGATCCTCCCAAAAGGAGTTAATAGCTTTTTCTTCTCTGCTCCTAAAAGATATTTCTTATGTATCAGTAGTTAAGAATTTTGTGAAGCTCAGTAATTCAGCTGTTTTCATATCTGCCTTCGTAAAACTGAAGATTCTTGGAGGTGAGATCTGTGTCTTGGTGATGAACATTAAAAGTAGGGGAGGTAGAGGTGCTTTACACGGATCAGGTACTCACAAATGAATGCCAATTACACATCCATGTACATGACTGGTGAAGACAATCACTACCTTTATAATCATTATTAGAATTTTATTTCATAGCCTATAATTGAGAGTCAACTATAATGGCATAGACAAATAGCAATACTCGGAATTCATCTTCCTCAGAATAACTGTTGCCAATAATCAGATTTTAAGCAAGCGGGGCAGCCCTGGTGGCGCAGCGGTTTAGCGCTGCCTGCAGCCCAGGGCCGTGATCCTGGAGACCCTGGATCGAGTCCCACGTTGGGCTCCCTGCATGGAGCCTGCTTCTCCCTCTGCTGTGTCTCTGCCTCTCTCTCTCTCTATCTCTCTTTCATGAATAAATAAAATCTTAAAAAAAAAAAATCTTAAGCAAGCTTATTTCCCAATTTAGAACAAAACTTATTTTTCTATAAAATGTTTTACTGCTTGCTGTTAAAGGCTTTTGTGTCAGATAAGGCTGGATAGTAGCATTCAAATTATTAAAATCAAGGAGAAAAGGGCTATTTTTGATGAATTTTTTAAAAAGAAAAAGTGCCCTTTGTGTTTCTTTTCATTTAACCTTGTAATATTTGTCATTAATTAGGAATTTTTTAAAGGGAAAACATATTTTAGGTAATACTAATTTACCATTAGCTGAATGCTTTATTATTTTATTTTTCAGCTTTTTGATAGATTTTATTTATTAGAGAGAGAGAGAGAGAGAGAGAGGCAGAGGGAGAAGCAGGCTCCATGCAGGGAACCTGACGTGGGACACAATCCTGGGTCTCTAGGATCACTCCCTGGGCTGAAGGCGGAGCTAAACCGCTAAACCACCAGGGCTGCCCTGAATGCTTTATTTTAGACTTCTCTCTCATGTCCAATAGAAATATGGTTGGATCAAATTACCAACCTTATCTATAACATTGTTCTTCTTTCTTTCCAAATAATGGAAAACTTCTCTTGAGTTCATCTAGGAAATGCTGCTCACAAACATGAGCTAACACTGCCTAGAATATTTGTTTATTTCGATTCTCATTGGAATACTCACTAAAAAAAATACAGAAATTGTGCCTATGACTAAGGGATCTCTGGCAGTGTTCTGGTTATCTTCTCTTCCTTTCCTATACCTCTGTACTCAACCCCCTGAAGGTGAGGCTAATCCACTGGTTACCATGGGCTTGGGGTCATTTCTGGTTTATATCTGAAAGAACAGTGAAAAAAAAATGTAACTGAGATAGGTCTTTAAACCCATAGTACCTCTAGCTGCCCAAAATCTTCCAGGCTATGGGTTGTCAAAAAGTTCCTGAAGTTTGAAAGTATATTCAAATAACATACTTTGGCAAAGCACACATATCTTTTGCCTGAATATTCTCCAATGCATATTTATATCATTCCTTATGTCCAGAGATAAAGCTACAGAAGATGTTTGATCTCTGTTGAGATAATGACTTAAAAGAAAAGTTATCCATTTTGTAAACTTCCTAAATAATATTAAGAAATAGCTAGTATGTAATGTTTTGGCAACAAAATCATCCACTCTAGTGGTTTCCATTGTCATGTCCACCACATTTTATATTTTTCTAAGGTTGGATATGAATTTAACATTTCCTGAAATTTGTAGGACTACAATTATTGATCTTCATTAGCTGCTTGAATTTTGGAGGCAGAATTCTTAGTGCTTTGCTGACAAGTGTATTGCCTCAAATGGAACATTCTTCCAGCACAGACCACTCTCCTTTCTAATAACCTTCTCCTCCCTACAAGGTCAAGGGGCTAGGTAGGGTATATAGGATGGGCGGACCCTCCTACTCCAACCTTTCCCCTGCCACCCTTCACTCCTGTCACTCAAGGGGTCCCATTCCACACCTCCCCCACTCTAGAAGGCCACAGAGAATGATTTCCTCACATAGAGTAAAGGGCGACATTACAGAGCTCTCTTATCTTACATTTAAAAGAAATGTAAGAGATTTCAGAAAGAAAGAATGGCTTTGATTACTGAGGCTATTTCTTTCACATAAATTGAACATGGCTTCTTGAGAACATGCCCCAGTTTACCAAGGGACTTGTTCCTCACCCCTGCCCTTCTTAGTTTTCTATAAAGGATACCTGGCTTCTGCTGCCTGAAGTTCTCTCTGACTTACTCTCTTTTCAATCTTCACAATATGAAGCTTATTCTTTAAAATTATATTTAAACATAGTGACTCTTTTTTTAGTTTTGATCTCACTTGTAATTTAAGAAACAGTTTCTCCGATTTTTTTTCCGAAATAAAATTATTTTTTTAAATTGTGAAGTAAAACATATTTGTCTTACTGTATATAGGTCATGTGGCTAATTAGAAGACTTCTTTTAATTTTGGAAATTTCAGAAATATTTTAGAGTAGAAAGATAAATTATTGCTATAAATTGGAAAAGAAGTACCAATTTTCACCTCAATTTCTGGCAGTTTGGATTTGGTTACTTCTCCATCTGCATACCCATATATTTAAAGACAAATATTGGCTGGTAAGAGATGTGTACTTAATGAAACTGCACACATTCTATTCATTCTTTTTTTTCAGAAATTCCAATTTATCTATTTAGAATATGAAAATCTAATCAATGAAAGTAATTCTTAAAAGAGTAATATATTTTAGAGAATCTGATGCATGTTTTAAAATAGCAGTAAGTGAAGAAATTCTTAGTAATTTAAGAATTCATTCTGAAGAAGCACTGCAAAAAATGACTATGTTTCTATAAATTCCCCCAATGTGCATAAACATCCACGTAATGAAATAAGAATTAGTATCCTGGGCTCTTTTTCCTCATTTGATTACCATGCCCATTTTGGGGAAAAAAAAAAAAAAAACAAAACACTGGTGAAAGATACGGCTTTTGAATGAAAAAGAGGGAAAAAAATCCATAGTGTCACAGATGGCTGTCAGAATAAAATGAAGCATGAGTCTGTTGAGGGAATCAAACATGAGTGTGAAATCTGAACAGAAAGGCACGGAGCAGAAGGCAACATTTCAAAAGGCATTTGGCACCAAGTGGCATTGTGAGGGTTAATTTACTGCTAGTAGCTGCTGGGCTTTTCATTCTCTACAGACACACAATAGACAGATCCCCGAAGTGCCCATCATAATCACAGATGCTGGGGGATTAATGCTAAGATGAAAGCTTCATGAATATTAAAAATATCAAAACTGCTAATGATGTAGCAGAGTTTGAAATAACATTCAATCTCAAAATCTAAGAGTATGGCACGCAGGCATAGTAAGACACTGTCTTTTAAAAACTGATTAAAACCTACTCAATTTGTAGCAGAAAGAAGCTTATGCATATTAGGACCTGAATTGGCTGCCAAACTTTACAAATTGCACAGACTAATTACCATAATTAAGCCTTGGATTGAAGAAGAAAATTCCATTTATCTCAGGCTGACTCAGTGGAACTTCAACAAAGGAAGCACTGACATCAGATGGGCTTTTCCCTCAAATGATATTTCAAAGCCCACTAAAAATAAACAAACAAACAAAAGAGGCCCCATCCTCTTGGAAGCAAGAATAGTAACCACTCAGTGTAAAATGAAGTTGAAGGAAAGAATTGTTCAGTATTATAAAAGCTAGCTTAGGAAAATTTAAAGTTTCCTATGCCCAAGAAACTCCATTGTAAAAAATGTGGAATTCCTTATTTTAAAACATCCGAATTTTAAAACACTTATGGAGAGAGTTGATATTTTTTAATTTTAATTTTTTATTGAGGTAGAACTAGACTGTAACATGTTCATTTCAGATGTACAATGTAATAATCCAATATTTGTATATATTGTGAAATGATCACCACAGTAAGTCTAGTTAACATCCATCATCACACACAGTTACAGTTTTTTCCTTATGATAAGAACTTTTAAGATCTACTCTCTTCGGAACTTTCAAGTATACAATACGGTATCATTAAGTGTAGTCACTACTGTGTGCATTACAACTCTAGGACTTAATTGTTTTATAACTTGAAGTCAGTACCTTTTGTCCACCTTCACCCATCGAACTGATAAAAATCTGAATGCATTCTTACTATATTGGCTTAATGAACGGTTCTGTATAATTCAAGATTCAGGTAGCTTAGTTTCATGATAAGGATAAAGATATAATAATTTGCTAAATATCTTATCTCTCCACTATTATAGACATCAGTATTAATAGGAGTAGTTCAGTTTAGACCATATTATAGTTCATTTTTTAGCTTTCCTAAGTCATTTGTGAAAAGCTGTATCAGAAGTTATCATGGTTATTTCCATGTGTTGCCTAGCCTAATCTCAGTTTATCAGTGAATCACAGAACTTCTTCAGAAAAAAATGTAATCATGAAAGTCGACATTATTTTTATAGGTAATAAAGTTGCTCATTAATAAATATCTTTTGAAGCTCATGTTTGACACTGAATAAAGGATTAAAAACAGTTAAATCTGGGCAGCCCTGGTGGCTCAGCGGTTTAGCACCGCCTTCAGCCCAGGGCCTGATCCTCCTGATCCTGGAGACCCAGGATCGAGTTCCACGTCGGGCTCCCTGCATGGAGCTTGCTTCTCCCTTCTGCCTGTGTCTCTGCCTCTCTCTCTCTCACTCTCTCATGCATAAATAAATAAGATCTTTTAAAAAACCAGTTAAATCTGATGATGGGAAAGAGTACAAATAAATTGATTTTTATTTTTATTTTTTTAAGATTTTATATTTGATCATGAGAGACACAGAGAGAGAGGCGGAGACACAGGCAGAGGGAGAAGCAGGCTCCATGGTGGGAACTGGATGTGGGGCCCCGATCCCAGGACTCTGGGATCACGCTCTGAGCCGCAGGCAGAGGCTCAACTGCTGAGCCACCCAAGCGTCCCAAACAAACTGATTTTTAATCTGTATCAAACATTTGGTAATATATTCAGAACTGAGATGATTTTGAATTAAAGTATTTACGATTTTAGTTTACAATAGTTGCTTATAGAGCTTGCAAAACCAGGTATACTTTATTGGTTCACATGGGGAAATGGTTTTCGATGTGCTTTATCCTGTATTTCAAAGATTTTATTGTTAACCAAAAATGTTAACCGAAGTTTCATTTTGCCTCCTTTCTCTTACCTAAGCAGTGTGTTTCTTAAAAAAAAGCCAACTACTTATTTGAGACAGAGATCGAGAACAAGAGCGGGGGAAGGGGCAGAAGGAGAGAATATGCAAGCAGACTCCCCCTCAGCACGGAGCCCGATGTGGGTCCTGATCTCTGGAGCCCTGAGATCAGGACCTGAGCTGAAACCAGGAGTCAGACCTTCAGCGGACTCTGCCACCCTGAAGCCCCAAAGCAGTGTTTCTGTTTTAATTTGTCTACTCCCTCCAGCCTTACCTCTTACTAACCTATTCTTCAGAGTGATTTGGAACACAAATATGTCATGCTGTTTACTTTCCCTCCCTCAATGATGAGCTTTCAGGATGAAGCCCAAATTCCTCAGGACAGCATCCAAGGCCATTCCAACATCAACCTCTCAGTGGTCATTTCTGGTCAATCCTCTCCCTGCTCCCTCACTCGCCTCCCTCCCCCCTCTCTTTCTTTCTCTCTTCCTGTAAATGTTCTCTGAACATCTATACATTAGGCACTGAAATAGCCACTGGGGATAAATATCTAACAAAGAAATACAACTCCCTGCCTTCCTGAGGATTACAGTTTAGCAGCTGAGAAATACATAAATAAATATAATTTCTCTCTCGTTCTCGCCTCTATATGCCAGCACGTGTACACATACGTGTGTGGATAGTTTTCCACCATCCAACTGCAAGCACACAGGTGGTATCCTATAGTAACTAAAAGAATAGTTTCTGGATCTCCATTCCAATCCTAGTCCTACCACTTAGTGTGAATTGGGGCTAGTTACCCACCCCATCTACCCAACCACATTTCAAAGTGTTGTGGTGGGGATTTTTTTTTTTTTTAATGATTTAATTTACTTATTTGACAGAGAGAGAGAGAGGGAGGGGCAGAGGGAGAGAGAGAAGCAAGCTCCCCACTGAGCAGGGAGCCTGACGTGGAGCTGGATCCCAGGACCCCAGGATCATGACCTGAGCTGAAGACAGATGCTTTACCGACTGAGCCTCCCAGGTGCTCCTGTGGTGAGGATTCGAGAAATAAATATAGCCTGGCACATAATAACCGTTCTCTTGTTATTGTTAGTGTAGTAGTACTACGTGCAGGGGGAATGGGAGTTGGGACAGGCCGTGCCTGAGTGGGGGTCTAAGTAGTCTGCGGAGTGAACAGAGGCTTCCATGAGGATCCAAGTGCGAAGCTGATTTCTGAGGCTGTGCAGTTGAAGGGGGTGCAGGGGAGAAGTATTTTTCATTCACAAAGGACTTTCCTATGGAGATCCTGAGGGGTCCGGCAGCCTGGAGTGTCTCCTGGCCTGAGAGAAAGCTAGTGAGGCTGTGGCACGAGGACGTGTGATAGGTGCTTGCCGCTCTAATTTCTATGTGCTGTGTTTTCTGTTACTTCTAAATTCTCTCGACTTCAGCATCCCCAGGCCCACTGTGTGTCACAGTCTCCTCCAATGCCTGCGCATTCTTCAGGATGCGTAGATAGCATTTTCTTCAGGAAGCCTGCCCTGCATCCCCCATCCCTGCACCTCTTCTCTTCCCAGTGCTGGACCAGGAGCTCCTATTCTGTGTAAACCCACCCCACGGCATTCATTATTCCATGTTCTGCTCCTGTGCTGCTGGACAGGGACTTACCTGATCACAGGGCGTTTGCCAGATTTATCTTTGGATCGATGCTGGCCTGGCACAGAGAAGGGCCTCTTGTACAGAACATGTGTCAAAGTATAAGTGTTTGTCAAGTAACAGAATTAAAATATTTATCCTTTGAGCATACCCTAAATGCTGAGTCTGGACAGCCTAAATAACAAGTGAACATTATTAGATGACCAACAATTCAGGGAGGGATGCATTGAAAGTTACTTATCCTCTGAAATCAAGGAAATCCCTGGTGTACACAGTGTTAACCCTCATTATCAAGTCTTTTTTTTTTTTTTAATTTTGTTTATTTATTCATGAGAGAGACACAGAGAGAGGGCGGCAGAGACACAGGCAGAGGGAGAAGCAGGCTCCATGCAGGGAGCCCAATATGGGACTCGATCCTGGGACTCCAGGATCATACCCCGGGCTGGAGGCGGCGCTAAACCGCTGAGCCACCCAGGGCTGCCCTCATTATCAAGTCTTAAACTGACTCTTTTACACTAAATTTAAGATAAATATAAGATATTTTCACCAAATTTCAATTTTATCTCCATACTCATCCTATTCAGAAAACCAATAGAAACTTAAGGAAAAATGTAGGAGCACTTATTACATTCATTTTTAAAATATTTTTTTATTGAAAATAAAAATGAACTGCGTATTTTCTTCCTATATGAACTACATTAAAATCTTTGTTTTTATTTACCTTTACTTTCTTCTTCCTTCTAGCCTTCGAATTACTGAGTCACAGTCAATATCTATTACTAATATTATGCGATGCTAAAAGCAGATCACCTGGGAGTGAGGTGATAAATTGTTCTAGTATCTCTTTCCTTCCACTTTCTTCCCATCACATTTTCTGTCTGGAGCCAAATATGTTTGCATGGCCAGAGATTGCACAGAGATTTGCCACTGACTGCCTGCCAAGCTCCTGAGACTGGAAATGCCCTTTATCCCCTTTGCATCTGTCTTGTGAGCTTCAATGCCAAGGACTGTGGGGAAAAAAAATCCTGTCAGTTATTCTAGCCTACAAATACGAACAGAATATTTAGACTCCCCTAAGTGGTGAAAAAAGGTTGGGCTATGACACCATAATTACATAACTCTACCATCCGCCTTCACCTGTGCTGGAGCACAGGTGTGTGTGTGTGTGTGTGTGTGTGTGCACGTGCGCGCACGCGTGCACATGCATGCACACATTGGAGAGGGAGTACGAAGCAGTTAAGGCTGAAAACATAAGTTAGGTTCAGCAATATAAAAGGAGCTAAATCCTGGAGAAGACAAAAGCAGATGCAGACATTCTCAATATGGGTTAAATAAGAAATGGAGGTCTTGAAAGAGAAAAAGTTTGAAGTGTCTATTATGTCCATTCTCCCAAGGATACATGTAGATACATGAGAGAGAAGTTAATTCACTACAGAAACAAAGGAGAGAAGTTAATTCATTACTTACAATGGCTGCCTTAGGACCATAGGGCTCAGTGAACTCTAGTTGACAAGGGCAGGGCTTGAAGGCAAGCAAGCTAAGCTCAGAGCCTTCACTTGCACAGACCCCTGCCGCGGTCAGGGAAGGGGCTCTAGCAACACCACCACATGGTCATATGCTTTGTACATAAGCCAAAGTGTGATTTCTTTTATACTCTAATCCATTAGGCACATTTTGTTATTTGCATTTCCTTATCTTAAAGTCCTGCATGCAAATTTTGTAAGCTTCATGTCCAACAAAAACTAGATCCACCATGAAAATGGGAGAAGTAGAATAGTTAGACTTAGAGGGGTCCAGTGCCTCCTCTGAAATACATGAAGAAGAGAACTCTCATAGTAGGTGTATAGATGTGGACATAGAGAAGCTATTGGCTGAGGGCAAGGTTATCTGCAGACAGCAAGACTGTCAGTAGTGACTCAATGGACTCAAGAAATTGTCCAGGTTTGGAATAGCTCTTAGGAATGGCAAACGTAGCTGGCTAGGAACATCTAGTTGGATTAATAAATTCAGATAGGAGCCCAAATGGGAAGGGAAATCAGAAATGGATGAGCCTCATTGGTAAGAGATATTCTCTGGTTATCATTGGGCGGAAGTGGAAGAGAAAAGGAATAGAGCTGACTGATGTGGTTTGGGGAACTGCTGGGTTAAGATCAGTAGAATGAGAAGGGAATGCGGCAGGGTCATGGCAAAGCCAGAGGTGGGTCCCAAATCACTCCCCAAGCAATCCAGCCACTGAAAGGAGATATTTGGCTCACTGGTGGTGGGAATTACCTGGGAGGTATGAGATTATTCCAGTTACAGGACACACAACAAGAGAGAATGTCTTGAATTTCTATTGTCTATGAAGCAAAACCAACTAAAATCCCCCTAAGGGATTAAGTCATGATTTAAGAACAAAGAAGGATGAGTTTGGCTTAATTTTCCTCTCTGCCTTCTCTCCTTGATTTCAAATGTTACCATTTCTTTCTTTCTTTTTTTTTTTTTTAAGATTTTACTTATTTATTCATGAGAGACACAGAGAGAGAGGCAGAGACACAGACAGAGGGAGAAGCAGGCTCCATGCAGGGAGCCCGACGCGGGACTCGATCCCGGGTTTCAGGATCAGGCCCTGGGCTGAAGGTGGCACTAAACCACTGAGCCACTGGGGCTGTTACCATTTCTATACAGGGGAGTGGTGGTTTATTAACCTAGGATTAGTAAGAATGTCCTCTTTCTTTAAAGCAATCTGTACAATCTCTAGGTACCTATGCAGAGTAAATACTGGATGTGGAACTTTGTCAATAACTAAGAAGCTGATTTATAGTAAACCAAACCCATGCCTTGTAAATTACAATGTAGTTTACTATTATTAATATGGAAGGTGGTTGGATATTGCACTTACATTAATTCAGCTTGGTAAAACTCATGTTTATTCCCATTGGTAAAGGGTCTTTACATAATCAGTGATGTTTGGATATTTCCTGAAGGCTTTCAAAAAATCCCATTAGTGTTTAGGTGCTGATCAAATGTCCAAACACATCCCTTAAACATTTCAAGTGGTGAAATAGGTCTGATCTTTCATCTTTAGTTGACAAAGACCTAAGCAAATAAAAGTTGACTCTACCAGGATTTTAACACACACACACACACACACACACACACACACAGAAAGAGACACATACATGTACATATTCTAATCATTGCTTCTGCATGCACAAAAGAGGAAAATATTGGAAATTATGTTTTTGTTTTGCAAAGAGAACTATAGAATCAAGTGCCACATAATTCCCTCTTTCAGACTGTGCTGCAAAGTTAGCATTTCCTTTATATGCTCAAATAAGCAAGAAAATACTGATAGTTTAAAGAGAACATGGGCCATGTCTTCAGTCACTTGATAACAACACTGGGGAGAAAAGCCAGGAATCAACTTTTGGCATTTTTGTGTCACAAAATCTACTCTGTTAATGCCACTTGAAAATAGGTGTAGCTGGTATTATTGAAACAGAGAGAACAGATAGCTTCATCAAAGGAGGAGCTCCAAGGGATCCCTGGGTGGCTCAGTGGTTTGGCACCTGCCTTTGGTCCAGGGCACGATCCTGGAGTCCCAGGATCAAGTCCCGTGTCAGGCTCCTGGCATGGAGCCTGCTATAGAGCCTGCTTCTCCCTCTGGCTGTGTCTCTGCCTCTTTCTCTCTCTGTGTCTTTCATGAATAAATAAATAAAATATTTAAAAAAAGGAGGAGCTCCAGTATAGTGAAACTTTTTGTAACGGTGGTGGCTGGAGGATTCACACTTTGTGGGGAGTTTATGCGCATCTTTTTCAGTGGGATTCTACTTTGAAATACAATGTACCATTACATCTTTTCTAGGAGGGTAAAGTGGGATTAAGAGAAAGATTTTATATTAAAAATACTTGCACATGACACAAAGTAGCTCAGCCTAGATTTTATAGCAAAAGAGTAATTCTGGTTGATGTCACTAGAGGTGGGATCTGTTTTCTAATCTGTCTATGATACAGGTGCATTATTTGCACAATGCTTTAAAAGCATTTAAAAATGTGAATATCTTTACAACATAAATCTGAAACTCACTAGCACAATCCCAGAAAACAAAATCCAAAGAAAATGACTATGATCACTTAATAATCATAAATATATTTTAGTAGGGCCTCTTTTGTTGTCATTGATGTCTCTTTTGGTTTTTTATGCATTGTATGATAAACTACTCCTAAAATATTGTTAGCTAGCTGTCATCCTGCTTTGTTCCTGACTAGCATATAATCAGATTTGTAGGAAAAAACACATCAGAACCTAAGGCAATTCCTAAAGAGGTCGACTTGACGGGATATTAAAACATCTGCTATCAATAAATACAAGCATTTTTGGTGCTTTGGCCAATACAAACTTGTTATTCAATTATTATTAATATGAGAGTTAATGCTTTACTATGTTTCAAGTTTAATAAAATGCATTGTTTAAATTCTGTAACTGTTTTGTTTCCCCCAGAGTTTGGCTCTTTAACATTTGCTGGTTTTACCCAATTGCTAGTCATGTCAAGGGGAAAAAAAAAATAGTGTATTGGCAGGATTCAGGGAACAGAATAAACGTATGACTTTTAAATGCCTCAAATGAGAAAGGATTAGGCTGCACATTATTGAAAGGATATTCTACAGATCGTTAATGCTGTGCTGTTTGCTCACATTAGTTCTCTTAATCGGTTCTCTTTTCTAAAGACAATAATCCTATCAACAGAAATGTGAAATGTAGGTTTTTCTGGGCTTGGGAAAGAGCTCTGTTCTCACTTAAGACGATATATGGATTTCCAGTGCAGCAGACAGGACACGTTGCCATGTGAACTGTTACAGAACATTCTGAGAATTTTATAGAGAGTTGTCACACAATCTATAGTTGCTTGTGCTTTAGAGAAGAAGGCGTTGCTCCGAAAGAGAGATTACATCTGGGTGAAGGTGTTCCTACTTCTCTTGACCAGTGTAGACAGTGGAGTGAGTTCAGGGCTAATACTTATATTAGGCGAGTCAGCTTGGGTCTTGGCTCCAAAATGATCCAGGCTGGAGCAGGGCTGGATTAGTGGGAAAGGGCTTCACGCCCAAGCTGGTGCTGTAAAGGACAGCTTCTTTCTGGTCTTGTAACAGCTCCCAAACAGACTCTGAGCACTGGAAAGGATTCCGAAAGGCAGAGGGAATTGTAGGGCCCCTTATCTTCTTTTCCTTCTAAGGGTTTCTTTCTACAATCCTTTCAAGGAATGGCTTCCAAGAGCCAAAAGCCAGACTAATAATCCATACAATCCACAGCATCTCCCAATTTACTTATAGTCCAAGGCAGGGTCCCTCTGTCCCTCTTCCTTAGTGGACAGAACACAGATTTGAGCCAGCCAGACTCTTCGTTTCACCACATTCTTGCTGTGTACTTTTTGGGTGAGCTACTCACCTTCAACGAAATTCTTTCATTGTAGAATGTGGTTAATGATGACTTTCATTTCATAATGTTGCTGCTAGAACCACAGAACCTACCCAAAGAAGCATTCATAAAACAGTGCTAATTAGACAACTGAAGTTGTAAAAATAACTACTCACCTGAACTCCTAACCTTAACAATAACTCAGGCAACACTCTGAGAAGGGAAAGACCTCTTGGAGCTGTACTCTCTCTCTTGTCTCTATGTCTCCAGTGTCTTGGGGGCTTTATGCAGATTATAATAATTACTTAATTTCCAGACCATTTATTTTTATAAGGAGATAATTTAGAAGCTATATATGTAGCCAAGGGGATTATTCTCATGATGGAGTTTCAGGCAATAGTCACTTGAGAGACTTAGGACAAAAGTTCTACTTCTTTACTCATAAGTGTCTCCTTATTGCACTGGTACATAAAGATGACATTTAAATGGTCAGATGACTCTTACAACATCTAATCTTTAATAATACTTCTTAATCAGAAACTACTCACATTCTGAAAATGCTGTTATGTCTATGTCCTAGATAATAACTGGGTAAAACAATTGAGAATAGAAAGAGTCAATGGAGATTTTTGTCCTCAAAGTATCATTTAAATCCTGTTAGATCAGTGATGACAGGAAGTCAGTATAGACCCATGAAGCATGATCGGCAAATGGGAAATTAATTTGTTGCCATGGCTCAGTATCTGGTTCCATTTAAAACCATCTCGTAATTTTGGTTGGCCATTTTGGGGAAGCCATGCACTAAATGTTTCATCTTACGATGAGGACAGCTGGCTTTTCTCAAGTGAATCTTCCCAAAATGGATTTCAGATTATAAAATTCATAGTGATATATATATAATTACATATATATGTCTTATTATGACATGTCTTATTACGAATATAGCATGGAATCTAAACATTATATGAAATTATTACATCTATTTTATATATTATATATTTATTATAATAAAATAAAATATATAATATATATAAAATATTTGAATTCTAGGTCATCAGAAATTCTAAATACTTTTCACCTGAGTCTCAAATTTCAGCAAATGTTTCTTAGAATAAGGAACAGACTTAAGATAGAGGATCTTAAAAGATTAGCACAGGAAAGAAATATTAGACTTTTGCTGCTTCAAGCTCTTTATTTTAAAAATAAGGAGCACAAGGACCAAAGAGATTGACCTATATTCAAGGTGACCAAGATAGTTAATGAGTTTTTGTATCATTATTCTGCAGCCTAAGCCCTATATTCTGTCCTAATATAAATCTTGGGTTGGAAAAAACTATCAAAAATAATGTTATTTGCTCATTCACATATGTGGGCATATGTGCTTTTCATTACATGTGTTTGATGTTCAACTGTTCTGAACGAACATGATTCTTCTCTCTCTGATATATCCTGTGCTTTCAGCCAAGGCTTTCATACATATGAATACACACACACACACACACACAGGTGAGCCTCTTCTCCACATTCTTAACAATATGTTCATCTTTTCTGGTATACAAACATGCTGCTTAGGTCTTAGTGTGCCCCCATCCTCATCTTTATGCTCACTTTGCTAACCACTGGTACTATTCACATATCCTGCTGGGTGCATTATGGACACATGATAGGATAGGACTATCTCACCTTTCTTTTAAGTCAGGTGTGGACAGCTGACTTGTATTCAATGAAATGTTAGTAGAGAGTTTAAGAGCTAGTATATGATTCATCTCTGTCCCTTCAAACTATTTACAATAGTCATGGACTTATGTGAGATGGGGTCTCCCTCATTCTGGGTTTCTGAGTGGCAACAATGAGCAGAACCCCTTTCTAATTCTCAAGTAGGATGAGGTTGAAATAAACTACCATCTGTTGCCTTGAATTAGGACATATTATTGCATGGTAGTAAAATGATAATAAAAGGAGAAATTGTTCTCTGCCAAATAAATGACAGAGAGTGTTAAGAGAGAGTCATCATTTCTCTGAGGAGGTTTCATTGTGACGTGGGTTATGGCCTGGGCTCTGTCATATGTATAAAAAGGAAAAATATAAAGTGCAAAGCCTTCTGAAGGGAGTGGAAAGATGCAGATTCTCCTCAGCATCCCTCAACCTTGAGAATAATTAATTCCCTTCAGTGAAGAAGAGTTCCAAAGTTGTGGAATCATTCTATAAAGATGCCTCTTTTTTTTTTTTTTGTATCCATATCAAATACCAATGTTCATAGGAAAGGATGTAATACTGTACTCCAGAGAGGTCAGAAGAAGATGTGATATGTGGAGGAACTTTCTGATGCATAGAGCCATCCCCAGATGGAACTAGTTCTTTTGTAAAAGGCCAGGTGACTATCTGACTTCTAGAGAATCTCTAGATTTTCTTCAAATGTCAAAAATCTGTCATCTTCTCTCTCTACTTTACATTAGTCTAGGTTTTCTCTGGAGTTATATGGATCACACTCATATAACCATTTCTTAAATATGATTTGATACTGAGACTCACCCTCTAAAGCATGACCAGCTCTAAAGGAATATTTTTTCTCAATCAATTACTGTAAAATTTTAAACCTTGTGCTGAGAATAATTTTTGTCCAACACTGAATAATTCAGTCACTTGAAGAAGAGGCACTGAAATTCATAGTGCTAGCAGAATTGATTTCAACAAAAGTTCCAAAAGTGATCCAGAAGACAGATGGCCCTGAGATTAGCTTGCTCTGCCAAGATTTTCAGAATACATTTTTAATCTGGATAGTATATAATCTGATCTGTAAAATAAAGTTGGACTTCAAGTCCAGCAATAGGTAGTTCCATAAAAATAATTAAGACTCATTCTACTATATGCAGAAAGAAACCTGCATTTATTTTGAAGCTATTCTCATGCACAGTATTCAACTTTAGTTCAAGGTATTTAAGTGGAGTGAAAAGAAAACGAAGAAGTCAACAGAGCCCAGTTTATAACTTTAGTTCTACCACTAGTTCCTATGTGATCTCAGGTAAGTCACTGATCATCCCTGAGTTAAAAGGTCCACCAAATGTTAACATTATGTGAATGTGCTATTTCTTTGATGAAAGGAAAACGTTATCGCCCTTCTATTTTATTTTATTTTTTTTAAAGATTTTATTTATTTATTCATGAGAGACACACATAGAGAGGCAAAGGGAGAAGCAGGCTCCATGCAGAAAGCCTGATGTGGGACTCGATCCCGGAACTCCGGGATCATGCCCTGAGCCGAAGGCAGATGCTCAACCATTGAGCCACCCAAGCGTCCCCTTTTTCTATTTTAATACTGAATGAAAAATGCTTACAGATTGCAATGGAAACCAGTTAGTCCTAAATTGCTGCTGCTCTGTAATAAGTATGATGGATAAGGAGTAATAAAATGTGAATACAAACAAGTGTTAAGAAATTGTGTTTTTTTTTTCTTCAAATTTATTTTTTATTGGTGTTCAATTTACTAACATACAGAATAACCCCCAGTGCCCGTCACCCATTCACTCCCACCCCCCGCCCTCCTCCCCTTCTACCACCCCTAGTTCGTTTCCCAGAGTTCGCAGTCTTTACGTTCTGTCTCCCTTTCTGATATTTCCCACACATTTCTTCTCTTTTCCCTTATATTCCCTTTCATTATTATTTATATTCCCCAAATGGATGAGAACATATAATGTTTGTCCTTCTCCGACTGACTTACTTCACTCAGCATAATACCCTCCAGTTCCATAAGAAATTGTGTTTAATATTCCATATATATATGTGATATATATATATCTTCTTTATCCATTCATTTATTGATGGACACTGGGCTGCTTCCTCATTTGGCTATTGTAAATAATGCTGCAATAAACTTAGTAGTGCTGTATCCTTTTGAATGGTGTTTTGTATTTTGGGGGTAAACATCCAGTAGTGTGAACACTGAGTCATCAGGTAGTTCTATAAAAAAGAATGAAATCTTGCCATTTGCAGCAACTTGAGATGGATCTAGAGGGTTTAATGCTAAATGAAATAAATCAGCCAAAGAAACACAAATACCATGTGATTTCACTTATATGTGGAATTTAAGAAAAACAAAAAACAAAGAAAAAAAGAGACAAGAAAAAAAGATTCAACTGTAGAGAAACAACTGATGTTTATCAGAGGGGAGGTGGGTGGGGGATGGGTGAAATAGGGCGGTTGGGATTAAAGAGTAAGCCTATAATAATGATCACTGAGAAATATATAGAATTGTGGAATCACTATATTGCACACCTGAAACTAATAAAACACTGTATTTTACACTGGAATTTAAATTGAACACTTAATAAGAAATTGTGCTTAGCTTCTTAGAGATGTTTTTACTGTTTTTATACCTATATTTGCAATACTTTTTGTATGTAAATATCTTTAGGTATATGTTTGAATTCTTAATGTAGATAAGAAAGACTTGTTTCTTCAGTTTATTGCATAAACACAAAAATTAGCATCAGGTTAAATTAAATATTTGGGAGAGCACAGAATCTTTCTTTGGTTACTACAATAGTAAGAATTTATCATCACAGAAAAATAAGAAATTATAGAAAATAAAAGTATTTTGTTTACATCTTTGTATATATTTCCCTGATTCTTTAAGATATATGTGTATACTGTGCACCTCTACAGTGTTGGGTATATATTTTGTGTATATACACATACACTTACATACTATCTTTCTGCTTGTAAAAATGGAATTTCCTTTTATTCATTTTAAGCTTTTCTTTTAATATGTTTTTATTGAGCCAACAAATTTCATAGAAGCTGAGTATAGCTTTTGTGCTAATGTTTTCAAGTCACATGCTCTTGAAAGAGAACGAAGATCATATCTATCCTGTTCTCCAATGTATTCCTTAAACTAAATAGAGTCTATAATTATTTACTCTTTAAATATTTACTGACTACATACATGAAAGAAGAATTTGGAAAATGTACTTAATAACTCAGACATTGTTAAAATTAGGAATACAGTTGTACTGAAATTCTTTAAAGCTACTTAATAAATATCTCAATTGATTTTTGTTTGACTCCTATGAATGTGTTAAATATATAAAGTAATAAAGAATAGAGACCCAGCCCCATTTCAGTCCAGAATGACAACTTTCTTTGAACAGCAACAACTACAAGAAAAGTAAATATGCAAAAGAAATGGATATAAGTAGGATAAAAAGAATGAGAAAATCAACACAAAGGCCATGTTATGTGGGATAATGTTACTGCTCCTAAAAAAAGTAATAATTTGAGTGTGTGTGTGTGTGTGTTTACATGGGTGGGTTTTACCCTAGCTATGAAATCCAAACATTAAAAGCAAAAACCTGTGTCTTCATTTTAAAGAATATTTATCCATGTTTTCAAAAGAGAAGCAAATCTATTATGCCAATCAATCCATACTTTCTGAATAAAAATATGATAACATGAAATGCCCTCAAAATAAAGTGGCAGTTTGATATACTAAGCAGTTGGCCGTATTGCTTCAAGAGAATAAGAAAAGTAATATGGTACATTCGTTACCTATTTGAATTTGAAATCTGAGTCTTGATAGCTCAATTTGAGATCTTAGTTTAAGATGAGTAGTTTTAAAGAAACTTAAATACAGCAGTTTTTTTTTTTTTAAGAAGTGCAAATACATGATGGAGAAATTGGTGAAATAAAAAGGTACATTAGAATGTTAAGGAAAAATATGTTCAGAAGATACACTAATGGAATTTATAGTCCTTTACAACTTAATAATAATGAAGCAAAAATTAGGACATGTTTTTCTACCAGACATCACCTATTTATAAACAAATTATGTTATAGAATTTTGTGTAGTCATTGATTGTTTTATCTGGAATGCATTTTGCATAAAAAGATGTTTTAAATAATGGCTCTCTTCCTAAAAGAGAAAGACTTCTAATGTAAAACAATACTACAAATAACATAATCTATTTTAACTAAAATTAACTCCCCATTTATACATTGTTGAATAATGCGTTTTGAATTCCACATAAGATACTAGAAATGTTTCTCTCTCTTCAGGCAACATAAATAAGAGTGTGCTAATGCAATACCATCCAGTAGAACTTACTGTGTTGATAGAAACAGTCTATAAGACCCACATGTTTCTGGCTGTGGCTAGTAAAATAGTCATTCATTTAATATAGTACCCACATGTGGCTAGTAGATATCTTTTTGGACATCACATCTAATTCATGTTTCTTTTTTTTTTTTTTTTTTTTAAAGATTTTATTTATTTATTCATGATAGTCACAGAGAGAGAGAGAGAGAGAGAGAGGCAGAGACACAGGCAGAGGGAGAAGCAGGCTCCATGCACCGGGAGCCCGACGTGGGATTCGATCCCGGGTCTCCAGGATCGCGCCCTGGGCCAAAGGCAGGCGCCAAACCGCTGCGCCACCCAGGGATCCCTAATTCATGTTTCTAAGGCATTGTGTTACAAACTAATTTTGGAGAGTAGAGTGGAGGAGGTGACTATTCTCATTTGTTCACCATGATGATGGGATAGCCTAGTATGGCCATCTGCAAACAAATCAGCACTGCCAAACCAGTTTTTTTTTGCTTTGCTTTCTCTTTTCCCAGATATAAAGTCTACTCTGTTTTCAAGACCCAACTCAAATGTTTCCTTTCTAATGTTTCACTTGACTCAATTACTATGTCCTTTTCTTATACAGAATTAAAAGTGGTGTCATAGAATGTCTCAGACCTGTGACCTTTTTTGAAAAGATGTCTCTCAAACCAGTTTTATCTCAGGCAGATTTTATTCTTCAACATTACATTGTTTCTAGCATAACTAGTGATTACCGACTATCTGCATGAATGAATGAGTGAAAGTATCACACTTAGATTCTTCCCTCAAGGAGTTCATAATACAGACAGACATAGACATAAATATATTTCCCTATTTTCTCTGTGATCTATCCACAGGTATTTTTAGGATATATTCTTAAGGTCATAAAGTGAGCTATAGTACACAACCTTGTCAGAAGGAATTAGAAACTCTATCTGCTATGAATAATTTGAGATAAGCAGAAAATATTAACTAAATGTTAGCTAATTATTCTCCTTAAGTACAAGTGGCTTCTGAGTAAATCATCTTATTTTACCTAACTGGACTGAAGATTTACTGCTATTTTCCTGAAAAAAAAAAAAAAAAAAGGTTTAAAAAAAAAAAAAAAAGGTGTGCCTTTGCATTCTTTCATTCTTTTCTAGTTTTATATTATTAATTGTTCTGTGATTTAATATGATTCATTGAATTGATCCTTGTATAGGACATAGCATCAGATAGAGGAGATTTTAATTACCTGGGGAGTATGGAAGACAAATAAACTTACTATTTCAATATCAGATGTGCTATGACATTGAGGTTAGAGCATACACAAGAATGGATTCCTAAGGGGGAGATGTGATCACCCATTACAAGATGGTTTACAAGCTTCTAACACGCTTTGTGTTATTTAGATTGTATTTCACTTATGAGAACAGGTTTGCAGTAGGTAATTAACTATGTGAAGACCGCATTAAAGATTCCAATAATAAAATATTAACATAAATATGAATTATTAATATGCCACATGTATTGTGTGAGTGAATTCTGAGGATAAGGATATGTATTTATTAATTTCCCTTGGAAATTAATGTGAAAAAGAACAACCTGCTCTAACCTTGCTTCACATAGACACACCTCCTGGGAGGAATTTGATTAATGGGAACAGTTATGAAAGGCATTATGCTTTGATTAATGTACTTTAATTTTTCTAAAAAAAATTAAAAAATAAAAGAGGATCTTTTTTTGCACATTCAACAATAAAATGACTATTTTCACTGAAATGTCACATTCTTTTAGTTTTGACATTTCTTGGTGCAAAAATTTCTGTAAATATAACCCAGAAGATGAATTTACACTTGAGTAAAACTTCACTAGCTGATAATTACTTTATTTTTAAAGAGACTTCAATAATACAATATTCTTCAGAAAGACTCCTTTAATAAAGAAAATCAAAGAACAAAAAAAAAAAAAAAGAAAATCAAAGAACAGTGTCAATACCTATAGCAAGAAGACAGATAATATTTACTATTTGCTATCTCCCTTATTTTTATGTTAATAGGTTAATATTATACTCTTTCTGGTATAATATTATTATACTCTTGAAAAATTATTTGTCCAAAACTTAAGCTTAGGAACATGCCCTCATGGTTTGCCAAAATCAATTTTCTCTATGATTTAGCCTTTCCTAAATGGCTTTGGAATGCATTTCTTATTCTGATAAACCAATTTAAAAAAAATATTCCATGGCTCACTAATTATGCTCATTTATTTAACAGATACTAACTAAGTCTATACCATATGCCAGAAGTAATACTATGTGTGGGTATTGAGTGGTTCTTCCTCTCATTGATATTACATTCTAAGGGAAGTAACTGATATTAAATCAACATTCAGGTAACATGTAATTAATAATTACAATAAGTGATAGGTGGAAAAGAAAGGAATAATTTAGATTGATGAAGAGTTTATTAAGGAAGGCGGCTGTAAGGAAATGATGTATGAGCTGAGATATAAAGAATGAGTAGGCGCCATTCATAGGAAGTATCCCTGGAGGGCAAGAGTGATGTGGGTTAGGTGGTAGGTGTGGAAGAGCAGTAGAGAGAATGGCCAGTCTAAAAGTACTGTAGGCATGACAATCTCATATTGGAGGAACTCTCAGAGGCCAGTGGCTAGAATATAATGAATGACTAGATGAGTTACAAGAGGGGATCTACTGGCACATCTGAGGTTTTGTAGGCCATGCAAAATAATTTGATCTTTGGCTTAAGGATGACAGAATGCCACCTAAGAGTTTTAAACCAAATTGTACATATTTTTGAAAGTGGGCATTCTGCCTATTGAGTGGAAGATGGGATATATGTAGCAAGAATGCACCTAGAGTTTAGAATATTACCTTAGTACCGGTGAGAACAATGTTGTCACAAACTAAGGTGGTGGCAGTTAAGATGGAAAAAAAAAATGGTGGATACAACATACCCATGGTGTGGTATGTGAGGGGTGCGGAGAAGGAAGTTTTAAGAATGATTACCAGTGTTCTGGCTTGTACATGGTGGTGTTTGGAAGTGACACTTCTAAAATGAGAAAAGAAAAACCTTGCAAGTTGCAGGTTTGTGGAAATTGTTTAGAACTGAATCAATATAGTGAAAATTTGGAAGTAGATAGTTGCATATGGGAAGTATGAAGTTCACATGAGAGTCTGGGTCGAATGAAGAAAAAATGTGAGTCTTCAAATATGGATAGTAATGATGAGGACAAGAAGGAGGATAGTAAAGATAGAACATGTTTTTTCCAATCACTAGTTGTGGCACTTTATATTATCTCATTTAATGCTCGAAATGATTTTATGTAGTAGTTACTATTATCTTCATTTTAAAGGTGGAAAACTGAGGCTTGACAATCTCCAGCTAGTAAATGCAGAGCAAGAGTTAGAACTATGGCAGTCTGGATTCAGATTCCATACTTTGATCTACTACACTCTGCAGTTCTTTAAAAAAAAAAAAAAAAAAAAAGCCTAGTTATTCATCCTGTCCTTTTATCAAAGATATAATTGGATATAGATTTTCCGTTACAGAAAGATCAGGTGTTCAGAAAAGTATAAAAAGTAGAAGTTTTTACCCTACCCTCTTCTGATTTTAGAATCTGAGATTAATCTGTCTTCATGTTCACATGTGATGATAATCAATGTGGAATTGATTCCAATAAAGTACACAGTGAAAAAAGACATCCCACAACTGGTCCTTGGGACAATTCCAAACTACATTTTGCTTGAGAAGAGAAGTTGGCCATGAAATCGAAAGGTTAGCCAAACACACAGGAAGAAAACCAGAAAGTCAATCATACAAGCAAGGAGCCAAGGAAAGAGTTTCAAAAGAGAAGAAGGAGTCAACTGTGTTCACTGCTGCTAAAAGTTTAGTTAAATTTATTATAAAATATACTTTCTCATAAATATATAGTATTTTGAAGGAAAGAATGTTGGAATAGCTATGGACAGTTGAGATCTTATTCTTATCCCAGTTCTGAGGTTTCCTCAATGAGTAATATGGGGCAGTCTTCCTAATCTAGATTTCAGAATCCTAACCTATAAAATAAATATGGACAAAAGAGTCTTTATGGGTCCTTCCTTTCCCCAAATGCTGTTTATTAGTTTATCAATATTTTGCAATAATGACGTTGTTGTTGTTGTTATTAAAAGGTCTCTTTCTGAGCAAACATTTATTTTGTTCACATTCACAAATGACTTCCAATGGACAGCACATTCCCAGTATGGGAAATCAGTTTACACACACATATCATGCAACAAAGTCTTTTTTTATTGGTGGTGAAGTTACATGAAGATTAGATCACGATAGAATAGTTTCAAATTTCTGCATGGAACATTTCTTTCTACTCTAATGTTTAGTCTTTACTATCAACACAAAAATATTTATACACAAGAGAGCTTAGAAGGTTCTCAAGGATCTGGCTCTCACCCTTCAAAAGTTGTTCAGTTTGTCAAGTTCCTCATGTATTTGTGTGTTTGACATTGGCATGTGTGTAAACATGTAAATTTGCATTTGCTAGAAAGTGTGTAATTATCTGCAATTCCAAAAGGTGTTCACATTTAATTATATCCTTCCATCTTCATGCATCTGCACTTATTCTTTTATCAATATACTGGAATGATGAAACAAAAAAAAATCATCTTACTCCTTACAGGTATGTGAGGAATTGGTTGTCATCCATGTAAATAAGGACAAATTATGCGACCCAATGGAACTGAAAAGATACCATCTTTATTGTGATGTGGACAATATTTTGCTTAATAAGTGAATTCAATATCCTGAGTTATGAATATTAAGTTAGTTTGATGTCCCTAGTTATGAAGATTCTGAGTTCGAGGACAAGGCAGTGCTATGCTAGATGACTGGCTGGATACCAAGGTAAGTAGCCATTGGGTCCCTGTTAATTTTCCTACAGATGTAGAAGACTTAGTATAGTAATTACAGGTCAAATGGATTTGAGTTTAATTTCCTGGATCTACAATATGCTAGTTGTGTGAGTTTTGGCAGGTTATTTGGCTTCTCCAAGTACTGATATGGTCATTATTACAGTGAAAAGAATAATACATAACTCGTAGACTTGCTGAGAGAATTGAACAAAAGATTGTACATAAATTTTTAAATAGAGTGCTGGGCAAATAGGAAGTTCTTAGTTCTTGGTAGCTGTTTTCATTACCATTTTTCTGCTGTTATTGTTAGAGCTGTCTCAACACTGCAGAGCAATGCTGTAAAGACTGAGGGACTAGACTATATAAGTGACACTAATAAAATATATGTTACAGATCAGAACTTGATAAGGACTGATGTCAAAAGCTGGGAAACACTGACAACTTGACACATTGCTCATTCTTTTCTTTTTTTTTAACTGTTCTTTCATTTATATATATATATTTTTACTTTTTTAATGTTATCAAATCTGATGGATTTGTTTCTACATTGTTAAAAATAAAGACTTGTAAAATAAAGACTGTTTTCAATAAGTGATATCCTGAAATCAAGGACAATTTCTCAGTTTCCATTATGCATTGGCAACAAAAGGTAAATAGAAATTCAGTTCATTAAATTGCTTGCAGTTCCTACAGTCAATAAACACTTGAGTGATCAATTGATTCAATGGCATTTAGAATTTGCTCCTCTGTTTTTCAGAAAATCCAAATACTTACTCAGAACAGTTATATGTGAATTAGATGCTAATGTCTCTTATATAATAATTCAGGTTATCTTCCATTATAATTTATTTATTAAATTATGTCATTCTTATTTATTATGAACTCCAAATATCAGAGAGAGAAATATTATTAAGCATTTTTCATCTCTTAGAATCTTAAGCATGTTAATTAATTAATTGCCACGTTCATTTCGTTGTTCATTAATTAAAAGCTTATTGAGCACCTTCTTTATCCTGGACATTGGATAAACCATAATGGACTTAAGACGTAAAGGCAAAAGTCATAGCCCCTACTTGCAAGAGTTTTGACATATAGATGCAAACACAATGTGCAGGTATGTATACAATATATATGCAGGTAGTATATCTGTACTACATTTGCATAGTATATGCATACATATGCATACATAGGTACGCAAATAACAGTATAAGCCAGAAAGCAATAAGCACAGTGGGGTAAGAATACATTGTAAAAAAGGTCATTAAATGTTTCCAATAGAATTGTAGTTTTCTCAGAAAAGGTGGCATCTAGCTAGTACTTGAAGGATGAGGAGGATTTTATTTATTTATTTGTTTGCTTATTTATTTATTAAGATTTTATTTATCATGAGAGACACAGAGAAAGAGGCAGAGACATAGGCAGAGGGAGAAGCAGGCTTCCTCTAGGGAGCCTGATGCAGGACTCAATCCTCAGACTCTGGGATCATGAGTGAGCCCAAGATAGACAGTCAACCACTGAGCCATCCGGGTATGCCAGATGAGGAGGATTTTATGCAGTTGGGGGAAAGAGAAGGAAAAGGTGGAGTGAAAGCAAGGTCGTTCCTGCAAGATGAATCCAACACACACACACACACACAAACACACACACACGCACACCCGATAAAATAAAGGGCATGGAAACAGAAGAATGAATGGTTAGGAATAGACAATGTTACTTGCAGGAAGTCATACAGATCTCTTTCACAGACTTAAAGTAATCATAACACATCCAATTTTTAGTTATATGGATTATTCAGAACAAATGGGGAGGGAAGTTTTCTAAGATACACAACACGAATGAGTTTCAGCCTTACAGGAGAAAAGTTTGGGATTTATTAATAAACAATGTTTTTAATTTCTCTCTCTAAAGTTTTAAATTTAATGCCTTTGGGATCATTCATTGGGAACACTCATGGCAATTTAAAAAAAAATATATATATATATTATTTTATTGGAGTTCAATTTGCCAAAATATAGCATAACACCCAGTGCTCATCCCATCAAATGCCCCCCTCAATGCCCATCACCCACCTCCCCTTCCACTACCCCTTGTTCATTTCCCAGAGTTAGGAGAGTCTCATGTTTTGTCACCCTCTCTGGTATTTCCCACTCATTTTCTCTCCTTTCCCCTATAATCCCTTTTACTATTTTTTATATTCCACGTATGAGTGAAACCACATAATGATTTTCCTTCTCTGATTGATTCACTTCACTCAGCATAATACCTTCCAGTTCCATGCACGTTGAAGCAAATGGTAGGTATTCGTTGTTTCTAATGGCTAATATTTCTACAGGCTAACTCTTCTTGTTTTAAGAATACTGAATATGGGGGATCCCTGGGTAGCTCAGCGGGTAAGCACCTGCCTTTAGCCCAGGGTGTGATCCTGGAGACCCGGGATTGAGTCCCACATCAGGTTCCCTGCCTGGAGCCTGCTTCTCCCTCTGCCTGTGTCTCTGCCTCTCTCTCTCTCTCTCTGTGTCTCTAATGAATAAATAAATAAAATCTTAAAAAAAGAATACTGAATATGCAATATGTGAAATCCATATCTAAGATATATTTCAGTCTGTTTCTCACATTTCAATGCTTCAGATAGGGCCTTTCTCACTCTGAGTTTGAATTAATTAGATAATGCTATGCTTTTAAATACTCTTATTTTGATAATCTTGTTTTTTAGTGGTGTGACCGTGTAGTTTACTTAAATTGTGCTTCTTTTCCATATTTCCAGATGAGAAACTAGTAAATATATACTTATCTTTCTGATAGACATATTAGGAGAATCATGAAGAATGGGAATGAATGAATGAATGAATGAATGAATGAAGTAATCCCTGAGTGGCTGTAAGAAAAACAGGTTGTTATCAATTGCTTTTGCTGATTAGGCTTAAGGCATGAGAATATTTAAACACCCCCAAATGTTGATGATTTGTAGATTATTATTTTTAAATATTTTTATTGAACAGAAGACTCAAGACACTTCTAAAGACAGAGGTGGCTAAACTAGCCACTTAAAACCAGTTGTAATTTTTAACCAATATATATGCTGTGATGTCTGGGAAAATTGATTCCCAATAGTAATGAGGTGGCTCAAAGTATAACTTTACAAATTATCTGTCACTTAGATAAATGTCATTACTCCCTTTTCCTCAGTTTATCTTC
The DNA here is from genome assembly GCF_011100685.1 of Canis lupus familiaris. Taxonomy (NCBI): domain Eukaryota; kingdom Metazoa; phylum Chordata; class Mammalia; order Carnivora; family Canidae; genus Canis; species Canis lupus. The sequence continues at coordinate 8,423,188 of NC_049252.1, read as the reverse complement.
CAGGCTTTGATCTCAGTCTGAGTGGTGTAATCTTTGATGTGTATTTGGATCAAGAGTTGTATACCTTTTTTTATAAAAAAAGATTTTTATTTATTTATTCATGAGAGACACACAGAGAGAGGCAGAGACACAGGCAGAGGGAGAAGCAGGCTCCATGCAGGGAAGCAGGGAGCCCGACGGGGGACTCGATCCCGGGTCTCCAGGATCAGGCCCTGGGCCGAAGGAGGCGCTAAACTGCTGAGCCACCAGGGCTGCCCGAGTTGTATACCTTTAAACCTAATTACCATTAAAAAAAATTTGCCCTTTTTTCTCAGGTGTCAAAGTAGTTAAAATAATATTTCCATGACATACACATTTTAGGATGTGACTATAATTTAATGGTACATTTTATTTGTGGCTTGAGGATTCAACTGAAGTGCTTTATTGCCACAGCGGTTATAAAATTTTAGTTAAAACTCAGCTACTTGTTTTATGTACATAAACTTTTTTAAGGCAAAAGTAAAAGAAATGTTGCCCATTTGTGCATAAAGTGAGAAAGACTGATGCAAATGTTCTATATTCCTTTAAACTCTCAGAACGATTTATTAAATGTGAATGGTTATCCTATTGTAGGGAAGGGACAGAATCACACGTATCAGAGGACAGAGAAAAACTAAGTAGGGCCATCAGTGTTATGACTGCAGGCAGACAAAAAGCAGTCACTTATGTGAGAGAAAGCAGAGAAATAATCACAAAAAGGGTCAGGCAGGTGAAGTAAAGGAGTGAAAAGTATTGTCATAAGTGGAAACAGAAAATGATTAGTCATCATTTGAATTCAATGCAGTCTTGTGGTTATTTCGTGTGTGTGTTGAGGAAGATGAGGAAGGGTCAGTTAAACTCCTATGACAGTTCTGAATTTAAAAACAGCTCTTGACATATATCACTATGTAACAGCATGTTTATGGAAAAGAGGTACTTGTTTTTTTGTTTGTCTTGTTTTTGATAGAAAACAGTAACATTAGAGAATTCTAGGATTAAAAACATAGTTTTGTATTATTTGGTATCCCAGTTTTGCTAACTCATGACAAGAATCTAGATGCATTACATACTGGAATAAAAGGCACAAAAGAAGAAAGATAAAATGTTACACATTGTAATAAGAAAATACACCCTGGATAGCATCACAAAAAGTGTACCAATTCAGTTGAAATTTTGAGAATGGGTCAAAGTGAGCAGAGTTTCCCTGAAAGAATAATGTGAGCAAAAGCACAGAGCTTGGGGATCCCTGGGTGGCTCAGCTGTTTGGCGCCTGCCTTTGGCCCAGGGCGCGATCCTGGAGTCCCGGAATCGAGTCCCGCATCGGGCTCCCGGTGCATGGAGCCTGCTTCTCCCTCCTCCTGTGTCTCTGCCTCTCTCTCTCTCTCTGTCTATTATAAATAAATAAATAAATAAATAAATAAATAAATAAATAAATAAATAAATCTTTAGGAAAAAAAAAAAAGCACAGAGCTTGTATATAAAGTGCTTGGCCAAGGGATGGCAAATAATTTAACGTAGCATGAAAGTCCGTTAACCACAACGTTACTAAACAACTATGCTCCCCTTATTATGTGTCAAATAAAGAGGGAAATGCATCTTGAAAGGGTTACTTCCAAAACAGTTTTAAAAAATCTTTAGTTTTTATTTTTTTTTAAATCTTTAGTTTTTAAAGTTAAATCCTTAGATCTCAGGAAAATGACACTTTGCATTTTGTGAAGCACTTTCACATACTTGTTTTTTTGTAAATTATGGCCTTGTTACATAAAATAATTCATATGCTGAAGGCCTAGATAGCTGATATGTTTTTATAAATGAAAACAGCAAATCAGCAAATTCTGGATCCCATAGGAAATACTTTGCATTGAATATTTGCCTGATACCTGCATTATCTGCACGGCCACAAAGGACATACAGATGAGAGGCCCGTTTAACATCAGGAAAGACATTTCACAGCACTGTGCTATGTCACCATCTCAGTGCTACATGTAGTTTGTGATAGCTAAACTGGATTTAAATGGGCGAAACTGAATGTCATCATTTTGTCAAGAAGGATAACTTGAAAGTATATATAAGGAACATGATACAAGTTTTAAAGACTTATTTATTAAAAAAAAATGATAGTCTGTTTTTAGAAAACCCTTAACATTATAAAAGAGTATTAGTAACATACACAAGTCATATATTACTATAGCATTATATTAATGCTAATATTATACTATTATACTAACAATAATAAGCAATCTAATATTAAAGATGAGTCTACTACATTATGTAAAATGTTTTACATTCCTTACAGTAATCATTGAGAAGTATATTTATAATATAACTCTTGAATGAAAGAACATTAAATATAAGAGCAATGTATTGATTGATAAAATGGATGTTTTTCTCCTAAATTTTAAAATATTAATAATAATAAGACTACACTTTGCAAAGAGCATATTATCTACTATTTTAATGTGATGGCCTGCATATACTGTAAAGAAAAACAGTAATATTATTAGTAAATATGTGCTGTTGTAACTCCCATAAGGTAGATACTTAGTTACATATATATTTGAGGGAATTCCTTCGCATTTCTTTTTTTTGCATTACCTTCACAACAAAACCAATGGAGATCCTATGTAACCCAGCATTATTAATTATTTTAGCCACTAAAACAACCTCAAGTGTTCACTCTGTCTTATGTATCTCCTGGAATGGTGTATGTTTTGGAAGACCAAGGAAAAGTTAAAAAAATCAAGACATTTATTTCAAAATGAACATAAAAATTGTATAGTATTTGAGTAATCTGCAGTCAAACTTTGCTGTCACTTCTGTCCCTTAATTACACCTTCAATACTACCAGTTATCTAATGCTCAACCTAGTAGATATTTTTGTTCAAACCTGTATTCATGGAAGTATTTGACGCTTCTCTTTCCATGATTCTGTCAATGAATTGTACCATGGATTTATCCCTTCTCTAGCCATAGCTTGGAGGTTTCTCTTTCTTGGCTCATGTTGTAAATGGCTCTTCAGTGTTCTCACCTCAGTTTTCCTCTCTCAATCCACACAGTGCTGGAACAATCTCCCATAATCCCATGGTTTTAATTATTGCAGTGTGTTTCCCTCCAGATTAAACCCAGACCAATTTCTTGAAATCTACATAGACTTGTCTAGCTGTCTAATGGATACTTCAACTTGAATAATGAAGCAGACATCTCAAGTTAAACCCATCCAAACCTGAACGTATATCTATCTTCTCAGATATTTTTCTCATGCTTTTCAGATACCATATGGATCTCTTTCTTTGCACATTCTCTAAATTCAGTCGGTTATGAATTTCTGTTCTCTAGCTAGCAAATATATCCTTTATTTATTCTATCTCATTCTTAATATCCTACATCTCAGTACACTATCATCATAGGGCTGCATTACAGATTGAATATTGGTGTCCCCTGTCAATTCCTATGTTGAAGCCCTAACCTCCAGTGTGATGATATTAGGAGGTAGGTAGGGTATTTGGGAGGTAACTAGGTTTATTTAGATGAGGTCACAAGGGTGGCCATGGTGGGAGTAGTGCCCTTGTAAAATGAGCAAGAGACAAGGAGTTTCTTCTCTCTGGCATGAAGACACGGCAAGAAGGCAGTTGTCCTTCGCAAGCCAGGAAGCTGGCTCTCACCAGATCCCAATCAAGCTGGTGGCCTCTGGACTGTGAGAAGTAAATGTCTGGAGTTTAAGGCACCTGGCCTATGGTATTTTGTTACAGCAGCTCAAGCAGACTGACACATCCTAGATTCTTGGAAAAAAAAACATGTTTCTTTCTTTCTTCTTTCTTTCTTTCTTTCTTTCTTTCTTTCTTTCTTTCTTTCTTTCTTTCTTCTTTCTTTCTTTCTTCTTTCTTTCTTTCTTTCTTTCTTTCTTTTTCTTTCTTTCTTTCTTTCTTTCTTTCTTTCTTTCTTTCTTTCAGATTTTATTTATTTATTCATGAGAGACACAAAGAGAGGCAGAGACATAGGGGGAGGGAGAAGCAGGCTCCCTGCGGGGAGCCTGATGCGGGGCTTGATGCCAGGATCTGGGATCACAACCTGAGCCAAAGGCAGAAGCTCAACCACTGAGCCACCCAGGCACTACACCAGACCAACCACTTTCTTTTTATTTTTTTTATTTTTTATTTTTTCCACTTTCTTTTTAAAGATAAAATGTTCTTTAAAAGTATTTAGCTGATTTCTAACACCACTATTTAAAATCTTAATGGGTTTCCACTGTTTTTGTGAGAAAACTGCAAATCTTTCAAATGACCCTGGCCTTATCACTTGCCACTGTATCCTTCACATGTTTTATAGTTCTTTTAGAAGAGGCAAATGGGTTGCACACAACAGTAAACCCTGTTACAATGCTATGTATACCACATATTCTTTTTTAAAATTAATTAATTAATTTGATTCAGAGAGAGCATGAGCGAGGGGAGGGGCAGAGGGAGAGAGAGGGAGAGAAGCAGACTCTCCCACTGAGTACAGAGCCCAACGCAGGGCTCCACCTTAAGACTCTGAGATCATGACCTGAGCCGAAATCAAGAGTCAGCACTTAACCATCTGAGCCACCCAGGCACCACACCAGACCAAGTCTTAAATGCCAAATTATCCTGTTGACTGGATGGTGATATTGCAAAAATTATTAACTCTAGTGTCCATTTTTTCCAATTGATTTAAGTATAAATTATACTTCTCAGTACCTAATAAACATTCATAAATATTGGGCACAGTTATTATTATAGTAACTATTATTACTCCTTTCCATTCCTTGGTTGAGTGTACTATATAGTATCTATGCAGCTTTGCAAATGCTGTTCCCCTTGCCAGTAATGTTTTATCATTCAACTTCCTTCCCTTTGCCAGGTTCTCTTATTTGCCCTTCAGGTCTCAGGTTAGATACCACTTCTTCCATGAAACCATCCCATGATTCCTAAAATCTGGAGCAGTAGCCCTTTTAAGTTAATAGAATCTTGTATTATTCGCATTTACTCTTCTTTACTGTTTGTTTTTCCTGAGTCCCCAGTAACCAAACATTTTAAAATACAGAATTGCTTCTTGGTCACTGTTGGTATCTTCAGTTTTTTAACATTGGTGAAATATAAATAGATCTGGTATTTGCTTGTAACATAAATGCAGAATATGGAATAAATGGATGACCTAGAACAATCCACTTTAGAGGCTATAAATTTCTGTATTTGCACATGAGACCCAAAAATCATCTAATGGAATCTAATAGAATCAAAAATGGATCAGGAACAGACACAAATTCACAGAGAAGTCTAGCAATAAATAAAAATCTACTCTTTGACCTTTATATTATCACTTCCATAAGCCATCAGAGAGCATGGACAAAGGGCCCATGAACTACCAGGAAAATTCTATTAATCTATATGAGAGATCAAAAATGGAATGAGGTCAACTAAAAAATCAAAAAGAGGAAAGAGATAACCCATTAAAAAGTGACTCTATTCACATACACACACAAAGATAAATGCTTTCTAAGAAGTTGTTATATTCCCAAAACAAAGATACTACCATGGCCCACACACTTTCAAACTTTTAATTCAATGTTTGGTGTTTTCTTCTGGTTCCACTGATTAAACTCAATAAATTGGAATATGCAGTAGAATTTTTAAGAAGCATATTTTAAATGTCACAATTTATTTTTCAGTTCCTTAAGCCTTAAATTTGGCTTCCAAAACCTTGTTCTTCATTCACAAGCTATAAAATTTCCTTTAAGACTTGTTTAATGGTGGTGTCGAATGAGTTCACCATTTAATAGGATTGGCTGTTCTCCTAAGTACAAAGGACTTCCTTCCACCAACTCATCCAGCTGCCTGGCCTCGTTCACTTCTCATTTCCACTCTCCATTGCCTCAGTCCCTCAAGGGAAAAAAATATCTGCCTACCTCCTAGAGGTGTTGCAAGGATTAATAAATTGCAAAGCACACTGAAAAATTTGGATAAAATATACTCTGACACACTGAAGTATTACCATGACCACAAGTATCATTTCCAGATGCCGTGGCTTCAAGGACAAAGAGAGCAGGTCTGGAAATCTCATCCGAGCCTCCCACATGGAGGGTTATTGCCAGGCCAAAGAGTTACATTTTGATATTTAAATATCAGTGGTTTTATATCAAAGCCATCTTGCTGAGAGAGATTTTGTCTGGACACATAAAGCGCTTGAATTGGCACAACAAAAGGCAACAGCCCTGAATCATTAAGACTTTATAACCACAAGCAACACTATTCCCAGGAAAGAGTTTATCTCTATTAGAAATCAAAGAGAACTTCCCTTTCTCTTTAAACAGATAACTCAAAATTATAAATGGCCAGCTTCAATCGACTGCTTCTTTATGTAGTCAAGTGGGTCACAGATTCCTTGAAACTTGAGAAGTCTCAGTGAAAGGGATATTGAAGTTGGGTTAGGGCTCCCAAGTGAATCTTAACAGGATTTTTGTCTGGAAATCTCGATTTTTAGATGTGTGCAGCCTTATTGTTTCAAGAAATTCAATTTAACTCAAATATAGAAATGTATATGGTGAATAACTTGAATATCAGTGAAACCGGTGGATCCCTAAACTATGTGGTCCCCTTATGTTTGCACTTCAGTGTGTGCATCAACATAAATTTTTTCTTGTTTGGGTGTTTGTTTTGTTTCTTTGACCACAGCTTGCAGAGAGTTGGGTCAATCATACTTCACAGCCCCTGGCACAACAGATCACTGGTAGTGTGAAGCGTACCTTTTATTGGGCTTGTTTGTTTCTTTTTAGCCCCACTCCCCACTGTCACATCCCTGCCCTCACTTAGGCAGTCATCCTAATGTTTTTGAGGGGTATCCTTTTATTTTAATATGTTCTCATGAAACGTGGTGATATTGTGTTCATATACATTAAGATACAGAAATTACATTTGCTGTAGATATTTTTCTTACTCTCTTTCACTCAGCATTAGGCTTTAAAGATCTGTTCCTATTGCTGTAGGAACGTCTACTATGTTGTCTCCAACTCTTGAATAGCATTTTATGCAAGCCTCCACCCTTTAGTTGCCTATTCCCCAGCAACAGGCACCTAGATTTTCTCTAACTCCCTGCCAGCACAAATAGGATCGTGAAGAACATTCCTATATGTGTTCCTTCACAGCCTGTATGAGAATTTCTCCAGGATGCGTTCTGTGGTGGCTTGTGGGCTTACAGTAGGTATGTGGACTTAACTGGATTAAAACTGCCACAGATTGCTTTTCAGGATGACTGCACAGTCCTACATTCTGTGCAAGAGGTTTTCTATTTCCTGCTACTCCTTCCAACACTTGGCGTTATCCAGCTTTCTAAACTGTGCTAATCTCATGAGTGCAAAGTGATATGTTATTGTTGTTTTAATTAGCATGTCTCTATTCCTAATGGGTTTGAGCATATTTCATATTTGTTAGCCTTTTGGGGTTACTACACTGCAAATTGCTTTTTTTTTTATAACTTTGCCCATATGTTTCTTGTGGTTCCTGTCCCCTTTTTCTTGTTTTTTTTTTTTTTTTTTTCCAATTTGGAAAAATTACTTTTATATTCTAGATCTAAATCCCTTGTGGGTTTTTGACTTTCTTAGTGTGTCTTCTTGCAATCTTTCATCTCTCTTAAATTTTCTCCTGGGCTCCATCCATGAACAGAATCTGTAAGCTACAGTAATTGCTTTCAAACAGCGAATAGAAGCATTAGTTTAAAGAATACAGGAAATAGTGATGTCTACAGATGAATTTTCTCTGATGCATACATGTTAGAGGGGATATATTATTTAAAGAGATAAAAGGAAGTATGACTGATTGACAATCAGCCTTAAGATGGCTGAGATGATGATATTCTCCTTTTTTGGTAATAAGAGAAAAAGTTACTGCCAAATTATGCTGCTTATTGGCTAGAACATTAATTAAAATACAAAATAACTTAGTTACATATACATATATTTATCTCTATAGTGTATATCTAAAAATAGAGAAGCTGAAATACTTTCTTCACAAATTAAATATTTTCAGTAATAAAAACCAACATATTTTCAGTATGAGTTCCCTTCTTTACATATTCAAAATGAAGTAAGAGAGTAAACACATATATACATACATACACTCATAATCGCAACAGTAAAACATGCCATTTTGAAGATTATAATTTATCAAACTTATGAAAATTAATATTTTACCCCACAAGAATTCAGCATAAAAACATTATTTTTGTACTACTCTCTTTTACCCATTAAACAAGTATTTGGAGAACAAAATATCATAGAAACAATTCTGATAAGAATGTAGAGTAATGCATTCATGAGGGAAAATAAAATTCTGTTTCTTAATGTTCAGTAAGCTTTGATATGATCTAAAAGTCATGATTTCCATAAAACTAACCCACAGATACAGCAAGTGAATGGGCTATTAATCCATTACCTAAAAGGAAGGTGGGCTTTTGAGTCTACTTGTTGAAAAAACTCTCAATTCGTTTTCGTTGATTTAGGAGTGGTTCTATCTGTCTCTTCAAGTTATGTGACAATAAATGAATATAAACCACAGAAAGGTAGGCACTTCCATCACCAATAACTTCTGCCTGTCACAGACCATATCCAATCTTATCAGGAGTCAATATTTTGTGAAACACTTATAAATATGGCCCTGAAAAAAAAACTGCCTTAAATTCATGTCCTCTTTACAGTCTGCCTCAAAGTCCCCCCTGCTTCTTAATTTATACGTCATTGTATAAAGACAGTAATATACTTTTAGTCTCTTAAATTCCTCTATTTTATGCATCCCCAAATATGGCATAATACAAAAAGGTTTTTTCTTCTAATGTTTTCCAATTGTTATATTCCCATGGCTGTATATTCCAATCTATGTAGAGTGTAATGATGAGGAGCAAGTATTTTAGAATACGGAACCAATGTCCTTATTCGTAGTTGTAAGTTAGATGCTTACCTTATTCCTCTATTTTAAAAAAAGTTTCTAGGTTGCAGTTAACTTCCTTCCACCCTTGTCTAGTTATTCTACCCACTAAAGAATCACCTTATACCAATTGTTTACTTGTTCTACCCCTATAGTCTATGTATTGTGGGTAAATGTACTATTCTGACCCTGGTCCCCCTCAGATCAGGTAACATGAACCATTAGACTAACTAGTCCTATTATGTTAGAATCTTATTTGGATTCTATCTTCATCCAATAGCCTTCAGGTTATCAATTATCTTTCTAGAAACATCATAGGGAAAGATAATATATATAAGACTCAATTATAGGATCCCCTCAATATCCCCTGGCAGTTAAAGTTCTTGATAAAATTTAAAAAACAGGTTGTATGTGTGTGAATGTATTTATTTAGTTCTTTTAAAATTACATTTGGGTCCAATGAAAAAGTTGAAGACTCCATCTTGAAATATGAAGACATCAATTAACTAACACCTGCTTGCTCCCACCATGGGTGACTGGCCTTCAGAGAAGACACTGTTATCATGTTAGGATATAAATACCAGAGATTTTTTTTAAAGATTTTTATTTATTCATAAGAGACACACACACATAGAGAGAGAGGTAGAGACACAGGCAGAGGGAGAAGCAGGCTCCATGCAGGGAGCCTGACACGGGACTCGATCCTGGGTCTCCAGGATCACGCCCTGGGCTGAAGGTGGTGCTAAACCGGTGAGCCACCGGGCTGCCCTAAATGCCAGAGATTACTAATTATCCTCAGTTTAGAGGTGAGTAAGGTAATAGAACATACTTATTTTATACAAAGCTTCTCATAATAACGGGCAGGAAGTTTTCTTTTATTATTATTATTTTTAAAGATTTGTTTATTTTAGAGAGAAAGAGAGAGTAAGCACATGCACACGAGCAGGAGGGGCAGAGGCAGAGGGAGCGAAAATCTTCCACTGTGCAAGGAGCCCAATGTGGGGCTCAATCTCACAACCTTGAGATCATGACCTGAGCTGAAACCAAGAGTCAATGCTCAATGTACTACACCACCCAAGCACCCTCTGGCAGGAAGCTTTCTAATGCAGACCTATTTGCCAAAGCGTTTTATACTTCTCTATGTATATGCTGATGGTGAACACATGAACACTTGATTGGGTTCCCTGGGGAACTTGGGAAGAACTACACAGAAACACATTATACTTCATCTGTCTTTTGAAGGCCAGATGGAGTTAGCCAGAAAGGAGAACTTGGAGAGAATGAAAAATTTAAAGGACATGGATTGTTTGGGAATTAGTGGAAAGTTAAATGTGAGTAAGGGTTTCTAGAGAAGGGGAACAATATGATTCTGAATGTATGTTCTGGTCAGCTTAAAGGATTTGTATATCAAGCTGAGGAGTCTAAATCCAATAGTCAACAGAAAGAAACAGAAGATGGAGAAGAATATCACCAAATTCACTATCATTTCATGATATCTCGGAACTATGGGGAGGATGAGTTGGAGGAAAAAGCTGGGGGCAGTGCAATCAAATATGAAGATGCTCAAAGATTAGGGTCAAAGACGCTGAGTGCCTAGATTACAGTTTGGCAGTAGGGCTGCAAAGCATGGTCAGAGTTCAAAGCCATTTCTTTGTTAGAAACAACTGTTAACAATTTATTATTACAGAATCTTCGAATTTCTGAGATGAAAAGCAAGTTAGAGATTGTTAGACCCAAACTACTCTTTTTGGAATTGAGATTACCATAAGTCTTTGGAAGATACACAGTGTGATTATGATTAGGAGAATATGGAGGTAGGACCCAAAGCCTAACAATTTCACTTATAAACTGTAAGATCTTGGATTAGATATCTAAATTTTCCATGTGCCCATTTCATTGCCCACATAATATGTAGATAATAATATCTGTCTTTTGTCAATATATGGGAAATGCTTAATACTGGGTCTGAATAAGAAGGGGCTAAGTGAATATTAAATTTCATTGTTAAAAAAAAAAAAATAAAAAAAAAAATAAAAAATAAATTTCATTGTTAAATAATTGCATTATTAGTCAATACTTACATAGACCATACTTCCCCCTACCACCTCACCTTGGTTTACAGCCCTAAATTTGCTTGAACAACTACTATTCTTTCACTTTCTGGGTATTTGACAGGGCGCTATCTGCTTAAGTGGAATTTATGAATTATGCCAGGAGAAATCAGCAATCCCTGGCATAGTGATTAATTCAGAATGGAAATCAAGACCTATTTTAGTCCAAGTGAAGTCTTACAAGACTTACTTCTGGGATACTGGTTGGTGCTATCAGGGAAATACATGTAAGAATGCAGTATACCTGCCATTTTACTAAGATAAAATGAGAGCTTTTTTGAGAAAGTAGAAAGAAGGAAATTGGGCCCTTAACAAAATTGAATTCAATGTAGACCCCAATCCACAGCCAGACATTAAGAATGATTTCCTGGGAATGTTAACTAATAAATTCACTTTTGGGCTATGCTAATTTAGCTTTTGTTCTCTGTTACTTAATACTGAGAGAGGCCTAAGGAAAACAATAAAAAAGAAAAAAAATCGGTAACATTCAAATTCCCTTAAGAAATAGTGAAAATATCTTTGATTCTCTAGGGGGAAAAATGCCAATGGAGATAAATTATCAGGATCTCTGTGAGTCTCTCTAGGAGGGCTGAATAAATAAATTAGTTTTGAGAAAATAATTTAATTTTAATTGTTACAAAACTATTTTAGAGATAATTCCATTAGCTTTATATTAAAGAATACTTGATTCATAAAATATGTTACAATCTGAAGTCATAAGAAATCAAGCAGTTATATTTCTCAAAAGGACACTCCTACAAGAGCTCAATTTACAAAAACATCTAAAGGTTTCAAGTACATTAATGTAACTGCATTTGCATGGTGATATTCAGTAAGATTGAACTGGAGTCACTTTAAACTTTACACTATTGCATTACATTTAAATCTCATTTAAAGCAAATGAACCACAAGAAAAAAATTCAAATTTGCTGTAAGTATAGAATCATGAGCCAGAGGATGGGAGGTGGGGAAAACATTGAGTAAACAGCAAATTTAATTGGAAGAAATAAGCAGTCTTTCTTATAACAGTTGAAAAGGGAAAAAAAAATCTCATTTTTGAAAATCATTAGTAAAAGAGCTTTTGCAGTCTCATAGGACAGTGCTTCTTATTATTTGTAAACCTCTTTTTTAGGAGCCCAATCATGGCCAGAGACTATCTATAAATTCTCCTAAGAATTGGACTGGAGTAAGGTGCACTGCCTAATTTGGATAATTCAGAGTCTGTCCTCAAACAATCTGGAATTTTGATAAGAAGAGGCCAAGTTAGATGATAGGGAATGCTTAGTTTATAGGTTGAATAGTCTCCAGTCTGGTGTTAGACACATAAAAAACCAATGCCACTTGTTTTTTTTTTTTTTTTTTTTTTGATAAACCATATTTACTTGAGCAAGTTGAATTGTTCTGCAATCAGAAAAAGCATGACTTAGCCTTCTTAAAGAATTCACATAATTTCTTTTATATGAAGACAGATATGTATTGAATTCTGATCTTTAAAACTTAAAAAAAAACTGACTTGACTTATTTCCATATTTAATTTTTAGTGTATAAATCATTAGAAATCAGGTAGGTATCATTAGATGTGCATATGACATTCAGAGGCTTGAATATACCTTGAGACATTAACTAATTCAGACAAATGTTCCATTATTCCCTTAACGATCAAGAGAAAAAAACATCTGAAATATATATATATATATATATGTGTGTGTGTGTGTGTGTGTGTGTGTGTGTGTGTATAAAACCAACAGTAAAAGAAATTATTCAACAAAACTTTTTTTTTTTTTTTTTTATGATAGTCACAGAGAGAGAGAGAGGCAGAGACACAGGCAGAGGGAGAAGCAGGCTCCATGCACCGGGAGCCTGATGTGGGATTCGATCCCGGGTCTCCAGGATCACGCCCTGGGCCAAATGCAGGCGCTAAACCGCTGCGCCACCCAGGGATCCCTTCAACAAAACATTTATATGTAAAAAAAAAACTATCTTAATGTTGGACGATAGGTAAACTAATTAAAGATCTCCATGCTTAAATTAAGTAATCTTTTTAAAATTGGAATGTGGTTATCCATAATACTTAGAAGAGTTTTTCAAGCCTCTGAGAACTTCCTGTGCTATCTATCAGCCTTCTTCTTTCTAATGTATATAACTTTAAATTGTGGGCATAGTTTAAGACTAAGTTACTTGACCTCTCCACTCTTAAGTTTTAGTTTGATTTCTTGCCTTGCTTGGCACTGATAGATTCCATTTTCCTTTGTTTCCCTCCATCCTTTTCTTCTTTTGTAAAAATTATTGATTTAATGCAATGCCACAGTGTACATATGGACACAATGGTGAACAAGCTGTGGGAACTGCTATCAAGAGCCTGTTTCGCAGTCAGATAAATGAAAGGTATATTTCATATGGTTGGATAAGCCTGAACATTAAAAAAAAAAAGAAAAATCTGTGGCTCATAGTAGGAGATTTTCTATAGAAGGAGGTGAATGTTCAGCTGGACCTAGAAAAGGAGAGTGGGATAAGAGAGATGCCTCTATACCAGGGCTCAGAGGCAAAAGGAAACACATAAAGAAAGCAAGGCTTTGCCAGAAAGTTAATATGATGGTGTGGGTCGTGGGTGTGGTTGTAGACAAGCTGTTGTTAGTTAGGGATGAGGGAAGAGATGTGAGAGATGCCTTTTGAGAGTCAAGCCAAATCCCAAAGTATTTGGTGAGCCTTAAAAGAAGTTTCTGCCATGCTTAGAGGGCAAGGAGACATCACCAAAGGGTTTCAGGTGAAGGAGTCATAACAAAGTCCACTCATTCTCTGATTATGTAGGGAGGGATGGTTTCAAATTGCCACAGTCTCATAAAATGCTTCTCAAATGTGCCCTCTATCGGTGCTTAAGCCTTCCAGAGTAATGGAGTTGAAGAAGTACAATTTTCACAGACATAATCTCATTGGAGCAATCGTCTTTACATGAGAAAAGGAAGACTCAGGGGTTATATGTAACATACAGCACATACCCCCCAAGTCACGAAGAATAGGAGGGAAAGGACAACCTTCTAATCCTAGATGAGGATTAATAAAGATGTTTTTTCAAAGAAAAATGATCTATCAGTGATTTTTATTAGCTCAAAATACTATATTAGATGATTTATGCAATATAACTGGAAAGTAATCATGTTGGTTTATAAGGATATATGAAGATCTAGGCAGCATGTCTAAATCAGGCTTCTTGATTTAATTTTATTTTTGGTTACTGTGATCTCATGTAAAAGATTTTATATATACTATCTCTGTAATTAAATTGTGCTTTCCTTTGTACAGAGTAAGCATATAAGTGGGTGTTATATGTAAGTGACGAATCACTAAATTCTACACATGAAACTAATATTATAGTGTATGTTAACAAGCTAGAATTTAAATAAAACCTTGGGAGGAAAAAGAAAGCATATAATATCAACATAGAAAACAATGTATCAAGCTCTGTTTTACTGCAGGATTTTTATAAGAAAGAAAAATTGAATATCATGATTAGTAACAGAAAACACAGGAAAAAGACATTTTGTTAGAGGAGGTGGCACTTCATTTTAACATTAATAACTGAAGCCTATTATTTTTTTTGCTGTGCTTTGTGTAAAAGGAATGTGTTTTTGTTGATATTTCTGAAAAATATAAGAAAATCAACCAAGGTTTAACAACCAAGGGGTACTAGGGGGCCATATTGGTATTTTGTGTGCTATTATTTTTCAATGTTCTAGACTCAATTTCCAGACTAAAACAATATATTCGTAGCCTATGTGGTTTTCTAGGTAGAATATGATTAAATTCTTTATAATATGATAAAAATTGTTTTATATTTAAAAGACATAGAATATAAAGCGCATATATGGACTATGAAGGGAACAATCAATCAGAACATTTTCTGTTTTTCTGCTCAGAGTTGTGAGATGATCCATTGGCGGGCTCCTCACTCAGCGTCTAGAAGGGGAACTATGAGCTTCCGCAGCAGAGTGAGTACCTTGAAACATTTTCTCTGGGGTTCTATCAAGAAGGAAAACATTGTTTGCTTTGTAGACAGGATCTGGGTATCAGCTGCTCCCTGAAGGAGGGATGCCTGTGGGGCAGAGGTGCCAACTGATGAAATGAGATGGGAAGACACTTTTGAAAAATAACTTTCCCAAAGGCCCTTTGAATTGCTTCAGAAAGCTCCAGAGCCATTCAGTTTGGTTCTGGATCAATATCAGCTGCTTCCTTTTCTTGCCTCACTGATCAAAAGCACAAAATGCTTCCCACCTCCCTCCTCTAGTCTCATTTATGTTTTCACTCCGGCAGAAGTATCATTCTCTGTGTGTTGTAAGCAGATATCTGACAATACAGGCTAGAGTTAAGGAGTCATGTGGAAAATGCTCTTCTGCAAATCTGAAATGAATGGATTTTTTTTTTGAGAATTATTACGAATATTTAAACTGTTGAATATGAAAAATACCTTAAAATGTGCTGCAGAGAACAATGGTGGTTGCAAGTACAGGAGGTTTTCGGAAACACTGTGTTTATCAGAATATGCAGAAAAATTAAAATGTAGTGATATTATTTAAAGATAGCCCTAGCAAATTTATAAAAGCTGGATGTTGCCAATGTTAGTAAATGTTACCAAGGCGATTCAAATGGTTTCTAATTAAATATGAATTATATACATAAAATAATACTTTAAACATTCCACATCTCTAAAATGTCTTTATTGAAGAAGACATTGTCCACAGGTGTTCAAAGCCATTTACAGAGCAATCATGATAATGAGTTTATTCCTCATGGAGTTTAGGGAGAAATCGGTCTTTGCCTGGTGAGGATGCTCTTAAAACTCACCATGTTTACATTTATAATTGGAGTCCTCTGAGCCTAAATTCACGTTCAGAAGCCACAAGTACCTGAGCCTTCATTTTTGGTCCTTGTAGCTGGGTTTCTCCACATCCCACACCCTCCTTTCTTTAAGAATCCTAAACCTACCTCAGAGCTTCTGTGTGTATATGTGTGTATGTGTGTTAACATCCCTGATATATCTAAGGTGACCGTGGCTCACCTCAAATTCATTTGGAAAGAAAATGGGATATTAAAATATACACACCATTCTAAATGGATAGAAGTTTCACAGTACCTTTTGCAGCATTTCAAAGACCAGGTTCAAGTGTAATTCAGTGCTACTAGATGTCTTTAAAGTAGGCTGAGCAAGTATTACTACCAACTTGTTTCATTCAAGTAAAACTAAATAGGCCTAGTTTAAACAAGTTTGTTAAATTCAACCTTCCCTAGTAAATCTGAGGCGCTCTCAAAATTCACAACTAACCCATCATGTGCTAGCCAAGTCAAGACATAGCAAATTTGATCTCACTTTTATGTTAGAAAATAAAGTTCTGGACTTGCAACCCATAAAAATAAAATGTAAAGGTTGGCTGGCTTCCTACCTGTGCTCTTGTGTAACTGAACCAGACTAATTAGCTCACCTTCTACCTGTCTTGCAGACTATTATTTTTGCTATTATATTTTATTTTATTTTCCAAAAGCATTGGAAAGAAATACACATACAGAAATGCATATGTGTATATATGGATATGTTATATTATACCACAGTGTATCTTCATCAGTTCCACAATTTTTTCTTTCCTGTGGTGTCTTAGGAATATTTTTTCCCCTAAACTTTTCCAACTAATAATAATAGCAAGAGCTACTATTTACTTCAGGGCTTATTATGTGTTAGGACCTGTGTTAAACAGTTTTTTCACACAATAACACTAACAAAATTGTGAGGTTGATATTAAATTCATTTGGGATGAATAGCCTGAAGTTTGGAATGGTTTCACAACTTCCTCAAGATCACACAACTATGTGTCAGAACGTGGATCCAGTTCTTGATGATAAGCTCATTCTGGGACCAGCTCTGAGTACAGAGTTGGGGGTACTTTTGTTTTTCTTTTTTTCTTTTTCTTTCTTTTTTTTTTTTTTTTTTGCAAGGGGGTCTTTTCTTACTTCAGGTCTGGCTATCAAATATTCCCATATTCCCATCTTGTTAAATCCTTAAAAAATGATTCCCTTAAGACATATGTTAAAGCTAAATTCATCATGAAACCAAATTATATAATGACAGATCAGTGTACAAACTCATGAATTATTTCATTTGAACTTAAAATTGTATCTCAGTTGTAAAATATAAATATTTAGCACATCTTCTATTTTAGGCTAAACTTTCAACAGGTTTAGTGTCAAATGCATGATTCAACTGTCAAAATTAAGTAACTTCCTCTCCTATTGTCTTATCCCTAATGACAATTGTTATTGCTTATGTTTAATTTTATATGCTATCTCCAACCACTTTGAAGGTAGAGATGACATAAATAAGTCCTGAATAAGTCAAATGATACTAAAGTAGGGCAGTAAATTGGCTGCAAAGATCTGACATGGCATCAAAGAAAGCTTTTTTCTGATGCTTTGAGAAACTGAGGGGATTCACTTTTCTGTGAGGAATCGGTCTTTCTTGATCTTTCTAGATGGCAATTCACATAGCCTCTTAGCATTCCTCCATTGCAACTCATCTCTTTCTGAGTGTGGAGTCTTCCTTCCTTCCTCCTCCCTCCCTCCCTCCCTTCCTTCCTTCAAAGGGGGGGGGGGATGGGAGGAAAGAGGGAAAGGGAGAGAGAGAATCTTAAGCACAACTCTGAGATTATGACCTGAGCCAAAATCAAGAGTAGGATGCTTAACCAAGTGAGCTACCCAGATACCCCTGAGTGTGAAATATTTTTAAACCTCTTTTGTCTGGTAAAGGTTAGTAAGAGAAAAAAAATAGCAACCTTTCATTTATTATGTGGTGACAGGAATCAACTGAGTTGCTGGGTATGGTCCCGGTAACACCACAGCAATGGTCATCCTTGTGGTTGGAAGTTTTTGGTTCAGGTATTTTCAATTTACCTACATGTGTACAAAACAGTAACAAAGAAAATAAATAAATAAAAGGCAAGCAGAGCATTAAGAATTCCCAATTTGGGAAAACTGCTTTTCACTTTTCTCCTTTCTTTCTTTCTTTTCTTTTCTTTTTCTTTCTTTCTTTCTTTCTTTCTTTCTTTCTTTCTTTCTTTCTTTCTTTCTTTCTTTCTTTTCTTTTTTTTAAAGATTTTATTTATTTATTCATGAGAGACAGAGAGGGGCAGAGACATAGGCAGAGGGAGAGGCAGGCTCCAAGCAGGGAGCCCGATGTGGACTCGATCCCAGGACCCCAGGATCATGCCTTGGGCCAAAGGCAGATGCTTAACTGCTGAGCCACCCAGGCGTCCCACTGCTTTTCACTTTTCAATAGCCAAATGTTAGGCCCCATGATGTAATGGTTAAAAAATGTGGAATCTGGACTCATTCAGGTTGCACCCTCCTCCTTCACTGTGTG
This sequence comes from Canis lupus familiaris, assembly GCF_011100685.1. NCBI lineage: Eukaryota > Metazoa > Chordata > Mammalia > Carnivora > Canidae > Canis > Canis lupus. The sequence goes on along the minus strand of NC_049252.1, from coordinate 8,404,724 downwards.
GCTTTGGTCAAGTTACTTAACCTCCTTATCTTAATCTGGACAGTGGGAAAAATGAAATTACTGACCTTATAAAACTAGAGGGAGAATCCAATATGCTAATGCATATATATTCAGTACATTGCCTGACATACAGTAAGTGCTCAATAAATGTTAACTTTGGGCAAAGAGAAAAAAACATAGGAGGCGGATTATAGATGCTAGGACACACTAAGGTCCAATACCAGTGCTTCTATTGACTGCAGTTTCTGTTTAGTAACAGCTATGTAATTATTTTTGCAGTATTGTAGAATAGTATTTACTTTGAGATTAATAGTCTCTTCTCTCACAAAACTGCCCTGAACCCCTCTCCTCCAATAGAAGGCATGTATTTTATGTATGCTGTATAAATTTCTGTTCCTCCAACATAGCAGTCTTTGAACTGCTATGCCTCAAATCCCCTATCTTAGAAAATGATGATAGTATCTGTAAAAAGACTTGTCAAATAAATACACACTCCTTCTCCTAAAATGCATGTGTGTTTTCCTTCATGTGGGCCTGGGCAGGTGACAACCTGTAGTTGGATCACCGGATGTTAATGAATCAGGGCAAAACCACAGTGAGCAATCCATGAGTCCTGGTTGGCAAAAGGATATATTAGCTGGGCAGGTCATGTGTTCTCATGCCTAAAGCAGCAATAAGTCTCCATATTAAATCAATTCTCTTTCATTATGTGTAGAAACAGATCATGTGCAAACAGTTTTCTTTTTGCTGATTCTCAGTTCCTACATGTAGGAGAATAGAGATCTGCGACATCTTTTTCTCCCCTTATACTGCTCATTTGCTAAGGACACACCCCATATGAAAGCAGACATCATAAAATAATTGGGGAGAGCACTTTGTAATACATCTTTTCTCTCTGCCCCACCCCCAGCAAACAATTTCTATGTAAATACAGAGCTAAGGCAGACACTAACTTGCCTAAATGAAATGACACAGTCAGTCCCTGAGGACCAGTGAACATTCTCCAGGACACCAAAGATTATGGTCTTTTCCTTCAACTGCCTGACAGGACAAAGGACTGTTTGCATAATGGACATAAAGTCTCAGTCCAGCCATTTACATACAGAGAAATTAAAGTCTTATTGGAGAGCATGTGTGCATGATCACTGTATGGTACAGAAGACTTTCATTCTTTCTGTTTTGGCAACACTTATTAAAATATCTCCCCCCTTGGACAACTCAATTTGCATTAATTCCATAACTTAACTGTCATTTATGGCAGACATTAATAATTTTTAGATATTTATTTATGCCATATAGCCACATATAGGAATATTACATCGAAGAAATTAAATCCTCATGCTTTTTAAGGAAAAGATCACTATTTTGTATATTAAGGGAAAAATAAAACCCATACTATATATCACTAGAAATTCAGGGAAAAGTATTTTGTGCCAGCATGTATTCTTAGAATATAAACAGTAATTTAATTTTTTGCTGATTTTCTCTTTCTCTATATCTTATCAAGTAGAGAGCTTCTACCCTCTGTTAGGTGTTTGTTAATTTTATGTGTTGGGTTTTTTAAAATTAATGAAATAAGCATTGATAATGAAAGACCATAATATGAACTCTTTTTAAGATTTTCATCAATAGATTTTTAAGGTACCTTGTATTTTAAAGACTTAGACTACTTATTCTAGAAAGCTAATTAGAAAGCTAATTATCACAATGGAAATGATTCATATCTGTCTGGGGGCAATTCAGGTCACAGAGATGCTTCAAGGCCAGAAAGACCTTTCAAGTTTTTAAAAATTTCTAATTCTATACTTAATATTCACTTATAGTAATATGAATTATGCATACATGATTTATTCTTGATTTCAATAAAAATTTTAGGTGACTTTTAATGTGTTTTGTTTAAAGAAGTGATGTTGAAGGTCTTAAGTGAAATAAAACACATTATCTTACTTAGGACTATTAGTTCTAAGGGTAAGAAATGTTACATAGTATTTTTCAAACTTATTTGACCAAGGAATACCCCCCATCAATAATCTTCAAAGGGTAATATTTTATAGAATTTGTTAATATATGCATATCATAAATTGGAACTTTGCATTCATTTGACCAAGTGATAACACTTGTGTTTTTTGTTGTTTTTTTTTTAAATCTTGCTAAAGCTCTCTTTTCAAGAAGTAACTGCATTCAAAATAATTATTCACTATTTTAATATTAAGAGTTAGAGAAAAAAAAGATTTTTTTTTGAGAAAAAACAGATTTCAAAGCAACTCTCCATTATATTCTGCAATAAGGTGGAAACTATGGGAACATTTTAGGGTTTTAAGCAACTATATTTCCCTTTCTGGAAGTGGACCTCTTTTAGAAACCCACCTGAGAGATGAAAAGTATCCTGGAAAGAGAATTTCAAAGGGTGCTGTATCTATAGTCTAACCCTGTATTTTTTTTGAGAAATCATTAAAAAAAGTCAATGCTAACCACATTAGCCAGTAATAATCACAAATTTTAGCTAATAAATTATTAATGTAATGTAGACCATTTGTCAGCAGAAAACACTCCATCCAATCTCCTCATTCTCTTCATTACCACTCTGAATAGTCTGATTAACTGTCAGTTACATACATAATTCTTGTTACAGTTTGTTTATTGCTTTTTAGCAACCCAGTAATCCTAGTGGATGAAAATATTTTTCATTTGTCACAGTGACACGTGCTATGAAGTGAAAATATGAACAGCTGCAAGATCCCCTAAGCTGATATAAGATAAAATATATTTTTTAAATATTCCACCTGATTTTTTTAAACTCCTATTCAACTAAAATTAACTACAGGATTAGACTTTGGTTTCAGATATGCCTTCACTGTAAGAGGACCTACAATTTCAGAAAAAAAATTCAGCAAAGTCTTTGACCATCATACCTCAAACTTGACATTTTAACAAATTCCTTCTAAGGAACTTATCCTCTGACACATTCTTAGATTAGCCTTGCCTAACTCATGGTTCTTAAAGAGTTCTTCATTATTCTTTGTTTAGCCCAGCACAGGCACTATTTTCATCAACTTCCTCTGGGCTGGCGTCTTGGGTGGTAGATTACATTGCTTTACCCTTAGAAATGCTTCTGCATTTGTACATTCTTGCTTGAGCCATGGATCAGCATTATAGAAGTAGCCACATGGATAAAACATAAGTATAAAAAGTCTATTTTAAAAGAGAGGGTTTGGAGTGGGGAGGGCAGGAGACCTTATTTTCATTTGTGCTGAGAAATTTAGAGTTTAAAATAAATGTTTCTAAAATCAATCAATCTACTGTTTTGTTTGTAGTTATGTATTTTAAGGAAAGCTATCTGAACAAATATTTGGTAATCACATTCAATGGGATTTCAAATAAAATCAACTTTATTTAATGGTAACAATTTATGGTTCTATTGGTAAAAAGGTATGCCTTGGGATTATTAAAGCTTATTTAAATTCTGAACTAGAAAAATTCTTCTAGGGTGCCTGGGTGGCTCAGTTGGTTAAGTATCTGCCTTCAGCTTAGGTAATGATCCCAGAATCCTGAGCTCCCTGCTCAGCGGGGAGTCTGTTTTCCCCCACCCCCATGCATTCTCTCACTCTCTCTCCCTCAAATAAATTAAATCTTTTAAAAATAGAAAAGAAAAATTCTTATTATACATTAGAGTTACAAACACTAGACATAGGAAATAATAGGAAACCCCCTAATTTATAAAGATTATATAAACAAAATAAAACAGTACAGGCAGCAAAAATGCTCACTGAAATCTTCTACAATATAAGTGTCACTCTGTGAAACTTTCCCAAATGGCTATAAACTAGGCATTCTGCATCTTGCATATGGTTCCCAAATATGTTTATTTGTTCTGCATGATGAGTGATACAATCCAGTATTTACAAATTGGGAAATTCTAAATATAAATCTTATTTACTATTGTCCTTTTAGAAATCTGAAGTTCTGTCAACAATGGGCTGGAATTCCCATCTGGAAAGAATTGGCTTTAGGAAGCATATGCTCCCTGAAGCATCCCACCACTTCTTATGTTCTTACATCCAAAACATTTCATGCATGTACAGTACCTGCCTGGATCCTGCAGGTATTCCTGTTTAAAGTCTTTAATCTTTGTACTGAACATAATAAATAAATTCTCTAGGATACAGTCCAAAATATATCTCTCTTATGCCATTTTATTACAAAGAGAGATATGATAAATTTATATCATATGATTAAATATACATATTCTGACATGATTGCAAATAAATTGTTTATGAATATTCCAGAATATCTGGATAAAACTAACTACACTATATTAGCTGTTAAGTGTTATAGTGAATAGGCTTTCTAATTAATTATCTTTTTATTTTCAGAATTTAACAGGCAAGGGAACTCCCTTCGTCTTGAAGTGGAATTGTCTTGATTTTAAAAGCGTCTTACTCAGGGACCCCTGGCTGACTCAGTCAGTAGAGCATATGACTCTTAATCTCAGGGTTATCCGTTCAAGCCCCATGTTGGGTATGGAGTCTAAAATTAAATTAAAATTAAAATAAAATAAAAATGAATAAATGAGTATTACTGACCAGTACTATTTTACCCAGATATTCCTATTTATTTGTCAGTGAAAAGGCCCAACTAATCCATTTCATTTGATATGATAGTTATCAAGAACAAGATAAGTGAAGATAGTTATCAAGAACAAGTAAGTGTCATTATAGACCAAGAACTGTACAATTCTATGGAGTAATTTTATATAATAATGTCTTAATCCCCAAATACAAATACAGCCATCTATAATCCATAAACTATGACTATTTAGCAGATCTTCTGAGAATACTTTCTGACAAAAGGTTGATTGCTGCCACCCTGGCCATTTATTTTTCCCTCATCATGTAGTCTCTCTGCATTTTTTCAGTGTGTAGTGTTAAGAATTAATTTCTGAGGACACCTGGGTGTCTCAGTGGTTGGGCTCAGGGCGTGATCCCTGAGTTTCAGGATCAAGTCCCACATCCAGCTCTCAATGGGGAGCTTGCTTCTCCCTCTACCTGTGTCTCTGCCTCTCTCTCTGTCTCTTATGAATAAATAAATAAAATCTTAATAAAAAAATAATTTCTGTATAGTGGAATGGCTAAGTTTGGATTCAGTTCAGAAATGGTTAAGTAACTTGTATCAGCTTCTAACTGTAGCTTATAGAAAATGTCTTGGAGGTCAAGAGATCTGAGGCTCATTTTTAATAGTACCACTGCATAACTGTGATCTTATGCAAGTTGCTTAACCTCCCTGCACCTCTGTTTCCTAACTTGAAAAGAAAGATTGCTGTATAGATAACCTTATATACGTTTCTTTTATCTTCAACTTTCTGAGCATCCAATTCTCAAATTGGACTTAGGTAAGATTAAGAATGTCCTACATTATATAGAAAACAATTAAGACAGGAAGAAATGGGCTTTTGTTTATAGTTGCTTTAAAAACACTTAATAAATAAAAATTCTGCCCCAAAGTAATGAAGAAGCTACAATATATATTATTGACAAAAAGCACACAATTAAATCATTAAATAGCTTCTGATTAATTTAAGTATTATATGTCCCTCAAGGTAGTTGAAAAAAGAGATTTTGATGTTGACTTAATGTTGACTTTTGATGTATAAGGTGCCTAGGAATTTCTGCATTTAGGAACAAATCTATATTTGCTATTATTTTTCAATTGCTAGGGTTTTTTTTGGAGGGGAAAATGGTGGTAAATCTTACCTGTGTGGTGGGTATACAAAGTTATATAAAGATCAAATGAAGTTAACGCCGTCATAGACATTCATAGAAGAATATGCCAAGTGAAATCTAACACAATTATTATATTATAGTTACGTACCAAAAAAGTAAATGAAAGCATACAAAGGCTCTTTAATGGGCATGTTAACTTGTACCATGTAAATGTGAATCTTTAGCTATCTCTTTTTCCATTGTGTATGCTAACAGGATTAGCTAGTATTAGTCTCCCATCCACAAGAAGTGTGATATGCAGTGTGACCTGTAAATCTCTCCTGGGATTCAAAAGGGCTAAGTTGAACCATGCATGATTTCAAAGCAATTCTCAGCACAATTATCTGCTTGACCTGCAAGATGAACAAGCATATCATTTAATTAATTGCCAAGCCCTTGTGAACAGTGCTGTTCATTTTTTCTAGTAATCGCATGATGATATGCCCTTGCTGATTCTTAAGGGAATGACCAGAATTGCACATTAACTGGTCTGATGGCCACTTTCCACTTTCCCATCAAACTACTTTCAATCTTGACATGAATGATCCTTTTATAGGAGTCCCATGAAAGCATCCAAAAGACAGTGTTAACAGCAGCTATTTCCTTAGAGTAGTGATAAATATTTTTGATAACCTAATGTCCTAATACAAAAACGTTTCTTTCTCCACTTATTTATATGGTGCAAATGTAAGCCATGTCTTTAAAACTGTAAAAGTATTTGGCAATTTGAAAGCTAGTCATATCTATGGTATAGTGAAGACTAATCTAGAAAGAATAGAAATGATGAAACAAATATATTCATTTATTCAGCTAGAATACAGTGAAAGATTTTAATGTCATGTGGGTGCACAGTGAGAGAAGGGAAAGGGAGTGGATGCCTTTCTGTTATCAGAGAAAACAGAATATAAATCTTGCAGTGAAATTATTCTGATGTAAAAATTCCAATCTATTATTATATACCTTTTTTTTTGCATGCTCAATTAGGAATTTATTGTACAAACAACCAAAGGAGCAATAGCTAGGCAGAGCAAGAAGAAAAAAATCCCCCAAATATTGGCTCCAGAATTTATCTACTGGATTCTCCTTTCTCCTCTCTCCCTCTGATCCCTCTTTCCCTCTCTCTCTCTTTCTCTCTCTCTCCCTCCCTCCCTCACTCATTTTCTTAGTGTTAGTGTCTGTTTGCCAGCTTGAGTTTCTGTTACTTTTGCAACAATGAGCTCAGATTCTAAAGTATGATAAACAAAAAACCCCAATGAGTTAAATAGCTGAAATACTCATTTCTACTTCTAATTCATTGTGATAGTCAATTATTTATTCCTTTAAATTTCCTGACACAGCACAAAGATATGAAGCCAATTAGACACTGTTTAGGAGCATTCTTTAAGCCAATGGCCACAGATATATTTCTAATGGCAATAGTGATGTGGTGTGTGTGTGTGTGTGTGTGTGTGTGTGTGTGTGTTCTCCTAAAGAAGTGGTTGATAAGGGCCCAGCTTTATGTTGTGGAGTAAGATTGGCTATTAGTAAGATGACCTTTTCTTAGTGCTACCATTGAATATCTGTGAATCAGTTGCTAAATAAATCGTGATAAAAAGATTTTTCTTGGGATCGCTGGGTGGCGCAGCGGTTTGGTGCCTGCCTTTAGCCCAGGGCGCGATCCTGGAGACCCAGGATCGAATCCCACGTCAGGCTCCCGGTGCATGGAGCCTGCTTCTCCCTCTGCCTATGTCTCTGCCTCTCTCTCTCTCTCTCTCTGTGACTATCAGAAATAAATAAAAATAAAAAAAAAAAAAAGATTTTTCTTTGCCTCTTTAGGTGAAAAGTTTTTAGGTAAAACTAAGTAATTGACTAATATTTTCAGTTTCCTCAAGTTTTTTTTCATTGTAGATCAGGATTTCTTAATCTCAGCACCACTGACATTATGTGCTGGATAATTCTTTATAGGGGTATGGTCTGCCAATTGTAGGGTGTGTAGCATAATTCCTGGCTTCTACCCACTGGATGCCGGTAGTAACCTCATGAGTTGTGACAGTCAAAAAATGCCTCCGGACATTACCAAATGTCCTCTGGGGAGATGGGGTGCAAAATCACCCTGAGTTGAAAACTGTAACTTCAGATTAACATTCTGAAATGAGAAGCTTAGGCCAACCTCTTCATTTCTTTCTTTCTCTTTCATATGTATTTTTTTATTGGAGTTTGATTTGCCAACATATAGTATACCACCCAGTGCTCATCCCATCAAATGCACCCCTCAGTGCCCATCACCCAGTTACCCTATCCCCCCACCCATCTCCCCTTCTACTACCCCTTGTTCGTTTCCCAGAGTTAGGAGTCTCTCATGTTTTGTCGCCCTCTCTGAGGGTATTATGCTGAGTGAAGTCAGTCAATCAGAGAAGGACAATCATTATATGGTTTCACTCATATGGGAATATAAAAAAATAGTGAAAGGGATTATAGGGGAAAGGAGAGAAAATGAGTGGGAAAAACCTCCCCCCTTTCTAACACACACCCAAACACACACAAATTATGGAAAGGAAGGCATGTTTTCTCTTCTAGGGAGAGCAAATAGTAATGTCCTCCAGACAAGGAGGAGATAATCAAAAAGAAAAAAAGTAATACACAGTTCCAAGTACATTATATACATCATCATTTTAAATCATTCCCAGAATGTGGGTACCCCTGGGATGGGGAAAGAGGGAGAACCTGGGTTAGTAATTGAAGAAAACACAGTTTTTAGAAAATTATATGATATTTTTGACACTGATGAGAAGCAGACCCAGTTCTTTTTTCAAGTTTTAACTCAGAATGAGCCCATCCAAAGGGGACATACTGTCACATTTAATGCATCTGTTTAACATACTCAAATAGCTAGCTTAACTATTCTAAATTAGTCAATTATTTTTCTTAAATTACCATAGTTTTATGGATCCTGATTCAAAGCTTAGTGTCTGGGTGAATTCACTTAATTTTTAAAAAGTATAATTAAACTGAAGAATAGCTTTTTCAGTTTCAAATAATAACAAACAATTTGTCATCATACCATTTTACATTTAAAGCAAAAGGTAAACGTTTGAGTGAAGGGAAGAAAAACAAATTTCTAGTTAATAATTTTTAAAGCAACCTTTCCAAGGTAGAATGAAAAACTGTAAGGACTCATTAAAAATTCAAATAAACGTTAATAAATCTTATCATTACTCTAATTATGTTAATTTAATTATATTTTTGTGGAAATAAGAAGGTATCTGAGTTTAGGACACAGGGTAGAAAATATTCTTATAGATATACGCAAATAATGTTCAAATGTATAGAATTTTATACATTAAGTTCAGTTCTGTTATGTTAAAAAGAGCTTGTTTTATAAAATGGAGGCTTATAACAATTCTGGGGCATTCAATAGTGTGGGAAGTAGTTCTTAAATGGAGTTTGAGTTTACAATGAATGTACTGTGACCCCTTGTCTTCCTCACAAATTCTTTCTTTTCTTCACTATACTCATCCTGTTTCTATGACATCAACTTCTCTTTTTATCTCTCTTCTCCTATCATAGATATCATCTTCTTTTCCAGTTGTTACCACTTTTTGCCTCTGCTTTCCCAGGCAAAAGCAAAGAAACACTGTATGTGTGAGGTCAATGGAAAGAACACTGTTTCTAGAATCAGATATGTGAACTTGGCCAGTTAATTAATTTCCTGGAGTCCCATTTTTTTTTTCATGTGTAAAGTACAGTTACCTCATATGATTGGTATATTTTTGGCCAATCGTAGACTCCCCATAAAGCGTAAATATTCTTCTTCACCAGGCTGAAAACTCAAGAACTATTTTGCTTCTTTGGGAAAAGGATATTATAGTATACATACTTTTATATAGTATATAAAATAAAATGTTGAGGAAATCTAATATAACATAAAATGCCTCTCATTATAAATTTAGGGTCAGGTATAATTCACTATGGATCTTAATTCTCTTCTTTCTATCACTTTCCTGTCTCTTAAAATGATTTATATCTGTAGATTATAAAAGACCTAAAAAGAAAGAATAAACAGGGACCATAAGGACCTGTTGTTCTCCTTTGTTTATTATGAGCATAATCCTTAGATTTTCTAAAAATGTGTTGAGCACTAAAATTTATTGTTCCAAAACACAATATGATTATATTCTACATTTGAATGAAGCTACCATAATACATTATTACAAAAATATTGCATATGTCTAGTGAATAAATTAAGATATCCTAGCTAAATTCCTTATTCTGTTAAAAAAATAAGAAATGTGTTTAGATCAGATAGGATTTTTTTCTAAGCCTTGGAATCTGTTGCTGTTAGCTACATTTTCCTTCTGGTATTCAGTATGTCACAGCTATTATCTTTCAACAGACTGTTAGAGGAATTAGTGACCAAACGATTCAGAGACACTTTATACAAATGGTATAAATTGAGCCTAAATTCTCCTATGGCTTCTGAATGGAAGAGGGACAAAGAAATTTGGAAGCAAATTATCTGTTCCATACCTGCCTTGTGAATTCCCTTCTCAATTCTGCTCAAAAGCCAAGTTTCTTTAAACTTTAATTCCAATTCCCTTGGATAGCACACACTTAAAAACCAGGAAGCAAGGGACACAAAAGGAACAATGAATACCAGAGGATCAGAGGACACTGAACAGAACCATAGAAAAATATATTTCTAAAACATGTGAATGGTATCTGAAAAATGGAGGTTTCCCTCCTTCCTCCCTCTCTCTCCCTCTCTCTCGCTCTCTCTCTCTTTCTCCCTCTCTTAACTTTTCCTTTAACCTTCCAGTCACTGTTGATAAACAACAATATCTGTCTTATTCTAGTCAAAAGCCAGAAGGAAATTGTCCAGCTGCATCCTCACTCTTTCCATATGCAAATATTAAAAAAAAAATCTGATCTATCTCCTGATACTTGAGACCCAAAGGCAGCAATAGGATTATTCTGAGACCAATTCCCTCCCCTGAATGACTTCAATGAGTACGAATATGCATTAACATCAGCAGGTCAAATGACTGATGGCATGGGACTCATCCATATTTATCTTCCCAGGATTGGACAGACATCCTATTGATTCGTACAGGTCATTACACAACATGTTAACAATCCAGTACCATCCAGTTCAAAAGGAAATTTGAAATTAGTGATGGATCTTCTTGCAGGTCTGTGCCTAGGGCACACGATGGGTAGTCAAGCATTACTCTATTTGACATCACTACACTCTCCCCTCATTTAATATCAGTCAGCCTTACACAGAAAGCTCTAAAAGATGGGAAACACAGAGCTCGTCTAGTTAAAGGGACATTTTAAAGACCGTGAGCCTGTTCATATAGCCCGTGTCTTCTTGATAGAAAATCATTGCTGGGAAAACTCAAACACATGCATATATGCTTTCACACACATGTGTGTATACACATGTATGCACAAAAAACACACACCTGAAATAATGTTACTATATTTAGCAAATATAAAAAAGATGTTTAAAAATAACCTTTTTTCATTTTAGGAAAAATATGTGTATGAGTAGATCTTACACATATATTAGATATGTGTATTTATATGTATAGAAAAAGTTTTTACAAAGGTTCATTTTAAAAAGAAAACAAGCAAGATGAAAGATAAAAAAAAATCTAGATGAAAAACCAATTTAAAAAAATCAGGATTAGTCACTGTGAATGGTAGGTTTGAAGATTGCACTTAGAAGACAGAAAGAAAAAAAAAAAGGCTTGTCCATTTTTTTTACCAAAAAAAAAAAAAAAAAAAAGTTTTTAAAGCCACCAAAATATAATCTCTATTTAACCAAGCAGAATCTTAACTACTTTATGAGAGGGATGATGGGAAATTTATAGCAGTGGAATAGAGCCCTGCTTTCTTCAACCATCCTTATGCTTTCGAAGTTTCTGTAGTTAGATTTTTGCAGTTGCAGAAACTGGCAGTTAATCTAAGTCTGGTCCTTGACATGCCCGGAGGCGCTCAGCTGCAAAGTCAGACTCATGCAGGGTAACAGCACTATGCTTTATTTGGTTTGAAAATTAAACCAAAAGGAGACTATTCAGTGGGCTATTTGATAGGGAATTAAGTTCTCAAGTGACATTAAAATCATCCTGTAATCCGGAGGTGATTCTGAAATAAAGAGCCCACTTTAAAACGCTCATAGCACAATTTATTCATCCACATGTGTGCTGTACCCTATAACCCTGAAGGGTCCCACATTTGTTCCAACAATGTATTCATTGATCCAAATATTTTTGTAACTACTCTTTTGGAATGGTCTTCAGACCCCATTGCATTTCTATGCCTATTAATTCATGTATGAATTCATTCAGCGATTATTTATTCAGCAAGTATTTATTGCACCCTGCTCCGTCTCAGGTAGGTTCTAGCTGCTGGTGATAGAACCGTGAGTGAAGGAGATGGACAAAAAGCCTGCCATCCAGGACTCTGGGTTTAAGTATGAGAAGAGAGACGCAAAATAAATAATAAAATCACAGGGGCTGTCAGATGATGGAAAGTGACAAAGAAAATGAAGCTGAGGAGGAGAACAGGACAACTTAGATGAAAGGAAGACCTTTCTGCAGAAGCTCCACGGCATGGGTATCATTTGAACAAAAATCTAAAGATGGTGAGGAAGAGAGCCCTGTAGGTATCTTAGGAAAGAACATTCCAGACAGAAAGAATAGCATATGCAAAAGTGTCCTTTACGGGACTTTCTTGAGGGAAATTGAATGTGGACATGAAACAAAAAATTAATAATTATTTTGGAGGGTAATAAAAAATATAAACCTCAATCAACACTTAAGTCAGAATTTTATTGTAAGGCAGTTGCCAACTGCTGGGCTTCAGTGTTTCTTTGGTGCCAAGAAGCTCTCTGTCCCACTAGTTTTAATGATTCTCTTTGCTGTCATATCCTTTTGCTGTGTGTTTAGAAGCAAAATTGCTGAGTAGAAAATTCTAATTTACTGTCAACTCCCTGATGCTTCTTCTCCACCTACCATGCTTTAGCTGAAATGTGGCTTGTTTCTGAAGACACCATGATGCTGGCAGCATTCTCAAGTGCTTTCTATTTATTTTCTAGTGTTCCCCATATTTAATGGGCTGGCTATGGGTTGATTCCTCCACTTTTACCATTTCCAAACCACTGTTTCTCTGCCTTCTTGATAAAAGCAAACAGAGCAAAAATAAAACAAATCAAAACTCTTCTTCCTGCTTCCAACAGGTCAAGCTCTCATCTTACTGGCTGTCATCCAGTCTCTCTGTTGTTGCCCTTTACTAATTAACATCTCTGGCAATGGCTCCCATATTTCCTTGAATTACCAGTGGCCCTCACCATCTAGGCTGTTTTCAACATCATGCACCCTGATCTTTGATCTCCTCACTGGGGGAGAACTTCTCCTGTCCCACCTCTCAGCGACACTCTCTCAATGTCACATGAGGGTACTTAGCATTACCTAACAATGCTCCACACCTAAAATCACAAATTCAAGCACAGCCTCCTCTTCCTACAGTTTGCTTGTTAGACAAGTGATATTTTAAGCTCATTAAAATCTCTAGAACACAGCCTGCCTCCCCTCATTCAGACCACCATCCCTACCCTTTATTTACTTAATATTTAGCATAGATTTTTCTTCTCTCTTTCCTTCTTTTTCTTTCTTTCTTTCTCTTTCTTTCTTCTTTTCTTTCTTTCTTTTCTTTCCTCTTTCTTTCTTTTCTTTCTTTCATTTCTTCTTTCTTTCTGAGAGAGAGAGATTGAGGGGGAATGGGGCAGAGAGAGAGGGAGAGAGAGAATCCTATGCAGGCTCCATGCTCAGTGTGGCCCAACGACGGGTTCAACCTCACAATCCTGAGATCACGACCTGACTTGAAATCAAGAGTCGGATGCTTAACTGGCTGAGCCACTCATGTGCCCCTGCATAGATTTTCTGACTCTAATTCTCCTGGAACATGTCTTTTTGTTAAACCTGCCTTGCAAAAACCCAATCCTACATAAACTACTTCTCTCCAGCTTCTTCAGGAATAGCCAGCCATTTGATGCTAAGAAATGTCACACAACAGGGCAGACACTCAAAATAAATGTATGAGTCTGTTTCTTAAATTCTCTCTTTTTCCCTTTGCTCATTTGTGTTGTTTCTTAAATTCTACATATGAGAGAAGCCATATGGTATTTGTCTTTCTCTGACTGATTTATTTTGCTTAGCATTATACTCTCTAGCTCCATCCATGTCATTGCAAATGGAAGGATTTAATTCCTTTTTATGGCTGAATAATATCCCATTGTATAATTATAGAGAACAAACTGATGGTTACCATAGGGAGGGTGGGAGAGGAGATGGGCTAAATAGGTGATGAGCACTGGATGATATATGAAAGTGTGGAATCACTATATTCAATACCTGTAACTAACATTGTATGTTAACTAACTGGAATTAAATTAAAAGCTTAGGGGACTCCTGGGTGGCTCAACGGTTTAGCACCTGCCTTTGGCCCAGGGCGTGATCCTGGAGTCCTGGGATCGAGTCCCACATCGGGCTCCCTGCATGGAGCCTGCTTCTCCTTCTGCCTGTGTCTCTGCTTCTCTCTCTGTATCTCTCATGAATAAATAAATAAACTCTTAATAAAATAAAATACTAAAAAAATAAAATAAAATAAAATAAAAATAAAAACTTAAAAAAACCCACAAAATAAATGTATGATCTCCAACCTCAAGGAGAAGTCCTACATGCTGTCCATGGGACAGAGAAATTCTCTCCCGCTCTTCTACATGACACTCTAGTCTTTGAGCTCCTGAAAACATCTGTCTACATTTATGTCCTCCCTCTAGAAATGATTCCAGTTCCTACCTTATAATAAAAGTGCACTTTTTCCACAGGGACTCTTGACTTTCTGCTTCCAAACCTACAACTCCTTCATTTTTGTCTCCTTGCCTTCCTCCCTGCTGTTAGAGCAAAGGGGTTGCTTCTACATCTAAGGGCAATTCCACATCCTTCACTTTGAATCATGAACCTTTCCCACTGTCTCAAACAATTTATACTTCCTGTATACATTCAGCATATGTTCTCAACTTGATTCTTTCCTATGACAGTTAAATGTGTTCCAATGGCTTTTTTTTTTTTTTTTAAAGAAAGCGGGACTCAAACCTCTCTAGACTTCACAAACCCCTCCAGCTACAACCACTCATATTTCCTCAGTCACTAATTAAAACGCTTATCAGTTGATTCATTTTTCTTTTTTTTTTTTTTAATTTTCATTTATTTATGATAGTCACACACACAGAGAGAGAGAGGCAGAGACACAGGCAGAGGGAGAAGCAGGCTCCATGCACCGGGAGCCCGACGTGGGATTCGATCCCGGGTCTCCAGGATCGCGCCCTGGGCCAAAGGCAGGCGCCAAACCGCTGCGCCACCCAGGGATCCCCAGTTGATTCATTTTTCTCACTCTCTTTTCCTATGACCACTTAGTCCAGTCTGGAGTCTACAGTCATCACTCCACAGTAGAAGTTCTGGATAAAGTCACTAGTCCCATGATGCTTCTAAAGTCAAAGATCACTTTTCAACACTCATCTTCTTTTTCCCCTCTCGGCAACATTTGACAATGGTAAACATTTCTTAATTCTTCCAAATACTCATTTCTAGTCTTTTGTGACACAATCATTCTGGTCTTACTGGTCTGGCTAACGTTTTCCTCCAAACTCCTTAGCAATCTAACCATCCTCACAACACCCTTTAAAGTAGTCATTATTAAGGCTATGCCATTGGCCTTCTTTTCTTCTTTCTCTCTGGAGTTATCCTAGGCATGTTCCACATTAAACATTTCTGCTATCACCTATATTCAGGTAATGCCTACATCGTTTTTTTTTTTTTTTTTTCACTTCCACCCTTCTTGCTTCAGATCTGTATATATATTTCTGTATCACCATCCAAATATGTAAGAAGACAGTAGGTCCCAAACTGAACTTTGACCTTCTCACCCATAACCTGATCTTCTCCTTTCTTTGGTTGGCTCAGTGAATGACATCACTGAGTCAGATATGAAAACCTGGAGCTTAAGAATTATACTTGGCCCTGCCTACAGCTCACCTCCTATGTTCAATTCATCACAGAATCTTGTCAATGTAACTCTCCAAATAGTACTTAAATTCATCCACTTCTCCCTATCTCCACTGACAGCAGTTTAGTCTAAGCTATCATTATCTTAATTAACTATTTGATCTTACAGGGTAAATTCCATAAGCTCATTCTGGTGATTCCAAAGAAACAAACAAATCAATATAAGCTTGTCGGTGGATTATTTTAATGAACCAATTAGTAATTAATTAACCCAGTCATTTTACATACTGCAAATTCTTTCTGTCATTTCTACCAGAGAGATTCAGAGATACAGGGACTTCCTTCTGCTGAGGTTGACGCTTTGATTTAGTGGAAAACTGGAAATGTGTGCAATAATAGTTCTGTTGTCTTAAGTGTTTTGATTACCTTGAAAGATCAGAATAAATATATCTTCAACTATTTTGTTTAAAATATCTGGTAAATGTTTCACAGACATTTCCCTATGTTCAAGTTTCCTTTCGGATTTATTCTTTCACTACTAGTCTTTCAAGTAATCACTTACTGATATTAAAGACCTCAGTCTCACTACATTCTTCAACATCCTGTAGAATTGTTCAGATTGAATGAGACAAGAGAGACATGAAAACTAAATGTAATACCTGATCCTGGACTGAATCCTGTAACTGTTGGTAAAAAATACTAGAGAGGACATTATTGGGTCAGTTGAAAAAAAATTAAAATATAGATTAAAGTTGTATCCATGTTGTTTACCAGTTAAGAACTCACCTGTAGTTATGTAAGAGAATTTTACTATTCTTCAAATGCAAATCAAGATGTTGTCAGAAAAAGAGAAAATAGGTTAAGAGGTTAATAGATGGATAAGGTTATGGCTGGTTTTGTAATATACTTTGCACTATTCTTGACTACACTATACTTATCTTTTTAAAGATTTATTTATTAAAAAGAATAAAATAAAGACTTATTTATTTATTTATTTACTTATTTATTTATTTACTTATTTATTTATTTGAGAGAAAGGGATCATACAAGCATGGGAGGAGTGGGGGAGAGGAAGAGAATCCCAAGCAGATTCCTCCACTCCCCTGAGGATGGGGCCAAGGGTAGGGATTGATCCCACCACCCTTAGACCACCACCCCAGCCAAAATGAAAATCCCACCACCCAACAGACTGAGCCATCCAGTGATCCTGTCTATATTATAGTTTTTAAAAAGTTTAAAAATTCCTCAGTTCCATAAGTGATTATATTAACTGTATATCATGGAAAAGAGCCCAAAGGAAAAAAAAAAATACCTTGGCTCTACCACTTCCTGTGTGTTTTCATTGTGCTTCATTTTCCTCAATTATAAAATGGACATTTGTTCATAGAGTTGTTTTGCAGATTAAATGCATTGATGGATGTAGTATATTTAGAATACTTTTTGGCACATAATAAACACACACACACTAAATGTTAATTGTTATTAATGTTTAGATTGGTTTACTGATTTTAAGAAAGTTGAAATCAGTTGCTGTAGAATTTTATATTAAATTTCATTTTTGGGCAGCCCGGGTGGCTCAGCGTTTAGCACCTGCCTTCAGCCTAGGGCCTGATCCTGGAGACCCAGGATTGAGTCCCACATCAGGCTCCCTGCATGGAACCTGCTTCTCCCTCTGCATGTGTCTCTCCCCCCCACCCCGTGTGTGTGTGTCTCTCATGAATAAATAAATAAAATCTTTAAAAAATAAATTTCACTTTACTGAAAAGGATAGAAGGAGAAATCAAGGTTAATTCAGAGAAAGTTTCTACATCTCTATGTGCTTATAGAGGAACAGGAAAAATACAATGGGATCAGGAAAAGGAGGAGGAAGGGGAGAAAAAGGAGGAGGAGAAAACAAAAGAATTAGAAAAAAAAGAAGTAAAGGAAGAGGAGAGATCATGGAAGTATAGAAGAAAGAGAAATAGCTCAACTCAGCTACAAAAACAGATCATTTTGGTATATAGTTAGGGTTATTTCTATGTTGTGAAGGGTCAATCAAGGTTCTGCAAATGCAGAAAAAGATTAAGAGCAATTCAAAATTGTGTGAAACATCAATAGCCTCTGACAGTTTTGTGATTAATGTAAATGTGAAGTATCCTGCACCTTGTGATAAGGACAATAAACAATGATGAGAAGACATTTAGGCGTATATTTGGAAAAATCAGACTATGAGATCTAACTTTGATACACTCAAAATATAGTACAAGAGATCAATATTATTTCCAATTGTCAAGAGTGATTTCTCTCTCTCTCTCTTTTTTCTTTCTTTCTCTTTCTTTCTTTCTTTCTTTCTTTCTTTCTTTCTTTCTTTCTTTCTTTCTTCTTTCTTTCTTTTCTTTCTTTCTTTCTTTTTTTCTTTCTTCCTCTTTCTTTCTCTGTTTATATGGAAAGGCCAATGCTTCCAGTGGCATGAATGGTTGCAAATATTTCCCCAAACTAGAAGAGAGCTGAGGTTCATGTCTACAGATAGACTATATTAAATACTCATGTGACTTATGATTTACTAGTGCATAAAGCTCAGGCTAAATCTGGAGACATTCTATAATCTCAAATTTCTTAGACCATGTATTCTTTTAAAGATGAATTTAGGACATACAGCAAGTGATAAAATTGCTCTAATTTCTTAAAGTATTTTAATATCAGTAGAGATAGTCTAATTAGTATTATATATAATATGTAGCTATATAAATAAATATATATATGTTTCAATACTCTTATTTAAAATGAAGATTCCCCAATAGTTAAAAGAAAAATGTTTATAATTCATTATAATATATATTCCCTCTGAAAAAAAAGTAAAATATATTTAATTTTCTTCTTAAAAATGGGTCTTGATTTATTACACTATAGGAAATTAAGAATGTGATTTAAGTAATTTCCAATGCATTATTTTATATTAGCTATCTTTGGTAGCAAATTCCAAATACTTTTTTTTTTCTTTTTTGAGTAATAATTCTTTGGCTAGCAATCCTAGTAAATTGGACTAACCACAATGAGGAAAAAGCATCAGTCCTATGACTGGCATCAACTAAGACTAAAATTAGATTAGCTGTAGAAAAAGATATTTGGGTTTCACAAGTGCCTTCAAATATGAGGATGCTGAAAGAATATACAACAGGAAAAACAGTCTCTTCAACAAATGCTGCTGTGAAAACTGGACATCTTCATGCAAAAGAATGAAACCAAGCCACTTTCTTACACCATACACAAAAATAAACACGAAGTATATAGAGAACTGAAATGTGAGACCTGAAACCATAAAAATGCTAGAAGAGAACACAGGCAGTAATTTCTCTGACATAGGCCACAGCAATATTTTTCTAAATATGTCTCCTGAGGCAAGAGCAACAAAAGCAAAAATAAACTATCAGGACTCTATCAAAATAAAAAGTTTCTGCACAGTGAAGGAAACCATCAACAAAACTAAAAGGCAACCTATGGAATGGGAGAATGTTTGCAAGTGACATATCAGATAAAGGGTTAGTATCCAAAATATATATTTAAAAAACTAGTATTACTCAACACCCAAAAACAAATAATCCAATTTAAAAATGGGCAGAAGACATGAACAGACATTTCTTCAAAGAGGACATACAGATGGCCAACAGACTCAGGAAAAGATGCTCAATATTACTCATCATCAAGGAAATGCAAATCAAAGCTAAAATGAGATATCACCTCACACCTGTCAAATGGCTACAATCAAAAACACAAGAAACAACAAATGTTGGTGAGGATGCACAGAAAAAGGAACCCTCTTGCACTCTTGATGGGAATGTAAAGTGGTGTAGCCACTGTGGAAAACAATATGGAGGTTCTTCAAAAAGTCAAAAATAGAACTGCATTATGATCCAGTAATCAGACTACCAAGAATTTACCCCCCAAATGTAAAAATACTAAATCAAAGGGGTGTATACACACTATATTTCTTGTAGCATTATTTACAATAGCCAAATTATGGAAGCAACTCAAGTTCCCATCAGTAGAAAAATGGATAAAGAAGATATGTATGTATATACACACACAATGGAAAATTATTCAACTATAAAAAGTAATGAAGGGGTGCCTGGGTGGTTTAGTCAGTTAGGTGTCTGCCTTCAGCTCAGGTCATGATCTGAAGGTCCTGGGATGAAACCCTGCATCTGGCTCTCTGCGTGGTGGGAAGCCTGTTTCTCCCTCTTCCTGTGCTTGCCGTTTCCTTGTGCACTCCTCTCTCTGTGTCAAATAAATAAATAAAATATTTTTAAAAATAAAATAAATTAAATTAAATTAAATGGAGTGAAATCTTGCCATTCGCAACAATATGAATAGAGCTAGAAAGTATAATACCAAGTGAAGTAAGTCAGTCAGAAAAAGACAAACATATGATTTCACTAACATGTGGAATTTAAGAAACAAAACATATGAGCAAAGGAAAAAGAGAGAGAGCAAGAGAGACAAACCATGAAACAGACTCTTGTGGCCCAGGATGGCTCAGTTGGTTGGATGCCTGACTCTTGATTTTGGCTCAGGTCATGATCACAGGGTCCTTGGGACTGAGCCCCACACTGGGCTCCCTGCTCAGCGGGAAGCCTGCTTCTCCCTCTCACTCTGCCACTCCCCTGCTATACTCTGTCTCTTTCAAATAAATAATTAAATCCCCCCCCCCAAAAAAAAAGAAAGAAAAAGAAACAGACTCTTAACTACAGAGAACAAACTGAAGATTACCAGAGGGGAGATGGGTGAGGGGATGGGTGAAATAAATGGTGGGGATTAAGGAGTACACTTGCTGTGATGGGCACCAGGTAATATATGGAATTGTTGAATCACTATACTGTACACTTGTAAATAATATAGCACTGTATGTTAACTACACTGGAATTAAAAGAAAAAAAAACAATAAAAACAAGAGAAGAAAATTAGGATGCTGATGTATGTTTATAAGACGCTAAATAGCTTAGTGCTTATCTTTGAAAGACACCTTCCAACATGAAAGTAAATTTTAGTCTCTTTTATTCCTATATAAATCTTAGATTATATTTACTCAAAATATCTGATGTCCTTAATTCTTGTCATAATTTTCTTTATAAAAGATCTTCCTGAAAATAATTTAGTTTTTTTTTTTCAAAACTCGTATTTTTGCCAGCAAGGATTTGTTCTTTCATTTGACCTAATATTAAAATGTCATCAAAAATAGACTCTTTCCATCAGCATCTGTGGCCTTCTGGCAGCTAATCTTAATTTGAATACATGGTGTTATTTCTAGTCTGTAGCAGAGGATTTCTTCAAATTCAATGAAATAACATGCCCATTTATCCACTTCCCTCCAACCCACCATACCTTCAATCTGCCCACTAGTCTGCATGTCATTTTTGGCCTATCTGAATCCATCCACAATTTTTAATAACCTGGTGAAACCCAACCCTTCATGAAGCTTTTCTAGGGAGTTCAATCTCTATCTTTGTTTCACTGAACTCTTACAGCCTATACGATATTGTAACATAAAAATTATGGCTTTAATTTTACATTTTTTAGAGTGTTTCAGAATTGTCCTGTCTTTAATTTCCAGTCTTATATTTTACCTCTTAGAGTGGGAGCTCCGGTTTCTGCATGTCTTTCATCCACACTCTTATATAGACCCCTCTCATGTTCACCTGGGGTTGTCCATGTAACTTGCTTTGCAATGGGACAATAGTAAATGTGAAGTAAGTAGAGACTGGAAGCAGGCTTATACTCTGGGCCTTTCCTTATAAGTCACTGTTGGAACCCTTGCTCTTAATTTTGTGAATAAGCCCAAGTAGAGATGCTGAAGGATGAGGTACAAATGGAGGCAAATTTCTCCTTTCCAGCCATCCCAGACCTACCAGCAAAGGCTAACAGAAACTGGCTAGCCTCTATTGACTCCCAAAATAATTGAAGACACTTGGGTGACCTTAGCAGAGGTCAAATGAACCTCAACCGGATCATTAACACGACTCAGCCAAGTTTCCAACCTGCAGAGTCAGGAGGCAAATAAAAGGTTATTGTTTCAAGTCACTAAGTTTTGAGCAGTTAGCTTTGCAGCAATAATAACTGATATATTGTCCCAACTAAATATTAAACTCCAACGGGGCAGAAATTATGTCTTTTTTCACTCTTTTCAATGAAAAAAGGACAACTAGAGAACAAAAGAGACTCTGAGTCATTAGTAATGTGATTTGCCCTTCCTCACACAGAATAGAAAGTTAATAAAAAGGGAAGTTAAGGCAATGTGCTAGATTTTAAAACTTTATATATATATATATATATATATATATATATATATATATATATATATATATAAAGAGGTAGAAGAGAAGATGAAGTACTAGGCAATTTCCCAGTAGATAGTACAAAAATATAAAGTGGATATATGAGAGAAAGCATAAAAGACATAGTAAGTCAATCCAGGAGATTCAATATTTGATTAACAAGATTTTCTTACAGAGAATAGAAAAAGCTTAGAAGAAATCAACAAAGAAACGCTGCAGATGAGTTCTCCAGAGAGGATGAACACTGATCTTTTTTTTTTTTTTTTTTTTTAAAGATTGTATTCATTTATTTACTCATGAGAGACACACAGAGAGAAACAGAGGCACAGGCAGAGGGAGAAGCGGGGTCCATGCCGGGAGCCCGAAGTGGGACTGGATCCCGGATCCTGGGATCACGCCCTGGGTTGAAGGCAGATGCTCAACTTGCTGAGCCTCCCCGGCGGCTCAAACACTGACCTTTAAATAGATATTGAAAGGACCAATCAAGTGCATGGCAGAATTAAAAGAAAAAGACTGAATTCTAAATACATTCTAGAGAACCACAGGAGATCCTTACAACTTCCACAGAGGAAGAAGTAGGAAAAAATGCCATCTGCAAATAAAAGGTAATTCAGCTTTCCATCAGTCAACTTAATGCCAGAAGACAATGAAGCGGTGTCTTCAAAGTTATGAAGGAAATAATTTTGAGCCTGGAACAATATACAGTCAATACCACCAATTAAATGTGTTGGAATTTTTAAGATACAGGAGAACTCAGAGCTCACTTTCCACTCACCCTTTTGTATAAAGTTACTTGACATTATAATACAGAAAAATGAAAGAATAAATCAAGAAGCAGGAAGCCGTAAGTGGAACAAAAGAAGGATAAATTTTTGGAATGATGACTCTGAAGATAGCTTAGCTGACATAGGGAACAATCAACTATTTGCAACAAGAAGAAAGGCTTCAGATGGATAGTCTCTATGACACGGTGAGTTTTAGTAAAGTATTCCATAAGATAAAAAAAAAAAAAAAAAAAAAAGAGGGCAGCCCGAGTGGCTCAGTGGTTTAGCGCCTGCCTTGGTCCAGGGCGTATTCCTGGAGACCCAGGATCGAGTCCCACGTCAGGCTCCCTGCATGGAGCCTGCTTCTCCCTAGGCCTGTGTCTCTGCCTCTCTCTCTCTCTCTCTCTCATATAAATAAATAAAATATTTTTTTAAAAAAAAGAAAGAGGAGTAATAGAATGAGAAAGTGGTAATAAAGAATTATTTTTTTCTGAATAAGTAAATGCCTTCTTGTAAATAAAAAAAAGGAACAATTAAGGCAAAATTGAGAGGAATTAAAATGAAAGAAAAAGATAAGTGAAGGAAAGGGAAAAATCTGAAATTTAAAATGTACAAGAAAGGCATGACTGAAATAATAAAGCATAAAGCCCCCCCAAAGAGGACTTGATTTCTATTGGAGAAGTGTAAAAAATGGCATTAGGATAACACGGGAAACATGAACAAGGAAATGTAATTGTGGCATACCAACAGGTGACTCTGCTTTAAGCAATATTTACCAATAATAATGATATAAACTCTACCTAATGGTTTGTGACTTCTTGATGACAACCTATGAAGCACAGAAAATGACTGTGGTTAAAGTACAAGTATAGCTGCCCCAGAAGTTGAGAGGTAGACCTGAGGAAGGGTCTAGAGGTAACCAAGGCTATCAGAAGCAGAGAACCCAAAGTTCTTGACTCTCCCTCACTGCTGTAAAACTCCCTCCTCTAAGGAGGGCTATAGCCATGGAACTGAATTCAGGTGTAATGCTCTTAGAACCCAGCAAGGCAATGGGAAGTCACACTCACCTATCTACATCCTTTATTGCACTCTTAGCCTTTGCTCTATTTGCTCCTTTAAAAATAAACCCAAATAAATGCAAATTTGGGGATGCCTGGGTGGTGCAGCAGTTGAGCCTCTGCCTTTGGCTCAGGGTGTGGTCCTGGAGTCCCAGGATTTGGTCCCATACCAGGCTCCCCTCAGGGACCCTGCTTCTCACTCTACCTATGTCTCTGCTTTTCTCTGTCGGGTCTCTCATGAATAAATAAAATCTTAAAAAAAAAAAAGTGAATTTGAACAAAGTGCAAATCCTTATTCTCACCCATCTTTGAATCTTGATTAGATTTTAGGGTTAGACCTACCTATGAGAAATACAAATAGTGCTGTAATTATATAGAGAGTAAAGGGAAAGATAAATTTCAAATTAAAATACATGAGGGGATCCCTGGGTGGCGCAGCGGTTTGGCGCCTGTCTTTGGCCCAGGGCGCGATCCTGGAGACCTGGGATCGAATCCCACGTCGGGCTCCCGATGCCTGGAGCCTGCTTCTCCCTCTGCCTGTGTCTCTGCCTCTCTCTCTCTCTCTGTGTGACTATCATAAATATATATATATATATATATATATATATATATATATATATAATACATGAGAAAAAATACCTTAAGATTTTGAATCGTATTTCAAAATGATAAAATTAAAATCACTGAGCACATTATTTCGTATTGAGATATTAATCATTAGAAAAGATTTTAAGAAAACAGTAGTGATTGCATTTCGGGAATTATATCGGGGCTGGAGAGAAATAAGGCAGAGTGTTTTTATAATAAATGCCTTTGTTATTGTACAGGGTGCTGTGGTGTGCTGTGTACATTATCTCTCCGATATACATAACCTCAGCTATAGGGAGTGTTGGCAGGAACAGTTGTCAGCTGAGTTCCACTGGAAGGCCGTGACCTTGACTAAAAAGCACCACCATATCCAAGGTCACCCCACCCCTTCTCTGAAAACAGCCTGACTCAAATGAATAGTCAATGTAGGTTCCTTCACCCAGATGGGAAAAATCTCAAGGGCTGTCCATAGTTCCCTGTAGAATCATCCATGGCTTCTGTTTCAACTACATCACAGTTCAACTTCCCTCGTGTCCAACCTTGTTTCCTTTTCTCACCGATCCCCTGCACCTTCCCAATTTTAATCTGCGGGGACTCCCCAGTTTATCTCTTGCACAGAAAGCTCCAACTCAGGGTCTGCTTTTCAGGAACCAATATTGTAATTTTCAAAGTAATGTTATATATTAGTATGTTAAAATATACAAAAAAAATGCTGAGGTTAAT
This sequence comes from Canis lupus familiaris, assembly GCF_011100685.1. Lineage (NCBI taxonomy): Eukaryota > Metazoa > Chordata > Mammalia > Carnivora > Canidae > Canis > Canis lupus. Next base: position 8,379,475 of record NC_049252.1, on the reverse strand, counting down.
CTCTTAAAATTTGTTTAAGACCAAGCTAAATTATACATATACTATATGTATACAGTATATAAAAGAAAGGTTTAGTATTAATAAAAGCATTGATAATAATATGCTGTAACCCAAGATACACTGTTTTGAACACTCTTTTACTACAGATATCACAGGCGGGTCTGTTCAAGTGAGAGAAGTATCATATTAAGTATAAAAGAAAATGTACACAGTTTCTCTAAAAGATGAGAATTAAGAATAAAGTAATTAAAGCTGACAGATACTATGAATAATAATTTAATAACTGCCAAGTTAATTTCTTTCATTTAAGGAGGTTGCCACCTAGCTCAGAACAATACTGTAACACATGTGGCAATTATGATGTAGAGGTTGACTTTCTTTCATTCCCTGACTAGTATCCTAGAGTAGTAAACCTTCCTAAATTCCAACATTTTGACAAATCAGCTTTTTAATTTTTTTCTCTTTGCTACTATCCTCGTCCAAATCCTTATCTGTTCAAGCCTGGACTTCTTGACAGTTTCTTAGCTTTTCTCTCCAACATATACTACTTTCTCACAGATACATAAATATAGTGTGTGTGTGTGTGTGTGTGTGTATGTGGCAGGGGAGGTGGTGCCTCTTTAAAAAAAAGATTTTTTTTTAAATGGGCAATTATCTTTTTAGATTATTGACTATAATAACCCAGATCCACTTAATTGAATTTTATTCATAAAGGGCTATTTCAAATATTGCCTATTCACCTCTAACCTCTAATATAACACTGCCACTACTTCTCTTTATCATATAGTTGAGGACAAGCTATCCAGTCACTGAGAAAGCAGATGGTACACCATCAATTCCTGACTTCAAACCTATAGGCCTGGCCTGGTTTTCTCCTTCTGCCCCTTATGGCAGAAAAAAAAAAAAATATATATATATATATTGAAATATATATATATATATATATATATATATATATATATATATATATATATATACTCGCCCTGTAAGGCAGAGCTCTGGATCACTGCTTCTCAACCTATTTGGTCATTTGATTATTCACTCTGTCTAATATGTTCCACTTCTTCAATACTAAATCCTTTCTAGCAGCATTTGAACACACCAAGACATTTAAATCCTTAAAAAAAAAAATAAGCTACCTACTCTCTCCACTTCCTTATCTCCCTTACAAGTCCTGGCAATCCAGCTTTGTTCCCAATATTTTCATGGCACAGTGTTTGCCAGTCACCAATGGCTTCCTGCTGCTGGGTACAAAATGAACAGAGATCCTTTTCAGTTTGTATTTTTCTCTTGGATATACCCCTAACTTTCACTGGCTTCAACTGACATATGCAAATTTAGTTCTTCCAAGAACATTTTTTTCCCTGGACTGCCAGAAAGTTAAATTCCATTTGCATATGGAATGTTTAAATTAATATGTAATTTTATTATTGGTCTGTTAGATATATTTAATGAAATTACTCTTTTGAATCAGAATTTGAATGTGTACCATGCCCTCTGAACAATGAATCACCAGATATGTGGTATTTACATAGATATATCTAAAAGAAAAAGAAAGCATCAGTTCTGTGGGATTAATGGAATCAATCATTTTTTTTAATACTAACAAGGACAGAATAGAGTGGTGTACATTTTTAAAAATTATTTGAAATTAGATAAAGATAGTGAACAGTACAGATTCAACTTGCTGGCTGACATTGCAAGTTAAATCAAAACAGATGAAGAAAGAATATTGGCTAGATATTAAACTTTGAATACAGTAGAAGTGATATTCCATTACATAAACATGATTATTAAACATATTATGAGTTTGAGCACTCTCAAAGAATGGTAGAGAAGAAAAAGAGGTTAAAGTATTTCAGATTATTGACACTATCTAAACTGGATATTCTTAGCAGGAAGAAGAGAAACAAACAAATAGGACAGTGAAAAATGGGGATTTTATAAAGTTATTTATTGGTAATATTGTTCTTGAAAATGTACTAAAAATTCTGAGACATCTTGAGGAAACAGAAGCCACTGCGGATCAAAATACTCAGGGATAAAGAGTAGTATGCTTGATGAGAATGACCTTTGGTATTAATTGCAGAAATTGCTGAAAATTCTAGAGTCAGTTTCTTCAGTATCCATTCCATCTGAATCACAGACTTCAGTTTGTCAAATAGTCTGCCAAATGGTGCAGAGAAATCATCTGCTCTTGAGCAGTCTGTTGCTGCTTTTAAGTACAGAAGAAATTAAAGTGAAAAATCTTACTAAGAAAAATTTTATCAACCACAGAGCTTGGATCCAAAAAATTCCAGTAATAGCAGCACCATGATCAAATTTACTTGATTATGACAAAAGCAGCCCACTCGGGAGCTGATATTGTAAAGACACCACCACATGTTGTAAAACAGAGAACATTATCAAGTTTATACCAAGAATGTAGTGTGGCCTTTCGCCAAGCATGACCTATGAGAATCATGCCATTAGCTTTTGGTACAATATGCTCTTTGATTCCCTTTGCTTTCTACCTTGCTTTGACTTCCTTATTACTTAAGAAAATAAAATGTAGTCTAAGAACAGTCATATCATGTGAAGAAATAAACTATGAAGCTGTGTAAAAATAAATTTCATTAGTAGATTTTTATCTGAGTTTTATCTAATTTTAAAATAGAATATAACAATTTCTGAACTAAGCAATTTGTGTATACTGCATTTTGATCATTAGCTAAAAATGAGATTGTAGAAGTAGACGCTGCCTCCCATGTCCTCATTTTTAAAAAAGATTTATGTATTTATTTTAGAGAGAGAGAGAGAGCATGTACAGAGGGAGGGGCATAAGGAGAGAGAAACTCAAGCAGACCCCGTGCTGACTGTGGAGCCTAATGCAGGACTCGATCTCATGACTCTGAGATCACAACCTGAACAGAAGGCAAGAAAGAGTCAGGGGCTTAGCTCAGTGCACCACCCAGGTGCCCCCAGCTCCCCCGATTTTTAAACAACAAAAAAATCTGTCTCTTCAAAATTTCTGGAAATTTAATCCATTCATGTGACTGTCAAAATACTACTTCTGTAATAATTTTCTGTAAAAGTCCTGTTTTCACAAGGCCTTTCTAGTCTGGCTCCCTGATTGCTCCTAAGGCAAAGTGAGTAACTCTTTAATAAAGATTCAATGTTCTCGGACACTCTGGATTTATCAACTAGGAAATTATTTCATGTCTTTTGAGTTCTTACTTCCTTAATTTATAAAGAAGGCACGGTTTTTTGCTTGAGCACCAAGTAAGAACACACATGAAGAGTGTAGCAATGCCTGACATAGTCTGAGTGTTCAATACAGGAGCTTTCATGTTGCTGTAGAAAAGGCCAAGGGAAGACCAAGGGTTTGCTCTTGACTCCTCCTTTTTTCATATATTAACTAGGACATTATTGGTCTCCATGTCTCACTGATTTTAACTCCTTAATATTTTTCAAAGCTATTTCCTCTTTCTCTGCCCAACATCTGTGTTTTGCTCTAGATTCACCTGTCTGTTCCATGTAACTGTCTCCATTGTCTCCCTGTCTTTAGTTTCAAGGTCTCTGCTCCAAATCTAATTTCCACATTGTCGTTTGGTCCTATAGAATGAGTTAGTAATACAGAAATCAGCTCATATCACCTCCCTTAAACTACAAAAACACTAACAAGGCACAAAGGGCCTTTGGGATCAAACTACTGTGTGGTTTCCAGCCTCATTCTTGCCACTCTCTTTTTTTTGGCACTATGCAAACCAAGACTTATGAGCAAATCTTAACTAACAAAGAATATGTTAGATATTTAAACTTGTTTGACCTTGCTAAATTTTTTAGTTTTTTCTTGACCTTGCAATTATATTTTAAATGGGGGAAGAGAAACATGAAGGTAAGCTTTACGCTGTATACATACATGCCAAAGAATGTCTTTGCCTCTGAAAATACTTGTATTGTTGTCACTTGTATGGACATACTTTTTTTTTTTTTTTACTTTAAAGATATTTAAATTTAATTTTTGCTTTTAACCCAAATATATGAGAATTATACAAAAATAATCAGTGCATCTGCCAAATGAGAGAAGCATTCTTATTAATTTAGGACACTTTGTTTTTTACTAAAATTGGTTTTCTAGCTTAATTTTCCAACAGACTTTTCCTAAATGACCTCATTGTTTCCATACATAAAATGAAACTAAAATGATGCTTTAAAGACTGTATCTTTCATCATTTTACATTTTCAAAAGACTACACAACAAACTTTCTAGAGAGCTCCAGAAGTGTAGTGTCAAGAATGTTTTGATAACTAGAAATGCCATTAGAAGATGGTTCCTTCCAAAGAGGTACAATCATTTGAATAGCTATGTTCCTATATATGGCTGTCATTCCTGGTTCCTGTTTTGGCTTGTCATTCATCCAGTTATCCATCCACACATTCAGTACCACATATGTCAAGAAAAATCAAGTATTAAATATTCTTTGAAAAGTGAAAAATACATTTTATCCTTATTTTTTTAATCTTCAAAGCTGGGCTAATAATAGTAACTACTCCAAAGAGATGTGGAAATTACGTGTATACAATAATATGTTTAAGAATAGTGCCTGGCATATATTCAATTTTCATGATTGTTAGCTATTATAAGCTATTATTTCATAATCAATAATAAAATTTTGATCTATGTTTAGCCTACAATAGTGGATTGCTTGAATTCACCCTAGATAGATACTTACAATAACAATTAGTCAGGATGATCCACATATATTTTCCAAGAAAATTTAGCAGGATATGCTTTAGGGTAATTTTGAAAGGCAAGAATTAGAGTAATGATGTAAATTCCATGTAAAATCCCTCTTGACTTAAACTCTTGTGTCTTGTATCAATATCCTCTAATATCCAATTTCTCATTCATTCTTCTGGTAATAAATCCTATGAGTTTTAGGGGACTTTTTTTCTTTTCCTTTCTTTTCTCTTCCTCTCTCTTTTTTAATATGAAAAATACATTTCCTAGACTCCTTTGCAGCTAGGTGTGAAATGTAAATACATTTGAGTATTGTGATATAAAATAAAATGGTGTGCAAACTCTGTATGGTAGCCTTAAACCCCTTTCCCTTCCTCTTGATGTGACTGCAAAGTGAACATGATGCAAGGCATTGGGGCAGCCATATTGGAACAAGACACATAACTTGAAGACTATGCTATCTTCTTTTTTTTTCTTTAAAGTAGGCTCCATGCCCAGCATGCAGCCCAACATGAGGTTGAACTCATAACCCTGAGATCAAGACCTGAATTGATATCAAGTGTTGGACACTTCCACTAACTGAGCCACTAAGTGCCCCAAGTGTATACTTCCTTTTTGTGTGTGATATTAATTTAGCCCCAGTGAGGAAAAAAATAATTCTTGTGACTATTATTCTCAAATTTTAAAATGTTAACTAATGCCAGATGTAATTTTAACCAGATTAAAATACATAAAAATTTTAAATAATTTAAAAATCAGACTTTTAGGGATGCAGATATTTTTACAGTTAAGGATACTTTTATTGTTACCCTCCCTAAGTGGGAAGCACTTGGTGTATTTAAATGACAATTCCAAAAGGGTCTGAAATTTCATGAGGGGTAGATTGTAAGTTTGGTGATTTAGAAATTTGATGATTTTGTTTTTGAATTCAACAAATACTGAGGTTATTAGACACCTGCTATGAGACAAATAGGGAGAACACAAGACGAATGGATAGTATGTGTTCCTTCCTTTGAAGAAACAAGAACTCAAGAAAGTTACCACCATATGCAGAAGTTTACACTTATAAGAAGGCAGATGCTAATAAATGGATGCACACAGTGCATCATAAAGGTGGCAATGGATCCTTTAACCCCCTCAAAAAAACACAAACTGCAATGCTTACCACATTCACCATATATATTCTTCCTTTGATCTACACTTTACTTTTTACTGATTATCTAGAGCTAGCTGACAAATAAGAAGTCCTTTCTATCAAAAGGATACAAATGTTTGTTCAGTCCAGTGTTCTCATAATACTGCTACTAATAACTACTAAGCATTAAGTACCTACAGTGTCCCTGGCACTTAACACTATTTCTTTTGCTTCTACCAATAACCCCGTGAGTCAAGTGTTACTATTATTGTCATATGATGAGAAGTATCCCAGCCAGGATTTGAATCTATATTTATTAGACTCCATTGTTCATGATCTTTCCATTAGGCAGTCTTCCCCTTTGGTTTGTTTTCTTATTACGCCACTGGTCATACTGCACAGTAAGAATTCCTTCCCCTACAAAGTCTAAAGAGCAACACTTTGGAAGTGTTAGGGAAGGTAGCAATAATAAAAGTATCTTTAATTGTTCTTCTTCCTTTGACTGTTAGCTTCTCAATGCTTGGAGCCATTTATTACTCAAGCAGGCACTCAATTTTATAAAATAAGTAAATAAAATGCCATATACCAAAGAAAATTTCACCTAGATAGTCCTTGAAAGGAAAGGATGCCTCCACAAATATAATCCATCTTTAAACCATGTATATAAATACTCTCAGGAGAGTCTTTTAAACACTGTCTTTAGAAAATACTTTCAGCACACAGAATGTCACCTGCAAAATTCTCCATGTGTCTCTAAATTTATCATGCTTTGCTTTTGTGAAGAAGGACAGTCAAATATATTTTGATAAAATGTTTTCTGTGATGGCATACTGTAGTTAAATCCACAACTGTACACCTGTGGTCAAAGCCTATAGGAGGGGCATATTTAGATCATACAATGGAAAGAATTTACTATCTATGCTCTAACTCTGTATATAAAACCTATGGATATTAATCCTAGGTTTAAAAATAATTATTCTAGTATATTTTGTATTTGAATAAAACATATATAATATGACATAAATGTATATTATAGAAAATGTTCAGCATAATGGTTGTTTTCTGTTTTTTCTTTGATTATGCTTTGTTTCTTTTTTTTCTCTCTTATTCTGCCTTTAGGACATAAGAGCATTCTGAAAATAGAATTTTAGCAGCTGAAACAGTCTGGTTACAAGAAGTCATAAGTGGCATGAAAGAATATCAAGAGATTTGCCCACCAAGTTGAATTTCAAATGAACTACCATACATGATTAAAATGTCTGAATTTTGGTTCACTGCTTAAAGTTAAGAATGCAAGAAAATTAATCTAGTCATAATATACATATTTTTTAAACCACTGGATCTATTTAACATTGCTTCCAAAAGATCATATAGTCTGTTATTCTTCAGTAAGAAAATTCGGTTTTAAATTCATTCATCTGGATGGAATAAAAAATTTCTTTTTATTAACTCCAGATACTCTTTAGTACTGAATTTCAAACAAAATATTTTCACATGGAAAACTACTGGGAGGCATCTACATATTCCTTTGAATTTATACTTCATATAGGATTTGCAATGTATCCTGTACAATTACACGTACGTGAATGTGGCTAGAAACTGCAAAGTCAGGCATTTTCGTCCTTCCTAGTGTTCATTTATACGTTCATCCACCTGAGTATTGTAGACTTTCAACTACCTTGGAATCTGATTTGATTAGGCAACCAGCTGGCTAGCTCTGAGGTCTTTCCAGATTTGGGAGTGGGGCCTGTAGGGGAGTATGAGCCCTGTGAAAGATATTACACAGAAAAAGGAAGTAGAGGAAATTAGGTGGTGAGTGCACCAAGAAAAAGTGCAAAGGGAAAAAGGCAAAGGTACAATGTGGCAGGTAAAATGAAACAAAGGAATAATAATTAGGATATCTGCCAGTTCCTTTCACTGGAGACCTTGGGAAAAATGCTTTATCATGCCTAGTGACAAGTAACCTATACGGAGTCAAAACTAAATGAGAAAGACTTATCCTAAATTGATTGAAACAATAATGAATCTTACATTTTATCATTGAGCAGTGTGTTCCCTAAGGAACACAGACAGACTCACAGAACTTTAATTCCATTAGGGATCACATATCAAATATGTTTTTCCCTTGAGTGGGGTCTGGCTGTGTCTTTGGCTCAATCTGTCCCTGCGGTTTAGGACAGCCTAGTAATGGTTTGGAAATAAAATGTTTAATTAAACTGTCTCTCTGATTCCAGATATTTAAAGGGTATACACTATGCTCTTTTCAAACTGATGATTAAAGTTGCTGACATTAATTTGTGTGTAGAGATGTATGCAGCATTTTATTTTGGATGGCTTACAATTTTAAACTTGTAAAGAAAATCCTTAGGAGTTATAACACATAACATAAGATGTGCCATGCCATCTTCTATAACTCTACATATATGTCATTCAGCTTTAACAATGACCATGTAAGGTAAGCGCTAATAAAATCCCCAGTCTACAGATGAGAAAACCACGACAAAGTGACATTCCATGGTTCATTTGTTGTACAGCTGGTAAGTGATCTCCATCTTGCTTCTGTGCCCAAAAAACAATACACCTAAGTTTTGCCATTGTAAACATTTGTCTTCTTGATGATGAATATTAAAATGAAACTTAACACCCCTTATGCACTCTTTGATTGAAAAGCCTACTGAAAAGTGTTTGTACTGATGGTTTCTCCATTGCCTTAATCATACACCAGCTCAATACCCATTTCCTCCCCTCACTGTGATCTACACCTACACCCTGGAGCCACTGTGTCAATGTGCAAATCCTGGCGTTGTCCCTTATGACCTGTGTGACTCTAGCCATTGCTTATGTCCTTTCTGTCTCATTGTTTCATTTGTAAAATAGCGATAATAACAGTACCCTACAGATAACTAGAACCAAGAAAACTCTAGAGCAAACTAAGCAGTTGGTTCGTATAAAGCACTTAGAACAGTGGCCTGAAGTAAACACCACATAAACGCTAGTTCTTAGAATCCTCATGGTTGTCAGCTAGTCCTGGACTCACCTCATTCATTCCTCCCACACTCTGCAGACCTTCCATTTCCTATTATTGCATAGTTGATTGGAGAAAAACGATAAAGCTCCGTTTATCTTGTGTAGGGACCAGGATAGATGCAACTGGGAAAAACTATAAACACAGCTAGAACTTTCAAAACATTGTAGCATAACTGTGGCATCTTTTTTCTCTAAACAGTTAGATAGTTCCAAGGTACAAAATTTTCAACTTTTAGAAAATTTCCAAAAAAGACAAGAACTTTCTACTGTCCTGGCGGCCAACCTCCATACCAGAATTGTCAATAGCAGCTTATTTATTTCATCCCTTTCAGATGACTTGAAAGGTTTAAACAACAGAAAAAAAGAAAAAAAAAATCCATTTATTCCGGACAATGAAATGTAAGGCTTGGCAGCCATTGCTCTTACAAAGGTATCCAGGGAGGTACATTTACTAAGAGCAATCTGTTTAAACAACAAAATATAAACATTTTTTTTAAGGCAGTGAGAGAAGGAAAGCAATAACAGAATTTCCCCAACTTTCTTTACTATTTTGAGCTTTGCTGACAACTGAAACTTTTCAGCTGCTGATCATAAAGGGCCAAAAAGCTTCCTTTAAGCTCCAGTCCACAACCAGAAAAATTATTCCGTATTCTCTGTGACAATGCTCACAGCCACCTTGGAACTTCTGTGAGCTGCGAGACATACTCGTCAAGTAATATACGATGGCAGAGAATCAACGAGAAAATAATTTGTACAGCAAATACAAGTGGACACAGTAATGAGGCAGAAGGACTGATTTAAACTCAAAAGCCCCAGACACAGAATAAATAAGCATTTTGGCAGAGGAGACAGGGACAGACATGAGTGTATGTGGATTCGGGAATGTGCTTCCCTGCCGGAAATCATTCAATTATCAAAATTCTTTCCCCCTGAGACTTACAAACAGAAACCTTGGCCTATGCTCAAATATTAAACATTAATGATGTTCTCCTGATGTTTAAAGAGGAGAGGGGAAGCTGTGGTCCACGTTAGCTGTTAAAGAAGCAGTTGTGAGGAAACTTTGAATAGAATTTGGAAAAAAAAAATGATACTGCCATCAGCTTCCAGCTTTATTTTTTCTAGTAGGAAAGAAAGCATTTTTAGCCATTCTTCGTGCCACTTTGAGATAAGTATCTCTTGTTTACTTTTATGATGGCTAGCAGATTGATTCATTCATTTAACAAATATTTATTGAACACCCACTGTGTGCCAGATGTCATGGAAAACTTGGGGTGCAATGGTAAAGATGACAGAGTTTATGACTAAGAGAGATAAAGATCCTAGATAGAAGACAGACAAAAGGGAGTAAAACAGAAAGATAATTGCAACTTTCAAGTAAGGAACATGGAAAAATCAAACAAAAAGGCTGACAAAAAGGATAACAGAATTATGCTTTATGTAGACACATGGCAGGGAGTTTAGATTTTATTCTAGGTCTGATAGTAAGTCATCGCAAGGTTTTAAAAAGAGAAGTATTGTGACCTAATATGTTAGCATCACTTTTGCTATCCTTAACTGGTGTCCTTTTAGAAGAGAGAAATTTGGACACATACAGAAGTCATACAAGGGAGAAGTCCATGTGAAGTTGAAGGTAGAGATTGGATTTATGTTGTCACAAACCAAGGGATTGGGAGCAGGGGTGGAAGCAGGGAAACCAGTGAAGCTTTCGTTAGAATGATCTATGCAAAAAGACAAGATGGTTTGTGCAAGGAGATGACAATAGGGTGAGATAAAACTTCAAAGTCAGGCCATATCTTGGAGAGTCGATAGGCCTTGCTGGAAGTGGACGTGGGCATTGCAAGAATCTTAGATGACCCCTAGATATCTAGCTTGCATAACTGGATCTATAGGTTTTATTTTTGTTCTTGTATTACAGCCTCAGACCTTATTCACACTATAACTGAAAGATAGTATTTTGTTCTGTGTATTGAAGGGTACGAGATTTTAAGGTGGGGGGTGAGGTTTGGGAGGAATGTGAAGAGAAAGGGTTGTATCTTGGGAATAGATAGAGGGAAGAGTCGAGAGATTTTATGGAATAGTGACTATGTTATGCATTGTATCTCACAATATACTTGGATGAACAATGAATATTAGGATTTTTTGTAGCTTATTGTTTAACAAGTATCTTATTAATTTATGGTCACATCTCTCATATAGTTAAACATCAAGTAATCATACAGCTTTGTATGGTTACTGGGTTGAAGAGAATTCCCCTAGAATCCATTTCCACCTGGAACCTGCAAATACAATCCTATTTGGATACAGGGTCTTGTATAGGGAATCAAGGTGAAATGAAATCACACTGAATTAGGGTAGACATCCTTAGACTGGTGTTCTTTTAGAAGGGAGAAATTTGGACACATACAGAAGTCATACAAGGGGAAGTCCATGTGAAGATGAAGGTAGAGATTGGATTTATGTTGTCACAAACCAAGGAATGTCCAGAATTACTACCAACCCTGAGAAGCTAGAAAGTCAAGGAAGTATTCTTCCCTAGAGCCTTCAGAGGGAACGTCATCTACTGACACCTTGATTTTGAACTTCTTGCTTCCAGAATTGTGAAAGAAAAAGTTTCTGTTATGTTAAGCCACACAGTTTGTGATAATTTGTTATGGCAGCTTTAGAAAACTAATACATCATGTAGCAATAATATAAATAGCACGTATTCAATAATCATTATGTATCAGGTATTATGTTAAAGGAAAGTTTGTGAGAAAAAAATTCTTATCAAGATTACTTATAATTCTATTCATATCATAAAAATAGCTTCAAATGGCTGCCTTATTTAGAATTTTTATTGCCCATCTATAAATCATAAAATATACTCTGCAAAGAAGTACATCGTCACATATACTCAAGCATTCCATTAATTCACAACTTTTCATATTTGCTCCCCAGGTAGATGTCCTACACTAAATTACATTCCTGTTCTATCAAACCCACTGGACCATGAAACTGGTCTATAAGACTAAGCTGAGCTCATATGTGTGAGCCAACTGATGTCAGGACACTAGTAATAATCATATACTGAATGTTTTCTGAACTAAAAAATATTTTCATTTGTTTATACGCTGTGCAAAAATACGCATACTATTTGTTTCTATCTATGAAGTACCAAAATAACCACTAAACAAATAGATTATTGGTATGTAGACCTAAAAGAAATTGTTGAGGCAAATTCCTTAAATATTCTAATAATCCACACTAGTGACGAAGTCCATAGCCAGACAGAATCTGAAAAACGTTTGTGTAGTAACACGGTCACTAACAGATTCCAGATGTGTCATTAGAAGACCCCAAGGAAAGGTCCCAATATTTGGGCCTTAAAAATGATACTAAGCTAAGGCGAACATGCTCTGGAATGAATGAGAGCCTATCATTTGCACTCACAAGGACATATTGTAGTTCTTACAATAGAAAGGATGTGTTGCAATTCATCATCTAAACATTTTTAAGACAACGGCATTGATAATGTGTGAAGGAGCTGTTGGACTGTGGTCACTTGCTGGACTTCTGGCTACTTTTGGCTTGGTGACAAAATAATGAATGCCTCCTATGTGCCTTCACTTTAAGATGGCCTCCGAGGCCTGCAGGAACCTTTCCACATCACTTAGACCAAAGGCAAACAAAAATAACATTAAAAATGATAGGCACAAGGCAAACAGAAGACACAATCAATCTGGTCTTGGGGCTAGGTCTTTGTAAGGCACAACTCCTTCCAGCAAGTGCTAAATCTGAACAGCAAAAAAAAAAAAAAAAAAAGGAAAGAGGGTAGACAATGAATAGAATAGCTTCCCTCCAAGACTGCTTCCCTCAGTCTTCCATAATTATGAACATTCTTACTATAACTGGGTAACTCTCATGTGTAAGCCATATGGATTTTTTTCAAGTGATTAAAGGAGAGTGTGACTGTATAGTAATTCCAGTTCTGCCACTTGTCTCATTATGTGGTTTGGGTTGCATTGTGGTTTAACCTCCCTGCAATTCAATTTTCTTTCATGCCTTGTAAGGAATAGTTATCCACCTGGCAGAGAAAGTTCTGGAGTGACTTCTTGTTTTATTTATTATTTTTTTAGAAATGTTCTCCTTGATTCTAAAATGGCATCCCACCCTGGGAAATCATTTCAGTAATATGTTCAGAGAAGCTACATATGCAATTAACATAGGATAGATCATTGTTGAAACATCTGATCACACTTAATCACAGAGTATGAAATCAATATCATTATTTCTGCTTTGAGCATGTACACTTATTACGAGCCCACGTTAGCCCTAACTACTGTTTTGCATAACAGGAGCTTAGGTCTGTCACACTGGCTTTTTTTCCTTTTATTTAAATTAGTTATTTAGTATTTTCAATGTATTTGGTACTTGTGAATCTATTTTTACTTGTTCCTTTCCTTGACTGTCATCTTTTTCCTTCACAAAGAAAACACACACACACACATGGAAGAACAAACAGAGGAATGAACAGAGATAATATTTGGTCCAGTAAACCTGGGGAATCGGGATAGACAAACACTTTTCTGACATAAACCACTGTACCATATTATGAAAACAGCAGTGCAACTGGGAGAAAGAAGACTTAAGTTGAAATACCAGCTCTCTCATTAACGACATCATCTTGGGAAAGGCTCTTCTCTTGGGAAAGTCCTCCTCTCATGGAATGTAAGCCTTGTATCATTAAGGAGTAAATTCATATAAACCAAGATGATAGCACATTTTCTCCAAGGTGTTCTATGATGCTCAGAGCCATACCTAGATTAACCGATAGCTTCATAAATATTTGTAAAATCCAATAATGTGTGAATGAACTTCATTTCTTCATCTTCAAATGGACATGATAATGTTTACTCTCTCACAGGGGTTGTTACAATATTCAAATGACATATGGAAAAACATCTAAAATAATAACCAGCACTTAATAGAGCATGAATATATTCTTTTAAATAGGAAATTGAAAAAGAGCTTCCACATTCTGATTTCATAATCAAAATGAGGAAACCAGAATAATTGACTTTGTGTGTCCATCAACCACATACAGCCAGGATGGAAAAAGTTTTCCCTCTCCTACCACTCTCTTTTCCAAATCTTAAAATACAGTTTAGCTTTAAGACAAAATGGTACCGTTCTTATAGCTGATTTTACTCCTGAGCTAAGTAATTTTCTGAATCAACATGCAATGGCTAGATCAGGCAACCTATTTGGATTGTCAATAACATAATATTTCTATAGAAAGAATTCTGCAGTCTAATCATTGGTATCATTGTATTTTCCCACTTAAACAGTAAAAACAAATGATTGCCCTGGCATATAGGCAAACACACACACACACACACACACACACACACACACACAATCTTTTGTAGTGGTTGTATATGAAGGGAGATTTCAGTACTCAGAACTTAGGTTCAGACACTGCATAATGTCAAATATTAATCATTTGCCAGACCTCTTACCCCCACCCCCACTGACAGCAGGAAGAAGTACATTAAGAGAATTACTTCCCCGTAAGTGAGGTAACATCTGCCTCAAACCTGGGTTAGGATAGAGTCTGGATCATCTCCCTTGCAAGATCTGTTCATGTGGAGTATAACAGAGGCATTCAGTTTTTGCCTGAGGGTGGATTTGGAATGCATAATTTGGTAGAAACTGTAATAAAGTAAGCAGTGTTTGGCACACCAGTAATCTGCATTGAGTAAAGACTTCTGAGCATAAAATTCATACATACAATTTCCATTCTGGTTTTTCCCCACCTTTTAACTCCATGAATCATAATGATAAAAAAAAAAAAAACACTGATGAACAGGGGCCTTCCGTCCACACACTTAAATCATGACTTTCTTGATTTTTTTTTTTTTGAACTTTGTCTCAAAGCAAAATAATACTTTCTAATTAGGAAGAGTCACCCTTTCCTCACAGCCTGTAGACACATGGCACATATGCTCATTACCAATCTCACATTTTTAAGCATTTTCAGTAGACAGGGCTTGAGGGTATAAAGAATGGAAACAGTCTGCCCGTGTTAATCCAGTTGATTAAAACCAACGGGAACCAGCTACAGGTTAGAATTAACAAACTTTGTACATTATGTGATTGAAAGGAGTAGATCCTCAATAAATGAGGAATGAAGAAAAAGAATAATGCCAATAACATTTTATTGCTATTTGGGACAGAGCTTTCATTCATTAATAAGAGATAAGTCAGTAAAAACTAAGAAAACAGTATTAGGATTTTGGACTCACACTAACTTTATCAACTCTGTCACCAAGATATTTGATAAACTTAAAATAAGACTCATTTGTAAAATGCTTTATGAGTTAAAAACTACCTTACATCCATTCGTTTCTGTGACTTTTTATTCTTATGACAACCCTGTAAGCAAGGTCAAACAGATGTCAGTATCTTAACTTTTAAAAGAGGAAATAAACATGTCCCATTTTTAATAAACATTCCAGTTTGTTCGGATGCAGGACCTCTAGATATCTCTTAGTGCACAGTGAGCTTCTGCACGGAATTAGAATGTGTCTTCGTCCCTTCTCAATCTCTAGATTTTAACTTATAGCTCAGCAGTCAGTACTTAGTAGTTTTAATTAAACCAGTTAAAGTACGCAGACATAGTACTACTTTGTAGGTACAATTTGTCTTTTTCATAAAGAGGTAATGTCCTCATGAAGGACATATTCTAAGGCCTATCATATATGCTATTACTTTCCAGAAAATGAGCCTGAGATTGTAAACCTTTTCCAATGTTTTTTAGTGCTAGGGGAAAATTATCCATTAATAAAGAAATGCTAAAGGTGAGGTGAAATAGGCAGAGTTTATTTAAGTATATTTTTAGACTATTGGCCTGAGAATTTTGGCAACTAGCAAAGTAGGATATACATTGAATTTTTGGACTCATGATTGATTCCTTTTATATCCAGTGTATGATAGAGAAAAAAGGAATTTATCATACTTTCATGGAAAAAAAATTCCTGAAAGCTCTCTCACTTGCTAAAAATATCAAATGGAACCCTCAAAATAAGAATTAAAGTTGACTCTCTGGGCTAGGAACTGAGTAAATTAGCAGATTTTGAAATAATCATATAATCTAGAACTGCCACTCTGTTAGCCAGCCTAATAAGTTGGTCTGAAATGAATACCTGGTTTGTTCCATTCCATCATGGAAGTCCCTGATGGTCCGATTTCAGTTAGACTGGCATTGGAGGCTATCTTTTCATTTACTGCAGCTCATGGTTCACACAAATTGTTCATATCCCATTTGCTCATTTGATTCAATCCTGTAATTGATTATTCAAATAATCAATTTGAAGTAAGCTGGAAAGGGAACATTGTCTTCATTTTATTAAAAAAGAGACAGAGGGGGGCCCAGAAAGATTAGGTTGACTCTCCAAGGTCATCTGGCAAGGTAGTAGTTGAACTTATATTGGAAAAGTGTTTTTCTATGATTTTGAGACTCCATGACATGCTTGAATGTTCCTTTTCACCTAGGGATAATAACCAGAGTGATAATCCTAGACCACAAAGAATGACTAAAGGAAGAATTTAGGGCAGGGAAAGAGCCACTGAAGATTAAGACTTGTGCCTAATTTGGATTAAAACCTCTTACATAAATTAAAATCGTGTTTAGCAACAGGTATATAACTGAAACACCAACTAGACACTAGATGATTTTGAGTCTATGTGATCTTACTCTAGGTTGTGTATTTTTCTCCCTTGAAATGCACTAGCCATCTTTAAACATTCAGCTACAACACCTTCAACCCAATGCTAAGTAAAAGGAAGAAAAATGGAAACATACTAGTCCCCTCCTGCCACATATTTAATTTCATGACCTTATTTTACTTTTTACACTTACAATTTGACTTCTTTTTGTATTTTATTTTTTTGTTGTTTTAAACCACCTAATGTTTAACTTGTATGTCATCAAATGTTTTCTCCTCAGAAACATTAGTGTGCACATGTGAAATGGTTTAATTTATAAACACACACAAAGTATATATTTACATCTTAAAATTAGGACAAAGTATGAAAATATGATAGGGATATTTACTGGTTTTCATCATCATTTCTCCATTTAAGAAGTTAAAAATACCATTTATTTATTGTTCTGCTTTCTCCTTCACCCCATCTCAATCTGTATTAGGCATACTGTACATATCTCAGTTTGTTTTGGAATACCACAGATCACACTACCTTTTCAGTTAGTGCTGCTCATGCCAATATTCTTATTCCGTGCATTGTGTCACAGCAGCACAGGGGGAGACACAGAGCTTCAGCGTGAATTCCTCCCGAAATTCATCACTACCTTGGCCTGAAGTACTGTTTGGGATTCGACTATTCAACTCCTAGGCTATTGTTAATCTCTTAAATATTCTATATCCACTGGGAGACACCAAATGCAGATGACCACAAAATTTGTCATTTCAAAATGTCAAAGACCTCAGACTCAAAACTTTGTTCAAAAACTCTCTGTGTTAAGTGAGATATTCTAACATTGGCCAACCAACTGTAGGTAAAGGCTGCTGAGGACATTAGGCTGTCACCTAAAAATCTATGTAAAAAATGGTATTCACCATAAACATTTTGTTAGAATGTCCATGCCAGAATATGCCATTTTAAAGATGTAAATTTGCATAGAGATGCTTTTATTGAACAGCAGGGAAAACAAGATATATAGGTAAAAATTTGTGAACTTTGGATGTTGGCCCTAAACCTTCATTTTTCAGCACAATTTGTTTTAAAATCTCCCTGTCACTTTGTGTATTCCCCTTTACTTCTATTCACAAAGCATAATAATCTTTTATACTCAAGTTTCTAATAATCAAGTAAGAGAAAAGTGTCCAAGAGGAGTTTTTCAATCTTAAAATGCATTCTGTAAACTGTATTTTATCAGCAGGTATTTTTTTTAGGCCTCTGAGGCCAGATACAACTCTAACTTCACTGTCTCTTCTGCAGTCTCTCAGGCTTTAAAGGAATGTTAAAAATACACAGTAAGAAAGAATGGACAGAAAACTTCAAGCAATGTACTGTCTTACCTTTATATATGTTTATATCTATATTCGTCTATTTAAGTTCTTGCTGTTTTATTGAAAAAGCCGGCTGGCTTAGTTAAGTCTAATTTAAAGCCATCCTAGTTATACAACCAAAGGATCTCTGGGAATTATGTATAAAATCACTTTAGCTTCATTATCATAAATATGCCATTTCAAGTGTGTTTGGAAATGCTCTACTTGGTATTTTATGAAAGAACTCAGAATCATTGTACTAGACATGCGAGAATCTAGAGGATTTTTAAAAAATGTTTAATATATATTAAATATAAATATATGCACTATGTACCATACATATGTATGTATGTATATATACATTTATGTATATTGACTGGGATCCCAAGAATTTATGGAAAATGAATTTTCTAACGACTTTGAGTGACACAAACTCAGAATTCAAATGTTTACAGAAATACATAAACTGCGGCGCCTCAGTGGCTCAGTTGGATAAGTCTCTGGTCCTTGATTTCAGCTCAAGTCATAATCTCAGGGTTGTGAGCTCCAGACCCATATCAAGCTCTGCTTTGTGCATGGAGCCTGCTTAAGATTCTCTCCCACCGGGGATCCCTGGGTGGCTCAGCGGTTTGGCACCTGCCTTTGGCCCAGGGCGCGATCCTGGAGTCCCAAGATCGAGTCCCGTGTTGGGCTCCCGGCATGGAGCCTGCTTCTCCCTCCTCCTGTGTCTCTGTCTCTCTCTCTCTATGTCTATCATAAATAAATCTTAAAAAAAAAAAAAAAAAGATTCTCTCCCTCCCTCTCTGTTTCTCCCCACTCGCACACACTCAATTGCTCTCAAAAAAAAAATAAAAATAAAAATAAAAGGAAAGAAAGAGGAAAGACAAATACTATGATTTATAAAGAATCTTCTTATTACAAGTTTCAGATGAGTTTTCCTTAAACATAAGGAAATTTAGTTGGTAATCATTTTTCTTCTTCTCTTTACAAGGAGTTTTACAGAAAGTCTTACAAAGTGGAATCAGAGAACAGAGATAGTCCAATGAAGACTTTGTTATCTGAGCAAGATTGAGGAGCATGCTCTTTTTCACTGTATTATAAATAGTATCAGTTAAAAAATTGCAGAGAACTTCAAATTCTGATAGCAACAATCATAATTTCACCTAAAATGGCATATACACATGGCATATAATTACTAAATTAAAGATGAACTCTGATCAATTCATATTTAATATTAGTTTTCTCCTACAGAAAACAAGAGAAACAAGACCAAGCTATATCTTCATAATGCTTGTAAATCCCATCCTCAGAAAATATCTTTAATTGCTTTTTTTAACTATTAAAGTGATATTATAAAGAAGAATTTTCCCTATAGAAAAGACTCTAGTAAATACAGAACCAATTTGTTTGCATCATAGTTGATTTTAAGGATTATCTGCCTTTCAAGGAACATAGCATTTGTTATATATGTTAGCTTGCTAATTTGGCTACATTTCGAACAAGAGAAAATAAAAATGTGGATATTTCTTTGCAGATTCCCATTCTCACATCATATAGAACAGCTGCAAAAACATTCATTCTGGTTTCTTTTTATTTTCAGGACTACACATCTAGTGGATATAAAAACTAAATGGTATTAGATACTGTAAAAATAGGTTGTATATATTCAGCATAATGATCTTTAAACATATTGTGTGCAAATAGAGAAAAAAAGGTTTTCTTCCATCATGCATTTTTATGGCCATTTTCTCGGGAGCTCATATTAAGTCACTGTTTTGCAACAATTTCCACTCTCACCTCAACAAAGTACTTTCTGGCTGCATGACCTAAGTTGCTTATATAATTTGTCAGGACTCTCTGGTGTTAAAAAAAAATTAATTTACTTACAAAAGATATTTATAAACCTCTTTTGTATAAGACACAAAGAATATTTTATCGAATCTGAAAGGGAATTCATCATAAGTCAATTGGAGCACCATATAATTTCTTATTTTTATTATTTTTTAAAGATTTTATTTATTCATGAAATATACAGAGAGACTGGCAGAGACACAGGCAGAGGCAGAAGCTGGATCCATGCAGGGAGCCCAATGTGGGACACGATCCTGGAACTCCAGGATCATGCCCTGGACCCAAGGCAGATGCTAAGCTGTGGAGTCACCCAGGGATCCCTAATTTCAAGACTATATAATTGAATGAAGAAAAAATGCTCTTCTACCTAGTTTGAGAATAGTCAGGAAGCATGATTCTTTCCTAGAGTTGTTCTAACATTTTAATTGACCGATGAGATTAGTGCTTTGTTTTACTCAAGATTCGAAAAGAACTTTCTGGATCAATAGGATGTTTGTACTTTATCTGAGGTACTAAAGTGAGTCAAAGTTGATTAAGGATCTTCTCTAAGTGGATCCATGCAGATCTAAACAGAATGTTTTCTTGGTTGAAAGGCCAGGTCAACCGCGATCTAAGAAAACCAAACAACCAAAACAGAGTAAAACGAAACAAAAACACAAAAGTTCTCTGATGGATAGAATTCCCAAGGTAACCCATTTAACCTTTATCAAACAATATGACCTTTAAAGTATTTCCTCTAAGGGGTATCTTTTAACCACTCACATCCTTTTGCTCTAGGATATGATCAGGACGTCAGGGACTCTTGACTTCAGCTCCACATTCTCACAGACTCTAAGACTATCTAAGTAAAAGTTGGGGAAAAAAATGAAAACAAAAGGTGTTTGGGTAGATAATTTTAATACTCAATACTGGTGCTAGAATCTCAACCAACTAGAGGAGTTGAAATGCACAGTCACTTTTCTGACCTGTATTTGCAAGGAAAAAAAAAAAAAAAAAGATGGACTTTTCTAGTTTCAGACTCTTGTTTTAAAACTCTTGAGGTTACTTGTTACCACATCATAACTAATGTATCAATACACACACAAAAAAAAAATTCTGGGAAAGAAATGAAGAGAGAACCTGGATTGAATCAGTGGGAAATGAAAAGACAGGATAAGAAAATATTCTGCAAGTATATTAATAAACATTAAGGCATTAAAGGTTGGTGATTTAAAGGAAGAAGACTATAGTTTTTAAAAAGTATTCTACAGGGCAGCCCGGGTGGCTCAGCGGTTTAGCGCTTCTTCGGCCCAGGGTGTGATCCTGGAGACTGGGGATCGAGTCCCACTTCGGGCTCCCTGCATGGAGCCTGCTTCTCCCTCTGCCTGTGTCTCTGTCTGTGTCTCTCTCTCTCTGTGTGTGTCTCTCATGAATAAATAAAATCTTTGGAAAAAAAAATATTCTATATGAAAATCTTATTCAACTTTACTATAAAAATATACTATGTATTATATTGATGTATATATATACTTTACATATAAATGATAAAATGAAGTAGTATTAGCATAATTTAAGACAATAAGATGTAAAGTTGTCTGCTAAATTGGGATTTATATGATGAGCTCTTATAAATTTCATTTATTTTATTTAAAAGAGGCCCAGCAGTCCTGGAGACGCCCTGAGGTGTTTAAGATGGGGGAAAACCCCTAGTACTGGATGAAATTAACAACCTAATGCCCAAACTTAAACCAGAAATGTTCACTAAAGATAACAGAAAGGTAATATGATTATTGGTTTAGTGAATTAAAAATCCAAGATTTCATTCATACAGGCCTTCAACATTGTCAAACAATCTTATTTCACTTTTCCACAAGGACTGCTTTCATACACTTTAATATTATCTATTTCATATCTTCTCTCTTCCTTTAATTTTCCTGCTGCTACTTTTAATCTGCACTCTCAGTTTAGAATATAGTTTTCAACTTTTTTAAGACAATGAAAGCCATCAAGTAAAGAACATCTTTATTTTCTTGCAACTAAATCCATCAATCTAATCTGTATACTCCAATTTCTTCATCCATCTCCCTATTATAACAGAACAAAGGTACCTCCGGATACCAAAGACCAATCCCTCCATACATGCACTGGATTCCATTCCTCTTGCTTTCTCAAGGACTTTGCTCATTTTGTATTTCACTCTGTCTCCTCATCATCAGATCATCCTATTTTGCATCTCCCTTCTTGATTACCTTGTTTCTTCTCTTCCTTCCTTCATATTGTTTCCTTCTCTTCTTCCCTCCTCCTAAAACATTACAAATAATGTACAAACATCTTCTAGGTCTAATGACAAATATAGCTAATTATTATATTGGTATTATAGTAAGATAGCTGGTATAATACTGGTACATGGTATAATCTTTTTTTTTTAAGATTTTGTTTTTTTATTTATTCATGATAGACACACACAGAGAGAGAGAGAGAGAGAGAAGCAGAGACACAGGCAGAGGTAGACGCAGGCTCCATGACGGAGCCCGACACGGGACTTGATCCCGGGACTCCAGGATTGCACCCCGGGCCAAAAGCAGGTGCCAAACCACCAAGCCACCCAGGGATCCCCTAATCATTCTCATCCCATCTTTAGCCCAGACAACAACTGTAAACACTTAATGGGTCTCTAAGCTTCTATATATGCCCTATGAGAAATAATGATTTTAAATTTAACAATGGCAAATATAAGAATATGTTATTCCAAGCTTTATACCATGTCTTATTTGAATATGCAGGACCTATTCACCTTGCTTTTCAGTCCACTAGGATCTGGGCATCCAAAACTAATGGAGACAGTTTAACATGCGAAATATTTCCTACCACAGTTCGTTTGTACATAAGGTTCTTTCTAAGTGAAACAGTATCCTCTTTTCCCTCAATCTCTCACATGGCTGGTCTCTCTCTTTTTTTTTTTTTTTTTTTAAATTTTTTTTTTAAGTTTTATTTATTTATGATAGTCACACACAGAGAGAGAGAGGCAGAGACACAGGCAGAGGGAGAAGCAGGCTCCATGCACCAGGAGCGCGACGTGGGATTCGATCCCGGGTCTCCAGGATCGCGCCCTGGGCCAAAGGCAGGCGCTAAACCGCTGCGCCACCCAGGGATCCCCGGCTGGTCTCTCTCAACTTAAGTATATGATTTGAGAATTTCTTTACCTGGTTTATCTCCTCACTACCGTATATTGCTTAATTTTCTTTATCACAATTTATCTCTGTCTCATCTCTCTCTATCTCATTCTCTCCACCCATTCATCCATTCAACTACTGAGGTTATTTTTTTATTATCTTTCCCTTTATTACATTACAAGGTCCCTAAAAAAGGGGAGATGTGCCTCTTAATTTACTTTTCTATAGCCATACCTACTATGATGCCTGGTATGTAGGCACTTAACTAAAGGTATGTTGAAATAACTACCTCTTAAAAAATATGTCCCTCAATCTAGGGATAGAATACTCTACTGAGATCAGGAACCTAGTTATAGCACTTGTTGTTGATGATGAGACTCCTGATATATAAACAGGACTGGTTAAAGTTTTCTAAGAACAGTCTGAGACTTCAGATCAAAAGTACTGAGTAACATTACTACTTGCTGAGAGCGAGGGCTCTAACATTTGTTACCACACAAAAACCAATCTTTAGAGAGATTCAGCACTTAGCAATAATCTCAATTACTATATAAGGTAATATAATCAGGATTTATTTTATGTCTCTGCCAGAAACTTCAGTCTGATTTTATTTGACATTGCAGATTTCTGGGTTATACTGGCAGAAGAGTATGAAGAAAATCATCTTAGAATTCAGAATAGCTTGATTTGAATGCTGGTGGGTTTTTTTGTTTGTTTGTTGATTTTTAAATCGTGAAGGCTATGAAAGGTATTTCTCTTTGGAAATAATATCCAAAATCATATCAAACCAAAATTACTTCATAGAGTTTTTGAGATTATCAAATTAGATAACATATTGTGTCCTATGTAAAACAAATGTAACATATAATTGTTTCTATTATTTTCTTCATCATGATAGAGATGAGTATCTCATTTTTTTAATGGAAAGATTATTAGGGTTTAATTTCAAAGATTGGAAAAATAGATTTTTACTGAGGTATCTAGGTCAGAGCTTAGCAAGTCCTTATTTACTTATAAATTCCACTCTCATCTATACATTTAACAAATTATTTTTGGGAATCTACCATATGCTAAGTACTGAGTGAAGCAAAATTACACAATGTGAATAGGACAAGTATTTGCCTTCCCTAACAGAGTTTAATATCTAAGGGAGAAAGAGATGATAAGTATATAAAATCACATATAAAAAATTCCTTATAAATATTTTAAGTTGTATGAAGGAACATAATAATTTTAAATAGGGAAAAATTAAAGTGGGTAAGGAAAGAGCTTTCAGAGTTTGTTTTTTTGTGATATTATTAATGAAAATATAGTAACACAACTTCATTATTCTTTCAAATGTACAAAGATGTGGAAATCAATATATAATAGTCTCTATATTATAGAAACTATAGAGAAAGAGATAAGTTTCTATATTATAGAAACTATCATATAAAGCATGATATTGTATGCTTTTATTATATATATTAAATATGCATATTTATATGTTACATAAAATATGTATTATATAAATGTATATATAATACATACCATATATAACAACTTACTTTTAGAATAATCATGTAATATATTTTTTTCATTTTGTCATATGAATTAAATATTTTAAGTCATTTGTTCTGAATAATTTTAATGCATTTGCAGAAGTTTTATGATACAATGGTACAAATATAATATTGTGAAATGTATTTATGAATGAGAAAACACACTTTGCAACAGCACTAATGCATGACCAAAGAGCAAAGCATCAAAAAAATTCAGGTTAAAAATTGTGAGTAACAGACTGTAATAACTATATATGTAATAAGTACATATAATCTTATGATATTTTTCTTTCTTTCCAAAATTTAGGATGGATTTGTGAAAGTTAATGACACTGTAAATCAATGCATTTGTTGATGAGCTATTATACGCACATGTATATAAATCAATCTTTTGTTTATTTTCTTAGAAGCTTCCCCCACACATCTGTTTCTACAGATATTCTTCAAGATGATGAATGATTTAAGTTATGTGTCAATCAGAATAAAATCCAATGAAAGCTCACAAACATGTAATTTTTATCTGTAATAATTTTGGTTAAGATGTTTTAGTTAAAGGATATATAATTGTGTGAAGACTAAAAGGGCAGCAAAATGAAAGGGAAGGTCTAATCACAACCCGTTTGGTAACGTAAAAATCATGAATACTCAGTTGTAAGCCTCCAAAAAGTGAGAATAAACCTGCAAGAGATGGAAAATATCCTTCTTGGCTACTGAATACTGACGCGTGGATCCATTTTCTTCTCTGTGGGTGGTGATTACTATTGCTGCTTCAAGAATCCCAAACATTTCATGGTGTATGAGAACATAGATGATGCATTTAAGCATGGAATTCACATTCTAGCCGGAGGATCTTATTCCTATTAATGATATTGAGTACTAACAGAAATCTTAAAGCACATTGTTATATGATATAAAATAAATTGATGCCCCAATCCTGAGTAGGCTGGTTTGCTTGGTGTCCGATGACAATGGATGGTTACAGCTGCACGAAGTCATAACCAACTGGCCTTCTGTTTGAATAAGTGCCTAATCCATTTTATAGTAATCTAAGTGGATATAAACTTTGCACTTATCTGGCTCAACATTTCACCATTTAAAAATCCTTTCCAAACACTGATACAAAGAGTAATTATTTCGAAGTTTGCTCTCCCATGTTGTATAGAAAAATATAGTTTTAATGTATTTTGAAGTTTCTCTTATTATGCTACCCTTCACTTATGCTTTTCATTTGCATATTTGGTTCTTCTTGGTATTGGTAAAGAGGTCAACTCTATATAATCAGAGAATACTATCTGAAATGGCAGTTACTGTCCGTATGTGGCTATTTAAATTTAAATTTATGAAAACAAAATAAAATTTAAAAATCAGTTTCTCAGTCACACTAGCCGTGTTTCAAGTGCTTAAAAGCTATGTTAAAACATTTCCATCACCATAAAAGGTTTTAGAGGACTCCGCTGTTCTGAAAGCCTACATATAAAATAGAAAAATATATAAAAATACATTCTCCACTACTTATAACCCTAAGTCCAGCTTGTGTGCCTCCATTCTTGGAAGCGTCTGAACTAATCCTGCTACTCCATACTTGGAGTTGAGCCTGTTCTAGAGCAGAACTCCAGAAGTAGCTTCTAAAAATAAAGTGGCCTTGATCCAATCAAGATGAATCTCTAGGTTTTCAGAAGATTTAAAATTGTTCCACATCTTGCAATACTTTACTGTCTTACCCAGTGGCCAACATGCTTCCAAGGTTGAGAAACAGCGGGAGTTGGGTAAACGGGTCTAGGCCTATGGCTAAGAGATGATGGTGGGAATCTTAAGCTTTGAATCAATCTTTCTTTTTGTTTTTGCCACTCCATGGTTGGATTGTTGAAAACATCCCTTGAAAAGACCCACTCATGAACCTGCATAGAAATCGATCTATTTGAAGCTTTTATATTTAGTTTTTATAGTAATGATGCAAAATGTCTGGCTGACTACATGTAGTATGACTTTCAGAAGGTTTCTGTCACAGATCTGCTTTGTGGTATCAATGTCTTATTCCTAAACCCTAGCAACTCCTATAACTTCATCACCTTTCTACAAGTGTTTATTATTTTGAATATAATTTTTCAGTTTTATCTATTTTGTTAAAATATTAAGAGTGTTACTCCTTTGGAATTATATTACACTAATATTAGTGAAACAGGAATCTGATAAACTTAAACCTGTCATTCAGGGATTTAAGCAAATGATGAGTCTTTCATGTTGCTTGGAAAAATAGAATTTCAGGTCAAAGTAGGAGAATGATATATTTGTAATCATGCACTACCCATGAACTGAAAAGGAAAGCAACCAGAAAAAGTAACTGCCAAGTTCTCTTGCAAATGATTGTGTGCAAAGAACAATGATCACAGGTACACTATGAAGCAAGGTTCCTTTCTAGCAGTTATCAGTTCTGAAAGAAATGCCATCCATCCTCCACTTCGTTGGAAATAAGCCATAAAATAAATGTCATCATGTCAGCATGCTCCTGTTCTTTTGATGTTTCAGGGTTCATTGACACCAAAAATATGGATTTAAACAAATAAAATCCACCCCTGCTACAATACCAAATAATAATTCTTTAAGTTTGAAGTTGCATTGAAAATAATGGTTACATGTCCAAACTTCTTTTAAATTCTCAAAAAGAAAAAAAAATTAAAAAAATAAATAAATTCTCAAGAAGAAAAATATTAGCATTTAACTAATTGGGTAATATTGTACTCCTGCCTGTGCCACTTAATGAGGATATTAACAGTATGCATGGTCACATCATCCTCATTGATAGTTTTGAGTTGTATAGTTTCACTTCTCCTTTTACATATCATTTTGGTTTCAAATTTATCTTTTGGTCTCAAGCTCATGCTTGACTCAAGGTCAAGGTGTTTTCTTGTTGTGATTAACTGCAGTGTATCCTGGTTTGCACTGGCCACTTGACTCCACCTCATTTTGGTGACATTAGACAATCATGTAGCCTATTTCCCCAATTCCTTGGTCCTAATCTTGCTTCACTCTGGCTGACACCACTTGCAACATTCTTGTTTCAACCACCTTTGCAGTGGGAAATCAATTGACTGACAAGGGTTCTGAGTATAGGTCAAAACAATACTATTCTGATTCCAAAATACCAACATTAAATATGCTTACTTATATAAATGCCTGCTATATTATCTTTTGGACATATTTATGCATTTCAAATATTTCATAATAGAAACTGTGGTATAACACGAACCTTATCTTTATACATATAAACTACAATATTTTTTTCTAGTCCATTCTCTAGAATACTTCCTCCCTTCAAAAGAGTTACATTTATTCAATAATATCCTGCACAGTTAGTAAGGGATGAATTTTTCTTCCAACTAGAGAAAGCAGGTGTGTGTAAAAATAGGTTAACATCTATAGGTAACTTCCAAATATACATGGTTGCTGTATTTAATTGCTCTGGTCTTAATTTGTATTCAATGTATCATTTATAATTCATATTTTATTATATAAAAATATAAAGGGAAATAATATAAGAAGTTATACCAGATTATATTGTTTTTTCCTGGCGGACAATGTCAGTGTCACATCTATCTTAGTTACAGCACTTGTATCTATCAAGTGTACAGCATAGTACCTATCTCAGAGTAAGCCCAACATGTTAATGAATGAATGAGATTCATTTTACTTATACTATATCACTACTTTGTCACTTTTCTTCTTATGTCCTTTGTGTAATATGAACACACACAAGATTTACTGTTTGGAGATAAAAGGAAAAAACACACGTAGAGCTAGCAACCCAATTTAGTTTAGTTAGAATGATTTCATTGATGAGGATTAATGTCAGTAATGTAATGGCTCTGAGAACACTGGCTTCTCATGTATTTATTAGGATCCATTCTTTGTACCTCTCCAGTTTATTAAAGGTGAGCTTCAAGATTTTGCTAAAAATTAAAAATGGGTCCATGATATCTCAAAGGAACACATGGGAGCTAAAAATGTAATTAGCACCGTATTTTAACAAAATTCGAGACTGTTCTTCCCTGAGATACTGTGGAATATGAGCTGCAGATGTGTTTACTCTGACAAAAGACTCAAGATCAAAACAATTCCCATAAACAGAGAGTGAAAAAGCCATTTCCACCCTAAAATTCTATATTTCACCACCCTAAAATTCTGTATCTCACGTTTCTTTATAGATTAAACTTTCAGTGCACTACTGCAGTATTTACTATTTCAAGTGATACATATAAAAATTCATTCAAAGTGTTTCCTAGAGGAGTAGTTACTTGAAGATTGCTTTAGGGTCAAGAAGCCTGGGAAGAAACCAGTGTCTGATCCATCAGAATACAGAATGTCTGATGCTGCAAAGGTAGCACTGAGCAACTGCAATTTCTATTCTGTAGCTCACAGGTTAAAAACCACATCACAGGGCATGAAAACTAACACACAAGAGCCTCGGATGCCTCTTGGGGAATTTGGATAGGTTAAAAACACTACATATGCGCATATACACACAATTTCATGGAATTTAAGTCACAAAAGGATTTTTTTCTCCTTTTGTTTTATTTTATAAGAAGATTTTAGCATATTAAACTGTGGCATAATCATATGGTTCTAATACTAATAGCCATGGGATCTTCAGTTAGTATACCTGGAGAAAGAATATACTTGTCAATATTTATAACTTTGACATTAAAGAAACTGTCAACAATTTTAAATAAATAAATAAATAAATAAATAAATAAATAAATAAATAAATAAATAAATAAGATAAGATGAATTTATGTAGTGGCCCAGTAAAAACAAAAGAGAACTTAGGTATGAAAAACTGAAAGGCAGGCAGGCAGTTTTTTCTTCTTTAACTCTGTTCTACCTGAAACATAAACATGAAGGAAGGCCAGGGCTATTAGATCTTTCCAAATTGCAAGAGTATCCAGAAATCAGAATTTTGGCTTCAAATCTTCTAACCGGTTAAATTCCTGCCTTTTCTCTACCCTTCCATAGACGTTTCAGGCAAAACAAAATACACCTGCCAGCTGTATTTTGCTACAGGGCTGTTAGTGTATGACCACTAGTGAAGCCAGTCAGTTTGACTCATTTGAAATGTAGGCTACTTGGATCTGCTTCTGTCAACCTCTCTGGGCCACAATGCAGCAATAGGGTGCTTTTTGGCTGGACTAAAATTATAAGATGTTTTCTGAACTCTGATATAGTATACTATTTATTTTATATATGTATGCATTCTTTAACATAAAAGAAATAATAATATTTAATAGCCAACAGCTACTATCCCTTATTCTAATCATAAAATCACTGCTGTTGTATTATTACTCTATGTGAACACTTAAAATGGTCTAGGAATATGGAGTTTTAAATCTAGAAGAAATATTATCATGCCATAGCCAATTTACTGATCAATTTTATTATGTAGCAGAAGGTAGAAAAGTAGGCTGTTTTCAAAGCAAATTACTCAGTGATTGTGTGTCATGCATTCTTGCCCTCATCTCAAAAGAAAACTCAGCATTTTTAAAAAAAAATTATTTATTTATTCCTGAGAGACACAGAGAGATAGGCAGAGTCATAGGCAGAGGGAGAAGCAGGCTTCCTGCAAGAGCCTGACATGGGACTCGATCCCACGACTCTGGGATCATGCATTGAGTCAAAGGCAGAGGCTCAACCACTGAGCCACCTGCATGCCCTGAAAACCCAGCATTTATAAACAAATTATTATCAAAATTTATCATTAAGAAGCAAATATGTGACCAAATCTGTCAAGGCTGTTCTTATTTGTCAAGTCCCCTTAGTATCCTTTTGATCCTAACCACTGGTCCTGTGGCAAATGAGTCAACACCGAGTGCAGACTCTTTTTTCTTGTTGCTGCCTGGGCAGCTGGCTTTGATACAGAACTGACCAAACAAATTAGTCCACCCGGTGGTTGAAGCTCTTTGCCATAATAAATGGACTTACATAATTTTTCAAATAGAAAATATTAGGACATTTAAAAGAAAACTGCTAGTGGCAACTATTACTTCTTAAAGGTATAGTGCTCAGTTTCCCTCTGCCTACAATGCCTTCTCTCTCTTCCCTGCCAGGCAAATTCCTATTGATCCTTCAAGTTACCGATTGCCTCCTGTGCAAAGCCTTTCTTAACCTGAGAGTACTAGTACCTTCCTCCTCAGTGAGATCACAATGCTATATGTGTATGAACACACATATATACGTATGTATATACCTGTACATGTATGTGTGCATGCAGGTATGTACATATGTACGTGCTATCTTTTACTCTCCTCCCACTAGTTTCATCTGGGTGTGGAAAGGTTTATCTTTATATAAGATTCCCAGCATTTATAACAACATCTGGCACACTAGAGTTATTAAATTAATATTTGTTGAATGAATGAATAAATGACAAATACAATTTAAGCCCTTAATTATCAAGTTTCAAAAATTAAACAATTTATAGTTTATTTGGAAATTTTTTTTGGGATAAATTGTCAGTGAAAACGGTGGCATGGAAATTTACCTAATATATAATACAGAAATGTAAACATAAATGAGTTTTATGCCCCTATAACTGCAATCAAGATTTTAAGCAACATAGGAGCAAATAAAATGAGTATTTATTTTTTTAAAGATTTTTATTTATTCATGAGTGACAGAGAGAGAGAGAGGCAGAGGGAGAAGCAGGTTCCATGCAGGGAGCCCGATGTGGGACTCGATCCTGAGTCTCCAGGATCAGGCCCTGGGCTGAAGGCGGTGCTAAACCGCTGAGCCACCCGGGCTGCCCAAGAGTATTTTTTTAAAGAGCAAGTATCTCAACATTAAAAAAATATTGAAGGGAGGTGGGAAGGGGAATGGGTTAACTAGGTGATGGGGATTAAAGAGGGCACTTGTGATGAGCACTAGGTGTTGTACGTAAGTGTTGAATCAATATATTCTACATCTGACATAATATTACACTGTATATAAACTGGAATTTAAATAAAAGCTTGGAGGAAAACTATTACCCCTCAGGTCAAAAAAAAATTAACTGGGCATTTTAATATATACTGGGAAAAGAGGAGAGAAGCATTGAGGTCCTTAATAAGTAAGATTTATTTATTTATTTATTTATTTATTTATTTATTTATTTATTTATTTTTAAGTAAGATTTATAATGTAAAAACAGTAAAGTCAGAACTCTTGGAATAGAATAGTTCCTCTTATCTGGAGGAAATACGTTCTAAGACCCTGGCGGATGCCTGAAACTGCAAATGGTACTGAATATTCACTCTTTTTTTCCTGTAGGAACATACTGATAGTAAAGTGCATAAAAGAGGCATACTAAGATATTTAAAACAAAACTAATAAAATAGAAAAAAATTGTATTTACTGAATAAAAATCATGTAAATGTGGTATTTCTCTCTCAAAATATCTTATTGTACTGTACTCATCCTTCTTCTTGTGAGACATGATGATAAAATGCCTATGTGATGAGATGAAGTGAGGTGAATGGCACAGGCATTATGACCTTGCATGACACTACTACTGACCTTCTGACCTTTCATCAGAAGAAGGATCATCTGCTTCCAGACTGCAGTTGATTCTGGGTAACTGAAACCACCAGAAAGCAAAACTGCAGGTAAGGGGACACCACTGTGTATAGAATCCTTGCATTCAATAATCATCAGCTAATGAGAAAGACATTGAGAGCCATAGTATAATCTGTGATTACTTTACTTCCAGATTATGCTTAATCTACAACCACATGTTAAAATGTAATATATTTACATTACATTACATTTACAAGGCAGTACAGATACAACCCAATAGAAGAGCCCTTGCTATTTATTTTCAATACCCACAAGACAAGCAGAGAGAGCAGATAAAATACATCTAACTACAGCTGTTCAGCGGAAAGGACGCATGATTTAAACTAGAATAAATGTTGACATATGTACGATTTCCTTATATTTTAACATTATACTCACCATCCTTTCATTTTAATCTTTTAAATTGTTGTCTCAGATATATTCCAACTTGCAAAAATGATATATCAAACAATAGCTTGTAAATATCAAATCTCTAATTAGGTGCTCTTTCCTAAAATAGATCCTAAGGCAATAAGTGAATACTGAGTTTCTCTGTTTTTTAAAAAGCTTAATAGGTGCTATTAGATAAGTTGTTTGGAGTAGTAAAGCTTTGATTACGTAGAAATATAAGACATCTGTTTGGGGGCTAATATGGAAGTTCTAAGAAATTCATTAAAAGCAGAATATATATTAGAAAATTGAAATGTATTTATTTGGGGGTGCCTGGGTGGCAGATGGGAAATAGTTAAGCGTTTGACTTTGGGTTTCAGCACAGGTCATGATCTCAGAGTCATGACACTGAGCCTCATGTCAGGCTAGGAGCACAGAGTGCTTGGGTTTCTCTCCTTCCCTTACTTATTTATTTTACAAATAAATAAATCTTTAAAGATAAAAAATAAAATGTATTTATTTTGTTGATGCATTTTTCCATTTTACTTATTTTACATCAAGTGATGAAAATACCTTTTAACGATTTTTTCAAATTAAGATAAAGTTAAAAATTCAAAAATGAGGTGACTATCAAAAATAATTAAAGCCTGGAAAAAAAATCCTATGGAACATATGTAAGTTTGCATTGTGATGTTCCAATTAATTGGACTGAATTTTCTTTTACTTAGTCAAGAATATTGCTAGTGAATATCTTATACTGTTTTGTACTCTATTTAAATTGATAATAACTGGATCTGTTCAAAATTGATAATAACTGGATCTGTTCAACTTTCCACCACTGAGAAGAGAGTTATGTATGTGACTTTGTGCAGTTATCACAAAAAGCAAACACCTTATTTGTAGATGAGAAAACTGAGCCTTGGAAATATACAGGAAGATACCCATAGTAATACGGTTCAAGATTATTAAGTTAAATACTTTAAAATAAAATTTTATGTGTATGGTACTGTTCTAGGCAACAAAATAAACAGTAGTGTTCTTTGTAACCATTCATTTGTTCATTATTTATTCAAGAAACCCTGAACAGTAAATATGTGTTTGACCTTGCACTAGAGCTGGAATACAAAAATGAACAAGAGTATTTTCAATGAGTTAGTGGTCTAGAAGTAGAGACAGACATATGAACTAAGAAATTCAATAAAATGTGGTACTTGCTGAGATAAAATAGCCACAGGGTGCTATGGAGAATACAGACACTTAGCACAACATAGTTATTCAGGGAGAACATTCTATGGGTGATGAAATCTTAACTAAGTTTTGAAGGTAGTATAAAGGTGAAGAAAAGAGAAAAGGACATTCAAGATAAAGAATACAGAAGGAACAAGTTATGTGTGAGCACTAAAAATAGAACCCTCTTCTCTATCCAATTGTTCATTCAACCAAGATTTTTTTTTTTTTTTTGTACCAGTGACTGATCTAAGTGAATGAGACAGATAAGATGCTGCTCTTACAAAACTTTCATGGTGGGAAATAGTCAGAACAATATCAAGGAAAGATGTGATGAGAGCCTGGATAAAAGAAGTGACAGTAGTGGGAGATACGAAATGAATCTGAAAAATATTTAGAAGATAATATGTGTAGACCTCTTGACTGATTGGGTATATGGGACAAGGGAGATTGCGAAGTCTACATGTCATAGGCTTCTGGTTTGGAAAATCAGATGGATGTTTAACTATTAACGAAAATTTGGACTTAAGAAAGATCAAGTCAATTTGAGACACATTGAGTTCTTCTGGACCTCCAGAGGATATGGATAGCAGACAAAGGGGTATTAACTCGCTAGCAAGAGGAGGAACCGTGGCTCAAATGTACACCTTTTGCACTATGATCAATGGTCTTTCCATAAAACCATAGAGAGCACCTTCAAGCAAAAGAAGATGTGATATCATTGAACAATGAAGAATAGTCAACTAATAATTACAATTTTTAAAAAGATTTTAGTTACTTATGATAGAGAGCAAAAGAGAGAGAGAGAGACAGAGAGAGAGAGAGAGAGAGAGACCATGAATTGGGGGGAGGGGCAGAGGAAGAAGCAGACTCCCAGCTGAGCCAGGAGATGCAGGGCTCAATCCCAGGATTGTGACCTGAGCCAAAGTCAGATGCTTAATTGATGGAGCCACCCAAGCACCCCTACAATTTCAAAAATTACAGTTATATACATGTGAGACAGTCCAGATTAATCATAATACTTTACTATTATTTCTAAAGAGAAGCCCATATACAGAAAGGAACAGGAATGATGTTAGAAAAATTGGAAATCTTGAACCTGTGTCTATTTATACCTATATAAACTTAGTGCTATGTTTGAGTAAGTTCTAGGGATGATTCTAAACAATTCTTTATATCCATTTAGCAGGTACATCCCTTAATCATCCCATCCACAATTCTCTTTTAGACATTAAAAAGTCTATATCCTTTAAAGTGTCAAAAATCTGTACTCTATTTCTCACCCCTTTCCAACTCAGAGTCTTGACAATATAAATGAAACAAGACAGTACTGTATATTCCTTGTTTTCAGGCCCATTCCAATCACTTTAAGGTTATGGTAAAGATTCAGTTTTATAATTTTTTAAAGATTTTATTTATTTATTAAATCATGAGAGACACACACAGAGAGGCAGAAATATAGGCAGAGGGAGAAGTAGACTCCCTGCAGGGAATCTGATGTGAGACTTGATCCCAGGATCTCAGAACCCCAAAGGCAGATGCTCAAGCACAGAGCCACCGAGGTGTCCTGGTTTTATAGTTTAAGAAACATTCAGATTAATCTTTTAGCCTCTCCCATATTTCCATTCAATCCGCAACCTCTGAGTAGACGTTCTTCTCACTTTGAAAAAGAGTGGACATCTCGGAGGGTCCACATTTATTTATGAATTATTAATGAGTCTATGTTCTAAAGTTATCAACAGGCATTCTGCTCTATTGATGAGTTTTTTCATGTGATATATCTACCAACACACACACACACACACACACACAAACACACAGTCAAATTCATAATAAATGTTTCTCTTAAATGTAGCAAACTTACTGCTCTAAATATGTGAAGGTTCTTTATTTTCTGATTTGTGAGGAACTGAAGGCCTGAGAATAGTGGAAGGAGAAAAGTATAAATAAATATTCAACATATGGTTCTATTTCTTCTTAGTATAATCATTGCTCAAAGTTTATATGATAATATAACGGATTCCTTAAATTTATCCTTTAAAAGATCACAGATGAATTACTGAGAAACTATTCTTTATTATTTCAAATAATTATATCTATGTTTTTTAAAATCTTTTTTAGTTTCAAGTTTTTATTTAAATTCTAGTTAGTTAAAATATAATATTGGTTTTAGGAGTAGAAGTTAGTGATTCATCAGTTGTTGGATATTTGGGCTCTTTCCATAGTTTGGCTATTTTTGATAATGCTGATATAAATATTGGGGTGCATGTGTTCCTTCTAGTAAAAATACTTTGCAGCGGGACGTCTGGGTGGCTCAGTGGTTGAGCATCTGCCTTCATTCCGAGATCAAGTTCGACATTGGGTTCCCTGCATGGAGCCTGCTTCTCCCTCTGCCTATGTCTCTGCCTCTCTCTCTCTGTGTCTCTCATGAATAAATAAATAAAATCTTAAAAAAAGAATACTTTGTAGTATATAATATAAATCTGTGTCTCAATTTTGGTAATTGCTGTAAAATAGTTACACCATGAAGGTGAATTGAGAAAATTATACTGGTCAAGTTTTGAAAGTATAATTTTGATATAGAAAATATTTTTTAAAAAAGAAAATATTAAGAATTGATATAAAAATATTGTCAAGCCAAGTGTAAAACTAACAAAGCCTGGGAAATAGTGTAGCTCAACCTAAAAGAATTTCTATATTTGATTGAGGGAGACTTTGTCTAAAATAAATGCAAAACTATAGCTATTGATCAATCACCTAGATTCATGAATCCTCACACTTGTACTAGAAATAAGATGATAAAAAAGTGAAACTATGAAAAAGAGGAATAAAATACAACTTCTAAATTAAATTGTTCAAAACATTTAGAACAGGTGAAAAAACAAGGGTGAAAAAAGAACTGTATTCACCTATTTTACCATGTAAGTTTGTTTCATCTTATTTGTAATTTTTTAATATTTCCATGCTTACTTATATATATAAAGCTGGTTTCACTATTTGATTTGAGTTTTAGATAATTATATTAGGTGCTGCTGAATAAGTGAACATATTGGAAATTATATTTTCACATTCCTTGTGATTTATAAATCAACATGTTATTCAAAAGCATTTATTCAAAAGTCTATGTATGGCTAACTGATTAAAGCTATTCAAAGGTAATATTTTAGCTATTAAAAAAACAGCAAGGGGGAGAAGAGTTATTAAATCTCACACTTACTTGACTTAAAATCTATAGCCCCTATGGAAGAATGTGAAATCGTGGAGAGCAAACCAACCTCTGCAGTGTTTTTCTTAACATATTGTCTGCACCTGTATATAATTGTAATTTCCCAAAGCATTACTAAATAGGCCAAAGGTTGTAGAGTTATTTCACAAAGAATAGCCCTTTAAACCCAAAATACTAGTGTCTCATTTTAACCACCCATTTAACCTGTGCCTAAAATTAGCAATGCAAGGAATGTTATCTGGCCCGTCATGGCCATGACATGTGTGGTACCCAGAGGCATGAAAGAAGTCTTGTATCACAGGACCATTCAGGGAAGCTGAACAGTAAAACAGGAAGCAGGGCCAAGGAAACATATCAAAGCCCTGGATTTTTCTTTAGCTCTGCAGACATTTTGTGAAATTCATCCTAAGGGAGAGGATACAGGAAATTGGGTAATATTTTGCAAAGACAATTATAGCCTGGTGTGCCTCAATAACCTAACACATACAAGGCCTACAATTCTAAGAAATCAGACAGTATAAACTTCATATACCAGATCTTTGAGAGAAACAGGTAAATATGTTTAAACGTCCTTATTCATAATAGTTTACACTTAAGATATTAACATTTGGAAACATGGCTTCATGAAATTTTAAAAAATGATTAAATACACAAGAGTGAAGGAAAAGAGGAGACATGAAAAATATGACAAAAAGAGGGGAAATATGCCAATTTAATTTGCATTATATCACTCAGAAGCAGAGGAAAATAAGTTACAACAGTAAAGGACTGGAAACTCATTTATATTCATAGTAAAACTCCTTGGACTCCTATGCACACCAATCTCAATTACTCATCTGAATTTAAACTCCTATGTGTTTGTTCTAGAGCTGTGGGGAAACAGGATAGAGGTATGAGAAATGAATGGATTTTAAAGTCTCAATGGGCTTTCCAAAATGCTGTCTGAAGAAGTGTGTAATCACACATGTGCACACATGTGCACATGCATACAAACACACACTTTATATATTTGAATGAATATATATATTTACAGTGTAATTAGACTAATAATACCACAACCCATACCTAAACAGAAAATAATTAGAGTTGATTTTCATTTTATAAATTCCAGATAAACAAAAGGATTTCATTACATGGCATATTATTTTTCAAATCCACATTACTTTTAAAGATGGGTATAAACCACTTTATACTCTGCTACATAAAGTTCAATCACAATGAACACAAGGCATAAGTTATTTTTCCAAACATTTCTCCATCATGTTTTGCATTCAAGTAGTGACATCACTGTCCATATATGTCCTTTTGCATGCCAATTTCAGGAAGATTTCCAGAGCACGAGTCACTCAATCTTATAAAAATTCAGGATTATGACATCATGTAACTGTAACACTAAATTCTTCAGTTGGTTGAAGAGGATATATATATTAGACTAGTTCAACATCTGAATTGAATTATTTACACAAAAATTTCTAGGTTTGGAAATATTTTGAACCCATGTAGTTTTGCTCTTCATGGTTTCAGATGTATCCTCTGTCCTGTGTCTAGGATGCTGACATTCAATCTGATAGCATAACCAATCAATCTCTCTGCTCTGGCTATTGCCAGGGTAACAAGAATAGTTTGAGTCACAGATGGCACATGAAGCAAAATCCCTAGTCATTTCCAGACATATGCATACTCTGTGGTTCTCCTTTACTTCTATCATTGTATATTCCCATGTTGATGAAGATTCTGAAAAATGCTATCACAAATATATTGAAAGAACACACCAGTCATTTGCATTTCCATTCACAAGTGTGTTTCACAGGCTCTAGAGAAATGAGAAACACAAAGACTAAATAGTTAACCCTATCTTCCAGATGGTTCCTCTTCTTTAAATATTATGAAAGTGATACCACCGAAACTTCATGTTAAAATATCTAATTCCAGTGTTTATGACCCATAATCCTGTTCATTTCTTTTTTTTTAAGATTTTATTTATTTATTCATGAGAGACACAGAGAGAGAGAGAGAGAGAGAGAAAGAGACAGAGACACAGGCAGAGGGAGAAGCAGACTCCATGCAGGGAGCCCAACATGGGACTTGATCCTGGTTCTCTAGGATCATACCATGGGCTGAAGGCAGCTCTAAACCTCCGAGCCACCGGGGCTGCCCTCATTTCTCTTCTTTACCTATTTCAGTCTCCCCAACCCACCACCCCTCACTAATTTTTATTCCTGCATACCTCACACTTCATCGTATGTGCTAAATTTCAAAAGAAAGGGAAAGTAAATTATACATACTAAGATATAAACGTTTCTGTTTTGTTAACTTAAGGGACAACTCCCAGGATAGTGACTTTTACATCCCTTTGCAGTTATTTTGTCTCTTCTGTATGTAGTCATGTTTTATACATATTGTTGATTTAAATTGAACTCAGATGAACATAAATGAGAACATCTTGGTCACTGAACATGAAACAAAGGAATATCCAACTGAACTATTTTGTGTGTTTGTCTAAGATGATAGTACATTAACACTTTTTTAAAGATTCAGCTAACTCTTCTTTTTTAAGATTTCTAAGTATTTTTCATTGAAAGTAAAAAAAGTTCTATCTTTCCCAATTTTCAAGTTTTGCACCTTATAATAATAGGAGAAAAACCTCACTATTTCCTTTTTCCTAGTGAGAGGTTTAAAAGTCCTGAAAGTATATTCTCCTGATACTTGTAATTTATTATTATTATTACTCCGCTCCTGAAATTAAGGAAATCCTTTGGAATGACATCATTTTTTAATTCTTTTATGAATGATCCACTTTGATGGGGTGTCATAATTCTAATAGTAAGTTTAAAGACAATACTTATGATGTTAAAGCATAAGCCACAGTTACAGTGACTAATGAAAAAAACACACGACATGCAACTCAACATTTAGCATTCTTACTTCAGGATACTTCAAACTTATAATTTCTTTTAGGCTGTGTTTTGCTGTGTGTTTGTGTTTTCCTAATTGCAAACTTGAGTACAGAGTTTGCTGAGTTGCAATCTTGAATAACAATCTGGAAATGTTTGAATTCAAGGAGGCCAGATGCAGAAACATTGTTGAACAATCAATCTTCCCTTACATTCAAAACCTCTGTTATTGGGCCAGCTTCTCTAGTATTCTACAGCTGCCCAGTAAAATGACCTTCACCCTTCTGTTCCAATATATATTGCTATTATTAACATCAAGTATTTTCTTTCTCCTCACCTGTTCTTGTCCTTTTACATCCCCACATTTTTTTCCAATTTCTACTCGTTTTAGATAGTACTTAAAGTGTGCAGAACCCCAATAAAATGAATTTGTGTTATTCACATTTGTATAGTAGAACCATTTTATGACACCAAAAGGAAAGGCTTTATTAGTCTTTTAATATCCTTTTGGAAATGATATTAAATTTTGACAAGGACATTTGAGGCTGTTGTAATCCAATAACAAACAACATTTGCCTTTCTATGAAATGCAAATTGGGACTCCCTGACTCTCAGTGGGTTTTGCTCCATATGTAAGAGTCACAAAGATTTTACAAGAATAGTTAGAAACATCCAGAATGTTTAATCTAAGTCCCTGTGAAGTTATTTTTCTGATAATCAAAAACTCCTTTGGAATGTAAGTGCCTCCTATGTGAGGTACAAAGGAATATTAAAAAGGTCCTTCCTTATTAAAATAGTAATAAAAAAAAATCCAAACCCTTTTTTTTTTTTAATTTTTTATTTATTTATGATAGTCACAGAGAGAGAGAGAGAGAGGCAGAGACACAGGCAGAGGGAGAAGCAGGCTCCATGCACTGGGAGCCCGATGTGGGATTCGATCCCGGGTCTCCAGGATCGCGCCCTGGGCCAAAGGCAGGCGCCAAACCGCTGTGCCACCCAGGGATCCCAAATCCAAACCCTTTGATAATAGTTGTCACACTTGTCTCAATTTCAAGACTACTTTTGAGGAGATAGTCTTAAAGCAGATAAACTTCATTTTTCATGTTCTGGCCTGGAGTTAGTGAGGACCATCATGATTTAGTCAGTAAAACAACACACCACTAGCCATATTATGCAGTGTATGTGCGTATGTATATATGCGTGCGAAAGAGAGAGAAACAGAGAGAGATGTTCAAAATCAATTTTTGAGGGTTTTTTCAGTAGAGGATAACGTGAAACCAATGGTCACCTCTTATTTTTCCAATGGACTAAAATGTTTGACCACTTCTGCTTGCTTTCTTCTTTCTTTCTTTCTTTCTTTCTTTCTTTCTTTCTTTCTTTCTTTCTTTCTTTCTCTTTTTCTTTCTTTCTTTCATTCATTCATTCATTCATTCATTCTTTCTTTCCTTTCTTTCATTTATTTATTTGAGAGAGAGAGAGAGAGAGAGGAGCGGCAGGCAGAGGGAGAGTGAGAAGCAGGCTCCCCGCTGAGCAGGGAGCCCTACTCGAGACTCAATTCCAGGACCCTGGGATCATGACCTGAGCCTAAGGTAGACACTTATCTTGCTGAGACCCCCCAGGCACCCCATCCCCCCACCCCCTTCTGCTGTTTCATTCTAGACTTTCAGACAAAACTGTATTTCCTCCCACCCAAGAAGATGTAAACTTGGATTGGATTTGGGTATTGCTGTGTTGGTAATGTAGATAATGCTCCATAGCTGAGCTGCCTGATTTATATCTCTCTTAATTCTTCTGGTTAAAATAATATAAATTATATGAAGGGCAGAAATAACATACAAGGAATAATTATTATGACTGCAGGGAAAAAACTTCCAGAACCACTGCATATCGTAAATTTACAATTACTTTCATCAGCTTAGACTTTTCTTTTATGACATGTTAACCAAATAACATGTTTTGTTCGGGTAAAAAAATGCTTCCTATTATCAAGCATTGTACTAAGCAGTCTGTCACTGATAGTCTGAGATTTCATTTTCCACCAATGCCAGTCAATGGGGAAAACACAGTTTGAATAGTTAAATGACCTCTCTGAGGGTACAACTTATCCCTAAAATGCTGAACCCCCTCTGTCCTAGTTCCTCAACATCAGATCTGTTCATCTCAACAGTACTATCTTGCTATATGACCCAGACTTTTCTCCTTCATCTGTTTATTTCAGGGCTCTGCATCCTTAGTCTAAAAGTCCGTTGGTATTGTCCTCTAGACATCTCTCTCTACTATGAACTCTCTTGCTTGCACTTATCCTCAGGCCTTTCTTAGAATGTTATCTTAATCTTATCATTCACTGAAATTCGATTCTATTCAAAGAACACTCAATCCTCTTTCTTAAAGAAAGAATAATTTTCTACATTCCTTGGTTCTTGGGACTTGGAGGTAAGGTCCACATTCTTTTTGTTCCATGCTTTTATTTCTAGAACAGCACTTTTCCTCTTTTATGTAAAGATATATATTTTATTTCCCTCTGAGACACATCTCATCCAATTAAATGACATTTTCCCTGTGCTGTCATCTGATTCTCTCCTACTCACTCCCCAAGTTAACAAAAGATATTGAGCTATTCTATTTGTTCCCTACCATTATCCTGGGGGATTTCAACATCCATGTGGAAAAGCTATCCACGACTCTGAGTTCCAAAAAATATGAGCCTAAACTAAATTTGAACTTTGTCATCAGACATAATTCCATCTTATCTAGATTCTGTGATCTCAATATATTGGTTTGTTACTCCATAATGTTATTCCATTTTGTCCACAATGAAAACTAAGCTCCTAACTGTTCAAAATTCTCTCAATTGCTTAGTTTTAAAATTTAAGTGAATCACAACACTGCTCATCAATCTTTTGAATTTTTCTCTTGTTGGTTCCTTTTGAGTTCCCCACGATAAAAACTTTCGCCATTATTGGCATCCTGTGTGTAACTAATCATAGTATACTGGGACTTTCTTTTTTTTTTTTTTTTTAGATTTTATTTATTTATTCATGAGAGACACAGTGAGGGGGAGAGAGAGGAGAGAGAGAGAGAGAGAGAGAGAGAGAGAGAGAGGCAGAAGCAGGCTCCATGCAGGGAGCCCAACATGGGAGTCCATCCCAGGTCATCAGGATCATGCGCTGGGCTGAAGGCGGCGCTAAACCTCTGAGCCACCGGGGGCTGCCCACTGGGACTTTCACAATAAAAGCCATATCAAGTTTCACCTCCCTTTTTCTGGCTTTCATATTATTTCTTAGCTATAGTAGACACTCTTCCCCTTCCTTGCCTGGTAACCTCCAAATCCATCTTCAAGATTTACCTTAACCCTATCCCCTTATTATGTTTTCTGTTTCTCCCAAACATTTGTTACTTCTTCAACAAAATGCTATAAGACTTATCACATATGGTAATTTCTCTAATTATATACTTTCCCAAACTCCCACCCTTTAGGATCCTTTAGTGGGGATGTAAGTCCTTAGTGACAAGGGCTATTCTAATTACATTTATACTCTAGTGTCTAGCACAGTACCAGGTTTACTGTAGGTTATAAATATATTATTGTTAAATAAGTGCTCCTGAATTCTGGTCACCTTTAGATAGACTACTCTAAGCTTCTGAAAAAATTTTTATGGGTTAAAATCAACTAGATTCTCCAAACTTAGGCATATTCCTATGATGGTTCACCCAAAATCACAATAAGTTTTCCACAGGGAAGCAAGAAATGTGGTCAGTTTCACCAAACATTTAGAAGGAGGGCAAGATATTTATCCATTCCACAAAGTTGATTTTGGGCAATTAAGAATAGTTGATCCTGAGTTCTTATTTCCTTGGATTCAGAACTGTATGCACAACAAATTATGATCTTTTAACCTGAAATTCAAATTGTGATATAAGAAAATAGTTCAGATAATTTGGAGCTGAACATTCTGTATATACTGGCGCTTTGAAAAGTGCTTATCACACACAATGAAGAATGCATGAATGAATAGCCAGCACCAGGCTTTAAAAATCATAATTTACTTGAAGTTTTTATAGCTACAGATATTTTAATTTTTATTGTCATAATTTTAATGTGTAGTGTAAGATAGCAAATATGCCAACCTAATTCAGAAGAAAAAAGTTCCTTAAAGAGTTCTGTTAATGAAGTGGAATCCTTTCTGTCCCACTCTCTCAAAGCACTTATAAAAAGAACAAAATACATAAAATTTCAAGGCTATGAATTCTGT
Source organism: Canis lupus familiaris (assembly GCF_011100685.1). Taxonomy (NCBI): domain Eukaryota; kingdom Metazoa; phylum Chordata; class Mammalia; order Carnivora; family Canidae; genus Canis; species Canis lupus. The sequence continues at coordinate 8,335,425 of NC_049252.1, read as the reverse complement.
GGATTTTAGATAAAGGCAAAATTAGAGTTGTATATGTCTGAATCTAAGTTTCTTTCTTTTTTTAAAAAATTTATTTATTCATGAGAGACACAAAAAGAGAGAGGGGCAGAGACACAGGCCGAGGGAGAAGCAGGCTCCATGTAGGGAGCCTGACATTGGACTCGATCCCGGGTGTCCAGGATCACACCCTGAACTGAAGGCGGCGCTAAACCGCTGAGCCATCTGGGCTGCCCCTGAATCTAAGTTTCATGTTTTAAAATGATTCTGTTAACATATGTATATATAGAAGTAAAAAAATTGAAAACAAAATTGATAAAATAGACACAAGCAAGTATGAAATCCGTGTGTGTAAATCCAGTAGCTGCAACTGAACATTAAACCCAGTTTTTGGCAAACAAGTTGAATAATGGAATCATATTTTCAAATTCATCCCATTAGGGGGAAGGGGCAAAGGTCCCTCCTATCAAACTGTGTCAAAAATTTCTTATGAGAAGCATTGGGTAAGGCACATGAGTGCTGACACAGATACATTTATTTATTACCTCATTTAAAAGTTAAAATGAAACTCAATGATGCATCAATAATCCATTTTCCTTAGACTAGAAAGTAGAATATATGGAAATGAATCATCTTTTACATAACTTCACATTTATTGGAGCAGAGTTGTACCAATTACCACAAATACAAAAAGTAAATGATTACAAAGGTGGCATTCTGTGTGTAGAGTTAGCAATAGAATTTCCATTTTAAGATGCAATTTAGTTTCTAGAAGAAAAGGAACATTGAGTTATTGAGAATCACTGGATGCCCATCATTTGTTGAACCAAGACCTTATGTTTGAATCTCACTTGCCCAATCCTGAACATGTTCTGTGGGATTCTTAGGAAGCAGAAGTTACATAGATTTCCAATTGAAATGGATATATCTTATTTTAAGACAAGTTAAGGAGACTAGCTCAGTTCCATGCCAAATTTCTACTAGGAGTTTGTTATACGAAAAGAGACTATGGGCCATGGGTCAGATCAGTCTCTTGAGAGGCTTTAAATTCTAAAAGGGGCTCAGAAACTAATGCTAAATGCTTATGGAATCACCGACTTTGAATCAGAACCATATCTTTTTGTTAGTTATCATTCCCTGTATTTTGTAGTTACTCCTAAAGGTGTTCAAACGGTAAACATTACATATTCTTTTCAGTACATTTAATCTTAAGAAAACTCGCTTTTAATGCCACATGTTTACAACAGAACTGAAAATGTTTTGTTATCATGGCCCTTTAAGGCAAATTTAATTCTTAAGACTCACAAAATCCCAAAGTCTTAATTCTCAATGCTGCTTTGGCTTTAACAAGTTTGCTTTCCATTTCTTTATTTTCAAATAAAAGATGGGGTTCGGGTTCAGATGAAACTCTTGAATTTACTTCTCTTTCCTCTGGAAAACTAAGCAGACAGCCTAATTACACATTTTTTTTTGGAACTGCATAGAGTATAAACATTCAAAATAAACTGTTGGAAATACTCACTTGAACTCAATTTCCTTTTAAGCAGTCTAGTTGAGCCCAGTGCTCTTCAATGGGTCATTTGTTATGTCAACCCACTGTAGAGTACATCAAAGGGGCTTGTCACTAATTGATTACATTTCTTTACCGTCATGATTCACAGTGCTATAGGGACAATTACATAACTGTTTGACTTTTGCAAAACTGTGAGTTTAAGTAAACACAATTCTTTGTTATTATGATTTCTAATGGGCATATGCACAGTACATATCATAGTATGTAACTAGATCTTGCTACATTGTCTATCTAACTTGTGACTCACAAAAAAATCCTTCTTTTGTGGCAACTGGAGTTCTGCAGAACAGCTGCTGATCTCACACTGAAATTAAAAACATTTGAGTTGTTTTGATTTATGTTAGCTCCCTTGGGAAGACAGAAATGAAAAATGGATGCTTCATGTAAACAAAATACCATTTCTTCAAGCTGCACAAAGAAACTGTTCTAAGTTTACTGACATATTTCATTTACTGAAGTATAGGGAGACCCTGTTACTCTATTGTTAGAAGGGAGGATGACTAACAACATTCTAATAAACCAACTGTTAGGATTTTCTTTTAAGCAACAGTATTCTGGAGGTACGATTCTAGCATCCTACCTCTGAAATCCAAGTCTGCATAATGTTGTAATGGAAAGCAACCAGCAATGAAGATCAGTAGTGATGCACTCTTAGGAAAGCCTAAAAAAACTTTTTCTCTTCTCTATATGAGTTCTCAGAAGAAAAAGTCCAACATCTTAGACTTCAATGTTTTACTGTATGTGAAATCATTCATACAGGGATCAGTGAAACAGAGAAATACTGTTCTAATACTAATAATTGTTCAAATTAAATTCACTAAAATTGACTTCTGTGATATGTATATAAATATTTTTAAATATATCAGTTCACTTTATATATCTCTTGTGGGGAGGAGTAGGTCTCTTTACAATCAGAATTCTCTTAGGATGTTGTGAAAACAGATCATCAAATGCAACCTACAATCACACCAAATGGCATGATTGATTGGTAGCACACGAACAAAAAACCTTTGGGTTTAAAGGTACATTTCCCTCCTCCCCCACCTAGTTCATTCTATACTCTGTTTGATTTTTTTTTTTTTTTAATGGTCCCTGGCCCTGGTGAGATCGTGAAGGATCAAGCACATTATAAATGATAATATGCCTCCCCTCAGGAAGCAAGGCTTAAGAGTCAGAATTTTTCAGTAGTCCTTGTTGTCTATTTCTCTATTTTATGGTCCCTTTGAAAAGACTGAACCATTCTTTTTATAAAATAGTAATGAAATGTTACTTTATCATGGGAGTAGAATATTTTGTTTAATTTGAGATGTTCTGAAATGGAATGCCAGCTTAAACTTTCTCTAAAATAGTTTTAAAATCACCAGCCAAAAAAAGTTGCTTTTTGTTTCTTTTAATGAATTAAAAATATGTAAAACAAGTTTTAAATTATTTAAAAATAATAGATTTATGAGTAAAAGTTCTTCATTAAAGCAGATTAAAAAAAATAACAATCAGGAAGATAACTTCGATTTTAATTATGCTACCGAAGAAATCCCACTGAGTACTCTATGAAGAATTTTACTTAAAAATTTCCATTTTCAACTCTTTTGAATAAGGAAATTAGAGGTTAAAGCCTGTTACTACTCGAAAATCTGAGTACTAAGATTTAAAGGCTCTAAATTGAATGTGAACAGTACCTTTAAATTCATGTTAAGAATACATCTTCATTTAAATCTAGCAGATTTAATAAACACACGAAAAAAGCTAGAAACTTTCTTTTGGCACTACTGAACTTTCCATTCCTGTGCATTATGACAACATAGGCTGTCGTCTGAAGTTACACAGCTGTAATTTTTTTAATTACCAAATGTGTATCATCAGGTATACTGAAGTTTAGATCACATGAGCAGAGTCAGTCTTCATGCTCTCAATAAATTTCTTTGGATATAATGGAATTTAGAAAAAAAGAGCCTGAGCTTTGGGATTATAGAGACCCTGTTTGAATTCTGACTATAAATTGACTAGTCTGAAGTTTGGTAAATTATTTAATTCTCTGGATCTCGAATTCCTCATCAAGAAAGGGGATTAAATGTGGCTTATTTGGAACTTGTGAAGATACGTAAAGCACTTGGCTGAATTCCTGACACATAGTCAAGGCGGTGTCATTAGCATTTCTTATAGAAATAAGTCATGTATGTTATAATACATGCTCTTCCAAAGACACAAATAAAATTTTAAGATTAGTACTGCTACCGTTGCTTGCTTGATATGATTTGAAAGTAAGGTAATTAAAACTATAAAGTACTTGCTAATGAATATACTCATTTCAGGAGAAATACTATGCCTGAGGTAAAATAATACTTTTTAATTGGAAGACATTAAGGTGAGAAAACAAGAGATTTTGTTTTTTACATATTTACATGAATTCTTGCCAATGCAATGGAATCCATCTGCAAGCTTAAGGAGAGTTTAGAATTGTAAATAAAAGTAGCAAGGTGCATTACAAATTAATTACTTCCTACCAGAAAACTTGTGCTTATACTTCAAGCAAATCCTTTGTGTTGAAGAACACTCTTTATTTGTAATAACTTAAAAATCGAGGCCTGAAGGTAAATACCTATTTGTCGTTCTCACCCACTGTAGAAACCTTATGCTATGAGTTGATATTTGCCCTCGGCATGCTTCATTAGGTCATGTAAAACAATCACATGCATTCCAATGGATGGAAACATCTAATAAATTTTCCAAAACAACAATAAAAAACAAATGATTATTCCAATGGGTGGAAAGATATAATAAATGTTCTAAAACAATAAAAATGAAGGATTTTTTCTCTTTTATCTTCAATAGCTGATAGCTGTTCTTTAATCATATCAAATAAAGGCATACCTAAAGAAAGTAAGAAACGGGCGATACTAGCCTACCCAGCTGACCCTGGAAACAAATTCACAAGAAGGAAAGACTTCTAACTTCATTAAACTAAGATAACAGAATCCTAGCATACAAGTGAGATGTTTTAGGCACATACAATGTTATCTCTTTTGATTGTATGAGTTCTACCCACTTGCACCAGCTACAATATTGTCTTACAAACTCACATTCCACAATACTCCAATCAGGAGATAAGCAAAATGGTTAATGAGAACAGATACACCATCCAGGGTTTATTTTTGTCCAGAGTAAAATGAAGGGGCCAGACAAAATTCCAGGAACTGAATGTTAGTACAGGAACTATATACGCCATACACATGGCTGCGTAATCTAATCAACCCTTGCTCTCCTTTGCATACACAACTCTGCTTCCTTCTGAGTATTTCCACATTTACACTGCTCACCACCTGATATAGTTAAGTCAAAATAAAGTGATGAGAGTTGAGAATAGTATTCCCCCCAATTTATACTCTGCTTTTGAGCACAACCCTAAAAGAAGTCAAGATGCTTTAGAATACTGAACTATAATACTTATACCTACTTAGTACATGTTGCTTTTAAGAGCTAGATATATAATAAGCATAGCCTAAAAAATTTATTTCTCTTAAGTGAAATATGTCTCTAATTTTCTCATTTGGGACTCTATTATTTCACACTTTCAGTGTAGGGCTGGCCCATTTTCAAATTGTAACCAGTGGCCCCAGTTAATTCAATTCCCCTTTAAACTCATTTTGTCTGAATTGATAGAACGAATCAAATATTATATATTTAGACATTAAAAAGAAAACATGAGGGATCCCTGGGTGGCGCAGCGGTTTGGTGCCTGCCTTTGGCCCAGGGCGCGATCCTGGAGACTCGGGATCGAATCCCACATTGGGCTCCCGGTGCATGGAGCCTGCTTCTCCCTCTGCCTGTGTCTCTGCCTCTCTCTCTCTGTGACTATCATAAATAAATAAAAAATTTAAAAAAAAATTAAAAAAATAAAAAGAAAACATGGTCTTAAAACCAGTAATACTGGAAGAAGAGAAACTAAAGAGTTTCCCTGTGTTCTTTGAGGTGTAATTTTTATCTACAACACTGTGCAATCTTGTATAGTGGAAGTTACAATAATTTATCACAAAGAGAATATTTCATCCATCTCAACTGTTGCATCTAAGTTGGCATCACATGAAGGAATTACAAGCAACTTGGGAAATGAGTATGGGTGATTACATGTGGTATTGAAAAGAATTCTCTTTTTATATTAACTAAAGAGAAACTTTGAGCCCAATATGAGGATGCATTATTTCACCCATAAATATGGAGACTATTATCCCTTTTTTTGCTAAGTGTGAAAGAAGTACCCAAGGAAGCTCATAGTTTAATTTAACTCTAGGGATGCTTGGGTGGCTCAGTGGTTTAGCGCCTGCCTTCAGCCCAGGGTATGATCCTGGAGACCCAGGACCGAGTCCCACATTGGGCTCCCTGCATGGAGCCTGTGTCTCTGCCTCTCTCTGTGTGTCTCTCATGAATAAATAAAATATTAAAAAAAATAATTTAACTCTGAAAGTTGGGAGCAGGGCAGGAAAAGAAAAATAAAGCTTCTGTCCTATGTTTTGTCATAATGCTTTTAAAAGGATGGTGGACAAAGTTTTGATAGACCTCAGTTTTCATTTTTTTAAATGTCTCTTTTATCTTAAAAAATAAAATGAAACTATTTGTAAAAACCCTTTGATAATGTAAAGCACTAAGCAGATGCAAGGGGTTGCTAGCTGATTAAAAAAAAGAAGCTGGAATCAGTAATCCAAATTATTGTTTTTTCTGTGATGACTTTATTCTATACTGAAAGTGATTAATATCCAATAAGTAACTAACTGGTTAGTGACTGCATTAATTATGGACTACACTGTATTTAATTTAGAAGAGCTGATAAAGGTCAGTGTGCATCATAGAAAACTGTCAAGAATCCATGTCACAATCCTACTTTTCATTAATTGCACATACAAACACAAGTAGGTTGTGTGTAGGTTTGATGTATAGTTGTATATATTAAAATGTATAATTTGGTAAGTTTTGACATGTGTATCCACCTGTAAAATCCTCACCATCATCAAGATAATGAACATAATCCATTACCTCCAAACTTTTCTTTGTGCTCCTTTGTATCCCTTTTCTGCTATCTCTTGTCCCTTCCCATCCCAAGCAACCATCCATCTACTTCCTGTTATATCGGACTGCACTTCCTAGAATTTTGTACAAATTAAATTATATAATACATAGCTAAGTGAAATGAGTCAATCAGAAAAAGACAATCATCATCTGGTATCCCTCATGTGCAGAATAGAAAAAATAGTGCAGAGGACTAGAAGGCAAGGGAGGGAAAACTGAATGGGGAAAAATCAGAGAGGGAAACAAACCTGGAGAGACTCTTAACTCTGGTAAACAAACTGTGGGTTGCTGAAGGGGAGATGGGTGGGGGATAGGGTAACTGAGTGATGGGTATTAAGGAGGACACATGATGGGATGAGCACTGGGTGTTATATACAACTGAGGAGTTATTGAACACTACATCTGAAACTAATGATGTACTCAATGTGGTCTAATTGAATTTAAATAAAATAAATTTTAAAAATAAAGTACAAAAAATATGTAACATTATTTTCCTAGCTTCTTTTTAGAAAAAGATTAATTATTTTAGAGAGAGGCAGGGAAAGGAGAGGTAGAAGGAGAGAGAAACTTAAGCAGAGTCCAGCTGAGCACAGAGCTCGACATGCAGCTCCACACTAGGTTCAATCTCATGTCCCTGAAACACAACCTGAGCCCAAACCAAGAGCTGGATGCTTAACGGATGCACTACACAGGCACCCTCTTTCCCAACTTCTTTTACTTGGCATAATAATTTTTTGAAATTCATCAATAATTTAGGGGGTATTAAGAGGTCATTTCTTTGTGCAGAATATACTCTATTTAACCCATTTTTCTTCCATTCAATCCAGTCTTAGGTTGATATACATTTGGATTATGATAATTATAGCTGCTATGAACACTCAACCACACGTCTTTATGTGGACATATGCTTTAATTTCTGTTGGGTAAATACATAGGAGTGGAATGACTGGATCATGTAGTAGTAGATATTTCCCTTTTTTATGAAACTTTTAAAAAATATTTTATTTATTTATTTATTCATGAGAGATACACACAGAGAGGCAGAGACATAGGCAGAGGGAGAAGCAAGCTCCATGCAGGGAGCCTAATGTGGGACTGGATCCCAGGACCCTGGGATTACGACCTGAGCCAAAGGCAGATGCTCAACCGCTGAGCCACTCAGGTGCCCCTGAAATCCCCAAACTTTTCAACTTTTCCAAAAAGTTATATCGTTCCAGAAGTGTAGGAGAGTTCCATTTCTTTCACATCCTATCCAATACCTGGTAGCATCATTTCTTTAATTTTAGCCATTTTACTGTGTGAAAAGCTACTTAATCTTTTCTTCAACATTTAAATCTCAATGGTGGGATTCCTGGGTGGCGCAGCAGTTTGGCACCTGCCTTTGGCCCAGGGCGGGATCCTGGAGACCGGGATCGAATCCCATGTCGGGCTCCCGGTGCATGGAGCCTGCTTCTCCCTCTACCTATGTCTTTGCCTCACTCTCTGTGACTATCATAAATTAAAAAAAAAAAAATCAACAGTAAATCTCAATGGTAAGAGTCACTCATCAGCAGTTCCTCATACTCTGAAGCAGACTGAAATTTCATCTTTTCCTTATGTTTAAGAATTGGAACACAGAACCTTGCTTTTGAAGAAAAGGCATTGTAGAGAATATTTTCAGAAGTGTGATTGATCAAATAAAAATAGCCTATAATTATTGTTTTAAAATTCAGAAGTTTCCAATGCATTCATTTGTTTTTGATATGTAAAATTTTGTGAGATGAAAGGTATTGTCCTTTGGAAGACTATAAGGAAGTTGTGGCTGAGAAGGGTTAAACTTTTTTTTTTTTTTTAAGTTTTATTTCTTTGAGAGTGTGTGTGAGCTGGAGTGGGGAGGTGGGGGGAGGGTCCAAGGGAGAAGGAGAAGCAGGCTCCCTGCTGCCCAGGGATCCTGACTTGGGGACATGAGGCTCAATCCCAGGACTGTGGGATCTTGACCTGAGCCTGAGGCAGACGCTCAACTGACTGAGCCATGCAAGGGCCCCAAAGAAGGGCTAAACTTGCCCAAAGATTCAGCAATAGTGATGGAATAGTATAAACAAACGGTCTGGCTAAGGTTGATATGAAAATAACAACATTCTCATGCCAACATTAGAAAAAAAAAGAGATTATATACTACTAGCTCATAAGAAAGATAAATAATTTCTTTAGATGTTAAGATTTTAAATGTATATAGATGAAGGCTGGGAAAATGGAAAAACCCTAGGATAGCAGCTGGAAGCAAGTGTTAAAATCAGAATCAATTTTGCAGAGTATTTAATCTCCAAAAGGCTTCTGAAACAGATATACAGATGCTTAAAATTAGTAACAGGATATAAATCTGAGATAGTTTTTCTCAGAGGAATAAGCAAGTTGATACTGCATAGACCTTTTTGATAGCAAAATACGTAAAAATAATACAGGATGTATTTATAATGAGTTTACTCATTTTTTTGAGTTCTTTTACTAATCCAGACTTTTTAAACTGACGGTTTTTAAGTGACTCTTTCATGACAGTTGTAAAAATCCTATTACAATTCCCGACAAAATGTGGTGTTGGGAAGGGTAAGAGAATAGGTGGTAAATAAACAAAATAAATAAAACTGTCCTTAAAATTCAGAAGCTCAGATTTCAGTCTGGCAAGCAACATTTTCTGAGCTCTTTCCTTCTCAAGATATCAATGTACAGTACTCTTTCATTCCCAGGACAATCACAGCATTCAACAACATATTTCATCTAGGTGATAAGGTAGTTTTAAAATTCTTGAAGCAGGTCCCCAGAAGGGATGGAAAAACTGGTTAAATAGTGAAGCAATTTTCATTTACTCAAACCAATTAGAGGGTAAAATGGAAACTTTATTGCAAACATCATTTTCAATTACTTACAACACTCCCATAAAAATGTAAAAGGAGCATTTGCACATTTGCCTGGGCTGTTGGGACAGATAGCTCAATATTTATTATGAAAGATTATTCAACATAAATGTGTCAAATGGTTCAGTCGGTTGCTCTTTTCTCTGATGTAGAAATGCATAGAAAACAAAACCTAGGAAGAGTTTTGCAAAGCAAAGGAAAGAGAATCTTTATTTCCTTAGCTCTCCATTCTTCAGGAAAAGCAGAGAATGGGGTCAGGCAAGCTCAGGATTTGAAAAAGGGCTTGCAAAAGTCATTCCCCCCGGCCTCCCCAAGACATTTCCTGCTGGAGAGATGGGGAGCATCGATCAGCCGGTGTTATCTGAGCCAATCTGTTTACCTCAGATTGTAAATCACCTCAGTGTATCTGAGCCCTGGACCCCTCTGAGATGTCCAGTTCAACCTATAGACATTATCCATTTACAGGTTTTTTTTTTTTAAGTGAAATAGAAACCCTACGCATTTTAGGGGAAAAAAATGTGTTTACACAACCAAATGATTTCACATCTGGTGAAATTCAAGCTGCCATTCTGTAAAAACAACCCTAAAGTGTACTGCTTAGAAAATAGTGCAATAACTTTTAAAATATCACTGGAATACAAACTGAAATAAACTCTGCATTTCAGGATTTTAATGCGTGATTTGATTTCTTAATACTGATTTTAATTTATTTGTTCTGATAAATCCAAACTTGCTAAATTATTTTAATTAGGTAAAGTCACAGAATTACTATAAAATAATATATCAAATGTTATGTTTCTTATTATCCTTTTTTCTGATCATTTCCATGACGTATTCACAAAGAAAGGGAATCTCTTGGTAATATGTCAGGCGGAAAGCTGGAAAGCCACTGAACAGTAGAAATAAAATAGATTTGTTTGCTGGTTTGGGTTAATTGCATTAGGAAAAATCCATTTAGTGAATTGATCCACTTTGGAAGTAATGTCTATGTTGATCTGAATAACATCACAGTAACAAAAAACAGAAAAAATAGAAATTATGTTAAGTAACACATGCTCAAATGTACTAGCAACAAACACAATCTTATATTTGAAAGGCTTATTGAAAGGAATAAGCCTGATTTAAATGAATTTTTTCTTTAATCCTCCTAATAACAATGACTGTCATTTTTATAGGTAAAATATTTCTAGAACCTGTGGCTAATTTCACATCTGCAAATTTCCACAAATTAATAGCTACATGGAGGACACCATCTCTGTATCAGGTTACAAAAGCAATGGATGTTCTGTCTCATTAAATGTATTACGTTATTTTATTATAAATAATTGTAGCAAAGATTTTTTTTTCACTGAAAAATGCATGCACTAATTAATTGGTAAAGTACAAACTGCATAATTTTGGTTTCCAATGTAAAGAGTACAGTGATAGAAAAAATTCAGATTCAAAGTATAAATAAAAGCCAATACATCATATCACTCCACACTTTAAAGAACTTAGTTTAGGGACACCTGGGTGGTTCAGTGGTTAAGCGTCTGCCTTTGGCTCAGGGTGTGATCCTAGGACTCCCAAGATCGAGTCCCTCATCGGGCTCCCTGCATGAAGCCTGCTTCTCCCTCTGCCTGTGTCTCTGCCTCTCTCTCCGTGTCTCTTATGAATAAATAAATAAAATCTTAAAAAAAAAAGGAACTTAGGTTAGAAACTATAGCTGGGACAAAAAATGAAATCACTTAGGCACGGAAAACTTGCATGTTTATTTGTGTTGAAAATGCATAATTCTCCATCTTCAAGCTCAAATTTAATTTTTAAGATGAACCACCAAAGGCAAGCACTGACTTTGTATTCCTCTTACTCATTCATTCATTCATTCATTCATTCATTTTAATGAATTTACCAGTGTGCCTATTCTGTACCTAGTGCTATGTGAGTTGGTATGGAAATGGCAATTAGAAAAACAAAGTCCCTTTGCCTATGGAGAGAAACAGACACCTGGATGATAAACTATTAACATGCATGGCATCTGGTCAAAGTTTTATGAGAAGGAAGAAAGGAGAGTCAGGCAAGGGACTGAAGTGGTTGTTTTATACACTCTGGTTTGAGAGGTTGCCTCTGATGAAATGAGATTTGAAAGGAGCCCTGAATGCAGGGAGAAGGCAAACATTGTATTTGTCCCTGAATCTGTTATTTGGTATTTTGGGTTGATCCTCTGTGAGATTAAACTACAGTTTGCTAACGTTGCAAACCAACAAATGACATTTCATAGGTTGTCGATGTAATCCTGAATTTTTCACTAGGACTGCTATGTAACAATCAAATCTACTGCGAAACCCAGCATAGAAGAGGAATTGGAAAATATTCAAGGTTAGCTGTTAGTACTGCATTTAGGGAACGACTTTTAAATTTGAAGGGATGTCTTAGGAGACATTTCCAGATGGATATGCAGCTAAAACATGCCCACGGGGGCCACTGCCCCAACTCTTAAGTTGGAGATTCAATGCTTAAAAATGAAGAGAAAACAAAACAAAATAAAACAACAATAATGTTACTAAGTAATAACCAGAGTGATCTAAACGACTACCTGAAAGTTTGTGAAGGGGAAAAACCAGATCCACTTAGGTTTTTTAATGGTTGTCTGCATGTGTGGCAGCAAGCAAAAACCTCAGAGCTAAAAAAAAAAAAAAAAAAAAAAAACCTCAGAGCTAAAGGGACTCAAAACTTCAAATATAAGTCACACTATAAATATATTAAATATTTTTCTAATTAAGCAACTCAAGTAAGGGAAAGGCCTAATAGTTAAATTGTGGCAGTCGGTACTGGACAAAGGTAATTTTAATACGTTATATGAGATTGTGAAATATGAGTATCTTTTACATATTTATTAGAAGATATTTTGGATGAGCATACCTCTCCAAATAAATCAAAAGCATTTAAAATTTTTTTTGTTTAAATTCAATTTGCCAACATATAGTATAATACCCAGTGCTCATCCCATCAAGTGCCCTCCTTAGTGCCCGTCACTCAGTCACCCCATTCCCCACCCCTTCACCTCCCCCTTCCGGAACTCTTTGTTTGTTTCCCAGAGTTAGGAGTCTCTTGCGGAAATCAGGAGCATTTAATGAAACCTATCATACTTAGGAAATTGCTCAAACATTTTCTTTTGGCCATGTATAATAGACACAACATAATGGGATATATAAAATAAGTATATATACTTTATATATACTAGATCATGCATAAAATAATAGTATATATAAAATAAAGACAAATTCTAACTACGAAATTCAGGTATAACTCTGAATCATATCTAAACATATGTGAATTTAAATTGTGCTCCTTTGAACCATATTTAACTATTGTCCTACTTGCTTAATTTTTGTACGTAACTGTCTAATTGAGCATTCACAATCTAATAAGGTGCACACCAGGACTCAAACAGACCTCCTCTTAGCCCCTGAAGGGTAAAGGTTTTGTATCACTTCCAGATTTTCAATTAGATCCTAATTACAACATGCCTCATTTAAAGCTACAGGAATCCCGGCCCTGTCAACACTACTGGACCATAACATGTCTGTCTTAATTAGATCTGATTAGTTCTGGGCCCGGCTTGCATTGTGTACCCCGACTCCGTCAAAGCTGCTCATCTGTTTGGCAGCTGCTGGTATGGAAGAACCTTATTCATCCTGCTACAAGGGAGTATGTGCCCTCACCTTCCTCTCCTGGGATGCTGGGCCTTTGGATATTCCATAGTTCCACAGCATCGGCCAAATAACGCGCCTCACTTATCACTGGCAGTGTGGTGAAGCTGGGAGCAGAAAGCTCAGTTGCTCAGGAGCTACTACTGGAAACGCTGGAAGCTTGTCTTTCTCTCCCAGTCAATGTAAGCCTAAATACTAGTGTAAATTTTAAGTTTTTGGGAGATTGATTTATTCCTGCCATGCATTCTGTTAAGTTTGTATTACAAGCAAGACTACATGCAACAGTCATTGCCATCCATGTTCCGAAATCCATTTTCAAATATAACCAGCAAGTGTTATCAATGTTATTGGTATGAAAAAAAAGAATTTATACTCTTGACTGGAGTGTGTGGTGACATCCCTTTGGGTTTTTTTTTTTTTCCTCTTTGGCATTTTTAATTTGTTTCCAGAAGCCACCAGATGAAAATGTCTGTATTGATTTTTTTTATTTGATACACCAAGCTTGTTTCATGACTAATGGCTCACAGCTATCAGGACATCCTCATTTACTCTGCTTTGTATCTGGGCAACATTTTGATAATGATTGAATTAATACTGGGCATTGACATCTTTATCTATTGTTAATGCAATTTCTCATTTAGTTGTGGGTAATAGCTAAGGGATATCAGATTTACTGGTCTTCAGTAATAATAATAGTAACACATATTGTGGACTTGACCTATGCTAGATTCAGTTTAAGTGTTTTTATATACTTAATCCCAATAGCAATTTTATAAGGTATATATCACTATTTAACTCCCTGGAGTTTTAAACTCCAGTTTTAAAATGAGCTAATAAGATAGAATTTATCATTAAATAAATTGCTCAAGCACCCAGTTATGAAATTGCTGAGATAGGATTTGAATCTCTTTCTACCATAATGAGTTGGCCTTATACAAGATTTGTTTAGCTTGGATCTTAGAATTCTAAGGATAGAAAAATGACTATTTATCACTTATATTAGGATTAACTTGTTAAATAGAAAGTGTAACTACATTGTTGGCTTCATTTTATAACCACCAACTCCTTGCTCATTAAGCTTTTATCAGCCTTCTTTTGATTTGTAACGCATAACAAGTTCATATCAGCCTAAGAACTGTTTCCCTAGCTGTTCCCTCTGCATGGAGAGCTATAGCCCTGAATATTTACAGGGTGCTCTTCTCTGTCATATCTTATCACTAATCCCAGTTTACATCTCATTTCTTCAGAAAGACTTTCTTTTACCTGCTTGCCCAAAATAGCATCTCCCCAGGCATTAATCTCACATTTTTCTCCGCATTTTTCTCTTTACCACAGCTAATACTAATTCCGATTATTCTATTTATTCCTTTTATGGAGTCTGATAAGGCCCATGGAAGCAAAGAGTTATTGATTTTGTTCATGGTTGTATCCTCCGAACTTGAAAAGGTATTTGACACAAGTAGGTTCAATAGATACTTGGTATATGTAGAATCAGATGAAATATTGAAAGCTGATGATATTATCCAAGAAGAAATCTGAAGAATTGTAGCCAAGCAGTCATTCATTGAAACTCAAAGAATACATTCAGCCAGAGCTCACTGCCAGTAAGGTTGGCCTATTTACTGAACTCCAGTAATCTCACAATGAGGAAAAGTAGTGACCAGATTTCTAATTTTTCTGCCTTAATTTAGAGATGTAGTCCCCAGCTTGCAGTGCAAACTGGGAATGTGGCTTCCACTCTCATTTCTCAGAGCCTAAGACCTAGTCTTGAAAAGCTTCTTAGTACACCAAGTTATTTAGGTAAGTACATAACTTATTTCTGTGCCCCCCAACCCTCCACCAACCTCCTTAATGGGGTATTAAAGTGCCACTACCCTCGATATTTTGTGCTACTCATTTTGATGATTACTGCTTATTAGACTGCCTGAATTTTTTTTAAAGATTTATTTATTCATCACACACACACACACACACACACACACACACACACACACACAGAGGAAGAGCCACAGGCAGAGGGAGAACCAGGCTCCATGCAGGGAGCTCGATTTGGGACTCAATCCCGGGTCCCCAGGATCACGCCCTGGGCTGAAGGCAGAGCTAATCCGCTGAGCCACCCAGGCTGCCCAGACTGCCTGAATTTCACATACTCCTTATTCTTACTCCCCTACCCGGTATTTAAATATTCCTACACTTCAGGACTCCACAGTTGATCCAGACCCAAATGACCTTTATATAAACAATCTCCCTTGATAATGCATATTTAAAAACCATCCATGAATGTCTTCAAATCCCTATATCCCTCCCAAACCCACCACCCCCTTAACTTGAATTCCCCACTCATTTTTACAAAGAAAAATTAAATTTCAAACATAATAATTTTCCCCCCAGATCTTGACCAGCATCTTTTCCCACAGCCTCAGACCACCAAGATTTAGAAAATATTATCCTAAAAAAAAGAAAATATTATCCTATGTCCTATAAACTCTTATTTCCAAAATATTTGTCAAATTCAACCACTGCTTACATTTTCCATTCACACAACTAAGGTTTTAACCATCATCATTGCCCATTTGGACTAATAAACTAATCTTCCCAATATTCTCCTCTCAAATAAATTGTGATCTACAGAATGAAGTCTTCTCTGACCTACATATTTAGATGTAGACTAATTTTAAATTTCATTTCTCTGCTTTATTTACCTCAATGAAACAATCCCCACCAGGAATTATATATTTTACTTATTAGTTTATTGTATATATTCCCAATGGGATATGAGTTCCTTGAGGTCAATTCAGTGCCCAGAGCAGCTACTGACCAATAACAATTGTCCAAATATTATTTGTTGAAAAAATATATAAATGAAAGATACTATACTCAAAATTGTAACTCTTCTTCAAAGCTAAGATACTATACCCAGACCAAGCTACTTCATATATAGACATATACCAATGACATTCAGGCCAAACCATCAATCATCCTTGGTGCTTCTTCAGACCTTTCTGAACTTGGAATAGAGTAATTTAGATTCAGATTGTAACACTGATAGCTCAACCTGTCCCCAGCTACACCACATCATATTTGTAAAAGTATAACCATGAATTCATTCATTTAACATCCATTTTTAACTGTGCTGACTGGAATCTAAAAAAAAGAAAATGAAAAAAGAATTGCATAGACTACCCACCCTTAAGTATTACAATATTTGGAGTGTGATCATCTTTATTTAATTTCATCAGATTAAATACTACATACCTACATAATAGAGATAAAAGGAAAGTTACTTGTAAGACCAAAGTTATCCTTTATAGCCTCAAGAAAGCTGTTTAATTTTCAAACTACAATAGATCATGAAAAATGTTTGTATACTCCAAATGCAGTAGTTGAAAAAAATATCATATAATTAAAGTGTTAATATTCCAAGGAGATTAAAAAATATTGGTAGAAAATACAGTCTACATACTGTTTATGCCTTTTCACTAGACAATTCGACAAGGGCCCAGATTTAAAAGCACCATTCTATTTCACAAACTTTTATCCCTACTTTTAGTGTGCAACATTTCTTGCGATTAAGGCCAATGGATTGTCTGCAGAAAAGGGATTTACTGTATGAAGCCAAGAAAATTATATTCTTTCTTTTAGCGCTTTTGGGAGCTCTCTTCCAAAACTATATAAATCCTTTTCTATTTAGTTCAAATAGAAAAGACTGTCAGATCCTAGTATTTCTTAATGTCCGATCTCCCCATAAACAGAATGATTATATATAGCTAATCTTTCAGAGATTATAAGTTATGTGCAGAGAGATAGAATCCGATGGTCATTATGTAGATGAAACAACCCTCTCTTTTAGCCCCATTTAACTAAATTCTGACAACCCAATCCATACATAGGGGGAAAAAGGCCTCTGAGAAAACTCCTTTCATATGTTGCTAGGTTACTAATCAGTGAAAACTAGATAAATAAGAAAGAAAAAATGCTTTTGCAGTATATCATCTGCAATATGCATTTTTGAATCATATAGCAGCTATTTAAAGTTACATCAGAAAACTAGACACTTGAGGACAAGAAATAAAGATAAATGAAAGAAGATGTAAGGCTATAGCATTGTGTTAAATGTGGCAGCTTATTCACAGGCATTATTTATAAAGGTCTTAATTTCTTTTGTCTTCACCTAAAATTAAAGAAAGATACAGCCAACTTCAGGCTTCAGGCTGATGCCATGGAAAGCTAAGAAGCTTTGACATTTCATATACATTTAAATATGTGGATTGTCCTATGACTTCCTGATTCTACCCAGGTCACATATTCTACCCTAAAAGCTTAAGTTGAGGCCATAATATCTATACTTGGATTTTGTGTGTGTGTGTTGTGTGTGTGTGTGTTTCTCCTCAGACTTACATTTTCTGTTTTATTTTGAGTTTAGATGATGGGCTTCCAGTGAGAAAAAACTGATACAAGCTTCTGAAGATTCTGCTCATTTAGTCCAATTAATACTAATTACGCAGCATAAGTTGCCATATACTCTTCTACGTCACATGCTCGTCTAGGTGCTGTAATAGAGTAGTGAATACATTAAAAAAAAAAAAAAAATCCCTGACCTCACAGAGCTTACATTTTAGTGGAGGCAACAGTCTACACAAGATAAACAAGAAAATGTATAGTATGTTAGATAGTGATGAGTATTAAGGAGGAAAGTAAAATTCAACCAGGAAGAAAAATAGGAAATAACAGAGTTGGCAAATACAATTTTAGAGAAGATGGCTAAGGATGTCCTGACTGAGAAGGTATCTTTGAATTAAGATTAGAACAGAGAGGTAATAAGGGACAGATATAGGACCTTATGGGTCACCATAAGGATTTTATTGTTTAGTCTGGGAATGAAGGAATGCTGTTATGGTTTTGAACAGAATAATGACATGAAGTGACAACATTTTTAAAAGATATGCCAGACTATATTGAAAAATATATTAAAAGGAAGGATGGGAGCAGGAAACCAGTTTGGTAGCTGATGGACTTAAACCAGGTAAGAGACTACAGTAACCCTAATCAGAAGAGCAGCAGCCTTGGAGGTGAAAATGATCAAAATCTGGATATGTTTCAAGTGTTGAGCAGATTGAATTTGCTGACAGAGAGGATGTGTAGCATGAGAGAAAGGGAGGAAAGGCAGAGAAAAGGAAGAGTAATGAAGGCTGGCTCTTACTGTTGGCTTCCATGACAGAGAGAATGGGATTTTGCGTTCTGAGACAGAGAGGTCAGAAGAAACTCAATTTGGAATATATTAGACTTGAAGTATCTATCAGCCTCCAAGTGCAGATGTCAAGTGGATAGTTAGACATGAAAATCTGGAGGTCTGAGGAGAGGTTCAGGCTGAAGATACACTTTTGGCAGCCACCAGCAAATACAGTGAATCCTGAGTCTGGATTAGGTTTTCAAAAGAGTGATGATAGAGTGAGAAGAGAACCATGGAATGAGCCTGAAGCACTCGAAATGTGAAAGGCTTAGGGGAGGGGTTGGGGGGGGGGAGAGTTAACAAAGGCAAAAAAAAAAAAAAAGTTGTGAAAGAAAGTGGAGGAAAACCAGAAGGCAAGTGAAGAAAGTGTTTAAAAGGAACAGTCACCAGCTATTTCAAGTAAGATGATGACTTAGAAAAGCGTTACATTAAATCTAAAATGTGATTTGATTTAGCAATAGTGAGATTATCGGTGTTCCTGATAGGAGCAAATGTGTTAGAGTGGTAGGGCATAAAGTCTGGTTGGAATGAGTTCAGGAAAGAATGAAAATACAGAGTCTGGAAACAATTGTACACCACTCTTTCAAGAAGTTTGGCTGAATAATAACAGTGACTAGAGAGAGATGTGGGAACAAAACAAGATTCTTGTTTGTTTAAGATAGGGGAAAAACAGTATGTGGGAAGCATGTTTTCATATTAAGATGTTTGAGAAGAAAATTTTGATGATGCAGGCATCAGAGTGGGTAGAATTGTCAGAGTATTCCCAGAGAGGAAATGGGATCTGGTGAGAAAGTCTGCTTTGGTGAGGAACATGGAAAATCCATCCTTGGTAATGCGAGAGACATCCTTGTAAAAGTGTATCCATTCATTCATTTCTCATTTATTTCACATGGTTTTTGTAACTGTGTGAACTGGGATTTTAAAAAAAGAAAGAATAATCACAGAATAATCACACTTAAGTATTATATAACCTTTTGAGTGTGATCTTCTTTATTTAATTTCAGATTTATATTAAGATACATACATATTCACAGACATACATAATGCAGATGAAAGAAAAATTGTTCAATAAGATCCCCCAAAGTGTGAGAGTGTGCAGGTCCCAAACACGAGATTTTACCTCCTTGATCAAATTGTATGAAAAATCCACCCTGGTCTTTCTACTTATTTGTCTCGTGGTTAATGGGGGACTAGACATGTGTTTTCTGTTCTCATTTAACTAAGTTTGAGTGGGGTTTCTGCCATTTCTAACAAACACTGTTCTAATGTCTTATTCGGTTAATTCCTAATGAGTCGACATATCTAATCAAATTACAAATCCCATAATGAGTAGTCAAGTTTCTGCCGCAATGAGTTTTGCAGTAGGATCCTCACTCATCTATATGAATGTAAATGTATATGTATGTATATATTCCTACCCTGCTAGTAATGTGTACTGTTGTTTTATCTAGAGTCATTAAACATACACATCTGCCCCCCAACACTCCCCTCACACACACAGTCATAAGGCTCCTTCCTAGTTTAAGGGAATCTTTTTGACTGATTTTCTTTGTTTGTAAAATTCAAATGTGAACCACATATATATTTTAAATTTTTCTAGCAGTCACTTTGTTAACAGCAAAAAAGGTAAATTATATTTTATTAATAGTACAAATACACAAAATATTATCATTTCAACATAAAATTGTTAACGTAAATGTTTTATGTCTTTGAAAACCAGTGTGCATTTTTGTGTACTGCACTCTGAAATGGCTCAATTAGAATCAGATAGCTGATGGCTACCACACTGGATAGCAAAAGTTGGAATTAATACAAATTAATACAAGAGATGTTTCCTTCTCCTTCGCCTGACAATATTAATAATATATCTTCTTAATGGAAAAAAGGAAAGAGTTGAGCTGAAAATAACTTTGGAATACATCTGAAAATCTTAATTATTGAACTAAAAAGACTGGCTTAGGAGAATATCTGGGCTTCACAGTAGGGTTCACATTTATTAAGTCAGTTCATCTCTTAAGTTTCTTGTGGTACTGCTGAGAAATGCTGGACTATAATTAATGAAGTAAAAGTTAAGGGGCTGAAGGGCCAAAAAAAATTCCCCTAATGTTTATTTTTATTTAGAAATAAAGGAAAACTGTGCTGAAGAGTGAGTATGGAAACAGATGTAGAAATGAAGCTACTTTTTTATGTGAATATATCAAAAACAACTTAATGCATTAAAATGTTTAAGCTCTAATATTAAGATCTGATATTTCTTTTCTCTGTTATTGTAATTATGGCAGATGTGAAATTCAGAGTATAGTAAAAAGAAAAACAAATGCCTACCATAAAGTTTTATCTGTAAGTACTTAAGGGTTAATAAGAATTATCACTTATTGAATACTTAAATTTGCTAAGTGCTCACCATACAGTAGTTTTAATCCTTCCAGGAACTCCAAAAGGTAACTATTATTGTGCTTTTTATATATGACAAATTGAGTCTCAGAGATATTAAATAACTTGTTCAAAGTCAAAAGCTGATAAATTGTGTAACAAAGGTAGACTCTTGATATATTTTCTAACTTTGTAATAGTTCATCATTTTCATGGAGAGACACATGAAATGTATTAAGGAATATATTAATCTATTAATAAACATTGAATATAACTTATATCTGTTTTAAAATGTTTATTGCTTTTTGTCTAGTCATCTGTCATCATACATAGTGAAGCTTTTCTTTTCTGTGATGAGACCTTTTAAGATCTCCTCTTCCAGCAACTTTTAAATATACAGTAATTGTTAGCTATAGTCACCATGCTGCACATTACATCCCTATGACTTATTTATTTGTAAATGCTTATTTATGAATTTTTATTTTTTGATTCCCTTCATTTAACATTAAGGTACTTTTCTTACCTCAGATTCTTTTAAAATTTCTTTACATTCTCTGTGAGGTAAGACAGAAACAATGGCTTAGTCCTCTGATATCGGCTTAACCAAAGTAGATCTTCTGTTTTAATATATTATTCTTATATACATTATATTAAATTATATTATATTTTAATATTATGTGAATAAAATTACACTTAATATTGATGCTTTCCCACCTGTTTCTATTTAATCCTTAAAATAACAGAGCAAGACTGTTACTGACATTCCTGCTTTACAGATGAGGAAACAGGCTTAGAAAGACTCCTGCATATAGTGGCAAACTGAGATTTTACCATTGTTTTCTTGGTTACATATCTGTGTTCTATTCATGATACCAGTACCCTCAGTTGAGGAAAGTTTTAAAGTTAAGACATATAAGGAAATGTATAAAATGGGGGAAAAGAGAGGCAATGTACTATTTCATTTTCTAAAAAGTTATTTTTTGGGGATCCCTGGGTGGCGCAGCAGTTTGGCGCCTGCCTTTGGCCCGGGGCACGATCCTGGAGACCCGGGATCGAATCCCACATCAGGCTCCCGGTGCATGGAGCCTGCTTCTCCCTCTGCCTATGTCTCTGCCTCTCTCTCTCTCTCTCTCTCTCTCTGTGACTATCATAAATAAATAAAAATTAAAAAAAAATAAAATAAAAAGTTATTTTTTAATCGTGTTAGAGATCATAATAGCAAGCTTCCAAATGAAAAGCAGAAAATTAGATATGTAGTACAGTTTTCTTAAAATGTTAATTGTTTTAGATATTTCCATACTCTGGACTACAGAATATAAACAACGTATCCTTAAAAATATTTTAAAAAACTACTTTAAAAATTTCTCTGTCATAACAGGGTTCACACAAATTCTTTCATCTATTGGATTAATTATTTGTCAAATATTTTTAAAGTCTATTATGTGTCAGACATTTTTCTAGGTACTAGAGACATGATGAATACCACAAAATATAGATAATATGCAATAGGATTTTGAAGACTGTCAACTTCATGCAAAATCGTGCACATGGTTATCCTTATTTTAACCTACATTATTGAAGTTGCTTATATTTGCTACCACATATGTATCTGGGATTTCAAAGCTGAGAACTGAAATTCTCTGTGTAAAAACTATTATAGGAATTAGGGTAGATAAAGGTGTTAATGATTAAGCTACACTTAAAGATTGCTCTCCAATAAAATATGTGACTACTTGTTAAATTCTAGCCTCCAAAACAGGAATGTTTAGAAGCTTTCACTTTGTCACTTGCAGGTGCAAAATAAGTAATGCTCATGTCCATCCTTCTGTTACAGGTCAATTTGTAATGTTAACTGAAGTGAGAACAGAATAAATGTAGCCTTTTTCTTTTCCCCCCTTTTTTCTTCTTTTCAGTCCACAAGTGACTAAAAAAATTGTTAAATATTGCTATTATATTTTGCTAGAGGGGTATTTATTTTGGAAAGATTCTATCCATAGTTTTTTTCTATGAGTTTAGATTCTCTTTTGAATAGCTAAATCATCTATAATAATAATAGCTAACATATATTTGAACACTCATCTCTGTACCAATGTTCCAAGTTTTTTACACATACTATCTTTTGTGCTCCAATTGAATTTCTATTTTTGTGTGTGATAGTACCAGTCTTTTACTTAGAGAATTGTTTTGTTTATGTGTGCAACTGGACACCATAATTTGTATACACTTATATCATGCAGTGGGCACTCAAGGCACATCAGTTCCTTTTCTCTTCACTCCCTTATTCAAAGTTGCAGACTGCAATTCAGCAAGAACTACAAAAGGATGAGGTCTGAGGTTTCCTCCTTTCAAGGCAAAACACTGTTATTAGAGTATGAACCCATGGGAAGTAAGTTTGGAAATAAGGAAAATTCTACTTCAGCTTAAACTGTAATTTTGTTTCATCAAGTAGTACTGCTTCCTGTATATTATTTGACTCAAAACAAAGAAAGGAGAAAGGCTCGATAATTGGGAATGCTCTCCTTAATAGGCACCGGCCATATGTGTAAGTAAATGCAAACCAAACACACAGGTGGGCATAGTCTAGTATATGGATTATATATGCCATTAGTCATTCTTATTACCTTAGATTGGTGGTTTCAAACTTCAAAAAACAAACAAACAAACAAACTTCAATAGACATCAGAATCATCTGATTTTTGAGTCCAACCTTGAGAGTTTCAGACTCAGTATGATGGTTTTGGGGTCCAAGTATTTGCATTATTAAAAAGTCCAAGATGCTACTAATGCTGCTGGTCCAGGAGCTACAATCTGAGAACCGCTGATTTAGATAATGTGCATAAAATTTGGATTAATAGCTGTTGGGGCTATGGTTTACTTGAACAAAATATGCTATCAATCTAACTTAACCCAGGTACTCAGGCAGCTCTGCATAGGCCACATGAATACAAAATATTTTATGAGGGACTGTGGAAAAGCAAATGACACGTTCACAGTCCTCTTCCTGAAAAATCCCTCAGGTTAAAGAAGGCCAGAAATCTCTTGAGAACTAGATGGGGAATAAACATAAACCCAAATTGGAAACTAACAAGTGTGAAGTAGCATATTAAAATTCCTGAATATTCTGAGCTATGTGGAAGCATAAATGAGAGACAATGAGCCCACTCTGGGAGGCCCAAGTAGATGTCAAGCACGACAGGATGCTGGAAATGAATCTTAGGGAACTATAGGATATGAAGGCATCACATAGACGAGAGAAAAGGCCATATACCAGGACACTGTTACTGGCAAATGCCCACATTCGCTAGCAAAGAAAATTAGGTCAGAGATTATAAATGGGATCATCAAAAAAGCCATTCCCATCACTAGAAAATACAGCTCAACGGGAATTCCCTATTTATTGACAGCGGGATAGTAATAGTAATCATTTAGCCCTATATTGGTCCATTTGCCTGTCAGATTTTTCCCAGAACTGTGTATCTTTTTAATCACATCCCTGCAGAAGGGTGTTGATATATAAGTACTCAAGCAATCTCTCATGAATAAAGAAATGGAAGAAAGGATATGAAAATATGCTATTTTAGATAATTCTTGTTTTATAACAATTCCTAAAGCAAAAACAAAACAAGCAAACATACTTATGTGTGCATTTCAAATTTGCAACAATTTCTTTTTATTTTAAATGTGTTCAAACTGGGGTAGATGAAATGAGGAGGAAAAAATTTGGACAATCTGCTCCAGGAGTTCCTTCAATTATAATTTTAGACAGCTGTGTCTGTCAGATTTTTAATGCCCTGCCTATATGTCTGCATACTCTAATTTCTAGTGATTTTAAAGTTGATATACCTTGTCATTTCTGGAGGTGGTATTTCTGTACTAATTTCCAATTAAAATGATGAATTAAACATATCATTAGTTTATTAAGCATTCATTTTCACAGAAAACTATCTATGCATACATCTGTCCATGCATATATTTACTAATTATATCATCAATTCTAAAGTCAAAGCACAAATGAGACTGTTAAATAACATTTGTAAAGAGTGGCACCGTATGATATATAAGGTTAAGATGATGCTACTGTCGATCAATATAGAACTGGCCATCGTTTGTGTGAGTTTATAAACTGCCATATATTTTGATACAGCATAGATATGGAAATCGCTTCTGAATAACTGTTTTTAGGATAAACTTGTAGGAAATTCAAGCTTGTTTTCTATTAAGAAAGCCCAGACATTACTGCAACGGCCAGCCAGTGTTGCACAGCAGAGGTGGTTCAAGTTCCAAATTCTGCATTTTCTTCAATCAAGTAGTACAGATGTGTGCCCCTACAGCAGTGCTAATCTGTTTATTGCTTTGGTAAATCCTCAAGCATTTGCCCAGCCACCATAATCCTTCTGAGAAGACAAGTTCCTGCACAAACTGCACAAGTGTGAAAAGTACAGCACTAGAAAAGAAAAGATTATTTTTTAACTGTGAAATTCTAACAGATGCTACCTAAATAATCAAACTGATACAATAACACACAGAGTATCTAAATGAAAAAAAACTAAGCCAGCCTTGTCCTCTTTTCACACTGGCCATCAAGCTTTAGGTAAAAGAACAATTTTGACATTTCCCCACTCTGACAGTGCCTGTCCCATAATTTTACAGAGAGTAATATGGAGACTTCCAAAATGGAAAAGATTCAACAGTTCAGTTCAATGAATAGTTAGTTATTGAGCACCTACTATCTGATGGGCACTGAAAAGTCAACAACACATCAGAAAGAAGATTCCTAGTCTAATAGAGATAGATAGAGAACCCTTATAAATCGGATAGCCCACCTCGCCCCTGCCACCCACTACCCAAATCCTCGATATACAAAGAAAATGTCTGCAGAAAGTGATTAACATTCTAAGATCTAAAAATCCTAGGATGTGTGAGTGGGCCGGGGGGAGAGAGAATAGCTACTTTAGATGCTGGAAGGGCAAAGGAGCCTCCCTCAGTGGTGATAACTAAATTAGAAATGCGAATGATGAGAGTTCCAGGGGAAGATTTCCTATTAGGGAGAACCATTGCAGAAGCCTCGAGGTTAAGTTCTGAGTGTCAGAAAGAGACAGATGGCCACATAGCCAGGGCGGAGTGAACACAAGAGTGAACAGTACCAGGTACAACCAGAATCAGAGTCAGGACCAGGTTGCATGCAGTGCCTTGTAGCCCAAGTTAAAACCTGTAAATTTTCGCATTTGTTCAATGGGAAACTCCAGAGGGTTTGAAGCAATGAGTTAGGTATTTCTGATTTATGCTTTTGGAAAGATTACACTTGGCTTCCATGCAGAAAATGGTTCTCTGGGAGACTAGAGTACAAGGAGAGAGATCAGACAGGAAAGTAACAGAGACTTGAGCTTGAAAGTTGATGGTGGTGTAGGTAGGCATGGGAGCAGTGGCCAGAGTAAAAAGTAAAAGAACTCCCTTATGAGACAGCACTGTTGACACCACTGTTCCTGATTCCTTCTCAGGTCACTTGTGTGAATCCAATGAGAATGTCTGTGTAGATTCCAGAAATTCTACACACTCAATAATTATTATTACTTTGATTTGTTCAAAGGTAATTTGTACCTGAATGTACAAAGTTGGTCATTACAATATTTTAACCTTCCCTAGGCCTAGGGCCCCCTATATTCAAATTCTCAGAATGCTGCTTGAATAGCCAGCTTTGGTAAATCCAAGAGGATGCCTCAAACAGTCTCAGGCAGTATCCCCATCCAGTATTTCATTTCATCTTCCACTCTTCAAAAAAAGACAAGTGTCACATGGTACACTTTGGAGAAGGTACAATGAACCACATAAATGGATCATGATAATATATAAAACCTTTTCTAATAAGGTAAAACAATAACCTATCGCCATCAAACTATCCTCTTGTTTGAAAAATTATATGTAAATATTGGCATACTGAAAGGGAATTTGAATGAGTTTCAAATGTTTGAAAATTTAAGAAAAAAATGTAAGAAATAACTGTGGGGGAAGCTAAAGAAGAAAATCATTCGGAAATGCTTGATACTTTGCTCCTTCTATAGAAGAATGCGGGTAATTTTTTTCCTTCAGGGAGAACAAAGATTATTTATTTGAAGTTCTCTGAAACTAGAAGTAGATTTTATTTATCCTTTTTGGATTATTGCATAATTTTGTGATGCAAGGAAATTATATAAGATTACACCTCTCCAGGACAATTTCAACAAAATGATTCCAATATGTGAATAGTATGATTCAGGGGTGAAGACTGTTGAGCTGGGGTTGAACCTCTTTGGTTCAGTTCTCAGCTCTGCCATTTTCTATCTGTGTGATTATTAGTGAGTCACTTAACCTCTCTGAGCCTCCTCAGGAAAGAGGTTCATTGTGTTGCTCAAACAAGTTTATGTATAATACATAATACATAATTAGAATTAAGAAGCTAGAAATGGGAGTGGCTGGATGGCTGAGTCATTTGGGCATCCAACTCTTGATTTTAGCTCAGGTAATGATCTCAGTGTCATGGTTTTCAGCCCTGCATCAGGCTCTGTGCTCAGCTCAGAAGCTACTGGAGATTCTCTCTTCCTCTGCCCCTTCTCCTAAAAAGATAAATGAAATCTTTAAAAAGAAAAAAAAAAGTAGAAATGTGATTTATATTATATACAAAGGGCAGACAAAGAAATGCAACAAGTAGGAATTTTCAAGAAAGATAATCTAGGGATGGCTGGGTGGCTCAGTGTTTAAGCGTCCGCCTTTAGATCAGGGCGTGACCCTGGAGTCCCAGGATCGAGTCCCACATATGGTTCCCTGTGAGGCACCTGCCTCTCCCTCTGCCTATGTCTCTGCTTTCTCTCTCTCTGTGTCTCTCATGAATAAATAAATAAAACTTTTTTTTAAAAAAAGGACAGGGAGGATTGTAATAGATGAATTTTTTTTTTAAGAAAGATAATCTAGTCACTGTGAAAAGTATTTGAGGGTTACTTTTCAGACTTTCTTTTAAAAATACCTATATTGGGGATCCCTGGGTGGCGCAGCGGTTTGGCGCCTGCCTTTGGCCCAGGGCGCGATCCTGGAGACCCGGGATCGAATCCCACGTCGGGCTCCCGGTGCATGGAGCCTGCTTCTCCCTCTGCCTGTGTCTCTGCCTCTCTCTCTCTCTCTCTGTGACTATCATGAATAAATAAAAATTGAAAAAAAATATTAAAAAAAAAATAAAAAAAAAATAAAAAAATAAAAATACCTATATTGGGATGCCTGGGTGGCCCAGTGGTTGAGCGTCTGCCTTCGGCCCAGGGCATGATCCTGGAGACTCAAGATCGAGTCCTGCATTGGGCTCCCTGCATGGAGCCTGCTTCACCCTCTGCCTACGCCTCTGCCTCTCTCTGTCTCTCATGACTAAATAGATAAAATGTTTTAAAAAATACCTATATTTCAAAAATAAAAAAATACCTATATTTCAAGGCTTTATTTCTCTGAAAAATTGTTACTTATTTCATTCTAAGAGAAATATTATAAATAGGCTCAAATAAAATAAAAGTGATCAACATGGTCATCATGAAACATAAAATATACATAAATATAAAATATTAAATATGAACATTAATTTTGGCAATCAGATATTTACTCAGAAAAATATACACTTAAATATACATTTATTTGTTAAAAAAAGATTTTAATATAGTGTATATACTGGAGAAAACATACCAAGCATTCATTTCAAAGCAGCTAATGTACTTGGGCTGTTTGATTTCATTTTAAACTTAAAGAGAGCTCCTAAGTTCCTCACCTTTGTCATCATACTCAAATCATACAAATATGTACCATTGCCATTAATCAATATTTTATAACTAAAGATGGATTTCTCAAAATAAATTTTAAAAATATGGCTAGAGAACAGGAAAATATGTAATGTCCTCTATCCTGTGGAAATAAATCACCATTTACTACTTTTTTTTGTGTGGCAAGCAATAAATTTCACAGTGAAAAGGTAAAAAAGAAAGGAGAGTCCCCACGATTCATTCTCTAGTCCTCACCAATCCTTAGCTAAGGGCTCATTCTTTGGGAATGATTCATATGACAGCCAAAAACCAACAGACAAAATCTGCTTCTTTTCAATTCCTGCCAGCAGTGCACCAATGAAAATAACACAACTCCATGAATATCATGGATCTGCTCACATTTTCATTTGCTTTGGTAGGCTAGAGCAATGTAAATTTTCCATATAATGAATCCATCTAAATAAATGCAGACCTGAGAAAGCCAAAGTTTATTGTTCTGTTAGATCATTTGCATAATTGAGACTTTACAGAATGAGTTTAATTCAAATTGTGCAAAATATTAAAAAAATGATATAATGGTTAAATGTGTTGCCTCATTTTGGATCAAAAACTGATGGATTAGTTATCCCAATATCCCTCTTATAAAGTGAAAGCCACATTATAAATTATTTGAGATCAAAGGAGTTAGACCTGGCACAGGCTTTACTATAAGTACAAATGTCTCATAAAAGTAGCATCACCTGTATGAATATGCATAGGCTCCTTCTGTGATATGTCCCAATTTATATCATCATCTTTTGAAAAATGATATTTTAAAAGGACACTTGGCAGCTCTAGTAAGAAAATTCTTAAGAAAACAACCTTATTTTGCCTCCTTGTCAATCTTAAACACGGGAACAATTTAAATGTTTAAAGTGAAAGACATTTTAAATCTGTTTACCATGATTTGCTCAAAGATACTGGCAGGCTTTTTCAGTCACAGTAAAACCAAGGAGTTATACTGAGGCAGAATTTTAAAGCAAAAACATTTGAAAATCATAATAACATTTTATGTACATAAATTTGGTATCTAAATAAGAGAATTTTATAACCCATGATCTTAAAAATATGTAGGATTATTATTATTAGAGGTAGTATTTATTTTTAGGGAAAGACAGGGCCATAAAAGAAACCCAGCACAACTTACTTCTTTTATAAGAATCTCCTTTTTAACAGGTGGTTTACAGGTTCTGGAAGAACTCATTCTCTTAAGGGTTGACAATTCTGCAGTTAATACTATTCCAATACTACAAATCCTTCTTTGCATTTTGTCTAAAGCTGTTTCCTTTTGGTTCCAGTTCTTTCTTCAGGGTAATAAAATAATCTGTCTATGCTCTCTCCCATGTGTCAAATCATTTTTTTTAAGATTTTATTTATTTGAGAGAGAGAGAGCATGCTCGAGAGAGAGTGCACAAGCAGGGGGAGGGGCAGAGAGAGAAGCAGGCTTCCTGCTGAGCAGAGTCCCATGTGGGATTCTATCCCAGGACCCTGGGATCATGACCTGAGCTGAAGACAGATGCTTAACTGACTGAGCCACTCAGGTGCCCTCCATGTGGCAAATCTTAAAACATTTTTAGTATTATCCTCTCTACACTAGAGCTTTTCTTTTCTAGGTCAAACACCCTCATGTCCCTTAACCATTTCTCAAGTTACTAATTAACAGAAAACTTATTCTCCTGTTTGTTTTCAGGTTCTCAACATTCCTCTCATCATGAGTGGTGGGACAAGCCAAAAGTTTAATTGTGGTTTATCATTTTTCTTAACGAGTGGAAGTTAGAAGACCAAACTGACAATAAACACAGTTGATAGTGCTTTGAAAATTGTAAAGTATTATAAAAATGTGGAGGAAATGTGTTATTATTTTTCAGTATTCTCTTAAAGATTAATCCAATTTTTTTCCTTATTTTTTAAAGATTTTATTTATTTATTCATGAGAGACACAGAGAGAGGCAGAGACACAGGCAGAGGGAGGAGAAACAGGCTTCCATGCAGGAGCCCAATATGAGACTCAATCCAGCAATTCCGGAGGCAAAGGCAGATGCTCAACCGCTGAGCCACCCAGGCATCCCCAATCTTTTTTCGTAAGAAAAAAAGGACCAAAACCTGAAGATCATTTCCAGGGGGCATGCAGCTGGTTAAGAGTCAGAAGTAGGAGAATAGCCTAAATCTCAAACTCTGAGTATTTACTGTTTACTTATGAGTTGTTGTTATTTGAAATAGAGTAATGCTATTATTTCATATCTAGTAAGTCTCAAACACCGTATTGGTACTTGACCTATACACTTTATTTAATTGACACAGCTTTGTGGAAGTAGTACAATTAACTCTATTTTATATGTCAGAGAATTCCCATCCTATACTCATACAAGATTATATATGCATATTCTTACTGAAATCTCCCTTGGAAATTCAAACTGTTCCCTTAAACAGTTTCAAATTACTGTTATCTGGACCAGCGGAATTATTTATTTATTGATTTATTTACATGTTTTAATTAAAATTCCAGTTAGTAAACATACAGTGTAATACTAGTTTCAGGCATACAATATGGTGATTTATCACTTCCATATAACACCTGGTGCTCATCACAAGTGCTCTCCTTAATCCCCATCCCTCCACCCACCTCCGCTCAGGTAACCATCAGATTGTTCTCTATAGTTAAGAGTCTGTTTTTGTTTTTTTGTTTTTTTTAAGATTTTATTTATTTATTCATGAGAGTGAGAGAGAGATAGAGTCAGAGACACAGGCAGAGGGAGAAGCAGGCTCCATGTAGGGAGCCCGATGTGGGACTCGATCCTGGGACTCCAGGATCACGCCCTGAGCCAAAGACAGACACTCAACCACTGAGCCACCCAGGTGTCCCAAGAGTCTGTTTCTTGATTTGCCTCCTTCCTCCTCTCTCTTTTCCCCTTTTGCTCATTTGTTTTGTTTTAGATCACTGGAGCTCAAATGTTTTTTTTACTGCAACTCATTATTTGTTAAAAATTGTGCAAACTTTCAATAAATGTGTATGGTTTTGTTTATAAATTAAATGTATAGGTACTAATATATTAACATGTGCATTAGTAAAATTGGCAATTTAAATGGATGGTCTAAATTTAAATGGAAATTTAAAATTTTCTCAGGGATATTCTGTGTGTCTACAGAATATAGGCAACATACTTTAAAACATCCCTATCTTTGTTCTCTACACGGGGTTGGCAAACTAATATCCAAGGGTCTGCACCTTATTTTTGCATAGCCCATAAACTCATGATAGTTTTTGTATTGTCAAGTGGTCGAGATAGCTCAGAAGAAGACTATTTGGTAATACATGAAAAACATAAAATTTGAATTTTATTTTTTATAAAGTTTTATTGGAACACAACCCTACTCATTTTTGTGTGTGTGCCTCATCTGTGGCTACTTTCACGCTGCAACTACAGAAATGATGCTTGTGACAAGGCCGTATGGCCCACAAGCTGAAAGCACTTACTATATGGCATTTAAAAGAAAAAAAATTTGTGACCCCTGCTGTAGACCAGAGAACTGTTACTTAGAGCAGAAGTATGGTGACTGTCATTGGAAATACAACCTTATGGAGTCCAGGCACTGACCTCAAAGTTTGAGACCTAGGCTATCCTCCTACTTCTGGCTCTTACCAGCTACATGCCCCTTGGAAATGATCTTCAGTTTCTCTCCTTTGATTCTGCATTCGGAAAATAATGACATTGCATTGAATGAGCCCTTTATGCTCCAAAGTTCTTCAGTTTCATAACTCCTGCAACGTGCCATGAATAAACAAATACATCTCATGTGCATGCACCACAATAAGAACCAGACTCATATGGTTCAAAGAATCTTTCTAGACTTGGTGGAATAACTAACTATAGTAATAATAAAAATAAATCTTAGCACTGATAGAACAGTTGGCATCATTTAGTGTAGGGCTAAGAAGTGCATTTTCAAATTGTTACGCTTGAAAGGACCAAACTGCAATTTAGGAAAACGAACACTTCAGCATAAATAAATTATGACCTCCAAGACCATAAAAATGTAAATCCAAATTTAATGAGGAATTAAATACCCTAGGATTTACCATTAAGTCAACAATTTGATCTCGATATTATAAAGTTTATTCCACCTTTTAAAGAGTCTTACAAGTTTTTTTCCTCCCAAAGCTCTCTCATTTACTATCTACTTTACCTATTGTTTTGTTTTTACTCTGAAAAATAAGACTAAAATAGTTATACAACAAGTGCAGTACGAAACACAATATTATAAAAGCAAGCCCTTTAAAAAGAGACTTGCATGGTTCTTTTAATAAACAGGAATAAATTCCTTGTTTCTCTAGTAAGTAGATGTGCTCTTTTCAACTTTCTGAATTATTTCTCTTGATTATTTTATTAACAGTGGCAACAAATATTGTAGATTTTCTACTACAAAGCACGTAACGGTGATTAAGAAATTTTTTCACCCGGAGCAGTTACAGCTTGTAAAAGTATTACAGGAAAACTATGCCAAATAACAGAGGTAGATTTTCCAGATGCCTAGGAAATCCCCCCTCTGTGTGAAAAGCATTTGGAATCTAAATAAATTCTTTGAGGACAATAGGTTACCAGTTTCTCTCCTGCCTTAGAGTCATTGTCTGACTAAAGTTTGTTGGTGATAATGAAGGAGTACGACATTCTCAGACATTGAGATTGTGACTCTATTTGTGTAGTGACCTAATTTCAGAAGAAAAAAATTAGCATGCAGGTTCTAACAAGTACTGACATATTTAAAAACACAAGGAGGCAGACATTTAATGCCAGGCTTGTCCCAGAACATCTAATATGTGCAATGGCAACATCTATATGCAGTATAAAAAATGAAACTTGAAAATGAGTATAGCAATGCACAGATGAGTTTATATCACAAACAAATATTCTAGGGCTTGCTGTTCAACAATTCATTGCTTGCCATCAAACACCAAAATACTGAGACAGAGAGTTGACACAGTTCCAACTTCTAGAGTGAGAGCTCATCAACTAGAATACTAACACACAACTTGAGGGTGTATCTTTATTTTTTTCTACTTCTGTATCCCTCTTCCTATGCCTATGCCTCTAGAAGCATCACTGGCCTCTAGTGTTTCAGGATTTCTTTTCCTTCAGGGCCCACAGTTCTTGGTCA
The DNA here is from genome assembly GCF_011100685.1 of Canis lupus familiaris. Taxonomy (NCBI): domain Eukaryota; kingdom Metazoa; phylum Chordata; class Mammalia; order Carnivora; family Canidae; genus Canis; species Canis lupus. Next base: position 8,301,650 of record NC_049252.1, on the reverse strand, counting down.
TGTCGCTTCAAAGAATGAAGAGATAGACTAGATGAAGAATGGTGGGCAGCAAAGCAAAGTTTATTGGGTATAAAGTTTATTTAGTACAAAGCTCTGAAGAGGGATAAGGAAGCACCTGGGTGGTTCAGTAGTTGAAAGTCTGCCTTTGGCTCCCCTGCAGGGAGCCTGCTTCTCCCTCTGCCTATGTCTCTGCCTCTCTCTCTGTGTTTCTCATAAATCAATAAATCAAATCTTAAAAAAAAAGAGGGAGGAGACCCGAAGGAGTTATGGATTTAGTGTTTAAATACAGGGGATCTTCTGAGCTCCTTGGTGTGGGCTGTTTTAATCTGATTAACCCTGCATGCACCTGTCACCCAAATGAGTTTTTGTTCAGAGGCTCATCTACCTACCAGGTAGATGTTGTTCAGGTGGGAAAAGGTGGAGGACTCCTTCCAGAGTGGTATTTCCAAGCCTCAGGGATCAAGAAGGCAGAGGTGACCGCTGCCCTAAGGCATGCTGGCCAGCCACAGGCCACCAGATCATGCTGGCATCTGCCTTTGGCTCAGGTCACGATCCTGGAATCCTGGAGTCAAGCCCCATGTTGGGATCTCTACTTAGCGGGGAGTCTGCTTCTCCTTCTCACTTTACCCCTTCCTGCTTGTGCGCGCTCTCTCTCTCTCTCTCTCAAATAAATAAAATCTTTTTAAAAAATTTATTGAGCTCTACATGCAAAAAGGTCAAATAAATTATAATTATTAATTTGGATTGTTTTCAGTACTTTACAATTTAAAATTCATCGAATTTCTAACAATCAACAAAACAAAAAGACAACTGACTGAATGGGATATTTGCAAATGATGTATCTGATAAAGTGTTAGTATTTAAAATATATAAAGAACTTATACAACTCAACACCAGAAAAACAATCTAGTTAAAATATGGGCAGAGGACATAAACAGACATTTCTCCAAAGAAGACATACATATGGCCAATGATATACATATGGCCAACAGACACAAGAAAAGATGCTCAATATCACTAGTCACTAATTAAAAAAAAAAAAACAGTGAAATATCACCTCACACCTGTCAGAATAGCTAAAATCAAAAACACAAAAAACAACAAGTGTTAGTAAGGATATAGAGAAAAGGGAACCCTCATGTACTATTGGTGGGAATGCAAACCGGTGCAGCCGCTATGAAAAACAGTATGGACATTCTTCAAAAAATTAAAAACAGAATCAACATATGATCGAGTAATTTCACTATATACCCAAAGAATTGGAAAGCACTAATTGGAAAAGATATATGTATCCTATGCTTATTGTAGCATGATTTACAATAGCTAAAATATGTAAGCAACCCAAGTGTCAACTGATAGATGAATGCATAAAGATGATGTGCTATATATACACAAAAGAATATTACTTAGCCATAAAAAGGAATGAAAGTTTGCCATTTGCAACAATATGGATGGATTGAGACGGAATAACAGTAAGTGAAATCACTGAATGTTTCCTGAACTTTGACAAAAATTAAGTTCAGTAAAAAACCAAAACTGAACAATAGTAACAAAAGATCCTAAGTCAAAAGTAATCTCCATGTTGCTAAATTCACTGTTTAATTTATATATATATATATATATAAACTTATGTATCTTTTTTAAAGATCAAGACAGCACACATGTGCAGAGATGGGGAGAGGGGCAAAGGCAGAGGAAGAGAGGAAATCTTAAGCAGATTCCCCGCCCAGTTCAGGAAGGAGCTCATCATGGGGCTTGATCTCAGGAACCTGAAATCATGACCTGAGCTGAAATCAATAATTGGATTCTTACTGACTGAGCCATCCAGGTGCTCCTCAAATTTATATTTCTATTCAGTTCTCAACTGAACTCCACCATGTGATGTGCAATGAAAAATTTGACATCCATTTGCATGGTTAATAGTCATCCCAAGTTCATGATATTCAACAACAACCCTGATTTTGTATCCCTGCAGCCTTCTCTTCTCAGTAATAGGCAACTCTACTCTTCTTGCCATGTAGACCCCAAACTCTGAAACCTTGACTCATCTCTCTCACCCTATATACAATCCTCTATTCAGCAACAAAATGATTGAGTATATCTTCAAAAGATGCCTAGATTCTTCAAAGCTCTTACTCTTTCTATTACTACCACTCTCTCACTCGGTAGTTTAGCACCATAACCTATGAATAGTTCTTTCTGCTTCCATCCCTGTTCCTCTTCCATCTCTTCTCAACACAGCAGAAACAGTGAGCATCTTTAAATGCAAGTCAGCTCATAATATTCTTCTGCTTCAAGTGTGTTTCACTGTAAGTGAAAACAAAAATGCTGTAATAGACCATAAGGCCCTATTTGAACCTCCCCAGGCTCTTATATCTCTGACTTCATATGCCTTTTCTTCCCCTTACTCATTCTTCTCCAGCCACTCTGGCCTCCTTACTTTTCTTTTTTTTTTTCTTTCCTTACTTTTCTACACACCCATGTGCCACAGTCTTCACACTCACTAGAGAACATGTGGCTCACTCTCTCTCCACCTGTATGCATGTGCTCGGTTGTCTTATTCCCTGGTCAACAAATATGGAATTACAACCTAATCTTACTATCCCTGGGGGCATCCCCATTTCTCTTTTCTGGTTTATTTTTCTCTTGGGCACTTATCAGCATCTGGCCTACTATATGTTGCTTTTTTACTTTTGTACTGCTCATATTCTCCCACTAAAATGTTAAGGTTTTTGAGGGTCAACCTCTTTGTCTCTTTATTGCTGTACCTTCGATCAGTGCCCATGCTCAATCTCTAGAAGGCACTCAGAAAATATCTGTTATTTAAGTGAATAAAGTTCACAACTTGTATAGTTATTTAAGGAACATATCTTGATTCCCTGTTTTGTGTCTTTACCACTGTAATCTCTCTCCGTCTAGAATATATGTTGCTCTTGGCTTACTTTAAATTCTCTCCAATGACTTTGGTCTTCTAGTTTCTTGATTCCCTACATCTTGCGTGCCCTCTTCCCACTTGGCAGGTTGGGCAGCCTGTTTGCTCTCCTGGCCTTGCATGAAGTCACTTGCTGTCCCACAACCCAATGTCTATCCCTTGAGTTTCTTGACGCCAATTTACACGAGTCTGGCTGGACTTTTCCCCATTGCCTTAACGGACTTCTCTATCTTGCCTCTGGATGGACCCCAAAAGATAGTACCTGCCTCATCCCTAAAGCATGTTTGATTCCATTTATCTGGTCTTTCCAGCCTATTCCATACTGTTGCAGTCTTCCCCAGCTATGCTGCAAGATCCAAGCCTGCAAAGTGCCTGATTCCTACTTTTGCGATCTTTCTTTCACTTTCTCAGGTACAAGCCAGTTCAGGTGAACTTGGACTTTGGCCTGAATAAGGAGGAGAGAACTTCTGGACCCCCAAAATTCATGTTACCAGGAACAGGCAAATGTGAGACCTCTGGATTCAAGGTAGGTAGGGCTGTGGGTTGTAGTTCTAAGAGTCTGACAGACTCCCTTGAGTGTGTACCTAATGGTGGTTTGTCTTCACCTCAAGAGAGAGAAAATCTCTCCTCTTAGGATGTTAAGATGAAAACTTCAGTCAGGAATATACCTTTGCACCACCTTTCACTATGCACTTCCTGTTTCTTGGAAGCTAGGAATGCAAAGTTGCTTTTTTCTTCCTCTTCTCTTCTCTTTTCTCTGTTCTTCTTTCTCTTCTTTCTTTTTTTCTTTTCTTTTCTTTTTCTTAAAGGCCAGGTCTCTTGGATAAATATAGATACAAACGCTTTTCATGAAATCTGCAACGTGTTATAATTGAAGTGTGAACAGGAGGTATATTGGAGTTTGGCAGGAAAAGAAAAAGATATATGTACAAGCATAAGATGGCTAGCAAAATCCTCATATTTCTGGGTGACGCCTGGAGTTCAGCATGGCTGATATAGAGTGAATACAGGGAAGTAATTAGACATAATACAAAAAGAGGGGCACCTGGGTGGCTCAGTCGGTTAAGCATATGCCTTTGGCTCAGGTCATGATCCCAGGAACCTGGGACTGAGTCCTGTGTCAGGCTCCCTGTTCAGCGGGGAGTCTGTTTTTCCCTCTCCCTCTGCTGCAACCCCTCCTGTACACACACTCTCTCTCTAATAAATAAATATTTTTAAAAAGATAAAATGAAAAAATTAGGCAGATTTGATTAGATAATTCCTAGATAAAGAATCCAAAAAGGCTCTAAAGTATTTTTGAGGATGCACAGATTCCTTAGCAATTATATAAATGCAAGTAATATCATGATGTGATATCATAATGCACCCATTCAATTAATAAAATTTGGAGATAGGTAAACCCATTATTGTTGAGGGCATGATAAATCAGTAACTCATGAATTCCTAACACATAGAACCATCTGGAAATAAATCTGGGTGTACTGAATGGATTAGGTATGCACGCAGCACGTCATTGGAATGGAATCTTTGGTAGAAGTGCTTCGCTCCATAGGGTCAGGAAATGACTGCTTCAAACAGGCCAACAGTTGATTGGAAATAGCAGCTATGGCTACAAAATAATAAAACTAATGTCTATGCACTACCAAAACCCCTTCTGGGAAGGATGTTGATTAATTTGTATAAGCAACTGAGGCTTTGCTTTCTTGTTGCATTTCCACTGTACTTTATTACCACATTCATTTCACATCTTAGGAATTATTACCTTATTTTTCTCCATTCTCTCATTTCCTACTGGCTCTCTGATCTTCTTATCTCAGTGTAGTGTTTACTCCAACTACCACATTTATATCCAACTTTTAACCCATTTGTTTTATAATACTTTGTTCTACAGACTTCATTAAAATTCTGATAGATACTTTTATTGATGCAATTTTTTTATAACTGGAAAAATAATATACCCTTCCTGTTTTATAATATTAGACACTTCTTCTTTCTACCCATTGAAATTATAGTCTCGTTTGTTAATTTTTATTCAGTCAGCATAACAATTAGATGGAAAAATTAATCAGGGAAATTTTCCTAAAGTAGGTGAGCTGGGAAGAAATGTTTATTCCATGCTGGGGAAAATGAAAAGGAGAGCATTCCAACTGATGGGAAACTCAAAGGCATACCAATAAGCAGCATGGAAGAATGGAAAGTTGGCTAGATTTAGCTAGAAGGGAGAGTCAGTCTGTAGAGGGAAAAGATAAAATTAGAGAGGTACAAAAGTGCCAGTTGACAGAAGACCTTGAATTAAAAGCCAAGAGTTTAGACTTGATATAGTAGGAGTAGCTGATTCTTGAGCAGGAAGGTGATGTGATAAAAATGGCATTTGCAGAAGATTATTTCAGCCACTTACAAAAGAATAATTGTAGCAAAAGGACACAGGAATTAGGATCCTAGCAAAGAAGTTATTGTAACCCTTGTTTGAAAAGAATCAGCCTGAAGTCACAGAAAAAAAAAAAAAAAAAAAAAAAAAGGCCAAAATGATGAATAAGTCAGATTCTATAAAGCAAAAGGTTTCAAATCTTGGTTATTGGCTCACCTATTTCAGAATCACCTGGAATGTTTGTTAAAATGTCATATTTCTATAATATATGCCCAAATTCTTTAATGTTATTCTTTCCAGGGGAGGAATGGAAGCAAGTTCCCTACATGATTCTTTTTTTTTTTTTTTTTCCACATGGAGGTTTGAGAAGTTCTGATCTAGAGGAAGAACTAAGAGAACATGGTAACGATACCTGATAACTATACATGGTAACTATACTTAGAGGTGAGAAAAGAGTACAATGAGTCCATGGCAGCCAGTCTAGGACTCAGGAAAATATGATAGAGCAATTAATAGAAAAATAATTAATAGATCTTATTATTTTGAGGAGTTTTAGGTTTCCAACAAAAGCGAGCAGAAGGTACACAGAGTTCAAATATACCCCCTGGCCCTACACATTCACAGCCTTCCTGCCCTGTTATTACACCCCACAGAGTGGTGCACTTGTTACAACTGGTGAGCCTATCTTGATATATCCTTATCACTTAAGACCCATAGGTGACATCGGTTTCACTCCTCATGTACATAATATGGGTTTGGAAAATTTTATGACATCTGTCCACCACTACAGTAACATACCGAGTAGGTTAGCCCCCCAAATTCTCTGCGCTTTGTTAATTCATTCCTTCATCCTCCTGAACTCCTAGCAACCACTCATATGTATATTGTCCCCAAAGCTTTGTTTTTTTCCAGAAGTCATATAGTTGAAATCATGCAGTACACATTATCAGATTGGCTTATTGAACTTAGTAATAAGCATTTAAGGATTGGTAGCTCATTTCTTTCTCTCTCTCTCTCTCTTTTTTTTTTTTTTTTTGATAGTTCATTTCTTTTAGGTACTGAATAATATTCTATTGTCTGGATGTACTACAGTTTATTTATTAGTCACTTACAGAAGGACATCTTGGTTGCTTCCAAATTTTGGCAATTTAGAATGAAGCTGCTATAAACATCCATGTACAGGATATATGTTTTCATCCCTTTGGGTAAATACTAAGGAGCATGACTGCTGGATTACATGGTAAGAGTGTTTAGTTTTTTAAGAAACCACCAAGCTGTCCTCCACAGTGAATGTATCATTTTGCATTCCCACCAGCAATGAATTACAACATAAATTTAAAGCAAACTTCTATCCAAAAAAATAGTAATAACCTTCTATCATAATAGAAATCATGATAGAAAAGCATTCATGGTAGAAAAGATGCAAAATTGTGTTGCCAATGTAACAGAATCAAAATGAACAAAAATCCTCACAGAAATAGACTTGAGACAATGAGAGACCTTGTGGGAGTTCAATGTTAAACACAAAGATTTTGAAAATACTGCACTATTGATGACATCTGCAACTGTTAAATACCGGATGTTGCTTTACACAAAAATATAGGGTCTAAGACATAGGTGTCCCCACACTAAGTGGTGGAAAGAAGTGTCAGAAGACGTAATGTTTTTTTTTTCCCAAACTTGACTTGGGACAGTGAAACCTTGGAGTGCTTATAAAATTTCCAGATTCCCAGGTATATCTAGGAGAAAAAAATGCAGGAATTGGTATTTGGCAAGTTTTTTATGATTGCTCAGAGGCTTATTGTTTCCTAATGAGATTCGTAATTCTATAATAGTCCACAGAGGGATGGCTGTGGTATATACAGGTGTAAAATACAGACCTGTTTCTAGGCATGGCTAAATGACATTACATTAGGTGCAGATGGAAGTACTCTTCTAGATTTAAAGAACAGTGGCTCTCAGTCTGAGGTGATTTTGTCCCCCACAGGACAGTTAGTAATGACAGGAAACAATTTGATTGTTGAAATTGGGGTAGAGGGAAGTATTAGTTGCATCTCTGGGTACAATGCAGTGATGCTGCTAAACATCCCACAATGCAAAAGACAGCCCTCATCTTCCCACATCAAAGGATTATTGGCCCAATACATTGATAGTAATAAGACAGGAACTATAAAATAAAAAGTAATAATAGTTAAATGCAGTATGTGAATCTAGTTTGGATTATAATTTAATTTTTTTTTTTTAAATAACATTGGTAGCAGCTATTAAAGACCTTCTCAGGACACTTTTGGGCAATCGTGCATGAGCTAGACTACATAATAAAATTGATATTTTTCTAAGGTGTGATCTTAATATGGTTAGAAAAATGAATGCCTTCTTTAAGTTACACATGTTGAAGTCTGAACCTAGTTTCAAATGATAGAGCAAAGAAAACAATGTACACACATATGCATATATATCTTTGAAGAGTGATGACATAATTGTAAAATATTAACAAATTTTAATATAGGAATAGGAAGATAAATGTTCATTTATTGTTCTATCAGTTTCTTGGTATGTTTGAAATTTGGTCATAAAATAAAAGTTGTGGTAAGTGCTATTCTAAGTATTTTAACAATGTATATTTGGGATTTGGGCCAATTGGTTCCTTAGGATTTGTTTGATCCTGAAATCGTTCTTGATCGCCATCTTTCTACTTCATGAGACCATTCCCCCCACTTCCTATTCTTAGTCATTTAAAGTCCCTGAGAGGCATTTCCTCACTGAAACAGAGGCTTAAGCAGTTGACATGCGACTCAATGAAGAATCCGACAGGTAAGCCCTGTCTTCTTTTATTTCACTTCTCTTCTCTCTTTGTGTTGTGTAGATGACTTTTGCTCTCAGGGGGCAACAATTCCTGACTGTCTCACTAGAGTGAAGTCTTTCACTTTGGCTGTTGGGTCTAATTACCCTGCGTGGTACCTCTGAATGGGAGGCAACTCAGTGGTTTTCAAAACCTGTCCCTTCAGGCACACAAAATAGGAAAAGAGATAAAGACCCACGCTGTTTTGCTTTCACTGGAGTTATCTAAACCATACCTTAGCCACTTCCTAATCGTGAGATGATAACTCGAGTGACCGCATTCCGACTGTGGTAAGGCTGTAGCTCTCTGGCTGTCTCCTTGCCCTGCTATGCATTCCAGGGCCATCAGCAATTTCCCTGAAACAGTTCTTTAAAGTTTGGACAGTTTATAAGATGCTTCCACTTTTATTAAGGTTACTATTGTTTTTTTCACTATTGTCAAACATCTACAAATATTTTTCAGTGTTTCATTGTGCCTTGCATACTGGTGCACTTTGTAGATACTTGATGACTTAATATGGCATTGGTTTGAAATATGGGAGATCCTACAACTGGCCAGAATACTAAAATATTAACGGAAAGTTCAGATGGCGGGGGGGATTCATTTGTCAAGAATAATTTTTGAGAAGTGTTTAATTAAAGTCAGTTTTATATTCCCCAAATCCTAGATAAATAGATGCACTGATATAAAGTTACTGAATTTACTTTCTTGTCTTTGATGTTAATGGCTGTATGTTGGTTACTTTTGAGTTAAAACCATACTACATTTCTACAACATAGGGCTGACGGTGGCTTAATGAAAGTGGCTTCTGATGATGACAAAACTATGGATCTTTCTGACCAGAACTAAGGACTCTCTAAATGCTGTTTTCTCATAGTTTCAATCTCTTATAGGTCTGAAATCTCAGTGGGATGAATAGAAATATATTGGGATTGCTTTTGAATTCTGCTGTTATGACGGTGTAGGAAATTATGTCTTAAACACGCAGGCTGGCTCTCAGTTTCATTTTATAAGTTTTATCAAAACCTAAAGCACTTTTTTAAAGTGCTTTTTCCCCCCAAAAGTCCTATTTCTTTCTCTTATGTCTGTACACATACACTTTGAACAGTAGTCTACATAAATATTTAGCATCTAAGTGAATATTTCTAGACTTTATTTTTTTTCTGTGTGAGATCAAATCATTTCTCAGAAGTTTTACAATGTTATGTGAACATCAACTTTCCAAATGAAGCCTGACTCTTTAAATAAAATTTCCTAAATTAAAAAGGTTCCAATGTAAAGCTTTATTTCCTAAAAAGAACTACACAAATATGTTCACCATTTTAGATCACTGAGGCATATCATTTAAAAATTATCATTTTGCAAAATGAAACATATTCTAGAATCATATGCATATTTACTGTACTAATGATTATTCTGAATAATTATTCAGAAAGAAGAGCTGGGTTACACTTTATAGTTAGAGTTGAAACAGTTTTCTAATAGATACTTTGTGGCTATGATAATTATGAAATTTGAACTTTAGACAGTCAAAATACTCAATTTAATTTAATGTTTTCTTGGAATTCAGAATATGGTGATGAGTAAAAAAAAAAAAAATTCCACAAAATAGTATGTAGTTTTTTTTAACATCAAAAGTATGTGTAGATAGATATAGTTTTATAGATAAATAGATACAGACAAACACACAGAAATCTGGAAAGGAGTATACTGCAAACTTTAACAATATTTATATTCAAGTATTGATAATACAAAAAAGATGAATGGGTATTTTAATTCTTCCTTTGTGTTCAGTTTTATTTTCTAAATATTTCAATAAACACACATTAAACAGTAAAAAGTGTGTTTGCCTTAAAAGACACTGAACACTTACACTGCTTGATATTAGGATTCTGTGGAAAACCCAAACTTCTCTAATATGTCAGCATGTTTGTTGGACTTAAAATATTTCTGGTGACAGTCAAGATCAAGTATTAGCTTGCATGCAGCAGAGCCTAAATTATCCTCTCAACAAACTGTATCAGATGATGATGACATAATAGCAAAAGAGTATCTTCTGGTCACCAAATTAATAAAGGATTTAACTTCTAAGTGACATCAGACATGTCAAATAATTTCAATATATTCAACTACAGACAATAAATGGCAACGTAGTATTATTAGCAAAAAACATTTTGGAACCCTTGTGGAGGAGACAAGGTGAGAGATTATCCTGCCAACAGGTGAACTTACAGGGAGCCATCACAGGCAGCACCAGACAACAAAGTCTTGCTAAAGTGTAACAACAAATATAGCATATAACATTCCTATGTCAAGGAAGAAAAGTAGTTGGCCACTCACCTGAGCAGACCAGTAAGAAATAAAGATGCTCATTTTCAATAAAGGTGCTGAGTGAACCATGAGCTTAAAACTAAATGTAAAAAAAAAAAAAAATAAAAAAAATAAAAAAAAATAAAAAAACAACCTAAATGTAGTAGACTGTGAGTAAAGGGCTCAGGTAGGATAGATTGCACACTATATTATTCTTGTTACTTTGAGATAAGCATAGATAATAACACAAATACCAGAAACATCTTTTATCATGCCCATAATGACAATAAATTAGGTTAAAATTAAAATGTATGCATTTATTTCCACTTCTTACTTCTGAGGTAAAGTTTTCCTTCTAAACATCCAGTTTCATTTTGTTTTGTTTTTTTGAGGTAGGCAGGGCAGATAAGAAACACAACTGTGTAAAAAGTGTCATAAGTATGAACAAAGTAATTTGGGGACGGAAGACTAGTAAAGTGATTGTTGGGATTTGGAGAAGGCATCCCTTTGGAGGTCATATTTGTGACGGATTTTGAATTATAAACAGTTTTGTATCTTTAATGGCAACAATACAGGCAGGCATTTGGCTGACACTATATGGTATGCTTGTCAGCAAACATTACCAGTGAGTCATATATTTTATGTTTTTGAGGGAGAAGGGACAAATACTTTAGAAATTTCATGTGCATATGGCCAAGCTAATGTTTGTATGTTTCCTCCCCTTTCCAAAGGGACAGAACTCAGGAAACTTATAATCAAAGTTCCAAGTTTCGCTCCAAAATAGACCTGGTTATAACTGAATAATAATTCAATTTAAGACCCCAAAGTTTCATTGGGAAAATAATATCAATTGGGTCTAAATATTAACATTCCACAGGTTTAATAACATCCAAACAACATACTATATAGTGCAATAGTTGGTGACCAACCTAACTAGATCTCTGTCTTGATTTCCTAAGGTTTCAGATTCTGATTCTACTTGAGAAAGTAACACTAAGAAATCTTTGAAGGGAAAGTAAAACATATGTGGTATTTTAGCATAAGAATTCATGAGTTACAGATTTGTTTCATTTATGCCCGAGGTCTAATAAAAGTGATAGAGTCACAAAGTGGTAAGAAGCCCATGAAGATAAGCTAGAAGTAAATGCTTGTTCATATTCATGAGGATATTGAGGCCCAGAGAGAATTTTAGTAACTTCTTTACCAGACATAGCATTAGCCAAATGTTCATCCAGGTTCAGCATTTCAGTAATAGTTGGAAACTTTAATACTTTACTTGCTATAATGGACAGTCAACTAGTAAGAAAATTAACAAGAAAATAGGAGACTTTGGGGCATCTGGGTGACTCAGTAGGTTAAGCATCTGCCTTCAGCTCAGGTCATGATCCCAGGGTCCTGGGATCCAGCTCCACATTAGGCTCCCTGCTCAGTGGGGAGTCTGCTTGTCCCTGTCCTGCTGCCCCTCCTCCTGCTTGTGCTCTCTTTGTCACTCTCTCAAATAAAAAAGAATTAATAAAAAGAAAATAGGAGACTTGAATATTACTACAAACCAACTGAAACTAATAGACACCTATAGAATACTCAACAGTAAAATTATATTTTTTCTTCTCAAATGTAAATGAAACTTTTTTTAGGATCAACCATATGCTAGGCATAAAACAAACCTCATTAATGTAGAAAAAGAATAATGATAAAATGAGGCATGTCTTCCAATCATAATGGAATAAAAGTAGAAAAAGAAACCTGGGAAATGCATAATTATGTGGAAATTATACAACACTTCTAAATTACCAGTGGGTCAAAGAAGAAATCACAGGAGAAATCAGAAAATACTTTGAGAGGAATAAAAAGAAAGATACACATTATAATAAAACTTATGGGATTTAGCTAAAGTAATGCTCAGAGGGAAGTGAAATTTTATATCTATAGATGCTTATATTTATATAGAATACATATTAAATATATATAAATACACAGATATAAACACATACACAGAGGCAGCAAGATCTCAAATTAATAATAACCTTTCCTACCTAAGACAGAGGAAAAAGAAGAGCAAAGTAAACGTAAAGCAAACAGAAGGAAATAAATAATTAAGATTGAAGTGGAAATACTGAACTAGAGAAGAGAAAAAATAGAGAAAATCAATGAAACCAAAAGCTGATTCTTTGGAAAATTCAACATAATTGATAGACCTTTAGCCAAACCGACCAAAAGGAGAGGTAGGGTGGGAGTAGTGAGGGAAGAAGAAAGAGAGAAGACTCCAATTACTAAAATCAGAAGTATAAGAGAAGACAGTGCTACCAACCACTAAAAAAAATTAAAATTGTAGAATATATGCTTGTATATTAAGTAACTTCGATGAAATGGATGCAGTCCTAAGATGACACACTATTAAAACTGACTTAAGAAGAAACATAATTTTACATGTAGAGATTAAATTAGAAAATTTAAAATGCTCTCCAAAGGGTCCAAGCCCAGATGGCCTCCTTGGGAAATTCTAACAAACCTGTTTTTTTTTAAGGTTTTATTTATTTATTTATTCATGAGAGACACAGAGAGAGAGGCAGAGACATAGATAGAGGGAGAGGCAGGCTCTCTGGGAGGAGCCAGATGTGCAACCATGATCACCTATATAGACAAAGAAAAAGTATTTGAAAAAATTCAACACCTTTCCATGATATAAATACATACATACATACATACATACATACATACAATAGAAATAGAAAAGAGTCTCCTCAAACTGATGAAGGACATCTACAAAAATTCCACATCATGATTACTGGTGAAAGGCTGAGTCCTTTCTGCCTAAGAGTAGATAAAAGATACACATCTGTTCCCTTCACTTCTATTCAACACTGTGCTGGAGGTTCCAGCCAGGACATCTAGGTAAGAAAAAGAAATCAAAGGCATCAGTATCAAAAAGGAAGATACAAAATTATCCTATTTATTGTTGATATGATCTCTTATATGAAAATCCTAAGCAATTCACTAAAAGATTATTAGAACTAAGTCAGCTTAGTAAGGCTGCAGAATACAAGAACAATACACAAAAATCAGTTCTGTTCCTATACAATTACAGTAAGTAATCCAAAAATGAAATAATGAAAATTCCATTTACATCAAAAAATAAACTCAAATACATTTAACAAAAGGAGTACAAAATTTATACTGGGAAAACTACAAAATATTGTTAAAAGAAATGAAAGAACATTTAAATAAGTGGAAAAAACATCTCATATCCATGGGTCTAAAGATCTAATACTGTTAGGATACCAGTATTCTACAAAACAGAAGATCAGATGAGAGGAGAGGAAAAAATAAAACACAATCATTATCAGAAAGGGAGACAAACCATAAAAGACTTAATTGTGGGAAAAAAACTGAGTGTTACTGGAGGGGAGATGGGGGGGGATGCGATAAGTGGGTGATGGACATTAAGGAGGGTTCCTGATGTAATGAGTACTGGGTATTACATAAGACTGATGAATCACTGACCTCTACCTCTGAAACCAACAATACATTGTATGTTAATTACTTGCATTAAAAAAAGAAAAAAGAAATATATATGTCTACTGCACACATATGCGCACCCCTGTGCAAGATAGCAATACTCTCCAAATTGATGTACAGATTCAATGCAATCCCTATTAGAATCCCAGCTGGCTTCTTTGTAGAAACTGGCAAGCTAATTTAAAAATTCACGTGGATTACAAGAAATTGAAAAGAAACAGAATAACTTTGTAAAGGAACAAAATTGGAAGCTTCATATTTCCAAATTTTAAAACTTATGATGTGCAACTATAATCAGGACAGTATAGTAGTGAGTAATGGATAGGTGAGGCTAGGTAGGGAAAGAGGTAGGGGGTGAAGTGGCTATGGTCACCCAGGGGGCTATGTAACCAGGCTCATAGAAATCCCAGATGTAGAGAAATAGACATGATACCTACAAGAGTACTTTGTTCTCAAGATAGATAGGAGTCCACCATGTTTGTTCTAAATATAGACATGGGGGGATCCCTGGGTGGCTCAGCGGTTTCGCGCCTGCCTTTGGCTCAGGGCGCGATCCTGGAGTTCTGGCATCGAGTCCCAGGTCGGGCTCCCTGCATGGAGCCTGCTTCTCCCTCTGCCTGTCTCTCTGCCTCTCTCTCTCTCTCTCATGAATAAATAAATCTTTAAAAAAAATAAATATAGACATGATATTGATAAGAAATTTACCAAGTTCCCTGGTCAGTTTCCTACAAAAGAAAGACCCACCATAAAAGCCCTTAATGGCAACCTATTCCGAACTCTTACCTAGAGGGCTCTTTTTTCTTTTCTGTTCTCACCTTCACTTAATAAACTTTCACTTCACCTCCCCCTTTTTTCGGGAAGACTCTGTGAGATAAGAAGCCTAAAATCCTGCAACAGTAGTGACATAAGATAGATTGATAAATAGAATCAAGAGTTCAAAAATAAATCCATGTGTCTTTGGCCACCCAATTTTCAACAAGGGTACCAAGACTGTTCAACAAGGAAAGCAATCTTTTAAATAAATAGTGCTGAGACTTTTCTATATTCAAATGCAAAAGAATTACATTAGACCCTTATCCTACAGTATATACAAAATTAAAGATAAATCAAAGACCTAAATATAAAAGCTAAAACTATACAACTTTTAGAAGAAACACAGTGGAGAAACTACATGACTTCAGATTTTACCATGGAGTCTTGGATATGACAAAGGTGTAAGCAACAAAAAGTGATTATAATGGAAAATACAGACAATAATAAGTGGCGAGGATACAGAAAAATTAGATTCTTCATACACTGTAGTGGGCAAACAAAATGGTATAGTCATCTTGAGCATCCTGGCAGTTCTCCAAAATTTAAACATGGAGGTTTGACTCAGCAACTCTTCTCCCAAGAAAAATGCCCACACGAAATCTTATACACAAGTTTTCACTGCAGCTTTATTCACAATTCCAACGAGGGAAACAACCCACGTTATCAACAGACGTATGGTATATCCATGTAATGGAATATTAATTTGCCATAAAAAGGAACAAAATACAGGGGCATCTGGGTGGCTCAGTTGTTAGGCCACCGACTCTTGATTTTGGATCAGGTCATGATTTCCAGTTCCCTGCTCAGCAGAAAATATGCTGGAGATTGTCTCTCTCCCTCTCCTTACTCAACTCCCACCCTACCCCCAGTGCACATCATCATCCTTTCTCTCCAAAATAAATAAATCTTAAAAGGAAAAAAAAAGAACCAAAAAAGAACAGATACACATTACAATATGGATGAACCTTGAAACCTAAGAGAAAGAATGCTAAGAGAAATAAATTCTAAGAGAAAGACACCACACACACACACACACACACACACAAAACCTATATAAGACTGAATTTATATGAAATATCCAGAATAGGCGATTCTATGGAGACGGGAAGTAGATCACTGATTATTCAGGGCTGGTGATATTAGAAAACAGATGCGCAATAACTAAAGGACACAGGAATTTTTTTTGAAGTGATGAAAATGTTCTAAGTTGAACAAGGTACAGTTGTACATGAGTATTCTAAAAACCACTGAAAACTATACACTTCAGATGGGTGAAGTGCAAAGGCATGTGAATTTCATCTCGAAAAAAACTCATAAAAATGCTGTTCGAGGCCTCTACCAGACGAATGTAAATTGCGGCTAAAGAAAACAATTTTGCTTTGTAGTTTTATATTGCCTCTGGCATTTCAGATATATTACTTCAAGTGATCTCAGAGACAACAGGGACAAATAAAATTAAACGTAGATAAAGAACTTTCAGGAGCACCGATGATCACTCACCTTTGCGGACGGGCTTACTTTCCAGATCCCGGCCGCCTCCGGGAGGGGCAGCAGCGCAGGCCTGGCCACGTCCGGCCCCCACAGCACGAGCCAAGACCCGGAGCCCGGCCGAGGATGACACCAAGACGCTGATGGCGACCTTCGAGGTCTGGCGATGGGGGGAACGCTGGGTGACTGTGGGCGCCACTTCCCTTCATGTGGGTGTTCAAATGGGTGTCGGTGGTGGATCCCCAGGAGGAGGAGCGACGAAGGGGAGGTGGCAGGGCGGAGAGATCCCGAGGCCGGGAGCCTCCGGGCTGGGGTGCCAGTCACTGAGGGAGGTGGCCTTCTCATCCTCAATGATGAGGACAGTAGCCAGAGTTTCCTTCCATTCAGAAGGCTCCCTTGCAAAAGTGCACTGAACCCCACCCTGGGGACATCCCCTACCCAGCTGCCCTGTGTCACCTGCTGGACCACCGAAGAGGTCCTTTAGGGTTCTCAGCCCCCAAGGGTGGGCCAAGAGAGGGATCCTGGGGAGCATAACCGTAGGCAGCAGTGATGAACTCCCAATGCTGACCAAGTACTGCTGGAGGCTGAGGCCAGGAAACTTATCCCATCTTTGAACCGGTGTCAACTGTCCTGGAAGTAACCCGGGTTGACAGAGAGAACTCATCGCATCTGCCCAAATGTACCCGACCTCTGAGCTGGCCTGCCAGTCCTGATGCCCCAGAAGTCCCTTTGGCTTTTTTACAAATAAAGGCCTTCTTGTAAAAAATAAACAAATAATAAATAAAGTAAAATAAATAAAAAATAAATAAAAGAGCAACTGTATAAATTGATATTCTTTTAAATGTCAAAATCTCATTTGAATTTAAATCGCCTATGTAGTGGATAGTAATTAAGCAGCCCATAGATTTCTGGCTATGCTTCCCACATTAAGCAAAATCCTTTTTGTTGTTGCTGGTTTTAATTTGTCTGTTTGATTCTGAGTAATGGTAAAGTGAAGGCCAAAAATATTTTACTTTTACAAAATTGAGTTTTTGGTTCCTTTTGGTTCTTAATTATTTTAGGATAGTTCTTTCCATATAAGAGTTTTGGTGAGTATTCATTTCACTCCTGTTCAATTCAGCTGTTTGAATACCAGGTCTATTTTTATGACATCTTCACTTTTTTTTCAATGAAAGACAAAGCTATGTAAAAGCTAACAAACGATCCAGTGATTATTTCTAATTAAAGGGATTTGATTTAAAAAAAAAAAAACTGGTGGGAAATTAAAAGGAGAGTATGGTGTGCCCTTTTCATGCATGTTTGTACTAGTTCCCATTGCTGGGAAAATGATTTAAAGTATAGTATGTGCAACCTGTTTTTCTGGTAATTACAAATGAAGACATATGTCTTTGCAACAAGGAAGAAGCCAGCTACCATTTTAAGCATTCCTCTGCCCCTGCTGAGTTAATTCCAATACACAAAAATACCAACAAAGGTAATTGTGAACAGAGCATCCTCCTGCTAAATCTTCCTTTTGCTGAATTTCTTCCTTTTGAATTGCAAGACTCTTAAATAGAAATGGAAGTATCCCAGTAAATTGTTAGGTTTACTTTCCTTTAATACTCGAATCATGCCAGAAAGTCATAGGGGGGAAAAAAAAAACAGTGTCTAGACAAATTATATTTTCCTTTTCTGTTCTCTTGCCTTTACCATGCAATTCATCAACTAAAAAGATTTATGGATGCTTCTTGCTTATAAATTTGACAGATTAATTTCCCATTTATACACATTTTAAATTCAAATACATGGAACATAACTATAACACATATTGAAGAGAACTCAAGCTATTTCTAAATTAGTCAATCTACTGATGGTGTACTATGTAGAAAGAGTTAAAAGGATCAATATTAACTTTTCAACTTGTACCACTGAATAACGTTGACTCTTTAGTAATAAGTAGGCAGTTTGCTTTACTGATAAACTGTTTTCCTAAGTGTCTACTTAGTAAAGGTATGAGAAAAAAAAGTGTGAGACCAAAGCAAAAGTACATTGAAACAATTTAACTAACTGAATGTGTTATTTTATGGTCAGACTGTAGCATTCAGTATTCTCCAAACATTTAGCTAGTTGATATTAGATATGAAGTACTGTTCTGAGTCCTTGAGATAAATTGTTAAGGATTTAGTGGGAAAGACAGACAAATTGCTAGGTTATGTGAGAAATGCTATAGTAGACACATGACTAAAGCAGTCAAAAGGAGGAAAAAAAATAATTCTGACTAGTTTGAATCTGAAAGAATTAATTTCACAGAGAATATGCAAACATACATATCACACATCAATGCACACATGCACACAAAATAATCCCAGTATGAGAAACCATACTTGGAGTAGTCATGGGATTGCTTACTCTGTTATGAAGCGATGGGAAGGGCAATATGGTTGTATCTGGTGATCTTTTACCTGCTTAAATCCTCAATTCCCCAAGTGTGTGGACACAGAAGTGCTAGGGTAAAGGCAGGGGTTTCTTTTATACCCAGTTAAAAAAATCCTGATTTATTCAGTCAATAGGAGGTTCTTAGAAGTTTTAGGGAGAGGGCAATGGTGGCAGTGTGGGGGATGTACCAGAAGTTAGGTCCCAAAGAAATAAAAAATAACTTTTTGCCATCGTCTAGGAAAAGCACTACAATACTTACCACTGTTGCTGCCACAACCTCTACTTTCTACTGTCACGACTACGACTATAACCACCACTGCTACCACCCCCACCACTATTGGATAGAATTTATTGAGTACTAACCATATACCAAGGACTCCTTTACACTTTCAACATGTACAGTCACACTTGATCCTCACCACAGTTTATATGGCAAAAAGAATCATAGGGAACAGTCAGAACTTCTTATTTTCCCCACTCATTACTGCACTCTGTGCTGCCGCTTAATCTCATCCAGATATGCAGGCTCTTGCCTTTTTCATCGTATCTCAATCAACTCCTGATCTTTTCTTCTCGGTTCTCTTCCAAAGGCCTGATTTAACATCTGTACTGTTCCATACCAGTATCCTTGATCACTTTGCATCTCTATCATTCCACAGGAGCTGCTTAGTAAAATTTCAGCATTAGATCAGTGCTATATCCCACATCTCTGCTTTACAATTATATAGCTGAGGACTCTGGATTATATCACTTAAATACGTTGACTGGCACAATAACAATTCAGGGTTTCCAGTCATAGCAGTGCTTTCAGCACCACTGACCACCCTTTATAGATTTTTCATCAGCTCCACCTCTTGCTATGGCTTACTGTGGCTATTTTGACACATTTGCCACAACTCACGAGTCATCTGTTCCAACAGGTAATGGTCACCATTGCAACAGAATGAATTTTGGAGTCACTGGTATCTAGATCTTAGTGGAAAGTGTGTGAAGGAATGGAATCACCATTTTCAAAAATGTATTTTATTTTCAAAAACACTACCCACAAATAGGATTTCCATAAATACCACCTGTCAGGGTTCCAGTTCTATACTTAAGTCTAAGAACTCAGAAAATCCATTTCCCATTCATACAACATCCACAGTATTTAAATTTGTATTTAGCGGAGAGAAGACATTTCAGAAGAAATGCTCACAATTAATCTTTTGACCTCAGATTTAAACCACTGTTAGACATAATTCATTAATAGAGCAGATCTTAATACGAAGACCTAACATCTTTCAGAAATACATCAGATGCTTTTATGAAAGTGCAGACATCCCCTTCTTGGTATTCATCTTATTATTTTTAGCATAGGCTTTCAACCTCCTTGAGGTTTAAGAATACAAGACTCATAAAAAAAAAAAAGCTGACAGGAGAGTAGTCACCCAAAGTAAATATATTTTTCATTGTAGATCTCTAGGAGGCTCATGATTTAGTATCACCCAACTTTTTAACCTCTCATGTCACTGCTTCTACTCTGTCATTTATGTCCTTGTATTTACTGATATCTGGATTTGCCACTATTTTTCTAATTCTGACATTTCAGACCAGTCAGTATACTGGTCTGTAGGTTTGTCTTTCCATTTGTCAAGGAAAGCAATGACCAGAAGAGAGTTTCAGGGCATTCAGGGCAGGTTCATCAGACCAACCAGAATATGAGAATTTCTTAGAAAACTAGAGCTAATAGAATTTTTCAAGACCCCCTCTAGTTGCAACCTGGCTTCAGGCCATATTTTTTTTTTCTGGATTAATACAAAATGCCTTTTTCCTAGGTACTTTCAAATTTGGCCAAAAGGAACTGACTCTTTTTCTTATGTATTCACATGAGCTGAGCAATCAGGAAGACATAATATGGTGGTGGATCTGTTAAACTTTTGGATTCATTAATTTTTCCCTTTTATACTTGCTTCTGAAGAAATTTGTCTCCATGATCAATATAGGATCAAACATTAAATAGAAGGAATAAGGAATTGTACCTTAAAAGTTTAAGAAAATTTAAAAAATAAATAAAAATTTAAGAAAATTCTTTAACCTAAAGAATAACTTTCAAACACATGTTCTATTTTTTTTTTTCTATTCTTGTCTCTAGCAGGTAGTGAAAGTACATACCTAAATGATGTTACTTTGGGTTTAAAAAGGTTTGACAATAACCTTTCAGAACCCACCAGTTTGTAAATCAAGAGGCTTCTATATATACTTACAGGGCAAACAAGTGATATACAGGACATATACCCAATGAGCAACTGCAATATATGTTTCATGGCAGAGAGTTAATGGAAATGCCTCAGGTATTAAGCTAAAAAGTGCATCATTATGTCAATTAAAAACATTAATTGTGGTAATTACAAGGAGATCATAGTTTATACAGAATTTAGTTATAATTTATACAATTATCCTCACTTATACAGAAAAAATAATGAAGCTGTTTATCTAAAGTATTTACCTAACTGAAAATTGCAACTACTGAGAGGCTACATTTACACAGTCAAAATACCAATTTGAACGAGACTTGCCATAAGCCTACTTGTAAGGTAAGGAATTCCCCGAGGACAAGGTGGTTTGGAGAGAATACAAGACTTCTAAAAACACAACATATTGCCAAATCAGATTCCTTAATTTTTACTTTGTTTGAAATGAGTCTCATTTAAGTGTAATTGCTAACATCTAGCATTAACCTCCTCTGGCTGGGGAGCCAGAAGGCATTTCTG
Organism: Canis lupus familiaris; assembly: GCF_011100685.1. Classification (NCBI taxonomy): domain Eukaryota; kingdom Metazoa; phylum Chordata; class Mammalia; order Carnivora; family Canidae; genus Canis; species Canis lupus. The sequence goes on along the minus strand of NC_049252.1, from coordinate 8,280,216 downwards.
TACATATAAAATATGAGAGATGGTTCCTGATTTTCTGAAACTGAGTAAGTGGATTCAGTTCAATTTACAGACTATCGCAAGCAAAAATAAAACAAAAAATGAAGAGGAGGAGATAGCATTCTACATACAAACTTTTTTGGTTTCTTCTTCGCATTCACAGAACAAATCTAAATAAGATTAGAGTTTGTTTGCTGGTGTGTTTTGGTGGTTTCAAATATTGGTTTTGAGCAGTCTCTAGAACAGATTTCCTTTGTGTGATCTTGGTCAAATTGGCTATTCTCTTTGACTCAGTTCATCTGTAAAATGTGATTGTGAAAATAATACCATCCATATGGACATTATGAAGTTCAGTTTTCTAATACTGTAAAACACTAAGAATAGTGTTTGGCACAAACCAAACAGTATGTAAGTGTTCACTATTATTATTGGTACAAGAAAATGAAGTACAATTCAAGAGTATTAGCCATCAGGGGTCCAAACGAATAAGTAAAAGTCAGAGAAAAGATTCTACTTGACTATAGTCTCTCTCTACTTTGCATCTAGTTTCAGAAGACTAATATCCCAAAGGGGTCATAATTGGTATCCTAGAAACATCTGAAGCCAGTTGTGCTTTGTGATTGGGAAAGCTCCCCATAATTTGCCAATTCTCCAGATAATACTTTCTCTTCCTGTAAATCTGTCCTGGGATTTCAACACATACATTGGAATCCAAGGTGTGTCTGGGTGTGCTTTAGTTATACTTTCCCATGACAGAAGCCTCACTATATATTTAAAAGTACTTGCATATTTGAGACTTAGATTCCACTTCAAGAAAGGAGACAAACTGCAGAAATGTAGGAATTTAAATAAAATATCTTCTTTTCTCCAACTTGGCCTATAATTTTTAGGATGGAATAATGGTCTTCCTACATTTGGAAAGGCATAAGTTACTATATAATATTACAACCACTCACACATTTTGCCATTATAAGTCAGTAATGTATTGCACTAACATTATTTTGCTGCTTTCAATATTTTTTTGGCCATGTAAATTGAAAAATACCAAAAAAAAATATACTGGAAGTTTTGACATGGTTAAACATCAAGCTAGAGCCCTTTCTCCCCCCTACAAATATCCACTTATATATCAATGAATGGCTATTTAAAATGTATTTCTTCAGACACCAGTAATATCATCCTCTATGTTATTGTAAGATTACCTCTTTACTTATCTGTGCTAAGTTAATTATAAAAATGCTTGCAGTGAGCAAACATTTTGCTTGCCTAGTCAGCATCTTAAACTAGATTAATCTTCTAGCAACACTTAATAGAAACTAAATCACACATCAACATGCTATAACAATATAACGATGACAGAGCAAATGAACCACTCAATTAACTCTTTGATAAATATCAAAAACATACTTTGCTCCTATAATTCATAAAGTCAAAATAAGCCTTTCTACTTTATTTCTGCATTTAATAAATGGCTAAATTCTGGAAAGTAAATATCAAGAAATGTATTTTGTGTACACAGTTTTTTAAAAAGCTTCTTAATTCAATAATTGGTTTGGGTTGCCTGGGTGCTCGGTCGGTTAAGTGTCCCACTCTTCATTTCGGCTTAGGTCATGATCTTAGGGTTGTGAGATTAAGCCCCATGTTGGACTCCTTGCTCAGCAGAGTCTACTTCAGATTCTCTCCCTCTCTCTCCCTCCACCTGCCTCACATAGCTTGCTCTCTCTTCTCACATAAATAAATAAATCATTTAAAAAATTCAATAATTGGTTAAGCTTTCAAGCAAAGAACCATAATTGATATGTGACATCATATCATGAGTAATATCAACGGTCACAGAAAATATACCATCAGTCATTAAAATTATAAAGCTACTAATACATATACATACATAATTTGAAGTTGGTTCAATTTGTCTGCCTATGAGTTGTTTCCAAACTAGTTCTGTTATTATTGTTTTGGTAGTTAATGTTGACCTTAATGCGAGGATTCTAATTATCAAATATCCATGATCCTGATGGTTCAAATGCCAGGTTTCTCACTTTTTGCCCACCCTACCTAGTAAACTATGAAAATGATTATTCAAGCATCAGTTATTTTAATAAGCTAGAATTTGCCAGTTTCATTAATATTAATATATCTAGCATTAAAAGAAGATCCTAAAAATTTTTTTCTGTATCTGGGTGTGTGTGTCCGCATGTCAATTTTTTATTTACATTGTAGTTAGTTAGCATATAGTGTGATATTGGTTTCAGGAGTAGAATTTAGTGACTCATCGCTTACATATAACATTCAGTGCTCATCACAAACGACCTCCCTAACACCTATCACCCATTTAGCCTAAAAAATTCTTATCAACATGGTAATTTTTTAAATTAAGAAGCACATTATACTGGGGCTAGAAATACCAAGTTACATCAGTCATGACTTTTTGTTCTTCCAAGTGTACAATCCAACTCGGATGTGGCAGCTATATATAATGATCTTAAATAGCACTATAAATTGGGATACTCTAAGAGACCTATAAATGGTAGTAGTGATGGCCTTCAGAGTAAGTGGATAGGGAGCCCACTGAGGGTTTCTAGAGTTGGTGATACTTGAGTTGAGACTGAAGGAACAGGGAAACTTTAATCAACAGATAAAAAAAAGAAAGATAATTTCATGCAGACTGTGGAATACTCTTTGGATTCCATTTATGGCAGTGGAACCGAAGGCAATAGTATGAGATATTGTAAAATATGTGCTCTTTAAAAGTTTTGTTTGTCCATCGCCTTAACCACTCGGCCACTAAAAGTTTTGTTTGTAATCCAAACATTCCCTACTTCAGGTTTCAGTAAGTTTTAATTACTAAATTCTTCTTTTGCGAAGAGTTATTTCTTTATTTCTTTTTTTTTTTTTTAAGATTTTATTTATTTATTCATGAGAGACAGAGAGAGAGAGGCAGAGACACAGGCAGAGGGAGAAGCAGTTTCCATGCAGGGATCCTGATGTGGGACTTGATCCTGGGACTCCAGGATCACACCCTGGGCCGAAGGCAGGCACCAAACTGCTGAGCCACCCAGGAATCCCTGTGAAGAGTTCTTTCTTAATTATGTAATATTGGCCCAACGTCTTGATGACTGTATGAGAATGTTAATCCTTTATACATGAAATACATTACTTTTTAAAAACTTGCATAAATAGGATTTCTGAGCAAGTCTTAAATGACAATGAAAAAAGAAGAAGGAAAAAGACATGAAATATATTCCTGACTATCCATAAATGAATTCTCTGTGACCAATTTCCTATTGACTCCAGAAGCATGTGAAATAACTTAAAGAAGATTTTGTGTGTTTTTAAAATTGTTACCTCATTTTCCCCAAACTTGTCTTTATAACATTAATCCATGTGATTCTCAAAGTAAAAATATAGCAAAAAATAAATAAAATAAAAATAAATATAGCAAAAGTAAATTTATACAAATTGATAGCTCATCAACATATAGAGCAGCTATATGTCTGCAACAGTACTGATGATACTACTACTACTACTACTGCTACTAGCTTTCCCCTACTAAAGACTAAATTTCAATCATTTTACATGGATTTGATCAATTATCCCTCAAATGATCTCATATAACTTGGATACTCTTATAGTCACTATTATATAGTAAAAAAAACCCTGAGGCACAGCATTATAAGTAATTTGCTTTAAGTCACAGAGATAATGAGTAGAAATGCTGGGAGCAAGCTGGCTCCAGATTCCAGAGGGTTAAGCCATGGTGCAGGATATTTAAATACGATGATACTCTTGAATCAAACCTTCTCTTTGAAGACCAGTAGTTTTTATCTCTGGTTGCATCCCAGAGCAGTCTGTAGCCACTGCAGATCGTCAAGCTTTCAATCAACAGTTTCTGATTCAATAAATAGATCTGTAGGGTAGATTGTATTTCTATCCTTTTAAGAAGCTCCACACATAATTTTGATGCACACTTCCAGGGTTTCGAATCCTGACATAGATTCTTTCTTTAGTCTGAAGCATTGGGGTATCTAATGGACATGTCCTATCCTAAGCTAATTTGCTCTATCGTATTTGCCAGCCTTCAATACTCCACATGAGGGCAAATGAAGGTTGAACCAAGACAAATATTTCCAATATTTCTTTTGATATACTTTACAATGAATCTTAATTTGGAGGGGATAAATGTCTGTCTTTTAAAAATAATAACATTTTCTTATTATGCATCTTGGTGTTAGATAAAAATTAACTTCCTATCTACAAAGTAATCCCAATTAAACCAAAAATTCAGGCAAACAGGACAAAAGCAAACAATCATATAAAATTTGTTATAGGTAGTTAAAGGAGAAAAAGCAAACAAATATCTTCTCTAAAGAGAAGTTGATAGGCACACATGCATAACTAGGGTCTATTAAATAACTCAAAATTTTAACTCCTGAATCAATAGTTACTTTAAACTGGTAAAAAGGAATGGATAACTTTTTAGAAGATACTAATAAAAGACTGGGAAGACTAAAAAATGTATAAGTACAATGTTGAATTCTACTTTTTCTGCATATACTATAAAGTTGGAGGGATTAAAAATGTTAACTTTTTATGGTTGCTCTAAGTAATATCAGATGTTTGTGAATATTAAAACTCATTGTAAACTTAAAAGCTTATTAGTTAAGAAAGGTGATATAGTTCTTGATTAAAAAAAATAATTGTTCTCAATTAAGCAAATGTCCTTAGCAGCTTTCAAAGGCAAATCAGTGCCATCTAGTGGCAAGACCAGTTAACAGATTATTCTTTCATTCTTTTATTTGTTTTTCCTCGTTAACAGATTATCCTTCCAGATCAAGTTCTGTAGAGGGTAGGGATGCCTGGGTGGCTCATCCATTGAGCATCTATCTGCCTTTGGCTCAGGTCATGATCCCGGGGTCCTGGCATCGAGTCCTGCATCAGGTTCCCCACAGGTAGCCTGCTTCTCCCTCTGCCTCTTTGTGTCTCATGGGTAAATAAATAAAATCTTAAAAAAAAAAAAATTCAGTAGAGGGTGCCAATGATAGAAATCTGTATTTTATATAAAACATATATACACACACATATATATGATCATATGTACATGTATATATACCATTACACACACATACATATATAAATAGGTATGAATTTTAAAATGTGAATTTACTTCCTAAAGAGATTTAGTTCAGTGTATGATAATGAGACAAATATGCAATGCTTGCACCAAAAGTTTAATATTTAGTGATTTAGTAAGGAATGAGGAGTTATGTGTATCTAAAACATAAACAATCAGTATATGAAATATATAAGAACGTAGCTTTATCGGACAAACGAGACTTTATATGGAGAAAGCTTCATCAGTTTTTTAAAAAAGCAAAATGAAGTATGTTCTCAGTGTCAAGAGTGTGCTCAAGGTTATCATAAGTAGGATGGCTGATAATCCACAATAAAAAAAATGACGATTTGTCTTTTCTGTTTCCTTATAGGAAAATATGCAGATGATCACTAAGATGATGATTATTATTTTTACTGTGAACTTGATATTGGGGCTTTCAACTTGTAAGTCAGAAGGATGAAGGGACTATTGAAAAATTTGATGGAATTTCAAACATAATATTTAAATTGGAGAAGAGAAGCCACCCAACAAAATACCTGAAACCAAGAGACTTCATGAAAAGCTATATAATTTTTCTCACTGTGGATCCTGAGTAATAGATAAAAATGTATCCTATCCCTCTAGGAATGCTCATGATACTCTCTTACCACGAAGAAAAAAAGAATGGACTAGATGAAATTAAGTTTCCTTTCAAGCTTTAATTGTGTTAAAAGCCAAGTATCCTCCCTTATAATTCATCTTTTTGGTTTTGATATAATATGCCTGTTTGACCTCACTGAAGTTCTGCCTTTTGTTAGTTCTCTTCCTGAGACTCCAATTAACTTTACAAAATTTCTCTTCAGTGAAGAAAATCTAGGCAAAAGGATTAATTTAGCTAACAATGCCATAATATAAAAATCTCCATAGGAGCTTTTTCTGACCTATTCCAGGGACTCTGCCAACTCGAACGCCGTGATGATGAAAGAACTCTTCATAGCTCAGGAGATAAGGGGAAAAACCCATTGCATCAGATCCAATTGCTCTTAGGGGAATTCAAAAGAATCCTAAATAGTCTTAATGTCTAAAAAAGCCACATTTTCTATCTAGAGACTAGGATCCAAAAGGGTACAGAAGGTTGACTTATCAGTGATGTAATTTTCTCAACCTGATGAGGAAGGCTTTTATATGTTCCAAATGAGCTACCAGAAAAGGGGAGAGCCATTCTTTTTCTCAGCCACTCAGAGGAAACAATGTGGTTATGTGAAACACAGAGCCATGAATAAGACACTCATGCGGCTCCTCTTGCCCCAGTCTTAACCATGATGACTTTTCTTGGTTTGCCTCTGAAACACAGAGCAGATGCAATTTCTTTCCTTTTCAAAAAACACTCTCCCTAAAGAGTTAGGCCTTTTTTTCCCCTTTCTTGTCTTGTATTCAATGTGACCATGACATATAAAGAAAGAAATGTAGGAAACTGTGGTAATGCTGGCATTTTAAATTAGTAAGTGCACATTCCCTCACTGCTGATACCAATGATTTTATAACGTTTCTGAAGCTACTTTTACATGGACTATCTTCAGATTACACATCATGACTCGGGCACAAGTGAGGTTTACATGGTTTTGGTTACTCAACAAATCTTACCTGGAAGACCATATAAATAAAATGTGCATAGTTAAATCATGACTGCTAATTCTTTGCAGAGAAAGATACCAAAGGGCCTACAAATAGACACACACACAAGTACACAAGGCATTCGCACACACGCCTGCCCGTGACCACATGTGGACGCCTATGTATATTTAAGCACGCACAGATGTATCTCCCCTCATAGTCCCTTCTTCCTTCTGACTTACAAGTTGAAAGCCCCAATATCAAGTTCACAATAAAAATAATAATCATCATCTTAGTGATCATCTGCCAAGAAGCAATTTTCACGATATGGATCATGGTCCAAATTCTGAAGGATGGGATCCCTGGGTGGCGCAGCGGTTTAGCGCCTGTCTTTGGCCCAGGGCGTGATCCTGGAGACCCGGGATCGAATCCCACATCAGGCTCCCGGTGTATGGAGCCTGCTTCTCCCTCTGCCTATGTCTCTGCCTCTCTCTGCCTCTCTCTCTTTCTCTCTCTCTCTCTGTGACTATCATAAATAAATAAAAATTAAAAAAAAAAAAACTAATTCTGAAGTATGAGAATATAATGAAAATTTAAAAACCCTGATAGGGTTTATGTTCACTTTAAAAATGGTGAATTATTAAATTCTAGAGAACAGGGACATCTGGGTGTCTCAGCAGTTGAGTGTCTGCTGTCGGCTCAGGTGTGACCCTGGGGTCCCGGGATCAAGTCCTGCATCCGACTCCCTGCATGGAGCCTGCTTTTCTCCCTCTGCCTGTGTCTCTGCCTCTCTCTCTCTCTGTCTCTCATGAATAAATAAATAAAATTCTAGAAAACAAATTTAAGTCACTGATAATTATGTATTCTGTCATAGTTTAAATTATATGGTCACAATTTGCAAGGACAAATCAATCCAATTTTTGTATAATTTTACCTCTTAATCATACTTGTTTTTCTTTTTACATAAAATACTTTGATTATCAAAAACTTACTGACATCGGGGGCATTGGGTGGCCCAGTTGGTGAAGTATCTGCCTTTGACTCAGGCTATGATCCCAGGGTCCTGGGATTGAGCCCCATGTCGTGGGTTCCTGCTCAGTGGGGAGTCTGCTTCCCTTTCTCCCCCTGCCTCCCCTCACTTGTACTCTCTTTCTCTCTCAAATAAAGAAGTAAAGAAACAAACAAATAAATAAAATCTTTTAAAAACCTAACTTATTGACATTGGAAATCATACAAAACATTTTTTACAGCTATTCATGTTAAGTACACATCAGAAAACTTACCTTTAGTTTTACATGTTTAATAAGCCTGGGTATTTCCTGAATGTTTACTCCTTCTCTCAGGAATTGGCTGAAGATAGACTGTGGTACTGATGTAACTCTGAAGCTATGAGAGTAAATGTTCTTAGAAATAGTACCCGTTGGGGGCTATCTTCTCTCTTTATACATGGGGGCAATTTCCAGTTTGGTTGAATTCTGATATAATACATTCAGTCATTCTTCACTATAACTGCAGACTTAAATGTTTCAGTTTCTTCACTCATCCCCAAACATATCTAAATGTGGACTACATCAGAAGTTCCAGTCCTTAGAATCTTCTAACTTCCATCATATCTATTGGCTGTCTCCTTGCTTCATTTCCTTTCCTCCCATGATTAGTCTAAAGTTCATCTATGACCATAACCACACTGTAACAGTATTCTTGCTCTCCATGTGCCACTCATCTCCTCTGTCACTTGCTTGGCAAAGGTACAGCTATGTATCTGTCCAGCTCTTGGCCTTCACATCTGCAGATCCATACTAAACTCATTGTCAATAACCTATACTTGCTCCTAAAGGAGAACAAGCAAATGCAGTTCTGTAGTAGCTCCCTCTTCTTCCCAATGGTGGAGACTATACACCATTTTCCACTCAGTCTGAAATCTTGGCTCCTTCATCTCTCTGCACTATCATCAGAGGACCTTTAACTTATAAAGAAATAGAAACCATCGCATGAAAGTACCAATGACTTCCTCCACTGGATCTGTCAACGTGTATCTATACATCTACATTCAACTCTCCCTTCTATTAAAATGGTACTGCTTTGCTTTGGATAATTGAGTCTTCTCTCTCCACTTCTCCATTGGATTACATCTTCTCCATACTTCGGGGGACCTGGAACTTTTGATTATAAGCTCTCATCCTTTTATGTTTAATTCTACCTATAGAAAAGCTGCTTATTTTGACTTTGAGTCTGACAGACCTGGTGCTCTGTATAGTCGTGTTCCTTACTAGCTAGCAATCCAGAGTAAGATATTTAACTTCTTCAACCTCAGTTTCTTCACCTGTACAATGCGAATAAGAGTAGCAAATAATTTATCAGAATGGAGTGATGAAATAAATGAGAATAATGGATCAGCTAAAAATCTGGCATGAATGCTTTTGACAAAATTTTGCTGTCATGTACTTCCCAAATGGATTTGGATAAACCAGTCCCACTGAGGGGGTGTGGGAGGGCAGTAGTCACTCTTAAGCTCAGCACCTCTTTTCAATTAGTATCTCATTTAATTCTTCTATTTCACTATGAAACTTCTTAAAAGAGGTGCTTGTGGTGGCTCAGTGGTTGAGCCCCTCACTTCGGCCCAGGGCATGATCCTGGAGTCCCACGCTCGAGTCCCACATTGGGCTCTCTGCAGGGAGCCTGCTTCTCCCTCTGCCTATGTCTCTGCCTCTCTCTGTTTCTCTCATGAATAAATAAATAAAATCTTTTAAAAAAAAAGTGCTCTCTTCATTTCACCTGTAACTTGCCTCCTAAACTACTCCTGCTGGCTTTGACATTTACAGCTCTACTGCAAAAGTCACAAACATCAGCTCTCTGTTGAAAGACACTTCTCTTAGGTGCTGTCTTGGTAAGATAAAGTTGAGTATGCCCTATTTACTCATCCTCTTTCTTTCCTTGGCTCCCTTAGATCCTGTTCTTTATAGATGCCCAGCACTCGGCTGGCACAACAGCCAGTGACTCATAATAGCCACCAATAAATGTGTGTTGCATGACTTAACAATTAACACATGAATGAAAGCTCCAGGGTCAAAGTCGCCATTTATTTTGACAGAGTTTTCTGACGTTGGAATGGTCATTTTACTGAAGAAACAGCTGGAGTTCCAAATTCCTTCTTAGGCAGTTTATTTCATATTAGATTTCCGGGAAGAGGCTAAAACCACATTAGTCTCTTAAGGATACTCTGTTAAGAATGTCCTAGAAAGAGAGTAGCCCTTAAGTTTACATTATGTAGCTTTCGAAGCTGTTGCACTGGTCAGAAATAGGAAACAAATGGTAAGATATTTTCACAAAGGTTCAAATTACACTATTTTGCAAAGTTTAAAATCCGCCCATCATTACTCATAAATTGCAGGTATACATTGTAATTATTTAATCTACATTTCTTGATAAACACTTAAATTATGACACTTCACCAATTTACAGGAATTATGTGATTAGGTGTAATTATATGAAATAGCTGAACACAATTAAAAAATCTTACACGGAGGAAGTGTCACCTATAGTATAGTAATTTTTTCCCCCTCTTGACTTACTGTCCTTGGTCTCTCTCACAAGGAGATAAAGGCTGGCTCAGTCTGAATGGGATAAGAGAATTTCCAGCTTTCAGGTGACTTCTGGCTCAGGGGCCACCTACGGCGAGTCTCTCCTGACCAGAAGCGTATTTACAGACGTCCTGTTCAGTTAGAGCCCTTGAGCTTCTAACCAGTAAGATCACCTGCAGGGAGGCTGACTCTGGGACTTTGTGCAGCTCGAGGGGCAAGCAGACCTATGGAAGACTGAGAGGAGGAAGCTGATCTCCAGATTTGTCCACTCTGGGGACCTGTCAGAGCACTCTCTGTTCCTCTCCAGTTGGGAGTGTGCCGTTGGCTAAGCAAGCCCCTTGGAGCCGGCATGCATGGTTCAGATCTGCTGCCTACTAAACTGGGCCTGGGCATTCATTCCTCCTCTCAGCACTATAAAATGCCGGTGATGATAATGGACAAAGACTGTGGATAATAAGGGCACCTCCTACTGTAGGTTTGAGTACATATAACTATGTAAATCTTAGATTAAATATAGCTTCCTCAGAGGCCTTCCCTGATCAACACTTGCCATTCTTCTGACAATTTGTAGTTGACTGTTATGGGTTTATTAGTTTCCTTTTTTTTTTCAAGATTTTATTTATTTATTTTCATGAGAGAGAGAGAGAGGCAGAGACATAGGCAGAGGGAGAAGCAGGTTCCAGGCTGGGAACCCGATGCAGGACTCAATCCCAGGATCCCGGGATCAAGCCCTGAGATGAAGACAGACGCTCAACCACTGAGCCACCCCAGGCGTCCCAAGGGTTTATTAGTTTAATATGGCTCTGTCGTAGGAAGCTGTGCAGTTCAGGAGAGCCGTCAGGGATGATGTTTTCTTTGTGCTAATACACTGCCTGGCACAGAGAGAACCCCGAGGGGATGAACAAATGAATGAATGATACACGTTTCCTTTTCTGCACTTGTCTCTTTGCCTCTCCTTTGTCTCTTCCCACAGTCAGAGAGTCCATGTGGTTTCGAAAGGTACCTGATAAACTCATTCATACTGAAGTCAGCCTCTTTGCCAGGATCACAAGCGTGACTTTGTGGAAAATAACTTTCTAAAAATATCTGCACATTATTATGCAAGCGATAGTTGCTATTACTACCATCTGCGCGTTAAAAGAGAGTAGACGGTATTTGCAATCGGTGGAAACTGAAATTCAATGGGCTCAGGGGTTGGTGATGGAGGTTTCTGGGGGGGGTCAGAGCTCCCACAAACCAATCTCCTAAAATTTTGCCAGGTGTGAGGCTGTTACGCCCGAGAACCACGCTTGCCCTCACTAACCACAGGAACGTGTTCCGTTGCTGCAAACATCCACTTCCCTTTCTCCCCCAGGCACCCTGTGCAGCGTGTCTCACTCGCTGTCCTCACTCCCCACCACATCCGACTCGGATTGCAGCGTGTGACTTTGGCCATTTAACCTATTCTGATTTTGGCCATTTAAATCCACTTTCACTGTTTTTGCTCCTGTCTCACCCAGAAAGAAACTGCTAAACACAGGTAAGTCATACATTTAGTCTCAGATGCCCCCAAACAGATGAAAATATTGGTACATATTTTATATCATAAAAAGTTTGAATTTTTTTTCAGAGAACTACAGCAATAACACCTTATACCTTCTTTTTTAAATCTGATTTGACTAATACGTGTTTAATTTATACAAAACTGCAAGAACACACCTATTTTTTTTGAACTAATATCTTCAAATATCCTGTGATTTCATACATAACATTCATGGAAGTGAGTTTACACAAGCTACAGGGTAATCTAAATAGTGGGAAGCAACTGAGAAAATCTTTTCTCGTGCATATATCACCAAAATTAATGTCTTAAACCAATTACACTAGTTAATATAAAGGCATTAGAGTTCCACACAACTCAGTTTAGGAAGATATTGTCTTTTTCTTCTCTCTACTTTAAAATACAGCAAGCTGTAGAAAATCTGCAAATCCTTAGTCACATAGAAACCTAAATTCCCCATGTAGAAAGACTACAATATAGGAAAGCCCAAATAAGTTCCATGTGTGAAATCCCTTTGGCCCACTTACACAAGCAACTTCCCTTACACATTTTAGGAAAAGTCAGTTCATAGCACTTACTGAATACCAAGCTTCCAGTCTAAGTGTAATTCTCAATATTTCAACACAAGGAATATGCCTGGATTTTGCTTACCAAAATCCACACAAAAGGAAAAAAGTAACTGGCAGTGGCTTTTCCCCTTTCCTGACTCTCCCTTCTCTGACCTCACACAATTCTCAGAAAGGTAGTTTAGATGTAATCCTTTGCTTTGATTTTTCCAAGTACTATGAGAACACATCTATTTTCCATTTGCTACATTGTTCTGCCACCTGTAGGTCAGTGAGCAAACTTCTCAGAAAAATCTTTCATTGTACAGTTAGATTTTGTTGAATATGCAACCATTTTCATGGTTTCCTCCTTCTTGTAAATTTTAGAGATTTTCTTGGGGAGGTGGGAGCATCTTAAATGAATGTGCAGATTTCTGGTATACTTCTAAAATTATGCCATTGTAGAAAGGACACTATAATATGAAAAAGTATGTCACTTGTATTCCTTAAATTTGTTCAAGTAAAACTGAAATCTTTCCTAAAAATAATTCATCAAATTTTCAGTTTTTTTTATTTTTATTTTATTTTTATTTTTTATTTTATTTTTTTATTTTTTTTTTTTCAAATTTTCAGTTTTAAATATTTTGCATATAGTTGTTAAACTTAAAAGTTAGGTAAAGATACAGGTAAAATTAAGAGGAAATTTTTAATACTTGATAGAAGTCTTAAATATAGCAGGAATGGAATCCTGCTATGTTTAATTTTTTTGAATGCATACAAGTTCATATTCTATACTTTTCTTGTTTATACTTCTTTTGAAGAAAAGGAAAAACATATGAAACCTCTTCCTATGTTTAACTGCTTCCCTGTATAATAACTAACTCAAAAAAAAAAAAAACACTAACTCTTGTCTGGTATTTTTCATATGCATTGTTTCCTTTCATTCTTGCAACAACCCCATGCGTGGGTAGGACAACTATTATAAAAGATCCATATTTTTGTGAAATGGAAACGGAAATTTGGTGGGTGGGCTCCATGACCAGCCCAAGATCACACATCCGCAAACCATCACATTTGGGATTGATATCCAAGTCTTGCCAGTGTACTCTCTTAATTTCTTCTCACCTTCTCTAGTTCTTCAACAGAATGTTATGATTTATACTCAGTGGCAAGAAATATTTAACCAATCTGCAAGATATGTCTCTGGAAACATATTTGAATATCAATTTCCATGAAGATAGAATTTCAAGTTTCAAATGAATATAAACCAGTATATCCTTTGGAGAATCCAGAGACATGTAAAAGAAATTAAGGCACCGCGTAGACATATCCCATTTATGTAGAAGACAGAAAATGATGTAGGAGAGAAATAAAACAGATAAGAAAAAGCTATGATAATACATGACAAATATAAATCTGGTTTAGGAAAGTTTAAATTCATACAAAGGTACCAAAGACCAAATCACAAATGCACAAATTAAACAAAAAAGTACTGGTTCTTGAAGGAATATGAAGTATAAAGGATAATACATAAATATTGAGGATTGAGAAAGTACATGAGAACATAGTTATTTATTTTGAAACTGTTATGACCTGAAGGTTTGTGACCCTGCCGAAGTCATATGTTGAAACATAACCCCCAAGGGCGGTATTTGGAGGTGAGGCTTCTTAGTTAGAAGGAAATTAAGTGAGGTTGAATGACATCATCTAGGTCCCGCCCTGATCCAACAGGATTAACGCCTTTCTAGAAAAAGGCAGCAGAGAGCTCATTCTCTCTTTGCCTCCTGATCATGCAAACCAGGAGGGGAACTCTCACCAGAAACCGAATTTGCCACTACCTTGATCATGGACCTCCCAGTCTCCGGACAAAGAAGAAACAAGCATCTGTTGTTTAAACCGCCCAGCTGGGATCCCTGGGTGGCGCAGCGGTTTGGCGCCTGCCTTTGGCCCAGGGCGCGATCCTGGAGACCCAGGATCGAATCCCACATCGGGCTCCCGGTGCATGGAGCCTGCTTCTCCCTCTGCCTGTGTCTCTGCCTCTCTCTCTCTCTGTGACTATCATAAATAAATAAAAATTAAAAAAAAATAAAATAAAATAAACCGCCCAGCCTGTGGTTTTTGTCATAGCAGCACGGACAGACTAAAACGGGGGCTGAAGTTATGTTTAACACTAAGGTTCAGGGTTTTTCTTAGTAGACAAGGAAATCCCAACTCCTTTCCCTTTAATTAAAACCAAGAACTTCGGTGTTTGTAACTAGCAAGAAGCAAAGCTGATGTCTGCTTCAATTTGCGTCATACTTCAAGTATTGTATTCCACTGTTAAAATACAATTATTTTTCTCCTGTCAGCTGTGTGTCTTTTGACTGGGTCCCCTGTCTGCCCTTTTATTTTGCGTTACTTCTGACCCAGAATACACATAGCAGATGATCTATGGATTATGATTTCTTTTACAACACTTGAGAGAATGTGCTATTAATTGTGAAGAGCTTACAGAGAAGGGGATAACACATCACAAATGTCTCTCTACTGTCAAACCTTGTGAGCAGAGCTAGTCAGGGGAGCTGCATCATCCTGCAGTCTACAGAAATACACAGAGATACTACAATTCTACAGAGAACAATAAATACATTGTCAAATATTGAGCCACTGAAATTTTGCCATTGCCCTAAAATTATGGCTTTGTATCTGATCTTTAGAATTTTATCATGGGGCAGCCTCCAGCTTATTTAACAAGATCTCCTAAAGTGAATTTATTGTATGCAATTTATTCCAGCCCTGACTGAATTAACTTACTTTTGAGTCTTCCTTGGATGTGAAGCCAAGAGGGACCATAGCCTTCTAAGGACCTTTAGTTCAATAAAAGCTCCCAGAAGCAAACTTCTGCATTCTAGGCCACTATGTGGATTTAAACATCCCCTGGGGAACTTTAGATCTATAAACCAATCAGCTGATTACTGTTATCCATTTATACTATTTTCTCTCATGCATCACTTCCATCTGGGGTTTTAATTGGCTTTTTATCTCATATTGACTCTTTAATAGGACCATCATTCTTACTGTTTTTATTTAGTAATTATGCCATACATTTATATTAAAAGCAAAAGCAAGTCTCAGTAACAAGGGAAGAACTACATAGAAAAGTGATGGGAATGGAAAGGGCTTTTTAAAAAGTCAAAAAGTGGACTTCAAAAAGAAAAAGTATCAGTCATGGAGCCACTTAGGGGTGAAGTTTGGAACTTCTTCCTTCAGGGTATAGAGGCTAATGTTTCAGCTGAATTTAATTTATCACTATTCCAATGACAGTTCCAAATATGTTAGTCTCTGTGGAATATGTAAATGACTGTCATGTTAAGATGCTGAAAATAATTTCACAGACACCTGGATAAAAAATATTAAAATAATCTTACAGCTCAGACATTCACATGGATATATTCAAATATAAAATGATGAACACATGTTTTAAAATGGAAAACTCTCTTCTTTAGAAAGAGAATACCTATCCCCAAGCTACTTAGTGACACTGACCAATGAAAATAAGCAATTATTTTTAAAAAGAAGAAAAACATCATATCTGTATTTCACTTTTTGGAAGGGGCAGTCTTTAAAATATAAACAATTTTGGTCTAATTTGATATTATCTTGAACCTTAAGACATGCATATTTTAAATGGCCATGCATAAAATGATGAGTTGTCACTTAATCTGGCATTTGATACACGAGCATTGACCATTTGTAAAATACTTTAATAGTATCACTGTTTAATTGCAGTATCTAGTCTTACATAGGAATACAGCTTCTCAAGCTCAAGTTTTTATTTTTTGCCATCTAGAAAATTTGACATTTTAAAAGTTAATTTGAACTCACCTCTTAGTTGGAATACTGGTTGAGCATATATCCCATTTTTCCTATTTATATTAACAGAAGAAATGCCAAACATGTTTTTTTTCAGGCTTTACTTGATAGCCAAAAATTATTTTAAGTTCAACCTCTGGAGAGAATCTGTCATTCTCTCCATAGCTTTTACTGGACCAACATTTTAAGGTAATATGCAACCAGGAGTATTAAAATATACCAAGAAATTCACTTTGGCCAGTAAACTTTTGCCTTTGGTTCTTCATACTTATTGAAGAGATACGTACTTAAGGAGTATTTTCAATATAATTTATGCATTTGTTTATGCTCTGATTCATTTATTCAATGCCAGCTATATTTAAAACATAGTCCTAAACATCACAGGATGAAAAAACTTTTGTCTTCAAATCTATTGTGGAAATTTGAATAGTCAACAAATGCATTCTAAAGTGGTATAAATGGGATATGAATCTAGAGTTTAGATTATGTGAAAGGTGCTTCTTAGTTTGAGGGTCCATGATATCCTATGGGTTGTTAAGGCTCATACAAGTTAGCAATTCAATAGTCTCATGAGAGCAAGACAGACAGGTTTGAAGAGATAAGGAAAGGCAAGGGGTAGTGCTGGAAGGATGGGGCCTATCGTGAATGGCCTCCAAGTCGCAGAGTGATCTACAGCCCAATGGGCCAAACTGAAATTGCTACTTCTAAACAATGGGATTGTGACTGTTCATTAGTCAGAAGAGTGCACTCCTTCCCAGTTCCAGGACAAGGGCAAAAGGCTCAGTAACAGAAACATCTATACTTCAGTTTTTGGGCTCGGAGTTGAAAGAGTCACCAGCCAGTGGCCCTGACATTCCCTTCAGAAAAGTTCTGTGCTTCTTAGGTGCCCCCAGGGCTGCAGTTCATGCTGAAACTAGGACATAAGTTTCCAAGTTTCCTGAACTGGGAATAATACCACTAGAAGAGGAAAAGCTGATGTCTCTAGGTGGTGAAATGGAATAGCATTGGTTTAGTCCCCACAGCACTGACAGCGTTAACGTTTTGCAGATGAAGAAGCTACAGTTGGAATATGCTAAGCAGTTACTATCACATAACCAGGAAATGATTAGACCTTAAACCCAAGCTATTTCCCAAATCATGTTTCAATCCAAATATAGTAGCATGTTGGAAACCAACTAATGTGAAACAAATCTGTTAGAATACTAGAAATTAATATCAAAAGATCTATATAAAGCAGCCATTGGAATAGCTTGAAAGATCTGATAGAGCTTTGAGCAGAGGACCACTAATAGGCATGTGCCTATTAAATCAGCATTTGCACCCACATTGAGAGTGTCTGAGACATGAAGCAACAGCTGGCCCCTGAAAAACTCACAGATACTCAAAGATTTAATTAAGTGCCTAGAGCTGAAAACTGATGAACATCTGAGATGCTTTTCTTCAGTTCTGCTGGATGATAACAGTATTATGAATTTTATTTAGCAAGATAGGGATTTCTATACTCATGAAAAGGACTACTGAAAAATGTGAAACTATGATATTGTAGCTGGTTTGTATTTGATGCTAAAATACATATGGAAGAATTAGGAGCCTTCGCAGAAGTGCATAGCAAGTATACATTATATTATAGGTCAGGTTTGGGCCTGAATGTCATGAATTTTCAAAGAAGTTAGAGGTCAGGTGACATCAAAATGTTTGAAGGATTTGTCTTCTCTGGAAAATATCCATTCAGGTCACTGGCTCATTTTTTTTTAATTAATTAATTAATTTATTTATTTATTATTTATTTATTTATAATGGACACACAGAGAGAGAAAGAGAGAGGCAGAGACACAGGCAGAGGGAGAAGCAGGCCTTATGCCAGGAGCCGGACGCGGGACTCGATCCCGGGACTCCAGGATCACGCCCTGGGCCAATAGCAGGCACCAAATCACTCAGCCACCCAGGGATCCCTCACTTGCTCATTTTTAAAGTGGATTTTTCTTTTTTTTTTTTGGTGTTGAGTTGAATAAAGTTTTTATGTATTTTGGATATTAACCCCTTATCAGACATGTCATTTGACGTCTTCTCCCATTCAGTAAGTTGCCTTCTTGCTTTGTTGATGGTTTCTTTTGCTGTGGAAGCTTTTTATTTTGATGTAGTACCAATAGCTTATTTTTGTTTTTGCTTCCCTGCCTAAGGAGACACATCCAGAAAAATGTTGCTATGGCTGATGTCAGAGACATTCTGCCTGTGTTCTGAATCTTTGAGGGTTTGGATGATTTCAGGTCTCACACTGAGCTCTTTAACCTATGTTGAGTTTGTTTTTGTGTATGGTGTCCGATGACCAACAGACACATAAGGAGATGTTTAACATCACTAATAAGATTATCAGCGAAATGCAAATTAAAACCACAATGAGATATCACTGTTTTACTCACAGTGAGTAAAACTGTACTCACTGTACTGACGTACTTGTCACAACGGCTAAAATAAAAAAGACAAGAAACAACAACTGTTGGCAAGGATGCAGAGGAAAAAGGACTCTCAATATACTATTGCTGGGAATGTAAACTGGTACAACTACTGTGGAAAATAGTATGTGGTTCCTCAAATTATCAATAATAGAAAATCTTTATGATTCAATAATTCCATACTGGATATTTACCCAAAGAAAATGAAAATATGAATTTGAAAAAGGCACAGACATTCCTATGTTTATTGCAGCATTATTTATAATAGCTAAGACATGGAAGCAGCCTGTGTCCATCAAGACAAATGGATAAGGAAGATGTCATACACACACAGGGAATATTACACAGTCATAAAACAGGATAAGGTCCTGCCATGTGCAACTGGATCGACCTAGAGGGTATTATGCTAAGTGACATAAACTAGATTGAGAAAGATAAATACCATATGATTTCACTCACACATTGCATCCAAAAAAACAAATGAATAAACAGAATCAGACTTATAAATACAGAGAACAAACTGATGGTTGCCAGGAGAGAGTGAGTGGGGGATGGGTAAAATGAGGGAAGGGGAGTGGGAGATACTGGCTTCCAGTTACAGAATAAACAATTCACCAGGAAAAAAAGGCACAGCATAAAGAATATTGTCAATGATATTGTAATATTCTTGTAATAGATGGTAGCTACACTTGTAGTGAGCATGGCATGATATATAAACTTGTGGAATCATTAGCTTGTACACCTGAAACTAATGCAACATTGTTTCAACTATACTCAAGTAAAAAAACAAAAACAGTCTGGAGGGTTAGTTTTGCTCTGATAATCAGTATCTGTATTGTACATTATTTCCAATCCATGTGACTGTATTATTTTAAGTTTAAATAACTAAAGGTTGTTATTTTAATATATTTCTGCACTCTTCAAAATATTTTTAAATACCTCTTAAAAATTTTAAAACCTCTTAAACTTCTCTAAGTTAATGTACTTAATTCATTTTTGAGACTCTCAATCCAATGGAAATAATGTAGAAACTACACAGTTCTTCTTTTTCCCCAAACTTCTGCATTGCATATAACACTGTTCACATCTAGTTACTAATGAAGGGTCCA
Source organism: Canis lupus familiaris (assembly GCF_011100685.1). NCBI lineage: Eukaryota > Metazoa > Chordata > Mammalia > Carnivora > Canidae > Canis > Canis lupus. The sequence goes on along the minus strand of NC_049252.1, from coordinate 8,260,433 downwards.
CCAGAAGCCAATTATGACTTAGGTACCTAAAATGCTTGTTTTCAGAAGCTTTTGTTAGAAGCTCTTTTAAAGATATGTTTATTGATGCCTCAAGTTCTAGAATTTAAATCCATCCATTTACTCAGTGTTAAAATGGCAATATGTAATGGTGTAGTGTTCTAAACTTAAAAGTAGTTTAGCAGTTATTATTATGAGTTTAGTAGTTATTATTCAAACTTATGTTTAATTGAGGAGAAGCCTGGTTGGAAAAGAATGGATGAAGTGATTATCTGAAAGGAAATGAAGAATAGGAGGCCAAGATTTCAGGTAACCCTTGCTGACCACTTCCACTTTAAAACATATAATCAACAACTGTGCTGTTTGGGGAAAATAAAAAATATCCGATTAGATCATTAAGCAAAATACATAGCAGAGTTCTAAAATGGTAAGATGATTAAGAAGCCAACCTGCTGAGAAATGCAAGTTTTTCAATAGACTGAGCAAACCCGACCACTGCTTATGGTATTTGCGGTCTTTTAAAAAATATATCCCTTTCATATTTATGTGGTGACAGCCATAATTTAATAAAAAGAGGAAAAAATACACAATTCTTTCAAATAAATGTCAAGCCATATTTAAAGATGTTATTTAATCTGTTGCCAGGGTATTAAAAAGTTCATTTTCCTGACACCTAAAGCATTCTGGCAGAAATGAAAATTTTAACAGCTTCTCTCCAATAATTTCTTGACAGAATATAACATTGTACAAATAATCCAGTCCTGCCAAATATCTTTAAGGAAACAGCAAGGGTATTTAGATACTGTTTCTACTTATACAATTATTCTAATACAAAATGATTTTTAGTAGTAGTTGGGGACCTAATTGAGCAGTGAGCAGAAAAACCACTGCAGAACCACTTTGCATTAGTAGAACTCTACTTCTTTTATTTTAAAATATCACTACCTATTTATTTCTAATTAGTTTATAAGATGTAGTTTCTGCCCTACGCGCATGTTTATCCTCTTCATTATCTCAGTGTCATACATTATTTTGTCCAGAGTGTCACTCAGTAATCCATCACAGTTTGCACTAATGAAGAAAGGTGGTCATTAAGAACAGCTAAGTGCTTTTCCCTATGCATCACTGCATGTATCAGTGATCTCGCTCATCACAGCCCAACTGCTCTGGTTCTGTGGGTGTTCCAGCCACCCTTTGCTGTTCTCTTAATCTCGTATTGAGCAATGTGTTCTTGCTAGCACATCACAGAAGACAAACCCAAGCACTATTTCAAATGTTTAAAATTTGATAATCCAAGCAATATAGACAAAGGCCTTGACTATTTTAACAAAGCAGATTAGCAGGGATTCTGTAATGAGGTAAGTGCTGACTAACTGGAAGGAGGGTTCTGATGTTCTCTTAGGCAGCTCCCTCCATGCCTTGCCAACAACCCCCACCCACACACACACACCCGCCCCTGCATCACCGCATTGCCTCCAACATGCAGTAACACTTTTGACTGTAGAGAAAGTAAATATTTAATGTGCTTTTAAGTTATACATTTGTTTAAACCACATATGGAATCAACCTCCCCCCCACCTGGCCCTCCTTTTCCCTTCTCCTTCTCTCTCTCTCACACACATACACACCCCATGAAGTTTTGTCTCACTTTATGCCTTAAGCAGGGCTTGCCTTGTAACTATCCAGAAGTGAGTAGTCTGGGAAATCTCTCTCTCTCTTTTTTTTTTACATTTTTTAAAATTTAAATTCGATTTGCCAACATATAGTATAACACCCAGTGCTCATCCCATCAAGTGCCCTCCTCAGTGCCCATCACCCAGTCACCCCATTTCCCACCCGCCTCCCCTTCAGCAACCCTTTGTTTCCCAGAGTTAGAAGTCTCTCATGTTTGTTTCCCTCTCTTCCCACGCCCTCAGCCTTGTCCCAGGTCTTGTTGTCCCATATAACATGTTGCAGTGTGCCCAACAGGCACACCTTCCTAGCAGCACTTTCTGACCAGCACTCTTATCCTAGGACCCCTGCCAAACTTCCCGTTTCTGTGCCTGACTTCCTCAAGACTTTGCTCTGTGTTCATCTTACATGTAAATTCATGCAACGGGGTGAAGAATCTATGATGGATTTGGAGAATGTATAAATTCCTCTTGTATTCTCTTTTTCACAAAATGCTCCAAATTTTGTTCTAAAACACTGATTAATAAGGCACTTCATCCAGCTATTCTAATCTCTTTCCTTGTGGAATTCTCTTACTTATTGCAATTAATCAGATGCTGCCTTGGGAGACCTGCTTTACTATTTTCTTATGTTTTTAATTGCATGCATTAAGTTTTATGATTTCATGCCATTACACTTTACATTCTCAGGAGAAAAGTAAACTTCTTGCAGAAACAACTATTTGTAATACTGTTGCATCCTGCATACAATGTAGCATGATACCTGTGCATGTAGCACAATGAGAAGAGCAATGGAGCAGGCAAAGTCCTGACCTCTAGCTCCAGCTCTGTCTCTTCCTGGACAAACTTGAACACCTTAAATCTGGACTGGCCTTTTGACTCTTAATTTACTAAAATGATTTGCCAGTGCTGTGTCACAGCTTTCAGAAGCCCCAAGCACTTTTGCTCATTCTCTCTTGAAATGAAGCCCCTACCATAATAATAAGACTAAGACAGCCTGCCTTGGAATGAGAGGTCACATGGAGCTAAGACAGCATTTCCATCCAAGGCCTTACTAGACCAGTCAGTCTTCAGCCAACTCTCAGTTGATTGTACCTGCCTGAGTGAACTCAGTTGAGTTCTGGTGAGTGTAGCCTCCATCAGCAGAGACAACCAGATGACTCTAGACCTCTGTGAAATAATAAATTTGGGTTATTACAAATCAATTTTAGTATGACCTGTGATACGATAATAGTTTAACTGATACAAAAGTATAAGTTTTTTGCCTTATTTTCAGTAGCCTAATTCTTGCCCATAGGTGTCCCCATCACTGTTTCTCCCTCCTTGCTAACTGGGCCAATTTTTCCTGCATGTATTCAACTGCTACTTCTATGTTAATATCATTTTATGGTATCATCTTCAGCTTTAATGTCTTATCTAATCTTTTGCCTCAATGATGGAAGTACATTCAGATCATGACCAGGGGCCAGTAACAGGACATATAGCAAAATTGCATAGTATCAGAGTCAATACTTGAAGTTTTATTTTTTTGCCTATAAATGAAAGAACTTGTGGCTTTATATATAAACCCTATGTGTCAATATGCATGCATAAATATATATTTATAGTGATAATACATTATCAAGAACACATGTACCAAATGTAGTTTTGTACGTCTCTTCAAATTTAATATGTTCAAATAGAACTCATTTGTCGCCACATAATCCAGCTCTCTGCCAACAGCCATATTTTCTCATGATTTACAACTGTTTCCTAATCCTTAATTCATCTCTTATATTTACTTAGATATCTTTAATCTCCAATTCTACTATCACCAGTTTAGTCTAACCCTTATCACTTCACATCTGATTTACTGCATCTTTCATCAAGCATGAAGATAGAAAGAACAGGATTGTCAAATCAGATCTCACATTAAGCTGGAGAAATAGATGGCACTTTGAATGACATGATCAGGAAGCTATTCCCAATGTCTTTCTCCTAATCACTGAAAAGTTGGAGCAGTGATTAAAACTAGCAAAATGAACTTTATCTGGACTGTATTTGAAAAGCAGTGCACTTAATAATAATGTGCCTACTGTATAATTTAGAATTAATGACTTCTGGCAAGAAGAAATAAATAGAGGTAGGAATAATGATAGAGGTACGCATGCTTCAAGAAAAATCAGTAGACTCACTTAGCTAAGATAAATTTATCTAGGAAAGGATTTGGTACATATATTTTGAAAGATGTGATAGGACGAGATTTTCAAAGGTTTTGAATACAGGGCTTAAGACGTTGGACACATCAAGATACTATAAACTAATGGATGCTGTTAATGGAACAATTTTCTTATAAAATAATTTGATAACATTGAAATAGAGCCCCAGAATATAAGGAAAGATTTAATATTTCCTAGGCCAGATGTTATTAGAAATTAGGGTGAAGGTTTGATCCTTTTTTTTCAAGGTATGATTCTTAATAAAGCCAATACTGATACTTTCCTAACATTTTCTTAGACATGTGGTCACTGAATCAAGTTTCATCACAGTCTCATTTTATATCCTTAACTTTCTTGATTAATAACTGGTCTTTCTTGATATATGATGTTTCTCTAAAACAGCGGTATCTAATTTCTTGGTTTTTAAAAATCTTTTATATTCCTTCTACTCTGTTGCTTTTAATCAATTCTTAGTTGACAAGGTGCACAGGCAATGACATATGTATTTAGATGCTGGCGTTTTCCAGTAGGGCTTTGTACTTCAGCTATTTTCTCCTTACACAGAATCTATCTCCTAAGAAATAGAGGAAACATCTCTATGGAGGACTCATGTAATAGTAGACACCAAGGACAGTTGAAAGAGTTGATGCTAATATACTATGGAAGACAGAGTTCACGTTAAAAAATAGAAGTCTTCAATGGGCTACTAGGGAGAAAGGGAATTACCTATTAGCAATTCAAAAAGAGCTTCCTATTATACAAATCTTTATATGTAGGTTAATTGCCTGCCAAGATTTCCTTTTAAATCAAAGTTAAAGTATGCAAGATCAATGCCATACAATGAAATGCCATTATTTTTGACTACCTCGAATGCTGCATAGAGCTTTTGTACGGATTTTATTCCACTTGGGAGCTGTAATTATTCTTTCTTATTTATTGGTTTGCTTATTTATTTATTTACTTACTTATATATCTAGGTTCATACACACACACACACACACACACACACACACACTTTTAACCCTGAAAGGTTGATAATAGTATGGGAAAATTCTATTATCTATTTATTTTATTTATTTATTTATTTATTTATTTATTTATCTATTCTAAATTTATTTGAGATCGTCCATTTTTAAAAATGTGAGAATAAGAAATTTTATCTACTTCTTTTGCTAACTGAAATGTAATAAGTGGCATCAAGCAGAAACTAAATAAACAATGGACAAGGTGTGGCTCAGTTTACTGTGATTCTTAAAGATGGTATATTATAAACACGTCCCTGACTGTCTCATTTCTTTGTTCCTTTCAGTCCTGCTTTTCTTTAAGAGCTGGAAATAAGTCACATTTTTTGCCCTTCTCTCCCTTGGCCAAAGTTTCCCTAGAAAGAAATGTTTTTTAGTCTATTAAGCTATAGCAAACCTGGAAAAGAAAAGCAGACATGGCAATTTCCATGTCCCTTGAAATCCATGTACTCAGATAGCCCATGTCTCATTTAGCTTTTATACCAGTAATTTCCCCTTCTTTCATGTGTTAAGTTTCATTAAAGGAATTGCCAGTATAGACTAGGCAGGTCAGTTAACTGCCCCTTTATCTGTGAATAGTTTTGGTTCTATGTGATTTACAGTGCAAATGCTTAATTATCAGGTTTTTCTTTCTTTCTTTTCTTTAAAGATTAGATAATACACCAAAGTAACAGTTTGTGCCATATGCCTTATACATTTATTTAGTTATTTTGAGGACTGTTGGTTTAATTTAGAGATAAATTTCAATTTTTTTCATAACAGATGGACTGGATATATCACATATGCAGTACATCAAAACATCTTATCCACTTAAAAACAAGCTATTGAGAGCAATCAACTGCTGCCAAAAAGAAAATATTGGTGTGTTAACTGACAATTTAATATTCCAGAGCTACAGAAAATATACTTTCATTATTTTGGGGTTTTTAAAATATTTTTTTTATTTATTCATGAGAGACACCGAAAGAGAGGCAGAGAGATACAGGCATGGAGCCATGCAGGGAGAGATACAGGCTCCCCATGCAGGGAGCCCGATGTGGGACTCCAGGACCCCAGGATCATGTCCTGAGCTGAAGGCCGATACTCAGCCACTGAGCCACCCTCATTATTTTGTTTTTTAAAAATTAAGACTATTACTATAACTGATGATTAGTTTGTGTTATTCTTTAAAGTTTTTATCACATTGCGTCTTCTAAGTTTAAAATTCTATTTTTGAATTTTACATATGCATAGAAAACACAATGATCAAAATCATTTTCTGAAAATGTATGTCTTAAAATACATAGAAAAAACAAATTTAAGACATATAGCAAAGCAAATATGCACAGAGATGAAAACAATATATAAATAGCCATTCATCTGCTAGATGTTTATGTCATGGAGTAAAGGCCAGTTATATAAGAATTGGGGAAAAAATAAACTAAGAAATTATGAGGAAGAGAGCACATAAATCTGAGAAAATTCAATTAGGCATTGAAGAGAGAAGATTTTTTAAATTATTGTGCTATGAGCGATATAAGAGTTTATCACCAAACATTAAAGCTGAATTTGATTTTGACTACTTCCTTCTGTGGCTTACTTGCCTTATCCCTTTTAGTAAGTCAAATATGACATTAAATCCTAAATGTTGCTTTAAGACATATTTGTATTTTTTTACATTATGGTAAATTACACATACACACATTTTTTTCAAGCACCTACAGACATAATCGTAATTACATGGAAGTATAGACTATGAATCTGTTAAATTAAAAATAAGATGGTTTCATAACACCTATCTTAAGAAGAGAAGGCATGAGGCTCAGTCATTACTTGTGAAACGTCTGACACAGGAAAGCTCAATATCTTCTCTTTCTTCCACAGGGAGGGTTGAAACAGAAACTGCTGAATCAGATTTCATTGACAGAATATTTTCAATTTGATGATACTGAGACAATTACAATAATGTTCTTCTGAAATAACAGTTAGCAACTCTAATATGAAGGGTGCTTTAAAAAGCTTGTTTGTCTACAGTTATATGCTCAGAAAGATCTATTTCAACTGTGAGTAAGAATAATTTCCATTCATTAGGACTTTGGCTGTTCATGTTTCCTAAATTTTGGCACTTGAAGTTACTATTGAATTAAAAAAAAAAAAGAAGAAACCCAATGCATATTTATCAATATTAGATAGCTTCATTTATTTTGAAGTTTTCTGTATATATCTGAATCCAAAGTCCTATGTCTCCTTATACACTTATGTGTGTTGTCACAAATGTTTGGAAATTGCTTTTTTTAGGACTGAAAATTCAAGAAGTTTATGGCGATGGCGTCTTGAGCTGCCGAGCATAGGGACTGGTATGTTGGTGAAGATAGAATCTTGCTAAATAGGATTTTTTTTTATAAGTCAGTATCATCATTGTAATGTTACCCGGCTGCATAGAATATCTCTGTGCCTTCATGGGTTATCTTTCCACAAGACCAGTTAATCCTAAAGGCGACATAAAGTTTGCTGGATAAAAATGTGAAACCTGAAACTCTCATGGAATAATCAGTCATGAACTTGCAACTTCTTGTGAAACCTCCCTGGGCTGGATATTGAACTTCTATAAAATAAAGAATCTCATTTGGTCCTTGTGAATGAGTTGCTAGCTGATAAAACACAGAATAAATAAAAATGACTTAACTGGCAGATGAAAGAACAAATAAATAAGCAAACAAAAAACATATAAACATTTTCTAATGAAGAAATAGAAAACTTCAAGGAGATAGCTTCCAGAAATACAGATCTTCAAGTGATACAAGTTATATTAAGGGGTCAGCTTCCATGACACAGATTTACAATTAAAATGTCCTTTACAAATTAAAATTTTAATTATTTTCTTCTGTAAAAACAATTGAACAGGGCATGATATTGAATTTAGTGTGCCAAGGTGAATTTCTTGTTTCTGACATTTATCGGAAAATAGTTGAAGATTCTCAGTATCAAAATGCCCGGATGCTATAACATTACAGCAATTTTTACCCACCATTAGTACCTAAGATCCTTTTTCACATGAGCTACTTGAGGATGTCTTAATTACAAACAAACACAGCACATCAGAATGTGTGATTTACTTAGATATATATGGAAAATAACCTGCTATGAACATCAGTTTATACAGAATTCCAGAGACTCTGTTCACCTACTGATTTATTTATCCAATATTTTCTATTTTTATATAAACTTACCGCATAAAATGGAGAATTTTAACAAAACAGGGAAGAGAAAAATGAATAAATCTTTCTGATATATCGGTAATACTGAGGTTGGTCCATTCATGAATGGAACAAAGAAATAGCAAATACAAGGATAAAAATCTCACTAATTTGATATTATAGAGGTCTTACTATCAACCAAGACAGTAAGGTCAAGAGTGAGTTCTTCATTAGATCTGTGTTCTTTGTCAGTCATTGTGCTAGATGTGAGTCAGTAAAACATGATGGAGAGGTGCTTCTTGTTCTCCTGTTACAGCTGACAGGGCATTCAAGGGGAGGCCGATCATGGATCAAAGCACAGATGCAGGAGAGGCTGGCCTGGTCAGGAGATGGGGCGCAGTACTTCCAAATAACTACCGCCTCTGCTAAGATGAATAGATTAGAGTCATGTCACAGAGAATTCTGAAGCCAGATGAAGGACTTTAGGCTTAAATCTCCAGTGTGACAGATGTACTCTGTACATCTTACAGAGTTGCAGAGGTGATGTTTGGGGGGTATTAAGGTAAAAAAAAAAAAAAAAAAAAGATAATAATAGACCTATTTTTTTTACGGTATAAGTAAACCAGAAAATAGCAGTGTATTACTATTGTAATACTAGTATTGTTTCCATTGCTAGTATTATTACAGTATTGCTAGTATTATTACGATATTGTAGTATATTCCATTACTAGACTGAGTTCTTCATTGAAAACATTATGGAGTAAAATCCATTGCTATCTGAAACTCAAAGGAAGATAGTGTTCAGAGTGTTATTTAAAATACTTTACCTGCTTGCATATATGTATGTGTGTATAGTGTATATTGCATTCAAATAGTATATATCCTTCAAATATTAGCTAATTAAGGTAAAATGCCCTCGTGACTGGTGAGATATTTTTTAAATGACTTATTTCATGTTGATCTCATTTTTTATCTCATTTTCTTTTTCTCTATTGTTTATATTTGTATTTTTTACTCTGCCCAGCAGCACAATGATGCCTATATGTTATTTTATAAATAAAAAATAAAAGTGCAATGGGAAGTGCTTGAATTAAATAATTTTATTTATAAGGGTGAGCAATTAAAATACTGTTTAGACTAAATCTAGAAAATGGAGATCCACCAAAACTTTTAGAGAAAAGAACCATATGTTTAAATTTCACATTAGCCACATTATTCTGGTTGCAGTGGGCAGGATAAATTAGGGGTAGGATAAGGGCCTCTGCAAAGCAGAGTCCATGTGACCTGTCACGTGGATAGCCTTAAACTTCTTTGCAAGCAGATGCTGTTTTTGCTAATATTTGTATGCCTACTGATTCCCATAGTGCCACGTACACACACTATGTGCTATGCTATGTATAAGCATATCGGCATGGCTGACACATACTTGTTAAATTGAATTAAATATTCACAAACTCATTTATTGGTTAACCTTTTTAAAAAACTCATTGTTAATAGCATCTTTTGACTAATCCTTCATACTGAAATTAAGATCTATCTCTTTTCAGAACATTAGACATTTCTGCTACAGTCCACGTACTGTTCTGTATTATGCTATAACTAGTCACAAAACACACGAATAAGTTTTAGATAAACTTAGAATGTACACTCTTTGAGAAGGGAATATACAATATTAACCTAACTACCTAAATGAGACTTACTCTACCTGTATGATTAAATAGGGATAGAGATATCTGTAGAGATAGACAGAGCCAGGGACACTAGGACATTAATCTCTCTCTCTCTCTCTCTCTCTCTCTCCCCCCACATCCCTAATCAGCTTCTCTGGGGGAAGGTGTAAAAGGGGCAGGTGGAGAGGAAAACATGTCTGTCAGGACATTTTCACTCACAAGACAATGCTGTGACAGAAAAATAGGTTATCTCCTAAGACTGTGAGTTTGAGAGAATCTAAACAAAGGATCATTAATAAATTAGGATATAGGCTACTTCTGGAAAAATCACTCTGGTCAGGAGAATGATTGGCTCTGGAGTGAACTCCAAAAGAGAAATATTCTTATGCCCACTTTAGGCTGAACTAAATGAGATCCATGTGCACAGGTAAAATGGGGAAAAAAGCAACCTAAGTTCAATCTTTGATTTTGTTATGTGTATATATGGAGAGAAACTCTATCCTCTGTAATAGCTAATATGCCCCTACTTTTGGACTAATCCTTATTCTAATTATAATTGCAGATATCTGACACAAAGAAACAATAAATAGCAAAAACTTCATTCACAATGGAAACTATTCTGTACCACAGTTAGAACAAAAAACAGAAAAGTATTAAGAATTTTTTTTAAAGACACATTTGTTGACGCTGGCATAATTTAAAGAGGAAAAGGACAAAAAACTTCTAAAAAGTACAACAGTGGGAGAATGGTAAGTTTTAACTACAAGATTAGCCATTATACATTTGCCATGATTTCTAAGGTATTAAAATTGGGACAGGAGCAAGTTTTCCTTGAGCATAACTTCTGAACTTATATGCTATATAAATGCTTTCCATATTCAGAAATAGTATTCAATAAAAATGAATGAAATGCTACGCTTCAAATTGAATTGAAATTATCAACAAATGAATGTAACTATGTATCAAGCAGGTAATATAACCCCAGAGAAAAAGAATTTATGGAACTTCTAAACATAGTGTCCTAACTAGACACTTTCAGCAGCAGTGAGTCTAAGGGCAAAAAGAATTGCAAAGAAATTAGAATGGTTAGGTGTGTTGTTAGTAGTAGATATTTTGCATGTATTGTAGGGTAGAACCAATAAATGCATATATTAGTATGGCTAGGGACCAGGATTCTCACTATGGAAGATGGAAGTACAAATATGGAGTTGGGGCTAGGGGGTGCAGAAAATGATTAAGAAAACAGAAATAGATAACTTGATTTCCAATAGTGATAAAATCTAATGTGAAAACAAAACAGAGTCACATGATAATAAGTAAGGCAATATTAGAACCAGGAAAGGTCACCTGGAAAAAAAAAACAACTGTGGAGGTGAGCTCTGAAAATCTAAGTGGAACCATCCAAGATCCAGTTTTGGAGACGAGACGGGCATCCTGAACAGAGGGAACAGCAAATACGAAGGCTCTGAGATGAGACCAAATTTGTCAAGTGTGCAGTTTGCTATGTGTCTAATTTGCCTGTAGGACAGCAGTGGCAGCTGGATTTAGAGCAATAGGTGTGGTCCAGGTTAGGAAGAATCCCGAGGCCAAAAGAGGAATTTGAATTTGCATCAGAGTGAAACAAGCATTCTTTTGGATACCTTTAAGTAGGGAAGTGATGTGATTTTATTTAGGTTTCATAAAAAATCATTTTCTTTGTAAGAAATAGATTATAGGAGCACAAGCACAGATCAGAATGATAGCAGTGGAGATGGAAAGAGGTCGATTAATTTAGGGTGTATTTCGGAAATAGAGTCAAACAAGCCCGGCTGACAGATCGGATGGAAGAAAGTAAGAACTATCAAGGGTAAACTCAATTCTTTTCACTTAAGCTACTGGATGAATGGAGGTGCTGAATGTTGGGATGGGAGAGAGAGAAACAAAGAGGAAGGGCTGTACTGAGATGGAGTGGGAGAAGAATCATACATTTTTATTTTGGCCACATACTGTTTTGTGATGCCTATTTCACATTCAGTTGGAGATGTGTGGAAAATAGTTGGATATAAGGTTATGGAGCTCAAACAAAAAAGAAAAAAAGAAGGAAGGCAGAATGAAAAAGGAAGGAAGGAAAGTTAGGAAGGAAGGAAGGAAGGAAGGAAGGAAGGAAGGAAGGAAGGAAGGAAGGAAGGAAGGAAGGAAGGGTGGGAGAGAGGGAGGAAGGAATGGAGGGAGGAAGAGAGGAAGCAAGTCAATCCAGAGTTAGAGATTAAAAACTGGGCATTACAAACACATACAATGATATTTATAAGCAGGTGATGACTATTTCAGATCTTTGAGAGAAAGACTGTAAGCAAGAAGAAACAAGCCCTAAATCCATGGTCACTCCAACATTTAGATCAAGGAAGAGAAGAAACATGGGAAGGGGACTGAGTGAGAATAGTGCACAATGTAGAAGGACAAACTAGGTGAGTGCGGTGTAGTGGAAGCCAAGAGATGCAAATGTTTAAAAAAAAAAGAAGTGGGAAACTGTCAAATGATGCTAAGAAGCCATGGTAAGATGAGAAATGACTACCATATTTGGCAATTATTGATGGCTGATGTAGAATTATTTTCAATGCAGTGCTTTGTGTGGGCACCTATCAAATATGATCAGAAGAGGCCATAGTGAGGAAGGGGCCAGGGATACATAAACAGCTTTCAAGAAGTTTTGCCGGAAAGGGGACGATGGAGACAGACTTCATTCTATGAGACGTTTTTTTTCTTCCTTTTCTAAGGAAGGATCCTGCAGCATGGCAAGAATGATCCTTTTGAAAGAGAGATACTAATAATGTTGGAAAAAAGATGACTGAAGAAAACATGTTCTCATTCAGGTAAGAGATGATCAGTCCAGAGCAAATGTAGCTTTTAGTACAAATAGCTGTACTATTGGATTAGGAAAGAAGGAAGGTAGAAAACATGGATAAAATATGGATACAGCTGAGATCTACATGGAGGTACTTTGGCAAACTTGGCAAGATGAAAGTCATTCCTACTGATTACTTTTCAGGGTAAAGTAGGAGAGTGTATACATCACTGTGCACATGCCTCAGGCAGGGGCCATGGTGAAGGGAAGTTTCAGAGGCCTGAGGAGAGCGGGGAGTGGGGATGTGGGAAATGAAAAAAACAAAATATGGTAAGACTGGCAGCCAATTTTCGGTACATATTTGCCTTACTTACAAAGCAATACTTTCAGTTCTGGTACGTGCAGGGAATGGATGACAACAGCTGGGCAGCTGTGTTTAAAGACCTGAAATACGACACATGTAAAGATGGAAAAGGAGGAAGACATTTTTAAGAATACCCCAAAGCACTTCCTTAAGGATAGAGGGTAGTTTTTACAGAATTATTAAAAATCACAGCAAAACACCATAGGAGAGGTCTTATGTGGGTCCCCTAATCCAGTGATAAAGTGAGGAATGATATTTTTTGATCATACACTGATGTTTTTGGTCAATGAATTTCCAGAACGTTCCACATCCCCAATCTTACCCCAGGGAGTCACAGTCCATTGTAATAGCCCCTCCTAGCAAGGTAAAGAGAACCAAAAAGAACTGAAATTTTCACTATAATTTGCAGAGATATTTATTTATATAAACCATATATGGCATTCTTCTAAGGTAATTTGAAGTATGAACTTTTGATGAATGGAGCTCATTGCTGTATGGTATCCCCAGGAGCATAAGACAGACAGAGACACATGTCATCATAGCCATAAGATGTAACTAAGAATCACTTAGTAAGAATTATTGTAATTGTTTTTGTATACTTACATATCACATTTGCAAAATGATGCTTCAGTTTGGGTTTTAAACAAAGTTATGACAAGATGAAAGAGAAGTCAACAATAAAAATTAAACTGTGATTTCCAGAAGGCAAACCAACAAGTATCATTATTCCCTTAAGCTTTATCCAAATTGGCTTCCCAACTGGTGTGTCCACATGTGAAGGTGTGTTATGTCCTATCTCAAGGCTGAATCACTACAAAGCAGTCAAGAACACTGTACCAGAAGCCCAGATTTCTTTTGTTCAGAATTCCCCCTGGAAAATGAAGTAGAGCCAAAAAAAAAAAAAAAAAAAAAAAAGTGGTCCGTTTCTTGTTTATCACCCAAGGAATTGTTCTCTTGAGAAAATGCCTAGAAACAATCTGAGAATGAGCACTCAAAACTCTGGCACAGACCTACCAACCTTTCAAACGGGTAACTTTAATCTTCCCCTCATGGCTTTGCCACATTGGCTGGACAAACAGATCTTGGTCAAAGATATCATCTACTAGAAGCATAAAGCTTGCAGAACAAGTACTTTTATTTAGAAGTAATTACAGTTTTGGAGAGAAAGGCTATGAACCACAAAATGACAAAATCAGATGAACCGCTTGCTACCTTCACCTTCTCTTGACAGCACTTCAAGGGAAAGACATGAAAGATGGAAGGGTAAGAATGATATGCAGGACATTATTGGAATGGGGTTTAACTTCAGGAGAAAAACATTCCAAAAGTGGCTGGCAATGTACTAGCAGCATCTCTGGTTCTCAAATGTAAAAATATGCTTCTACAGCAGGACTAAATAAAAGATAACACATGAGACTTCAGACACCATGATCTGTTTCACTTCCCAATCAATATTTGCATGTGGGTTTCCCCAAGGCAATCATAGGACCTTTGGTTGTTTTTGTTTTTGTTTTTTACAGAGAGTATAGCATCAAACAAAATAACGCAAAGCCTGCGCAAAGATTGAGAACTGTTTTAAAAAGTTACAACTGGGAGAAACATTACAGATCAAACTTCTCATTTTACAAACAAAAAATGGAGACTGAAAAATTAAGTGACTTGCTCAAGGTCACAAATTATGAACAGCTGTCAGCATCAGGCCTAACCTCGTCAAATCTGAAAAAGTTTCTTCCTTTCCCTTTGAAACATAATCTGCCCCACTCTTCCAGTGGACTGTTTCTCTTTCCTACCCTTTCAGTGTCTTTCTCTGACAAATTACTCAGGGCCTTTCTTCTCTGTCCAGAAGTCACTGCCATGTTCAGCCTGTCTTCCATCCTTGTCCCATAAATCGTGGGCTACAGGTAGAATTAATAGGCCTTTCCAATGCCATTGCGCCTCGGTAATACAGTAAATTGGAAACGGAGAGAGACATTGGGGTAGGACACTATCGGTTTTCTATTTTGAGGGATGCATGAACTTCGACAATCACCTTCTGAGGAGAGGATTACTCTCTAACAACTCCAGGGAATCATGGGAATCTTGCACATAATCTCTTAAGTACTGCATGTTGGTTATTTTTAACGGAAATAGCCAATACTCAGTAGCTAAAAGAATATGTTCCAAAATAGTCTGTGTGGTTCGAATCTAGGTTTCACTTTTCACTCGCAGTGATCCTGGGCAACTACTCCTTCATAAGGACAGCTTGACGATTACGTGGGAATACTTATGTAAAGCACTTACAATAAGAAAAACACAGAGCAAAAGGTAAATTTTTAGTTATTAGTATTATATCTACTGAGCATTATTCAACTTCTCAATCTGTTTTCATCCTGTGAAAATATGGCTTCTTGGGACACCTGGGCAGCTCAGTAGTTGAGCATCTGCCTTGCCCAGGGTGTGATCCTGGAGACCCAGGATTGAGTCCCACATCAGGTTCCCTTTATGGAGCCTGCTTCTCTCTCTGCCTCTCTCTGTGTGTCTCTCATGAATAAATAAATTAAATCCTTTAAAAAATAAAATAAAATAAAAATAAAATCTGTTTTTTTCTGTGTCATTCCACTGAACTGCTCTTGCATAGGTCACTAATGACCATCTATTTTTTTAAAAGATTTTATTTATTTATTTATTTAATATATATATATATAGAGAGAGAGAGAGAGAGAGAGCACACAGGCAGGCAGAGCTGCAGGAAGAGGGAGTAGCAGGCTCCCCACTGAGTAGAGCCCAATGTGGGGCTCAATCCCAGGATCCTGGGATCAAGACTTGAGCTTAAGGCAGATGCTTAACCTGCTGAGCCACTCAGGTGTCCCACTTATGACCATCTAAATGACAAATTCAGCGGCCCAATTTTAGTACCTGTTCTCTATCAACATTCCACAACACTTGACACTGTTTATTTCTCTGGATGTCTCCAAAATCTGTCCTCTTTCAACTTCTGTGAGCCCCACTCTCCACAGCACATTATATATTAGACCATCATTTTCAGCACTCTCTACCCTTTTTCCCGGTGATGTAATTACTTCAAAGCTTGCAATCATCCCAGTTATGCCAGGGATCTGATGTACATTTCTAGTATTTAACTAATTCCAGAGATAGATATAGACCTAATTTCAAACTGCCTGCTCTATATTTTTATTTTAATGCATGAGACCAGAAAACAGAGCTCATTAAATTTTCTTGGAACTAACTCCCCTGAATTCCTTATCTTTAGAAATTTTGTCTCCATCTAATGCCATTGAAATTCTCAAAGGTTTCTTTGATTCTTCTTTCTACCATGACTTGAATGACAATTCATCTCTGTTTGCTTGGGACAGTTTCAATTTATACCTGCCATTCCATGTCCATTATTAACAGAATTCTCTTTTTCTCTCAAAGTGTTACGATGTGGTTGATAAATTATACGATTATCCTAATCATGTTAGGCATCCAATCTATTTCACAATTGTCATCAGTCTTGATATTTCATTCCATCCTCTGTAGTGTAGGCATTTTTTTTTTCTTTCTGGACAATATCAACAGTCTCTCTCTCTCTCTCTCTCTCTTTTGTTTGTTTGTTTTTGTTTTTCAATAGTCTCTTTGGGCAGCCTGGGTGGCTCAGTGGTTTAGCGCCGCCTTCAGCCCAGGGTGTGATCCTGGAGACAGAGAATCAAGTCCCACATCCAGCTCCCTGCATGCAGCCTGCTTCTCCCTCTGCCTGTGTCTCTGTCTCTCTCTGTCTCTGTGTCTCTCATGAATGAAAACAAAAACAAAAACAAAACAAAAACAAACAAACAAAAAAGCAGTCTCTTTAAGGATCATTGCTACCAATATATTTCTGATCACTACATCTTTCAAATGGCTATGAAAATGATCTTCCTAAGAACAAGTCTAATATTGTTATTCATCCTCATAAAGATGTTCATTCTTTCTGAGTTTTCTGCAACACAGAGTCCAACACTTTTTTTTTAAAACTATTTTCCATTTGTTCATCTTCCTTCCCTGCTATCTATAAACTAGGGCAATGATTTTGCATTAGAGAATGACAGTTAAGTAAAGAGTAGACACGGAATATTGGTTTTCTACAATAATACTGATGGAATAAATGCTAGTGGACTACAGCATTTCTTGACACTATATATTACCTCTCACTATGGCAACTGTCAAACTCAAATGTGATCATGTGAGCCTGTTTCAATATCATATAAGGTGAATGACTTGTTTTTCTTACTGCTATTTTTCTCTCTCCTACCCAATTAATTTACTATTAATAACTGTTTTGGTCAAAGATAGAAATATTCAAATGAGTTTCTCTGTTATTCAAAGGAAGAGAAAATATACTCTTCAAAAAGTAAATTTTGTGAGAATTCCATTATTAAAATTTTCTTTCTTTGATATAAAACTATATATTTAGTACTTATATATTCTCCATTTTAATAGCAACTGAAAGCTGTAGACTGTAAAATTTAATATAATTTTTATTATTTACATTTTACAAATTTGTAGACAGTATAATTACTTTCCTGATTTTTTTAAAGTTTTTATTTAAATCCCAGTTCATTAACATACAGTGTAAAATTAGTTTCAGGCATACAATATAGTGTAGTGATTCAACACTTCCATATAATACCTGGTGCTTATCACGACAATTGCACACCTTAATCCCATCACCTTTGCACCCATCCCCCCACCCACTGCCCCTCTGGTAACCATCAGTTTGTTCTCTACAGTTAAGAGTCTACTTCTACAACTGTATTTGGGTGGGCCAATATCTCATTAATCCTATGTCCAAATTTAATCACCATTATCTCTAGAGAGCAATGCATGTGGAATATATTAAGTACAGTCCTTACCCTCTAACATTACAATATAGGACTAGGGATGCACATAAACAGAAAATACCAAGATGAATTAAAACACTAAAAATGCAGAATCAGTAAAACATATGTGTATATGCACATTAATTCTATACTTCAAAATAGAAGTTTGAATATTTTTGTACTTTTATTCTTAGCCTTTTAGGTATTTATATCTAAATTATATGTAACTTATACAGCAAGTTAAGGCATCTTAGGGGTTATTGACCAGGCACTTACACATGAATTAGGTTGAACTGTACAAAATTTAAAAAAATATATTTTTAAAGGTTAGTTGAATATCAACAGTTTCCTATGGTTCAATGTAATCACAAACAAGAACTGGCTAAGAGCATTTAAATAATTTTACTCATGCATATACTGTCAAGTTATGACAAAGGAGCCAAGAAAACATAACTGGAAAAGGACGTCTCTTCAATAAAAGGTGTTGGCAAAACTGGATAACCACATGCTAAAAAGTGTACTTAGAGCACCGTCTTATGTCACATAGGAAAACTAACTCAAAGTGGGTTACAGACTTGAACATAAGACCTGAAACCATAAAGTTTCTAGAAAGAAAAAAAAAAAGGAAGTAAGCTTGACCTTGATCTTGGTAATAAATTTGGAAGCAAAGGCAACAAAAGCAAAAATAAATATGTGGGGCGAGATCAAACTAAGAAGCCTCTGTGTAGCAAACGAAACCATCATAAACAAAAAAAGGAAGGGGGGGAGAAAAGAAAAAAGCAAAGAAAAGGCAACCTACTGAATGGGAGAAATATTTATAAATCATAAAGGTTATAAGGGATGAATGTTCAAAATACATAAAAAATTCACACAACTCGGGATGTTTGGGTGGCTCAGTGTTTTAGCATCTGTCTTCAGCTCAAGGTATGATCCTGGGGTCCAAGGCTCGAGTCTTGCATCAGGCTCCCTGCGAGGAACCTGCTTCTCCCTCTGTCTATCCCTCTGTGTCTCTCATGAATAAATAAATTCAAAAAATCTTTTTATAAATAAATAAATAAATAAATAAATAAATAAATAAATAAATAAATCGCACAACTCAATAGCAAAAAACAAACAAAAAGCCCTTAAACAGTCCAATTAAAAAATAGGCAGAGGATCTGAAGAGACATTTTTCCAAAGAAAACATATAGTTAACAGGTACATAAAAAGATTCTCCACATCATCAAGGAAATGCAAATCAAAACCACAATGAGATCATCTCACACCTGTTAGAGTGACTATTATCCAGAAACAAGAATTAACAAGTGTTGGCAAGGATGTGGAGAAAAGGGAACCCTTGAGCACTATTGGTTGGAATGTAAATTGGTGTATCCACTATGGAAAGAGTTTTGAGGTTCCTCAAAAAATTATAAATAGAACTACCATATGATACAGTATTTCCACCCCTGGGTATTTATTCAAAGGAAACAAAATCACTAACTTGAAAAGATATATTCACCCTCATGTTCACTGTAACTTCATTTGCAATAGCCAAGACATGGAAGCAACTTAAGTATTAATCAATGGATGAATGGATTAAAAAGATGGAAACATCACATCTTTTTAATTCCATTGTATGTGTGTGTGTGTATGTGTGTGTGTGTGTGTGTGTGTATGAATACTGTTCAACCATAAAAAAGAAGGAAATCTTGCTATCTGTGACAGCATTGATGGATCCTAAGGACAATATGCTAAGTGAAATAAGTCAAAGAAAAGAGAAATGCCATATGAATTCACTTATATGTAGAACCTAAGAAACAAAAAAAAAAGTACAATCTTCCAGTTATAAAATAAACAAGTCATAAGGATATAACGCATAACATAATAACTACAGTTAATACTGTATTGCATATTTGAAAGATCCTAAGAGATTAAACCTTATAATGTTCTCATCACACACAAAACAATTTTGTAACTATGGTGATAGATGCTAACTGGACTTATTGTGGAGATCATTATGCAGTATATACAAATATCAAATCATTATGTTATATACACCTGAAACTACGATAATGTTACAGGTCAATTATATTTCAATAAAAGATAAAAATATTTTTATTTGCAAATTAGAACAACTTGTGTACACTTTAAAATAAGGATCCAGGAGAATTTCATTTTAGGGATAAGGAATCTAATATAATATTTAACTAGGAGTACATAATTGGAGAATATAACTATTATTTATTTATGCTTTAGTGTTAACATTCATGTTCATTTCATCTAGATACATATATTTGTTATCTTGGGACAGACTGTCATTTAAAGCCATTTAGAAGGACTAATTTTGAAATTTAAAATTAGGTTTAAACTTGAGTAAATCATTTGAAATATTCAATTGCATTGCTATGTTTTAGGGAAAAAAGTAGACCATTCCAGAGACACCAAACTGGGAATTCTTTTCATGTTCAGTGTTGATCAATTTTGTGGAATACCTAGTTGAAAAAGTAAGAAATTAATGAAAATGTTAGGCTAGGAGAGATCTAAACAGTCAACAAGTGGCCCAAACCCTTTATTTTATAGATAAAGAAAGTGAGGTAAAGGACTTAAGAGAATAATTTGGTCATTAGGAAGCTGAAGAAAAAGAAAAGATAAAAGATAACTGATTTATATATTTGCATTGGGTTTAGTAGTACTTTTCGAATAGAATGGGTTGACAGGACATTAACCCATAAGGCATGTGCTATGTAATGCAGTAGATAGACCCAGGAGAATACTACAAATGACAGTACCATGGTCTTGAAAGGACATTGGGTGGGGTGATGGTATATATATATATATATATATATATATCACATACACATTCTATGCCAAAGTAATAGAATAATTCTTCAAATTGAATCTTAAGTTCTCTTAATGACTGGATTTATTTTTTACCTGATTAGGTTGGTCTTATGTGGACATAACACTTCCATGCCTAGCTTAAGGGGTTTGTTTTATTTATACTTATACTTTGAGGTTTCTAGATAATGTTGTGCAGACACAAAATGTGAGGTCACATTGAATCTAATAACTTTTGCATCTTTCAGAGAGTAGTGTCATCTCACTGAAACCTTTCATGGCTAGAGAGTGTACTGACCAATGAGTGTCTGCCATCACTTGTGAATGCCTACTGCAAATATTGCACTTCCCTTTCAGGGCCCAGGAACACAGTCTGATTTTTATTTTTACTTTTTTAAGATTTTATTTATTTTAGAGAAAGGGAGAGTGTGAGCCAGGGAAAGAGGCAGAGGAGGATAAAGGGAGGGAGGAGGGACAAGGAGACTCCTCACCAAGCACAATGTAGGGCTCAATCTCAAGACCCTGAGATTGTGACCTGAGCTGAAATGAAGAGTTGGCAGCTTAACCGACTGAGCCACCCAGGCACCCAGATAGATTGATTTTTAAAGGGTGGAGGTTAAGGAGTAACATCCCAGGACTTCTGCAGTAATGTTCTAATTCTCAGAATATTTTTCTTATTTCAAAGAAGAGATCTTATTTTTTGAATAGCCCTTTCTATATGATTTTTGAGTCCTCTGATAATTCTACATTTGGCATCAAGCTGTGTCTCTCTGAAGTCTCTAAGATATACAGGTTCTGTAGTTACCATGCACTATAGCTACATGTATCTTCACCAATGAGTTCTAGAGACAAGAACATGAAGTTAGAAGTTACAGGACATGAGTTTAAGGTCAAGCTCAATTATTTACTGTGGGCAAATAGGGTGTGTGATTATGGACAATTTATTTAAGCTTTTATACTTTGGTTTTCTTATCCAAAAATGAGGATGATAATAATGACACATATCTATTAGGTTATTGCACTTGACAAAGAAATGACCAATGAGAATTGTACTCATACCCTTTATGAACTCTAATGCACAAAGCAAACCTTACTGATGCTTTGAGAAAACAAAGAGTCATATCAAATGAATAGTTTGACAATTAAAATTATTTTGAAAAATACCCACAGCCAATGTCTTATGTAGCAATATAAGACTATGAAAGGAAAATGAATAAGAATCTGGTCTTTTTAGATGGTAGTCATTATAACTTGCTATATGGCAAGTTTAAATGAAATGTAAACAATTAATAAAAATAAGCTATTTTGGTTTTCAATTCATTATACCAATATATAAAGCACCATTCCAATGCAATGACTTGCTATACTAATCTTTTATCTAAAGAAAGAAAATTCATTGTAGGTCTTATCATGGAATTGATTGACTTATTTATCACAGAGCAAAGAGTTGCATTTAAATAAACTTCATTCAAAATTTTTTAGAATATCAAATCTTCAAAAGAACTGAGCCATTCTAGTTTCAATAGTTAAAAATCATTTGGACAATTAAATGAATTCCTAATGCAGTTTGAAATTTTAGTCTATGAAGAATTTCTCAATCAGAGAAATTTCTCAAATATTTCACTAAGGCATTTGAAATTTATAGAAACACTGTACTGTGACATAAAATGATCCATAGCAGCAGTTATGATTATAAGATAGGCTCAAAATATATCTTATTTGTATTTTCTTTCTCTCTTACAATAAAAGATAAAGAGTTGAAAAGAATATTGCTTGAGAATGCTATCTGAATTGACTTAAGATTTTCTAGGAAACATCATGGTAAGAGAATCATATGGAAGCACCCAGGAATCACAGTGGGTTATTTTACCTGTCTGCAGTGAACACAACAGAGGACCTGACATGTCAGTGGGGAGAGATGAGAAGAACCAGAAAGTTCGGAGTAAACTGTTGGCAGATGTCGAAAATCTATTAAATCTGTAGTCGTGAATAGTTAGGAAACAAGGAAAAGAAGAGGAAATATTGTGGCTAAGGAAATGATGGATATAGGGCAATGCTTTTAAGAAAAGAGGAACAGAAGCCAAAAGGGGATGTGAAGAGAGTTTTTATGTAGGTCAAGGGAAGGATATTTTAAAATCCACAAACCTAAGAGAGAGAATATAAGAAGATGTGGAGACTTGGAGGAAAATTTAAAAAAAAGAACATATTTTGTTTCTTTTTTTGAGATTTAATTAATTTGAGAGAGAGAGAGTATGCACGCAAGACAGCCGGCATTGGGAGAGGGGCAGAGGGAGAGGAAGAAGCAGACTCTATGCTGAGCAGGGAGCCTGATACTGGACTTGATCCCACGACCCTGAGGTCCTGAGATGACCTGAACCACCCAGGCACCCCTAAACATATTTTGGTTCCTAAAAAAACATTAGTTTGATATTAAATACAGGAGAGGACTAAAAAACAAATCTGAGAATTCCTTATAAGAACATAGTTAAAATCTTGGAAATTATTGAAAATTATGATAGAGTGGATATACATTAAGGAAAGTGATTGTTAAAATCTGCCAAGACTTCTATCACAAATGGTAGGCGCCGGAAAACTGCTGGGAAAGGAATGGACCCACACAAAAGGGGCTAAGCTTAAGTGGAGTCTTATTATAAAAAGGGTATCTTTTTAACAGGCAATAGATGTGTCTGATAAATGTAATATAATCAGCAGGAAAGGGAAGGGAAATACCAAATGTCAGCTTTGAAGGCATGGGTAATTAATTTTAGTTGTGGGAAGGTCACTAAAACCTGAACATCTGGATAAAGTGGAGGAATTCTGTGAAGACATGGCCATGGTTAGGATAGAAACTTAAGTGAACAGAAAAACCAAAACCAAAACAACACCTTGCAGCTGGTGCAAAACTGAATGCTTCAGGACTTTGCAGGGGAAATAAATGACAGGGCAATGAGCGAGTCTCTGTGAACTCAAGTATCTCAGCAGGGTGGGAAGAGATGAAAGGTTTGGAGATATTTGATGAAGCAACTCAAGAGGTTAGAGGCAAATAAGATCTCAGTTTTGGTAGAAGACCTAGAATTTTTTTGTTGTTTGTTTTCAGATCTATCTATCTATCTATCTATCTATCTATCTATCTATCTATCTACATTTGAGAGAGAGAGAGAGAGAGAGAGAACAAGAGCACGCACAAGCAGGGGAGGGGCAGAGAGAGAGGGAGAAGCAGAGTCTCTACTGAGCAGAGAGCCTGACTCCAGGCTCAATCCAGGATTCTGAGATCATGACCTGAGCCAAAGGCAGCCACATAACTGTAACTGTAATGGACTGAGCCACCTAGGCACCCCCTGTTGTTGTTTGTTTTAATTAAATATTTTGAAAGAGACCTGGCACATAAAAACAAGTATCAGATCAGAAAAGAGTAGCTTGTTTGTAATGAGGAGCTAATGATGTGTAAATGTCCAGTTAAAATGTTCTCACCATTTGATCTTCCTATTCACATAAAGAAAAATGTAGTAAGATGAATTAATTTTGACAGAAAGCACAAATATACTAAGTAAACTTCAGCAAAACATTAAATACCCTCAAAATGTCTAGTTGCTACTTCAGGGCTCTTGTAAGAATCAAATGAATTAAATGAAATAATGCACCGTATATTCTTTCTATATCCTACGTATGCCATATGCACACAAACACGTATATATTCTATAAGAATATATAAGTATATTATATGACATAATATTCTGGAAATAAGAAAGCAACTATATAAGAAGATATATAAAGTGTTATGGTTTACTCATTATTCACTTTAATATTATTGATAAGACACAATTTAATAATCTTAATATTCTTTCTTAGTGAGGTAAACAAAATTATTGTTGGACCTCCTATTCCTGATAGAAATGCCATCTACAGAAATTAAACTTATCACCATCTTTAAGGATATCAATAGGCAGTTGCTAGTGAGCATTAAAATAAAATAGAATATTTTAAAATTGGAATCACAATCCTCAACAGTTTTCTTAACAGATCTTCTAGTGTGGATTTTCTGATACATAAATTCTATTTTTTTTTCATAAATTCTATTTTGTTAGCACAATGTAGGTCTTATGGTCATACAAAATGCAGTTGTATTTACATGTTATTCCCAGAAGAACTTATGGGATCTGCATCAGTAGAACAACATTTCTATTTGTAATAGTTAACATAATAAGAAACAATGTTTTAGTGCTTTGTATTAGTGTTTTAAGGCAGAACGGTTTCAATTTTTGGCATCACAGATCCCCATATTCTTTTCAGGACCCCACTGGATAAGGACTTTCTGATTTGGTGAGAGGGCAGATGAAAAGAAATACCTATGAAGAAATACCTTACTAGTATTTAACTTTTTCAAGTATGACATTTAATATACTCATTGTATAAAGTCTCAAGATATGAAGTAGGAAGTAAAATTCTTATAATTCCAATCACTATTAACATCTACACACATGTCCTTCCAGTATTTCCTCTGTCCTAAGCACAGGTATATATTTTTATTTGTAAGGTGGAGACCACACTAAATAAAAAATTTTACACCCTCCTCCTTGCATAGCATAATATGAGTTTTTCTGATATTATTAAGAAGAGAGAAATCTTCATAAACATCACTTTACCAGCTGTAGGACTCTACTAGGATTATGTTCCAATTTATTTAACTAACCCTCTGTCATTAGATATCAGTCCATCTGTCTGTCATTCATTCAAAATATTCCCTGATGACCAACAGGGGAAAAAAAAATTCTATGTGGAACACAGACTAAAACATGTATCTAGTGAAACAAATCTATTACAATATATTATATGAGAATACTTCAGAGGCATTTTGGAAGCCTTAAAGTATATATACATTTCTTGTGTTTGCTATGCTTACTAGTCAGCGGACTCCAAACAGTACTGCTAAATTTGCAGTTCAGAAGCTAGACACATTCATTAGCTGTCTTGCTGCAATGATCAATCCTGTTTTTCAGTTGGTAAACATTTTACCATCTGTGTTATTGGACAAACCTTTCCCAGTATACTCTAGTTCTGGAGAAACATCAGAGGCACATTGGACAGAGAAGATTTACTAAGACCAACTCTAATAAGTGATCAGATACATCCAGTGTGACAAAAAACCTCACTTGTTTATGAAACAAAAATGAGCAACTTCATCTTAGATTCAAAACAAGCAGCCAAAGAAACAAGCAGGCAAAGAGTTGGACAAATTAACCATTAACCATGCAATCAGTAAGTCTGAGATATCATGTATTAAATGTTCCATAAAACCCAACAAACAGGGATCCCTGGGTGGCGCAGCGGTTTAACGCCTGCCTTTGGCCCAGGGCGCGATCCTGGAGATCTGGGATCGAATCCCACGTCAGGCTCCCGGTGCATGGAGCCTGCTTCTCCCTCTGCCTGTGTCTCTGCCGCTCTCTCTCTCTGTGTGACTATCATAAATAAATAAAATTTAAAAAAAAATTAAAAAAAAAAAAAAACCCAACAAACATTCAAAGACTAGGGAAGCCAAATACCAGCCAAATGACGATGATAAAACTTGAACCAAAGACCTTTAATTAAATGCCAGATCTATCACTTCCTAGCAACGTGTTTTTGGACTATGTTACCTAATCTCTCTGTGCCTCATATTCTTCATCTGTAAAATGGGAAAAACTTCCTGAGTTTACTGAAGAATTTAAATAAATTAAAATAGATTTAGTATTTACAACAAAACTTGTCCAGAATGAGCATTTAATAAGTCTTTAAAAATCATACATTTGACAAAATACAGCATCCATTCCTGATCAAAACTCTTCAGAGTGTAGGGATAGAGGGAACATTCCTCGACATCTTAAAAGCCATCTACGAAAAGCCCACAGCAAATATCATTCTCAATGGGGAAGCACTGGGAGCCTTTCCCCTAAGATCAGGAACAAGACAGGGATGTCCACTCTCACCACTGCTATTCAACATAGTACTGGAAGTCCTAGCCTCAGCAATCAGACAACAGAAAGACATTAAAGGCATTCAAATTGGCAAAGAAGAAGTCAAACTCTCCCTCTTCGCCGATGACATGATACTCTACATAGAAAGCCCAAAAGTCTCCACCCCAAGATTGCTAGAACTCATACAGCAATTCGGTAGCGTGGCAGGATACAAAATCAATGCCCAGAAGTCAGTGGCATTTCTATACACTAACAATGAGACTGAAGAAAGAGAAATTAAGGAGTCAATCCCATTTACAATTGCACCCAAAAGCATAAGATACCTAGGAATAAACCTCACCAAAGATGTAAAGGATCTATACCCTAAAAACTATAGAACACTTCTGAAAGAAATTGAGGAAGACACAAAGAGATGGAAAAATATTCCATGCTCATGGATTGGCAGAATTAATATTGTGAAAATGTCAATGTTACCCAGGGCAATATACACGTTTAATGCAATCCCTATCAAAATACCATGGACTTTCTTCAGAGAGTTAGAACAAATTATTTTAAGATTTGTGTGGAATCAGAAAAGACCCCGAATAGCCAGGGGAATTTTAAAAAAGAAAACCATAGCTGGGGGCACCACAATGCCAGATTTCAGGTTGTACTACAAAGCTGTGGTCATCAAGACAGTGTGGTACTGGCACAAAAACAGACACATAGATCAGTGGAACAGAATAGAGAACCCAGAAGTGGACCCTGAACTTTATGGTCAACTAATATTCGATAAAGGAGGAAAGACTATCCATTGGAAGAAAGACAGTCTCTTCAATAAATGGTGCTGGGAAAATTGGACATCCACATGCAGAAGAATGAAACTAGACCACTCTCTTTCACCATACACAAAGATAAACTCAAAATGGATGAAAGATCTAAATGTGAGACAAGATTCCATCAAAATCCTAGAGAAGAACACAGGCAACACCCTTTTTGAACTCGGCCACAGTAACTTCTTGCAAGATACATCCACGAAGGCAAAAGAAACAAAAGCAAAAATGAACTATTGGGACTTCATCAAGATAAGAAGCTTTTGCACAGCAAAGGATACAGTCAACAAACCAAAAGACAACCTACAGAATGGGAGAAGATATTTGCAAATGACATATCAGATAAAGGGCTAGTTTCCAAGATCTATAAAGAACTTATTAAACTCAACACCAAAGAAACAAACAATCCAATCATGAAATGGGCAAAAGACATGAACAGAAATCTCACAGAGGAAGACATAGACATGGCCAACATGCATATGAGAAAATGCTCTGCATCACTTGCCATCAGGGAAATACAAATCAAAACTACAATGAGATACCACCTCACACCAGTGAGAATGGGGCAAATTAACAAGGCAGGAAACAACAAATGTTGGAGAGGATGCGGAGAAAAGGGAACCCTCTTACACTGTTGGTGGGAATGTGAACTGGTGCAGCCACTCTGGAAAACTGTGTGGAGGTTCCTCAAACAGTTAAAAATATACCTGCCCTACGACCCAGCAATTGCACTGTTGGGGATTTACCCCAAAGATACAAATGCAATGAAACGCCGGGACACCTGCACCCCGATGTTTCTAGCAGCAATGGCCACGATAGCCAAACTGTGGAAGGAGCCTCGGTGTCCAATGAAAGATGAATGGATAAAGAAGATGTGGTTTATGTATACAATGGAATATTACTCAGCTATTAGAAATGACAAATACCCACCATTTGCTTCAACGTGGATGGAACTGGAGGGTATTATGCTGAGTGAAGTAAGTCTGTCAGAGAAGGACAAACATTATATGTTCTCATTCATTTGGGGAATATAAATAATAGTGAAAGGGAAAATAAGGGAAGGGAGAAGAAATGTGTGGGAAATATCAGAAAGGGAGACAGAACATAAAGACTGCTAACTCTGGGAAACAAACTAGGGGTGGTAGAAGGGGAGGAGGGCGGGGGGTGGGAGTGAATGGGTGACGGGCACTGGGTGTTATTCTGTATGATAGTAAATTGAACACCAATAAAAAAATAAATTAAAAAAAAAATCATACATAGTTAGCAATTACCAGTTAGTCTTTAGAAAGGAAACAATTTTTTACTTTTCCATATATTATTGGACTTCAATTATTAGTAGTAATGCTCTGCCAAATTTCTGTCAGATAGTGCAAGGATAAGATTTTAAAAAAACCTTTTCTTCAAATCATTGAATTTCAACAATTTGAAGAATCAAGAGTTATCTCCTTTATTTGTCCCTTCTAGTTCAGTGTATCCCTTCCATGACACTGTTTATTGTCCTGAAAATAAGTACATAATAAGCTCTCATGTAATTAAAAGAAAAATGAATTCTAGTAAAATCATGTGTATTTCAATATATATTAAAAACATATATTGAAGAATAATGAAATAATAATATGTTTGCACCTATATATAGAAACACTGGGAATATGACAATTAATGGATCCAACGCAAAAAAAAATGAAACTTTTGTCTGTGATGTGATGATCTGAGCAAAATAGTACATCTTCCTTCCTTCCACAAGGTAGTTTTGAAGTAATAATTACTATAAAAAAAGAAAAGAATTAACTTCTACACTTGGGTAAATAAAGCTAGAATTTTGCCTATAGGAATTGTTAGTGGGATATCTGAGAGTTCTTCATTTGGGAGAACCACCCTAAGTATTGCAGGACATGTAGCATTTCTATTTTCTACCAACTAAATGCTGATGGCAATGACTCTTTCTTAATTACAAAAACTAAATGTCCATACAGATTTCCAAACTATCCTTCAGAGCAGCGATTCTTTTTTTTATTTGTTGTTGCCACCCCTCAAAGAGCCTTTTAAATATTTTTATGCCAATGGTGCTTCCTCAATGAAATTGTAATAGCATAGGTATACTGTACATTACACATACAAAAGCATGATTTTTTCCTATCATATGATCAAATGTTCTCCCTCTTGGGATAAAAATTTTCCTCATAGAGAATGTCTGTCTGTCTTAAGAGGACTAGAACTCTCCCATTGAGAATCATAGCTCATGCTGAGAAAGAGAGTATACCATGGTGCCAGAGTCAGTCTGGACTACCCACTGGGGCCTTTGGATCAATAACACATTCCTAGGTCTGCGGCTCCCTTGATACATGATCAAATAGAGAAATGTAAGATGCTACAGTTTTGTGCACATACATAGAGTGGCTCTATAATGGCGTCAGATCATTTCACTCTTTTGCTCAAACCCTTTCAGTGGTTTCCCATTATATTTAGATTAAAATCTCAACCCTTTACAGTGGCCTATACAGCCCTACATGATGGTTTCCCCCTTTACTCTCCCCCTCATCTCTGGGCACACTCCCATAAACAAGCCATGTACACTCTCGATAGTCAATGCCTTGCATTTACTGTGCCCTCTTTTTGGAACATTCTTCCCTCTGATGGGAGCAGAGCTTACTTGCTAACTTCTTCTAGGTCTGTTAATTTGTTCGATGAGTAAATATATACTGATTAAACATAGATTTTGAAATCAAAGATGATTGATTATACACATTTTAGCATACGTATATTTACTTTGAGGACTGCCAGAGTACCTTAAAATACTTATAAGCTGAAAATGACCACATATCTAGCACTCCATAAAATTTGCCTTAAAACATCAAGATTGTTTTTAATAGGAAAAAAACCCTGATGATTTCAGGTTGACAGAAGAGCATGGGCTCACTGCATTGAGCATAAATGAAAAGGTGTTTCATATTTTTCCACCTGTAGATATTTTCATTTTCTATTTATATAACATTCCATGAATATGACTGTGAAACACTGACATTGTCCTTTATTCTTGAGATTGTGATAGACTTTTTACAGGTGTTTTCCAAACAGGATCCAAAAATGACATTAAAGATCTAAGTTGCTGATTCACTCACACTGGATCCTTATGTTGCCAAGTAGAACTCATAATACTTAAGTTTATTGGGTGCACAGTTACCTTGGTTATATATTTAATTACTTATTCAGAGAAGCTTGGTGTGTGCTGATCAGTCCTCCAAATTATGTCACCAAACGTAAATTTATGTCAAAATACGGTAAATGTAAGTTTTCAGCCAAACTATTAAATTAGAAAAACACTGCAATCAGTTAAAATAAATTCAACAGTTTGCATTATTTCCTATACATAAAAACCAAAGTGTTAAAATATTTTCCCAAGTTTTTCTATCAATTTCCTGAGTCACTCTGTAAAAATACATCTATAACAACTCCCGCAACACACACACACGTACACACATACACACATACCTCAGACTACATATTTAACAACTGATAATATCAGGGAAACATATGTTCTAATTGCATTTCTTTTGACAAACATCTGATAAAATTTTCTATATAAACCCCCAAAACTACCCTCACACTCTAGGTTCTATCAAAATTAGTATATGAAAACATTTTACCCAACTCCCTCTAACACATTAAAATTTTGCACTTCTATGTAGAAGCCTTCACTTTACAAACCTCAAGGCAAACTTTCATAATAGGAGTAATTTTCAGTTTCTCAAGTTTGATAAATTAGTATTTAAGAATGACAATTTGATTTCAAAACATTTGTATTAGATTTCTACGTCAGTTTATATAGTACGAGTCTCAGATACGGGCAAAAAATGTCAATTCTACAAAGTATGTTTCTTCAAATAAGTATATTATATTGGATGGAGACATAAAGTAACCGCTTTTTTAAAAAAAATCAATATTAAAATTTTGGCTAATTATTGCTTTGGTCTATAAATGGATGAGTTTCACTGAGTAAGTCAATGATTTGATAAAGATAATTCTAAGATATCCTTAGTTTTCCTAAGTTTTTTGAATCTACTCATTTTCTAATAAATACCTTTAATTCTATAAATACAATTTGACAAAAGGAGAAGAAATAGGACTGTTATCAGTTACTACTTCCTGAGTATTACTGACTCCTTACCAGAGCACAGATTAAAACCTGAAGAAATATACGCACCCATATTTAAATTTGAGATAATGAAGAAATTTCAGAATGGGTTTCTAATCAAAAGTGAATCACTCGGTTTTGTTTTTTTGTTAAAAGTTAATCATTTGTAAATTACCTCTTTTTGAATTCAGTGGCTAGTTTTTAAGATTCAGAGATTTAAAAAGCAAGTACAGGATCCCTGGGTGGCGCAGCAGTTTGGCGCCTGCCTTTGGCCCAGGGCGCGATCCTGGAGACCCAGGATCGAATCCCACATCAGGCTCCCGGTGCATGGAGCCTGCTTCTCCCTCTGCCTATGTCTCTGCGCCTCTCTCTCTCTCTCTGTGACTATCATAAATAAATAAAAAATTAAAAAAAATTAAAATTAAAAAAATTAAAAAGCAAGTACATTAATATCCCTTAATTATTAATTGTTTTTTATTTATTAAGAACCAGTCTCTGAAATGTATTGCTAAATTAGGTTTTAATATGAAGATGTCACAGTTAGCTACAATTTAAAGACTAAAAGTGTAAAAACTGATATTTATGTTCCTTCTACATATTCCTCATTGAAGCACTCAAAGTTTTCTGAAAGTAGGTATTTAAATGTAAATTAGGTCCTGTTTTGTTCATCATAAGGAATGTTCAACTTACAGGAGGGAAAGTTAAGGTCTTTAGGAAACAGCTAACATTGCATAGATGAACATTTTAGATAATGAAAAGATGGAATCCCCTGCATTTGAGGTATTTCAATCCAAAGTTCCTGAAAGAATACAAGTGACTTTGAATACTCACACACCCTTCAGTGTGTGTTTGTAAACACAAGCACAGGCGCATCATTAACCAGTGATCAGTGAAGTAGAGCACACTTTTTAATCATGAATATCTGAAAAACGAGGGGAGTGATAAATATGGGTACCCTGCAAATAAAACCAAGAGACTTTCAATTATTTCCAGCATATAAAATGAAAACATATAGCAATAAAAATAAAATGAATCTTGGGCAAAGACAGAACATTCAACTTTCTCTATTTTTTTTCGAGATTTAATCCTAGCATTCGTTTATGAGAACCTTATGTGATCTTTCAAGTAACTTTTCAGAGAGAAATACTCAGAGATTTTATATATGTGTGTGTTTGTGTGCGTGTAATGTACGTCACCTATTGTTTAACCAATTACCAATATATATTTGTTAACATCTTGACTTTTTTCTTTTTATGACTATTTGATACGAAATATCACCTATTTGTCAGTATGTTTTATATTAAGTCTTAAGAGTGTAAATCTCAAAATACAAGATAATTGTTTCTCTTAGCACTTATTCCATAGTACCATATGAATTTATGTAAGAATCAGAGGAAATAAACATAAATTAGCTTACATTTTAGTTTGATTTGACTTTCATTTTTTTCAGCCTAGAGAAAATTTCTTATTGCATTAAAATATATTCTAATTATTTTTGTCTTTTGCCAACATATTTTTGATGTTACAGACTGTAATGAATATAGATCACCCTTTCTTTCACTGATATCTTTATATTACATTTTCCCAGTGCACATAGTGCTCTGGGTTCTGTACCAACCAAGCAATATGCTCTCAGGAAACAGCTATCTTCCTGTTGGTAAATATTACAGAGATGAATGTGCTACAGATAAGGAGGCATTTTGAGGAAAAGAAAAATTTAATATTAATAATCAAACCAATAAACAATTACAATCACCACAATCACAATAACCAGAGTTAGAATATTTCTGTTCCTAAACTTTCTGATCATTGTGGTAAACTCTCACAACTTGTAGGAGAGGGCATACTACTACCTCCATTTAGCAGAGAGACTCAGAGATCATGTCAGTCCTCAAAACATCTAGGTGGAAGGATTTGGGCCTTGGTATGTCTGTCTCCAGGGTACCTGTTCTTATAGACTCCATATGACACAATGATTTTGAAGTACACTGGAGATTTCTTAAGTGCTTTCACCAAAATTAAATTTGGGTGTGGACTGACCATTGCTTTACTTTATCTTATGTATTACTTCTCATTGGAAATGATTTTGATAATTATTTTCATAATGATTTCATTTTTTTTAAGAAGAAAGTTCCATGCAGTGCCTGATGACATTTCAGGTGGAGCTCATAGCCTTCTCACCCATAAACTTTGTTTAGGTTACTATGCCATTCCAGGGGGATTTGACCATTAAATGTTTCAGGTTAGGGGCACCTGGGTGGCTTGGTTGGTTAAATATCCAACTCTTTGATTTAAGCTAAGGTCTTGAACTTGATGGTGAGACTGAGCCCTACCTCGGGCTCTGTGCTGGGCATGGAGCCTGCTTAAGGTTCTCTCTCTCTCTTCCTCTACTTCTCCACTGCTTGTGCTCTCTCTCCCTATCTCAAAAAAAAAAAAAAAAAAAAAAAAAAGCTCAGGTTAATGGGCTGCCTACCTAATTGTCTTCAAATTATTGCTTACTCTCTCTCAATCCACTTCTGTCTTCTTTAGAGCCCTGCTATCCCTTCCCTCTCTTTCTATTTCTCTGGTTATAACAAGGCTAGAGATTGTCATCCTAATAATTTCATGGATTTTTTTTCTTCATGGGAAAAATGAGATAGGAACCAAGACCATATTACTTTTGAGCCTGCTCAGCATTTTCTTACATTAATTAAACAACACCAAAGTGACATATAGTGTGAAAATCTTAATAGTGAGAGTGTTAAACAGATTCATAGAAAAAAATGTGGCTACATTGGCAGGGATTTTGGACAAGTTACAGTAATGATATATTCATCACCACATTTCCTTAGGCACACTGTTCTACTTCATTACACTGTCCAAAACTAACTGAGCTCTAGCACATAAAAAATTTTAACACTTCTGTAACCTAAGAACAATTTCAAATGGCAAATAATAGGTGGTTGGTTTCTAAGGAGGACTAGTGAATAGTAAAAAATTTAACTTGTCTCTTTTTCAAAATAAGTTTTCAAAGACATTAAATTCTTAGGTGTAGCTTTATTATACCCTTGGGCCAAATTTTTATGACTTCAAATCTCCAATTTTAAAATCAAAGTCAGTTGGAAAATAGTAGTCAAGTGACAGAAATAAGCTACATAGCCAAATTTGTTGGCTCAGATTTGTACCATAAGGGAAAAAAAAAAAAGAATCTTATAGTCTCCCTTTCCTTTAGTCTCTTCAAATTTATTCATAAATATGTTAGAATCAAAACATTATCTTTGAAATAATTATGAGGAGTTGGTTAAAATCACCATGGTGGAACAATCTAGGGTAATTTCTCTATGGCAAAGGCCAAGACGAAAATGGCATTTAACCAAAACTGAGGTTTACTCATCCCATTCATCCTGTTGGATTACTCACCATTTTATATGTGTCTACATTTTAATTTCTATTATTTTTATCAAAATGAAATCAAAGTTGTTGATTATTTTGAAATCTTGCTTCTGTAGAATTTTAACCTTTCAGCATGGAACTGTTTGAGAATGGATTTACCTGGAAAATTGCCTTTCTATTCGTGTGTGTGACAGCTGAATTCAGCTGTTTTCTTAAGCATCTATGGAACAGCTGAGCACTTTCTCCTGGTCCCCAGATTTGAGACTAAAGAAGCTTGAGGCAACAAAGTTCATCGGAATGCATATGATCAAGGAATTTACTTTCTCTTCATCTGCTACAGCTTTAAGTTACTGACCTTTGTGGCACAGCTACAGGCAAAATCATCTTCTATAACTCTTCTCCACCTTCTCTGCATATATATTAACCACCATATCCATCAGGGTTATGTGTGAGAGGCTTAGTGGAATACAAAATACAAAATAGGCAAGCTCCAAATTGAGACAGCAGTCTCACAAACTTAGCTAAGGGTAAAGTCTTTATCTGTAATCTGGTATTTGTATTCATCCTCAGACAACAGGCAAGCAACCTGGAAAAATGGGATGAAACAAAATTTCTTTTGTGTTGCTACAGTCCCGGAGTTCCTTAGAAGTAGATAAAATGATTTGGTGTCAGCCACTGAAGGCAGTTCATATTATACCATTCAGTTAAACATGGTTTTCTGAATAATCAAGTATTGATGAAGTGGGAAGGAACAAAGGTAGAACAGGCTTGTGGTGATACATTAATAATTTCATGGTCTTTAAAGCCTAGTTCTGTTTTTGCTATAACTATTAAAGATGACTCACTGTATCTTTCTTCTATTAAAAAATAATAGCTTAAATATCTGGATTGGTCTATATCACTTTGTGTTGAATGGAAAGTGCCTAAACTGTCCCACTGAAATTATGGTCATTTATTTCAGCTATAATCTACAAAGAATTAATGATAGAGAACACACTAGTCCTCCAAAAATGCCATGCCACAAATGACCATTGACACAAAACTATATTGTTCTCCACAAAAAAAAAAAAAAAAAAAAAAAGTGGTACACTTTCTAGAGTTTCACTATGGTACACTGCATATTATTTAAAGGATCACAATAAAAGAGAATCCTCTTGAGAATGATGAACTTTGTTAAAGTAGTGCAGGTGAGTTCTACCCAAGGACTGCAACTGGTAGCTCACATGATTGCAGAAAGGAAAATCTATTCTGCAAAGGGAACAATGTCAGTTATATGTTATGACATCAGTTCTGCCTTTTTATCTTCAAAGAAGCACATTATGCTTTTTCTGATAGGGCCCAATCACCCCTGTAGCTGCTCATGGGCAAATCCTATCAGCTTCTCATGTTTCCAGTTGTCTGCATCATACTGTCAGTTTGACCATATTGTAGTTTATCTGGGATATTAATCTAAACTTCTAGTTTATATTTTTTTGGTATCAACCTCAGTATCTGACCACATGGCAAGAATATTTTCTCTTTGAGTCCAAAACAGGAAAAAGAGATAGTAAAGACTCTTATAATTTGGTGTTGTGGATTAAAGTGATATGTTGTTTTAACTTTTAACTTATTGATGTGTTGTTTCTTTACAAGAGGTTTTTTTATTTTTTTTCCAAAAATTCATAGAATGTGAAGAGTTGGGGAGGAGAAGAAACAAAGAATAAATGGAGAAATTGTTTTTCAGTAAAAAAAAAAAAAAAAAAAAAAGTAGGTCTATTTAAATGGCTCATAGTTTTACAAAACTAGTATTCTTAAAGAGTTAGAAACTGTTTTGCAGTAATAAGCTCTTAGGAGGATTGTGCAGTATGTGATATTGTCAATTAAGTGACAAAGATGAACATAAAGTTGGAGAAAGAGTAATGGTAACCAAGTTTCGTGTTAAGCTTTTTAAAATTTATTTTAAATAATTTCAGAGCATCTCTGAAAGACCTGCCCTGAATAATCCTAATATTTCAGAATTTTACTGTGGGAAACATTTGACTTACAACTACTGATAGAGGAAAAGGAGCAGATGGTTAAAAATAACCTCAGAGAATTCATTTGAAAATATTGAGATGGGAGGTTAAAATATCAAAATAAGAAATGCATTGTGATATATTTATGGAGGGATTGTTTTTGTTTTTCCCCCAGAGGGTAGAAGTTTTGGCAATCCTAACAGGAAGTCACAGCATGCATGTGTGTGTATCTGTAGTGGTGGAGAGTTCTATAAGTGAGTGGGACAAATTAAGCTTAACAGTTGTCAGCCACAGCAAATTATTGCTGGAAATATGTGTGTTAGGTTTACAAATTTAAAGGCAAGAATAGAGTTCACATTTGGAGCATTTGTATAAGGATTCTGGGAACTGTGTGATTAAGTTAGAGATCTAATAATGTGATCCAGCTTTTTTTTTTCCTTTATACATAATGCTTTTTTTAAATTATAGTTTTGTAGAATTCTATCTGCAAATTGGATAGAAACATGAGGTTACCAACACATTTCTTGAAATATGAAATTACAGACTAGAAAAGTCAATGTGGATGCTCAAACAACTCACATGGCCGTTCAGAGGTGGCAATAAATAGATGGTATACATAGATTCATAGTTCCAAGGCCTCATCGTGTTGAAAAGATACTAGAAACTTGATTTTCCTATAATACAATGAAAGCCTGCCTTTATAATTTTGGGATGGAAAAGAATAAATAATACAAACACGGCACTTTTTGTGTTGAGTTCCACTTGTATGAATCTGAAGAATAAATATCATTACCTTAATAAAAGTCTTCCCAAGTCATTGTTGCATACTTCATTTCATTCTAGCAATGACTTCCTTTCTGTGTGTTTCCCTGCTTAGACTGTTATTTAGCAGATGATATTTTTTTAAAGATTTTTTTTATTTATTTATGAGAGACATAGAGAGAGAGAAGCAGAGACACAGGCAGAGGGAGAAGCAGGTTCCATACAGGGAGCCGGATGTGGGACTCTATCCCGGGTCTCCAGGATCAGGCCCTGGCTGAAGGCAGTGCTAAACTGCTGAGCCTCCCCGGCTGCCCTAACACATAATATTTTAAGAGGTTAAATTTCTTTCCCTAGTAGAGTCTACTACTAAAGTTTTTGTAGTTGTTGTTGTTGGTTTTAGTTTCCATATGGTTTGTTTCGAAAAGATAAATGTACAAATAACTCGTTTTTTTTGTTTTGCAAAATGGTAAGTAGGTATTTATTATAATGTTTTATTTATTATTATGCACTTTAAAGACTGAGGAAGATAAACATAAGCACATTTTATAAATT
The DNA here is from genome assembly GCF_011100685.1 of Canis lupus familiaris. Taxonomy (NCBI): domain Eukaryota; kingdom Metazoa; phylum Chordata; class Mammalia; order Carnivora; family Canidae; genus Canis; species Canis lupus. Next base: position 8,222,288 of record NC_049252.1, on the reverse strand, counting down.
AAAATAAAATAGCCATTAGGTATATATATATAATTAACCATCAATGTTCAGTGAAATTATTGCATATCTATTACCAATGTTATATTTCTTTTCCTTGTCATATTGTAGTTAGAATTATATGAAGTAGAGACTTATATTTTCTATATAAAAATATTTTCTGGGCAGCGCGGGTATATCTATATCTATCTATATCTATATCTATATCTAATCATCTATATCTATCTATATCTATCTATCTTACCTAAAGGATCAAATATGTCTATCTACTAGGACTATGATCCAGTCTTTTCCATGGATGATGTGGCTGATTTTTTTTTTTTTTTTAAACAAAAAAACAGGGCAGCCTGGGTGGCTCAGCGGTTTAGCGCCTTTAGTCCAGGGCCTGATCCTGGAGACCCAGGATCGAGTCCCATATCGGGCTCCCTGCATGCAGCTTGTTTCTCCCTTGGTCTGTGCCTCTGTCTCTCTCTCTCTTTCATGAATAAATAAATAAAAACTTAAAAACAAAACAAAACTGGTATGTTTATTTTTTAAAAAAAAAGAGAAAAGCCTTAAAGAGCATTTTAAAAATAACTAGAAATTTTACATAACAATAATACCTAATGAAAACTCTTCTTAACCTGGAGCAATTCTTTTTCATTGAATTTCTTTTCAAACATTATTTAATCAAAAAATATTAATTGTATTACTGTCTCGCCTATGTTCTATAGTAAAGCTGAGAAAATAAACAATAACAAGTAGGAGAAAGTTCCTTGCTTATTGGAGATTATATTCTATTAGTGGAGAAAGAAACATAGACATAAATATTTTAAATGCAGTTGGATAGTAAGTACTATAAAAAACAGAACTAGAGGATTGGGAGTTAGATGGCATGTAGCTCTTACTAATCTACGAAGGCCTATATGAGTTGTTGTTTTGAATCATAATGTATATAAATCTGTGCAGTTTTTTTCACCAAATGTCACATTCAAGCATTTTTTCAATGCATTATTTCTTAAAACTTACTTTTAAAAAAAAACCTAATTTTTATGTAATCTCTACACCCAATATGAGGCTCAAACTCAATCCTGAGATCGAGTCACATGCCCCATTAACTGAGCCAGCCAGGTGCTTCTTTTAAAATTCACTTTTAACAGTTGAAAATGATTATTTTGGATGGATAGTTTTGCACAAAAACACTTTCTGTCAAAGAATAAGACTACTGAATAAGACTATATTTAATAATTATACATATTCTAAAGAATTTGCTTAAATGATACATATACTGATTTATATACTCAAAATTGATTGATATTGTTTAATAGTCCATTTATTTAAGCAAATGCTTATTGAGTTTCTACAATGTGTCAAGAATTCTACTAAATGTTGAAATTAATACAAGAAATAGCTTTATTAAATCCACAATTTCGAAAAATTTGGCAAAATTGTAAACGGATGCAGAATATTGGATAAATACTAAAATAAATTATTGAATTCTACTTACTGAAAAAAATGTAAACAAAGGATATATTTAAGGGCACCAAAGACTCAAAGAACAGAACCAAAATACATGTTGAAGTAGAGAAATGGTTTTAACAATCTCTGAAATTGTCTTAGCCTTTTTGAAGTACATGAAAAGAATGTGACAAAACAGTTACAGTTACTGACAAAGGCAACAATGAATATAAATGTTCTTAGACATTCAAATCTGTACCCAAACTTGTGAATTGATGTTCTTTGGAAATCAAAAATTCTGATTGAGATACTTACCTTAACTTTTACTCTATCATGTAAAGTATATAACTCTGAAGGTATTGGGAAATGTAATATCTGCCTAGACATATGTCACAAATTCCCTCAAAAGAGATTTAGTTGAATATAAGCTTTCTATTACAATTTACTCATTGTTGGGAATCAACTGATCTGTATTTTCTTAGCTGAGAAATTCTCAATGAATTGCCTCAGGTCTTCTTACCTAAAGTATGTAAAGCAAGGGTGTGTTTGGATTATTCAATTTTATGTTTCCCAGTGGTTTATCTAAAAAGTAAAGGGCTGAGCTACAAGAGTTTAAGATTTTGTATTGCCCTGGTTTTTTTTTTTTTTTTTTTTTGGTTTTGTTTTATTCCTTTTTCTTTTTCTCTTTCTTTCTTCTCTACCACCATAGTGAAGACCACCATAGTGATCATAATACAGGAAATTACAGGGCAGTAACCACCTGTGAAGTCATATAAGCAAAAAGTGGAAAAGCGTACCTGTACAGTAAGAATAATTAGTTTATCATAATTGCATCCCCGTTTTTTTTTCTGAACCCAACCTCATCCCCATATTTTCCAAGCATTATTTCCTTAAAAATATTTTTTTAACTTTGGAGATTATCAAAATTGCTACTTGTAGTTTGCTACTGGTCCTATAAAGAAATTTATTCATGTCCAATCAGAAAAAAGACTTTGAGAGTGCCTACATAAAGGAATAGCATCTTGAATATCCTCTGACTTGTTTTGAGGATACTGTTGTAAAAATGGACCCAAAGCTCTCTCTGGAATTGGTGTAGGAGTTTTTCACAGTCAGGCTGTTCTCTGAGGGAGCTTTGTACCATGGAAAGTACCCTGAATTAGAGGTCTAAATACTTTGGTTATAGAACTGTGTCTGCAGGTTAACTAAGTGAATATTCTGGAGCCAGTCATTCAACTTCTTGGTATCTCAATCTCCTCTTCTTTAAATGGAAGTATTCATATAGATCCTTGTTAATCATGAGATCACTGTAGATAGATTGTCTTATAATGGTTATGAAAATATCATATACTTACAAGGCTAGACAGGCAAAAATTGTAACAAACATTATGGACTGTAGTGATCAGATTTAAGTCCAAGGTGTGTAGTAAAGTAGGTGAATCTTGGACCTTGGGGAGAAATGAATTCCTCTTTTAGCATTCTTCGGTGAGCATACAAAATTCAGACTTCTTAGTCCTACCTTAGAACATTGAGAGAAAACATTAAAGCAATCTGCATATACAGAGAGGAAACGGTCAATAAGACCAATCACTTATTTTTAAATAGTAGATCTATAGGTAAGCATTTTCTGTGTCACAAGAGGCAGGAAAAAGAGACAGATTAAAGAGGAAAGAAAAGGAAAAAGAGAAAGGAAGACGAAATGCCAGTAATAACCGATTACTGAAAAATTTGACTGGAAGCTGAGTAGTTAAATCAATACTTTTCCAGCTTGTGTGGCTTCCAGTTCCCACTGATCTATCCATCAGAGCATTCCAACTCCTACTCAAGTCAGTAAAACAGAACCAAAAATTGGCCAAAGACATGGTTGAAGCAAAAGACATAAGCTTAGCAATTAGCTTTAAGGTTACTTAGAATCTTCTGGAGGAAGTTCCTGTGAAATAAGCTCATTGGCATGCCTCCTCTGAGCATTCAATGACATATAAGTGAAGTTTTCCAAACAGATTTCTGGGACCATTTCTGTATCTCTTTTTTGAAAGGAGACTTAGAAGAGAGGAAAACTTCTACTTCTAACGTTGGAGAAGAGAAATGTTTCTATGGGTAAGCTTTCCACATGCACACATGCACACACACACATAGAAGCGGGGCCTATGGTGGCCAATGGGATGGATGGCAAAGAGGAGAAAGGACAGATCTGGCCAATTAGCTCAGAGGGAAACAAATGTCAAATCCATTTCTCTCTCCTCCAATGATACCAGAAACAGATTCACTTCTAAAACTACAATAGTGGGGATCCCTGGGTGGCTCAGTGGTTTAGCGTCTGCCTTCAGCCCAGGGCATGATCCTGGAGTCCCGGGATTGAGTCCCGCGTTGGGCTCCCGGCATGGAGCCTGCTTCTCCCTCTGCCTGTGTCTCTGCCTCTCTCTCTCTCTATGTCTATCATGAATAAATAAATAAAATCTTAAAAGAAAATAAAACTACAATAGTTATTTAAACACTACATGCCTTATGTACATATACAAATTTAATAGCGTGATTGTGGAGGTCTTGGATTTTCGTAGGGAGAGAATAAAGAACTGACTGTCTGCAGAGCAGTACGTTTATCAACCTGCAACTCCCAACTATAAAGAATCAATTCCTAAGTTATTCAAATCAAAGCTCTCATCACATTTGCCACTTCTCATTTCCTTTCTCATTACCCTCAAAACAAAATGTGTATATGTAGGAATGTTATTACACAGCTAGCACTTGAATATCAACAAATGTCAGCAACACATTTGAACTTTCTGTACAAGAGGTGACATTAATTTACATACATGGCCTTTGGATCTATCTGCTCAGTCTTTACAAGCCTCAGGAATTGTAAGAGTTAACGAGGAAAGCCAAGCAAAAGTCTTGCAATGAAATCCAGAACAATATTGCAGATGTGTGGAGCCTACAGAAGGTGGAGGCCATTTATTCTGCATGCATATTTAATGTGTAAAATTATTTTTAAGTCTTAAAACAACCTCTTGGAAATGCTGTGAACTGCAAAGCGAGGCAAAGCCGATGCATTCTTAAATAAAATGAAGAGAGATAGAAATGCACCAAGAGTAAAAAATCCCAGTTACTCACGATTCTTTTCACCTCTCCACCTTGACCCAGCCTTCATTCTGCCCGAGACACCCACAGGAGAAGTTATTTCTGCCATCGAGAGCAGCAGCATCAGTAACAGCACAGCCATGCCAGGTAAAAATAACCTCTATGGAGAGTCCTGTCACAGCCGAACCTGAGGCTTTTCCTGGGAATAGAAACCTGGAGCCAATCCTGTCCTTTCAGTCAGCAGAAATGCAAAAATGCTGTTTTCCCCATACATTTTAAAAAAACAGGTACGTTCTCTTCAGGCTCTCCATTTGAATTATGCAGGAATGTTAAAAAAAAAATTAGAAAAGGATGTAAAGCCTTCCTCTATACATAAGCAAAATGTCAGGAGAGATAAGCTGACAATTTTCTCTGGTCTCTGCAGCTACCAGTTCCTAACCTGCTCCTGCCAACTCTCACTTCTTCCAAATGTTTGTCAACATTTTTCATAACATGATAACAAGAAGAAGCTGAGATTTCAGCATTTTCCCACCTACCCATTTCTGTACCACAGATTATAGTACTTGATGAACCTGAATATTTAAATTTGGCACTGCTAACACACCTCATTTCAAACAGAGGTGGTTGTTAAGGAGAGGAGGAAAAAAAACACTCTTGTTCTCAAAACTCTATCTTAGCGTCTTAGAGAAGGGATTAGATATATAAATATCTGCTGGTAAGGCGTGATAAAAATACCTCTGAAAAAAGGGAGTGGTAAACAATCTATCTTTCCTACTTAGCTTGTACTATGTGTTTTTTTTTTTTAATATTTAGAGAATTCTCTGAATAATGTCAAGAGACAATCGGCCAAAAATATCTCAAGTCCAATGGAGTAGGTTAAAATGCAATGTACACTGCATATTCAAGGATTATCTACATTGTAGCATATACACTCATTTGCTTGGTAAATACAAATGGGTATATCCCATCTCTCCTGTTTCCTGCAGGATTATCTTTATCACCTCATAAGCTGAACTGATTTTTCAGCAAATTGTACTTCTCTGTTTTACAAATAAGTCTATTCCCATGGACAAATTGCAATATTGTCTTCATTATTTTGCAACAACACTGCAATGACATAGGAAGCTTGCCTTCACTTCACGGCCAAACTGATTTTATGTATATATATATATATATATATTCTTTTCAATAAAAATAACTTCATGCTCCTAAGAACATTATAGAATAATCTACATCCATTTATTTTAACAAGCATATAAAGCTATTTTAGGATGCTGCTAACCACATAATAATATTCTACAACCTGACCTACATCCACACTGAAATGGTTCCAACAACTGCCAAAACATATTTCTAGAACACATTCCTGAGAATGTACTGTTTACTGTTAGTCCCCTGCTCTGCAGCAGAGGAGGAGGAAGAAAACAAGTCTCCAGCAGCCAAGCAGATCACATAGCTTGAGGAAACAGGAGGGGTGGAAGACAAGAGGGGAGGTGGGGACTGGGGCATGTGCAGAGAAAGTTCCAAGAAAGATGGCAGCCACCACTTAACTTCAGCTGCGAGTTGCCGCCTCCTGGAGTGCCAGGTGTTTCAGATTTTCAGAAGATAGGAATTCAGATTATTATGAGGAATTGCCTCAGTTTTGAAGCAAAAACAACACAACTCTAAACATTTTAACTAGTCCTATGACACAGAGCATTCTGAATGTGGTTCAAACATAAATTTTCTAGACTCTTTGATTCAAGAAATATTCTTTGAGTTTCTATAATATATCAATACATCATGAATAGTAAATATTCATATACTAAGCTCACAGTTTAAAGGGAAAGCCATATGTAAATGAATAATTTTTCATGCGATATGTTTGACAAATGCAGTGAAAATATATATGCGATTTCTGTGGAATCACAGAAGAGAAAATAATCTGACTGACCAGGACCATTTTATTTTTTCTCATTCCTTTATGACTCATCAAATCTAGCCATCTTAGGAAACTCCCTGTTCTCTAAAGGACATGAACTTCCAGACTGTCAGGTCTTTTTACATATTATCTTTCTTCTTGAAATAACTTTCTCCCACCACTACGTTGTATAATCCTATTAATGCTTAACAGCTGAATACAAGTTTATCTTTTCAGACTTTCTCAGGTACAACTATCCATTTCTCCCATGAAGTATTCACCTAGAAGTAGAGATCTCAACAATTATATAAAGGTTAGATCTGTGTGTGTGTGTGTGTTTTCAATACCAGGTATATACCTCATTGTGGACCTGATTGTATTATATTTTCTTTATATCCCTACATTCAGTAATGATTGCTGTACACAGAAGAAACTCACTAAAAGTTTGAACTAGATGGTACATTTTTCCCATGTTATGAATTTTAATTTGAGTTGGTAAGTCTTAAAACTAAAATGTAACTCTTTTAAAAACAGTAAAGATAACTTCTTTCATGCTCTGGACATGTGTTTATTTATATGTTGTCATCTGCTTTCCTTGGGCATGAGTATTATAAGATATTACAAATAGGAAACTATACTTATAATTCTTCTCTTTCAGTTAAAGTCAGTTCTAGGGGTGCCTAGGTGGTTCAGGCAGTTAAGTGTTTGACTCTTGATTTCGGCTCAGGGCATAATTTCAGGGTTGTGAGATTGAACTCATGTTGGGCTCTGCACTGGGTGTGGACCCTGCTTAAGAGTCTCTCTCTTTCCCTCTGTCCCAACTCCCTTCTCTCTCCCCATCTCCAAAAACTAAATAAATAAATAAAAACTTTAAAAATATAAAGTCAATTCTAACCATTAAATAAAGCACATCTTAGTCTCCTATGGTCTACACTGCACCAGTAAAAGCTTAAAACTTATATTCTGTATTAACTTTTATGTGGTAAGAATCGAGAGCTCATCAAAGGGGGCAATTATGGATATGGGATATGCCTTTATTTATATGCTATCATTTGCTTTCTTTGGCTATTAGTATTACAAGATGTTACAGATAAAAAGGAAATCATAGTTACATTCTAAGACTAGCTTTCTAATCTGCAGACATATTCTAAAACCAGCTTTCAAATATGCAAACTTTTTAACAGAAAGGCACTGAAGATTATCAGCAGATGGGCCTAGTCTGCTCTAAAATTACAAATTGGTACCAAGCCAGTTATTTGGCAGTCACATCCTAAATTCCCCATGTCCACAGCTATTTCAACTTAAGACATCAAATAGCCAAAGTACATTTCTCCACCTTTTCTTCCTTCCTTCTCCAAGCACTACCTCCACTTGGCTGTGCAAACACACTCTGGTCTGAGCCAATCGAGTTGAGCAATCTCATTTTTCCTAAGTAAAAGTGATCAGTCATCTAATCAAATAAATCAATCCTGAGTCAAGGAAGTTAATGGGAGCAGTCAAAAGACTCCTATTATTCATTCATTCAACTAATATTTTCTGAGCATCCAACATGTGTCAGGTACTAGGCTAATTACTGGAGCATTTATAATAAGTCAATGGATGTAGTCACTTCAGGGAGCTGATATTCCAGTGAGTGGAAAGAGACACCATATACTACAATCTAACCAGTAGATACATACTTTTATTTTATTTATTTTTAAGATGCATACTTTAAATTGCTTCTGCAATGAAGTGAAAGAGAAGATTTTAAGTGGGAAAAGCAGAAAATAGTTCCAGCCAGACATAAAGCTTATGTAAAAATTTCTCAGGCATAAAAGAGCTTGGCATATATTAGGATGAAAGAACAGCTAGGGAGATAGGGGGAGACCTTTTCAGTTTGGGTCCTGGAAGCTATGTTAAGAATATTAAGAATACATTAAGAATATTAAACAATATTCCAAGGGGCTTTCACATTAAAAGGTTACTCTTCTTTCAAGAGAATAAGTTGGAGGGTATCAGGATGTAAGAAGGAAGACTAGTTAGGAGACCATATCCTTAGCTAGTGATAACAGTGCTAGAAATAAAGTAAAATAAATAGAAAATGAATAGATTAGAAACACATTCTGAAGGCAGAATCAACAAGATTGGCTGGTGAGTCGCACATAGAGAGTGTGGCAAAAGGGGTTCCAAGGTTGCTGCTGGCTTCTGCGATGCTGACTTCTCCAACTTATTCTCTTGAAAGAAGAGTAACCTTCTTGGGGTGGAGCTATCTAAGTAGACCTGAGGATCAAAGGTGAAGAGAACGGTCTTTTGAACTTAATATTCTCCTCCTCCTCTTCCCTCCTTCCTCATCTTCCTTCTTTTACTTTTTTGTTGCATAACTTTCCAAAACATCACTCATTTCAAACCAAAAAGGGAAGAAATACTGAAATTTGTGTGAGAAGAAAAACATACCAATGTTTTTCTTATAAACAACATATAAAACAAACATATAAAATGTTTGTCTTATAAAAATAAGACCTTACTCCTAGTGAGAAATAGTACATTTGTCCACAATATGTAAAAGTCTTAGTTCGCATATAAGGCAGATTTGAATTTAAAAAAGCACAATGGTTACAGTGTGCTAAATGGACCTGACGGGGTGAGAGTTCTAATCGGAACACCAGTGAAGGTCTATTGCAGCAATCCAGGCAAGATACGGTAATGGCCTAGGGTATCTGGTTGTGGAGGTGGGCAGATGCATAGATGTGAAAGACATAAAATTGATAAGACATGCTGTTGCTCTATGGTTGGGAAACATGTATATATAATGTCAGTTATAGACAGTCTCACCCAACCATGAGTAATTCTAGTGGTCATTCTTCAACTATAAATCAATGATAATATTAATAACATGTGAGATATCCCCATACCATATTTTACAGGATAAAGCACTTGTCTAGAGGATAACATCACAACTACAACTACAGATGCTACTAAAAGATACATTATTTTCCTATAGCACTTTGCAAATTTTTTAAACATTACCTCCATTAATCCTCAAGCCAGTTTTGTGAAATTAGTCTGATTGTTAATAAATACATTTTTCAGTTAAAAAAAGAAACACAACTGGTGAGTAGAAACAAATAAACTAATAAACAAAAGCCCCTGATGTTTGGGAGGTTAAAATACTTCCCAACATCAAAGATCTAGACTAGAGTGATTCCTGGGTGGCTCAGCTGTTGAGCATCTGCCCTTGCCTCAGGGCATGATCCCAGGATCCTGGGATCGAGTCCCGCATTGGGCTTCCCACAGGGAGCCTGCTTCTTCCTCTGCCTATGTCTCTGCCTCTCTCTGAGTCTCTCATGAATAAATAAATAAAATCTTATTTAAAAAAAGATCTAGACTAGAAAATGCCAGAGTTCCTATGGTGGTTTTAAAATATTTCCACAAATTCTTTAATATTCTTTCCTTTCCAGAAATGAACATTAATTCCCATTCCGCAGTATAGACTGGGATGCTGTTGAAAATAAGGTTGAAGTAATGGTGTGACAATGAGATTAGGTTGTGAAAGACATCGAGTTTTTCTTCTTGTGCACATTCTCCCTCCTTTTGATCATTTACTCTGGGGAAGCCAGTTGCCATATTGTGAGGAAACTCAGGGAGATTATGGAGAGAGGCTCAAACAGCAAGAAGGTGAGGTTGGCCGACAACCATCTGCCTGAGCTGATGGACCCTGATGCCTGCAGCCCTGGCTGCCAGCTTGATGGCAACCTCACAACACCCCACCCTGGAACCACCAGCTAAGCTGTTCCAGCTTCCTGATCCTCAGAAACTGTATGTTTGTTGTTTTAAGCTGCTGAACTTTGAGGGTAATTTATTACACAGCAATAGATAATGCCTATAGCCTGAGTCACAACAACCCACTCGTTTCTTTTCATCACAACTACTTCCAAAATCGTGATTTGGGTGCCCACATCAGCTTCCTCGTAAAGGCTGTGGCTGCACCCATAACTCCAGTCAACCACATCATTTTCTCATCTCTTCCTGTGAGTGAGGTCAGGTGAAAATATATGAATTTGAGGGACACCAACTGAAAAAATTATATTTTAATCAACAATATAGATTTGTGTTTTTTATTTTGTTTGCTTGACTAGCAAAGTATTTTTGAGAATTTGCATTTGCATGTGTTTAGAATGGTAAATAGTCACTGTTCCTAACTGTCTCTGATTTTCCACTCCAGCTAGATGCCCATGCACAGTTAGGCTACAGGTCTAGTTTTGAAACATATTTTATAACCGGATTATTACAAAAATGTCATCATTCTCCTACATAAAATTCTCTTTTTTTAAAATTACCTTCCCCAGTTTTATTGAGATATAATTAGCATAGAACATTGTGTAAGTTTAAGATATACAATGTGTTGATTTAATACACTTACGTATTGCAAAATGATTACCACCCTTAGTTAGCTAACACCTGCATAATGTCACAGAATTACCATCTGGTTTTGGTGGTGAGAGCATGTAAGATTTACTCTCTTAGCAACTTTCAAATCTATAATACAGTATTATTAACTATAATCACTATGCTGTACATTAGATCCCTAGAACTTATTCATCTTATAACTGGAACTTTGTATTCTTTGATCAACATCTCTCCTTCCTCTCCTGCCCCTGACAACCATCATTGTAGTCTCTGCTTCTATGAGATTGATAAAATGCCCTATTTCTAAGAAATCTCTGTCCATTGGGTCCTGAGGACAGCATCAGACACATCATAGACCTCAATATTCCCATTTGATAATCCACTGGTATGAGTTTCACCTGGGAGGAATATCAATTGTGGAACAAAAACTGTGAAAGGTGGTGTTCTCATTTTTTTAAAACTTTCTCCAAGAAGCCCTAAATCCATCCCTGGCCCCTGCTTTTTAGAACGATACCAATGAATTTCTTTCTATGTCTGATGAAAGAGGACTCCCCATTTCTTTTTTTTTTTTTTGGACTCCCCATTTCTTAAGAGCTTTCCACCCACTGCTTTTTTCTGATACCACATTACAATAATCAGTAGTAACCTAGCACATTAGAGAAGGGCAAGAATTTAAAATTCTTTTTTTAAATATTTTATTCAAATTCAATTTGCCAACGTCTAACATCTAGTGCTCATCCCATCGAGAAAACTTAAAATTCAGCCAAAATTAATTTTATATCACCTGAAGTGGATTCCATCAATTTGATATATAAAGATATATGGGGGCTAAAAAGACTTTTGCAGAAATTATTTCATTGTGTTCCTAATGCCATGATCAATGAAAAACATGTTCAGCCATGACAGCATCTCATTCTTTCCACTGGTAATTAGAACAGCTATTTATACATAGTCTCAATAATTGTTTAATTGGATGAATAAATTAACAAACAAATAAAAAGAACTGTTTTATGCAAATAACTTTAACACCAAATTTTAATTGGACACATGGATATCCAAAATAGGCTACTAGCAAGCCTGAAATTCTTTTAGTATATAAATAAGAATGATAGTTACATACATTGACAGATGTGTACAGATGCTGTTGTCCTAAACAGATATTAGAACTATGCCCATCAACTCATGATTTAGTTAATTAGACAGCAAGAAAACTTAGAAAAAAAGGAACAAAACCACAAATGAATCAGGTTCTAAAGAATAAAAGACACATTTAATGCTAAAAGGGTCTGGAAAATAGATTAAGTATAAAGGAAATGTGTACAGGAAGTTTTAACATAAGCAGGATTAATATTAAAAGTTCATCAAGGACAACTGATGACCAGTGTTAGAATATTTAGAACCGGAGTGAATAAATGGGAAAAAGAGACTTGAATGTGCATTTGTAAGGCCACATGAAGGGCCCCCCTGTGGCTGTGGCTGACACCCTTTATAAGAAATCCACAGTGAAAGGCAGGTTAGTGTACAAAACCTCCAATGCTGATTCAAGGAGCACTGAGTTACATCTGAGAACAAGGAGAAAATGTTACAAGTTCTGAGCAAGGCAGTGTGAGGAAGAGGCCCACCGCCATCATAAATGGAAAGGTGCAGCCTCAGCAAATTGATAGATCTTTAATGTTTAATTGGACAAACAAGATAATATCCTAGTCATGTATTTTTCTAATTTTGTTTTTTTAAGTAGGCTCCATATCCAGTGTGGAGTCCAACTCAGGACCCTGAGATCAAGACCTGAGCTGAGATCAAGAGTCAAATGTTTAACCAACTGAGCCATCCAGACACTCCTTTTATTTTAACATTTATTTACTTTTTTTCTTTGTTCTGTATTTAATCACACCTCTTACATGTAGGAATCACCCGGCTGCAGTATCATAGGTTTCTCTTTCCTGAGTATTCCGAGTTCCACCCTCTACAGGTTTTCAAGTAGATTCTAAGGGTATGTCTGTATAAATGTATAAACTACAGTTTGAACACGGTAAGAAACTAAAGAGTGTCTTTAACATTGCTAGTGCCTGGTGAGGTCCACTCTCAGAACTCTGGGTCCTTCTTGTACAGGGTTTTAGTTAAAGTGAAAAAGGCAGGGATCCCTGGGTGGCGCAGCGGTTTGGCGCTTGCCTTTGGCCCAGGGCACAATCCTGGGGTCCCTGGATCGAGTCCCGCGTCGGGCTCCCAGCGTGGAGCCTGCTTCTGCCCTCTGCCTGTGTCTATGCCTCTCTCTCTGTCTATGTCTATCATAAATAAATAAATCAAGCTTTAAAAAAAATAAAGTGAAAAAGGCTTATTTTGAATTCCAAGTCTGTGGTCTGATTTTCTAAAAGTGTAATGCTATGAGAGGGTTCGGGTCCACTAACTGGCAATTGACAGGGAACTGATGTTAATCCTGACACTTCTCTGGAAAAGGCCTTGGGAAAAAGAGACTGCAGGTCAGCCATAGTGCAGGAGGCATGATTACACCATGGTCAAAGCCTATCTGGCATTTAGGTTTGCATATTACTGATTAAGACTTTTCTTAAATACAGTAATTTGCAGGCTAACTTTTGGAAGACTAATCTTTTGAGTCTGGCCTTAAAACAATTCCATAATGAAATAATAGAGCTATGACTATCCATAAGATACATAGTACTTCCAGTATTTCCAATTCTTATCCATAAAATGTACTACTGGCCTTCTAATAAACCACTGAAAAGCATGACAGCATTGACAGAAAAGCGAAGATTTCTGCTGGAACTTAAAAATAAATACTCATGAAACTAAAAACCATGTGCGACTTTGCATGACATCAGATTTTATTTAACTCATTCTAAAAGTATCAGTGTTTTCCTACATGAACAGGTGTTTCAGAATTCACAATATTCTGCACCTTTAGTATAGTAACAGTCAAAGCTCTAATTTTTATCACTGACAGAAGAATTGAGAGGTTTATATACATCGGAATATTGAGTAATGGATATTCATGAAAAAAGAGAATGCTTTATTCAATTTAATTTTCCAGTTATGAGAACAAACTAAAGAATCTTCAACTCATGTTAGTAAAACCTCTCTATGGTATGTCTTACCAATATATATTTAAGCTAGCATACCAAATTCAGTTTTCCATAGCTGAGGTTCTCATGGTACCTGAATGTCATCATGTTCTTACACAGAACTGTGAATGAGTCCACTGATCAAAATTGAAGGCCCCCCTGAAAAATCTATGGTAGTGTTTGCAAAGATGAACGCAGCAGTTGCTGTCGATCCTAATGATCATTTATATGTTGCTCTGGTGATCCTACCCATGAATAAGTCGAGTCTATTTCAACACGACCTGACACTGGATTAGCTTTGTGATTCATTTTGACCAATGGAATGCAGCAAAAGTGACATGCCTGACTTCTGAGGTTGTGCCTCTGCTTTTGTCTTCCTGGAACTGAGCCTGAAGACTGCCACAAAAGGCACCTAGTCTCTCCTACTGGAGGCTGAAGGGCCATGAGGAGATGAATGAGGCATCGTAGCCAATACCTTGCACCAGGTGCCAGACAACAGCAGGTACAGTGCACCTTCCACCAAAGCTCTTAGCAGCAGTGTGTGTTCTGCATGTAAATCCATACTTTTACCTTACCTTCTTTTGGTCTGTATTTTCTGCTCTGTAAAATGAGGGTAACGATACTATCTACTTGTAGGTGGTTGAGAATATTAAATCATTAAATGAGTAAATACGATGAAGTATCTTAAAACATTACTGAGGATAAAGCAAGCGTTAATAAAATGTTAGTAAGCAATACCATTATTGTTGTTATTGTAATTTTTAAAAATTTTCCATCTTAACTATTCTTTTAAAGATTTTATTTATTTATTCATGAGAGACACACAGAAAGAGGCATAGCGTGCAGAGGGAGAAGCAGGCTCCCTGCAGAGAGCCCAATGCAGGACTCGATCCCTGGGCCACGGGATCACACCCTGAGCCTAAAATAGATGCTTAACCACTGAGCCACCTAGGCATCCCTGTTGTTGCAATTTTTATTTGTCTTTTACAAAAAAGAAACTGAGACTCAGAGAGATCACATGTTTTTCCCAAAGCCCCAGAGCTGTGGAACTAAAATCCAGAACAAGACTTTTTGTTCCAGGATCCAAGTTATTAAGTACCACACATTTTTGCATCCACTCCATGATCTGTTTTATTCAGGATACAATGTGCTAGCCATTGTGGTCAATGAGTTCAACCAGATAATATCGTTAATATTTTAATTACCTTAGTATAACAAAATCAAGCATTTTAATATGACTTGGCACAACACGGCAGGCTCTCCCTCCCTGTCTGATACTATCTTCTATGACTTCTTTCCTCCTACTCACCCTAGATGACAGCCCATATTTTCTGTGCCACCTCTGTGTGCTGTTCTCTCTGGTTCTGATGACCCTGCCCTCCTGTTTCTGTAGTAACTTTTACAGTTACTTCTACTACTTGGCTCTGACTTGAATTTCCTCTTTTGTGAAGGTCCACTTCATCACTCTTTGAAGGCTATTAAATATTCTCTCTGCTCCTAGAGATATTGTCAACATGTTATTGCCAAAATGATACATGTTTTAAAAGTCTTTGTTGACTTATGTGTTTCCCATTAGATGATGATTAAGGCAGGACCATGTCTTACCTATTTTTATATTCACAGATCTCACTAAATACCTAGTAGAGGAGTGGATTCTTGTGGTACAACCCATAACCATTTGGGTTCATATATCTCTTTCTTATGTTCGTATTTTAATTCATCTTGATGTTCCATTGTGAAAATTTCCACTTGAGATTCTAGAGGACCATACTGGATTAATGCAAAAACCTGGGTTTAAAGAATCAGATATGCTTAGACCAACTCCATCAGTTTTTAGCACTGCAGCCTTGGACAAGTGGCATAAATGTTATGTCTCAGTTTACTTCTGCACAGTAAGGAAAATAATAGCTATATATTGCAGAATTAATTTATGTGTATACGTTTATGTGTATATACATATATATATATTTAAGTGTGAAGATGAATTGCATAGATGTATGTAATATGCACTCAGTATGTAGTAGCTTAATTTTCTGTAGAAATTACTATGGTTAAGAGACTTTATGAATGAAGCTCTATTTTGCTTTATTGTTTTCACATGTGAGAAAGAGGTCAAGTTTTGTTCTTTTGTCCTAAGAACACTAGTTTAGTTTTAATGATAGTGCATTCACTAGAGAGTCCAAGCATTTATAAGAAAAATGAGCTGTTAGCAGACTCAGAAAATAGTAGAATTGAGCATCTACATATTTTCAATCAATGTTTAAACTGATAAAATTTACTTTTTTATAATCCAGACTTATTTTTTTTAGTATACATATTAATATAAGCACAGCAAGGGGCTCCTGGGTGGCTCAGTTGGTTGGGCAACTGAATCCTGGTTTCAGCTAAGGTCATGCTCTCAGGGTGGGATCCAGCCCCAAGTTTGACTCTGTACGTAGTGGGGAGTCTACTCCTCTCCTTCTCCCTCTGCTGCCTGCCATCACCCCCTACCCCCTGCTCATGCACATGCTTTCTCTCTCTCTCGGTCTCTCTTTCTCTAAGTGAATGGATTGATATTAAAAAAATACAAGCACACCAAGAAAAAAACTCCTGACTCTACAACTATGAAAAATGCAAATCTACTAAGAAAGACCAAAACTAACAAATGCCATCAGCTACAAAGTATGTTTACATTTTATTTTCCCTATTATTATTATTTTGTTCTTGAACAAACATGGCATACAACCAATTTAAAAGTTAAGATACTATCAGTAGAAATAAAATAATATAGTATCTAGGAATAAATTTAACCAAGGAGGTGAAAGGCTTGTATTCTAAAAACTACAAAACACTGATGTAAGAAATTGAAGATGATACAAACAAATGGAAGAACTATCCATGTTCATGGATTGGAAAAAAACATTGGACATTGTTAAAATGTCCATAGCAGCCAAAGCAATCTATGGATTTAATGCAATTTCTATCAATATACCAACAACATTTTTCACAGAACTAAAACAAACAATACTCAAATGTGTATGGAACCACAAAAAAAAACCCAAGTAGCCAAAGCAATCATGAGAAAGAAGAAAAAGCTGGAGATATCACAATTCCAGATTTCAAAATATACTACAAAGCTTAATAATCAAAACAGTATGGTACTGGCACAAAAACAGGCACATGGGTCAATAGAAAAGAATAGAGTTCAGAAATAAACTCATGCATATATGATCAACAGATCTACAACAAAAGAGACAAGAACACACAATAGAGAAAACAGAATCTCTTCAACAAACTGTGCTGGGAAACTGGACAGCTACATGCAAAAGAATAAATCTGGAACATTTTCTTACACCAAAAACAAAAATAAATTTGAAATGGTTTAAAGACCTGAATGTGAGACCTGAAACCATAAAACTCCTAGAAGAAAACATAGGTAGTAATTTCGCTGACATTGGTTAGAGAAACATATTTCTAGATATATCTCCTCAGGCAAGGAAAACAAAAGCAAAATTAAACTATTGGGACTACATCAAATAAAAATCTTTTGCAACAGCAAAGGAAACCATCAACAGAATGACAAGGCAACCTACTGAATGTGAGAAATATCTTCAAAAGATGTATTTGATAAAAGGTTTATATTAAAAATATATAAAGAACTTACACAACTCAATGCCCTCAAAAAACCCTCTCAAATAACCTGATTAAAAAATGAGTAGGGGACATGAATAATTTTTTTTTCCAAAGAAGACATACAATCACCTACAGGCATCTAAAAAGATTCTCCATGGCACTAATCATTAGAGAAATGTAAATCAAAACCACAATAAGATATCACCTCCCACATGTCAGAACAGCTAAAATCCAAAAGAGAGGAAATAACAAGTGTTAGTAGGAAGTACAGAAAAAGGAACCCTCATGCACAGTCAGTGGGGATACAAACTGGTGCAGCCACTATTTCTATTAAAAATAGAATTACCACATGATCCAATAATTCCACTACTGGGTATTTACCCAATGAAAACAAAACCAGAAACTAACAAAGAGAAAAAAGAGACAAACGAAAAATCCCAGACTCTTAAACATACAGAACTGGTGGCTGCCACAGGGAAGGATGTGGATGGGGGATAGGTGAAATAAACAAAGGGGTAAAGAAAAAAAAAATACTAGATACAGAATGTAAAATTTATGTATATGTATGCATATGCATATAGGTGTTTGTATATATATGGAAATGTATATATTTATGTATGTGTATACTTGGAACATATTATAAGTTGAATTACTGAATCATAATCTATGGGCTTATGAAAAAAGGGAGTCATTTGTGTTAGCTTCTTGATACAGGCACACCACTTCTATTGCATCTCTTATGTTCATATTTACAACTCTTACTTTGGTGACACTTTATACATCCCATTATTTGCTCTTAAGATAGCTTTTACATCCCTATTTTAGTCAAATATTTAAGCTACAGTGCATTTCAGTGCCTTTGTTCAATACAATTGAAGCCAATAGGGTTTCTTTGTAAAATTCAGGCCTCTGTGTATGGAGAAAGAACAGTACACCTCTTCATATGTTTTGTGTTTCAAGCTATCTAAAAAAGATCTGTATATCCTTTTAAACTTAAAAAAATAGCTACATGGCTGAAATTGCCAAATATTTTAAGACATTCTTTTTTACAAATAGAAAAACATTTTGAAAATAAATACTATAGATAAAAGTTAACACTAGCACTTGTAGCTTATTTTACGAAGCTGTATGAAAAATACAATATTGATTTTTGGAGAACTATAAACAAACATTCAGGCAACAGGCGAGCCACCACACACAAATGCAGAGAATGATAATGCTTTACCCTCAATTGCTTTAATTACTGTAATTATTTGATATTTTATTGATAATTAAATTATTTCCTGAAGGCATGAAATTATTTTATTATAAACTTAATTTGAATTCATGTCTAAATTATGTTTCTATCAACTTTCTTGGGAGTACACACACTCTATTCTACACTGGGTTTGCCTCCTTTACCCCAGTCACCTTTTGAAAGTAGAAAAGAAAATAATGCACTTGAGTCACTAAAAACATTTTTTTTAATTTTTTTTCTTTTTTTTCTTTTTTTTTGCCCTCCCACCCTTCCCACTAAAAAAAATTTTAACCAGCAATGGAAATTTGGCCTATTTAATTTCAACCAAACAATGTAGCCAGGGCATTTCTGGCTTTAACCTGATTAAAGACGTAAAAGAACTGGAAATTATGGTAGTGACGGAATAGGTAATCTTTTGCAAAGGGTGTATGACAAACATTTAAATTCAAACCCCGCGTTAAGTACTTCAGCAAATGTACTAGTTACTTTAGTTTAACCATCTTCAGGAGGATTGCCTGACTGTATCTTTGAATCTTTCACTATAGAAAATAAAAATATTCATCTATTTCTATGTTTGTCAAAAGGTTTGAATTAGCACCTTCATGAAGGTACAGTATAGTAAAAAGGAAACAGAATGAGTTTAGAAATAGGATGATCTAATGGAAAATGAGGGCTCTATTTAAATTCTAGTTGGATGCTGAAATCAGAATTTGCTTGGGTTTTGACAGATGATATACCTAAGTCCCCATACTACCTTAAAGCTATTGGTATTATTCTTAAACAGAGCAAAACAGATGTGTGAGGATGTAATACTGAAGTACAATCAAGACTTCTGTAGGTTTGTCCACTGTGTATGTATTTGTGTGTGCACATGGTAAAACTCCCACTCACTGAGTTTTCTTTCTCCCTCTCTTTTGGTTGTGCTTCCTTGAGCTCAACTTATATTATCCTAGTGCAAGTCAGTATCTCAATACAACTTTGCTTTGTATATTGCACAGAAGAAAATACCTTGAAATGACTTGAGAGAATTATTTGTTCTGCTGAAGTGTCTAATATGCTCTGAAACAAATTTGTGAATTACAATGAAAAGAAGCATTCAAAACAAACTCCATCTACAACACTACAGAAATAAAAATGGGCTAAATTAAAATTAAATCAGTATTCTGGTTTCACCATTTGCAGACAAAGAGGAATCTGGAAATCAGTGAGATTAATCAGGGCTGAGTCAACTTCACCCTTAGGAAATGGAAAAATAACCCTCTCTACCAGTAAAACATCTAGAGTTGTCAAAATATTATATTTTTTACTACTAAGGAAACTTTGGGTTATACATTGCCAGTCTTTACTTTCACTTTAAAGTGTAAATATTCATAGGAAGTACTGACATGTTAAATTGTTATCACACTTCCATAAAGTGTAAAATCTCAAGAGACAGCTTTAATGGTGTTACAAGGCCTACATTCAGATCATGATGATCCCACTTGTGGATAAATAGATCTGAGTAGGTCATTCTTTCCAAGAGAGCCTCTGTTTTCTCACCTGTGAAATGTACATATTAAGAATGCTCACCCAATTTTTGTGTGGCTCAACTGGTATGAGACATGGGGATATGATTCATGACTGTAAATAAGCATACCAGTACTATTTGTATTCGTTTTCCTAAGAGCGGAGCACTGAATGCTTTAGCATTTAGCATTTTGATGGAAAATGTACAGAGTAGCTTTCAGGAAATACAATGTGGAGATTCACAGGTATAAATGCATAGAGACCTCTGGTTAGTAGAACTGCAGGGAAGAGTGAGAATAAGGATGGACACAGATGAGATGAATGTCAAAAATACTTCTTTCAGGATTCTCCCAAATGGCCGTATAAATATACAGTTTTGTCCATATGATTTCCCTTCCTTCTTGGTAGGGTTCCATTTGAACCTTCTGAATATAGAGATTTAGAAGAATTTTGTTTCTGTGCAATTATGATGCCTTGGCTACATCTTCAGTAACATTATTCTTGAATTTGCTTTTCTTACAGACCTCTCTGAAGCAACATTTCTAGTAGTTAGCTGCATGTGATTCAAGAGATAGTGTCTGCATTCTGTGCCTGTGCTCTTGTTTTTATCTTTTTCTACTATAAACAACAAATTACATATATAGAAAATATAGAGAAGAGATATTCAGATAAACATGACCTGGAAGAAGGTGACTGAGGTACTCTGTTCTCTGGTCTGGGTTAGTCTGTGATTTCTCTCACATGAATCACGCATACATTTATTCACTGGATCCATACCTAAGCAACTATTTAAAGCTGGTTCACAATGAACATGACCTGGAACAGGTTGGATCCTCTGGCTTCACACCATCCTCAAGCAATCCAAAATGATCCATTAGTCATTCCTTTATTCATGCATTCAATAAATATTTGAATGTAAATATTCACAATGTATCAATAGTGTTCTTGGAACAGGAGATATAACAGTGTGTCAGAAAAAGTAGTAGTCCTGGCTCTTATGGAGCTTCCATTTGATTATCCTTTGGATTTTCATGAAAACATCCAAAAGTAGTGCTTCCCCACAGCACAGCCCCTGATGAAGGAATAACTCAGGGCAGTATATTTTTATTATGTCACTTCCTCTGAACATCTGGTGGGAAC
This sequence comes from Canis lupus familiaris, assembly GCF_011100685.1. Lineage (NCBI taxonomy): Eukaryota > Metazoa > Chordata > Mammalia > Carnivora > Canidae > Canis > Canis lupus. The sequence continues at coordinate 8,200,921 of NC_049252.1, read as the reverse complement.
TTGATCTAAGGAAAACCAATCCAGTTTGGCCCACGATCTGTTTTGTGAAGATGTACTGGGTTGTTAGATTTTAACTATTACGAATATGAATGAAATACAAAGAGGCAATTGAGAGAGCAGAAACTAAGAGGAAACTAAGTAAAAAAGATTTTTTAGAGAGCAGAGGTCATGCTAGGAGGAAGTAGAAAGCCTAGAAAGCCAGGAAAGAATAAACTGTGAAACCAAGAAGAATAGAAGCTGGGAAACCAGCAGATGGAAAATTCCTGAGATACCTAGAACAATCCACCATTCTAGAGTGAGGCTCCACATGATCTAATTTTAAAACATTCCATACACTTCCTGAAAAGTAGACATCATACTATTTCTCCTTTTCCTGAAGAGTATCCTTGGGAAGCCATGGGTATGTGTCCTTATAATAAACTCTGATTCTTGGTGTTACCTTGGGTTGGATTTCTTCATCTTGAAACAAATAGCTTAGATTAAACAAAGGGCATATCTGCTAAAGATGCATATAATTATTCCCTTCCATTTTGACTATGCACCCCTCCACACTGTATTCATTCACTAAGATGTACATTTATACTGGATCACATGGAGAACAAAGTCCTGGAAAAAAAATTGTTAGAAAATGCTTCCTTGATAATACAGTATCTATTTTAATTATAATTTATTTCAATTGGTCCTATTCAAGAGGCTACCATAACTGCTTTATAAATAAATGGTGTTCAAGTGACACAAAGAACAAAATGCCTAAACATCCTTGATCTATGGAAACCAGGGGAGATATTGACATGTTATGATAGTTCAGGTTTCAGCCTGATTTAGGATTCTTTTCAACTTGTTTCACAACAGTACCACGTAGCAGAAATAAAGGTGGAGAAGACCACTGGCTGGTTAGATTCCAGATTTCCCCTAATTAGCATGAGACACAAAAAAATCCAAGACAGATATAAAGTTTTATGTTGATAATTCTACATAAAGCACAGACTTGAAATCTCCTGAAAAAGTCAAGACCATGTCTCAAAAAAGCAGAGAATAAGAGCAGTGTGGGACACACAGACATCCAGAAAACACACACACACACACACACACACACACACACACACACACACAGACTCACAGAGAAGAGGTTCTAAAATTTGGGTGCTATAGACCAGACCAGAATCCTAGAGATCATTTCCCTAGTCTCAAATCTGTATAAACAGGAAATTAGAAATAAAAACCTGGATTCTGCATTATCTTGCTTGTTGTTGGTGCCCTGTTTTGTGCTCTGGTAACTGCATATGTTTTGGTTGCATGCCATTACTGTTGCATCAGCCATTCTCAGTTTTTTTAAATCTTCACAAAGATTTGGAAATCATTTGAGTTTTGACAGAAATCTAGGCAGAGTGCCCCCTACTTGTCTACATATACTTAGCACCCAGAATGAACTGATGAGCTAAGTAGCTGCCACAGTTGATTAATTCAAGGCTAGATATACTATTGTTATATAAACACATATTGGACCTTAAACTCTGAATTTTTGTTAAAACACAGTAAGGGTGAAAATAGACTTGCATCAACACCTGATGAAAATATTCAAGTAGGAGAGAAGAGGCAATGCCTTTTTATATTTGTGACTTAACACATAATGTATGTAAGACACATTAATCTCAGGTCCTTATAGATACCAACATGAGTGTCACTTTATTTCCTCTTTTTTCATATATTTTTATCATGCCTGTCTCCAAAGATGCTATTACAGCCAGGTCTGCCAGAAACAGCTTCATTGTTTTTCTCTTTGCATTCAACTAAATTACAAGAAAATCATCTAATGCAGTTTGAGAAAAAAAAATTATTTAATACATATACTGTCAAAAAATAGGCCCTAACCAATTTCCAAACTCATTAACTAATATGTGAAAACAAATAATTCTGGGCAACACGAGGTTGCCAAACTTATTAGTATCCGTCAATTGTTGTGAGCAGTTTTACGTAATCTGCAAATAAAAGTATAAAGTTTATTTTAGTTGTTCCATTAAATTCTACTCCTGCATTTAATAAAAATATGTCATGTTCTATTTCTTTCTCAGATTAAATAGAATTTTCTTTGTGTTTTGGAGTCTGACTCTTTTAACCACTGTTCTTATTCTCCAAGATTGAAGTTATTTTTCTTTCTGATTATAAATTTAGGTCTTTTATATTCAATCCAAACTTCACATCAGCTTGCAGAGAATAGCTCCTGCTTGAATAGGGACTGTGTAAACACAGAAAAAATAGGGCAACTTGTACACATGAATGGCTATTGTACACAGTTACTAATGGTATTTTCTCGAGTCCTTGGATGGTAACTTTTCAGTTTATGTTCTGCTTGAGATGCCTTTCAACACTCTCCATTAAAAAATATCATTTTTAGAATTCTTCTATTTTTCTTTAAGGTGGCCCACTCTGCATTACCCCTCATGTCTATTTTACCAGTAAATGGAGAGACAACAGAACGCTGTGCTTTAGGGCAGGCAATCCCACAGGCACACTCTCCAGTTTGACTATCAGTCTACCCCTTGTAGGCTGAGATGACTTGGGCAAGTTACTTGACATTTTTTTTGGCTTTCAATTTCATATTTTATAAACTATTTATAGATAAAGATGATAATAGTATCTACTCCATGTATCTCTAATGATGAAAGCATTAACAATATACAAAATGCTTAGCATAGTGCCCTCCTCTTCCGGCTGCCCTGCCCAACAGTCTGAGCTGGGTGGAGGGGGGAGGGTGCGCCAACCACCGGGTGGGGGGGTGGGGGCAAGGGTGCAGCTGGAGAGGATGAACAGACCGCTCATGCCAACCAGCCTCAGCTCCCTGATCTAGCTGTTGCCGCTAGACATCTTCAAATCCCAGGCAGCCAGCTGGAAGATGACCCCAGGTGCCCACAAGTATGAACACAGCGAGCTGACTTGGCCTCCAGATCAGGCTTTCTCACCAGCAGCTGCCTTTTGTCATCTACCTCCCAGCTTGGCAGCAGAGTCTTTGCCTCTCCCAGAGACATTTTGCCTTCCAGACCTTTAACAGCCCCCAAGATGTTTTCCACTGCACTGAAATCCTGCCCTGGACATTTTCTGTCCCCTATTCAGGGGCTGGGACAGACACCAAAAGACCTGCCCCCACAGCCCCACTGGCCTCTGTCCCATTAACCTCCTACCTGGGCCAGGCAGAGATGGGCAACTCCTAACAGTCACTATCCTGGGCAATCACTAGTGCAATAGCTAGCTTCGTGCCTCGGTGTCCCTATCTGGAAAACAGGTATTCATAGCCATTGATGGGATGCTTTGGCATGTCAAGAGGCAGAGGCAGAGCCACAAATCACACCAGAAACTGTTTTTATACATTTTGTACAAGGACCACTTTGGAAGCAAGCATATTTCCAGTTGGTTTCAATAAGTGGCAGTACTGTATCACGTTACACTAGTTCAGGGAGAGAACTTTCTAATAAACCTTTTCTAACACACACACACACACACACACACACGCTACAGACTAGTAGAACATATTTACAAATCATATATATGACAAAAGAGCTGTATCCAAAATATATAAGGAGCTTTCAAACCCAACAATAAAAAAACAATAAAAAAACAAGCAAAACACAAGAGCAGATATTTCACTGGCAATAAGCACCTGACGAGACATTCAATGCCATTAACTCTTAGATAAATGCATACTGAAACCATGATAAGATATCACTACACTACACATCTATCAGAAGACCATAATGAATAATATAACCTTGAGTGTTGGTGATGATGTGGAGCAATTGAAAGTCTTTACATTGTTGGTGAGAATGAAGACCTTGAGAACAGTGTTGCTGTTTGGCATTAGATAGTTTCTCAGTTAAACATGTACATACTCTTTGCCTCAGCAACCCCACTCCTATATTCACATAAAACCTGTGCACAAATATTTGTTTGTGCAGCTCTGTTAATAACTGCCAGACTATAAACAACCCAATCTCATTTAATTAGTAAACAGATAAGCAAACAATAGTATAGCTATACAACAGAATACTCTGCCAGCATTTAAAAGAAACAATCTATAAATGCAAAGACTTAGATGAATCTCAAACACATTGTATTGAGTGAAATAAGGTTCCATATTGTGTGATTCCAGTTATAGAGTATTCTTGAAAGATGAATTATAAGGATTGAAGAACAAATCAATGGTTACTAGAGATTGTGGAGGGGAGAGGGTAACTATAAAAGAATAGCACAAAAGAGTTTTTTGACGTATACTTATTGTGTTGGTGGTTACATGAATCTACATATGTATTAAAATTCATTGAACTACACAAGCCCCAAATTTCCTAAACAGGTTTTTTTTTTCCCCCCCAGGGTCAAGGTATATGCATGCATATATTTAAGACTTTTGAAGCATGGGCCCATATTGACTTTGAGAAGAGGTGAGATAAGGCATATTCCGGTAAGCAGCACCTTACAGTGCCTGCGCTCCTATACCCTCAGAAATATTTACAGAGTATTCAGTTAGCACAGTGCCTGTTGCAAGAGGGGTGCTGAATTGGTGCTCAGTAAAATTGCTGTTTTTACTGATATTGTTGTCAATTTTTTTAAAAGATTTTATTTATTCATGAGAGACAGAGATTGAGAGAGAGGCAGAGACACGGGCACAGGGAGAAGCAGGCTCCCGATCCCACAGCCAAGGAAGACGCTCAACCGCTGAGCCACCCAGCTGTCTGATTTCTGATACAACTTTGAAATTGATAATATTATTCTAATTTTTAAGGATTAAACATGTTCTAAAATTTTGTGAAACAAATAAAAATGAATACAATTTAAATGAGTAAACTCATTAAGGTACTATGGATCATAAAACTAAGAAAAATGATTTTTCAGAACATTTGATCACTAAACTATATGGAATATATGATTTGTAAATTTTCAGAAACTTATTAAATAAAAAAACTAGTAATAATTTTATTCTGCTAATTCATACTTAATTTTTGACATTTTTATTATAATTTAATTCTAAAAATTTTTAAGAATGCAGACAACCTACACCAACAAGTAAGAAAACAAACATGCAAAATCTTTGAAGTTCTAAATGCCTAGAGCACCTTTAAGGATTTAAATTTATATAAATTTCATTTTATAGAAAATTGTGTTTCTCCCAATTGATGAAATCCCTAAGAAATCAAGGTTTGGGTCACTCTACCATGTAGAAAATTGCAGATAACTGAGTGCTAGGAGAAGGCGTACAACAGTTGTACAAATGGATTATAATTTTGTGACCAGTCGCAGAAATGAGAGGAGAAAGATTTCCATATTATTTTCATTTCATTGTTTTGTATGTATTTGTATATATTAACCAATTTCCAACTTTCCTCTTCTCCCTGTTCCCTACATTTTTAAAGATTTTATAGGATGGGAAATTGAGATTGCAACTAAACTGTAAGAGCCTGAATACAGCTCCAGAGGTTTATTCAGTTACTGACGGGATTTTGAGGTCTCCAGTTTTGGGAAGAGAAAGAAACATGGATATATGCTATAATTACATTATTTAAGATTAGATCAAATTGTTATCATTTCTATTTGGAAGTTTAGTCATCTGCAGAAGAATGTAAATAGCTGAAGGTATGGACTGTAGAAGTTGCTGAGTTAGTTCTCTCAACTACCATACCAACTTGCTTATACAGATGTTCCTCGACTTATGGTGGAGTTACATTCTAATAAAACCACTGTAAGTTGAAAATGCACTTATTACATGTAACCTACTGAAGATTACAGCTTAACCTTGCCTATCTTAAATGTGCTCTGAAAACTCACATTAGACTACGGTTGGGCAAAATCATCCAGCACAAAAGCCTACTTTATACTACACGGCTGAATATCTCATGTAATTTATTAAATACCGTACTGACTGAGAGCTGTAGCTCACTGCCACTGCCCAGCATCACAAGAGAGAATTGCTAGCCTGGGAAAAGGTCAAAATTCAAAATTCGAAATCTAATTTCTACCAAGTGCATAGTGCTTTTGTAGCATCCTGAGCCGAAAGATTGTAAGTCAGAGCATCATAAGTGGGGGACCGTCTGTAGTTAAACATGTTGTAAAGTTAGCATCTACATTCCCAGATTTCCTTGCGGCGAGGGTTCTAGATATCAGTAGAGATCCCTCATGTAGATGTGCTTGCATGACCTTCAAAAGGCAAGAGAAGGTGGCAGGCATTTGCTGCTCTCTGTGCTACAGGTGTCCATCTAGGCACCAGCAACTTGGCATGAGAGCCCACTGTGGTGGAGGCAGCAGTACTGGATTCTTAATCTCCTATCACAGCGACAGAGGTGATCTGTGTTCCAATCCTGCAGGTGCTCCCTCATTATCAAGGCCCCAGCTCTTCCAGCAAGTTTGTAGAGCACTCTATTCCATTAGTTAAATTTTTTTCTTTTTGAAAGAATATCAGTATTTTCTGTTTTCTGCATTGATCCCTGACTATGATACCACAGTAACGGAGACTTCTGTTTTAAAAGAAGAATTAAAGGTGAGAATTCAAGAGATTCAGAAGACAAAACATGGTACAGAAAAAGGAGTACAAAGCATTTACTGGGTAATATAATGAGGATTACATCACATATGCATTTATTTGCACAAGTATTTCTTCTTTTTTTAAAACCACTTTATTGAGGTATGACTGATATATATATATATAATGGTGTACATTTAATGTGTACAACTTAGTGAGTTTGAAGATAAGTATACACCTATGAAACTATCATCACATCTGTGCCGTAAACAGATCCAACACCTCTGAAAGCTCTGACTCTATTTTTTTATTATTTTCATGCGTGCGTGTGTGTGTGTGTGTGTGTGAAACAGAGAGAGAGAGAGAGAGAGAAGAACACTTAACATAATTTTTTTAAGGTTTTATTTATTTATTCATGAGAGACACACAGAGAGAGGCAGAGACACAGGCAGAAGGAGAAGCAGGCTCCATGGTGGGGGAGCCTGATATGGGACTCGATCCTTGGACCCCAGGATCCTGAGTTGAGTCCAAAGGCAGACACTCAACCACTGAGCCACCCAGGCGCCCCCTGTGTAGGAAATTTTTAACTATACAGTGTGGTATTGTTAACTCAAAGCACTACACTATACAGTAGATCTTTAGAACTTACTCATCTTGTATAATTGAAATTTTATACCTAAACATTTCTTCTTCTAATTAGCCTAAATGTTTAAAAATTTTTAAAGATTTTATTTATTTATTCATGAGAAACAGAGAGAAAGAAAGAGAGAGAGAGAGGCAGAGACACAGGCAGAGGGAGAAGCAGCCTCCATGCAGGGAGCTGATGTGGGACTTGATCCCAGGTCTCCAGGATCACACCCTGGGCCGAAGGCAGGCACTCAACCGCTAAGCCACCCAGAGATCCCCTAAATATTTAATTTTTAAGGAAATATAGAAAGTAACAAATCATATAATGAGAGTAAAATACTATGCAGACATCTTATACACCAAAATACTTTGCAGAAAGACGCACTTCAAATTTTTACAACAAATAGTGAACAGAAAATGTCTGAATTCTCCATGACTGAGTTCCAACATTACCTGTTCAAGCATGACACATCACAAATTCTGACAGTTTATAGCTGAAGCCAGAATGTGCTACACCATTACAGAATTACTCACTTTCTAAGCTTGCACTATTTGGGACTAAGAACAAAGTAAATAGAAAAGGTGCCACTTTTGAATAACACATTTTGATTTTTTTTAAAAATGTGTGCGATGATAATTTAATTATGGCATCGGTAAAGAAAGTTTACACTTCATACACCAGTAAATGTTAATAATTGTGCTTGCTAATATCCCTAGTTAGAATGTAAGTTTAGTGTGACACGATTTATTCTTCAAATAAGTAGCAAAATAAAAATATCAGTGATAAAGTATTCAAAATGGTAAGTGAACATCTTAAAATATATGAAATATTATGGAAGTGCAGTAAATTAGATAACTGATAGAAAGGAAATCTGATATTCATATAAACATATTTTTTCCTCACAGAAAATCTTGCGTATAAAAAGTTCATCCATCTGAATTACTCATTAAATGATAACATCACAATAGTTAATCTAATGCAATCCAGGCCACTGAACTCATTTCTGTTTTGAATCTGATAGGAAGAAAGGGGACCAGAAAACTCTCTGGTAATTCACACCAAAGTGCATTGTTAGAGGAAGAATTTTTTCAAGAATTTATGAGCAAGTAACTTTGAAAACAATTTTTGGAGGATAGTTGTTGGCTTTAGAAGAAAGACTCATTTTGATATTTTCCAGAAGCACAATAAAATAAATTACAAATTTGCAATGCCCAGGTGAAATTATATCAACAAGTATAAACAAAGTTTATGGAGTCAAAGTAAAAATTCAGTTTTGAAAAAAATCAGGGTAAAAATAGTTCATCAACTATAAATACAAAATAAATTTACTGAATCTTAAAAGGTTATCAAGAGTAGTGGCTTCTCTGGCAATATTTGATATGGAAAAAACTGGATTGAATTTGAAGTCCTTTCACATTATCACCAGATATTTCAATTCAAATTTCAAATTTTAATTTCAATGTTGCATTTGTCAAGAAGAAAATGAAGGCATTCTTAAGCTTAAAAAGTAATCACACATTAAATTTCATTTACGGAGACCAAATTACCTGAATTCTTATTAAAAGTAAGAAAGTGGGGCACCTGGGTGGCTCAGTGGTTGAGCGTCTGCCTTTGGCTCAGGTCGTGATCCTGGGGTCCCAGGATGGAGTCCCATATCTGACTTCCTGCATGGAACCTGCTTCTCCCTCTGCTTATGTATCTCTGTGTCTCTCATGAATAAATAAATTAAATCTTGAAAAAAAAATAAAAGTAAGACAGTTCTTTTTGCTAAATAAAAAAGAAGTGGTAGAAGAAAAAAAGAAGTGATAGTATTTTCTTGACATTTGCTACCATTTACTCATTTGTTCAGTTTGTCCAGTGACTATGATGACTTTGAAAGTTCATTGTCAAAAACTCTGTATCTAAAATGTAGTAACTATTTCAAAGACACAAAACATATTAAATATTATAGTTATAAAACCAAGTTGATTTTTCATTGAAATGAAAATATTCTATTTGCATAGTTTTATAATTTCAATATTAAAATTTCTGTTTCACATTTTATATTAATAGTATCAAGAAAACATAGCATTCTGTTTTTCAGCAAACTGTATATAGATACTCCAAATTCTCTCCAATTTGTTCTTGATTGCCATATAAATATTTCTATGTGTTCTATGTGAAATGGGTTGAAGTATTTTGGCCCAAAGTATAGGGAACAAACTTGAGGACACTGAATCACTCAGAGGGACTTCACATCCAGGTGGAGGATAATAGGTTAAATTGTTTAAATTAATTAGTTAACTAATTGTTTAATAGGTTTCTACCATGAAAAGTAGTATTTCACATCTTTGGTGCATAGTTCTAATCTTGCTACACTTAAAAAATATATTAGGAGATAACAAAGACAACAATGAAAAAAAACCATGGTTAACTATTTTGAACTACTTCATTCTACTGCAAAGAAGTATCTGGTGCTTCTTAAACATCTTCATGAACTACAATCATAGACCATGATTGTAACATCAAACAGAGAATGAACTTGTCTTAAGATCTCCCCCCAAATTACATGACCCTCCCACAAAGTTCTGATTATTGTCATACTGGTTACTGAACCCATACCTTCTTTTTCTCCTTAATCAATGCTAAAATAATTCTCTTTGCCCAAGGGTCACTAATGACATACTGGTTGATTAAATATTACCAACACATGTATAATTTATGTAGGCTCTATATTATCATGGGCTTTCAAACACTGGAAAGCTCTTTCCTTGCTATTGAGTCCAAAATTGTTTCCTAAGAGTTAATATAATCTAAAATGAAAGTTAAGTATAGTAACTTTAAAGAAAAATTTTGTTTTTTAAATTGTTTTGAATTATATTTACTTCTACATACAGTTTTTCCACTACAAATCTCAAGTGCCTCCTATTAATTTTCAGCCTACCAGAATGGCAAGCATACTCTTCTTCAAGTTAATTCTTCTTTTACCTAGGTAGCAAAGAGTAGTTTTCAGAGTACTTGAGGTAGAATCCAATGTAGGAATGACCATATTCTGTACAAGATTAGTCACCAGCCATACTACTGCGTTTCTAGAAGTAACAACCTAGATTTGGGTTCTGTAAAATATCGGTCCAATTAAATAAGAAATGCACTTGGGACATTTCTTATAAAATTCTGTCCCTCTGACATTGTGGGTATCCTCTCAATGTGAGCAAACTTCCTATGAAATGGGTACAAGGGCTGCCCTTCCTTCGATAGCTCCTAAGTAGGCCAAGAGCAGAGTGAATGTAAGATTAATTGAGCCCTCCCTAAAATAACTTCTCTCTTGAGCTTATTTCTTTAAAGGGAGGAAATTCCTCCTTTAGATATGTCTTTTAGAAAGCTTATTAATCCTAAAGTTTGAAGCCTAAAGAAAGGAAGAAACTACCATGAGAATTGGAACCACTCATGAAGAATTCAAACCACTGTGGCAATAAAACCCTGTGCAAAGGGTAATGCTTCTATTTACCAAGAAAGCATACTGGGCCTTTGTAAAGAAAGGATAGGAACTCCTCAGGGAGGGAAAAAGGCAACTTAGATTTTAATCCTATAAATCATGGTTCATTTGAACTAAATAATATGTGTTAATGAATAAAAAATGATTTCTTAAACTAATTAAATGAAACCAAACAAATTGCTTATGATTAGTTTGAATTTCAAAACTCATTTTTTTCCACAGTAATGTTTAGATTTCTACAGTGATGGACAAAACCTTTTATTTTTAGTCTACCAATCTGTACTACATTTGATTTACATTTTTGGTGAACGTTACAATTCTATATTAAAAATTATAATTTCTCTTTACCAAGGACTTTTATTTTCGATCTTCTTCCAACACTGATAGCAACAGTATCTTCCATCTTCCATTTCAAAGTATTTATATTCAATGTTTATTCCCAAAGAAATAGAAGACTTAGGCGACTCCCTGTTATTTATTTATTGTGCTTTGATCTACAGGTTGTCATGTAAACTAAGCAGCACATTTCTTTCTCACTTACATATGGGCTTGCTGACTGACAGAGCTCTCAGATTTCTTTGTGGCTAAGGAAAGTTATTTTTGATACAGTGTGAGATATTTTAAAAGAATGTTTGAAGTGTTAAAGCAGATATCTGGGCCAACAAAAATGAAGATCATGTTCTTAATTTTGATCATTCCAAAAACTTAAGGCTGAGCTTTTCAGTATCAAAAGAAGCATTGTGAAAAGTGAATGTGGTTATAAAAAGATGCATGCAGCATTTTGGGTTCTAAAAATTAGCTTTAGAAATTAGAACATTATCTTATGCCCTTAATGTCATTTTTAGAGTGTTTATTTTTTTCCTCTCAAATCATGCATATGGTTTCACCTCTTCTGTCCTGTACCCTGTTTTCCCGATCAGGTAAATCTCTGAGTTTTCTCTTTCTGGATTCTAAATTGTGACTTAGTGTAAAGACAATAACAACAACTAATTTTGTGCATTTAAGACCTGCATTATAATGGTTCATCTACATGTCATCATTCACCTTTAAATCATAATACTGGCACAGACAATCCCTTTCCCATTAGTGACTGCTAACAGAAGTCAAGGTGAGGTCAGAGTACAGAGAATCAAAGAGACAGATCTGCTTTATAAATAATACAGAAAAAAAGGTCATCAGCTTTTTTCAACCTTACCAGCAGAGTAGAACCAAATGAAAGAGATGGAGATAAGTGATAAACCAGGGATCAATGACCATTAATACTGCCCAAGTTATGTGAACAGCAAGCTTGTCTGCATATGTAGCAAATTCTGGTCTGTCCTTCCTTCCTTCCTTCCTTCCTTCCTTCTTTTCTTCCTTGCTCCCTCACTCTCCTCCCCTTATGTCCCCTTCCCTTCCCTCCCTCTGTTTCTGCTGAATATAGACATAACATGACCCAGCAAATTTACTCCCTTGAGAAATTTACACATATGTTAAGGGAAGTATATTTGCAAGAATGTTCATAGAAATTGTATCGGTCCTAGCCAAATCCTGAAAACTATACAAATGGTTACCAACAGTAAAATGTGTAAATTGTGATACATTCATACAATGGGATAATATACACAAAACCATGGGCAACTGTTATACACATATTGTTGAATGAAATGAGCCAAAAACAAAAAAAAAGGTACATCCCTTTCTTCAGAACTGAGAAACAGCAAAATGCATCTACAGTGATAGATGTTAGGATAGTGGTTTTGTTTAGAGGGGGACAGAAGTTACAGTGGGGCATGAGAGGCACTTCTGGGGAACTGATAATGCTCTACTTATTGAACACAGAAAATAATGTGTTTTACTGTGCAAAAATTCATTAAGTTGCACATCTGGGGTTTATCTACTTTCCTATGTATACTATAAATCAATCCTATGTATATTATACACACAGAAAATTTGGATAATAAAGAAATACAAAAAGGAAAAAAATGAAAACCTCATAAATATAATTACTATTAACATTCTGGTTTTTTTTTTTCTTCTGGTCTTTGAAATAAAATAAATGTTAATATGCACAGACATAAATTGGGCTATTCTTCTCCTCACTGTTTATTTCACTTAATGTTGTATAAAATATTTACACTTTTAAGTAAAATATTTAATATTCCATCAGGTCAATGTATCATAACTTAAATGTCTGCATTTTTATTATTTCCTTCAGATTATTGGAAGAATAATTTATGAATCAAAGACATGTACAGTTACAAGAGTCTTGATCTTTTAAGATTTTTGATATTGCCAACCAAAATGTCTACTTCGATTTCTATTAACACTAACATCATGGCATATTAGTAAAAAAAAAGTAGTAAAAGAAGGTGTTTTTTTCCCTCAATGCACTTTTACAAATCTAAATGTACAATATTATGATGTTCCTTAAATCAAGTATGGATGAGAAAATAAGGGCAGCCCGGGTGGCTCAGCGGTTTAGTGCCACCTTCAGCCCTGGGCCTATCCTGGAGACCTGGGATCAAGTCCCACACGTCAGGCTCCCTGCATGGAGCCTGCTTCTCCCTCTGCCTGTGTCTCTGCCTCTCTCTCTCTCTCTGTGTCTCTCATGAATAAATAAATAAAATCTTTAAAAAAAGAAAAGAAGTGTACCAAGAAAATAAAAAATTGGAATATTTATATTTTAAAATATTCTTATTTTATAGAATAAAACATTCTGACATATGATCTTTGGTAATTATAAGTACAGATGCACCCTGTACATCTGGTGTAAATTGCTTTGTGTGAATTCTTAAGTACTCACATAGAAACCAGGGAATGGAATTCAATCGTTTATTTCCCATTTTATAGACAGGAGTGGTAACAAATTGTTCATTTCTCCAAAATTATCATCATGTGTTCAATATACTGTGTCGATCAGAATCCTTAATTTTCATTTAAATCAAAATAAAATATTTGGCTATATAAAACCATTTTAAACCAATTAGATCAAGATTATTTTTTCTTTCCTTCCACAAGCAAGAGTTGGCTGCAGAGTGGGCTACCCGAATAATCAGTAGCTCAAACTAATTCACAGATCTTGCAAATTCCAATGATGTGTGCCAGGTCTTTGCTAATACTCCAAATGGCTATGAAATCATTCACTTTAAGCATTGATTCGTTTGCCTCATTAAATCACTGCAGTTTCTGGGAGCTTAGAAATGTGGAGGGCCACCAGGATAGCCAGGCTTCCAGTAGACTAAACTGAAAGACAGAGGGTATTCTAGATGCGTTAAGGTAAATGAGAAAATCTGTCCAATATTCTACATCTTCACCATCAGGATCTTAATGTTTAGATAAGAGAATGAAAAAAATTAATTTTGTGTTTTTTTTAGATACTTGGGAAACAATTTAAATAGGCTTAGGTTAGGCTTCATAAATATTAATTACTTCTAAGTATGGAACTTAATATAACTTCAAAGAATATCTCTAAAACACTTATATAAAAATATGATTCTGTTATACAAAGTGAAGACAGGCAGATCTGTTACCACAGAACATGACAATTGGTAATTAGCTTAAGTCAACAAGATCCTAGATTTAGGGGAAAATGCTTCAGAGGCAAGGCAGCCTTTTATGGACAATCTATTTTTGGTATAAGATTCACATTTCTTCTTCATCTCAAGAAAAAGTAATTCAAATATCTGATGGAAATGAATTTACTAGAAAGCATTATTAACTAAATTTATTTTTATGCTTGCCTACATTCTTTTTAATGTAGTAAGTAAATTGAGAGGCCATTTGGTTTTTGTCTTTGTTTTCTAAATCAACAATTATTTGACAGAAGAGGAGGTTCCCTCCCCAACTGGTACATTGCAGAGAGCTAGTGAAATAACAACAGAAACAAACCTAAAACTACAATATAAATAACATCTACAATTAATAAGCTATATATGTGAATATAGTTTCCAAAACCTCTCTTCTCTTTTAAACAGTCCATTATTTTCAGATTTTAATGTAAATCTATGAATTCTAAAACTTAGTGAAAAGTGCCAGTTCTGCAAATATTTATTGAGTAGCTACTATTTTCATTCCTAGCTGAAAAGACAGCATTATGCAAATTTTAATTCAAGAGCTAAAATGAAGATTAGAGAGAAAAAGAGGGAGGGAACAAAAGTTGTGGGAATAACTGGAAAAGGGGGACAATATTTTGTTAGAAGAAAGATCTAGGAAGACACTTCATGAAATGTAACATTTGGGCCAGACTTAGAAAGATAGTTAGGATTCCAACATATGGAGCTGGAAGACAGAGGGTATTTCAGACACAGGAAGAGTGAGTTGGGAAATTTGTTCAATACTCTATTTCTGTACCACCAGGGTCTTAACTCTGAACTCCATCTCACATTGTGTGAGAGTGATCTTTCGAGGAGACAAAGAACATCAAGTCACACTTCCTAGTGGCTGAAAGTACAATAACAACCCTTTAGTAAGTCATGAAAATGTTTATTATCAATTTGACTCAGTTTCTCTCTTAGCCCCATCTCCAATTACTAGCTCTTCCTCTCCCCCACCACACTTATCCTAGACACACCAAACTACTGGTAGTTTCCCAGAGACGCCATATTGTGGCATAGCCTTCATCTTTGTTCTGCAAAGACTCTTTGCTCATTACTTACATCCCTGATTTTTACACATCTTTCACAATTAGCTTGACTAAAACTACAAATGCTAGGAAGCCATAACTAAAGTAAAGATAAAGGTAACTAAAGATAAACTAAAGTAAGATGAAAATTGCTCATCAGCTTTATGTAGCTGCCCCATGAGGACTAGAATAGTCCTTGTCCTCAGATAAGTTCTGTTTATATTTCACCCTAAACACACTTTTTAGCTCTAATGACAAATGTATTTTCTGCTTGTTTTGTTCCTCCCCAGGTCCCTAGCTACTGGCCGACTTGAATCTTCTTCATTTAGAACCTAATACAAAATAGGAATTCATTTGTTTTGGTTGACGTTAAATTAGACTGAATTGAGCAAAGAAATGGAGATGAGAGAGTGCAGACATTGGGGATTAAGAATTGATTCTCTTTGGTTGAGGTATAGAAGAATAAAGAGCCGTAAGAATGGTCAAGAAAATGGTTGATGGACATAGTGGTCTGATGTGGAGGGCTGTGGATGCCATCACAGGAAATTGGATCTCTATTCTATTTTCATGGGCATTCTGGCAAATGTTTTCAACAGATGACCGACCCAATTTATACTTTAAAATCTTAAATAGGGAACATTCATGTCAAATTAGAGTTTTATGCAGAGAACAACACATATTGCTTTTATTAACTAAAGTCATGCTTATATATATTTTGTCATCGTAACACATATATGCTATGTGGATGTCTCTTTAATTATGGTTGTTAGAGTCTCTCTAGTGTCTAGACACTCAGTAAGAGACGTTGAGATGGAGTTTCAAAAGAGTGTAAAACCTGTCAGAGTATAATATATTTATTAGTAACAGAAAATCTCAACCATTTTTTTAAAGGCAATTGTTAACAAAATGCTTGACGTAAAATGGCATTCAATGAGCCTTGACAATTTTAAGTGCAAACGGAACTCTAATTTATTAATCAATCAGTGAACTGTAGGTAACTGAACACTAGGCTGGCCACATTTTGTCTTTTTTCTCAGATATTTTGTGTGTGTTTATTTGTACCTGTATGATTTCAACTATCTTAGTGTTACCCTAAGGTAGCTCCATTACCATCTCTTATAATCAGGCCAGTTTAGAGTAAATAGCTTAGTATTATTTTTACAGCATCTTTTCGTGATTCTATTCTATGAGACAGTCTATGGAGCTGGAGTAGATCTGTTTTAAACATTTTCACAGCAAGAAAATAGACAATGAACATGTGAAAAATTCATCATTATTCTCCTTAGTCCTTCAAATGGCCACATCTTGAATTACTAGTCTCAGAAAAAAGCAATTGGTCATCCTAGATATAATGATATGACTCTGGAGCTCCTACATGTATAGTATGTCAAAAGGAAAAAAAAAAAAATGAATCTCATTTCCCAGAGTCTGCAGATTGCTAGTGTAAAGGAAGGTTAAAAGAAAACTAAAATGATTTCGAAGTAGTAATAGGTGGGGCACTCCAAAGGCATGAATATGTGCTCCAGAGATTACTTCATAATTTTTTTTTTGATTACTTCATAATTGACTGAACTTATAACCACAACATAAAATGATTTTGCATTTAACATAGTAATAGTTCTGTAAATTTATCTGCTGTAGGCATATCAGAATTTGATTTTATGAAGTAAGTTATGCTGATCACATAGTGGCTTCAGAGAAAATAAAAAGACCAATTTCTCCAAGAGGGGGGAAAAATGTAATTGAACTCCTTTTACATTATTCATTATTATAATCAACAAAAACACACAATATTGGCAATTCTTATAGAAGAATATAATCTCTCAGCTGCCTAATTCTTATTTTTGATTTTGCCCAGATGCAAAATATAAAGAAATAAATAATATTCATAGAGAATTGCCTGAATATATGTGGTCCATCCTTATTTTTATGTTCTAGGTGATGCCTTTGGATCAACTCAAACCATTAAGAGTAATTCAGGTACCATTTCTCAGTCTTCTCATAGATTTTCTTTCTTGGATTGCATTTTGCTTGATATTATCAACCAGTATTGAGTGGAGATATAAGAAAAGTAGTATATTATGTATCACTGCACTTACTATGGCGATAATATACATAACACCATCTCATATATTTCAGAGTATATTTAATGAAGATTTCTGGTGGAAATCTCAGGCTTTTTTTCTGGTTTCTATTTATCTCATATTCTTACAGAATAATATGACTAATCATATGTTCCTTCATATATGATACCTAAGAGAACAATTTCACCTACTCATTTTCAGACTTACAGAGTATAATTTGCACCCAAATCCTTTTTCTACAAAGTACATCCATGTCTCAGCTGCAGGGACTTGTGGCTACTCCCAACAGGGGCAGTAGTACCTTCTACAGAAAAGTGCTCCTTGAGAATTTGGGGAAGCACTTTTTGGTGATTAAATCATACAGAGACACTATTAGAATTTAATAGAAGGAAAGCAAGCAGGATAGTCCTGCTTAATAGTCCTGAACAATTAACCATTTCAGAAATCAGATTGCCAAAGACCACCAAGTTTTTGATATTTAAATCATTAATACAAAGCATTACTGTCAGTGTTTTAAGCTGTCACATTAATGACATTAGATTCATGAGCTTAAGGCAAGTATCTTATTACTAAATTAGATCTCATATATTTTGCTTGAGAATTTATATATTAAAGGGAGTACCTTTATCGTTATATATAATTTCCCTTAATTTCTTTTTCATATATTAATTATAGCACTGAAGTATATTTTAAATAATTTATGCAATTAGGTTATATTAACTATGAATTTCCTAAATATAATGAAAAGAATATTTTTCTTCACAAAATAGTAAACCTGGATTAGATACATTTGAGGAACACTAGTGTAAGAAACTCAAGAGTATAATACTAATATCTTTGTAAAACAGAAATATGTACACTTAAAAATTAGTTATGTACTAGAAATATATTATAAAATACCTGAAAGCCAAAAGAATCTATAAATAATAATAACAAAATAAATATTTGGATAGAATAATAGTTCAGCAATATGCTGAATTTTTTAAAAGCCACTTTCTTTTAAAGATTTATTTATTCACTTTAGGGGTAAAAGGGCAGAGAGAGAGAGAGAGAGAGAGAGAGTCTTAAGCAGATTCTATGCTGACACAGAGCCCCACCTGCAGGAGGGTTGGATTCCAAGACCTTGAGATCACAATATGAGCTGAAGCCAAGAATCAGCTTCTTAATAGACTGCACCACCCAGGTGCCCTCCCAAGAAATAATCTTTTAAAAAATATCTATGACATCAACAAAGATATTAGTAGCACCAATTACAATAATAATGAAAATTGATATGTATCTATATATTATTTTAAAAAAAGATATATATGCCCTTATGGATAAGATGAAAATGCTTTATAGAAATACATTAAAATACCTTAGGTAAATGGAGAAATATACAACACATTTTTTAAATAATAAATATTACAATGATATGAAATCTTGACAAACTGATCTAAGATTTAATACTGTATCATTGAAAATCCCATCAATGTTTTCCATTGAATTTGACACACTTGTTCTTAAATTTACATGGCCCCAAGGGCAATTATAAATATAACAAGAATTTACTTACTGAAAATAAAAACTTATTGCATCTTAGACGATGGTTTTGCTACTGAAATAGAAAAACTGACATATGGAATGGGATAGAGAATTTAGAAAAAATTAAGCATATATGGAATCTTAATATGTAATAGTGGACATTTCACGTCAGTGAAGGAAAAGATAGACTTCCCAGGAAATAATTGGCTGTCTGCATGAAAAAAACGGAGTCTCAAATCTGCATGAAGAAAGTGAAATGAAACACCAGTAAAAAAAATGGATTCCAACTGGATTAAGAATTTGAATATAAAGTTAAATGATAAAACTTTAGGAGAGCATATATAATATCTTTATCACCATGAGATAAAATGTTTTTTTTAAAGATCACACAAGTACAAATTATGTAGAAATAAACTGTTAACTTCAACTACATTAATAACTTCTCTTCATGAAGGACATCATAAAAAGAATGAAAAGTAAAATCACAAACCACAAGAAAATATTACAGGCAAATGATTAATATTGACACTATATAAAAACTGTAACCAATCTAAAATAAAATGACAAACAAAAGATTTTTTTTTAATAGGCAAAAGTCTTGAATGGACATTCAATTTAAAAAGACATCCAAAAAAATAAAAAAAAAAAAGACATCAAATGGCCTATAAACATATAAAGAGCAGTTAAGAAAATGCACATTTTTAAAACTATAACAGGATACCATTTCACAATTACCAAATTGACAAACATGTAAAAGCTAGTCAATATCAAATGTTTGCAAGGATAATGAAAAACTGACATTCTTATCCACTGCTGGTAAGAGTGTAAACTTAAAAAATCGCTATGGAAATATTTTGCATTACCTAAGAAATCTGAGCATTCATATGTCCTACAATCAAGCAATTTCACTCCTAGATTTATAACCCAAAGAAACCTTTAAACATGAGTACTAGGAGATAACTATGTTAAAAATCAAAAAAGTTTTGTTTAAATTTTGTTATTTTAAAATAATGGCAAATAAAATGTCCATGAATGGAAAGATGGATACATAAAAGTTATGTATAGGTAGTTGACTATTGCACGTTAATGACACAAATTTAATAATCCTGTTATGAATCAACACAAATATCAAAATAATGTGGAAACGAAGGAGTCATGAAAGAGTATATACACTGAGAGTCCATTTATGTTAAGTTTAACAACTGGCAAAGTAAACAAGTCATACACATTAGAGTAAGAAGGTGCCCGGGTGACTCTATTGGTTAAGCTGTGGACCATTGATTTTGGCTCAGATGATCATCTTGGGGTCCTGGGATCCAGCCCTGAGTCCGGTCCCATGCTCAGTGGCTAGTCTGTTGAAGAATTCTCTCTCTTTCCCTACCCCCCCCAACCCCTGATCATCTTCTCTCTCTCTCTAAAATAAATAATAAACATAAAAATAAAAAAAAAAGTCAGGAGAAAGATTAACACAAAGGGATGATTGTAATGGAAGGGGGTGAGTCAGAAAGATGTTATCCAAGAAGAATGGAGAAGGGGGTATCCTAAGTTATTGGTAATGACTGTTTTTGTTTTTTACCTCAGTAGTTGATACTTCAGCAGTGTCTGTTTTATTATTATCAGTTCTATTGTACACCATTTGCCTTATCCCAGTTACTTACACACATGTAAATGCCCATCTATAATCTAGTTTAATTTCAACCTTGGAATCCCATCATTTTTTTATTGATGTACAAAACATTGGGAAAGGTGGTTCCAGTGCATGCAGTCTCTTGGCTCCCAACACTTGGCCATGTAAAAATTGGTCTTGGGTAGGCTTGCAACACTGCCTCACTAATCATGAGCCCTTATAATCTGTGCTGGGCTTATCCTCTTGTGTGGGGATACCTTTACTTGTTTCAGGCTCAGTGGATGTTCTTTTGTCTCTGCTTGAAGCATGAGCATCATATGGCACCTGGTCAACCCCAGTATTATATCAGTCTTCCATGGGGAGTGCACGGGGTCACTCCACTGCAGCACAGGAATGCTGGGCATAGACAAACTGCCCCGCAACATTTGCTGGAAGAGACCCACTGGCCATGTTAGACCTAAGCACATTTTTTAAGGTTCATCTTGCTCTGCCTCTTCTTTATGTAAGTAAACATTGTTCCATCCAGTGCTCGACTCACTGTTTTCCTTGGTGACTGCAATACCAAGATGCAATGGGCAGGAGAGGTAGAGTCCTGTCCTGGGGTTGGTAACTGATATAAGTACCCTTCTTTTTTCAGAATGATAACTGCTGTACCATACTCTGCTCAACACCATATATATAGTTACACATGTCATATCCAAATTAACGTATACATAATCTATATATACTAACATATTCTGTATAATACATTTATGAATGTATTGAGCCGCATTATTTAATCCCAGAGTAAACTTTCATTTTATTTTTTTTTATTTTTTGAGATTTTTAAAAAGTTTATTCATAGACACAGAGAGAGAGAGAGGCAGAAAAACAGGCAGAGGGAGAAGCAGGCACCATGCAGAGAGCCTGACATGGGACTCGATCCAGGGTCTTCAGGATCACGCCCTAGGCTGCAGGCGAAGCTAAACCGCTGCACCACCGGGGATGCCAGTTAACCCCAGAGTAAACTCTTAAAGTGTTTATTTCAAGAAGTTACATTGATTACACCAAAAATAAATCAATGGTCTTGTTCATCCCTAGAAATTCATGAGTAGAATTATGTGCATAGATCATATTCCGCTTTCAATTTGGGTATCTTTTCCCAAACAATTTAGAAATTGTTTTAATCAATATTTTGGCTTTTTCCTCTGTTATTTACAAGGACATAAATATCCATCTTGCCTTTTTATTTTACCATTTGGATCTCTTATACTAAAGAAATCTTGAGTTAATGTAAGTAGTGAATTCAAAATTTACCTTCCTTTGGGTAACATCAAAAGCAAATTACCCAAATTCCTACAATTCTTTAAAATTTCATTTATTATAAATCAAATTATAAGTCCTGAACTGCAAATTATTTTTTTGTGAAATAAATGTGTGAAATTTTACTATGCAACATGACCTGCATAATATTTCAGTAAATTATTTGAATATAGTCACTTGAATTTGGCACTATATACATTATAGGCAATTTTTAGTGTTTTAAAATAATTCAGATCGTGATGCAATTACTGTTGCTTATAATAGATATGTACAAAACTTAATTAAAATATGATAAATGGAGGATTTTCCCCCATCTAGATGTCACATTATTTTTGGAGAACATCTGTTTATTTACAAATCACGGTGTATATTTTGTTCTTGATGTGCATGCTAATGATAATATTACAGTATGCCATAGTGAACTTCTACAAGATTTATGATGCTATAAACTACAAATTTTGGAGTATATCTGTATATTTTAGATGACATTCTATTCTCTTAATCTAGTCTTCTTGGCTTAAGAATATAAATGTAAATATTTTTAACTGTTCTATATATATATATTTTAAAGAAAATAAATTTTAAATCAACAAGAAAATATGTTTAACTGGGGGTGCCTGGGTGGCTAAATCAGTTAAGTGTCTGCCTTGGGCTCAGGTCATGATCCCAAAGTCCTGGGATCGAGCCTTGCATCGGGCTCCCTGCTCAGTGGGCTCTCTCTCACTACCTTTCTCTCAAATAAATAAATAAAATATTTAATAAAAAATAAGTTTAACTTGATAATAAACTTCATAATTTAATATATTACTGTAATAACTATAATATGACTTCATAGTGACAACATGAGTAGAGGGATATATTAATTAAAAGGTCCCCTGACTTACTCAGCAGGTCAAAGTGGAAGCATGTCCAAGGAAAGTCAAATGGCTACTTGTCATGTAAAATCCTGAAAACAGATCTATATATTAACTACCTAAGTATAAAAGAGAATAAAAATGCAAGTTAAATGAATACATGAGGAAAAGACTTTAATTTTAGTTAAATAGTGTAACATAGATGCAGATATAATGTTAAACAAACAAAATAAAATGAAATTCATGTGACCTTGGGTTTCATTTACAGAGAGAAATACTGTCTAGGACAGTAGTTGATGTATACAATTTAATATAAAGGTTGACAAAATGGACCTCTTCCAAAAAGAAAGACAAGTGATAAGATGAAACAATATTTTAAGATCATTAAGAGGCTCACGGAAGAAATGAGACTGTGTGACCTGTACGACAAAGCAACGTGACAGACACAAGAGAAGATTTCCAATTACGTAAAGTCCTACAGCTAAATGCTGCACTTGTTTTAAGTAGCTCCATGGGGTAAGTTCAACAGAAGAAAGTATTTTCTAACAAAACAAACTGCTTAAAAATGGAATAGATAATGCTGTCTACACCAAAGGATGTTCTGTCTGAACCAAATCAGTGTCACCGTGAAAAGAATTCAAGTGTTGGACAAGGATTCAATGAATAAACTGTTAGCCTCTCTTCAGACTTTAGATCCATTGCTTTATAACCACAGATTGTTATATAATTTAATTTAGTTGCTTAAGGCTTAAGCAAAAGCAATAAGCTTCTAAAATCTAGACAATTAAAGATTAAATGGCTTTGACTACAACACGAGTTACTTGAACCAAGCAATTATACTTGGGATGGCAAATATAAAACTATAAAAGCTAGCCTTAAAAAACGAAAAACAAAAACCAGTTCTTAAGTATGCTAATGTTACATATACATTTTGGGTGGAGTGGCTTATTATTCCTAATCACTAGGTAATCACAACGTGTGCAATAAAAAAGATGCAGCTTGTTGAGCTCTTTCAATTTTTGTCAACGACAAAACAACAAGCTTACGTTGTTGTAATAATCTGTACCTCTGTACTACTGATGTTGCAGCTACTAATCATACCACCATGGTTACTACTAAGACTGCTTTTACTACTGCTACTGCTACTATGACTACTGCTTCTATTACTACTAACGCTACTACCAAGAAGTTACATGTATCGAGTTACTATGATATAATATGCTACTCTGCTTGGAATTTTATATAAATTGAGTCATTTATCCTATCAAAGAGGTATTATTATTATTTGCCCATTTTATTATTTTATTTTTTTTGCCCCCATTTAAAGATAACTATACCACAGCAAATTTAGGTAAGCAACATATCCTAGATTTCACAGGTTAAAAGTGTTGGGATCAGCATTTGAAAACAGGCAATAGTTTCAGATTTTATGCTCTTATTAATCTATAAGCTAGTCAAAGAATAGATTCAAATGAATGATGAGTGTGATCCTTTAACATTAAAGTTAAACATTCATCTACAGAAGAAAGTTTTCTCCAAACAGAGCATATCATTCTAATCACTTCGTTAGCAACTATAGTCTTAGCAACTGTAAGCTCAATCTCTTTGGTAATTCTGTTCATTTATTTTTCTCATGTTTTTCAAGTGTCCTTTACATATACTAATATTTTTATAGCATTAGCAGTTTATGATTAAGTCCTGTTATTTGGTTGATCATACTTTGTATTTGTCTTCTACTATGTTTTAGTCTTTATGGTTTAGTCTTTTGTCTATGATAGGGTACCCATAGAACTCAAGTTTATATTTCTGCAGAGTAGCTCTCTTTACCATAATATGAACTTGTGTCATTTAAATACCAAATTTGATAAGGACCATTTTCTTATTTTATTAATATCAAGAAGAAGATTGATTTTAAAAAGTCAGTCATGGTTACCATATAGTTTTTAATTAACTAATTATTTTTGAAAGAGAGAGCACATGTGCACGAGTTGCAGGGGTAAGGGCAAAAGGAGAGGAAGAGAGGAATCTTAAGTAAGCCCCATGCTCAGTGCACAACCCACACAGAGCTCCACCTCTGGAACCTGAGATCATGATCTGAGCTGAAATCAAGTGTTGGACGCTTAACCAACTGAGCCACCCAGGCACTCTGGTTACCATGTAATTAAACAGGGACAAAAGTAGTGGCTTCCATGAGTATCAATATTTCATAGCCTGGGAAATTATACAATTAAAGAACAAAACAGTGATTGAATGAATTAGCATCATGTACCTAATAAAGTGATAATTCCTTTTCTTTTTTTTTAAGATTTTATTTACTTATTTGGAAGAGAGAGGGAGAGAGAGGGCATGAGTGGGGGGAATGGCAGGCAGAGGGAGAGGGAGAAGCAGACTCCCCACTGAGCAGGGAGCCTGATGTGGGGCTCGATGCCAGGACCTCAAGATCATGACCTGAGCTGAAGGCAGATGCCCGACTGAGCCACTCAGGTGCCCCTAAAACATATTTCTAAAAAAGGAATAATCATTCTTTTTTTTTTTTTTAAAGATTTTATTTATTTATTCATGATAGTCACAGAGAGAGAGAGAGGCTCAGAGACACAGGCAGAGGGAGAAGCAGGCTCCGTGCACCGGGAGCCCGACGTGGGATTCGATCCCGGGTCTCCAGGATCGCGCCCTGGGCCAAAGGCAGGCGCCAAACCGCTGCGCCACCCAGGGATCCCAGGAATAATCATTCTCAACAAAAATCCATGTGCCACTGAATTTAAGTCTCTCATTAGTACTGTAAACATTGGATGCTCATAGTATGTCAGGTACTGGATGAGGGGTTATTATCATCCTCATTACTTATATGAGGAACTGAGGCAGAAAGAAGTTAAGAAGCTTATCCAAGGCTGACTCCATACTCTGAACTGAGAATAAATACCTCAAGTAGATGAATCCATAGTTTCCCCCCTTAAATTTATTTTCAGAGAAGCAAAAACTTTTTCAAAAGTGACTTTATAACTTGAATCTCACCAATGAATTTATCAGTAAAGTTACTGAAAAAAAATGTCTGTTCTACAAATGGGCATTTAGCTAAGTTGGACCAATTAGAGAGAATAAATATGATTTCAGAGACTATTATTAATAGTATTGAGAAAGAAAGTCAAACTTCTTTCCCTGGGTCTTCAAAGAGAAATCAGTGCAAGGCCAGAGAGAATCTCTCCCTTTTTGTTGTGAAGCATAAAACAGAAGTTCTTAGCCAACAAGATATATTTCTGGCTCTTGTTTTCCAGAATCCTGATTTTTTTTAACAAAGAAGGAAAGGATATAGAAAGAGAGAGGAGCAGGAGAATAACAAGAAAGAAAACAGAAGAAAGAAAGAAAGAAAGAAAGAAAGAAAGAAAGAAAGAAAGAAAGAAAGAAAGAAAGAAAGAGGAGCAGGAGAATAACAGGAAAGAAAACAGACGAAAGAAAGAAAGAAAGAAAGAAAGAAAGAAAGAAAGAAAGAAAGAAAGAGAAAGAAAAAGAAAAAAGAAAGAAAGAAAGAAAGAACCCATGAAAGGGATAGAAAGAGAAAGAGGTTGGTTGATTTTCCAAAGAATAGAAAGAAGAAGGAGGTGGGCAGATGCCTTGAGTAACCAGAATCAAGCTGTGAGCCTATGCTCATCTCTCAAACAGTCGAGGAAGGAAAGTAAGACCTCAAGCCACATGATGCTCCTATGGAAGCTCATTCTAAGTATAGGACTTCCATATGAAGCAAAACCTCTGTGGTCAACTTCAAAAAGATCAATTGGCATTACCAAATGGGATATCAAGTCACCATGATGGACTGAATAACTGGAAGTCTTCGTCCATTTTCCTTACCTAAGGGAACACAGCATCAACAAAAAGAAGGTTAACATATGTCAAAAGGTGGTCATTAGATCACAGAACTATGCAGTTATGGTCAAAATGCAGATATCTAAGAACTAACTGAGACCAACTAACACAGAGTCTTTGGGGCTGAAGCTCTAAACTATATATATATATATATATATATATATATATATATATATTTTTTTTTTTTAAGCCTCACTTAAGCATAATGAAGTTTAAGAATTATTTTGAGAAAGACAGGTTGGGCAGTCATGGGGGAGGGAGCCAGGAACTGGGCCACTTAGTAGCTTCAGAGACTAGTTCAGGATTCAGACTGAATTCAAGCCTCAAGGAAGACCCACATCAAAAGTAGAGGGCTGGAAACTTGGGAAAATGAGAAGCAGCAGGCTTAGAATAAATCACAGCAAGAGACATGAGTGGTCAAAAGGCCAGAGCAGAATAACAGCCTTGGAAGAAATAACTATCCAAGGACAAGGCAAGGTGGCTTTTCAAAAGACTGCACCAAATCTCAGAAACCAATGCATCTTCATGTAATGGACAAAGTCATGGAAGATGAAGGATCAGGCAACACCAACTGTGAGAGATAGATTTTGTAGTAATTGCTGATCACAACAGCTCAGCCTGTTCTAGACTTTTTCTGTTGAGTCAGGAACCCCTCCCAGTATTTGGTCAGCCTGAGCTAATAAATGAAAGTATGTGACTGGAGTCAGATAAGACTTTGTGAAGAAAAGAGAAGTCTGCGATGCCTCGGTGGTTCAGCGGTTGAGCGTCTGCCTTTGGCTCAAGGTGGGATCCTGGGATCCAAGATGGAGTCCCACGTCGGGCTCCTTGCAGGGAGCCTGCTCTTCCCTCTGCCTGTGTCTCTGCCTCTCTCTCTCTCTCTCTCTCTCTCTGTCTCTCATGAATAAATAAATAAATCTTAAAAAGAAAAGAGAAGTTTGATTCTGAGCTAAGGTCTCATTGGCTTTTCAAAAATAAGGTGAGGAATGTCCTAGTTTATGTAACTATATTCAAGTTGATTTCACCAAAATATTAAACACAGCTTGCTTTAGAAAGTACACTATTTAGGACAAACCAGAAAGGGAAATGATTTCATTATAGAAGGAAGAAAAATTAAATATTACAGCATACTATTATTGAGAAATAAAGACAGGAAAATGAGTACCATAACTATTAAATTTCTATTAACTTGGTAAGGCCTTTTTTTTTTTTTACTTGAAATACTATTTTCAGATGTTAATTCAGGTACTCCATGATTAGAAAGGGAATCTATTATACTTGACATGAACTTTAAATTAGAGCCATAAACTGAAAAAGACAATAAAACATTAAACACAGATAAACAATTTATTCACCTTGCCTTTCAGTTGATAGACAGCTTCAAATTTCTCATAATAGGTTCTAGCATGAATTAAGGAAATGTTATTCAAAGGTAAAGGAAGATTTAAAACTTTGGAGAAGGACACTGGTCAGAAACGTTAATCTCTATGAACTAGTGCCCAAGGAAATTCCAAAGTGGATAATTTGTTTGTCCTTAAACTATTATTCTCCTTCACATATTTGATTCTTTCTTATTCTAAACTCACATGATCTCACCTCCATTCATTTCATCTGTTCTTGCATTTGTTTCACGGGTTTCAACTAAAAAATTGACTCTCCCTGAAACAAGTGAAAGGCTTCAGATAAAACATGCTCTTTAAGCAGGAGGAGAGCCCTGATTGTTCTGGTAGGGTGTCACAAGTGGAGCAAAGAACAGAATTTGTTGATTAACATGTGGGATCTCAGAATGGTCCCTTATTCTCCTCTGACTGCTTCGTCAGCCCTGTAGACACCCCTGGGGAAAGACAGCAACACCAGTTTTCAGAGGTTGGCACAACTTTCCCAGGGAATATTCTAAGTATCCTATTTTTCAAGAGGGATTACAGTTTAATATGCTCACTCTAAATATCTTTTCTTATTACCTAATTGGTCGAAGTTATTAAAAACTTCTCAGAGAGTTGAGTTTCAGTTCACACCTTGTAAAAAAAGGCTAAAATATGCACACAGAAGACTTCTGCAACAGAACAAGCAGTGTTGCTCTTTAGAGTGACTCATTAGAACACAGAAAGTAGGGCCCGAAGCTAGACCCTGAGATTTAACACTCACCTCCATGGAATAGGTGAGGTGCAACATTTAACATCAATCTTTAGTTTTCAGTTAATACAGCTCATTATGAACCAGATGGCCTGACTGTTCTGCCATTTCCTGCATAACTTTTTTTTACAAGAGTAGAAATGTAGCTCTCTTAAAAAAAAAAAAATCATAATAGGTG